>NC_133561.1:41213750-42420000 GCF_048773025.1 Camelus bactrianus | reverse complement strand
GCGAGGCAGCGGCCCACGGCCGGCGCGCCCGCGGACGGGCAACGCCGCCTGGAAGCCGGTAAGCGGGAGAGGAGGGCCGTGGAGCCACCGCCAGGGGCCCGCGCCGGAAACCCAGACGCGAGTCGGCCGCCGGGGTGCGACACGGGGTCTCACCGCCACGGGCCCTCCGGCACGGGGGCGGCCCCGCGGCACCCAAGGCGCGCCGACTGGCCCTCTCCTCGGCACCCTCACGGGGGCCCAACGGCCACCCTCGCCCGACACCGCAGGGCCTCAGGACGGCCCACCGCAAGGCTCTCCCGCCGCACGGGCCGGCGCTGCCCCGCCCCGCCCCGACGCGCACCCAAACAAACGTTCGCGCCGTGCCGAAGCACCCCACCTCCCCCCGTCGGGTCCGACGACGCTTCACCCGGGGCCGCCTCCAGGGGAGGGACAGCACCCCACAACGCGGTGAGGCCACGTTCTGGTCCCAGGACGGGGGGGGGGTCGGCGGGGGAAAGGCTCGGCGCGGGCGGCCATCGGTCCTGGCAGGGCAGGGGAGGGCCGGCGGCGGCGACGAGGAGGGGCCGCTCGCGCGCAAGAGCGACGGCCGGCAGGGGTCGTGGGTGCGGGCGGGCACCAACCCAGGGAAGGGGAAATCTCGAGACACGACCGGGCCGCCGGGGAAACCACCGCGGGATCCCACCACCCCCACACGTGGGGGCGGCCCCGCGACGCCCAGGACGCCGGCCGGCCTCAGCCAACCCTCGGCGGTTCCTCCCACACCCCGGCCCCGCTCGCCGCCGGGACTCGCGCGCAGCAGGCTAAACACCCCCATTCCAGAGGGTAGCCCCTTCCACTCGCTCACTCGTCCGTCTGCGTCTCGTCTGTCCGTCCACCACCGCCACCCAGCTTCGTCTGGCTCGCCCCCAGGCCTCGCGGCCCGGGGAAACGCTGCCGAGCGAGGCGGCCCGACCCGTGGCCCACGCACCGCCACCGGTGGCTGCGTCTCGGGACCGGAACAGGTGGGGTGGCTCCTCGCGGCGCGGAGACTGGTGGGGGGGGCCCAAGTCGGGGTGGACCGCCTTCCCCCTCCCCCCCACGGCACGCGCCGGGGAGGCCAAGCCCGCGCACACGCGCGCGCGCGCTCGCACGGCCCCGCGCCAGACGCCGGGCCCGGCCCGGCGGAACCCTCCCCCGACTCGGAGGGGGGAGGCGCGGGCCACAGCAGGCCAAGAACAGCACTCGGCCCCACCGCGGGGCCAGCGCAGCCCACACGCCAAAGCGACGGGGCCCTGCCCACACGCCGCGGCAGTCGCTCCCCGTGGAGAGTGACTGCACGCTCTGGATGGAGGAGCGGCGGCTGGGGGGTCCGGTGCCCCCAAGGCTCCCCTCTCAGATCGCTAGAGAAGGCTTTCTCACCGAGGGCGCATCGCCCCCCACCCAGCGTGCCCCGTTCAGGCCTACGGAAGCCCGCCGACGTGTACGCCAGCGCTCGGCTGGGCAGGAGGGGTCTGCGGTAGGGGTAAGCAGCGGGCCAAGAAGCGAGCGTTCGCGGTCGGGACCGGGGAGAGCCCGTGCGTGCCACCTCGCGAGGAGACGCACCCAAGACCGCGTGGGGACGGGACAGACGCCCGCCCCCACCGGCACATCACCCGGCCCCACCACGATCGCTCCCACGCCCGGGCGCGAACCCCGCTGAGGGGGACCCACCCGGCGTGCGCCCGGCCACGTCAGTCCCCCCCACCCCGGTACAGGGTGAGGACTGACGTTCAGGAGGCGGCCCCGGCCCCACCGAGGGTGGGGAGCGGCCACGCCTCGCTCACCGTCTCGACCCCTCCCCCACGCCTCAAGAGAGGCGCTCGGGAGACACGACCACCGCAGGGGTTACCCGAGAGGACTCGCTGGGGACGGGAAGCGATGCCGCCGCTCGGCCTCGGGCACCTGAGGGACAACCTGGAGCGCTCCAGGGGCACCGCAGAGGACCAAGGCGAGACACGCTCACACCCCGACGAGGGGGTACGTGGCGTGGCGGCGGGGCAGCCCTCCCCCGCCGCGGGGGAGGGCCGCTCGCGAGACAGGACGCCGAGCAGGCGAGGAGGCGAGAGTGTCTGCCGCGTCGCAAGACCCCGGCCCCGCCGACACCACAAGGCACGGGAGACCGAGGTCGGGCCGGAGACCGCACCCCTGCCTCCCCCCCGCCACCCACGGGCGGCAGAGGAGAGGCGAGGGGCCCGCAGGCAGAACGAGAAGAGAAGCCACGTTCGCCATGAACGTCCCCGTCCCTCGTCTGGCGCGGCTTAGGCCCGGCCCGGGGGAGCATGACTTCACCACATCGGTCAGGTGAGTGAATGAGTGAGTGAGTGAGCGAGCGAGCGAGCGAGCCATGTGGGGCAGGGAGGCCCCAGAGGGGAGGGCCCGGCGAGGACAACCACCAGAGGGGCCTGCTTCAGCCTCGCCAGGCGCCACCCACTCCTCGGTCCTCTCCGAGGAGAGCGGCCAACGACCCCAGGCGGGGAATGCCTGACACGCGGCACGGAGCCTACGGGGGTGGGGTCGCGCCGGCCACCACCGGGTGCCTGCGGCGGGGAGCGCACGGGGTAAAAGACCCACGCCGCCACCTCACCCCACCGCCCTCGGGCCACCAGAGACCGGAGGTGGCACCACGGGCCACGTCAGCCGGACGCACACACGAGAGCCGGCGCGCAGGCCCGGGCGGGCGGCTCAAGTGTCAGAAGCGGAGTCGGCTACCAGGCCAGGGCTCACGCAGAGAGAAGCCCAGAGCCCCGCACGCGTCCGGAGACCCAACACTCGGTGACAGACACCGAGGAAGACCGTGTCAGCACCTATCTGCTGGCAGAAAATGCCCAACACGACAGGAAAAATGACAGCGCCCAGAAACGGGGCGGGTCCACGATTTGCAAGGGGGGACCCCGGGACCTCGGTCCGGCCACCTGCCCCCAGCCCTACCCCCATAAATGGCAGCCCCGAAGCTCTCGGGGGCCATCTGATCGACCGGGGTGGGGGGGGTTTGGTAGGGGGAGGGGAGAGGGGAGGGGGATTAGGAGGAGGCTTAGGAGGAGGAGTGGGAATGGGAATGGGAATGGGAATGGGAATGGGAATGGGAAGGGACGAGAGGGAGACGGGAGCAGGCCGGGGACGCCCTGCCCTTTTCTCGCCCGCGTGGCCGGGGACTCGGGGAGATGCCACAGAGGCGCCTCCGACGAGAGGGCCCCCCACGAGGGACCGCTCCCGAGCACCGGGCCCCGGGCCCCGGGCCGGGGAAAGCCTGCCTCCCCCACATCCCTCGCAGGACGCCCCCGTGCCGGTCCCCGAGTCCGGATGAAGTCTCGGTCCCTCCAACGCCACCAGAACCCACGCGGGCAGGCTTACGGGCCGGGGGGCACCCCCTCCCAGGCCTCCCGCGCCAACAGGGGCCGGCCCAGCCACGTCTCCGGATCCATCGGGACTCAGAAAACATTTCATCCAAGGAGGCGCCTCCGACGACCGGGAACCCCAGCGCGCCCGTCCACGGCCTCACCGCACTGGGCCCGGGCCGCTCCTCGCCTCAGGAGCAGTCGTCCAAGGGACGCAGACGAGGGCCTGACCACCTAGCCGCCGGCGGCCCGGGCGCGGGACACTCTCTCCCTTTCCCCCGCGGCGGCAAGGCGCAGGCCGTGTCCGATCGGCTCGGGTCGGTCTCCGCGGCTGGAGGGGCACAGGCGGATGCTGGTCGACCAGGCCAGGCCACACGGCTTCCCCCGGCACACGAGATCCCGGGAGCGCGGCGACAGTCACCCCCTCATCATCCTGCGAGTCCAATCTGCGCCGAGAGCAGGACGCGCCCGCGGCTCAGCGCCACGGGGACTGTCACCGCCGGTGTCGCCAGCCTCCCCGAAGTCTGCCTCGGGCCCCGCCGCCGAGCCCCATCCCTTGCCGAGGTCGCCGACGCTCGGGAGAAGAGGGACGATCTCAGAGCGGCAGCCAGATGGCGCCCGACAACCGTCGCCAACGTCCCCGGAACCGATCCCGACCGCCGCCGGCCGCCCAAACGCCCGAGCTCGTCCCGGACTGAGGCGCCGGGCGGCCCCGTGGCATCCGCCTCGGAGCCCGCTCACCCTCGTCACGGCACGGCACGGCACGACACGAGGCGACACGACGCGACGCGGCGCGACGCGACCCCGGCAACAGATCAGGGCGGGGAGGACGGAGGGAGCCGGGGTTTGGCAAGACACGGCCGGCCGGGCGGCTGCCGCGAAGGGGACGCGCTCCCCACGCGATTCCCCGGGCGGGGGAGATCACACGGACACGCCGGCGTTGCCGGGGCCGACGCCGCGGGTGGCCCAGAGCGACCAGGACGAGATCCCGGGTTCCCGGGTGGGAGGTTGGGAAGGGGAGGAGGGGAAGAGGGAGGGAAGGCGGGGGCTGGCAAACCGAAACCAGGCGAGCGCTCAGAGAACAACGCAGGAATCGGCTTTGGAGTCCGTCCTCTCGAATGCAGGAGGTCTTTCGAAAGCAGACAGGCAAAGCCCAGAAGCTAGAAAAGAAAGGATGAAGACCGCGAACCCCATCGAAGCGGAAAGAGAAATCGATCTCGGCACAGATCGCGACAAAGCCCAAAGACAACAAACGGGCGCGTGGGGAAAACGCACTCGCGGTCGGTCGTGAGAACACGGACGTCAGCACGGCTGACCACAACCGCAGGAAGGAGGAGGGAAAACAAAAAAATGCGGGCGGGGGTTCGGGGGGGCGAGTCGATAGCCACCCGCTCGGTAAATCGAGGTTCAGTGCATCTACACAGAGCAACACTGTGCATGCGCATCCGCGTGTCTGTGTGTGCGTGTGTGTGTCGGTGTGTGTGTTTGACACAGTCAACGTGGACAAGGAAACTGTAGCCCCATCCGAAAAAAAAAAAAAAAGAAAGAAAAGAAAGAAAGGAAAGAAAGAAAGGAAAGAAAGGAAAGAAAGAAAGGAAAAAGGAAGGAAGAAAGGAAGGAAGGAAGGAAGGAAGGAAGAAAGGAAGGAAGAAAGGAAGGAAGAAAGAAAGGAAGAAAGGAAGAAAGAAAGGAAGAAAGGAAGAAAGGAAGAAAGGAAGGAAGGAAGGAAGGAAGGAAGGAAGGAAGGAAGGAAGGAAGAAAGAAAGAAAGAAAGAAAGAAAGAAAGAAAGAAAGAAAGAAAGAAAGAAAGAAAGAAAGGAAACATGAAAACAAACGACAAAACCCACCACCAAAGGGAAATCAAGTTGTAGAACTACTCTGGGGTTTAAAAACAAAAACAAAAACACCGTAGAAAAAGCACAACCGCAGCCCATCAGGGCTTCCTCTCCTCAACAGTCCAAGAACTCGGTCAACTCCACCTCCTAGAAGCCAGAAAACCAGGGATGAAACACGTGCAGGAGACCCAAACGGACGTTTTCAGTTTAAAAGGAAAAAAAAAATTATTTTTTTCCTCCCCCAAATGGGGGAGGGGGCGAGGGGGAGGATGGAGCGTAGAACTCAGCGGCAGAGTGCCTGCCCAGCACGCGCGAGGTCCAGGGTTCGATCTTCAGGACTTCCGTTCAAGTCAATAAGGAAGTCGGTAAGTCAGGCAATCACTAAGTCAGGCAACAAACCAGCAAAAGAAACGAATTACCTCCCCTCCCCGAATAAACAAACAACCACCGAAAGCAACAACAGCAGCAAGAACCAAAAAAAAAAAAAAAAAGGCCTAAATAAATAAATAAATGTAAGTAAGTAAATAAATAAATAAGTAAGTAAACAAACGAACACAATTTTAAAAAGGGGAAAACGCACGCGTTTCCGTTTCCAAGAGATATCCGGACAGGCCCAGAACCTGGAATCTCGACAGCAAGTTCCAAAAACAAGCAGAAAGTGCCTGCTCCTGACGGAACACGTGATAGAGACCACCGTTCGAGATGGGGCCGGGTGGGCGGGTTGGCGGGCGGACACAGAGCTCTCGACTCATACCTGACAGAATCCTCTCTCCGACGGAAGACAGAAGGCAACACGAATTTAACAACCTTTTATTATAGAAACTCTTATCAAAATGGGTATAGAGCAACATATCTCGAGAGAGTAAAAGCTTCTTATGACAAAACTACAGCCAGTATAATACTCAATGGTGAAAAGTTGAAAGCCTTCCCACTAAAATCTGGAACAAGAAAAGAAATTTGTGTCTCACCACTTCTATTCAGTATAGCATTGGAAGTTCTAGCCACAGCAATTAGACAAGGAAATTATAACAGTTCCAAACTGGAAGAGAAAAGGTAAAATTTTCATTATACATGGATGACATAATACTATATATAGAAAACCCTAAAAGCTGCACACAAAGACTACTAGAGCTGATAAAAGAAACTGGCAAAGTAGCAGGATACAAGATTAACATCCATAAGTCAGAGGCATGTCTTTACACTAACAGTGAAATATCAGAAAGGAAAGTAAAGGAATAATTCCTTTTAAGACTATATCAAAAAAAAAAAAAAACTTAGGAATAAATCTGACCAACAAAGTTAAAGACTTATATGTGGAGAATTACAAAATTCTAAGGAAATTAAAACGATTTAAAGAAATGTACAGATATCCCATATTCTTGGGATTGGAAAAATTAATATTGTTAAAATGACCATATACCCAAAGCAATCTACAGATTTACTGTGATTCATATCAAATTACCCAGGACTTATTTCACAGAACTATAACACATCATACTAAAATTTATATGGAATCAAAATAGACCCAGAGCTGCCTAAGCATTACTGAAGAAAAAGAACAAAGCTGGAGGAATAATCCTTCCAGGCTTCAGACAATACTACAGAGCTACACTAATCAAATCAGCATGGTACTGGAACAAAAACAGGCATATGGATCAATGGAAGAGCATAGAGATGCCAGAAATCATTCCACAAACTTTTGGTCAATTAATCTTTGACAAAGGAGGCAAGAACATACAATGGAATAAAGACAGTCTCTTCTGTCAGTGGTATTGGGAAAACTGAACAGCTGCATGTAAATCAATGAAGTTAGAATACTCCCTCACACCATACACAAAGAGAAACTCAAAAAGACTTATAACTTTAAACATAAGACAAGGTACTATAAACCTCTTAGAGGAAATCATAGGCAAAACATTATCCCACATAAATCTCAGTAATGTTCTCCTGGATATTCTACCCAAGCAATTGAAATAGAAGCAAAAATAAACAAATGGGACCTATCTAATTAAACTTATAAGTTTTGTCACAGCAAAGTAAACCATAAACAAAACAAGGAGACAACCTACAGAATGGGAGAAAATATTTGTAAAAGATGAATTTGACAAGGGCTTAATATCCAGGATATATATGCAGCTCATACAACTTCATAAGAAAAAATCATAACCAATTAAAAAATGGGCAGAAGGTCTAAGCAAGCAATTCTCCAAAGAAGACATACAAATGGACAAAAGGCACATGAAAAAATGCTCAATATCAGTAATTATCAAAGAAATGCAAGTCGAAAGTACAATGAGGTATCACCTCACAACAGTCTGAATGGTCATCATTCAAACGTCCACAAAGAATAAATGCTGGAGAGGATTTGGAGGAAAAGGAATCCTCTATACCATTAGTGGGAATGTAGTTTGTTGCAGCCATTGTGGAAAACAGTATGAAGAGTCTTCAAAAGACTAAAAATACACTTACCATCTGATCCAGCAATCCCATTCCTGGGCTTATGTCCAGAGGGAACCTTCATTCAAAAAGATACATGCACCCCAATTTTCATAGCAGCACTATTTATAATAGACAAGACATTGAAACAACCTAAATGTCCACTAACAGATAACTGGAAAGAAGTTGTGGTATATTTATACAATAGAATACTACTGAGTCATAAAAAAAGAATACAATAATGCAATTTGCAGCAACTTGGATTAACCTGGAAAATGCTATTCTAAGTGAAGTAAATCAGAAAGAGAGAAACATTCCATATGATATCTCTTAAATGTGGAATCAAACAAACAAACAAAAAAAAAGGCTAACTTATTTACAAAACCAAAACAGACTTATTTACAACACCAAAACAGACTCACAGACATAGTAAACAAACTTACGGTTACCAAGTGGATAAGGATGTGGAATTAAAGTTTGAGATTTGCAGATACTAGTTACTGTACATAAAATAGATAAACAACAAGTTTATACTGTATAGCACAGGAAACTCTATTCAATATATTGTAGTAACTTATAGTTAAAAATAATATGAAAATGAAGATATGTTGTTCCTATATTATTGAACTATTGTGATGTACACCAGAAATTGACACAACATTGTAAACTCACTATACTTAAATAAAAGTATATTTTTAAAAATGGGCAGAAGACAGATATTTCTTCTAAATAGACATTTCTCCAAGGAAGACATACAGATGGCTAACAGGCACACGAAAAAATGCTCAGTATCACTAATTATTAGGGAAATGCAAATCAAAACTACTATGAGGTTTCACCTATTACCAGCCAGAATGGCCATCATTCAAAAGTCCACAAATGATAAACGCTGCAGAGGATGTGGTGAAAAGGGCACCCTCCTACACTGTTGGTGGGAATGTAAATTGGTGTAGCCACTTTAAAGGACAATATGGAAGTTAATTTAAAAATTACTTGTTACCATGTGATCCAGCAATCCTACTCCTGGGCACATATCTAGAGAAAAATATAATTCAAAAAGACACAGGCACCCCAATGTTCACAGCAGTACTATTTACAACAGCCAAGACATAGAAACAACCTAAATGTCCATTGATAGATGACTGGATAAAAATTGTGATAAATTTTTACAATGGAATACTACTCAACTATATATATATATATATATATATATATATATATATATATATATATATATATATATAAAAGTTGTATATAATGTGTATATATAATATCATTTGCAGCAACATGGATGACCTGGAGATCATCATTATAAGTGAAGCAAGCCAGAAATAGAAAATTTCTACATTTATAAGTGGAATCTTAAAAAAAAAAAAAAAAAGACACAAATGAACTCACCTGCAAAACAGAAACAGACTGACAGACATTGAAAACAAACTTATGGTACCCAGGGATGAAAGGGAGTGGTAAAGGATAAATTGGGAGTTTGAAATTTGCATATACTAACTACTATATATAAAACAAATAACAAGTTCATACTGTAAAGCACAGGGAACTATTCAATATCTTACAGTGACCTATAATGAAAAAGAATATGAAGACAAAAATATGTATGTATATGTATATATATGACTGAAACATTATGAACACCACAAATTACACAACATTGTAAAATGACTATATTTCAATTAAAAAATGCATAAACATAATAAGAGAATAGCATATGAAATACAATTTAGGGACCTGTGGAAATTATTGAAGATCTGGAGAGACCAGCTTCAGTTAGATTAAGTCGAGAGGCTTCTATTACCTTTTCACAGATAGACCGAATGAAGATACAAAGCAGACAATAGTAACTAATGTTTGGAGACCACAGAGAAAATGGAGAGGGGTTAGGCTGGGGCCACCGTTCAGTACAGAAGTCTCATGGGCTTCTGGCTTATGCTTCTGAATTGTATGTCCTATGCCTTTTAATGAACATCTGAGTTGTACAGAGATGAGAGAGGTTACACCTGCAGACCCTGAATTCACCGTGAAGCCTGTTTAGTCCTGCAGTATTCTGAGCATTGCTGGAAGGCTCTCTGTCATTTTAATAATAACAGATTTATCACTTTGTTTATTGAGCATTTGCTATATAGAAGGCACTTTACATATTAACTCACTGGAATTCTTTAAATTCCTAAATAATTGTTGAGTCGTTTCACAGATAAGAAACTTGAGGTTTCTATCAGGCTGATCTATCCACAGTTATAGTTAAGA
Source organism: Camelus bactrianus (assembly GCF_048773025.1). NCBI lineage: Eukaryota > Metazoa > Chordata > Mammalia > Artiodactyla > Camelidae > Camelus > Camelus bactrianus. The sequence continues at coordinate 42,410,117 of NC_133561.1, read as the reverse complement.
ATCAGCAGTTTGTTGACACTGTCTGCCTTATGCACTTAAAATTAGTGAAAAATACAGCTTTGTTACATGTTTTCAAAATTTATAATAATCAATAAAGAGTCATGAGTTTATCTGAGCATGTCCAGGGTATTTCACACTATACCTCATGTGATAATTTTGTCAATAAACATTTGTTGTTTTCCAGTGTCTATATATCCCTGATTGTATCTGAAGGATATAAAAAAGTCCGCACAGAAACAGCAAACAAGGTCTGAGCCAACTGTACACAAAGTCCCCTTGCCCAGCAGCATCATGTCAACTCTCTGCACACAGAACTCTTCAGGGAAGCCCCATCAGAACCTGAGTATCTGTGAACTTTTACAAAATAGTGACCTGAATGATGTGGTGTGGATTTCCATCAAGAATTACAGGCTTTTGTGGATTCATCCCAGAGAAAATTCTTCAGAGATGTGGTGCTAGAAAACTTCAGCCATCTGGTCTCAGTGAGTCTGTCAACAAAGACTTCTTTACTTAAGTATCCAGACAAGCTTCCACATACCTCAGACCTCAATCAGCCCCCATTCATGTCTGGTCAAAGCCACGGCAGCTGTCTGAAGGTGTTTACATCTAGTTTGTCCATCACTACACTGGTGCCTTCCTGATCATGATTCTTGTACTCAGTTCTTTCTTGTATTCAATCTCTAAGACACAAAACAGTGCTGGAAAGTCAGTGATTATTTCTTGCATGAATGAGTAAGTGGATTAAAGATTTACTAAGTAAATGTAATACTGTAAGCATTAAGCTGTGCAAATTAAAATAACATAGTAGAATTTCCCTTTTCTACATAGAAAGATTTCTCTGGTGGAGCTAACATTTATTGGATTGCTTTTGACAAAAAAATATAGTTCAATCAACTGTGGAGTCATCTAGTTCCTTTCTAGTTGAAAACACTGAGCATTCTTAACTCTGTCTTTGCTCTCAGATCTCTCTGCACTGGCAACAAAAGAGTCTCACTATCTTGTCTTGGAATCAGAGTGATCTTTCTGCTCTGGTGAAACCGTGAATGTTTTCAGTTTTCAAGATGTTTTTCTTCCAGCAGATATTCCTATGGCTTAGTGTAGACTGAGCTGGAAATAAAAATCAACTTCCAGCTTCTCTCTGGAAGGAGCTAGACTGCACATCTATCTCATGGGCTGACCCTCCCAGCTGCTGTCCAAAGTCTACATTCTAACTCACTCCTCTCCCTGGAAGCTGGCAGGGCCCTCTGTGAGCTTGAGCTGGCAGGGGGGTAATCCCTGCAGCTTCTGCCCCTCACTTGACCCAGCCAAAACTACCACGGCCCAGCTTCTCCCTGGAAGGAGTCTGACTGCACATCCAGCACCCTGACTTTTCCAGCTACTGCCTGACTCTGTCCTCTAGCTTGTATGTCACTTAGAGCAAATGGAGCCCAGCACTCATTAGTTTCCTGGAGTCTGCAGAGAACAAAGTGGCAGTTCCTCATGGCCCTGCAGGCTTTCCCACAACTACCCACCCTGGCTTGCTCCAGCAATAGAGACCAGCTCCTACCTTCTCTACAGACAGTGTCAGGCTACACATGCAGTGCCCCAGCTTGTCCAATTGCTGCCTGAGGGCTGGCTTCTAATTTGCCTCTCCTGGGGCACTGACAGTACCTCAGTCTCCTGGGAGCACCTAAAAAAGGCACTATGAGCAAGAACAAGGTTTGAGAGGCACCTAGAAACTGGCTGGGCTGACTTGTGCCAAACATTTCTGACGTAAGGCAAGACTCTGAAGATTGGGAGAGAAGGCTATTTGGTCTAAGGCAAATAAACTAACATGGAGTCAAGAAAAATGAAGAAATAATGAATATACCCTAAGGAAAAAAAAAACCAAAATGAAAACAAAGATACACTCCAAAAACAATGACTGTATGATATGGAGATAAGCGATATACCCAACAGAAAATTCAAAATAGTGTTCCTAAAGATTCTTTCTGAGGTCAAAGGAGTAATGTATGAAAAAAAAAAGGGGGGGGGGGAAATAAATAAAATCATGTGAAAATAGTTTAAAGGAATTATGTAACATCAATCAGTCCAAAGACAAAATATTGGAGGGCCAAGAGGAAGACAGAAAGAAGCAGAAAATATATAGAGTTAAATCATATCTGAATTTTGTTCCAAACCTGAGGAATAAAACAGACATCCAGGTCCAGAAACCCCAAAGGACATCAAGTAAGAGAATTCAAAGTGAATCACACCAAGACACTATAATCAAATTGTCAGAAGTTCAAGACAAATAGAGACTGTTGAAAGCAGCAAGAGAAAAATCAACTTGTTATATAAATACAAGGTAATTCACATAAAGCTACCACTTGATATTTTCAGGAGAAACTTTGGAGGCCAGAAAAGACTGAGACAACATAAACCAAAATATTGCAAGGTAAAGATAAACTGCCAACTAAGAATACTACACCTGTCCACAAAAGAAAAAAAAAGAAAAAAAAGAAAAAGAAAAAGAGAGAGACAGAGAAAGAATTTCTCAGACAACCACACCTAAAGGAATTTAGCAAGAACTTTCTTAAAAGAAATGTTAGAGGGAAGTCTTCAAGTTGGAAGAAAAGGATACTAAACAGCAACACAAGAGCAGAAGACAAACTGAAACTTAATGGTAAAGGTAAATATATACAGAAAAACAGAATACTCTATTACTATAATGATGGTAGCAAATTGCTACTAATACTACTATAAAAGTTAAAAGATGAAAGATTTAAAATAACTATAACTAAATTAGATTGCTAGATACATAATAGAAGTAGATGTATGTAAACTGTGATATCAGTAGCATATAATATGAATGGAGAGATAGAGGCGTCTTATGTGCAAGTGAAATTAAGTTGCTGTCAACTTAAAATAGGCTGTTATAACTAACAGGTATTGCAAACAAGCCCCTCGGTAACCACAAAGAATATACCTGTGGTAGAGAACAAAAAAAGAGAAAAGAAATAAAAACATATTAATACCAAAAACAATGGAACACAAAAGAAGACATGAAAAGAAAAAGAGAAAAACTGCAAGACAAACAGAAAACAGTTCAAAAATGACAACAGTAAGTCATTCTTGAGCAAATATTATTTTAGCTGTAAATGGGCTAAACCCCCTAATAAAAAGATACATAGTGGCTGAATGGATTAAAAAGCCAAGATCCACCTATATGTTGTCTACAAGAATTCATCTTAGATTTAAGGACACACATAGGCTGAAAGTAAAGTGATGGTAAAAGATATTCCATGAAAATGGTGACCGAAACAAAGCAGGAGTGGATATTATACTTGTCCCAGACAAATGTGACTTTTAGCCAAAAATGGGACAAAAAATGTATTATGTAATTATAACCATGTCAATTCACTAGGAAGGTATAACAATTGCAATTATTTATACACATCTAATATCAGATCATCTAAATATGTAAAGCAAACATTGACAGATGTGAAAGGAGAAATTTAATGCAATACAATAGTAAGCATTTCTATATCTGATTTTCAACAGTGGATAGAACATTGAGACAGAAATCAATAAACAACCAGTGGACCTAAACAACACTTTAGACAAATGGACCTAACAGACATACACAGAACTTTTCATCCAGTTGCAGACTAATTCACACTTTTTTCAAGTGAAAACAAAATATTTTCCAGGATAGATCACATGTTATGTCACAAAAGGGACCTTACAAATTGAAGAAGACTGACATCATACCGAGAATCTTTTGTTGCACAATGAAATGAAACTAGAAATCAATTACAGCACAAAATTAAAAAACTCCACAAATATGAGGAAACTAAATAACACAATCTCAAAAACCACTGGGTCAAAGGCAAAATCAAGAGAACTGCTGATTATAAAATTTGAATTTGAGAAAGCATAACTCACTTCTTCTCTCTAAGACTTTTAGATAAAACTAGACTCATCACAAGGCAGATGTCTGTTATTTATGACTTATTAACTGTGACTAATGGCAAATTATACCTCTACATGCAACAGGACACCTTTCATGTGAAACATTTTACTAAGTGCTTAGGAGTATTGATTTTTAAACTGAGGTCATGTTTAAAGTGTTCTGTATAGAAATCAGTGAATTAATTGTGAATGTCTATTACTCACTTCAATCACAGAGAATTCAGAAGCAATGTCCAGCCCTGCACATGACTGAACAGGATTCATGCAGATCTTGGGGTTAGCAGGTGCAGATTCTCTAACTACACACCTCAGATGTCCATTACCAGACATGTGGACAAAGTCAGCATCGCAAGCCTGTGGCTCCAGGGACTTCTACACTGAAAGATGGCCCTATTCTGACCCTCCAGTGACCTGAGGTCTCCCATTTCTTTCTACCTCTCAGCTTTGATGGTCACACAGCATTGCTTCCCCAGGGTCACACTCACTCCCACTGGTCTGACAGTAACAGAATCTTCCAATAAGTTTCAGGTATTTCAGTCCTTCAAAAATTTCCACAGGACCCTATGTGCTGCTCTATCTACTGCAGTTTCTCTCATCAACATACAGCCATATTTAAGGAAAAAATATAATTTATACATTGTTTTCCAGTGTTTAAATGTGAACGAAGTTTACTTACAAAATGAAAACTGGATGGATTTGTACAAGACGGAAGATAAGTATTTTATTTAAAATTGGCAGCCATTTTCAGAGGATGCAGTTACTAATCAAAACTATGACACTGAACTCAGGTCAGATCGCTGACCCCTCACTACCCTCCATGCTCCACACTCACAGGAGCACTGCTGTTGTCCTCTGTGCCTCCTGCACCTGTGCTGTTTTCAGCTGACCTCATTCTGACACATACACCAGCACAACTAGACAGTGAGCCTCTGCTTCCTCAGTCTCCCTCCACTGTGTTCACCAAATGACTAATGCACATCAGATGCCAATCAGCCGTTAGTGAGGCATCTTTCTCCTGTGCCCAAGGGACTGAGACAAAGACAGCCACTCTCATTTTGGTGTAATGTGAAGACTTTCAACAGCACAAATACTGGGAAGGAGAATATTCAATTTCTGGGCCACAAAACATCTCAGGGACCTAGGGAAACATAACAAGAGCCCCTTAAATCTTTTATTACTTCTTGGTTTTATAGAGAAGATTCAGGCCTGTGGAGAAGCCTGCTCACCTACTGGCAACAGAGAAAGAGGAAGGACTTGCTTCTCTGTGATTGCACTGTCAGGATCACAGCTAACCTCCATCAGTCTCTGGATTTTCATTTACAAAAAGTTCAAGCACTAAAACACAACTGAAAAAGGAGAAAGAAGCCACGACATTTTAGTTTTCCACAATACCCAGGCTCACCTGCCACAAATCCTCTAACCATCACCTGGCACTGTGCTCTAAGAGAAACAGAGACCATTTCTCCTCTCCCAGATTCAGAACTAATATGGCTTTACATGCTGCTGCTCATATACAAAATATGAATTCTCTTAATTTACATACAAGTAAATAAAGTCATTGAATTTTATATGTTAATGAATCCATGCTACTTAGAGTCTTACTCAATTCCCCCAACCCTGAAACCCAGGAGGCCCTGATTAACACATGTGTATTTCACTCTCCACCTCTATGAAAGCCTCTCTGAAATTACTCAGATTTACTACTCTTTGTTTATTCACTGATTCTCCAGTATCCACCTCAACCCTCTGGAAACCTCATTCCCTCCCTGTCTACCTTGCCCCTGCCCCTCAGGATACACTTATCCTCACACATCCTGCCTCTACTATGTAGGGTTTTAAGTAATGTCACTTCCTCAACAATGGCTTCTGTCCCATGTAATTGGCTACTCACCAAGGAACTTATGAATTTACTCCATAATAGAGTAGTTTAATTAGTAATTAGTACTCCATGCTGAAGAGTTCAGTGACACCCAAAGCTCAAGTTTCTCAACATGTGTATCATAAATGGAACATCCCATATGTAGATTTCACTGAATATGTCACTACTTCATGAGTCCTATAATACAAATGGTGAACCACGATTAATAAGAAGACAATCAAAATAAATCTGGTTGATATATGTCTTCTTTTTAACAAAATATTTTCCATTTAATGAGGTAAATCATGTAAACACAGTTATGGAACATATATTATGTATACAGATTATTTCTGTTTTTTTTTTTTTTAACAGTCTCAAAAGTAACTTTCTCAACTTTGCACAGAAGTGTCACTGTGGATTCTGTTTTTTCTCAGTACTGTAGAAAATCTGAAACAAAAAGTTCTGTGCTTGTCTTTATCTAAAATAACTTGTATCTGCATTCTCTCAGATTATGAACCCAAGTGTGTCCATCTATGTCCTTCTACTATGGTCTGTCTTTGTCTACATGGTGCACACGGATGCTTCAGCCTCACCCCATGTTATAGTGTATTCTCAGTGCTGTCCTGCCTGTGAACAGTTGTAAGCTGTTCTTCTGAGGGGGAGCAAAGTCTGTAATGACCTACATTGCCATCCTGGTGACATCACCCCACAATATTTTTTATTTCATTTCTGATATCTTCTTTAACCCAATAGTTTATAAAGAGTATGCACATTAATTTTCACACATTTGTGAAATTTCCTATTTTCCTCTGTCATTAACTTTTGGTTTTATACCATTATTGTCAGATATGATACTTGATATGATTTCAATCTTCTTACATTTGCTGAGCCTTGTTTTGTGACTTAACATATGACATACCTAGAGAATGTTTCTTGTGTGCTTGAGAAGAACGTGCATTCTGTTGCTACTGGGTGGAATACTGTGCATATGTCTGTTAGGTCTATTTCTTTAAAGATGTAGCTCAAGTAAATATTTCTTTATTTATTTTCTGTCTTTAAAAACATAGACTGAGAGTGAAGGGATGGAAAAAGATACTTCAAACAAATAGGGAAAAAAGGGGTGAGCTACACCTAAAACAGTCAAAAAGACATTAATCTAGCAAAGGTCAAAAGAGGCAAAGAAGGTCATTATGTAATGACAGGAGTCAATCCATCCAAATAATGTAACGATTATAAATATTTATGCATCCAACATCAGAGCAACTACATATATGTATAGCAAAAACAAGCTAAAAGGCAGAATAAACTACAGTATGATAATAGTTGAGAACTTTAACACCCCACTCTCCACAAGTGATAGATCATCCAGACAATAGTTCAATATAGGATCAGTTGACATGAACAACACTAAAGATCAAATGGTCCTAACAGTCATATATAAAATATTCTGTCTAACAAAAGCTGAATATAGATTCTTCTCAAGTGTACAAATTTTTTTTTCTAGACAAGACCACATATTAGTTCATATATCAAATTTCAACAAATTCAAGACTGAAATTATATCAAATGTCTTCTCTGATCATAGTATAAAACTAGAAATCAGTAGGAGGAGGAAAACTGGAAAGCTCATGAATATATAGAAATTGATCAACACTCTCCTAACCAAAGAATAAATTTAAGAGGAAATAACAAAGTGTCTTGAGACAGACTAAAATGGAAACAAAGCATACCAAAGCCCATGAGATATAGCAAAACCAATTCCGACACGGTGATTTATTACAATAAATGCCTAACTTAAGAAATAAGAAAGAGCTCAAATAAACAATCTTACTTTTCTCCTCAAGGACCTGGAAAAAGACCAAACTGAGCCAAAGTTAGCAGAAGGAAGAACATAATAAAGATTACGGCAGAAGTCAATGTGATAGACAAAAAAACAGTAAAATTTAGCAATATTAAGAGCTAGTTCATTAAATAAATAAATAAAATTTTGAACTTTTAGCTACACTACACAAAGAAAAGGAGAGAGGACCAAAATCAACAAAATTATAAATAAGAGAGAAGACATTGCAACTCTACCACAGAAATAAGAAGGATAATAAATTACTATGAACAACTATATGCAGATAAACTAGACAACCTAGATAAATGGAAAAAAAAAAATTCTCAGAAACATACCTACCAAGAGTGAATTAGGAAGAAATAGAAAATCTAAATGAACCATTTAACACTGTGGAGAATAAATCTGTAATCAAAATTCTTCAAATGAAGAAAAGGTCAAGATCAGATGGTTTCACTGGTAAATTTTACCAAATATGTAATGAATTAATGCCAATCCTCAAGTCTTTTAAAAAATAGATGAAGAAGGAAAATTCCCAAATTCATTTTACAAGGCTAGCATTGCTTTGAAACTGCCAGAGAAGAAAATTTAGGTCAATAACCCAGATGAATGTAGATTATAAAATTCTGAATACATACTAGCAAATCAAATAAATGTGATGCCATCGCATTAATAGAACAAAAGAAAAAATATAATGATCAATAGATACAGGAAAACACTGAACAACCTAGGTATAAAATGAATGTAACTCAAGGCCACGGTTCAAAACATACTCAGTAGTTGAATTCTGAAACTTTCCCCTAATGTCAGGAACAAGGCAAAGGAGCCCACCCCCACCACTCACTCAGCACAGTAATGGGAGTCCTAGCCAGAGCAGTCAGGTAAGGAGGAGACAGGAAAGTCATCAAAACTGGAAAATAAGAAGTACAAATATCTCTAGTTTAAGATAACATGATTATATCTATAGGAAGTCCTAAAAACTTCACCAAAATCCCATTAGAACTAAGCAGCATAATCAGTAAAGTTGCAGAATAAAAATTTTAAATGCAAAAATCAGTCATATCTCTATACACTGAAAATTATCTGAAAAAGAAATAAAACAATTCTATTTATAACAGCATCAAAAACAATAAAATAATGACTAAATTCATCCAAGGTGATAAAATATCACTCTAAGAAATAAACTAAAACATACAGACAAATGTAAATTTATCCCTTGCCTATGGATTGGAAGAATTAATATTGTTAAAATGTCCATACTACCCAAAGCCATCTGTTGATTTAATTCCTATCAAAATCCAGTGGCATTTTTTAAAGTAGGAAAAAAAAATACAAAAATTTATAAGGAACCACAAAAGACCTTGTACATACAATGTTGGAGATATTGCACTCTATATCAAACTATAATATAAAGCTATAATAATCTAAAATAGCATGGTACTGCCATAAAAACAATGGAATAGAACTGAGAGTCAAGATACAATCCCATGCATGTAAAGTCAACCAGTATTTGACAAGGTGGTCAGGAAGACTCAGTGGAGCAGACAGTCTTGTTAATAACTGGGCTTGGAAAATTTTATATTCACATGCCAAAGAATAAAATTAGACCTGTATCTAACACCACTCTGAAAATTAAGTATAAAGGAAAGAAAGGCAAATATAAGACTGGAAGTCATAAAATTCCTAGAAGAAAACAGTAAAAGTCTTTTTAACACAGGTCTTAAAAATTATTTTTGATGATACTTTAAGCATAAACAATTAAAAAAAAAACAAATGAAACTACATCAAACTAAAAATCTCCTACACATTGAGACAATCAACAAAATGAAAAGACAGCCTATATAATGGGGAAAAAATCTAAAAATCTTATAACTAATAAGGAGTTGATATCCAAAATACATATCATACAACTCAAAAGCATCAAAACAAATAACCCACTTAAAAGCTGTGCAAAAGACCTGGAAATACATTTTTTCCAAAGAAAATACATGAATTTCCAACAAATACATGAAAATGTGCTCAACATCACAAAACATTAGGGAAATTAAAATCAAACACGCAAGGAGATTTCAACTCAGGATTATTAGGATGAATTTATCAAAAAGACAAGAGGCTTACTATTAAACGCTAGCAAAGATATGGAGAAAAGGGAACATTTGTGTACTTTTGATTGGCTTATGAGTTGGTTTGGCCTCTATGAAAAACACTAGAGAGGTTCCCCAACATTTAACAGGACTACCATATGACCCAGAATTTCCACATTTGGGAAATGTATCTAAAATAATTGAAAACATTATGTTGAAGAGATATCTGCACCCATGTTCACAGCAACATTATTTATAACAGCCAAGAGATGATAACGACCTATCAACAAATGCTTGCATATAAAAGTTGTGCTATATTTAGACAATGGAGTATTATTCAGCAATATAAAGAAGGAAATTCTGCCATTGGTGACAATATGGATGGACGTTGAGGGCATCATGCTAAGTAAGAGAAGTCAGGCAGAGCAAGACAAATACTGTATGACCTGATTTATATGTGAAAAAAATAAGCAAAAATTAAAATATCACATTTTTGGTTACCAAAGGTGGGCAGTGGGAAGAGGGAGAATTTGGTGTAGGAAGTCCAAACATACCAACATCCAGTTATGGGATAAACAAGTATTGAAGTGTTATGTACAATGTGAATACAGTTAACAGTGCTCTATGGTATATTTGAAAGCTGTTAAGCAAGTAGACCTCAAGTGTTCTCATAACAGGAAAATATATTTTGTTTCCTTTGTTTTTTGCATCTACATTTAGATGATGTATGTTAACTAATCTTATGTGATAATCATTTCACAATATATCAAAGTCAAATCATTATAATATGCATTTGAATCTTAAACAGCACCATATTGTATCTCAATAAAACAGGGGGTGGGTAATTTATAACAGTTTTACAATAATTTTCTTGAAATTAAAGGAAAATCTTGAAACAAAAGAAAATGGAAACACAACTTACTAAAACTTATAAAATACCATGGAAAGAATTATGAGTTTATTACAACAAATTAGTATGACAAGAAAAAAGAATTGCAAATAAACAACATTACTTCTCAAGGGACTAGCGCAAAAAAAAAAAAAAATCCCACTAAGTTCACAAGTAGCAAAGAAATGAAATAACAAATGTGAGAGAAGAAATAAATAAAGACTATAAATATTAGAAAACATCAATGCTAGAGGTTGTTTTTGAAATGGTAAAATTGACAAACTGAGCTATACTAACAAAGGGTAAAACAATATGCAAATGAATCAGAAATGAGAGGCGATATTATAACTGATACAACAGAAATACAACAGGTTATAATAGGTGACTATCAACAAATACACACAAATAACTCGGATATCCTGGAAATAATAAACTCCTAGAAATATAAAAACTACCAAAACTGACTAATAAACAAAACAGAAAATCTGAACAAACCAATGATGAATGAAAAGATTGTATCAGTAATAAAAAAATAAATAAATAAAAAAATAAAAAGAGGCTAAGACCAGACAGTTTCATTGGGATATTCAACCAAACATTTAAATAGAATTAATACAGTCATCTCAAACTTTTTAAAAACATGAAGAGGAGGCATATTTACAAATTCATTTGATGAGTCCAACATTACCCTGATATCAAAGCTAGATAAGAACACTACAAGGGGGAAAAAAAAACTGGCAAGTATTACTGATAAATATAGATGCAAAATTTCTCAATGAAATATAAGCAAATCAAATTCAATGGTATATTGAAAAGATCATATACCATGTCAAGTGGAATTTATCCCTGAATCCAAGGACAATTCAACCTATGTAAATCAAACATGTGATGCATCACATTAATGAATGAAATATAAAAATCGTATGGTAATCTCAATTGATGGAGAAAAACATGTGAAAAAATTAAACAACCTTTCATAAACAAACAAACAAATAATAAAAAGCCTCAACAAATTGCTATACAAAGTAAGTAATTAAACATAATAAATGTCATACTGGACAAATTCACAGCAAACATCATACTCAATGGTGAAGTGTTTTCTGACAAAAATATAAAGAAAATGTTTGTGCACTCACCATTCCTTTACCACATAATACTGGAAGTCCTGGCCAGAGCAATTAGGCAAGATAAATACATAAAAGTAATCAAAATTGAAAAGGATGAAGCAAAACTATTTGTTTGCATTTAATATGATCTTATATGTAGAAAATCCTAATGATTCCATCAAAAACCTATTACAAATAATAGACAAATTCAGTCAAGTTGCAAGATACAAATATCAACATGTGAAGAGCAGTGTGTTTCTATATACCAACAATAAACAATTTGAAAAATAAGTTTAAAAAGCATTCATATTTAAAATGTCATCAAAAAAATTAGGAATAAATTAAACCAAGTAGGTAAAATATCCTTACAGTGAAAATGACAAAACACTGATTAAAAAAAAAAAAAAAACTGAAAAAAAGATAAATGGAAAAAATTTTCATGGTTATGAATTAGAAGTATTAAAACTGTAAAAATGTCTGTGTCACCCAAAGCTGTCTATAGATTCAATGCAATCCCTATCAAAATTCAAATGACTTTTACACAGAAATACAGAAAACAAGCCTAAAACTTGTATGGAACCACAAAACACCCCTAATAGCCAAATCAACCTGGTCAAATAATTAATCTAGAGATATCACAATTCCTAATTTCAAACTTTATTACAAAACTATAGTAATCAAAAATGGTAGGTAACAGTAAAAAATGGAGGCCAAGTCCAATGAAACAATCAAGTGCTCAGAAACAAACCCACTTATATAGTGTCAACAAGTACTTCACACGGGAACCAAGAAGATGTAAAGGGAAAACTATAGACTCTTCAATAAATTGTGCCGGAAAAAAACTTGATAATGGCCTACAGATGAATACAATTGGACCCCTTTCTTGCAGCACTCACAGAAATTAACTCAAAATGGACTGAAGGCTTAAATGTAAGACCAAAAACTGTAAAACTACTTGAAGAAAATGTAAACAAAAAGCTCCTTGCTGTGGTTTTGGCAAATATTTTTTGGATATGACAACAAAGGTTCAAGTAACAAAAGCAAAAACAAACAAGTGGAACTACAGCAAATTTAAAAAACAACAACAACAAAAAAACCAAACCAAACCAAACAAAACAAAAAAGCCCCCAAAAAAACCTCCATAGCAAAACAAATAATCAGCAAACTAAAAAGCAACTACAGAATAAAATAACATACAGGCAATTTTTTTTTCCATTTTTTAATCAAAAAACTTTTTTTATAAAATATATAAGTAAGTCATAAAATAATAGTAATAAAATAAAAAATTAAAAATTAAAAATAGGCTAAAGGACTTGAGTAGATTTTTTTTCAAAAAGACATATAGATGGCCAATAGGTACATGAATAAATGCTCAACATCACAAATCATCAGGGAAACGTAAATCAAAATCACAATGACACATCACGTCACACCTGTTAGAATGGCTATTATAAAAAAGAAAAAGAAAATTTGCAAGAATATGAAGAAAAGGTAACACTTGTTTAATTTTTCAGTCAAAATATAAACTGGTACAGTCGAATGAATATAAAAGAATTAAATTGGACCCCATCTTACACTACTCACAAAAATATCTCGCAATAAAATAGTCAAATTGTGACTTGAAATCATAAATACCGTAAAAAAAATCATAGAGTAAAATCCCCTTGACCTTGATCTTGTAAATAATGATTATTTAGATATGACTCCAAAGTACAGGCAACCAAAGCAAAAGCAAAAAGAAACAAGCAGGACTAAGTCAATGTAAAAACTTCTGCATAGAAAAGAATTTGAAAAACTTAAAAGACATCATATGGAATGGGAGAAACTATTAGCAAACCATCTTTTGATAAATGGTATTTACTGAAGTATATAAATACCTCATACAACTTAGCAGCCAAAAAAATAAAATCTATTTAAAAATGAATTAAATATCTGAATAGACATTTTCCTTAAGAAAACGTACAAATGTCCAACATGAAAAGGTTGTCATTAATCATCAGGGAATTGCAAATCAAAACCACGAGACCTTATCACAACTGTTACAATGGCTACAGTCAAAAAAGACAGGTGAGTACAAGGATTGGAAGGGATGTGAAGAAAATCCTTGTGTGTTGTTGGTAAAAATGTAAATAACCACAGCCACTAGGAAAAGCAGTATGGAATTTCTGTCAAAAATTAAAAGTAGTATCCAGGTGTCCAAGCACCATTTGTCAAAGAGACTATCCTTTGCCCACTGAACGTGTTTTACTTCCATCTCAAATAGTAGTTGACCTAGTATACAGGGGTTTACTACTGGGTCCTCTATACTGTTAATTTAAACCATGTATGTATTTTAATACCAATATCATTGTGTCTCATACTGTAGCATTGTGATTTAGTTCTAAATCAGGAAGTGTGATGACTCCCAATTTGTTCTTTCCCAGGATTGCTCTGGTGTCTGGGTCACTGGTAGTCACATAAAAAAATTTTAAGATTGATTTCTCTCCATGTGTAAAAAATGCTGTTGGAATATTGATAGAAATTGCACTGAAACTGTAAATGGCTTTGGGTATTATGGACATTTTAACCTTAATTCTTCTGTTCCATTAGCCATACTTCTGGCCCAGTGTATCTTTCCACTTGTTTTGTCTTCTTCAATTTTTTCCATAGAAGTCTTATAGTTTTCAAAGTACAAATTTTTCACTTCCATAGTAAAGTGTATTCTTAGGTATTTTATTGGTTTTAATGCTATTTTGAATGAGGAAACTCTAGCATCTACAATAAATGTTGCTGGGAAGATTGGAAAACCACAAGCAGAAAAATGAAATTGGAAACTTACTTTCCGCTACTCACAAATACAATTTAAAATGGATTAATGACTGAAATGTAAGACCTCATACTTTAAAACTCCTAGAGGAAAACATAGAGAAGAAGATACTTAACTCTGGTTTGGGTAATAATTTTGGGATATGACCCCAAAACACAAGCCAGAAAAGCAAATATCAACAGGTGGGACTACATCAAACTAAAAAGATCCTGCACAGCAAAAGACATAATCAGCAAAATATAAAGCCTAATATAGAGTAGGAGAGAATTTTTGCAAATCATATATTGGATGGAGGGTTAATATCAAAATATATGTAGACCTCATATAACACAATAGCAAAAAAAAAAAAAGAAAAAAAGAGTAGAAAATCCAATATAAAAAATGGGCAGTGAATCTAAATTTATATTTTTCCAAAGAAGACACCCAAATACACAAAATGTACATGAAAAGATATTCAACATGACTAACAATTAGGGAAATGAAAATTGAAAGTGGAATGAGATATCCCCTCCCTCCTGTCAGAAAGGCCATCACCAAGAAGACAAGAGACAGTGCTGGCCAGGATGAGGATAAAAGAAAACCCCTGTACACTGTCGGTGGGGATGTAACCTGGTTCAAGCACTATGGAAAAGCTATAGAGGTTACCCAAAAATTAAAAAGAGCTACCATATGCTCCAGCAGTCCTCCTTCCTGGTGTGCATCTGAAGGAAGTGAAAACAGGGTATTGAAAAGATAGGTGCATTCGCATGTTTATTACAACATTATTCACAATAGCCAAGATATGGAAATGACCTGAGTTTCTAACAATGAAAGAATGGATAAAGAAGAAATGACATTGACATACAATGGAATATTATTCTGCATTATGAAAGAAGGAATTTCTGCCATTTGTGATATTACAGATTGACCTTGAGGTTATTATGCTTGGTGAGATGAAATAAACAGAGAAAAGACAAACGTAAGATATCAGATATACAAAAACAAACGAACAAACAAAAAACAAGCAAGCAAACACTTAGAAACAAATTGTAAAATGGTGGTAACTAGGTGTCGGGGTGGAGGAAATGGGGAGATGTTAAAGGGTACAAATGTGCAACCAGAAGATAAATAAGTCATGCAGATCAAATGCACAGCACAGTGATTACAGACTACAGTGCTGTACCAGTCTCCAAAGTTCCTAAGGTACTATCTTGTGAATATTCTTGCCACAAAAAATAAAGAAAATTATACTTGTGAGTCATGTGAGAGGTATTAAATCTGTTTGTGATCACATTGCTGTATGTAAGTGGATCAAATCAACACACTGCAGACTGTGAAAAAAGAAAAAGTAGAGCTGCATGATTTCACTTACACGTGTAATCTAAAAACAGCCGAATTCACACAAAGAACAGAGTGGTGGTTGTCAGGGCCTGAGAGTGGGGAAATGAGAAGATGCTCAAAGAGTACAAACGTCCATGTTTAAGATGACTAAGTTCTGGGAAATCTCATGAACAGCATGGTGACTACAACTAACAATGCTGTATTATTTATCTGAAAGTTACTGAGAGCAGATCTCAAAAATTCTCACCACAAAAGGGAATTTTATGGGTTTATGGAAGTATCCTTATTGTGATAATCATTTCACAATATATATCTGTATCAAATCACCACATTACTTACTGGTAGGGCTGTGTCTGGGTCACTGTCTCTCAGGACTCAGAATTCAGTGAGTCTGTTTCACTTCATGGCTGAACATATTCAAATGGCCTGTTTATAAAATAAAAATAAAATGACTAATAATTCATTGTGACTGACTTCAAGAATTTTTTGTTGTTTTTAATTTTGTTCCCATGCCTACATTTCACACTACTGGAACAAAATCAAATATACGCCAAAACAAATAGCACATTACAATAATGATACCAGAGTCGTGAACATAAATATTCAATGTTTCTTCCTGATGTTTTCTAATCAGAAATGTTTTTTAAAATATTCAAACTCACCGGGTCCTAGCTGATAGCTATGTGACAAAAGTCAAATAAGACAAAATGACAGACAACCCTGCAAGTGGTTTTAGATAATTCCATATTTTGTGCCAGAAATTAATTACCTCTTAGAAAATCACATAAAAATACTTGAAGCTCAAACCCTGGAACGTTTCTCAATTTCATCAAACTCACATGTTATTATAATATCTGTGTCCATTTAGATGATGAGGTAGGTAAAGATAAAAAGTGATCTGTTCTTCTGTGTTTAGTACAATTAAAATAACTAAAAATGATTATAAAATGCTTCTAAGAAATTAGATAAGATCTAGAATACAGATGGAGATATGAAAATGCTTTTCCTTGCTCTGTACAAGAGTAGTAGCCCATCAGGTACAAATGCGTCAGATGACAAGGTACCTTCATGTTAAAAACAATGCCATCACTGCAAAGGAAAGCTTTACTGATTGTACTGAAATAAAAGAAAAAAAATAGAATTGGAAAAAGATCACTTTGCCATAAAAATGCTCATGGTCACAAATAGTATAGAGAAGCAACTGTGGCAGATGTAAAAAGACGTAGAAGCCATCATTCCTCCACTGAATATGATTACACCAAATTGTGACTTAATCATTTACCAAATTGTGACTTAATCACTTCATAAACGTAATGGATAACATTTCTGCTTCTATAATTTAAAATATAATAACCTTTAAAATATTCTGAGAGGTATGGTAGTCAAATTTGTGTTCTAAGAAGTACTTTAGACACACCTAAGAATAACTAATGGTCAGAAAGATCAAATGCAATCAGCTACCACCCCATGCAAATTAATGGCATTCAGCAGATATTCATATATAAAATATGTATTACTGTACAATATGTAAATAAAATCAAATATTGTATTAATATCTAATGTAAAATACCAGGAAATGTGCTGTGCCAAAATTGGAAGCGTCCTGGTGTAAACAGATTACAATTTTGTATTCAGTTTTCATAATGGGATAATACTGTGATCTGAGCAGAAATTGTAAAGAGATTTCTCCAAGAAAAATTCCTGACCACATCAAAAGTTGCACACTTACTATAAGGCGTTTCCCCTTGTTTACTCTCAGTGTCAGAAAGTGACTTGGATCTAGAATAGGAGAATAAAAAAACTTTAACGAGACATAGGAAAGCACTCTCTGTTAAAGAAAATAAATCAAAAGAAAAAATGAAAGGGAAATTAAGATTCTACAAATACAAATACCAATTTTTATGGGAAAGGGTTAAAATTGAAAAAAGATTATATTCTTATTTCACCTTTTGAACAAAGGTATAGAAATCTAAGCTAAATAACTTCATATTTTGCATTTATTAGGAGAAAATATATTTGCAATGAAAAGCAGTCATTGTCCTGCCTTTTAAATATTCTGACGATTTAGCTTTCAATATATTTCATCTCAAATGGTCTTAAGCAGTATGTACAATGGTTGGTATTTTAAAAATCACCACTGTATTTGGAACTTATAAAAGTAATTCACAATTTTTAAAATTATATTCTTGTAAGAATTTGGTAGTGGCCTAGGTATTATTTTTAACAAAACTGGTCACCCTGGAATGCTGCAAAAGGTTTTTCAATAAGCTTATACTTACATATATTTAAGACTGTCACTGTATTAATATTACGGAAACAACAGGCCAGCCAAGAAACAAGCACCACTTGGAGGGTTGGAATACTCAGATTTATTACACTGGCAGGCTCAGAGTGTCTTCTGCTCTGAAGCTCTGAGCACCTCCAAAACTTGTGCATTAGGCTTTATAGAGTTAATTGCAAGCATGGGGCTATTAGCCAATAAGGTGTGAACAGCAAAAGCAGGGAATCAGTACACTGGAATTTATCTATTAGGAACAGAGCATGTTACTTTTGGGAGACCATGATTGGGTTAACAAATTGTAACAGACCCCAGCCACTCATCTCCTTAAAGAAGAACAAATGTGCTTAGTTAACTGCCTTGCAAATAGGCACCTGTGCATCGGCATGCCAGTCTCCTGGCAGTAAAAAGCAGAGACAATGCCTTTCTTGCATAGTTGAGGTTTTAGATAGAACTCTGCTCATTGCAAAGCAACAACCCAGGCCCTCAGCTATAAACACAGGGTGTGTCTGCTGTTAGATAGTCTTCTATGCCCCAAACAAGGAGCTGGCTGGGCTGGTGGCCTTTTCTAACATATCTATAAGGATATATCTTGTTCCCCTCTTCCCATGACTTCCCTAAAGATAAACAAAGCCTTTGCACTCACAGTGATTTCTACAATCTCAATCCCACCCTGTCTTTCCTTAAATTCCTGTATTCTATCACACAACTGTTAGTGATTTTTCCTTTGATTGTACACAATAAATGTGGGAGCATTTGAGAGGCTCGTGGAGTTGGCTCCCGACACCCTCTCCCTCTCTTGACTTTTTCCACAGAGTCTTGAGTAATTCATTCAGTCTCAGTGGGACTTCTGCTGGCCAGAACCCAGTTACTGGCACTTGTTGAGCTAGGATTTATGAGTTAACTTGTTAGCCCAGTAAACCAACACTTATTAAACTTCAGATTTCTGAGTTAGCCCAGCAGTACTTAGATCAGTAAACTGACACTTATTACACTTAGATTTAAGAGTTAGCTTGTTAGTCCAGCCCAGCTTTTCCTTCTCATTATGAGAAAATCTCAATCGTGGCAATATTTTGACTTGAAAATGAGATAAGCTAAGAAGCACATTTTAAATATAAAATATTTTAAGTACAAAATAAATAATTGTATTCCTTTAAAGACAGGAAATTAAAAGCATAATAAACTCTGACTTTGACACACAAAATATAAAAGTTAATATAATGTGTTTTCATACACCTCTTTCCCTGTTTCAGTAATTTCTCAGCCCCTTTCACGTTACACCCGAGTCCCCGCCCGTGACCTGTGGTGTAAACACCTCCGACCACACGGGGAAGGGGGGGACCCAGGCAGTGAGAATGAGGGGGCGCGAACACCCCCGTGGCCCCGATGGACGCGGACCCTCACCCCCTCCCAGCAGGTGAGGACAACAGTCGAAGCGGGTCCGCCAGCGCACCAGTCCCCTCCCTCCTGGACTGGAAACCCAACTCGGCCAGGTCCACACACACCCCGGTGTGAAGCTGGCTTAGCATGCGGGGAAACCGGCATTACCTCAGACAGCGAGCGAGGAGCGTCCTCCTCCTGCAGGAACGAGGGCCACGCGGTCCCGAAGCCGCCATGGCGCCTCCCGCTCCTCCCTGAGGAAAAGGAGCGTCGCCCCCAGGGAAGACGCCGACCACGTCTGTCGCGGAATGCGCATGCGCCCCACCATCTAAGAAATGTTGGCTTCGCGCGCCCCCTGCAGTTCCTTGAGGGCAGTGCTGGATGTTCAGAACTCACTGGAGAACACATGACCCGTCCCAGCCATGATGCTAAATCACTGGAAATCTTAGTGCCCTGGTCTCTTTGTTAATGTCACTGGTGATGCTCTGATCCAGCCATGTCTGCTCTCTTGCCTGGATCATGCCTCACTCCTTGGAACCACGCCTGGATCAGATGCAGAAGAGTCTCAAATCCCATATTTAGAGATGATCAGGGTTGGTCTGGAGTCCAAACCCAAATCTCTCAACACCCTGGGGTCCTCTGAGGAGTGTGGTTTTCTCAGAACCGTCTGTTCCATGTCAGAAGCAGACCAAGCCTCAGGTAGCTTAGAAGGAATGCAGCCCATGCTTTGGACAGTTCTCATTTCTGACCTGCATAATCTTGAGACCCTTTTGTAATTTCTAACACCCTTTTTTCTCATACCTGTATTGATGTTTATTTATGGCTAGCTGAAATATTGCTCTTATAATGCAGAGGTGCTATTGTTCTTCAGATAACAGAATATTTTGAAGGGATCAATTATTTATCACTCCCCCTAATTAAATATACTTTTAAAGCTAGAAATTTTTCAGGCGGGCAATCAGGTCCTCTTCTTGAACCAGTTGCTGAGGTGCTGAGATTATCTGGTCTGAGCTCCAGATCCTGATCCTGCTGGTGGCTTATGGTGATGTCAGTGTGAACATGTTTCTCCTCGTGCGCCGGTGTGGAAAGGGGACAGCCCTGTTCCCAGATGGGACAGTATCATGCTGACACTCAAAGCAAGCACAAAAAAGAATCACATAGAGTCCCCAGTATCAGCTCTCCCAGGTAGAAACGTCACCTCCATCACAGTGTTCCTGTGCTCCTGTCAGGCCTTCACTGCTCCCAGCAGGTCCTGCATGAGCAGTGTGACAGTTGAGTGCCTATCCCAGCACAGCATGGTGGTGACAATCCCACCTTAATCTGTTTATCTTTGGAATGTTCCCACACCTCTCTGAGCTTCACTTTGCTCTTCTCACAGACAGGGTTGTATAGGCATGGACCTCACAGGTTTATGGGAGGAAGTCATGGTACATGCTCACCTGGCGGCTGGCTCTGCAGAAAGGGCTGCTGGGCGTGCTGTGTGTCTTCACATTTATCCTTCTCTCTCCCCAGTGAAAATGCTCTCAGCCTCATCCTTCCCTGGCCTGTGGCCTTTCTGCATTTGCAAAAGAACATGCCACAGCACTTTAACCATGATGCCCTCACAGCCTCTTCTAGACGTGGTGCACCTCCCATATTCACCCACACAGATGAATCACAGGACAAACTAAAGCTGTAGGTGGTCTTTGGGTCCACAAGAGGGGCTGCTGTCTCCTCAGAACAAAGTAGGGTCGGGGCTGTACTGGGGAAAGACGAACAGAACCTGGAGCTCACACATCTATTAATTCCCCTGAAGAAGAAAATGAGTCACAAAGAGCTGTGGGTGGGGTCCCAGCCTCCCTGGGAATCAGAGGACTGTTGGACTGAGCTGATCGCTGAGAGACCCATCCCCCAACAGCCCCATCTCCCTCACCTGCTCTCTCCACATGCACCTCCATGACCTCCACAACTGGGGACTAGAGCAGGAGGAGAGGGGAGCAACCCACTCACAAAAGTGTCTCCAGCCCAGTCCTGAAGCTCCTGTGCATGGAGGATGGAGTAGGCTGTTCCCATGGCCTTGGAGAAAAGGATGTCACTAAGACCACACTCACAGCAGATCCCTGTCAGGCCTGCTCCATGACCAGTCCTCCCACTACAAGGATGACTATCACAGGGGAGGCAGTGGGCTGAAGCCACCACCTGGGTCCAAGAGCCAAAGAAGAGACTGTGAGAGCTCAGCATGGATGAAAGTCCAGGCCTCTGACTCTAGTTCATGCAGAAACCTCCCATGCCCTTTCCAGGACCTTGGGCCCCTGGCGACATCAGTATCTGCAGCTCACCTGGCAGCTCTGCACAGTTGGCCTACACTCCACAAGCCACATGCTACAAGCTACAGTTCCCTCCAACATGATGCACCTGCCCCACCTCTTCCGGGTCACTATGAACCTTCTAGCACCCACTGAGGCAGGGCCAGAAGGTAGGAGGTCTGCAGGCAGGGGGAGCTGTCTGAGTTGGGGTTCAGAGGCTGTGTGTCCCTTTTGAAGGCAGCAGAGCTTTCTTTTGGGGGAAGGGACAGGGAAAGTCATTTCTGTTGGTGAACATTTCTCTTTCCCCTCCACTTGTGCCAACCCCACAGCTGAAAATTTGCTGAAGAGCCAGAGGAAGGGTCAACTCAGGGCCTGGGGACAACCCCTATCTGTTTTTACCAGCACCACTGGCGCCGCAGCCAGCGTCACCGCCACCAGCTTCAGTAGTGGCACAAGCAGCATCTGCCGCAGTGGGGGCGCACTCTGAGGCGGAGCAACGGGGCCAGTCCACTCAGTGTTCCATCTCCTGCCTTAAAACTGGAGACAGAGCCAGCTCCAGCCCCAGGGCCCCTCTGCTCCTGATACGTGACCAGGAGGAAGGGGACAAGTAAGGAGCAGTCTGAACTCACAGCCTCCCCACAAGGCTGGAGGCAGAACTGCTGACTTTGCTGGATGTGCTTGTGGGTGGGCTCTCATGGGGGTGCTGGGGCAGGGCTTCCCTTTGAATAAGCTGTCCCACTCCATCCTTTCCAGGATCCAGACTTCTGGGACCAGAATCCAAGACCACAGCTCCACCGCTTATCAACCATGTGACCTGGGCAACTTTCTCAAACCCAAGCCTTCTCTGTCCACCTGCAGAGATGGAGGATAACAGGATGTCCTGCACAGAGTGTCTGTGTAGATTAAATAGATAGAACAGAAAGAAGAGTGGGTGGGGCCTGGCCCATTGGTTGCGGGAGGGGAGGTCACCCTGTGCAACCAGGTCCAAGGGTCACCCAGAAATATGCCCAGAGGTTCAGCTGCCCCAGCACTTATCACATATCTGATGTGAACTTAAACACAGGGAGAGAAACAAACAGCCTGAGTGTAGCTGCTACTGGGGAACATGCATCTGGGGAGTCAGAACAGAATGTGATCTGGATGGTGGAAGATGCCCCTGGAGTTAAGCAGAGTGGAGATGCCCTCTGGAGCCTGGATTTAGTGAGGATGGGCTTGTAGAAATTCCCCTCTCCTTTACCCACTGAGTCCCAAAATCAGTGTGGTGCTAGTGCCCTCAGCACAGAGAAAAACCCAGGCTCCAGCCATGTCCTCTACTTCCTGGACTCCCACTCTGATTGGTGATCCCCATCTGGGATGTAGAGATGAGTTATGGCTGATCATGTGATGTTCCATCTGCTCCAGGAGGTGTTGAAGAAGGTGGTTCCCTCTCAATGTCTGGGATTCACCTGGTCCCAGAAAAACAGCCCTAGCAATGAGCACATGGCACCACCATCCATGCTACTATCATTCAGCTCAACAGTGTGGCCACCTGCATCATCACCCCTACCACAAGGACTGAGCGTGGTGGCCCAGGAGCAAGCCTGGGTGGTGGAGCACTGGGTCAAGGTGGCCAGGGTATGGGATGGACTATCCAGTGAAGCCCGTCTCTGGAATCTCGGGAATGGCCTCTTCTCCTTTGCCTGCCTTCTGGATGGAAGTCTGCGGTCCAGGCCCCTGCACAGTCCCAGGTCTGTCCTGCCGGGGCCATGCTGACCTTGACTCCCAGCTCTCAGTGGGTGGATGCTTCCTACCTATATTCTTCCGCGGGCTGAGCTAACTTCATTCCTGTGGATTTTCAAAATCCTGCTGTCTCATGTATTGAATGCCCTCTAGGTCCTCCCTGGGTTCCCTGGGGGTGTGTCTCATCCAGGGCAAATTGAGACAGTGAGGGGACTAAAGCTAGAGCGAGCAGGGCAGCAGCTTCCCACCTCCAAGCCTCCTATGTTCCCCTCCCCAAGGGTTCCAGTCCTCAGGAAATTTTGCTCCCTGAATGCAGACCTCTCTGCTCTGCCTCAAATCACTCTCTGAAGGAGACATGGGTCAGTTTCTATGTGGGTGGGTTTCTCTCCACAGGAAGTTCATAGTCAGTGTGGGGTCACTTATTTGTCTGCCATCCCCCCCGAGGCAGCTGGCACCTTCTGGGGGAAACAAATTTGACAGGCATGATCTGGGTTGGGGGCCAAGTCTCTAAGCCCCCTTGGGAAATAGGCCACCATTCCTACTGCTTTATGAATTGATTTTATTAAACATCCCAGGGGCTGGAGTCAAATTGGAGAATTTCTAGTGTTCTCTTTATACCAACAGAGCCCTGTCCAGCTGAAACTTAAACTGGTGGAAATGGATCTTCTCAGTAGAAATGGAAATGGAGGCCCCAGGTGACCAACCCCAGGGCTCCATCCCCAGCCCCACAGCACCTTCCTGCCCAGAGAATCCCAGTGAGACCCTCATCCAGACAGTCTGAACACTCCATGTTCTCAAGTAAAATGGATTTGCCCTTTAACTCCTCATGCACACATTTTCCCTGAACTTCTCCTTCCTTCTTACCCTTCCCCTTAGGAAGAGCTTCTGGAAATGTAAAGATCTGTGTAGCAAAGCTGATTCCTGGAGCAGGGGTCTGCTCATCGAGGTAGCGTGGAGGCCTGAGTTCTGGAGAGAGGAGGGTCAAGGAGGGAAGGAGATGGGGTGGGATGTGGTTTTCAGTTTCTCACTAAAGCGTCTGAAAATTCCCCATCTTCTCTGGATCAGCAGGACGAGGGATGTGTTCTGTTCACAGGCAATTGGAGGGGCAGAAGGCCCTGGGAATGTGGTGTTTCCGTGCTGCTCCAGTAGGAGGCACTCAGATGGCAGCGCTAGCGGGTCTCTGGCTCCTATTCTAGTCCCTCCTGCTGGCAAGTGGCTTCTTCCAGTCTCCTGGGTGGACGGGGTGGGTGGGGGTAACTTTCTTCCCTCACCAGCCCCATCTGTCCTCAGGAGTCCTTGCTACTCATTCTGTCTTCGCTGCACCTCCGAGGGGAGGGCGCCCTTCTCATCCCAAGGATGAGCACTGCAGGGATCCTATGGTCTAGGTGTGCATATGGCCGCCCAGTCCTGGGTCCGAGTGGCTGGGCCAGAGACAGATATGTGTTCATTCTGTGACTCCACACTGTGCCCAACTCACCATCAGTGCTGGTCAGTGACGGTCAGGATTGTCACCCTGGTCCCCACTCAGCAATGACACAGGCCCCGGGTGCCTCATGAGAAATGTCTGGGAACTGGTGGGAGCTTAGTTGATCTTTCCTGAATGACTTCAGAAGCTTCATATGAATAAGGAAGCAAAGTGTCCTGTCCCCTCCCACCTTGTGAGTCAGAGGTGGTGCCTCGGGGTCACGTTCCTGAGTTGATGAAGAAAGCCTGCTGTGCAGGGGGTGTTCTGAGCTGTTCCCGGGGAGGGCAAGGCTTCAGCATGGCCTTGTTTCCAGGCTGGGTGGCAGAGACTCCAGGGGTCCTGGGGCAGGCAGGGACCTCAGTCTGGCCTCCAAGGCCCATGTCCCCTCCATCCACAGCTCCACCCAGATGGGGGACTGCCACCGCTTGGGAGCCCGGAGGACACAACTCCCACCAATGGCGGAGCTGGACTGGGGAAGGGAAGCTGTCCCAGGGCCTCTGGCTGAGAAGGGGATATGGCCTCTCCTCTGTGGGCCCCTGAGCACCCCACTGCCATTCTGCAGGCCTCTGCCTCCTCAGCCGGGAAATGGAGGGAGGATGACCCCGTGGGGCCAGCCTCACAGAGCGGCGATGAGGAGAAAGGAAGGAGGGTGTGGGGCTTTCTGTTCTGCTTCAGCAGTAGGTGAGGATAAAAGTGACATGGCCCTGAGACCTCAGGAGAACCTGGCGGTTAAGTGGGCGTCCAATATTTGCCAGGTGAGGAAACAGGCTCCGGGAGGCTAGGCCAACAGCCCCGAATCACACACCCAGTGCGTGCCAGCGTTGGGATTGTTCTGGAATCAGAACATGCTGGAGGGCACGTAGCACTGCTACCATTGCCCGGTTCAGGTGTCAGGGTCTGAGTTCAGGGGGCTTGGGGAACCGGGTGAGGGGGGCAGGCTCAATGGCTCTGTCCTCCACTCCGGCAAGAGCAGCCTCCAAAGCCCAGCGCCTTGGGGCGGGGCCTCCAGAGCCCGGGAGAGGCTGCGGGAGGGGGTGAGTGGCCTGCAGGGTAGGGGCTGCAGGGTCAGAGGAGGGGGCTACCCCCAGCTGGAGGCCCCCAAATCAAGGGAGGAGAGGCCTTCCTCCTCCAGCCCCGCCTCCCACTGCCATGTTAGCTAAGATCCTCCTTCCAAGTGACTGCCAGGAGGGCCTGGAAAAGCTGATGCAAGTAGACATGGTGATGGGAGTAGCCAAGGTTCAAACACCCTGTGATTTGCTGACACAAGTCTTGGGGGTTGACTAGGAGCCAGGGTTCTTGTAGGGCGAGGGGTGTGGAGATTGAGGAGGCTAGTAAGGGTCCCAGACTGCTCCTTCTGCAAACAGCGGGGTGGGCCCAGAGCTGAAGGTGAGGGGTTTTCAGGGAAGGGTCTGTAGGGCCCTGAGATCAGAATCCAGGTTCATCCCCTCCCTCAGCAAAAACATCACCGACCTGGTGATGCTGGACCCAGTGTGGAGGGTGATCTGGATGTGAGTCTGGGGGCTGAGCAGGGGGACCAGGGTCAAGGCCTGGGAAGAGAGAGGCCACACACCAAGGCCTGGGCTGTCAGCATTCAGCAGACCTTTTGTGAGACTCTCATGGCCAGTCCTGTGAGCTGGGGTGTCAGGCCCATTTTAGGGGTGAGGAAAAGGAGGCTCCAAATACAACAGTGGTCCAAGTTCCCTAGGCTAGTGGAGCCACAGAACTGGCAAACCACAGAGCTGCAGGGTGTTTTGTTGGAGCTGGACTCAGCCTCTCCCACAAGGGCTTCCTTAGGGTGAGAGTGAAGTGGGGCCCCGCAAAGTCCATCACATAAGTGGTGGAACAGTCCCGTCCTGCCCCAGGCTTCAGCTTCCCTGTGTGTCAGCAGAGAGGGTTTTGCTACAAGCTCCCTAAGACTCTGCCCCAATGTTTTCCCTTCTTTGGTGCCAAGACTTTTGTTTGGATCTAAGTCCTGATTTCTGTGCATGCCTGGCCCCCTCCTGGGGCCTGGTCACAGGGCAGCATGAAAAGGAATGGGCATGGGGGCTGGAAATGATGGCAGGGCTCTTCCTGCTGGACTTCGGCTGTCTGCCTTCCAGGGGTATGAGTCTCTCCGACGTGTACATGTTATTAAATTTTGTTTGATTTTCCCCTGTTAATCTCTTTCACGTCAATTTAATTCTTATACTAGCCAGAAGAACCTAGAAGAATAGAGAAACACTTCTTCCTCCCCAAAAGTCCACAGTGAGGATGAGCTGCAATTTCCCTGGCTAAGCACACATCACTCACAGATGCTGCAGGTGGAGATCCTGGGGCGACTGACAAAAGCCAGCAGAAGGTGAGATTCTTACCAGGTCAAACTCCTGGGTCTCTTCCTGCAGAATCTTTTGGAAATGAGAAAGGTAAGCATTTTCCTCTTCTAGAATTCTATTAGCAGGAGAAAATATTTGTAGGGTTAGCTCCTTGGACTCAATGACTCTTGGTTTGAAATTCAGTAAATTACTCTTGGTTTGTGGAAATTTTTCCAACCAGACATTGTCACTATTTTTCTTTATCTCTGTCTTTTGTGTCATTTGTCATAAGGAGAAAAACCACTGGTCACATTAGGCTTTCTTTTTGTCTGTTCAGTGTCTTGAGAGCTTGGCCTGTTGGCCAGTGAGGAAACTCCCCAGTCTGTCCCACTCAGGAGGGGAATGCACAGTGTGAATTTGGAGACCAGCTGAACAGACTGGAACTCCAAGCCTTCTCCTGGTCAGTCTGCACCAGTTCTCAAGGGAGCTTGCCATAAGGTGTTCCAGTCCATGAGGGGTCTCTGTTGTCTCAACCTTTGCTGCTTTATTAATGATATAACAAAGTTCTTTACTTTCTCAGACTTTCTAGGGAATGAACTTTTGGATCATGGGGGCTACATCATGTTTGCCCTCAACAAGGATATCTCTTGCACCCATGGTAGCCTGGAAAGTTCCCGCTGGGTCTTTCTACAAATAGGCTATTAAGATATTACTCTTCAATGGCCAATGATGGATCCTTTGAGTTGGAAAAACTTCTAAATTGCTAATTTTTTAGAAAGCTCTCATCACAGACAGCTATTTTATTAGCACTAATGGAAAGACCAAATTTAAAAGTGGATACAATGAAATATAACAGCTAACCTGTAGAACAGCCTTAGTTAAAAAAAAAAAAAAAGGAAAAGAAAAAAGAATAGAAAAATAAAGTTTTGAGAGGCCTTACTGAATTTGCAGTCTCAGCTTCCCCAAGTGGGTTTTTCAGATGCTATTTAAAAACTTAGACTAATGTCAGGCACAAATTATTATTTTTTGTCATTGATATGTCTTGATTTATGCAATGAAACACTAATTATTTCACTGTTCAGATTAAGTTTATCTGAACCTTGACTTTCCTTTGATAAAGATGACTTTCCCTCTTCCCTGAAAAATGAGAACATAGCCTGGACCCCTCAGAACCAAGGGTTCTTCCTAGTTGATACTACCCCCACGGAGAGAAAGTGGAAGGAACGCTCAGCGCCTGAGGACCACGGCTCTTTAGTTGCGCCATCGCCCACGGGCACTTTCAGGAGCTACAGTGACTGAAGGCCTCGGGACAACATCTAGCCTGGGAGGAGTTTCTCCAGACGCAGGAATAAGGAAAAGTCTCTTCTTCCTCAACGTGATGCTTAAATACTGTCACTGCCTGTCAATATAGGCAAGGGCTTCCAGTGCCAAAGTCATTTAGAAGTGATGCCTGAATTTGGCCTCCTCACCCCAATGACTGAGCTGAGGCTTGAGGACAGAATTTTGGATGAAGCAGAAAAGACTGCTTTATTTCTTTGCCAGGCAAAAGAGCTCACAGTGGGCTAATGCCTCCAAGACTGTGGGCCTGACAGGGAGGGAAGGAAGGGGGTTTGAATTCAAGGAGAGTCACTGGTTTCCTTAGAGATCACATTCTGGGTGACAAATTGTTGCAAAATTGTCCTTGCTTTTGCCGAAGCAGCTATTCCTTCCACTGGGCATGTCATTATGGGCACATTGTTGACCTCTGGCTTTGGGAATCTTCTAATATTCTTGTGCTTAGAACAAAGGGTGTGCAGGAAGGGAGGCTGTGGAAAAGTGCTAGAAAAAAAAGTGTGCAGTTTAAAGTCAGGCTGATATATGTCTCTAATATCTAGGCAGGCTGAGACCTGGGGCCTCCTTTTGCAGCACCGGCACAGGCCAGGACCTACATCTAAAGCAGCAAAACACAAAGAAACCACAAGAGACTACAAACAAGTGCCTGTGTGTGCAGTTGCAGTGAGTCATGAACAATAAGAGACAGAAAACAGAAACCCAATTGACATTTCTGAGGTGTTGGGGGCAAAAGCACACAGCCCCACCAGGGGGCTGGGCAGACCACCCAACCACCCCTCCTCTCCAGTCCCACCCTGGTGGGCCAGAGCAGGAAAAGTGCCATCTAAACCCTTGAACACTTAAGCAGTTACAAATACCAGATGGTCGCCGATGACAATATTCCCCACTGTGAATTCCTTCCATATCTATGGAAAGAGGGAAGTAGACGCCATTCTCCCCTAGCTGCTTCCTAATGAACTGGGGTTTCATCTGAGTTTTTTCTGATGGAAAAATGTACGTGTTCCTGCCATTTAGTAAGGGGTCATATTAGAGATTTTACCATAGTTTGACAAAGGTAGGATACACAGCACATCATAAGCTAAAAAACATATAAAACCCTGGAATAACATTGATGAGCACAAGCAATAGCTGAAATATTCCTGAAAACATAGAGCACAGCTTTTAGGAATTGAAAACAAACTTGGAAACCAATGAGGGGCGTCAGAGAGAACTTCAGGGGCATTTGTGTCAGCACTGTCAACATTCTGAATCTAGCTTTTTACATCATCAAGAAGGGAAGGGGCATTTCCAGAGTCATCAGGGATGTGAACACAGCGCATGGCAGGAGTAACCACACCGGTTTCTCCCTGAGAAGCCGTCAGTATGTCTAATGCCATCTGGCTCTGAGAAGCTGTCTTCCACACTAGGGGAAACTCCGTGTTCAACAGTGTAAAACTCTGCTGGCTATCATTCAGGGCTTTTGTGTGAAGTTAGCCAAGGCCTCTACGTGCAGGGTCACCTTCTTCAATCCTATATTTGGGACAAAGAAGTTGAGTAGACAATCAAACCAGAGCAGCATGAGGACAATCCCCAGCAGCAGCCCTTCTGCGAAGAGGCTGCTGGGTCATCCTTCTCCTTGGAATAACCAGGAACAGCCCAGATCAGAGCTCAGGCCAGGTGAGCTTAAGCCACTGAGCAAGGAAGACTTGGGGCTGCACACCTACTGGTGTGAGGACTGCGGCAAGTGTAAATGTGAGGAATGCACCCACCCAAGGCCTGCCATCAGGTTGGATCTGCGATGAGCAGTCCCTGCACTTGGCCCAGAATGTGACTGACTGGGACCTGTGTGTGCATGTGAAAGGTCTCATCTCTCATTGTTCCAATGATGGTGAGGACAGCTTGTGTCCCTGCCACCAGTCTCACCATTGTGCACACTGGTTGGCCACAGGTGTCATCTCCCTCTTCTTGTCCTGACCATGGTGTTACCTTCAGCCTAGGGTTGCCCCAAATTGTGCCAGGGGTGTTATGATCTGGTGAACAATTCTCAGTGACACTGTAAAAATTCACATAGGTTGCTGCAAAGCTCCCAATGTTTTTTCCAGACACAATGTGCTGTATCTCTGTTTACAAAACACCACCTGTGTCTGAGAAAACCAACTTATGCCCCACTACATGGCACAGTCACAAAACACCACACCACTATGTTGCACATTGGGACGTGTGTGAACCAATCAGCACATTTTCAGACTGTGTCTTGCCCCACAGAAGCCTTTGCTACAAGACCCTCACTTCCCTTGGACCCCATGCACACCACACAGTCACAGTAAAACTTAACTTTTACTTTCCAGTCTTCCTGGCAAACCGTTCAGTGCAAAGAATATCTATGTGAAGATACACCACTCTGTAAAAAAGAATATTTTAAGAGGCTATTTTAAATTTGATCTTGCTGGAACTTTTTATAAGGGACATCAACTTAAACTTGTAAAAGGCCTCCCAAGGTCAGGAAAGCCGTGCCTCCAGCCCTCACCTGCAGTGCCTGCAGGCCCAGGTGGAGTTTTCTCTTCCTGAGTTCCAAAATGTCTTGAGGTTCCTGCAGCTGCCATGAAGTGGCCTTCCTCATTCACTTGGAAAGGCTGCTAGGAACCTAAGAGTTTCCTGGAGGTCTCAGGTAGAAGGAAAAGATAAATGCTTCAATTCTGTTCGCAAAGTTGTAATTTACCAAATTCCTGTAAGCCATGATTGGCTTCAGGGGAAGATTACCTCATATCTGGAAAATAAAGATTAAAAGCCAGGAATATTTCAGACAAAACCAAAAATTGGAACTATATTCATCAGTTTACTCCATTTCATGTAACTAATATTTTGTTAACAGTTTTATGAAATAAAAAATTCCATTAGATTTCTTTAATTTCTTACCCAGCTCAGTGGTATGATCTGAAAATCAGAAACCTGTACTTATCAAAAAGTGCTTTCCATAAACCTTTTGAAAAGGAGACATTTTTCAAGGGCATCAGAGTAAAAGCATAACTGTCTATGAGTGACAGAAGGCTCAGGAAGGCATGGTTACAGACCTGATTACAATGCAGCTGACAAAGAAACGTGGTTAATGCTGTGACATACATTTTAAGACAATAATTGGAATTATGATTGATAATATTTTATCAGGACTTACCAAATTTTAGGAATTCCATAAAACTTCTAGAATCTTTATGTTAATAACATTCACATGTACAATATAATGTAAGATATTTTGTCATCACTCATTCAATAATGCTTCCTATGTAATTTAACATATCAAATGAATGCAATCAGTTTGGGATTTCTTTTGGGGATGCTCCAGGGGCTCTTTGAAACATTCCAAAGTTAGATGGAGGTCAAAGAAACTTAATTAATATTTGATAATTGGGAAGTTTGTCAGAGTTTTAAAATACTTGGTCAGATAAGATCATAGATCATTGCAAAACAATTCTTATTCGTTTAACCAGAATTACAATAAAATATTTCAAGAGCAGATAGGGAACGGATTGCCTAAAGACAAAGAAATTCACATAATCTGTTATCAGAAGCCACTCAACAGTTAAAGAAATCTTTGTTCCACTAACAGAGAGTAAAAACAAATGCGATCTTGCATCTGTCTACTCTTAACAAAATCCGTTTACCTAATTACATTTAATCAAGCCTTAGATTTTCTTAGAAAATCCTGACCATGTACAAAATTCTTTTCTCAGTGTGTCTTTTCCACAAACCTCCTTCAACTTTCTGTATCCATGTTGTTTTGTCCCTTATTTTTTTCCGTTCAGAAATAAAGAGCTTGAGGCCAAAATCATCTTTTTTTTTCCTTTTAACAAAAAGCAATTCCATTCCTCACACATTTATTTACTGAAAACATGCTTCCAACTTTTTCTTACTCACTGAAGGGTATACATACGGCATGTGGTATTACAGTAAAATACCACCTCTCCCCTAGTCATGGGGCTGTACCTAGTGTTGAACCAAGCAATCAAAATTCTTCCCAAGGGACTGTGATGAAACAGAAATGATGTCACCCATTTTGATCTCTAAGCACATGACACAAAGCCGACCTCAGCCAGCAGATGGAAGCCTCAGAAACCAGAAAGACCAGAAGCTGAAACTAAACTACAGAAATCCAGAATGGCTTCCAAGCCCCACTAAGCCCGTGATCACTACCCAGGTGGCACATTCCAGATCAGGAATTCCAGTTAAGGGGTTCCACCAGATTGAGAATCCCTTTTCCAGAGTCTTACCCAGACATGGGCCAGGAGCCCCGCTGTGCACCCATAGGGACTTATGCTAATTCTGGCTGAGGGGTCGTGACTTCTCTGATGCTGCTTTTCTTCTTCTCCACATAGCTTCAGTGCAGCAGGAAGTCTAAGCTAGTGCAGGTGAGAGGAAAAGTGTGTGCCCCCAAATCAATAGTGGCTTCAGCAGCTGCCTGGGTTGTCCCACCTCCATTCTCCACTCCGGTCCCAGAGTCCCAACCACCAGAGACAGAAAAGTATGACACTGATGAAAGAAATTGGAGAATATGCAAGTAAATTGAAAGACATCTCATGTTCATTGATTGGAAGAACTATTATTGTTAAGAAATATTTCTACTACTCAGAACGATATGTATATTCAATGTAATGCCTGTCAAAATTCCAAGGGCATTGTCCCCTAAAACAGAAACACAATTATGCAATTGAAACTTGGGTTTGAACAAATTAATAGAGTGTAAAAGTGTTCAAAAATGCAATAATTAAACGTTCAACTTTGTAAGTTAAAAGAAAAGAAAGATAAACACAAGTGAATTAGGTTTGAATCATTTAAAATAAAGTAAATTTTAATAAAAATTTAAACATAATTAGGAATTGAGAATGAAATGAAGAATGATTATTTTATTAATAACAATTTTAAAAAGCAAAACTTTCAGGGAAATAAAATAAAAAAGGACAATTCAGAATTCATTCTCATTCAGGATGTAAAAATGTAGAACTTTTAACTCTAACTAACAACAAGTGAAAAACTAACTAAACAAACAAAATCAATGACTCCTGTTAGAAGCCTCAGAGAACTGAGATTACAGGGCACATTGCCACCCCCCAAACTGGAGAGACAGACAGACGGACACAAAGACATTCACTGACTAGTGTAGAAATGCACAAGCAGAAATCTCCATGGACCCCAGGGACGAAACCCGAACCGTAGCTGACAAACTGCTGGAGGCTCAATGCTCCAGTCTGAGAGTTAAAAACTGCAGGGGGCGCAGTTTCAGGAGGCCCCCCACTTTTGTTCAGGATTCCTACCAGGTTCTCACATTGACAATTGGAGACAATGTGCTTCACTTCCAACAGGGGAAAAAGAAAGCAACTGTTTTGAAATAGGCCCACAGCATTTCATTCTTCTTAATGAGGGCTGCCCTCAAGAGACAATAAACAGACCATAAACAACTGGGGACTGAGCAGAACATAACCGCCCTGAAATACGCAAGTCCAGCCCTCCCTGGAGAAACCATATAAATGTAACAAATGTAAGAAAAGCAGTAGCCAGAGAACTAATCTTTATTCATACCAAAGAACTCACATGATAGAGAAACTTAATGTTCACAACAAATGTAAAAATGCTCTCATTGATCATAAGAACATATTCTCATTTTTGAGCAGACAGGTCTATAATGACTCTGGGTGAGCCTTCATCCAAGCTCCTGCCCTGGGTGCACACAAGAAAATGATAAACAGGAATAATCTCTAAAACACAAAAGAAGGAAAAGCTTTATTTTATTTGGAGAAGAAAGCTCTTAGATTGCACAAAATAATTCTTAATGGAGAATCAATTCAGTCAATTACGCGTTGGGTTTCTATTCCTCACACAGTGACACTTGCAGGACATGGGAGGATTCTCACTGCAGGAAACATTGTCAGTGTCATAAGTGGAAGACGGTCTTCAGTGATCACTCATTCCTCAGTCAAATTTTGTGATCTCACACTGCAGAGATGGCAATGTTTCAGTCAGTGTGACAAGGCCATCAGCTGGAATCCGTGTTAGAAAACATACTGAGAAGACAGGCTACAAAGAATCCTTTAGCACACCGCTGAGCATTGGTCTTTTGCTAATGATCTATTATTTTAAATTATAAGGTAAAGATAGGATTCCAAAGTGTTCCTGGAAATGCTGAAGGAAATTTTGGAAACAAGTAATAATCAACAAGATAAATCAACTGCAATCGATTCATACTTGCTTATATGCCTACAGTAAGAGTTGTTGCTGAATTTGTCTTGACAAAACCAGGAAACATTATGCTGAATAAAAATGGAACATTTTTTCCTTCAATAATATATTACTAGTAATCCTTCAGTCAATTCCTATAGTTAATGAAATAATAAACACTATTACAAAGATATACATCAATCAGAAGATAACTTTGATTCTGGAAATTGTGTTGCCAAAAATAATGTCTTAAATATTAAGTATATATATGTAAGTATTTGTATATGTATATACATATATATTTAATATTTATGCGTATATACAAAAATAACAAGAATGAGAGATAATTCTGATAAAAGAAAATTGAAATGTAGTTTAATTTTTTGAGGGGGCTTCCACACCAGCCCTCACTGGGTCCCTCTTCCGCCAGCTCCCCCTGCCCCCTCCACACCCACCCATAGACGGGAGCTCAGCCACCAGCCTGGGCACCTGCCTCGGGTTGCCTTGCGGCTGAACAGCACACATGTGAAATTAAAAAAAAAATTTACCCCAACAAAATGCCCTCTGTGCAAGTTAAAAATGAATGAATGAATGAATGAATATGTATGTATGTATGTATGTATGTATGTATGTATGTATGTATGTATATATGTATGTATGTATGTATGTATGTATATATGTATGTATGTATATATGTATGTATGTATGTATGTATATAAATCTCTCTCTCTCTCTGATGTGCTCCTTACACCCCGGGAGCCGCGAGGGGGCACGGACTCCAGCCAAAGGGCCTCTCCGGGAGCCGGTCCCCTCCGGCTGGCGCGGCTCCCCCGGCCTCCCCGGGCGCACTGAGCTCAGCGCCGCAGCCACTCGCAGCAGCTCTTTCTCCGAAAGCCGCGGCGCGGGGGCCGCTGACCGAGCGTGTGAGAGGGGCCGCGGGCCACCACCGAGGGGTGTGCGGGCTCAAGAGCCAAGCCGCCGCGCCGCCGCCGCCGCGCCCGGGGAGGCGGGTGTGCAGACCGAGCCCGAGACGGCGAAGCGCAGCGACAGCGGACGGCGCGGCCCCGGCCCCGGCCCCGCGCGCCGCCCCGTCCCCGCCGCCACCTCCGCGCAGCGCCGCCCGCCGGGCGCGCGCCTTCAGAGCCCCGTCCTCACCGCCCACCCCCGGGTCCTCGGGCTCCCGCCCGGACCCTCCGCCTTCTCCTCCGGGGTTGCTCAGCCTAACCCCTTCCCTCCCACCCAGCAGGGCTGCACAAAATTAAAAGAAAAGCAGAATGGGAGAAATGCTTTTCTTTTCTTGTTCCCTTTGGCTGGGTGGCAGTGCTGAAACTGTCAGGTCTTTTTGTCCCCAGCCCAAGCTCACAGTCACCTGGGGAGCTCCCGAGGGGCTGGAGTCTGTGAGAGCTGGTTGAAAACTAGCAGCACTCCACAGAGCCCGACCAGGGCGTCTACACCGCCGCCCGATCCCGCGGAGGGATCGTCCTCCTCCAGCCGCCTCCCTCGCTCTGCGTTTCTCTCCCAACCCCCGACCTCCTCTGCTCTCCGGCCGAGCCCGCTGTCCAGGGCCAGCCCCATCCTCCACCTGCCCCCTGGCTCCTCGGTCCCCGGCCAGACCAGCGATGAGACGTGAGGCAGGAGGGGGATTTGCGAGGGGACCTGCCTGCTTCCCACTCCCGTGGCTCCCTGCCCGTTGCCTCCTCCTGCCTCCTGCTTCCCTCCTGCGTCTTTCTGACGCTCCCTAGTTGCCTCTGGTGTGCGTCTGAGTGTGCTTTTTAAAAATTGCTCCTTGCTTTTGCAACCCTGAAGCCAAAGTGGGGTGATGGGGGCACCTAAAGGAGAAGCGGGATGTTAAAAAGGCAAAAGACTGTAGATTTGCAACACTGGAAAACCAGCGGAGCACCCTGGCTCATCTGATCTCTGTGCTAGGTGAGGACCTTCCCGGTTTTAGAGCAAGAATCTCATTGTTCTCAGTGCCCCCTATTTCCTCCGGGTTTAGGATCCAAGGAGTCCCAGCAAAATGTTATCCCCCTGGGCAGTAGCAGGGGGGTATCAGGGTGGTAGTTGGGGGGGATTTCTCAAGAAGAAGCAACCATTGCTCCCATCTCAGTTTTGGTAGCTGGGTGGAGGTCCGGGTTGAAAGTAAAAGTTCCCAAAATCCTGGTGGGTTTTGGTGAAGGGGATTCCAGAGCTGGGAGACCCTGCTTAGTGTGCATCCCCTTCAGTATCTGCCTCACATCCCTTGCCAGCTCCACAAGTTTAATTTTTAAACAGTAATAAGAAGTCAGTCCTAGGGGGTGGAGACTGGCAGTAAAATTTCACAGAACTCTGAGACCGGCAATGAGTCATTCCCTGCCTTACTTGTCATTGTTGTTGCTGAGATATGAGTGGGAAAGGGGGACATAGAAGAATGTTGCAGAAGTGGGAAGGGTTCCTTTTTCAGGACCCCATAGTACAGCAGGGTGTACATACACTTGATCTTGTAACCGCAAAGAATTTCCCCAAGGAGATGCATTTCATAGCTCTTCCCTGAACATATCCACACCTTGCTTTGGATGAAATAGTCCTAAGAACAAGCTGGGAGAAATGTGTGTTTGGCAGGGTATCAGAGGTCCCAGCACTACGGTTTCAGAGACGGAAAAGATGAGATTGTGACTCTCAGCAAGGCCTGCCTCCCCTACCTGGGGATCCCCAGAATTCCACATGCTGCTCACATCTGTACCCCTGTGGTGTCTACCACCCCAGGAGGGCAAGACCCTGTGCTGTCAGCATCACTGCTCTACCCTGGGAACCTGGCACACAGTAGGTATTCAGTAAATCATCGTTGAATGAACAGCAATACTGGGTCCAGTTTCTGTGGGTGTCTGTCCCCCCAGTTCAGGGACCCCTCAGGGCCCACCTCACAACTGGCATGAAAATAATAGTATCACCAGGAGCAACAACAGTTCCTCAGAATAAGTGGGCTTTTCCAAGTACTCTCCACCTGTTGCATCGGCCTCCCAGCAGGGAGGTGGGCTGTGAGGGGCAGCAATGCACTCTCCACTGTAACAAGGAGAAAGCCAAGGGCCACAGAGAGGAGTGCCTTTCCTGTGTCACTGCTCACTTTCCCAACTTTTGGGAGACTGGAGGCTTTTCTGCTATATTCTGGACCTGAAGCACCAATCCTGAGTGGACATGCCTCCCTCTCTGGAGCAAGGAACCACTAAGTGACCTGTCACTTGTCACCAAGCAGAGGGATTCATCCCAGCTCATCATGCCAACTGCAGATTGGGCTAATAGTAGGATCCTCTGGGAGACATCACACTCTTCCACTGTGGAAACAGGTGAACAGCTCACAGGTTTCCTGGAGAGGATGGTCACATGGCCTCGATCTGGCCAATCAGCATTTTCCATCCTCCCTGGCCACTGTGATTGGTTCAGGGCTGGGCACCAGCCCAATCAGGCTCCACAGAGGTTAGGGCTCAGTGCTGGAATCCTGGGGGAAGAGAAGTTCTATTTCAGCTGGGAGTTGAGGAGTGGTGATGTCAGTCTGTGGCAGTTGGTGGCTGTCTTGCTCTCATAAAGGAAGAGCCATGTGAAGATGGCACCAATGCCAGAGCCCAGAGGTGGGGAAGGATGACTTCTGCTGATGTCACTGAGCACCAGGTACAGCCCTGCCTGAAGCTGTCTCCCTGTGGACGTCTCAGTTAAGTAAGTCATTTTCTCCTGCCCTGTTTGCTTCTTTAAGCCACCTTGGTTTTCTGTCACTGGTTTAAAAAAAAAAAACAAAACTATTCTTTCAAGTTGGCTAAATGGAGACCCTGGAACTGCAACAGTGTGGTGACAGGCAATAATGTGGCTAATAGACTCCAGAGGCCTCTGTTCAAATAGAGGATTGTAACTGACAAGGGAGAGTAAACATGGCCTCAGTGAATGGATTTGCCTAGTGGCAGCTCCCAGTTCCTGAATATCAGTGCGCACACACTCAGCCGGGTCTCAGCTCTGCTGTCAAACCTGCTAACCCACACCTCTCTTCTCCCACCTGCCCGGCCTCGGGGCTGGACACCCCAGGGCACTTGGAACAGCCCAGGGCTTTGTGTTGTAATTTACACAGGCTGCACCCATGTCTGAGGGTGAGGGTGACTAGGTTCCAGTTTACAGAGGAGAAAACAGACTAGAGGGGCTGGCTGGTGAGCTGTGGGGGTGGGACTCCAACCTACCAACTGACCTATGACTTCAGAATGGGCAGCCTCCCCACCCTTAGCCAGGATGCTTGCTAAGCCTGCTCCGTCCAGCACTCCACCTGGAGGTGAGGGTGGGGAGGGGAGGCGAGGTGTGGGCTCTTCTCTATACAACACTCACCCCTGCAGGGACTCATGTGTGACACCACAGACTGTAATTCCTGTCTTATGACCTGGGCCTCCTTGGCCAGGTGTGAGAGGCGCCTTGACATGTGGGCACTGCAGTCCATGGGCACACATGTGAGCAGGTGCACCTATGACTGAGGGAACAGCACCCCAAGTTAAAGCCCCCCATGCTCAGATGATTACATTCTGGAAGTGAGGGGTGCCCAGGGGTCAGGGGGCCAATTCTCACCTTGGGGGAAAATTGTTGTCATCCAGGGGGATGATAATTTAAATTAAATTACACATTTGCAATCCAATAGTCAAGCCCCTTTCTCAGCAGCTTTGTAGCCTCTCAGCTTTTACTACTCTCTGGGACCACATTCTTAGCTTCAATTTGAGTCCCATTATGGACATAAAAATATCCCTTTCATGTGTCACCTTCAGAGTAAGAGACCACCCCAAACTCCCTTCCCTTCCCCTTGTCAACACCTCCACACAGGAAGTGAGGCTCTTTTGAAGCAGTTGTGCTGATGTGTGAGCTAAAGATTTAGAATGACCAGGCTAGGAGGGGCCTGCCCCACATGTCAGGGGGGTGGGCGGGTAGCTGGTGATGATTCACATATAAAACCTCAGCTGGTATCAGGCAGTGACAACAGAGTGGCAGCCAAGGGCTGAGCAGGTGCAGAATAAGCGGATTAAATGTGTTTACGCAGCCACCTCTGGGATGGTGGCCCCGGAGCATGACTACAAGTGTGGAAGGTGGAGGGTCCCCAGAGCCTGTAACCCTACCTTC
Source organism: Camelus bactrianus (assembly GCF_048773025.1). Classification (NCBI taxonomy): domain Eukaryota; kingdom Metazoa; phylum Chordata; class Mammalia; order Artiodactyla; family Camelidae; genus Camelus; species Camelus bactrianus. The sequence continues at coordinate 42,370,233 of NC_133561.1, read as the reverse complement.
TAAAAATCAGGGTTGAGGTGTATCTTCGAAATCAGAAAACTGGGGCTCAAAGATTCCAACATCACTTGCTCAATTATTCAAAGCAAATAAGCTTCAGTTTTCTCATGTGTAAAATTGGAACATTGAAGCCTCTCCCTCTGTATGTATCACATTTTCTTTATCCATTCATCTGTCGATGGACACAGGTTGTTTCCATATCTTGGTTATTGTAAATAATGCTGCAGTGAACATGAAGGCACTATTCTCTCTTTAAAATAGTGATTACATTTCCTTTGGCAATATTCCCAGGAGTGGAATTGCTGGATCATATGGGAGTTCTATTTTTGAATTTTTGAGGAAACTCCATACTGTTTTCCACAGTGATGGCACCAGTTTACATTCCCACCAACAGCGCATAAGTTTCCCTTTTCTACACACCCCCCCAGCACTTGTCATCTCTTGTATTTTGATGACAGCCATCTTGACAGGTGAGAGGGGATATTGCACTGTGGTTTTGATTTGCATTTCCTTGATGATGAGTGATGTTGAACACCTTTTCATGTACCTGTTGGACATCTGTGTGTTTTCTTTAGAAAAATGTCTATTCAGTTCCTCTGCCCACTTTTCAAATCAGATTGCTTGTTTTTGCTGTTGAACTGTAAGAGTTACTTATATGTTTTGGGTGTTAACCCCTTTTCAGATATATGGTGTGAAAGTACTTTCTCCTCATCTGTCTGTTACCCCGACCTCTGCTTTCTGGATGACGGGGGTCCAGGCACTCGGGAATCTTCACTTCTCACACGTGTTTCCAATAGTGGGTGGGTAGGGGCTGTGTTCTGATAAAACTGCAGAGCTGTGGGTCACCATCCCCTCTTCTAGGAATTGGGCTCTGAGGAGTGCAGTGTGGGCAGGGATGTTTCCCTGAAGTCATGCGTCTGATAGTCACGTGGTCTGGAGCTCACATCTTCTAGCCCGATTGTGATGGGGCAATTTGCAAAGGGAGGACCTTGCCGCTAAAACACTGAGCAGGTGCTCGTGTGCCTTGTTGGAAGGACCTGGAAACCAAGTTGTGTGGAACAGGGACTTCCCCAGGTCACAAGGCTCAGTTCAGACTTCTGGGATGCAGAGGTCTGCTCTGAGCCACTGTCACTGAGGAGGGAAGGGCCTCAGGCAGGAGGGAGGAGCTTCTGGATTGTACTTGCGCTGCTTGTCAAGGGTCAGCTCTGGTGACATGTAGCACATAGCTTAGTTTTGGGCATGTAAGAGGAGAGATTCTTGGGGGAGGGCTGGCTTTTTCCTCTGATTGGGGGCCTACTGTGGGCCAAGCACAGCAGTCTTCTGAGTCAGGGCTGGAAAGCCAGGCACAAAGAGGCAGGGGAAAGCCTCCAGGCCACACGGTGGTAGGGGCAGCACTGGGGTCTAATGCAGACCTGACGCCCAGCCCACACTCTCTCCTTTCCCAGGACCGTGGTGATCCCACCTGTTGGAATCCCGTGAGAGGGTATGGGCCCTGGGATCTTCCCTGCTAACATGCCAGGAGCCTTAAGAGGGATGTCGGGGTAATTCCCGAGTCCATGTTGCCCAGAGGCTGCTCTCAGTGAGGGGCCCAGCACACACTGGGCCGAATCCTAGCTCTGTCCTGAGTCACTGTCCTCCCTGCCTCAGTTCTGCCCACACAGGGCTGGAACAAGCAGCCACTTTACAAGTTTTTGAGGAACCTCCAGGATCCTGGAAGCAGCGCCCGCACACAGGGAGCACCGTGGGGTCAGCTGCACTTTTCTCCTTGTCTTTTCTTTGCTGGATGAGGAGGAGTCCCAGCAGGGCCCTGGTTTGTCCCAATTCTTATCCCCTCTCAGGGCCCAGCAGGGGTTGGTGTCCAGGCTGGAATCTGTCCTCTGCCCCTTCTGGGCACCCTCAGGCCCTGCACCTTGGCTGCCTGAACACTGTCTTCCAGGGGCCTCTGTGTGCTTCACCACGCACCTGGCATTCCCCAATTCTGGGCTATTCCAGCGCCCTCTGGCCCTGGGCCTCACACCAACTCTGTGCTGAGTGGAAGTGCACTGATGGACATGCTGTGCCTCCTGGACTGTCTCGGGGAGCCTGATATCCCCATCTTGCCCTTGGCCCAGAGAGACCAAAGTGGTGAGAGGGTGTGTCTCCATTCATGTGGATTTGCTCAGAGATTCTTAGCAACATGAGGGACAAAAGGATGACATGAACACAGAAGAGCTGGGTGGATGGGATGTCAGCAGAGTATGAGGAGGGGGCGAGCCCGGGCTAGTCTGATAACCCCCTCAGCTTTGGCTTCCTCATCTATAAAGTGGGACAGACTACTGTGAGGTGAGCGGTATCCTGACCCGTAGCCAGGCACTGTCCTACACGCCTAAGAAAGAGAAGCTCACTGACTCCTTGTGGAAATCTGTGGGGCAGGGACTGGCGTTATCACCCCTTTCTGCAGAAGAGGTAACTGAGGCGCAGAGAGGACAAGTGAGGTGACCACCCCAGGTTACAGAGCCCAGGCCATCTGGTTCCAGTGTCCAGGCTCATGGAACCAGAGGGTGCCTCCCCTCCCTTCACCTTCCACTGGGACCCATGTCCACAGCCTCATCTTAGTGTAATTGTTCATGGGGAGCAGGGTGGGGTCACTGGGGCCCATCTCTCTGAGCACTGCTTTCCCAGGAGGCTCAAGGGGTTGACTGTATTCACTGCTGGACACCCAGGCCTGGGCCCAGGCCAGCCACACAGCAAGGCCTGAATCAGTGATTATTGAATGAATACCTGGACCTCTGCATGTACCTGCATGGTGCCTTATTTCCTCATCTTCACAGCACACCTGGCTGCATGGCTGATACTTCTTGTCATCAGGCCTCTGCCAGGGACAGTCAAGGGGACCAGAGCTGCTCAGCTGGGGACAGGGAGCCTCAGGGGCCCTGTGGCTGCCCCAAGCCTCTCCTGGGATGTCCCAGGACAATCCACAGGGAGGCACAGCCAGCTTCCAGGAACAGCAATGAGGTCCTCACCCCAGGGGTGTGGAGTAGGTGTTGAGGAGTGTTTCCTGAGAGTGACCCTGCATCTGATGGGGCCCTGGGGGTCAGGCTGCTTTCAACATGCATTCCGGGCCTACACCCCTGCTGGCAGCATGGAGCTGGTCATAAAGGACACAGGCCATGGGGCCAAGGTTATAGCAGGTCCCTGCTCCCTCTCTGTGCCTCAGTGTCTGCATCTGTAATGGAGAACTAGTAACAGGCCATGGAAGGGCTCACTGAGATCCAGCTCTGTGGCCTTGGGTGGCCACTGCCCTCCCTGTGCCTCAGTGTCCTTGTCTGTAACACAGAACTAGTACCATTTTTCTTAGCCCTTTGGCACATTTTTCTGAGTCCTTTTCCATATTTGGCCCAGGGCTCTAACAGAGCTCACAGACTGGAGAGGTAATCAGAGTGAGCTCCCAGCCCTGGGGGTGCCAGGGGAGGCCAGAGCGGCTGCAGGAGGGACTTGGAATCTGGAAGGGCTTCATGGAGGTGAGGTCTGAGCTGTGTCTCCAAGGATGAGCTGTCATCTAGCCAGAACCCACGTACATGATAAATGAGAGTGTGAGTGAATGAATGAACATCCTTCTAACAGAGAGTGAGGGGGAGGCAGCCCCCCAGGCCAAGACAGGAAACGCAGGGCACCCTGGGGAAACAGAGGGCCAGGCTGCAGTGTGATGCCAGCTTCATCATTTATGGACACCTTGCCGCCACTATAACCTGTATTCTGGCGAATTTGGAGTCCTCGTCTGTCCTCTGCTCCAGGGTCCTGCTGTTCATTCCCAGCAATGCCCACTTGTGAAACTCTGTCCTCAAGTGAACATGGACCTGCCTCATGGGGGATTGTGAATAGGGCGTCTGTGTGCAGCCCGAGGCTGAAGCGGGGAGGAGAGGATGATGGGGGTTCCCCAGAGCGGGATCATGGGCTGGGAGGCATCAGAGGGATGAGGAAGGCTGAGCCTCAGGACTAAAGGATCCCACTGGTGGTGGCCTCTTTCATGAGGGGACTTCACAGGGAAGAGGAAGTCATGGGGCAATGGCAGAGCTCAGTTTGGGGTTTGCTGACCTGGAACAACTCAGCACAGAGATGTCCAGAGGATCTAGAGTTAGGGGACAAAGGTGCCACTGAGGTAATGGTCAGAGCCTGAGACCCAGATGAGTGGGGCGGTGGTGCAGGAGAAGGGGCTTGAGGATGTCAAGTTGTTCATTCATTGGGACCTCAGGACGAAGATCTTCGTGTTCACTTCACAGCTGCCTGGTGCCTAACAGAGCTGGGCTTAGGGAGGTCACTCAGTAGACACGTGCTGACAACCCAGGTTCTCCTGTTTCCACATTAAGTCCCTGGTGTGGAGCCAGCTGGCACTCTCTAGAGGCATACAGCCCCATCCCTGGGCTCTTTGTATGCCTGGAGCCCAGTGGCACCTTACCTCCCACTCCCCACTGCACGACCCTTTGCACACCTGCGTTTCTACAAGATATAAAACATCTTCTCTTAATGTGTATTTACTCTATGAAAACTCATTGCCTCAGGAACACAGGCCTCACATCCTGCCCTTATCAAAGTGGTAAAGCCTGTTGTTCAGGGAAGCCCCTGACAGATCTCACAACCAACCAGGTACCTGTGCATGAATTGGTCATGCAGCCCCCTCCTCCTTGTGTGCACAGAACCCCCAATAACAGACCCCACACACCAACCCTTGGTGCTCATGAAGGCACCTCTTGTCTGTGGGGCCCGATTTGGCTTATAGCAGTGTCCCTATTAAACTTTCCTAAACCCTTCTCAGACCCTGGTAATTCTTTACCAACCCAAGTAACTAGCTCGCCATTGTTCCCACAACACCTGAGGCAGAATTGGCTAAATTTTACAGATTAATGATGCAGGTTAATTAGCTACAAAGGTGAGGTTAATGTTTACAAATAAAAAACAACATACATACTCAAGGTGGGACAAAGAACCCACAAGGACATCTAAGACCCTCCACGTGCATCCCACTGTGGCCTCAGGGCCTTTGCGCTGGCTGATCTTTCAGCCAGGATCTCTCTTCCTGTGCTTCTTAAACACCTCCAGGAATCTGCTCAAATGTCCTCCCTGACCTTATTTTTCTCCATGGAACTTATCACCGCCGGATATTGTGTATATTTTACTTAATTTTCTCTGTGTGCCCCACCAGGCTGTCTGCTGCATGAGAATGGAGACCTGCCTGCTTCACTCCCTGCTGTGCCTGGGGTCTGGAACCCGCCCAGCACACAGTAGGACCTCAGCGAATGTGTGTCGGGTGTATGAACGCTGTAGGCCACAGACAAGAATCTTCCCAGCAGTGATGGTAAGAGTTGTTCATTCACTACTGACTGAGCCCTACTGTGTGCTGGGCACTGACCTGGGTGGAAGGCACACAGTGGGTGAGACACACAGTGAGGACACACAGTGTGTGAGGAGGGACTCATGCTCTGGAGAGCACACAGGGTTCAGATAAGTCAGGAGAGCAGGGTGGAGGAGGAGAGGGCCGGGTTGGGGGGCCAGTGGTGGCAGGGGAGACAGAGAGGTGGGGCCCAGGTCGTGCAGGGCTTGATGGCTCCTGTGAGGGCTTTCCCTCTGGGCAGCGGAACCATGGCTGGGTGCGGAGAAGTGGCCACATCCTGAATGCTATGCAGGAAATTAAGTGGGTGTCTGCTGGGGAGATGTGCGTGGAGGAGGCTGTCCCTGAAGACTGTGCAGGCGGGGGAGGCTCCTCTGAGGAGGTGACATCTGAGGGGACCCCTTGTATGGACCGGGTTTCTACCTTCAGCAGACTGGATGCCTTCATCTGCCCTGCAGGCCTAGGCGGGACACGCCCTGTTCTCAGTCACCTGGACTTGGCCTCCTGCCTCCCTTGTGAGCATTCTCACCCCAGGAGTCCTTCTTCAAGGTCTAACCTCCCAAATTTTACACTGGACTTGGACTCACACTGAGCCACTGTCCACCTGCCCAGCTCACCCAGAGTCAAGTCCAGACACTTGGGGTCGCCATTCCACCCTAGAACCCATGAAGTTACTCAGCTGGCCAGTCCTCAGCCTGCTCACCTGCCTCACATTTCCCTCCTGCAGAAACCCCGTGACAGCCCCTGTCCACAGCGCCCTGCCCCTCCGCTTCTGGCCCCGGGCTTCCCCCCGTGGTGTGGCCGCGAGTGGGGTGCCGGCCCGCCACCAGTCCGGTGAGTAGAAACTGCCTTTTCAATGGAAGTTGTCTCCTGATCTCTTAGCCTTCCTGAACCTCAGATTTTCTAGTGAAATAATCTATTTCAAACCAGCCTGTGATACTCTTTGCAGACACTTAGAGTAAACAAATGAAGAACAAAAGACCAGTATAACTTTTTACATTGTCAACAAGTTTAATATTTTAATATAAATTAGAATTACTTTCCCCCATAAAATCATAGGCCCCTTGAGGGTGGAGGAGACATAAACATTATGTGAACAGGACCTGTGAGGTCCTAAATATCTATTTTCCCAAACTGAGGGCTCAGGCCAAGGCTTGACCAAGTCCTGCCTTCACACTGTGAGTGGAGTTTCACTGGTTTTCAAATTAAGCTTTTACACTTAGCTACGAAGTGTAAAAGAAGTTGTCAATTTCAAACTAATCTTTCCAGTAATAACCAAGTTACACCACTTGTGAGCCTCCCTGTTCCCTGAGTAAATCAGTTAGAATCCACAGATGTCAGCAGGGAAGTAGTCAGTACAGCGTATTTACACACACACTGCGTCTTTGGGAGACAGTGGGGCTGCGCTCTGGAAGATGTCAGCTCCTGACTCATTTAGTTGGGAGCATCCATCTTCACATGTTGGATTTCCAGAGAAGTGTCCAGAGGGGAGAGTGGACTGGAGCCGGGCTTGGCTGTCACCCACGGAAGGGAGGACTGGAAACCTCAGGCAGCTGTGGTATTGGGAGCAGCTTGCCCTGGGGGAACCGCTAGCAGTGTCCCCTCCTAGACTGCTCTCCTGCTTAGAGGCAGGCCCAGCTGCTGTAACAGAAACGGGGAGAGGTGGCCCTGGGTCAAAAGTGACAGTTCTGTAGGGTAGGTGCATCTGTGAACACAGGTGCAGCAGGACGACCATGGTTAATGACACTGCATCGTGTTGGGGACACTCACCAGGAGAGTAGCCTTGAGATGCCCGCACCACACAAAGTGAGAAATGGGTGAGCAGGTGGGTGTGTTAATTAGCTTGCCCGTAGTAATCTTTTCACTATGTATATTCATACCAAAACTTCATCTTGTACTCCTTAAATTCATGGAATTCTTATAAAAAAAAAAAAAGACGAGGTCTGGGATGTGAGTATCCAGCATCTGGACCGTCTCTGACTTCCACAAGACAGAAATGACACTCCTGCCAGGGTGAGACTCGACCTGCAAAGGGTGGCAGCTTTTGCTTCGTTGTTCTTGGAAACCAGCCTGCAGGCTGGGAGGAAACCCGGCAGCCACACGGAGGCGGAGGCCCGGCCACCGGCCCCGCTGCGCCCGGGATGGCGGCCCCTGTGCGCAAGGCCTCCGCTGAGGTCCCGGCGGCGGAGAGGAGCCGCCCCCCGGGCCTGCCCACCCCGTGCAGCCCTGCGGGGTAAATGAGGTTTGCTTTAACCCGCTGCATTTAGGGGCGGCTGGTTTCAGGACAGCAGGTTCCTGAACGCCGCCCCACCCTCGCCCCCGCCTGCTCCGGGTCCTCAGTCTCCCTTCACCTTTACAGACTGGGGTTTGTGCCCCGCAGAGCCACAGGTTGAGATCACCCCATGTGACAGGGTTTGGAGGTACAGAGGTTGAGTGAGGTCCTGAGGGTGGCCCCACCAGGTTGGTCTGGTGTCCTTACATGAGAGAGAGCCCCCAGAGCTGGCTCCCCGCCACATGTGGACACAGCGAGGAGGCAGTCAGCTGGCGGCCAGGAGGACTTTCATCACCAGAAAGCGACCTCGCTGGACTTTGCTGGGCCTCCCCCCACCAGAACTGTAGGAAGGTGAAATTCTGCTGTCCAGGCCTCCTGGGTGGTGACCCTGGGTCGTGGCGGCTTTTCCAGCCTTGGCAGCTCTGCACACACTCCCTCCTGCCTGATGCTTTGTGCAGCTCCCGCTCAGCGACTGTGCTCCTAACTTGGGGAGGGATAGGAGGGACATCGGCCAGGCCCCCGTCCTTATTCCCCCCTCTCAAAGCACCTGCTCTTCCCCACAGCACGGCTCAGGGAGCAGTGGTGGCTTAGATGTCCCCGTACAATGCTGCTCCCGTCTTCCCAGGTAGGTATGGGGCCTGGCACACACACCTGCTCAATTTTTAGGAAAGATGCTTTTCTTAGCCAGGAAGGTGAGGGCCCCCTCTGACCGAGAAGTTTTTCTTTCAGTGTAAATGCCAGTGAAACGTGGGAGCCAGCCTGGCGGTGAGTCCCGGGCCCTGAGCGAGAACAGGTCCAGCATGCCTTATCAGGAGCACAGATGAGCGTGGCCCATCCACACAGGGGACACTCACCAGCCACGGCATCAGAGTGAGTCGCCCAGATGGCCAGTCCCCAAGGAGGGCACGTGTGACAATCTGTCTGAAGGAAGTAGAACAGAAAAGCCCAGTGCTGCGGCTGAGAGGTGCCTGTCGGGGAGTCAGAAGAGGAGGCAGAACAGACACAGGACTGTCACTGAAGTCAGGGCTCTGGCTGCCTGGGAGAGGGTTATTTTCTTTTACTGACTTGAGCAGTGAGGACAGTGGATCTTCAAAGTATTAACAACACACACACACACACACACACACACTCCCCTATGTAGGTGAGTTTTGTATGTCTCCTGTGAGTTCATCAATAATTTTTAATGAAAAAACCCCACAATTTTTCAACAAAATGGCAAGTTATTACTTTTAAAAGGGGGGACAGAGCCCCCAGTTTGCTCCTCAAAAACCCAGGTCTATTGCCACATTTGGATGAGCCTGGATGTCTGGCAGCACCCAGCCACCCCCTCGGGCTCACCAGCAGCAAATGAGTGAACAGCCAGTGGTTCCCAGTTGTCTGAGTGCAAACCCCTTGTCCAGAAGGACCCGGACTCCCTCCCAGCACTTCTTGGTGGGCACCAGTGCTCGCCGACACAGCCACACCACCTGGACACTGGCAGGTGTCAGGGACCTGAGTGGCCAATAGAACCCTGTGCTCCTCCTGCCCCAGGGCAGTGAGCAGGTCAGCCCAACCCAGTCAGCCAGACTCTCCAAAACAAAAGGCAGCACAGGCCAGTGAGGAAGGGTGGCCTGGAGCAGTCAGAGAGGGCTCTTGCTCTTTGTTTTCCTTCTCCATTTTATCCCAGATGTGACAGAAAAGAAAGTTGGCAGTGCGTGTTTGTGTATTTCTTAACTCCATCTTGATCTCGCACACTGGAGGAAGCCAGTGGCCCTGTCCTATGAGCTGCCCTGTTCTGTCCTATGAGCTGCCCTGACCTGCCCTGTCCTGTGAGCTGCCCTGCCCTGTGAGCTGCCCTGCCCTGCCCTGTCCTGTGAGCTGCCCTGTCCTGTGAGCTGCCCTGTCCTGCCATGTGAGCTGCCCTGTCCTGTGAGCCGCCCTGTCCTGTCTTGTGAGCTGCCCTGTCCTGTGAGCTGCCCTGTCCTGCCATGTGAGCTGCCCTGTCCTGTGAGCCGCCCTGTCCTGTCTTGTGAGCTGCCCTGTCCTATGAGCTGCCCTGACCTGCCCTGTCCTGTGAGCTTCCCTGCCCTGTGAGCTGCCCTGTCCTGCCATGTGAGCTGCCCTGTCCTGTGAGCCGCCCTGTCCTGTCTTGTGAGCTGCCCTGTCCTATGAGCTGCCCTGACCTGCCCTGTCCTGTGAGCTTCCCTGCCCTGTGAGCTGCCCTGTCCTATGAGCTGCCCTGACCTGCCCTGTCCTGTGAGCTACCCTGTCCTGCCGCGTGAGCTGCCCTGTGAGGGGCCCATGTGTGAGAAACGCATACCTCCTACACAGTCTGTGACTCCCCAGCCCCTTGGATGGTGCGGCCCCAGCTGATGTCTTGACTGCAACCTCATGAGGGACCCTGAGTCAGAACCACCCAGCTCTGTCTGCTTCTGTCCCCCAGGGACCAAGACAATAAATATTTGCTGCCAGGAGCTGTGATGCAGCGAGGGACCAGAAACACATGACACCTCCTCCCTGCCTCTCCACCCCTCGGGGCTGTGGAGGTGAACTTCTCTTCGTTTGTTTACCGCCTCTGTCTTCCTCTGTGAGGACACGGGGTCTGTCAGGGGCACTGCAAGTCCCTGGAGCTAAGGCTGACAGGGCCTCCAGGCTCAGAGACTGAAGCGCAGTAAGGCAGCAATGCCAGAGGCCCCATCACTGTGGAAAGCCACGTGTGTGAGAGGCCAGGACACACCAGGGAACAAGAATGGACCCTGAGCAGACCTTCCTGGTCCCTGTCCAACCCCACCCCTGACTGCTTGCCAAGCCACCTCAGAATGTCACTCCACCTCTAGGAGCCTTGATTTCCTCCTCAGTGGACTGGGGGTGACAGGAAGATTGAGCCCCAAGAATGTGGAAGGAGACAAGGTGGACGCCTGGGCTGGAGGGGCTGATCAATAAAGCCGCTTCTCCCAGCACCTGCCTGTAGGTGCACAGTGAGGCTGTGAGCCCCCTCCCTGGGCGGCGCTCACAGGCAGACCTGGGTGCACGGAGGGAAGGGCGCCTTCCCTAGTGTGTGAGGCAGCCCCGAGTGCAGGGTGTCAGCGCAGGGCCTGGCCCCGAGCAGGCTCCAGGAGTCGTGTGTTGTGTGAGCCCACCTCACGTGCTGACAGCACGGTCACATATAAGCCAAGGACGGCAAGTTAGGAGGACACCCGGGAACCCCATGGTGCATCCTTGCTGGTCCTAGGACAGTAGGAGCAACTCAGGACACAGAGATGGGGTGGGCAGGACTCAGGCAGAAGATGCCTGTGTGTGCACGTGTCCGTGGCATCACCATGGACTGAGCAGCAGGTGGCGGGAGCAGTTCAGAGCCCTCTGGTTTCCTGCTTGGGAGGACAAGAACTAGGAACAGGATGACTTTCCAAACTGACGTGAATATGTGTGAGGTCATGGAAGCAGTCTCACACCTGTTAGCTCACGTCCAGGGGACTGACCCCAGCAGGAGCCAGGATGAGGCTTCACATGTGCTCACGCTGAGGCCAGAGGTGCCTTAGTTGGAGCTGCCCCAGACCCATCTGGAGATGAGGCTTCTGGAACAAGGAGTTTATGTGGGAGACGAAGGCAAGGGTGTAGGGAAGTGAGAAGAGGAAGGGAAGGTGCCTCAGTATGGCTGTTAACACACCTGCCTCCACTGTGCAGCCCCCCTGCAGGATCCTCCCACTGCAGGATCCCCCGCTGCAGGAACTGCTGCTGTGGGGTTCCCCCTACTCCCCCACTGCAGGCAGTGGGAAATGGTCCATCAGGGAGCCTGGGAGCCGCTGCAGAGAGGTGGCTGGTGTCCTGGCTGAGTCAGCTTCCAGGAAAGGGTAAGCCTCCACACTTCATCTGCCAGTTCATGTGAGAGGAGGCCAGAGACAGGGTCTCCAACAGCCAGCACTCCCTGGAATGAGAGAACCTCCTGCCATCCTTATCATAAGACCATGGATACCTGAGCCACCATGTGGACTTCAGAAGGTCAAGGTTACTTGTGGTGGTTTGTCACCATTGTCTCACTTCTGTGATGGACCCTGCAGACTGATTCATTCAACATGTGTGCCACCCCCACCTTCTATGGCTTGTGTATGTTAGTCTCTGGGAAACCTGAAAGCTACATTTCCCAGTCCCTGGGCAGCTAGGGCTCTGCAGGAGGCCTCGGCTCCTCTGGACAGATGACTGATGGCTGCTCAAGATATGAAGGTGGGAGCGAGCAACACAGGGCGGTGTAGGGAAGGGGCTCCTGGCTGGCAGGGAACGAGGGGTCTGGTTCTCCTACAGCAGCAGCCGCAGTGTCTGGGCCTGAGCATCACAGTGGGGTTTCCATGGCAACAGTCACAGGTAGGGTTAGCTGATTTGCAGGCGGGTTGTCCCTGGCTATGGAGCATCCACTCTTGTTCCCTGGTAGTACTGGAATCTCAGTCTTAACACCCAGGAATAAGTCCACCTCTGCTCAGACCACAAAATGTGGGTTCAGCCATCTATAACTAATCACTGTGACTGATACAAATTCAGACTCTGAAATGACCTCCATTGTTTTTCCTGTGTGGAAGACATACAGAAACCTTAATAAAAACAAGTTAAAATCATCTGTAACCCCATCACCTGGAGGTAATCACTGTAATATTTTTGCAAGTTTCCTATTTTTTATATAGTCAAAATGAGAGTTTGTATTATTCTCTGCCAGCTCTGCTCACTTAATGTCACTTACTGTGGATTGTAAATGTGTCCCAATGGCTTTGTCCATGAGGTCTTCAGGTCCCTAGACTATAACAGGTTTCATTCACTTCTTTCAACCAATGTATCGAGCTATAATTGACATAGAAAAAGCTGGACATGTTTAATGTATATGACACAGTGACTCTGGAGATAACTGTACGTGTGTGAAGCCAACACCACAGTCTGTGCCATGAGCACATCCATCAAGTCCAAGTCTCCTCCACCTTCTTCACTTGGTATTGTGATGAGAACCCTTAACAGAAGGCCTACCCTCTTAGCCAAGATTTAAGTACACAATATGGCATTAACTACAGGTACCATGCCCTGCAAAACTCTAGAACTGATTCATCCTGCCTAACTGAAACTTGATACACTTGACCATCACCTTCTCGTTCCTCCTCTCCCCAGGCCCTGGCAACCACCCTTCTACTCTTGTCTATGGGTTCGACAATTTTATATTCCTCATATAAGCGGTATTATGGAGAATTTGTCCTTCTGTGTCTGGCTTACTTCACTGAGCATAATGTCTTCCAGGTTCATTCATGGTGTTGCAAATGGGAGGATTCCCTTCTATTTTTAAGCCTGAATACTATTCCATTTTGTGTATATACCAGCTTTTCTTTACCCATTGATCAGTCAATGCACATTCAGGCAGCTTCCATGTTCTGGCTGCTGTGAGCACTGCTGCAGTGAGCAGGGAGTGCAGGCATCTCTCTGGGGGCCTGACTTCCATTCCCTGTGTGCATACACAGAAGTGGGATTGCTGGATCAATTGGTAGCTCTGTTTCAAATTTTTTGGTCTAATTTTGGTGTCAGGGTAATGCTGGATTCATAAAATGAGTTTAGAAGTGCTCTTTCTTCCATTTTTTGGAAGAGTTTAAGAAGGATAGGTATTAATTTCTTTTTAAATGGTAGATTTGCCTGTAAAGACAACAGATTCTGAGATTTTTCTTTGTTGGAAGATGCTTGGTTACTGATACAATCTTTTTATTTATTCTTGTTCTGTTCAAACTTTCAGTTTATTCTTGATTCCATCTTGGTAGCTTGTATGCTTCTAGGAACTTATCCACTTCTAAGTTGTCCACTTTATTGGTATTTTAGTGTTCAAAATAGTTTCTAATACTTAAAAAAAAAAGCAACTTCTGTGGCATCTGCTGTAACATCTTCTCTTTCATTTATTATTTATTTATTTGAGCCTTCTCTGTTTCTCTTAATCTTGCTAAGGGCTTGTCAATTTTGCTTTCTCTTTTCAAAAACAAACTCAGTTTTGTCTATTTTTCTACTGTTTTCCTATTTTCTAATTTTATTTATTTGTGCTATGAATTTAATTACTTCTTCCCTTTTGTTAACTTTGGGCTTAGTTTGTTCTTTTTCTACTTCTCTGAGGTAAAAATTTAGGTTAATTTAGTCTTTTTCTTTTGTGATATAGGTGTTTATTGGTATTTCTTGGTACTGCTTTTGTTACATCTTATAAGTTTTGGTATGTTGTATTTTCATTTCCATTTGTCTCGAAGTATTTTCTAATTACTCCTTGAGTTTCTCCTTTGATCCAATGTCACCCAAGGATGTGTTGTTTACTTGTGTATTTATTTATTTAAATTTTATTGGGTTACAGTCAGTTTTCAATGTTGTGCCAAATTCTGGTGTATAAAATTTCAGTCATACATGAATATAAATATATTCATTTTTATATTTTTTCACCATGAGCTATTACAATACCTTGCATATATTTCCCTGTACTATACAGTATAAACTTGTTTAGCTATTCTATATATGCTTGTCAGTATCTACAAATTTCAAACTCCCAGTCTGTCCCTTCGTACCCCCTTCTCCCCTGGCAACCACAAGTTTATATTCTATGTCTATGAGTTTGTTTTATATTTATGTCCATTCTCCTCCTTCTCCTTCTTCTCCTTCTCCTTGTCCTTCTCCTCCTCCTCCTTCTTTTTTAGATTCCACATATGAGTGATATAATATGGTATTTTTCTTTCTCTTTCTTGCTTCCTTCACTTAGAATGACAATCTCAGAGACATCCATGTTGCTGCAAATGGTGTTATGTTGTCATTTTTACAGCTGAATAGTCTTCCATTGTATAAATATACCACAACATCTTTATCCAGTCATCTGTTGTTGGACATTTAGGTTGTTTCCATGTCTTGGCTATTGTAAATATTGCTGCTATGAACATTGTGGAGCTGGTGTCTTTTTGAATTAGGGTTTCTTCTGGATATATGTCCAGGAGTGGGCTTACTGGGTCATATTGTCAGTCTATTCCTAATCTTTGGATGAACCTCTATACTGTTTTCCACAATGGCTGCACCAAACTGCATTCCCACCAACAGTGCAGGAGGGGTCCCTTTTCTCCACAGCCTCTCCTGCATTTATCATTTGTGGACTTTTGAGTGATGACCGTTATGACTGGTGTGAGGTGATACCTCATCCAAGGGTGTGCTGTTTATGGGGAGGGTATAGCTCAGTGGTAGGGCATGTGCTTATCTACTCAAGGCCCTGGGTTCAATCTCCAGTATCTCCATTTAAAACTTAAATGTATAAACAATTACACCCCCACCCAAGTTTTTTTAAAGGAATTTTAAAATAAAGATTATGTCCTTTAATTTCCATGTATTTTTTAATTTTCCCATTTTCCTCCTTTTATTGATTTGTAATATCATTCCATTGTGATCAGAAATGACATTTGGGATGACTTCAATTTTCTTAGATTTTTTAAGACTTGGTCCATTGGTAATACTGGTGTTCATCTCTTTTTCCCTTATTGATTTTTTTGTCTGGATGTCCCACCCATTACTGAAAGTGGAGTATTGAAGCCTCCTACTATTATTGCGTGGGTATTTCTCCCTTTAGATCTACAGACATCTGCTTTATGTAATTAGGATCTCTGGTGTTGGGTGCATACATATATATTTTTATATTTAAGAACATTTAACACAATTTTAAAGGTTATTTTCCATTTACAGTTACTAACAATTACTGACTATATGCCCCATGTTGTACAGTACCCCCTTGAGTCTAACAACCAGGAGTTTGTACCCCCCACTTTCCAATCCCAAAGTTTCCCCTCCTCCGACTGGTAATCCATTTATTCTCTATTTCTGTGAGTCTACATTTTCATTATATCCACTAGTTTTTTAGATTCCATATATATGATATCATACAGCATTTGTCTTTGTCTGACTGATTTCACTTAGCCTAATGCCCTCCAAGTCCATCTATGTTGCTGCAAACGGCAAAATTTCAGTATATTCTTTATGGATGAGTAGTATTCCTTTACCACATCTTCTTTATCCATTCATCTGTTGATGGACATTTAAGTTTCTTCCATATCTTGGCAATTATAAATCATACTACTGTGAATATTAGGATGTATGTAGCTTTTCAAATTAGCCGTTTTTTTTTCCAGATATGTATCCAAGAATGAAATGGGTGAACATATATTTATAATTGCTATATCTTCCTTTTGAATAAACCCTTCAATCTTTATATAATTATCTTCTTTATCTCATGTAGCATTTTTAAACGTTTAAAGCCTACTTTGTCTCCTGTAAGTATAGGCACACTTGCTCTCTTTTGGTTACCGTTTGCATGGAATATCTTTTTCTATCCCTTTACATTCAACCTTTGGGTGTTCTTAAAGCTAAATTGTACATAGCATGCAGTTGTAGCTTCTTGTTGTATCCATTCAGTGACTCATTTTCTTTTGATTAGTGAGTTTAACCCATTTAAATTTAAAGTAATTATTTACTGATTATTGTAGTTATAGTTATTCTTAGTATCTTTTTCTTTTCAGTTATCAATGAGGTTAGAAGTGATTTGTGCACTATCATTAGAGCATTTCACTGCTCTGTATTTGTCTATATATTTACCTTTACCAGTAAAATGTATACTTCCTTTTGCTTTTATGTTGTTGCTTTTTGTCCTTTCCTTTCAACTTGACAACCCCTCTGTAGCATTTCTTGTACAGCAGGTCTAGTGTTAACAAACTCTCTCAATTTCTGTTTGTACAGGAAATTCTATCTCTCCTTCATCTCACGGAAAAGACTTGCTATGCATAGTATTATTGGTTGGCAGATTTTTTCCCCCAGCATTTTGAATATATTATCCCACTCTCTCCTGGCCTTCAAGGATTCTGCTAAAAATTCTGCTGGTAGTCTTAGTGGAGTTCCACTGTATGTGATGAGTCTTCTTTTTTTTTTTTTTTCTGTTCTCAAATTTCTCATTTTAAAGTTTTGACAATTTTAAGGTGTCTCAGTGTAGAATTCTTTTAGTTTCAACCTATTTGGGATCTTTTGGGCTTTATAAATATAGATGTCCTTTTCCTTTCCCAAATTTTGGGGAAATTTAGCCATTGTTTCTTTAAACAAGCTTTCTTCTCCTTTCTCTTTTTCTTCTGGAACTCTCATTACTTATCATTTTTCTTGACTGTGTCCTATAAGTCCTGTAGGCATTTTTCACTCTTTTTCACTCCTTTTCACTTTTGCTCCTGTGAATAGAGCATTTCAAACAACCTGTCTTCAAGTCTAATGATTCTTCTGCTTGGTCAAGTCTGCTGTTGAAGCTCTCTATTAAACCTTTTAGTGCAGTCACTGTATTCTTTGCTCCAGAAATTATGTTCTGGTTATTATTATTATCATTATCACCATCATCATCATTATTATTAATTATTATTATTATTTTATGATTTGTTGAACTTCTCATTATGAACATCTATTTCTTTTCTGATTTTTTCTGTCTGTCTGCATTCTCTTATAGCTCGATGAGCTTCTTTAAGATGATTACTTGGAATTCTTTGTCAGACAATTCATAGATCTACATTTTGGGAAGTCAGTTACTGGTATTTTGTTTTGTTTCTTTGGTGATACCATTTTTCCCTAATTCTGTGTGACCCTTATAACCTGTGTTGATGCCTGCACACTTGAAGAAGTAATCATCGATTCCAGGCTTTATGTGCTGGCTTTGAAGGGAAAGACCTTCACCAGAAAACTCAGCTAGAAATTCTGGTGATCTATCAACTTCTTCTATAGATATGCCCACTCTACTCCTCCAACTCCCTCCTTGGGGAGCTCATCTTAGAACTGCGTGCCTCCTCCTGATCCTACAGAACTGTGTAAGGTTCTGAGAGCTGTTTGCTCCTTCTCCCTAGGGCAGTGCCCTGCTAGGCCAGGGCATTAGATGCAAGCAGCACTCTCCTCTCTTCCTTCTGAAGGTATGTCTTAGAATTGTGTGCCATTTCCCTATTCTACAGAGCTATGTCGAGTCCCAGGAGTCACCTGCCTCTTTCCATATGGCAGTACACTGAGAGGCCAAGACAATAGGTTCAACCCCACTTATGCCCCTCCCTTCTGAAGGCGCAGTCTCAGGGTTGTTCACCTGCTTCTGATCCTGCAGAGTCAAGCTGCCTTCTGAGAATGGCACTGGCTGCCGAGGTGTGTGTGTCATCTCTGGGGCACTATCTGTGGGAAACTGCAGCTCTTGGGGGGGTGTCTTTTTCTATGAGCCTCCACACTTTTCTTTTTTTTTTTCTGTTCACAGACAACCCAACCATACTGACTTCTTCAATGTTCTGGGTGCATCAAGATAAGCATAGCTTTTAGACATTGTCCCAAAAGACTGGGGAACCAGATCCTCACTTTCTCTTTATCCTGCAGAAGTCGTGGCCTGGAGGATCATTCTTGGCTCTGAATTCTGTCAGCCTAGGGGAGATGTGACAC
The DNA here is from genome assembly GCF_048773025.1 of Camelus bactrianus. NCBI lineage: Eukaryota > Metazoa > Chordata > Mammalia > Artiodactyla > Camelidae > Camelus > Camelus bactrianus. The sequence goes on along the minus strand of NC_133561.1, from coordinate 42,352,156 downwards.
AAGTAAAATGGCACTGCTCTTTCTATCCTTTTAGTGTGGCTGACCTTACATTTTATGATCCACTGGGGGCTGGAACCTCTCAAATGGACTCCAGAGCTCTCACAAAGTTATTTTTGTCTGTAGACGTTTGCCAGATTATTGTTTCTATGGGTGAATGAGGGCTGGGACCTCCTATTCTGCCATCTTACTGATATCAATCACCCTCTCACACTATAACACTCTGGCCTTAGAATAAAATTTAAATTTCACTCATAACTTACCTACAAGGCCTGAGGGTTCTAGCCATACTCACTTCTCCAGTGCCTTCAGCTTCCAACTTCTTTCTGGCTTATCCTGCTCCAGCCACACATTTTTCATTACCTCCCTGACACAACCAAGCTCTTCAACCCCATCGTCTTGGTAATTCCTGTTCCCTTTGCCTCGAAGATCTTTTCCTGGCTGTTCATTTAGCTGGACCCCTGCATCTTTTGGATTTCTTTTTAAATGCTAGTTCCTGGGACAGACTCTCCCTGTTTCTCCATCTAAGTAATGGTACCCAAACTCACCTGTGATTCTCTACCACATTAACCCATTCTTCCTTCTGTATACTTGTCACAATCTGACATCTCATTGGTTTCACTTGCTTATTGTCTGTCTTCACCAACAGAATGTCAGCTGCAAGAGGGCAGACACTGTCTGCCTTGTTTCTCACTATATTTCCTGCCTATTGCCTGCAAATGTCTTTTAAAACAGTTTTGCAAACAGTAACATAACAATGTATAAGATGCCACATTTTATCGCACCCTTTCCTATTTGTGGGTATGCAGTAGTTTCTGATTATAAATACTGCAATGAACATCTCCATTCATAACATTCTCTGTCCCTGCTTCTGGTGCTTTTGCTCACAGTATCAGAAATAGAAATATTGACTCCATCAAAGAGTATGAGTAGGTTTAAGGCTCCTTCATACACATGGCCACACTGCACTCCAGAAAGTCTGACTGAAGACCTAAGTCCCACCATCCCTGAATGAGAGCTTAGAGCCAAGAGATGAGTCTTTAGATGAACAACTCTCATGAATCAACTGGAGATCTGAATAAAATTCAGGTTCTGCTGCAGGAGATCTGGGGTGGGGACTGAGATGCTGCATTTCTAACAATCTCCCCACAGAATACCCCAGAGGCCCTCATCCTGCCTGATCTTTCCTGGCAGTGTCTGGCCTCCATGCTGACACACCCCTGGGCACCAGTGCCTCTGCCCAGACATCAGCCTCCCAGGCCTGCAGCCCCAGAAGTAAAGCCTGTGCTTCAACAAACCAGAAAGCATGGAGCACAAATGACATTTCACTGTTTAACAGACTAGCACCAGCCCAATGCTTTGATACCACTGTTCCCAGGGCTGCCAAACCTCACTAATATGAAGAGTGTACTTACAGGAAAGCACAGTGCACAGGGAACGGACCCCAAACTTGTAGAGCTTGAAGCAGGATCTTGACAAGCTTTCCAGAAGCCAGTCTAACTTTATGGCTTTTAGTAAATAAGAGTTTCTCACTTTTTTAAAATGGCTTTAGTGAGATACAATTCACATATTCCCCCATATCAGGCAAATAACTCAATGAATTTCTGTATATTCACACTTCCTTCTTTGATGCAATAAAGTTATTATTTCAGGTTTCTTCCTGCCAACCCTGCTGTGTTTGGTCCAAGCAGTCTCCACAGGACTCAGACCCTGATGAGGACGCCGGTGGCCAGAACCGCATCAGGCTTGTCAAGAAACCTGTCTTGAGGGCTCCGGTCTTCACAAGTGATGAGTTCCCATCAAGGATCCCATGAAAAAGCAGTTCTTTAACCACAGTGTGAAAGAGCCCAGGAAAAAGGAGGAAACCCCTGATGCCCAATGTTTACTCACGCTGGTGTTTTGGTATCCGGAGACCCCAGCATCAGAGCCAGAAGAGCAGCCTCCTCACCTCCATGTCCTGGTCCCCTCAGGGGCCCTGTGGTCACCAGGGAGGAGGAGGGGTGGGACGGGAGGCGAGAGCTCGGGAGGGATGGGGAAGAGTTGGAGTTGGAACTGGGGATGGGATTGGGGAGGGAGCATTACAGGAAGGGGGTTTAGGTACTTGGGAGGAGAAGAAGTGGGTCATAGAAAGGATCAGGCTCAACCAAGCCCTTGAAGGGAGGAAGGAGGGTTCAGACAGGTCAGTAGGCCAGCAGGTAAGCAGGTCAGAAGAACAATCAACAGGTCAATCAGACTCTCAGGAACAGCAGGAGGGGATGAGACTCTGCCTTTCTCTGAGCCTTCTATGGTTTGGACGATGCCATAGCAACGCAGAAGCTTTATACCCTCTCTCGACCAATCACCTACCTTCGCCCCTGGTTCCTCACAGTGGACATTCGAAGTGACCTCACTTTTAGAACACACCCCACTACCTGATGCTCCAGCACACATCATCCAACCCTGGGTCCTCTCTGGAAACTTTTCCAACCTTATGCTTTCTGGTCCTTCTCCACCCAGGTCCCCTGCCCCCTACTTCTGGGCGCTCCCACCTTCTTTTCCAAATTCTCAGAGTTTCTCATGGGCAGTGGCTGGAAAACATGTAAGGCAAAGAATGACAGAAGTGCAAGGGAAATCAACTACACAAGTGGAGTGGGAGGTCTTCACTCCCCCTTACTCAGCACTTCATACAAAAGGCAGACAGAACAGCCACGAGATGGAAAATATCTTAACGACAAACCATCTTAATCACATCGCCACACCCATATGGCTATCCCTCTCTGCAATACATCTGCAGATGACATTAATTTTAGCTACATATGCTACACGCATAAAAATCAACCCTATTATTTTGGCCCAAATTGTCACACCTCTGTTCAGTTCACTTGGTGGTGCATGTGTACACCCAGGCCTAAAGAGGCAGAAACTACCTGTGTGGGGCAAAAGCAAAGTTATGCTTTGTTTAGTATTGACTGCGAGGGGGCCTGGGAAGTCCTTCTGGGGCGGTGGGAAGATTTGGCATACAGATATGGGGGTGGTTGTGTTCATTCAATCAATAAATACCGAGCACATGGGGCCTGCCCATCACAAGGGTCAGAGAGACCCTCATATCTGTCCCTGTGAAGTGACCAACTGCTGATGGTTAGGAATGGATGAGGTGCCAGGAGTGGCCGCGGGAGTCCAGTGAGAGGGTCCTGCACTAATCCAGGCTTTGTGCCCTCACCCTGCCCTATCAGCTGCCCCAGGAGCCCCAATTCCAGGCAAACTCTGAGGGGGACTGAGGGCAGCAGTTCCCTCCTAAGTCTCAGGCGCTCCCACAATCTGCCCATAGTGTTCTTAGGGAGAAATGGGCAGGGCAGGGGTCAGTGGTTTGGGACTCCCTGCTGCCAAAAAGGAGTTGGCTGGAAATATCTGGCTCCTTAGAGGTCCCTCAATCCAATCCCCAGTAGCCCCTCGAGCCCGCAGGGCTGTGCCTCCTTCCAGGTGGGGGAGGTGGCCAGCCCTGCAGCAGCTCTGGGGTCCAGGCTGGGCCACCAACAGGTCGAGGTGTGACTGTGCTGCCCAGGAAGAGGTGCGAACAGCTGTGCAGCAGTAAATACCACCGTGAGCAGCCTCTGTAACCGGACTCCACCCACTGTGAGCATGGCCTTGGCCAAAACTTGGCAGTGAGGGTGGGAGGGCTGGGAGAGGTGGGGCCCTGTGGCCCTGAACAGAGCCTGAGGGGAGAGGCAGACAGACCGGCAGGGACAGAGGTAGTGTGTGAGTGATTGAGAGAGGTGGGGGTCAAGTCCTAGAAAGTGACAGGAGGTGACAGGGGAACTGAATAGGGAGAACCAGAGACAAGAGGAGGCTAGAAGGAAAGAGAGAGCCAGCCCAGGGTCCGTGGTGGGGGACAATGGGCCAGGGTGGTGCGACTCTGGGAAGGGGCCCAGAGTGGAGGGGGCAGAAAAGGCAGGAATCCAGGCCTCACAGTGCCTCCTGCTCTAAGGCTCTGACCTCCCTGGAGCTGAGCTCCCAGGGGTCATCATACTTGGAAAGATTAGTACCTCCCATTTCCCTTGGGATTGCTGGTTCCAGCCTCTATGTCTGTCCCTGTTGGGGTTGACTTTCAGGATTGGCTGCCCTTTGGGAGGAAACTCCAGAGACTGCCCTGTGGGGATTTAACCATGACTCCTCACAGACCCCGTGGTGCTGCACTTCCAACCACACTGCTGGGCCTTCCTGGATCCACAGCTGGGCTTCAGGCGCTGTGCTGGCCCCAGAATCCCCAGCCTGGGGGAACTGAGTCCCATCCAGAGTGAGCAGGCTTCAGGGATACTGGATCTACTCCCACTGTTAACAAAAATTCCTTCCAACCCTCAGGAGTCCGGACCCCCTATAAATTAACAATTAACATCAGGTCAAAAGTATTGAAGTATCACACTGGGCAATATAATGTGCCAAGTGACCAAATTCAAAGTGCAGTGTTGCGATTACACAACACTCTCAATAACCCATTTTGTGGATGAGAAGACAAGGGATGTGAATCACCATAGGGTCTCAGGGGTGGTGAGTGCTTTAACTTTACCTTGAACCAAAGTCTAACTTGGAAAGAGAATCCACCTGGAGCCCATTCTGTCACATGCTCCCTGAGGTTCTGAGGAAGACCATTGCCTTTGTCTTGGGAAACTCCTCTTGCAATAACATTAAGTCATACACCAGTCAGGACAAACAGGGTGAGGATGTGTCCATGAGTGGTCCTGACTCCTAAAAGTCAGCTTGGTCTCAGGAAATGGATCTTCTTATATCATTGTTAGGCACCAAGGTAAATAAGAGTAAAAACATAAAATCCATCATATATGTAAGTATTTTTTATTCAAAATATAAATTACTTTATGAATTATAAATGGATGCATTGCTTTGGTCCATGACAAACAGGACATTACATACACTCATTACAATGAATTATTGTCACGGGTGGGAATGTGGTGACAAGAGCAGGGTCATTTTTATCAGGGAAGGAGGTCCTACAGCTCTCAGTACAGGGTCGGTAAGTTTACAATGCTTCTCCCCACCACCAAACTCTCAACACACACACATAGAGGCAAATACACATAGATCCTACCTTCTGATCAGAAAAATGATAAAAATATGCGCACACACCACCTAACAACAAACTGACCACACACACATTTCCCATAATAACTTCTTAATATTTCAGTTCTGAGCCTCTGAATTTCCATCCTTTGTACTCACCATCATCTAATAGGAAGAAATCATTAACAATACTGCAAGTCTGATTCATTACAGTTCCTCTAGGAATTTATTTTATATTATTGCAAGCCTCAGAAGAATATAAAATTTACAGTTTCAGATGGAGTTTTTGGCTCAGTAGCTTTCATATCTAAAAGCTTTCACTGACTACACAAATTTATTGGTTCTACTTTTCTCACTCTGTGATTTCTACACCAATTAAAATTTCACTTCTAATCAGTTTGGATTTCAATCAGCTTCCTGATATTGCATTTTTGTAGATAAAATGATTTTTCCTGTAGGTGACTATCTATTGATGATCATTTTTTTCTTTTAGTATTAAATTGTACAACTGACTTCCAGTCTATTGCTTTTCATGTAACTGGAGAAAGAATAATAAAGCTCATAGTGGCATCATTTACCAATACACGACTAGACTTACAAGTAGTACTTATCACAGTCTGACTTCCTCTGCTGAATGTGTATACAGAAAAATCAAGTTAATAAAAATGTGGATTTGATTCTATAGGGCCAGCAAACCACCCTTCTCCATTTATCTATTCTTAGTAGTCACTACTTTTCTATTATTTGACCTAGAAATTGCCCTCCTCTTACTCCTACCCTGAGCATCTCAAAAGAATAACAAAAACTAAATGTTTCATGGCACAAATTCTAATCTTATTACTAGTAGCCATAAGGTTTTCCTATGAATGGATTAAAAAGGATTAGAATGAATGTATGTGATAACTAGTTTAAACAAAAACATTATTTTGACTCATAAAATTATAATTAACTTCATAATTGTTAAATGGTATTAGTCAATATTATGACCATTTTAGCATTTACAGTATCCTATATGGATAATAATATATAAATCACATGTAATACCCTCATTACTGTGCTTAGATGGCATAATAGCAGCATTACTCATTATGGCAACTGCCATCATTCTAAACACCTATTTTTCATTAGCTACCTTAATACCTATTCTTAGTACTCATCGCCTGTGAGGCTGCACTAGGATTATCATTAATAGCCATGATATCCAATGCTTATGGTACTGATTATGTACAAAATCTTAACCTTTTTCAATGTTAAAACTCATATTCCAAACATTATATTAATACCATTAACGTGATTATCAAAAATTGTATCCTCTGAATTAATACTACATCTTATGGCCTATTAACCAGACTTATCAGCTCATTCTTCCTCAATCAACTGAATGATAATAGCCTTCACTTTTCACTAACCTTCCTATCTATTAGTCCCTCCACTTGCATCAACAACTTGTCTTCATCTACCAATACACAGGGCCAGCCAATTTCATCTATCCAAAGGATCAACCCCCCAACTATATTATCACAGTGCTAATCTTATTACAAATATCCTTAAATTTTCACCACTTCACAATTGATTACATTCTATAGTTTACTCAAAACAACAGTAGTCAAAACCCTAATCATTTATTACCCACTGAGAAAGTCAGACAAAATGATTCTATTCAGGACTTTATTTCTTATTGTATATACTACTTGGATCACTGGCTCTTGTCATTTCACTAATTTTGATCCAGAATCTTACAGGTTCATTACATTCTCTAATAATTTAATACTAAACTCAAACAGCATCAAATATTTTTAACTTTTTTTATTGAGTTATAGTCATTTTACAATGTTGTCTCAAATTCCAGTGTAGAACACAATTTTTCAGTTATACATGAACATACATACATTCACTGTCCCATTCTCTTTTGCTGTGAGCCACCACAAGATCCTGTATATATTTCCCTGTGTTACACAGTACAATCTTGTTTATCTATTCTACGTGTTGATATCCCAGTCTGTCCCTTCCCACCCCCTGCCCCCCGGCAACCACAAGTTTGCATTCTATGTCTATGAGTATTTTTGTTATTTGTTGGTTTTGTATTTATTTATTTATTTTTTAGATTGCATATATGAACAATCTCATATGGTATTTTTCTTTCTCTTTCTGGCTTACTTCACTTAGAATGACATTCTCCAGGAACATCCATGTTGCTGTAAATGGTGTTAAATTGTCAGTTTTTACGACTGAATAGTATTCCATTGTATAAATATACCACCTCTTCTTTATCCAGTCATCTATTGATGGACATTTAGGTTGTTTCCATGTCTTGTCTATTGTAAATAGTGCTGCTATGAAAATTGGGTTGCAGGTGTCATTTTGAAGTAGGGCTCCTTCTGGATATATGCCCAGGAGAGGGATTCCTGGGTCATATGGTAAGTCTATTCCTAGTCTTCTGAGGAATCTCCATACTGTTTTCCACAGTGAGTGCACCAAACTGCATTGCCACCAGCAGTGTAGGAGGGTTCCTTTTTCTCCACAGCCTTCCAGCATTTGTCATTTGTGGACTTTTGAATGATGGCCATTCTGACTGGTGTGAGGTGATACCTTATTTTAATTTAGATTTGCATTTCTCTGATAATTACTGATATTGAGCGTTTATAAATGTGCCTGATGATCATTAGCATCCATTTCTTAATGTAGAATTTCCCTATGACTGACATGTATAAGAGCATTTATGGTAAATGCACCCTTTTAGGACCTACACCTTTGATTACCAAAAGCATAATTGAAGTTTTTGTTCTGGGATCCCAAGTACCTGTGGTTATATTACTCACAGCAGGCAGCTGGGGTATTATAATATTATAATATTAAATTCCTAAGAAAATTCAAAGGCATATCCTGTCCTTATACTATCTCTATAAGGAGTAATTATAACGGGCTCAATCTGTCTGTGCCAAACAGACTTAAAATCGTTCACCACATGGTCCTCCACCAGCCACGCAGAGCTCGGAACTGCAGGCACTCTCACCCATACAGCATGAGCCTGTAGCGGTGCTCGAGCCCTAACAGTCCCCCACGCCTATGCTATGGTCTGAACCATGGACCAGGCGCCCTAGGCATGGGGTTCAGCACTGGGATGATGTGCCCACTTGGCAGGATTGAAAACCAGTGTTTTTACTGTAGCACTGTAAGAAACTGAGACCCTGCTCTTGAAGAGCCTGTGCAGAGGCTTGCTGGTTCCCCATCACAGCAGGGAAACAGCAGGCTGAACACTGCCTGGGGCTCTGGCAGCTTCCATGGATGCCTCAAGTGGGGCCCCCAGACTATACAGGCTCCTGCTCCAGCCTTCCATGTTCTGGTGCTGCTCCCCACTCAGGTGGTAGCTCCCATTGCCAACAAGAGTGCACACAGTGTGAGAAAATGATGCTGGCCTGGATGTGGCCCTACCTCTGAAAAGACTGTAGGCAGTCACTGCTAGCTAGTGTCCCTTCACACACTCTGGCAGGAGCAATACAAGCACCAGGGCAGAGGCTGCCATCATGAGAACTCACTTTCTCATGCACAACTGAGAGGGGTTGAGGCCAGCTCAGTGGTGCGGCCCCAATCTCTCTGGCCCTGACCCACCCTCTAGCCAAGGTGTGCACACTGGGGAAAAGGTAAAACCAGTACAGAAGGGCCACTGCAAGCCCTCAGGCCTCAGCCACATTCCAAACCAAAGCTGAGACTGCTCTCACACCCAGGAGAACCCAACTCCCACAGAGATCCTGCTCCAGCCCAACGGGACCCTGTGCCACCGCTGATAGGGCTGTTAACAGTCATGGAGCAGAGGAGAAGCCCCTGCTCGAACCTGGAACTGGCTCCAATCCCTTTAACTCCAGCTCTACCGCCCCCATTACTCTGGCTGCCAGCACATCCTGGGGGAAGATGGCAGCCCACGATCAGTTAAGATGCAATTCTTCCCACAGATCCGTTGGGCACAGAAGACTGCATAGGAGTGCTCTCACACAAGGACACTCCTTTAATTCTGGGACAGGTAACTGTTTCACGTAACTTCACAGAGATATAGAAAGTTAAAGTGAGAAGACAGGGATATGTTTTAAGTGAAATAATAAAAAAATAACCATAATGAAGAGAGATAAATAATTTATTTGACAAAGAGGTCAAAGCAATAGTAATAAGAATGATAACTGCACTGGGGAAAAGAACAGATGAACACAGGGAGAATTTTTAAAAAGAACTAGAAAATATACAAAAAGAACCAGTCAGAGCAGAAGTGTAGGTAACATGGAAAATTAGGCAATACAGATGATACATTAGCAATCTGGATGACAGAATAATGAAAAGCACCCAATCAGAAGAGCAAGAAGAAAAAATACATTAAATGAGTTTAAAGGTCTTCTAAGACAGCATAAAACATATTAACATTCATATTATAGGGGTCCCTGAAGGAGAATAAAAAGGGTGAGAAAACATTTGATAAAATTATAGCTGAAAGCTTCCCTAATCTGAAAAAGGAAACAGATCCAGGCACAGGAAACACAGAGTCACAAATGGGATCAGCTCAAACAGACCCACATCAAGACAAATCATTATTCAAAAAGCAAAATTTAAAGATAATGACAGAATTCTAAAAATCAGCAAAAAAGAATCACTTCTTTGTTCTTTTTCCTAACAGATAAAGTGTTATAGATTTTGCAAAGAATGAAAAAAGTTTTGGTTTGTTAGAATGAATGAATGAATAACAGAATTCTAAAGGTAGGAAGAGAAAAGGAAAGCATCACATGAAAGGAAATTCCTCATAAACTATCAGCTGTTTTTCAGCAGTCATTGCAGGCCAGAAGGGAAAGCTATGATTACATGCTAATGTAAACATTTAGCAACATTAGTAAGTACTCAAAGAGAAAAATCTACAACCTAGGCTACTCTAGTCAGAAAAGTTATTAATCACAATTGAAAGAGAGTTAAAGAGCTTCTCAAATGAGCAAAAACTGAGAATTCATCAATCCTAAATTAACCTTACATGGAGTGATAAAAGGTCTCTTTATGTGAAAAGGAAAAATCTGTAACAAAAATAAGAACTTGTTGGGGGAACATAGAGCTCAGCTGTAGACAGTGTGCTTAGAATGCATGAGGTAATGGGTTTAATCCCATTAAAATAAGTAAATAAATCTACCCACCTCCCAAGAAAATTAAAAAGGAAAAAAAGAATTTCTGGGAAGTAGGAAATCCCAGTTTAAAGGCAAAAATGGAGCAATGGCTGTGAATCAACAACTTAAATAAGCTACTACAAAGATTAAAAAACAAAAATTATAAAAACAACTATAATTACAATAAACACTTATAAGAGGTATAGGAAGATGTAAAAAAAAAATCAAAAACCAAACAAAAAAGGGGGAGAGGGACTAAAACATTAAGTGACCTTAAATGACAATCACTTGAAAACAATCAGATATTGTCAAAGAGCAACGTATATGAAACTTATGAAACCATAAATTCAAAAGCTACATTAGATATGCAAAAACAGGTGAGAGAAACACAAATATAACAATAACGGAAATCATCTAACCATAAGGGAATATTCTGAAAGAAGAAGAAAAAGACAGAAATGAACCAAAATTAAAAATATTTGGCAAGGTAGCAGGATACATATTAAGATACACAAATTGGCTGCATTTCTTTACATTAGCAATAAAACAGTAGGAAAAGAAAGTAAAGAAACAGTCCCTTTTAAAATAATATCCAAAACAACAAAATACTTAAGAATAAATCTCACCAAGCAGGTGAAACACTTATACAAGGAGAACAACAAAACGTTGATTAAAGATGACTTAAAATGGAAAGATAGCCCATACTCTTGGATTGGAAGAATTAATATTGTTAAAATGATCATACTACCCAAAGCAATCTACAGAGTTAATGTGATCCCTGTGAAATTGCCCAGGACATTTTTCACAAAATTAGAGCAAATAATCCTAAAATCTATAGGGAATTGCAAAAGACCCAGAATTACCAAAGAATTGCTGAAGGAAAAGAACAAACCTGGAGGAATAACCTTCCCAGACTTCAGACAGTACTACAGAGCTACAGTAATCAAAACAGCAGGATACTGGTACAAAAACAGACATATGGATCAATGGAACAGTATATCGAGCCCAGAAATAAACCCACAAGCTTTTGGTCAATTAATCTTTAAAAAGTAGGTAAGAACATACTATGGAATAAAGATGGTCTCTTCAGCAAATTGTGTAGGGAAAATTGGACAGCTGTATGTAAATCAATGAAGTTAGAATTCTCCCTCACACTTTACATAAAAATAAATTCAAATGGCTTAAACAGTTAAACACATGATAAGACACTATAGAGCACTTAGAAGAAAATGTAGTCAAAACATTATCTTACATATACCTCAGCAATGTTCTCCAAGGGCAGTCTACTCAAGTAATAGAAATAAAAGCAAAAATAAACAAATGGGACCTAATTAAATTTATAATATTTTGCACAGCAAAGGAAACTATAAGCAAAACAAAGACAATTTGTGGAATGGGAGAAAATGTTTGCAAAAGATGAGACTGAAAAGGGCTTAATTTGCAGAATATATAAACATCTCACACAACTGAATTTAAAAAAAACAAAACAAAAACAAAGAAACAAAAACTAGCCAATCCAAAAATGGCAGAAGAACTAAACAAGCAATTCTTTAATGAAGACATACAAATGGACAATAAGCACATTAAAAAAATGCTGAATATCGCTAATTATCAGAGAAATGCTAATCAAAACTACAATGAGGTATCATCTCACACCAGTCAGAATGGCCATCATTCAAAAGTCCAGAAATGATGAATGCTGGAGAGGCTGTGGAGAAAAGGAACCCTCCTACACCGCTGGTGGGAACGCAGTTTGCTGCAGCCATTGTGGAAAACAGTATGGAGATTCCTCAAAAGACTAAAACTAGACTTGTGAAAGGCTTTAGGTCTCAGGGCAGGCTGACAAGCTCCCAAAGACCTGGGCCTCGCCCATTATTCCTCCCCAGGTCGCCTGTGCTCTGGAGAGTCCAGGACGCCACCACTCGCCAGGCAGGGCCACCTGCGCAGGGTGGCTCTGGCCTGAGGCCCAGTCGGAGGTGCTCCGGGCCCGGCCAGCGCCCTCCCACCTCCCGAGGCTGCACCCGCTTTCCCAAACCCGCGTACGAGCGGCGGTGAAGATGCGGGGTTCAGTGACTACTAATGTGGGGGGTTACTACGCACCACGCACCAGGGTGGCGGCCCCGGCCTCACCACCGCACCCCGACCCGCGCGCCCCCACCAGCGCCCCCTTACCTGCCCGGCAGCGGCAGCAGCGGAGGCGACGGCAGGCGGCGGCCCAGACCCCAGGCCATCCCCCTCCTCTGGGGCCTGGCCCTAGAGCACCCGGCTCCAGCCCAGCCCCCACACGCTCTGGGCGGGCTCCGGTGTCCGCGCGTCCGTGCGCGCCCCTTCTCCACCCGCCCGCAGCGTGGACGCTCGGGCTGCAGCTCCTGCAGTACAGGATGTGGTGTGTGAGACCAGACAGGGCCCCATTCCCAATGCTGCCTCTCCCACCACTGACAGGGTCCCCGCATCCATCCAGAACAACCACCGGCACAGGGCCAGGCCTCACCCCCAGCCCCACTTCTCCTGCTCACCGCCCCTCATCATTGACACCTACTCCCAGCCAAGATAGGTCACCAACCAGACCCCCAAGGTGAAGCTTCTCCTCACACTGAGATCCCCGCCCCCACTTTCTGCCCCACCAGATCCTAATCTATGGATCCTGAACCCCAAACTGACCCTTCATACCTCACCCCGAGTCCCCCATTCCAAGATGGCTCCTTCACCCCAAAATTGAAGCCTCAACCCTCAGCTGGGTCACTTCCACTCTGAGCGGCCCCTCACCACTCAGCCTGTCCCCACACTGTATGATTACCCTCACTCTGAGCGCACCCCTAACCCGAGATGACCCCCTCATTCTTCACCCAATGGGGTGGGGCATTCCAGGCTCCAGTCATCATGGCGACAGACACCAGTCAGAGCTCTGGCATAGTTTGTGGGCAAATAGCCCTGTGTCTGAGGCTTTGGGGTTCAGTGGGTGAGAATGGAGGTGGTTCCAATTCCCACCCAGGCACCCTGCCCCCATGCCCTGTGCCTTCTCTAAGCCAGAGGCTCAGGGAGGTCCTAGGCTGCATGCCAGGGTGGTCCTGGGCTGTGCACCACCCACCAGCAGTCCTTGGGTGGGTGATGGCGCAGATGGTGATCCAGATCCCTAGGGCAGAGCCGCTGGGCACATGAACATGCTAGGGGGAGGATGCAGCCAAGCCTGGGAATGGACAGCAGGTGGTTGTCTGCACGAGCTGGGCTCAGCCCAGGTGGGTTCAGGGCTGTGTTCATTCGTGCGGCAGAAAAGGGAAGAGGAACCAGAGCTTTCAAAGTGTACTTGTTAGGAGCCCAAGGCTCAAGAGCAAAGTGCGAAGCGGTTTTGGCTAGGCCATCTTGGAATGCTCTGCAACGCTGGTCGCTTGTATCTGGGGAGCCTGATCATTGATAGGCAAGTGAGAAGTTCCCCGCACCCTATACGGTATAGTTAACAGGCAATTGAAGATATTTTGACAAGTAATTTTAATCATGAATAAGTGTTACTTTCTCTGCTGGAGAGCAGTTCTATCCACAGTCATGGTGAATCTGGCAGGGTTCTTGCTGAATCCCTGCCAGGGGCAGAGGAGGACCTGCCCAGAAACATCCTCTTATCTCTCACCAAAGGCACTGTAATAGAAAAGAAAAAGAACAAAACTGACTCCATGCTAGATCTGTTCCTTTGGCTTTAACCCTGTGCCCTGTTTTCTAGGCTTAGTCTTGCTAGCTCAGAACCTTTTGTTAAAGAATGTTGCCTTTAGCCTGAAATATACAAGACAGCCTATTCCCAAGACTCTGACCTTTAAGGATATTAACACTTTTGAACTCATATAAAGATGATAAGTTGCAGAATAGAAAATCATTTTTGTTTTGTTGCAGGATTTACAGGGGCACAATGACATGAATCATGTGGAGAGCTGCAAGAACAAAGGATTCCAAGAACTAATAATTCCTACACCAAGAAGTTTGTAACAACCAATCACACCCCTTCCCCTTTCAAGTATAAAAGGAGCCTGAATTCTGATTGGGGAAGAAGTTTCTCCAGGACATTTGTCTGTCATCTTCTCAGTCTGCCGGCTTTCCAAATAAAGTAGCTATTCCTTGCTCCAACACCTCATCTACTGATTTATTGGTCTGTCGTGTGGTGAGCAGAACGAGGTTGGATTCTGTAACAGCACCTCACACCTTCCCAGTACAAGATGACTTTTGTGTCCTGTCTGAGAAAAGAGCCAAACAAAAAAACAGTAAAATATACTCAACTCTATTATACTCAGAGAAATGCAAATGAACGTGAAATGCTATTTTCGCACCTATCAAACTGGTAAACATTTACAAAGATGTTCCCAGTGTTGGGAACACTGCCGGGAAGACTTCAAAAGCTGCCGGTGGTGGTGGTGTGTAAAGGGTACACCTTGGAAAGCATCCATTGTTAGTATCTATCAAAATTTAATGTGCAAACACTCCAGCCAGCAGATTAAGGTCTTCAGAGAAAATTTTTACTCCATATATTTCAGTATTGCTTATGTTTTCACGGAAAACATGTATTACCTGAGGAATTTTAAATACATTTTATAAAAAGAATCCTGAACTTTAGGCTTCTGTAAACATTTTCTTATGCTTTGTAAATTTACTACTCTGGAAAACAACAACAACAAAAAAATCAAATGTACATTCTGTTTTTTTCCAGAAGTAATCAGCAGCAAAACTTGAAAATGTAGAGACTCTGAATTTGTCTTTGGGAGAGCTCTGCAAGAGCCCCAAGGACAGACTCAGTGGTTGCAGGGTTAGGGTTAGGGCCTGGGAGGGGCCAAGGAGATGGGTGGGATAAGCCTAATTTTAGATATCACCTTGAAAACAAGACTGTGTCAAGAAGCCCGGAAGTCCCTACCTTCCATTCTCAATGAATCATGATGAAGGAGGAATAATAAAATGGTCGCACTTAGGTTAACAGACTGCTTATTCTGATGCTTGCCCTTAGAATGGTTAATGAACATGACCGACCAGTTGCTACCCACAGTTCCAGGCCCAGTGTTAAAACTACAGCCATTGATCTTACTGTTTCTATGTTATTCCAGTAATCGAAAGTCATAATCATGCTTGGTCTCTGAGTCCTTCTCCAGGGAGAAAGTCAAAGGACTGTAACCGGACTGTAACCTTACAAAATAGCCTGAATTACCAAGAAGGCCACACCATGACTGCTAAAGAGATAAAGTGATCTAAACACTATCCTCTATAGAATTGGTCGCCTGGAGGCATCATGACGCCATTCTGAGTCTTCTGATGAGAACATGATTCTGTCGGTTGTTATGAATGCTTTGTTGTTTAAGCTATGGCTATATAATTACCCTGCCCCATTGCCAAGTTGGGCACACAGTTTTGAAGGGATTAGCCTGCTGTGAGTTTCCTTTGCCTGGATGAGTAATAAAGCTGCCTCTTTTCTTGTAAGCTCCAAGACCCTGTCTCTGTGTCATTTGGCTCATCAGGGATGGGAGCTGATCTTTCATCAACAATGAGGCTCATGAGATAAACATACAGGCAATCACCAGGACCTCTGGATCCACCATGCACCAATATTAAAAACTGATGTAAAACCACAGAACACCTACTAAAGAACACTCTACCAGAGGTACGGTGGGGCGTGGGGGTTGCATGAAGGGGCATGGCATGAAACAGTGCACGTTTCACAGGCGCACAGTGCCGCTGTGAAAGAAAATAAAAACTCTATCCAGTAGAAATTAAAGTCCTCCTTCTTCATGGGGATACTGAAGAATGTTAAAAATGTATATATGCACACCTTTTCAAAGCAGGTCAAATAAGCTCGGCCTTCGGGGCTGGGGAGGCTTCAGGAATGGAAACCCTGCGTGTCCATACGGCAATGGCTGGGGCAGGTACTGCCAACACAGGATGAGCCTGTACCCCAGGGACCAGACGTACTGTCAAAATAAACCCACTGCAAGCACAAACATTGATGAGTCAAAAACCATGAAGTTGAGGTTACAAAACAAAGCCAGGATCCAAACACAGCCCCCTCAATGTCACTACAAACAAAACGTGGGAAACCAACTCAGAACACTTCAACAAATAATATGGATCCCTTGATTCTCCCAAACACAGCACAGGGGGCCTGTGCCCTGATCCCTGGCATCTTTTAGGTCTGCATGTCCACATTCCTGTGCTTTGAACATCTCCTATAAGTTAAACTGTAACCCCTTGCATATCCAGGCAATCTTATCTGG
This sequence comes from Camelus bactrianus, assembly GCF_048773025.1. Lineage (NCBI taxonomy): Eukaryota > Metazoa > Chordata > Mammalia > Artiodactyla > Camelidae > Camelus > Camelus bactrianus. The sequence continues at coordinate 42,335,739 of NC_133561.1, read as the reverse complement.
ATAAAAGCTAAATTCCTGAATATTTAAACAACATTTTGCATTATTTCTAGAACACAGCAGGGAAGGCCACCCACCCAAAGCACAGTGCCTGAGGCAATGGGTGGGGGCAGATGACTGTCCCAGAGCTTCAGGCATTCTGGACTTCCCAGCAATTTTCAGGAGTTCTAGGAATGTGACCTTAGTCATTCACTCATTTATGAGTTTTATAAAATTAACTCATTCTGTTGTTAAAGTCCATAAGAGGTGCACCTTTCACAACACAGTGTCACAGAATTACAACCCTTACACCTAGGAGCCCATCTCTGCATCTAGAAGCACATGGTTAAAGAAACTTCCGTGTACTGAGCCCTCTTTGGAGGAAGCTAGTAACATTAGCCTGAATGGCCTTTATTGGCTGAGAGTCCTGACAGTTTGCTGGTGTAAGTTCTTTGTTAACAAAGATCAAGTGAGCTGTCCCTTTCTGAAAGCTCAAATTAGTGAGTTTTACTCCGGACAAGTTAAATTTAAAGGGCAACGCATGGAACTTTCTAGCAATCAGAGCTGTCTGAGCTGCCTCAGGAGACAGTTCCTCATCATGGGGGAATGGCACAGAGGCTGATCTGAACAGGGAGGGCATCTTGGCTTGATATCAGGTTATTCTGGAGACGTGGGCCATGGCACCAGGAGTATCTGTGTGCTGCTGGTTACACCCGCTTCAGCAAAGACTCACACAGAACTGCCACATTCCTGCAATCTGTCTTTATTGAAATCGAAGGAAGTACTTTGGTAACATGTGGAGAACAGGGACAATCTGTAAACTTTAAGATCAATGTGACCTTGAAAATCTACTTTATAACTTGATATAACAGAATTTGGAGCACATTGACCTGTATTACAATTTTAGTTCTGTTTGAAAAAAAAAAAACCCAAAAGGATTTGCACCATACATCAATTCTGGTTTCCTGCAGGGTATAAGCCTGAGGAACAGGGTGAGAAAACTCCACTTTGTTTTATGCAGTTATATATATGAATGTTGACACACGTAGATGTCATATTATGTATAAGTCATATATATCTTATATCTAGTGTGTATGTAGTTGTTCAAAAAGTATTTGTTGTTTTGAAATTTTAAGAAATTTGCTACTCTATAAAATATAAACAATTTACACATTGCAACAGGGAAGGAATTTGCAACAATTTCACAATGTGATTTAATTTACATTTAAATCAAATGATTGATTTCTTCTAATTTATTTACCTCATTTTTCATGTTAAAACACTACAATGGCCTTAGTGACTATATCAAAATGTAAACATAATGATGGAAAATATACAAAAGCTCATTTTCCACCAGTATTTGTCACTCTTTCCATTTCTTCATTAGAAGCACCCAAGTTGTGGTCTTCTTGGTAACTCAGGCTATTTTATAAGGTTAAGTCCTGTGACCTTCTCCCTGGAGACCAAGCGTTATTATAGATTTTGATTACCTAAATAAAGTAGAAAGTGTAAAATCAATAGCTTCAGTTTTAACAATAGGCCTGGAACCGTGAGTAGCAACCAGTTCATCAGGTCAGTTGACCGTTTTAAGGGTGTGTATGAGAAGAAGCAATCTGTTAGCCTAAGTGTGGCCATTTTATTAATTCTACTTCAAAATCCCCACTGTAAGTTTCTCATTCCATTTCTATGGAAATAGGGAGATGGACGTCGTGTTCATCTGGCTGCTTCCTGCTGAATGGGTGTGTTTTTTGGGGGGGTCCTTGAAATGGAACAAGCCAGCCTGATCTTGCCATATGGCTGGGGATTCAGAAAGAGCCTTAGCTGTTTGTTTCCTGCACATTAGACATCAGAAAACTGTTAGTATAAATATATATATATATATATATATATATATATATATAAACTTTTGTTAACAGAAGTGAAAACAGAAACTGTAAAATTCCCGAAAGAATGCATTTGAGACCTTGAAGTCCATGAAAAGAGGCCAGAAAATCAGGTGTTAACTTGAGATGTAACTTCTCCCACATATGCATCTGAATCCCCTACATTATGTATTTGTTGCTTCACGTCCTCTAGGGCAGTTGAGATGCTCCTGGACTCATCTGGTGTGAAAGCATGACAGGCAGTATGGATCTAGGAACTCAATAATTACAAGAGGAGAATTTAAGCCCATTAGGTTGTAGCTACAAGTTGCCAGCAGACACTGCTTTGAGAATGGCGGTGGCATCCCAATTTTGACATCGCTCAGAAAACTCAAGTTCTCAGCAATACAGAAACTTGTCTGAAATCACATCTACAATGTTTACCTAGTTTTATGTTGAATTTCTGAACTATAGTTATTTCATTTTGATTTTCAAATGCATTTCTCTTCTTAGTGGACAAAGCAGATGTCACCATTAATGATTTTAGTGCTTTTCTGGATATGAGGAGATGCAAGAATTTGGGCCCATAAGATCTTTTCCTGAAAAAAATCTAGCTATTTGAAGGTCTGTTCAGCCAGTTTTCCCAGAGCACAGAGTGCCTCATTCCTGACCTTAACCCTGAACTCCTTTAAGGGTGTGTTGGAGGTCAGCAGCTGCAGTGGCTCATGATTTAATCCAAGCAGAGTTAGAAGGCAAGTGCCAACGTGACCCAATCCTTGTAGAGGCTGATGGCAAGTGCCCGCATGATCATACATTTGACCATGGCTTGGCACAACCATTTCATCCCACGGAGCTTGGACTGCTTATTCCTATGCCATGCACGGATTATGTTGATAGGCCACTCATAGTGCTATTACAGGACTAGGCCTTATTAACAGTAGCAAAAATTATCCAGACCACCTGTCTTACTAGTCTGTTATGGTCCAGGAGAATATTCCCTCTTGTTGCTTTTTCCCATATCTAGGGTCACACCATTACAATCATTGGTCTCATGCAGAAACATATATCTGGTCTACTGTTTCAAGCTGCCTTATTGTTTTATCAGAGGCTCAGTCACACTTTTGACACATTTGGTAATGCAAGAAACAACAATTTTGTAAAACAGGCAAAATACAAATAATATAGTTAGCAACATTAGTAAGGTCATAAGTAAGAATTTAAAACAAGAACTTTCATTAGGTGCAGCTCAGTGTATCTCCAGGTCAACTGACTTAATCTGTTCTGTACCAATACAGATCTTTAGGGAAGATGTTATGCAGGCATTGTTCATAAGACTCCTAGACAAATTTCCTAGTGTTATTAGGTTGCTTATCCATACTATAGTTCAATTTTTAAAATTTTTTCCAAACATAAGAGAACCTTTAAGCTTACATGTCCATATCCTGATATTAACCATACAAGTCTTTTCCATAATTGAGGAAAGTTATATTCTTTGGCTGAAATTTTGTTTGTTGCCTTGATTGAGCTTGAGTGATATTATAAAACAATTCATATGTATGGCCAGGCTCAGATCAGGTATTATTAAGTAGCCAGGAGAGGGCTCCAACTTTGTAATGTCAATAGTGGCCTACATAGAACTATAATTTCTTCTTTTATTTTTCCTAGATTAAATTTTCTAAGGACTATCTAGTTAGAGCCTTGGAGTAGGGAAACCAACCAAGATAACACAGAAGCACTAGATATAGGTAATTGACCATAAACCTAACAATTGGATTAGTTCATAATCAAAGGTAAGAGCAATTATCAAAATAATTGGTATATAGGTCTGGTCCGGTGTCTTCGGTCAGCTGTCTACCTCAGATGACATCTTCTTCTCTTTCTGGTCTGCTAGCTTCTCCATTTGAGCATTGACTTAAGGTTAGCACTACTCTATAGGCCACTCCAGTTCAAGGGCTCTTTTGGACTGGAAATTAATCCAAAAGTCAATTTACTTTAGCTTTTGCTGTGTTAGTTAAGAGTACCTGATAAAGGGTCCTTCCATTCAAGCTGAAGATAGTTCTTTAAATCATGTCTGTTCCAGTGTGTATAATCCCCTGTTTGCAGGTCATGAGGCATTGGATCTTCATCCAAGGATAAATTACTGAGCCTCACAAAGAAACCTAGAGTATTCTTTTAATAATTCAATTAAACTCTGCAGCAATGTAACATAACAGCAAGGAATGGTCTGGGAAGTGAGTATTAGTAAATATAGACCTCAATTAACAAAACTAGAATTTAATATTCACTAAAATCTAATCATTTTCTCTCTAAAGTTACCCTCAATTTTATCATATATAGCCAAATCAAGAAAAATTTGCCCACAAATTAACTCTGATTATTTAATCATATAGGCTCTTTTAAATTGGCTGTGCCAGAACTTTTAATAAGGATTCTGTGGCTGGAATTTTAATAAGGTCTCCTAAGGCCAGGAAAGTCATGTCAAGGGCTTGTCACAGATTTTGCCTTATAGATTTAAGTGAAGTATTTTCTCTTTAAGGTCCTCAAAATGCCTTGAGATTCCTATACCTGTTAGGAGGTAATCTTCCTAATTTATCTGATAGAGCCACTGGGAATTTAAAAGTTTCATGTCTCTGGAGGGACCAGATAGAGAGAAAAGATAACTGTTCCAAGTCTGCTTACATAGGTATAAGTTATCAAATTGCTGTGTCATAATTAATTAAGGAGAAGGGTTTATTTATATCTGGAAAACACAGATTAAAGAGCCAGTAATATTTTAGACAAAACCAAAAATTATAAACATATTCATCAGTTTACTCAGCCCCATGTAACTAATCTTTTTGTTGTTGTTAACAGCTTTATGAAATCAGAGTTTCCATCAGAATTTTAAAATTTCTTACCCAGTTTAGTTCAGTATTATACTTTGAAATTTATTAGAAACCAGTAAATCTCCTTGAAGAGAAAGCAATTTTGCAAAAGCATCAGAATAAAACCATAACTGTCTATAAGTGACAGAAGACTTAATAGCATGGTTAAACAATTATTTACACTGTAATTTGTAAACAGACCTGGTCACAATAATCAGAATTATGATTAGTAACATTTCAGACATACCAGATTTTTAGGGATTCCATATAATTTTTATAATACCTATATTAATATTTTCTCATACAATATAAACTAGGAAGACTTATTATTCATTGGTCAATACTTCCCATGTTATTTAACATACCACATGAAACTTACTAGTTTAAAATCTCTCTTTCGGATGTTTCAGGGGCCCTCTGAAGCATCCCAGATTTAGCTGGAGGTCAAAAGAAGTCTGATTAAAATTTGATATTTGGGAAGCTTGTTATAGTTTCAAAACACTTGGTCAAATAAAAATATAGGTCACTTTGAAACATTACTTATTCATTAACAATAAAATATTTCAAAGATAAATACAGAACAGATCACTTAAGGGATAAAAGAAACTTTAAAATCTGTTACTAAAAGCAGATTAACATTTTAAGATAACATTGTTCTCTCAACAGAGAGAAAGCGAACTAAATCTAGCCTTGTACCCACTTACTTTTAGTATTAATTTTCTGGACTAAATTCATTTTAAACTTAGCCAATCCAGACCATGTATAAAACTATTTTCTCATGTTTCCTCTTTCACAAACCTTCCACAAATTTCTCTATCCATATAATTTTGTTCCATATTTTCTTTTCCATTCAGAAGCAAGTAGCTTTAGGACAAAGTCACTTTTTTTTATTAACAAAACATAATTCCATTTCTTATATCTTCTTTTAATGAAAACATTCATCTTACTTTCCTAGTATACTGAGATATTTCCCTTAGTAGTAGAGAATATTTCAGGGTGGCGCCACATATTTATTAATATTTATTGCTAACTATCTATGGTTTCTCTGTAAGAGGAAGTCAATATTCAGCAATAAATCTTTCAATGTCTTATTTTATCTGAAAATGAAGTGGCTATTTAATAAACTTCCATCATTTAACTTAATTTAGCACCATTATAAAATTTAAAGTTACCAAATATATGGGGAGATCATTTTGTCGCCGATAGGTGCAACTGGTGTTCCAGGTTCTTGTCCCGTCCCAGAAAGGATTCAGAGACAAGACTTAGACGTTAAAAAGGTACAGTGAGGATTTATTAAAGGATGGATAGTACACCCTCAGGGGAGAGCGGGCAGGCTCAGGTGAGCAGCTGCCCTGAGTTTCTTTGGCAAGTTAGTTACATAGGGTGAAAAAATGAATGGACGGAATAATCATTGGGGAGGGAAGGGTTTGGGGTCGTATTCCCTGATTATCATCCCAACTCCAGCTTCCCAAAGGGAGGAAGGAGTTTTGTCCTTATTTAGACTGGATTGGAAGCGTCATGGCGTCGGTGCATGATGGGTACTTCTGATCTGCAAGGCTAATTTTATTGAAATGAGGGCATGAGTAAAAGGTTACATTGGGGCACTGGAAATTCCTGCCTTTTCTGACCTTTCTTTGTTGGTCTCCAAGCCAAAATTTGCGGTCCCTTATCAGCCCAAAGATTCCAGCTTTTCTTTCTTTGCCCAAGGATCCCTGCTGCTCACATGATGTGTGGTTTGTTGCATTTGGCCTGTGCCCCTCCTTTCTGCCTAATTCCTGTCATTTGGTCTGTGTCCCCCTTTCTCTGCTCATATTTAGCTATCTGCCTGCTCTAACACTTTCCCCTCAAGGAGTCTGGACCCTTAAAATCTTTTAAAGGGAAAAGGGACGATGGTCAGTCTTCTGTAACTGCTTCAAGCTGAACATGGACGTAGTCCCTACCTGTGGGTCCAGATCTCCTTGCTTTCTGTCAGAGATAGGGGTTTCAGGATTGTTAGTAGTGGCAGGGGTGGAGAGTGGGGAGTAGAAGGAGGCAGAGGCCTTGTCCAGTGGATTTTGATGGTCTTTATCTTCAGGTGGGATGGGTTGGAATCATTGTTGCATCATCACTTGAAGATGAAGTTGTTGTATTCTAGAGGATAGAAATTTTACTAGGTGGTTAAAAATACAAGGACCAAAGAGAAAGATGAGAAATATGGTGGCTGTGGGGCCTAGAAATGGAAGAAGCCAGGTATATCCTGGAAACCATCCCTTAAGTGTCTCAGCCCATTCCTGTTTTCCTTGGTTGTACCTGTGGAGCCAGGAAGCCTGTTCATACATTTCTTTAACATTTACTTCTACTTCTCCTGAGACATTAATGTATGTGCAGCATGTTTTGTTTATGACTGTACAAACCCCTCCTTTGCTTGCTAAGAGATAGTCTAGGGCTCGGCGATTGTCAAAAGACTACCCCTGCCAGAGAATCAAGGGACTTTTTTAAGAGTGTTAGAGTGTCTCCGGTTTTCTTTAGTGCGTTATCCAGGGAGGAGCTTAGGTCCCTCAAGGTTGTCTCATGGTAGGCAAATCCTCCCCAAGGGGCAGCAGCACCTACCATCCCTATAATTTCCGCTAGTACCAGACCAAAAGCCCTTTTTTGTCTCACATGAGTCACATTGAGGACATTTATTTGGGCTAGAGCCACGGTTCCCAAGGTGCAGTCCCCATAGTGAAGTGTGTTGTCTAGATGTGAGAGAACAATGGCTTTGGTCACTGTGAGGTAGTTATCTGAGGTTCCACATAGCCATAATAATCCAGGTGGTGCTGGTCAAACCATGTGATTGGTTTGGTTATATAGCTGAAGAAAAGTTTCGGGAGGTGGGAGACAGTTACGGAGGGGTCCATCTGTATTTTGAATTTTGTTTTTGGTTTGGAGTATCCAGGAGGGGGTTCATAATCAGGGAGGGTTATAGTAAGGGGATAGCTGATATAATAACTAGCACAAGAAGTTTTGTTGGCATTAGTTTGTGAATTGTAATAGTACCTGTGTGTGGTTAGGAGGGCAGGATGATGTGTAAAGGGGCTGGCCCACTATATCGCTCCAGTTTATAGGCTTAAAAATATTTAGGTGTAGGCTTATGTTTTGTTAGAGAGAGCCTCTGGCTGAAAAGGGGTCTGTGTTTCCTCTGTGAGTATCATTGTAACAAGGGGTATATCCTAGAACTTGATTACAGATAAGGGAGGTTTTGGTGACATTTATAGCCTTTGAGTAGGGAGGTGTGATGTGGTAACAGAGAGGAGGGGGACTCTCCCATGTAACGATTAATGAGAACTCTTGTCTAGAGTAATCAGAAGTAGACTGATTAAAAGCAGAGAATACACTGTGGTTGTTGACTGGGTAGGCCTTGAGAGTAGTGCTTATGTCTCCTGGGGTGGTGGGTTGTGGATGGCAAATCCAGCAGAGAGAGATTTGCTCCCTTAGCGATAATCCGAGGGTTATTGACTATTATGTTATGTTTCCATGTTAACTCTTGAGACAAAGAGATTGGATAAATGAGACAAGAAAAAGTAAGGGTGGAGTTAGGGTACCTAGCATTTGGGGGGTGAGAGAGGGAGAGGGGGAAAAGAGAAAAAGAAAAAAAGGAAGAGAAAAAAAGAAACTGTGGGGTGTCTTTCAGATTTGGAGCGGGCTTTACTAAACCCAGTACTGACAGAGCACTTTTTTTTTCAGGTGTGGGTGCGGTGTTAAAGTGACACTCATAGGACTGTGAGAGCTAGCAGGAGAAAGAGGAGGACAATAAGTATGCAAATCCACCAAAGCATATTTGTCAGTGTGGGCGGACGAGGGTAACAGCACGCACAAGGGGAGATAATGGTACTCAGCCTGGAATCTGTGTCCTGCCAAGACTCAGGGGGAGGGGTAGGTTTAATTCTAGAAAGATGTACCCAATTAGTGATCCCCTGTAACTTTACTGCTGTAGGAGTGCTGAGAAGGACCTGTATAGTGTTTTGTCTGAAGCTTCCTTTGAGGGGCTGCAGATAAGGAGGTCATCTACGTATTGTAATAATGCCCCCGTCTCTAATTTGAGTTCCCTTAGTTCCTTTGCTAAGGCATTGCCAAACAGGTGTGGGCTATCCCGGAATCCCTGAGGAAGGAGAGTCCAGGTATATTGTTGGGTTTCATTCATGTTTGGATCAGTCCACTCAAAAGCAAAAAGGTATTGGGAATCAGGGTGAATGGGTATGCAAAAGAAGGCATCTTTAAGATCTAGGACTGTAAACCAGGTTGTGTCCTCAGGGATCTGAGTGAGGATTGTGTATGGGTTGGGAACAATAGAATGGAGAGGAATTACAGCTTCATTTATGATTCGAAGATCTTGGACCATTCTGTATTCCCCATTTGGTTGGAGGACAGGTAGGATTGGAGTATTACAGGGGGATTGGCATGGCACCAAAAGCCCATATTTAATGAATTTTGAGATTAGGGGTTGGAGGCCTCGTCGAGCCTCTGGTTGTATGTGATATTGGCGCTGGAAGGGAAGTTACTAGTTTCTTTTGAAGTTATTTTTACAGGAGTGACAAACTTTGCCTTTCCTGGGATTCCCTGATCTCAGACCTGTGGATCTACAAGGTTTTTTTTGTTTTGTTTTGTTTTGTTTTGTTTTCTAGGGGAATAATTTTGGCTGGAATGTTTGTATCTTGTGTAATATATATTTCAGCCAAAAATAAGCCCTGTTTTTGGTTTTCAGGGAGCATAAGAGTTGCCCCCAAGGCCGAGAGAAAAATCTTTTCCCAATAATGGGCTGGGGCATTCAGGCATGACAAGAAATTTATGAGTTATAAGGGTATTTCCCCAGGTGCAAGTTAGAGGGGTGGTGAAATGTTTTAGCTTTAGCCTTCCTTCTACCCCAACAATAGAGCAGGTTTCAGGGGAAAGCAGCCCAGCGTGAGAAGTCAGGACAGAGTAAGTGGCTCCTGTGGCCACTAGAAATTGGACAAGCTTACCTGCCACGTCAATTGTCACCCGTGGTTCCTCCTGTGTAATGACGACTGTCTTCTCAGGAGCATTGGGAGGTCCCGGGTCCCGTCAATCAACCACTGCCATGACTAGTGTGGGGGAATTTCCTCGCTCCCTTCGGAGCTGAGGGCATTCCCTCTTCATGTCCCATCTTTTTACAGAGTGGGCATGGCACCTTGGGTGGAGGCTGAGACCGGCTTCCTGGGCATTCCTTGCTCCAGTGTTCAGGGCTCCCACAGCCAAAACAGACTCCCCTTTCTGGTGGGGGTCTTCTGGGAGTACTTTTGGGGTGGCCAAGAGGTGGGTTAGGTTTTATCATGACAGCTGCCAGAAGCTTGGCTTGCCATCGCTCCCGTCTTAAGTCACGCTGGTACTTTCTTTCCTCCTCAGCCAGGTCTCTATTATTAAAGACACTGAAGGCCGTGTCAATAAGATGGTTAAGAGGGGTTTGGGGCCCCATGGCAAGCTTTTGAAGCTTTCTACGTATATCAGGGGCTGATTGGCTAATAAGGTGGGTTGCAAATACAATATGTCCCTCAAAAGTGTTTGGGTCTTCATTAGTATACTTTTTGAGGGTATCTACCAACCGAGCCTGAAATAGGGCTGGATTTTCATCTCGGCCCTGGGTGATCTCTTTAACCTTATCATAGTTAACGGGTATAATTATGCACCATTACATTCCCTCAATGAGGCAAAGGACCATGTGGTCCCTTGTAGTGATGCCAGGCTGGCCTGGCTGATAATCCCAATTGGGATCAATTAGACACACTGCTGTCAAGCCCACAGGGTATTGCTGAGGCTGGGTAATGTGTAATCCATCAGCATATGTTTGAGCCTGTGCCCAGATCCTGGTCTTTTCCTCAGTGGTGCAGCAGTGGGAAAGGACAATATTTAGGTCCTTCCATGTAAGATCAAAGCAGAGAGTCAGTGCCTGGAATCTTCAGTGAACCGACTGGGGTCTTCTGAGAATCAGCCCAAGAGAGTGCAACACTGGTTGAGGTTAAAGAAAATGGGGTGTGGACTCTGGTAATTCCCTGAGGCCCACCTGCTACTTCCTGGAGGGGGCAAAGAAAGCTTGGCTGCGCTTTCGGTGTGGAGGGGCAAGGAGGCGTATAGAGTGGGGGAGGGGTTGAGGACGTGAAAGAGCATCTGGGCTTGGGTCTTCTGTCTGGGGCTTGTGTTCCTCCAGAGTTGCTATCGTAGGGGGCTTCTGTGTAGCCTGAATGGGTCCCAGCCGACTAGGTTCCCTTACGTAGGACTTGCAAAGCTCTGGGTTTTCTCTTAAGGCCATAAAGGCCTGAACACAAGGAACTTCTGTCCGTTTTCCCTGTCTTTTGCAAAAAAGTCTAACTGTAGGATAGTATTATAGTTGAGGCTTCCATTTTCTGGCCAGGCTTCATTGTCCCCGAGTTTATATTGGGGCCAGGCTGTGTTACAAAAGAAAATGAGCTTTTTCCGTTTTAAAGAATCTAGAGAAAATTCGTTCCAGTGACTCAGAATGCACACAAAATGTGAGTCCTTGTGGATGGAGGAGGTGTTTCCCATGGATCCTTCAGGGAGAGAATGCTCCTGTAACAGAGAAGGAACATTAATGTTAGGAGGTCCCCTGGAGACTCCGTAAGGCAGGACTGGTTCCAGGCGTCACTGTCCACCTAGTCCTGACGACCCTGGCCAATGTAGGGGTAGCGATCCCCCACATGGCAACCTGATCCTGGCCGATGTGGGGGTAGTGACCCCCCACATGGCAACCTGTCGTGATGGTCCCAGTGTCCTGGGAGCTCACCGTGTCCCATCCTGGGTCTGCAGAACCCGAGATGGCGACCTTCCTGAAGGCCCAGTGGGATAACCTCTTTCTTTTGTAGGTGATGCCCCAGATCTCAGCATTCCATCCCCCTTCTCCCTCCCACATGCACTCCGTCCAGCGGGAGCAGGGCTGTGAACGGGGGAAGGGATATGGTGACGCGAGGTGGAAGCATCATGCCTGTACTGAGGGGGAACGGAGGGCCTGGGTGGCAAACGCCAAGTGCAGTGTCAGCGGGGCACAGCCAAGAGCATGGCCCTGTTGCCCAAATCCTGTCCCACCTTAAGAGAGGCGGGGTTGAAGTAGGCATAGACCGCATATACATAGTGTACCATGAGGGCGTCTGTTAGACGCCGGGGCCTTGTGCCGTGGTAGGAAGCAAATGATAGCCTGAACCCTATCGCGTGGTGAGGGATTGTCCCCCCACCATCATCAGGGACATGGTCCCCCAGTGAGCACCTGTGCCTGGAGGGAGCTCCCATAGGGACTGCAGCCTTAGCCACTGTCTGTGCTCTCTTGTAGTTTATTTAAAGCTGTATTTATTTTTGAAACCCAGAGGGCAAATATCCTATAGGTTGTTTGGGTCCTTAGCTGCCTGTGAAAGTTGTTAGGAACTTTCTCTAACAAGCCCTGTGCATATGTAACAATGAGAAATAGAAAACGAACCTGGCAGCAAGGTTTGGGAAGTGCTCGGTAAATTCCTCCTTCCCCCCTCCCTTTTGCAGAGAAAGACCAGAAAGTGTAGCGAGGTGGAGGCAGGGAGAGGAGACAAGGATAGCCTCTGGGAGGGGGTGGTATTAAGCTCTTAACTGTGTGCCTAGAGAATGCGGCATAGAAAATTGTTTTGCGGTAGGCAAAGAACAGAACTATCAGAACAGAACTACCGTCTCTTTAGTCCACGATCCCCTCACCGGAGAGACTGGTTTTAGTGGCGAGCGCCCTAGAAGTGACAGATGATAAGAGAGTAATAGAGAAAGAGTTAGTGCCTCCCAAGCGCAAGGGAGGCGAGAGGACTTGGCTTACCAGATCTGCAATCTCCTGGCTGCAGCTCGCCAAACATGTCGCCGATAGGTGCAACTGGTGTTCCAGGTTCTTGTCCCGTCCCAGAAAGAATTCAGAGACAAGACTTAGAGGTTAAAAAGGTACAGTGAGGATTTATTAAAGATGGATAGTACACCCTCAGGGGAGAGCGGGCAGGCTCAGGTGAGCAGCTGCCCTGAGTTTCTTTGGCAAGTTAGTTACATAGGGTGAAAAAATGAATGGACGGAATATTCATTGGGGAGGGAAGGGTTTGGGGTCGTATTCCCTGATTATCATCCCAACTCCAGCTTCCCAAAGGGAGGAAGGATTTTTGTCCTTATTTAGTCTGGATCAGAAGCGTCATGGCGTCGTTGTATGATGGGTACTTCTGATCTGCAAGGCTAATTTTATTGAAATGAGGGTATAATGAGTAAAAGGTTACATTGGGGCACTGGAAATTCCTGCCTTTTCTGAGCTTTCTTTGTTGGTCTCCAAGCCAAAATTTGTGGTCCATTATCAGCCCAAAGTTTCCAGCTTTTCTTTCTCTTCCCAAGGATCCCTGCTGCTCACATGACGTGTGGTTTCCTGCATTTGGCCTGTGCCCCTCCTTTCTGCCTAATTCCTGCCATTTGTTCTGTGTCCCCTTTCTCTGCTCGTATTTAGCTATCTGCCTGCTCTAACAATTTGAGTAGACATTCCTGAAATATTCATTCCTAAACAGTTTACCGAAGAGCTCTTTCTCATTTGTATTTGTTACTTACAAATGTATTATACCAAGTTGTTTTTCTTGCTGACAAATTTTAACAGATATGACAAGTTCTTATGTATTTCTATTAAACCTAAGTTCAATAGAAGTTTTATGCTTAACATTAATGAATCTTGAGACATGTCTATATTTATCAAACCAATAAGCTTAAGCTAGCTTCAATGACCAGGTATTAATTCAGTATGGAATATTTTTTAGATCACATAAACCCAATTATCTTTCTGGCCAGTTTCTTTTATATTCCTGACTATTTATATAAGCATTTAATTTCCTTTAAGCCAATTGGATAGAGCTCTTTAATGAATTAATTTTGGCCATGCCACATATATGCAGCACACATATAGTACATACAATCACACAAACACAGAGACCTCATAATTCCCATTTTAAACCTTTAGCCATGAATTAGGTACAACGATGTAAGACTCATCAGTTAGAAGAGGTTGGATACAAATTGAGCTTTTGGCAGGTGGAACAAATCAAAGCTGCCTGACTGGATAGCTAAACATTTTTACTGACTTCTATAGAAGACATTTAAGATTTCTATTTGTTTCAATTTACTTACTCCCTTTCTCAAAATTTGCATCCACAGGTCGTAACAGCAGTTGAGTCGTTGGTACTGGGACAGAAGTTTCTGCCAGTATCTGCTAGAAAGTCCACTAGTTGAGACCCCACTGTCAGCTGTACCCAGGGCTCTTGGGTGGCAATTGTTACAGGGGATCTTTAACATGGCTGAGAGCCCCGGGCCCCGTCAGTCATTACCTTCCTCGTCTATGATACCTTGGGTGACCATGACATTGGAAGGTGCTTGTTCTTGCTGTTTTCTTTCTTCCCTCACTTGTCTGGTAACCTTTCTCTGTTCATTTTTATATTCTTTCTCTACTTGTCTTTGAACCAGCAATCTAGTACCTGGCTTTCTTCCTTCCTCATTATGGACTTTCATAAAGTCTTGTATATATGGTACTTCTTCCCATTTACCTTTTCTCTGGCAAAACAGTTCTAACTGGAGAATGATGTAGTAATTTAATAACCCATTTTCAGGCCAGTGTTCCCTCGAGCCTAAGGCGTACATTACTCAAGCAGTATTACAGTAAAATACCATCTTTTTCTTAGTCATAGGTGGCTAACTATGATTAGACCATCCATTCAAAACCTTGCCCAATGGGCTATTGGGTGGAACAGACGGCGCGCGCCCATAGCAGCTTACAGTCACTACAGAAGCTGCAGTGGTTGTGACAGCGGCAGAGGTGATGAACGCTATGGGCCATCCAATAAAGCATTTAGGTCTCCATTTAGAGATAGTTTGTGCTAGTTTAGTAAAGCCGCTAGCCCCTTCCCAGGGACGTGTGAGACTGACTGGAAACAGACCTGTGGCTGTCCCTTCAGGACAATCACATGTGAGAGATCTAAATGTGTAATATTCGTTGTGCTAATGAAGGAGGTATACCAGACAGGGGTATGAACTTGAAGTAAGTAAAATCTCTTTTGAAGAGTAATATTGATTTTTTGGTAAGACATAGTAAAAATATAAGGATGTGGAGTACAAGAAAGAATGTGATCAGAAACATGAGAAGTAAGGTTAACTTTATATAGGCCATTTTTGAGTGTGTACTTCCCATGAGATATGTTATGAGGCACAAAGTGTAGAGCCACAATGCGTAGATTACTGTGCTGGGGCTGTGTCTGTGAGCACTGGGAATGCTTAGAATAGGGCCGGAAAAGCCTCATAAGTCCAGGAGATGCTAGAATTACTGGTTTCATTAAAAGACAGTGGACAAATGTTCAGATGATAACTTTGTGGACCCCAAACAAAAAGGGAGAAATTAGCAAAGAGTTTTCATGGTAGCTTAATGAGAGTGACATGGTTTCCAGAAACAGTTTTGACTTTCTGGGGTCCAGGCTTCTGTCATATGACAGCATTCCAACGGTGGAGGGCAATTCTGATCAGGGAGACTTCCAGCATCAATGGCTGCAGTAAATATGAAAGTCAAATTAATCTTATGAAATCCGTCTTTAGGAGTGTAATGTAGGTAAGCATGAGGCTTGATAGTAAGACAATCGAGTGTGGCTATGTTAGCAAAACAGGCTGGTGGAAAGGGGAGACAAAGGAGGTGGGTTCATTTAAGTTGAGCCAGTCTCATTGACCTAGTAGTGGTCCTTGAGGTGGGAGCCAGGTTCTTCCAGTCCACGGGGTGTCACTACTGCTGAAAGGAGGATTGGCGCCCCACCAGGAGATAGGTCTGAAAAGAGAGGGATCTACAATATGAGCCCAGTATAGGGGCACTTGTGTGACAGGGAGGAAGAGAAGCAAAAGCAGGAGAGGTATTACCTTCACTGAGTTTTGAGAAACCACAACGAGACATGCTAAAAACCAGTTTTCTGGATTGGGGGGAGTCCAACACATTGCATAACTTCATTGGTCTGTTGATCGAGTTTCTTAAATTGCCCCAAGGTCACACCTGGCGCCTTAAGGGTGTTTGGGCAGGTCTCTGGTCGGGGGTCTAGTAGGGAAAGGCTGGCCATCTGAGGGACAGGATTGTCCTCCGGGAAGTTGGGGTCATAGGGTATGTTCTTCCAGTCTGCGGTGAAGTTTGACATGACGGGCATGTAGCCAAACTAGCCCTGTGGGTAAAAGAATACAAGCAGATCCTCACCTCAGGGTGACTAATTTAAAAGTCCCTTCCCATGAATCATTTTCCTCTGTAATATTTTTTTACCAGAACGTCTGCTCTTACAGAGCTGTTTTAGCAAAATGGTGAACTGCTGCTGTGAGGCCTTGAACATCACAGTTTAAAAAATTTAGTTTATACTGCTCTGTGTAACCTATCTGTGAAGATCCTACTGGGAGTATCCCCACTCCCATTTTGGTTTTTAATCATAGACTTTAATGTGGAATGAGTACCTTTTATAATGGCTTGTCCAGTGGGATTAAGAAGAATTTCTGTAACTTGTTGTACTTCCCAGTTTTGACAAGAGTTTAAATTTAGCAGAGGTATAGCTGGGTCCATTGTCAGTTTTTATTTGTTGTGGCTTGCCCAGGTGTGCAAAGGCATGAAGAAGGTGACAACGTGTTTTGTTTTTTCACCAATGTGTGTGGAAGCAGAGATATATTTAGAAAAGGCATCGATGGAAACGTGGACATACTTTTAGCGACCAAAAGGATAGTGAGTCATATCTGTTTGCCATATTTGATTGGGTTCTAAGCCCTGAGGATTGGCACCCCAAGATTTCTGTCCTCCAGCCAATAATTGGCAATCAGGACAAGCTGAAATAATCTGTTTTGCTTGAGGGATTGTTGGGTGAAACTGTTTAACCAGAGACTTATAGTTTTGATGAAATAATTTATGCGATTGTTGTGCTGTTTTGAAAGCCAAGCTGAAACCAACAAAGTGATCTGCCATAGCATTGCTGGCTGTCAAGGGACCAGGTAGATTGGTATGGGACCCTACGTGTATGACAAAAAGGGGATGTTTACATTTATCTATTAGAGATTGCAAAGTAAGAAACAGAGAAAGGAGAGAGGAGTCTGTTCATTTCTTAATTGATGATTGTTTTATATTTTGTATGACATAAACCATGTATTGTGAATCAGCAAGTTCACAGGCTGTTGCAATGCCATAATGGGAGCTTTAAGTTCTGCTCTTTGTGTTGAGGTTGCCCTGCAGAAAACAATCTATGCCCTTCCTTGTCCAGGAAATGCAGACTTAGTTGTTTTTCCGGAGCCATCAATAAAGATAGTGACAGCTTTGTGAATAGGAGTGGTCACAATCTTGTGAGGCAAAATGACATTGATAAGGGCTAGCTGTTGTAACAACTTATCAGAGGGTAGAGAATAAACAAATTTCCCGTAAAGTCAGCTATGGCAGATTAGAAATCAAGAGACTAGTTGTTGGAAACCTTAAGGATATTTTTGGATAAATCATGTCTGGATCATAGCCAGTCAATTGCTGACAGTGATATCGGCCCTTATATAACAAATTGATAAGCTGCTGAGCATAGGAGAGATTTTTTGTTTGTTTGTTTTAAAGAAATGAGAAATTAGTATCTATTTTATACATTGAATTTCGCTAATAAGCTGTCCCAATAATCCTGTCCGGGTCCAAAAGGTGGGGGGTAAGAACAAATCAATTGGGTGGTCCAATTGTCTCCTACTTAATTGTCTGTCTTGGATGCCCTTTTAATGAGTGCTATTTCCTGTTTAGCTTCTGGAGTTCATTTTCAGGGGGGCTCTAAGGGTGAATCTCCCCTAAGGATGTTGAATAAATTAGAAAGTTGTCCCATAGTAATGCCTAAAATGAGTCGAACATAATTTATATCTCCCCCAAATTTCTGAAAATCATTTAAAGTAGGAAGGCGAGTAGTATCTAAGATTCCTGATTGAGATCGAATAGTTCAATTAAAAAAGATGTAACCTTGATAATTCCAAGGTCTTTGAAGCTGAAGCTTTTCATGTGCTATTTGGAGTGCGTGTTTGGAAAGGGGATCCGTCATAAATCGATAGTTAGTTAGAAGCTGGGATTGTGTAGGGGCTGCAAGTAAAACATCATCCACATAATGATAAACCAGGCAGGAGGGAAAAGCAGAGTGCACAGGCAGCAGGGCCTGGTGAACACATAACTCGCAAGTAGCGGGGCTGTTAGTCATTCCCTGAGGCAGAACTCGCCACTGACAGTGAGACAAAGGGGCCCGATTGTCAGGTGAAGGGAAAGAGAAAGCAAAACGCTCTCGCTCTGATTTTGCCAGTGGACTAGTGAAAGAACAATCTTAAAGATCGACAGCCACGACATGCCAATCTGCAGGAGTAACAGCAGGGCTGGGGGGCCTGGCTGCCGGGCTCCCAGGGGTGGGATTATAGCACTTACAGCCCTGAGGTCATGCAACGCGCTTGCCTGGCCTTTGTGGGGTAGTAAGGACAGAAGTGTTCCAGGGACGAGCAGGTGGCTCACTGTGTCCAGCCTCTTGCTGGACTAAATGCTTAGCTTGAATAAGTTTCCCCCCTTTAAGGGACCACTGTTTGACCCAAATAGGAGTGGAAGATTTCCAGACTAATGGAAGGGGAGGTATGTTAACAGTGGCCTGGTCCCAAAGATTGAATTGTGACTTTCCACTGTTGTAACAGGTCTCCGCCCCACAGAGAGACTGGAATAGGGAGAATATATGGCTGAATACGCCCAGCTTGTCCTTCTGGGCCAATACATTTTAGAGTTTGTTTTTGTTTTTTTTACTTTGCATCGGCTTGTGAGTGCCTCCTCCTCCTGTCACAGACATATGACTAGTCACTTTTACCCATTTTTCAGGCCACTCATGTAGGGCTATTATAGAAACTTCTGCTCCTGTGTCTACAAGGCCATGGAATAATTTTTTGTTTTATGGAAACAGTCAATAAGGGTTTTTGTGAATTTAAAATTTGTGTCCAGTAAAGGGCAGCCTTGTGCCATCTTAAAGAAGTTTTGTCAGCATCAGCCTTAGAATAACTTTCTGAGTTAGTGCTATTTGGGTTCCAGATGGAATCATGTATAGTCCTGAGGCCTTTAGCAAGACATAAATTTATCCATTATGATCAAAATTGAGAATTTGTGGGAATACAATCCCTTCCTCATGGAATTAAATTTTCCTATGCTGACTGAAATAAATGTGCAGCCTAAACACTGAGTTATGTTTTATTTGGTGGGAGGACTGGAGCCCAGATGACAGCCTCTCAGAACACTCTGTGGGGTTGTTCTGAAGAGGTAGGGGAGGAGCTAGGATACATAGGAAGTTTACAACAAAGATCAGGCATTTGGAACAATAAAAGATTACTTGTTATCTAAAGAGAATCGGGCATCTCAAGTTAAAGAATTTAGTGCTTTTCTATGTACAGGAGGAAGCAAATATTTGGGTTCATTGAATTCATTCCTTTGACAAGCATCTAGCTATCTAGGGCCAGTATCCTGTCCTTTATTATTCTGAGTCCCCTCAGAGTGCACCATTGTGAGTGGCTGCAGAGGCTAGGCTGCAGGCTTTTCTTCACTGGAGGGTGGCGGCAGCCACTGATGACTTCATGGCTTCAGCATTCTTTGTTTACTGATAGGGTTTGCAGTGTTTTTCATTCACAGTGCTCACCATGGGTCTTAATTTAACCAAGATTTTGGGAGACATTTCATGACCAATTTTGTCCCATGGTGCTAGGAAGACTCATTCCTAGATCAGGCAGAAGATAGTGTTGACATGTCACTCAAGTGTTAATTTTTGGATCTGGCCCTGTTGATACTCAAAAATTCTCTGGATCATCTGTCTTACTAGTCTATTATGATCCAGGAAATTGTTACCCCTCATTGTAAGAGCAATTATCAAAGTAGTTTATAAACATACCTAGAATCACACTATTACAATTATTCTATGCAGAGTTATAAATTTTATCTATTTATTCAAGATGTTTAGCCATCATCAGTCTTGTTGGAGGCCTAGTTACACATTTGGTAATGCATAAACAATTTTGTAAAACAGACAAAATACAAATAGTTAGCAGTGTTACTAAAGTCATAAGAATTTAATTGAAAAACTTCCATTAGATGCAGCTCAGTGTATCCTCAGGTCATCTGACTTAGTCTGTTCTGTACCAATCCTTATCTTTAAGGAAGATGTTATACAGGCATTGTTCATAAGTCTCCCAGCCAAATTCCATAGTGTTATTAGGTTGGTTATCTTTAGTACAGTTTAATTTTTCCAACATAAGATAGCCTTTAAACTTAAATGTCCATATCCTGGTGTTAACTATATAAGTCTTTTTCATATTTAAAGGAGGTTATATTCTTTGGTGGAAATCTTGCTTGGTGTCTTGATTGAGCTTCAGTGATCTTATAAGAAAATTCATACTTATGGTCAGGCTCAGAGCAGGTATTATTAATTGGCCAGGTGAGGTCTCCCAAATTGTAATGTCAATAGTGGCCTAAATAGAATTATAATTTCTCTTTTAAAATACATTTCTGAGGGCTATCTAGTTAGAACCTTGGAGTAGGGAAACCTGTCAAGATAACACAAAAGTACAAGATATAGGTAATTGACCATAAACCTACAATTGGATTAGTTCATAATCAAAGGTAAGAGCAATTATCAGAGTAATTGATAAACAGGCCTGGTCTGGGGTCTCAGGTCAGCTGTCTACCTCAGATGTCATCTTCTTCTCATCCTGGCCTGGT
Source organism: Camelus bactrianus (assembly GCF_048773025.1). NCBI lineage: Eukaryota > Metazoa > Chordata > Mammalia > Artiodactyla > Camelidae > Camelus > Camelus bactrianus. The sequence goes on along the minus strand of NC_133561.1, from coordinate 42,315,280 downwards.
AGCTTCTTCTCCATTTGAGCATTGATTTGAGGTGAGCACTACTCTATAGGTCAGTTCAATGCAAGGGCTCTTTCTGATTGAAAATTTATCCAAAAGTCAATTTCCTTTAGCTTTCACTGTGCATGGTCTAGTTAAGAGTACCTGATAAAGTGTCCTTCCATTCAGGTTTGAGACAGTTCTATAAGTTATGTCTATTCCTGTATGTGTAATCCCCTGGTTGCAGGTCATGGGACATCGGATATTCAGTGAAGAATAGATTACTGAGCTTAAGAAACAAACCTAGAGTGCCCTTTTAATAATTCAATTAAACATTGCAGCAATGTAACATAACAGCAAGGAATGACCTGGGAATTGAGCTTTAGTAAAATATAGACCTCAATCAACAAACTAGAGTTTAATACCCACTAAAATATAATCTTTTTCCCTTTAAAGTTCCCTCATTTTATAAAATATAACCAAATCAAGATTAATTTGTTTATAAGTTTTCTGATTATTTGATCATGTAGGCTCTTTTAAATTGGCTGTGTTGGAAATTTTAATAAGGACTTTCAGGCTAGAATTTTAATAAGGTTTTCTAAGGCCAGGAAAGCCACATCAAGGGCTTGTCATATATTTTTGCCTTACAGATTTAGGTGAATTCTCTTCTCTTTAAGGTCCTCAAAATGCCTTGAGATTCCTATACCTATTAGGAGGTGATTTTCCTGATTTATCTGATAGAGCCACTGGGGACCTAAGAATTTCTAGTCTCTGGAGGGATCAGATAGAGGAAAGATAACTGTTCCAAGTCTGCTTACATAGGTATAATTTACCGAATTGCTGAGTCATAATTAGCTTAAGGACAAGGGTTTGTTTATATCTGGGGAACACAGATTAAAAGCCAGTAATATTTTAGACAAAACCAAAAATTATAACCATACTCAACAGTTTACTTAGTCCCATGTAACTAATCCTTTTTTTTGTTGTTAACATTTTTATGAAATCAGAGTTTTCATCAGATCTTTAAAATTTCTTACCCAGTTTAGATCAGTGCTATAGTTTGAAATTAATTTATTAGAAACCAGTAAATCTCCTTGAAGAGAAAGCATTTTGCAAAAACATCAGAATAAAACCATAACTATCTATAAATAAGAAAATACTTAATAGCATGGTTAAACACCTAGTTACTCTGCAATCAATAAAGAGACGGGTCACAATGACCAGAACTATGACTAGTGACATTTCAGACATACCAGATTTTTAGGGATTCCATATAACTTCTAGATTATCTATATTAATCATGTTTGCTTATACAGTATAACCTAGGAAGATTTATTATTAATTGGGCAATATTTCCCATGTTATTTAACTACCATATGAAACTTACTAGTTTAAAATCTCTCTTTGGGATGTTTCAGGGGCCCTCTGAATCATTCCAGATTTAGTTGGCAATCAAAAGAATTCTGATTAAAATTTGATATTTGGGAAACTTGTTAAGTTTCAAAACACTTGGTCAGATAAAATTATGTCACTATGAAAATCTCTCTGTGGGATGTTTTGGGGCCCTATGAAGCATCCCAGATTTAGCTGGAGGTCAAAAGAATTCTGTACCAACAATTTATTAATATATCTAAACACATTTAATTTCTCTGTAAGAGGAAGTGAGTGTTAAGTAATTAATGTTTCAATCTTATTTTATATCAAAATGGCATAGCATTTAATAAACTCCCATTATTTAACTTAATTTAGCACAACTCTAGAATTTTAAGATACCAAATATTTATACAGATTATCTTAAGCATACATGTCTAAAAATATATTTAAAAGTATTTACCCGAAAGCGCTTATCTCATTTGCATTTAATTTACTTAGAATTTTATCACACCAAATTACATTTATTTATTTTTTATTTTTTTGACAAATCTGCAACAGATATAACAAGATCGTATTTGAGTTTCATTAAACCTAGGTACAGTAAAGATATTATACTTAATATTGATGACTCTAAAGACATCTATACTAAGTAGAACAAACTTAAACTGAACTTAATACCAGGTTTTAACTTAATATTGAATATTTTCCAGTTCATGTAAACCTGAAAGTCAGTTTGTTCAGTTTTTATTTTAGAAACATTTAATTTTTAAGCACATTATGTTACACTGCTGGAATTAAACAGAGCTCTTTTATAAATTTAATTTTGGAAATTTTTTAGCAGTAGAGATATCTCATATCTATAGTGTGTACACAGACTTATGAACAGACAAATCTAGATATCTCATAGCTTCACTTTAAAACTTAGTTATGAGTTGGGTATTTATAAATTTATTGCTTATAAATAACAGTTGGAATAAGCTGAATTTGCTCAAATCAGTAAGGCTTACTATTTATGAAAAAGACTTTAAAGATTCCTATTTGTCCTTGACAGTCTGAAGGACCCATCAGAGTTCTGAGTTCTAAAATGCCAAAAATTTCTTTCACCTTAAATTTTACCTCATTGAGCTAATTAGGCTCAGTCTCAGGTCATTGTCTGCTGTATTTACATTTCTGATCTGCAAGACAAAGACAGTTGCTTCCAGTTCCCCAAAGAACTGCTCTGTCACCTAGGTCCAATTGTATCTCCTTAATTTGCTCCAAACAAATTGTTCCATGTTAAAGCAAATGCCTAAGGCACTTAGTAATATCTCTTTTCCTTGAGTTACAAGTTAAACCCGGGGTTAATCATTCATTCATTCATTCATTAATTCATTCATTTATTTATTTATATTATCCCCTGAATATCAGTTTTTAGTTTTACTTTATATTGGATGGCTCAGGTTAACTATTGGTTTCCTTTAGTTTGTTTAATTAATATTTTCTGAGGGACAGATATGTGCCAAGCCTTATAATACCAAGAGGCGAAGCATTTTTCCATTGAAACATATCTATCCCACAACATAATTAAGCAAAAGAGGTTTATATAAAGCCCATTTAAGTATACCAATTTTACAAATTTTATCTTAATTTTATTAACTCTTATAACTTGAATTTTAATATTCATTAGGCTTAATCAATAATTTTAATTTTAGGAGTGCCAGAAGCCTTTTTCTTTAATTTCTTGTCCACTTTATCTAATTTTATGTAAAATTCTCTGGGAACCCCAAGTTTGAGCCAAAGGACTTAGGCCCTTATGAATTTTTAATTTCATTAATTGGTCTGTTGCCCCAATCATTAATCTAATATCTCAGTCTATATATATTTTTTCCACCCCTATAAGTATATATATTTTACACTGGAGTAAATAAAGCGGACTTGTTTGCACTTTAATGTTGGGGACCAGTAGGTCATCCCCTTGGCCTTTAATTAACTTTACATAGCGTAATATCAAAACCTTGTATCTAAATCCAAAAATGTCCATTTTATTTATCCCATTCAAAATAACCATTTAAAAACATTTATTCATTTGGGATAAGTCCCTTATTTTTTTTTTCTTGTTAAGAAAAAAAATTTTTGACATTTTTGCATTCCTTTTTTCAGTTACTCAACCTAATTAACATGAATTATTCCAATGTTTTTATTAGCATCCCTAAAACCCATTGAAGGGAAAGGGAAAACACAAATGTAGCTTTATAAACTGTTTTTTTTTTTTTAACTAAGTTCTTAGGTTAACCATTAGATATATTTTCCCACCTTTAAACTTGATTGATTTTAATAGGTACCAATAAAACAGATGTTTATAATGAGAACTCTCTTAACTTTCACCAAGTTAGAAGTTTTTCTAAATTAAAGGATCCGTCATATGGCCATCAATTAATATATATATATATATATATATATATATATATATATAGTGATTTTAAACCAATAAGATGAAGAAGCTTTTCGACATAAGAGGGGGTGTTGCCTAAATAAAATTCAAAATTTTACTCCCCAAAAAGTAAAGGCCTTTGTGGTCCAGGCTGATGCAACAAAGGTTAAGTTGGCAAAATGCCTGAGAATTGGTACAATCAAAGGATTGTTGAGAATCCCAATTTATTTGCTTGGCCGCCATGTTTACATAATACTTGTACCTTTGCATGGCAGAGTCCAAGTTTTCCTTAAAAAAAAAAAAAGGAAACACATATATATACATACATACACATAAAACACCCAGAGAAAGATGAAACATTTACATTTCAAGGACACAGTAAGAGAAATCCAAGTTCCCTCTAAAGGAGCTTTTATTTTTATAAGGTCAGAATTTAAAAAAAAAAATGTTTTTATCAGGCCTGGCTAGTTATTTTCAGAGTGAGATTTTTTTTTTTTAATTCTCAATTAAAGTTGTAAGTTTTGTACGTACATAAACCTGGTTGGGGTATTAGTTGGAGGCTGAAAATCTGTCATTTCTTTTTCTTTTGTTTTGAAAGTTTTATTTCCCATTCTAAGGTCTGATTGTCAGAATAAAATCGCTAGTAGGTTTTCCCGCAGGGACAACTTCACGGCATGAGGTCTTTGCCTCTACCACTCCTGCAAGTTTCTCAGTCACCTGAGAAAGCTGTTGCCAACAAGGAGGAGGGTCCCATTTTTGGAGTTGAAAGTTTCCTCATAAGATTTTACTTTTATCCTGACAAATTCAACGAAGGTAGCCAAATTAAGGAAAGCATTAGACCAGCCTCTTACCTAACCACTCAGTCCAGACCCCAGTATCTTTCAACCGGGCCCCACCCGGGACATCTCCACTGGGTAGGTATTTCCCCCCAGTATCTTTCAACTGGAGGGCCAGGAACCTGGATACACCACCAAATAAAACTCAGGATCATGAACCAATATGAGAGATCTGAGAACCAGGAGAGACTCACCCAAATTCATCTAGACTCCCCGAGGAGACGGGTGGGCACAAAGGGCCACTGCTTTTACCAAGGCTCCAGCTCCTTGTAGAGCTCAGGTGAAGGAGAAGTCTGCTCTGGGTCCCTTTGTGGTCGCCAAAACTGTCGACTGAAATAAATGCACAGCCTAAAAGTTGAGTTATGTTTTATTTGGTGGGAGGACTCAAGCCGGGATGACAGCCTGTCAGATCGCTCTGAGGGACTGCTCCGAAGAGGTTGGGGAGGAGCTAGGATATATAGGAGCTTTACAAGAAAGACCAGGTAGTAGGAACAATAAAAGATTACTTGTTATCTAAAGAAAGCCAGGCATCTCAAGTTAAAGAATTTAGTGCTTTTCTATGTATGGGAGGAAGCAAACATTTGGACTCACTGAATTCATTCCTTTGACAAGCACCTAGCTATCCAGGGCCAGTGTCCCATCCTTTGTTATTCTGAGTCCACTCAGAAGGTACCATTGTGAGTGGCTGCAGAGGCTGGGCTGCAGGCCCATCCCCATTGGGGGTTGGCGGCAGCCACTGATAACCTGGTTTCAGCATTCTTTGTTTACTGATATGGTTGCAGTATTCTCACTCACATTGCAGTATTTTCGTTCACACCCTATTACCCCAGTGATGCCCTTAGTACAGGGCACTGTAGCCCGTTCCCTTCGATGCTGTGCTGCGGTTCTTTGAAAACTTGAAAAAGAAGAGCATCGTGTCTGGGGGGTGGCCCTTGCACAGGAGTGACAGGGACAGCATGTGGTTCTCCAAGGGCTAAGCCTTCTCTAAGACACTGCTGTATGACAGAGGGCTTTTCTGGGCCCACACACTTCTGAGAGTTCTCAGGCGGCGGCGGAAAGGCAGGCTCACTGTCTGTAAAAGGCAGGCCGAGGGGGAAGACGCGGCAGGGGGGCATCTTCTTGTTCCCTCAAGGCACAATGCGGCTCGGACTGAGCTCCAGGTGACAAGAACAAATGCGGGCACACTTTCTCCTTTTCATATTTTCTTTTTAAGTTTTTCCCTACTTGCTCCCATAATTTTAAATCGATTGTTCCCTGGGCAGGAAACAAGGACAGAAATCCCATACGACTTGCAGTAGTTTAACTAGTTGTTCCTCAGGAATGGAACACTGGGCTCCTTTTAAGAGTTGCTGTAATATCCTGAGGTAAAGAAGTTGTTCTTTAGTCACTTGCTGGTCCATCTTAAAAGAGGAAGTGAGAAAAGAGAAAGACATCTCGCACTGAATGCTGGCCACGGTGGCAGCTGCTCCAGGCGGGGGCTGCTGTCCCTTACCGGGAGGCAGTTTTCAGCCCAAAATGCTTTCTCCTCCCTCAGCGTGTTGGTTCTACTGCTCAAGACTGTCAAGTCGGGGTCACCGCTTGTGGGCTTTGTCCGGGAAAGACCCACCGCAGAAGAATGAATTACTCAACACTTCAGCAAGTCAAGAGAGTAAGAGGGAGCCAGAGATCAACTCCAACTCCCAGGGCCCCTCTGCAGCTCTCGTATTTATTGAGAATAGTCAAACAAAGGATTAAGACAAAGCACGGCACAGGGATGTGCAAGGGGCAGGGCGTGTGCAGGAATGCAGGTCAGCAGTTTTGTGAAAAATAGAAACACTAGTCTTAATCTACATTTTCAGGGAGAAGTTTACAAGGTTCAGGGAGTGTACAACTGATAACGGAAACCAGGCAGGCACAAAGACCCCATAAAGTTCAAGATCTAACTAGAGAAGAGAAGAATGCCCTGCTGTTTTCAGCAAGGGAGTGATGCGATGGTTTCCCAAGAAGCAGAAGCAGCCCTATAGATAACAAGCTACACCGAAGATAAGCAAGGCTTGTCTCACTGTTTTCAGAAAGACACAGAGCAGCAGTTTTTTGCATCGCAGCCTTACAACCTATTAACCCCTGAGTGTGCCCCCACATATTATTATAATACTCTGCCACGAGGAGCTGAAAGCCTTTTTGCTAAAATCTGGAACACGAAAAGGATGCCCACTCTCATCACTTCTATTCAATATAGTATTAGCATTCCTAGCCATAGCAATCAGACAACAAAAAGAAATAAAAAGGATCCAAATTAGAAGAGAAGAGGTAAAACTGTCATTATATGTAGATGACATGATACTACATATAGAGAACCCTAAAGGCGCCACACAAAAACTACTAGAGCTAATAAAAGAATTCAGCAAGGTAGCAGGGTACATCAACATACAGAAATCAGTGACATTTCTTTACATGAAACTAATAATACCTTTTAAAATTGCATCCAATAAATAAAATAATTAGGAATAAATCTGACCAAGAAAGCAAAAGACTTATATGTAGAGAACTACAAAACACTGACTAAGGAAATTAGAGAGGACTTAAAGAAATGGAAAGATATCCCAAGTTCTTGGACTGGAAGAATTAATACTGTTAAAATGGCCATACTACCCAAAGCAAACAACAGATTTAATGCAAAACCTCTCAAATCACCCAGGATTTTTTTTTTCACAAAACTACAACAAATAATCCTAAAATTTATATGGAATCAAAAAAGACCCAGAATTACCAAAGGATTACTGGAGAAAAAGAACGAAGCTGGAAGAATAACCCTCCCAGATTTCACACAATACTACAGAGCTACAGTCATCCAAGGTATTGGTACAAAAACAGGCATATGGATCAATGGAACAGAATAGGGAGCTCAGAAATAAACTCACAAGTTTTTGGTCAGTTAATCTTTGACAAAGGAGGCAAGAACATACAATGGAGAAAAGACAGTCTCTTCAGCAAATGATGTAGCAAAAACTGGACAGCTGCATGTAAATCAATGAAGTTAGACTTCTTCCTCACATCATACACAAAAATAAATTCAAAATGACTAAGACTTAAATATAAGACAAAACACTATAAACCTCTTAGAAGAAAGCATAGACAAAATGTTATTTGACATATACCTCATAAATATTCTCCTAGGGCAATCTACACAAGCAATAGAAATAAAAGCAAAAATAAACAACTGGGACCCAAATGAACTTATAAGCTTTTGCACAGCAAAGGAAACCATAAGCAAAACAAAAAGACAACGTATGAAATGAGAAAAATATTTGCAAAAGATGAAACTGAAAAGGGCTTAATTTCCAGAATATATAAACAGCTCATACAACTGGATAACAAAAAATCAATCCAATCCAAAAATGGGTAGAACTAAACAAGCAATTCTCTAATGAAGTCATGCAAATGCCCAATAGGCATATGAAAAAATGCTCAATATCATTAATTATCAAAGAAATGCAAATCAAAACTACAATGAGGTCTCACCTCACACCAGTCAGAATGGCCATCATGCAAAAGTCCACAAATGACAAATGCTGGAGTGGCTGCGGAGAAAAGGAACCCTCCTACACTGCCGGTGGGAAAGTGGTTTGGTGCAGCCATTGTGGAAAACAGTATGGAGATTCCTCAAAAGACTAAAAGTAGACTTGTCAAAGGCTTTTGATCTCAGGCAGGCTGACAAGCTCCCAAAGACCTGGGCCTGGCCCATTATTCCGCCCCAGGTCGCCTGTACCTTGAAGGGTCGGGGGCAGCCACCACTCATCAGGCAGGCCCACCTGCGCCAGGGGACCCTGGCCTGAGTGTCAGTCGGAGGTGCTCCGGGCACGGCCGGCGCCCTCCCACCTCCTGGGGCTGCGACCGCTTTCCCAAACCCTCTTATGAGTGGCGGTGAAGGTGCGGGGTTCAGTGACTACTAATTTGGGGGGCACAACGAACCATGGCGGCGGCCCCGGACCCGCCTCGGGGTCCTAAGGAGCCACGCGGCCCCGGCCTCACCTCCGCACTCACACCTGTGCGCCTCCCCCGCCGGATCCCCAACCTGCGTGCCCCCACCAGCATCCCTTCACCTACCCAGAGGCGCCAGCGAAGGGGACGGCAGGCGGCTGCCCAGATCCAAGGCCGTGTTCCTCCTTGGGGGGTGCTGGTCCAGGAGAGCCCGGCTCCCGCACAACTTCCTCGAGCTCTGGGCGGGCAGCGGCTCCTGCAGCACAGCGCGCGGCGAGCTGGGCTGGGCGAGGCCCATTCCCAACGCCCCACCCCGCCACAGACCAGGTCCTGGCGCCCAAGCGAAACCACCAACATCAGCCCTGGGCCAGGCCACACCCCCGACCCCACTCCTGCTTGTCAAAACCCCTGTCATTGACCCCCCACCCCAGGCCAGGCCAGGTCCCTGACAGGACCCCCAAGATGAAACACCTTCTTATACTGAGGTCCCCGCCGCCACATTCTGCCCCACTATGTCCTAATCTAAGGACCCTGCACCACAAGCTGTCCCCTCATACCTCACCCCAGGTCCCCTATTCCAAGATTATCCTCTCACCCCGGGATTGCAGCCTTAACCCTCAGCCAGGTCACTTCCACTCTGAGGGGCCCAACCCTCAGTATGTTTCCCCCACTGCACGATACCCCCTCACTCTGAGTGCACCCCTGATGCAGGAAAACAGATGTGGGGCGTGAGGAGGGCAATGTCTCAGGTCTCAATTGAGCCTCTGGGACGTGCCCCAAGTGTGGGTCCGTGGCTTCATGCAGGAAAGCATTCAAGAGAGAGCCACAGTTGAGTGAAGGTAGTTTATTCAGAGAGATACATTTAAAGGCAAGAGAAAGGCCAGAGATAGTTCACGAGTTGTGGGGTTTGCATGCTCAGATTACAAGTAGGGACACATTGCATAGACAGGATGTGGGCTGTCTCCAAAGAGAGAGAGAGGGGCGGCCGTGAGATGCCCTGTTGCTGGTTTTAATGGGCTTGGTGGCTTCATATGCTAATAAGTGGAAGGACAGGTCTAAGTAGCCAGGGGAAGGGGCTGGGATTCCCAGGAATTTGACCATTTCCCACTCTTTGACCTTTTGTGGTCAGCCTTTGGACTTCCATGATGACTGTGGGCGTGTTATTTACCATGTTAGTTTATTACACTTAGAGTATAATGAAGCTCAAGATCTACTTGAAGTTTAATCTCTCATTATCCTGAGCCTCAAGGCCCACTGGGGGTTGACTCTTTCACCATCTTAATGTTAATTGCTGTAGCATTCCTTGAATGGCTGAGCCTGCCCCTTTCCATCCTGTCTCTCCCCTACCCCAAGCTGACCCCCTCACCCTTCACCCCATCTGTGCTGGGGCGGTCCACTCTCCAGTCACCATGGTGACAGCCACCAGTCAGAGATCTGGTGCAGTGTGCGGACAAACAGCCCTGTGTCCAGGCTCTGGGGCTCAGAAGGCAAGACTGGAGGCAGGTCAAATTCCCACCCAGGGGCCCTTCCCCCTGTGCCCTGTACCTCCTCTGAGCCAGAAGCTCAGGGTGTCCCAGGCTGTGCACCAGGGTGGTCCCAGGCTGATGGTGTGGATGGTGAACCAGACCCCAAGGGCAGAGGTGATGGGTACATGGACCTGACAAGGGGAGGATGCGGCCAAGCCTGGGGATGGACAGCAGGCGGTTGGCTGTGTGCGTGGCCTGGGCTCAGCCCAGGTGGGTTCAGGGACTGTGTTCATTCATCTGGGGGCAGAGGGAAGGGGGACGGGAGCTTTGAACATGTCCTTCTTAGGAGCCCAAGGCTCAAGAGCAAATTTCCTGCATCCTTCACACAGTTGTCGGTGATTTTTTTCTTTCATGCTACACAATAAATGTGAGAGCATTTGAGAGGCTCAATTGAGTTGGTCCCTGATTCCTTCTCACTCTCTTGACTTTCCACAGAGTCCTGAGTAATACATTCCATCTCATTGGGACTACTGCTGGATAAAGCCCACACTTTCTAGTGTAAAAGGAGCCTGAATTCTGACTGGGGAATATGGTTTTCCAGGATATTAGTCTGCTATCTTGTCAATTGGCCGGCTTTCCAAATAAAGTCGCTATTCCTTGCTCCAACACCTCGTCTCCCCATTTATTGGTCTGTCATGTGGTGAGCAGAACGTGTTTAGACTCAGTAACAGCACCTCACACCTTCCCAGTACTTTTATTTCCTGTCTCAGAAAAGAGCCAAACAATTACATAGTAAAAGATACTCAACTCTATTATAATCAGAGAAATACAATCAAACGTGAAATGCTATTTTCCCACCTATCAAACTGATAAACACTTGCAAAGACGTTCCCAGTGTTGGGAAACCTGCTGGGAAGCCTTCAAAGGCTGCCGGTGGTGGTGGGCTGTAAATGGTATGACACCTTTGGAAAGCATCCATTTGTTAGTATCTATCAAATTTTTAATGTGCAAACCCTCCAACCAGCAGACTAAGATCTACGGAGAAACTTTTACTCCATATATTTCAGTATTGCTTGTTTTCACACAAAATATGTATTACCTGAGGAATTTAAAAATACGTTTTATAAAAAGAATTCTGAAATTTAGGCTTCTGTAAACACATTCTTGAGCTTTATAACCTTACTACTCTGGAAAAAAATTAAATGTACTTTTTTTTTCCAGAAGTGATTAGCAGCAAATCTCGAAAATGTAGAGACTCTGAGTTTGTCTTTGGGAGAGGCCTGCAAGAGCCCCAAGGACACACTCAGTGGCTGCAGGGTTAGGGTTAGGGCCTGGGAGGAGCCAAGGAGCTGAATGGGTTAAGATAAATTTTAAATGTCGGATGGAAAGCAAGAGTGTTGCAAGAAGCCCAGAAGTCCCCACCTTCCATTCTCAATGAGTCATGATGAAGGAGGAATAATCAAATGGTCGCACTTAGGTTAACAGAATGCTTATTCTGATGCTTGCCCTTAGAATGGTTAATGAACATGACCGATCAGTTGCTACCCACAGTTCCAGGCCCAGTGTTAAAACTACAGCCATTGATCTTACTGTTTCTATTTTATTCCAGTAATCGAAAGTCATAATCATGCTTGGTCTCTGAGTCCTTCTCCAGGGAGAAAGTCACGGAACTGTAACCTTACAAAATAGCCCAAATTACCAAGAACACATCTTAAGTGCTTACAAGATAAAGAGATGTAACCACTAGCCTCTATAGAATTGGTCACCTGGAGGCATTATGATGCCATTCTAAGTCTTCTGATGAAAAAATGATCCCGTTGGTTGTTATCAATGCTTCATTGTTTAACCTATGGCTAATCACCCTGCTCCATCCCCAAGATGTCTTCATAGTTTTGAAGGCACTAGCCTCCTGTGGGTCCGCTTTGCCTGGCAAAGTAATAAAGCTTCCTCTTTTCTTCTAAACTCTAACACCTTGTCTCTGTGTTATTTGGCTTGTCAGGGACAGGGGCCATTCTTTCTGCAACAATAAGGCTCATGAGATAAACACAGACAATCACCAGGACCTCTGGATCCACCAGACATCAATATTAAAAACTGATATAAAACCACAGAGCACCAACTAAGAAGCACTCTACCGGTGGTACAGTGGGCGTGGGATTGCATGAAGCAGCGTGGCGGGACACACTCACGTTGTGCAGGCACTCAGGGCCACTGCAAAAGAAAAAGAAATGAACAAAAAGGAACACTCTATCCAGTAGAAATTAAAGTCCTCCTTCTTCATGGGGATACTGAAGAATGTTAAAAATGTATATATGCACACCTTTTCAAAACAGGTCAAATAAGCTTGAGCTGTGGAGACTTCAGGAATGGAAACCCTGAGTGTCCACGTGGCAATGGCTGGGGCAGGTACTGCCAACACAGGATAAGCCTGTACCCCAGGGACCAGAGGTACTGTCAAAATAAATCCACTGCAAGCACAAACATTGATGAGTCAAAAACCATAAAGTTGAGGTTACAAAACAAAGCCAGGATCCAAACGCAGTCCCCTCAATGTCACTACAAACAAAACTTGGGAAACCAACTCAGAACACTTCAACAAATAATGTGGATCCCTTGATTCTCCCAAACACAGCACAGGGGGCCTGTGCCCAGATCACTGGCATCTTTTAGGTCTGCATGTCTGCATTCCTGTGCTTTGAACATCTCCTTTGTAAATTAAACTGTAACCTCTTGCATATCCAGGCCATCTTATCTGGAACAAGGCCAGGCTGTCTAAATCAAAAAGCTAAATTCCAGAATACTTAAACAACATTTTGCATTATTTTCAGAACACAGCAGGGAAGGCCACCCACCCAAAGCACAGTTCCTGATGCAAGGGGTGGGGGCAGGTGACTGTCCCAGAGCTTCAGGCATTCTGAAATTCTGAGCAGTTTTCAGGAGTTCTAGGAATGTGACCTTAGTCATTCACTCATTTATGAGTTTTATTAATTAAATTAACTCATGCTTTTATTAAAGTTCATAAGAAGTGCACCTTTCACAACACAGTGTCACAGAATTACAACCCTTACACCTAAGAGCCCATCTCTGCATCTAGAAGCACATGGTTAAAGAAACTTCCGTGTACTGAGCCCTCTGTGGAGGAAGCTAGTAACATTAGCCTGAATGGCCTTTATTGGATGAGAATCCTGAAAATTTTCTGGCGTCAGGTCTGTGTAAACAAAGATCAAGTGTGCCATCTCTGTCTGAAGGCTCAAATTAGTGAGATTTTACTCGGGCCAAATTAAATTTAAAGGCCACCACATGGAACTTTCTAGCAATCAGAGCTATCTGAGCCACCTCAGGAGACAGTTCCTCATCCCCAGTGGGCTGGTATAGAGGTTGATCTGAACAGGAGGGCAGCCAGACTTGAAATCATATATTTCTGGAAAGGTGGGCCACAAAGCCAGGTGTATCTGTGTGCTGCTGGTTACACACACTGCAGCAAAGACCCACACAGAAATTGCCACACTCCTACAACCTGTCTTTATCAAGATCAAGGGAGGGGCAATGGTAATATTTGGAGAATGAAGGCAATCTGTAAACTTTAAGATCAATGTGGCCTTTAGGATCTACTTTATAACCTGATATATTACAATGGCCTCTATGCTATGCTTAACTGTAGGCATATATTAAAATGAAAATGACATTGCATAGCCTTTGTCACTGAAACCCTCTCAGATACCTTCTGTACTTACTGTGGTGCTGAGAAAAACGTGTGCACCAAGTATTCACTGACTAAGCAGCTAATTCCATTTAACAACATTGATAGAAATGAAACAGGATGACAGCTAATGCTGAGTCTTGCTACATACCAGGCATTCCTTCTATTTTATGTGCATTATCTCATTTCATAGAAAGAACACGGAATTTGGAGCACATTGACCAGGATTATAATTTCAGCTCTACTTAAAAACAACAACAACAACAACAAAACAAACCGAATAGGATTTGCACCAAACTTCAACACTGGTTACATGTAGGAAGTAAGCCCAAGGAACAGTGTGAGAAATCTCCACTTAGGTCTATGCAGTTATATACATGAATATTGACACATAGACATTCTATTATGTATAAATCATATATAGCATATACCTAGTGTGTATGCAGGTGTTCAAAAAGTATTTGCTGTTTTGAATTTTTAAGAAATTTGCTACTCTATAAAATATAAACAATTTACACATTGCAACAGAGAGGGAATTTGCAACAATTTCACAATGTGATGTAATTTACATTTAAATTAAATGATTGATTTCTTCTAATTTATTTATCTTATTTTTCATGTTAAAACCCTACAATGACCTCAGTGAGCATATCATAATGTACGCATAATGATGGCGAATATATACAAGCTCACGTTCCGTCAGTTAAACATAAGGAACAACACAAATATTACTAATAGTGACATGCCTATTTATGGGAAACTTGTTTTCCGTTTTTGTAGTTTTCTGTATTGTTCAAATTAACAAGGTCCTTGGCAAACATAAAGAGTTCTGCTCTTTGACCTGCTGACCGTGGGGAGTCCTTTGAGTGTGTTGTGCTAGGACTTTCGGGGCAGCAGTAGTGGGAACGCCTCACAGGGGAGATGAGGATGGGAGACTTGTCTTCAGTATAAAGAAGCAATACACATTCACTGTGAAGCCTTGGAAGAGTTACTTGCCCTCTCTGAGCCTTGAATTTCCAGGCCTCTAACCTTAGTTTGATTTCTTATCCACTTACAAAGCCCCCACCAGTGCAGACTCTAACTCACAGCCTCAGGACATCTCTGGATACATGCAGTGTGTGAAGCACCTGCTTCCAGGGTCTGAGTCTGAGAGCACTTCCCCCTGGGCAAACAGATCCTCCACTAGGCACATGACCCTTCCCTGACAAAACCTTGGCTCCTCCAGACTCGACCTCCATCATCTGACCTTCAGCATCATCCTGCTGGGCCCATGTCACCCAGGAAAGTCCCCTGCTGAGTCAGCTTAGCCTGGGCTGGGATATGACCACCCAAAGAAATCTGACCATCTGGCCTACCTGCACCAGGAACCCCTTAAGGGCCAGCCAGAGCCCAGACCATGGATGTTTCCTCTCAGTGAGTCTTCATCCATGAACCTACCCTGTTCCTGGGCTGTAAACCCCACTGGCCTAGGCCGAAGTTGGACTTGGGCCTGGTTCCCCCAGCCATGTCACCCCTTGGAGAGTTCCTCCTGAATACAGTGTTCCATCTTTAGCACCTGTCGAATAACTTTCCCTAGGGGCACTGTGGCTGTCCATGGATCAGGGCACTGTCTTCATTGCCCCCACGTTCTGAAATGATGGACACAGAAAAATGGAAACCATCCCATTTGCCACCCAGCCTCCCCTTCCAGGAGGGCCCCCCTCAGACATCTCCACCCAAGGTGCTCACTTTCCTAGGGCTGGAGGTTACCTCAGTCTCCAGTCACCAGCCACCCTCTGTGTCACCAGACCAAAGACCTGTGGCTTTTCTCTAATCCCATTTCCTCCAATGAAAGAATCATGTAAATACAATAAAATACTAAGAGGAGCAATGAATACACCCCCCACCTCTCCACTGCCACAGCACCTTTGTTTTAAAGCACTTTAGCTTCTGCTGTCCCATTTGAAACATTCCTAATATCTTAATTAACAAGGTAATATGTATTCTTTTTATTCTATTTTTATTGAAGTATAGCTGATTTACAATAATGTGTTAGTTTCAGGTGTACAGCATAATGACTTGGTGTTTTTGCAGATTATACTCCGTTATACATTATTACAAGATATTGGGTTTAACTCCCCAGGATGCACATCTATTTTTTATACAATAGTTTGTACATCCCCTTTTAAAATTACAATCATGTTGAGTTTATACTGTATTTAATAATTATTTTAGATGTAAAAATGAGGAAACTGAAACTCACAAACACATGTACATGTAAATACTAGACGCTGTGATCACAGAGGAAATAGAAGAGTTAAAACCCTGATGTTGGGAACGCAGGCTCCACCAGCTACCAGCTCTGTGACTCTGGGTAATTAGGGTTACCTCTCCCAGTGGTCTTCCAACTGCAGGGCTGGAGTAAGGAGCCGTCTCCCTCCTGGGGTGCGGCCTGGTGCTGGGCGGGTGCTCCGTGAGCTGGAGCCCACGGGGTTGGGACTAGAGGCTGGCCGGGATGCCCAGGAAAGGGGGGGTGATGCACTGAGGGGCAGGACTGATGGGGCAGAGCAGATGAAGCTGCAGGGGTCGGCCCTATGGCCTCCTTTCCCTCCAGCCCAACCCAGGCAGACCCCCTTTACCCCGGTCCACATGAACTGGGCTGGAATCTTTGGCTCAGCCTCTCTGAGGATCCTCATGACTGTCCCACAGGCCTTCACTTGGGGGTGGCCCCTTCTTCCCAGGAGCCTGGAAATGATGGGAGCTCCCTCATAGGGAGGTGTCCTGGGTACCAAAGCTGGGATCCAAACATCAGATGCCACCCCGGGTCTGTCTGTGTCCAATCCTCAAGTGACAACGGCCAAGGGCCACCTGACCCATTGGGGTCCAAGGCTCTGCGCCAGGGGTCTCCACATGTGGGGGCATGTGTTTGGCCTGTGCTCCTCCACAGGAAGCAGGGACTTGGCCCTTCACCCTGCAGACTCAGGCTGCTGGGTGCTACACAAACACACACATGGCACACACCATATACATACCCTACATAAACACACACACCACATACACCCCACACACAAACATACACATGCAGACACACATCACACACACATAGGGCACATGCCCGAGTCTCCCCCTTCCCTTGGGCCATGCGGGGAGCCCAGTAGACTGATCAGTGGCAGCCACAAGGCTTCAGTGACTCACAGTAAATTCCATCTCATCATTAAATTTGTCATTTATTTTAAGGTGTCAAGTGGGAAAAACTTTTAAGAAGAAACTAAGAAGGATAATGACTGCACGGCCTCACAGAAGTAGAGCCTGAGGCGGAGACCCGGACCCGGGAGATGTGGGTGAGCCAGCAGCGGGGCTTCTGCTTAGGTCAGGAAGCAGCCCTCGTCCCGCCCTCCTTCCCCTCCTCCTTTCCTTCTTCCTTTCTAATAACTGTATTTGGAAAGGCTTCTTCTGCTACAGTTTGCCTTTTCCTTTTGGTTTCATTTAATAGCAACAGATTTCTTATACTGGTGTGAACACCTTCAGTATCTTTTGAAGTGCATCGCGCTTTTCCCTCTTAGGAGGGCCGGGCACATTCACACAAAGGAACCAGAGATTATCCAATCTGCAGCAACTTTGTAATCAAACCCAGACACTCGGCCCTCACCGAAGGCAGGGGAACATCAGCCCTCCTCAGGGCTCTGCGGGGAAGACAGTTTTGTGGCTCTGGGCTGCCCCTCCAGTGACACAATCACCACCGGATGGGGCAGCCGAGGCCTGAGCTGACAAAACCTGCCTCGGTCTTCAGGAACTTTCTCACTTACCAAACATCAGCCTCTTCCCCTCCTTTCTTGTCCTTCCATGGACCAGAGTGGACCAGTGGCAGGGTTGGGCCATCAAAATACTACGAGGGGCGCCCATCCTTTCTCCCAGAAGTGACCTCCTGGAACCTGCCCAGCTCTTATCCAGCTGCTCCCTAGTGTTTCTGGTCCACCTGACCCCAGTAAAGTCCATGCGGACGCCCTCCAGGCCTTGAGAAACCCCCAACCCCCGCCTGTGTCCACCGCTGACCAAAGGGTGCACCTGAGACCGCAGACTGTTTTTGGGGGATTACATGTATATATATATATAACCCAGAGATTTCAATCTTTAAAGACTAGAGAGCTTTTCAAAATACAAAAGAAACCAAAAATAAACTCGCCTTTTGTTGTTGAAGAGTTGCCAGAACTCAAAATGTAAACTCCAGTTTTGCAGTATATTCTGGTTATATGATCCAGACCTTAGAAGGCTGTTGGGACAGCTCGCAGAGCCGCCGTCCAGTGGGCATCCCGTGTCCCGAGCTATCCGCCTCCCCCCGCCCACCAGCCCGAGGCCTCCCGAGCCCCGCCTGCGGCCCCAGCAGCAGGCGGGGAACACCTACATCCACAACCTGCTCGTGGACGGGACCTGTCAGGATGCGGCCATGGTGGGCTCTAAGGACTCGCCCCACATCTGCGCCGCCACCCCAGGAAAACCTTTGCTAGCATCACACCAGCTGAGGTTGGTTTCCTGATTGACAGACTGGTCAAGATTTTTCATGAGTGGGCTAAGGCTTGGGGGCCAGAAATGTTCTGTGATCCGGGACTCACTGCTGCAGGATGGGGAATTTCCCATGGATCTTTGTACCAAGATCACAGGTGGCGCACTCTCCTTCAACATCATGGTCACCGTGACTGCCAAGACGCTAGTCCTGCTGATGGGCAAAGAAGGTGCCCACGGTGGTATGATCAACGAGAAATGTTATAAAATGGCTCCCTCCTGTGGTGTTCCCAGTACTGACTTCATCTGTCCCTTCCCCTACTGCTCCCCACTGATTTTGCACCCTCTCCTTCCCCCCCACATACACCATTTTTATTTTTGGGACCATTACCCCACAACCCTTTTTGCTGCCCAAACCACATGGTCAGAGGCCAGGGCTGGATGGACACCTCCCTCTTCTCATACCCTTCCTGTGTGTGGTTTGATAACTTTTTTGTTTTTTTGTGTATTTTTCCTGAATAAAAAAATATTCTACCAAAAAAAAAAAAAAAAAAAAAAAAGACTGCTGATCTGAGACAAAAATATATAATTCTCTTTTAATGTCAGATTCTACCTTTTCAGTAGCCTTCCCCCAAGTTGCTTTCCATTCAATTGCCTGCTGACCCTGCCAGCCCTGCCTCCCCACTCTTGTGATTTACTTACCTGTGGCTCTGCTGCACAGGACTGGGAGTTCTCAGACCATCCAAATTTCTCCTCCAGGATGACAGACATCTCTGGCCATTCAACTTCCATATTCCTTGATGTTTGGGTTCAAAGTATATTTGTGATGGTGGCATTTCCAAGCTCTATATAGGGTCTACCTCCACGCTTAAAGTCATAGCTGGGTCTGCCATGAAAGTCCCCCTAATAAGCCTAAGGTTTCTTCTTAGATTTACACAAAATGTACATTTTTGTTAATATATGACTTTACTTCTTTATTTCTTGCAGTCTCCATGTTACATATTTTTAGATAAAAGACTCAATTTCAATTAAAATTAACTCAAATTTATCTCTTTTATAATAGTATCAAGAAATCGGAAACAACCTTGAAATATGGCGGTCATAATCTCATGGGTTTTATTCTCTTTTTTTAAGCAAAATAAATCCTTATCTCCTCTCTACCCAGTGGGGACACGGGGAGGGGAGCATTAACCCTGAAAGTTTACTTATGTATAAAAAATAGCTTTTCAGAGTGGGTGAACAGCCTAAATGTGTTTATTTTTTATAAGAGGTAGGAAATTAAACTCCTGAAGACAGTTACTTTACCTTGTTAATTTAATTTATGAAAAAATGTGGTGAAAATTGCAAATATTCTTCAGGCTTCCCAAAGATATTGGGACAGGTACATTATCACAAAGGCCATCACCAATGGTCTTTCTGATTCTAGAGGAGGAACCCTATTATGAAATAGTAAACAATTAGTCAATATTATCAATTTATTCTGAACCTTTGAGAATTAAGACATAAAATGAGAACAATTTCCCTTTGGTGCGACATTTATCCATAATGAGAAGAAACTCATTCATTCATTTACTAGACCCCAGGAGGGTGGAGACATGTGGGTTGACTCTGAGCAGCTACTGAGCTGATGGAAATGATGCTACAGTTCCCACGTGTCTCACTGTGCTCCCCCTAGACATTTGGTTTTCATGGCTCTCTCTGAAGTTAGAGAAAGTCATAATGGATCATCACCGCATTTAGATTGTGATTGTGATTCCTCCAACCTAGAAATAATGTGGCTTCCCAGGCTCAGGCCAAAGACCTCTCTCTCTCCCCAATACACAGGGGTAGGTTAGTGGGGGAGTGGGACACCATTACTCCATGCATAGAACAATCATTTTAGAAATGTCTTAACTTATAGCTTAAACCATGAAATAATAAAGTGTAACATAAACATTAAAGCCAATGGTTTCAACAGCTAGCTAGGCAACACTGACTAGTGCAAAACCTCGGTCTGATACAGAAAATTGATAACACAACACCCACCCTGAAAGAATTTATGATCTGGTAGGAGAAAGAGAAAAAGCAGGTATTCAACAAGTAAGTAAGCATATAAATAAATACATAAATACTGAAAAAATGAATTTTCTACTAGAAATAGAAACAAAGAAGAGCTGGCATATCCAACTTAAAGCATAAGAAGGCACTGAAGGCTTGGGGATATGAGCATGAAATAAAGTTGAATTGGATGTTCTTTTGTCCCTTTTGTAGTTTTCCCAAATGTAAATGGATTCCTTCCATAAGGCAGTGGTGTTATAGAACTAACGCTACTCTTAATACCCTAATTATCGAATGTAGAAAAATGCAGATGGCAGGCTATTCAGGATTTTCTTCCTTTGTCTTTCACCATGAGAACCAGCTCACTGCTCATTAAAACGTCCTGCAGAGGGCAAACAAGCGAGGGGAGGGAGCTGAAATTCCTTTTGGAATTTTTTGGGAAGCATTGGTGAAAGTTTTGGTGGAATTGTAGAAACAGTCTTTTTATACTGTCTTCTTCTTTCAAAGAAACCTTGTTTCCCATCAGTAAGATTTATATGGAGACTAGAAAATTGCATGTGTGCTTTGACTTTCTGGGTAAAGGAGTCTTCAAAGAAGGACTTCGAGAAAATAGTTTTCTCCCATTTCATATCAAATATTAATTTATATTTTTCCTCTTGAAATTGATTTTATAACCTAAAACAAACCAAGATAAAATATTTCTCAACTAACAGAACACATCAGTATTCACAGAAGTAGCAGAATCTGTTTTTATGTTAAAATTGATGGACCTTAAATTTACTAAAGAAATAAACAAGTGAGAGCAAAAAAAAACTAAAAGTAAAATTAAAAAAACAACAACAGCAAAGAATGACTTTAGAATAGTGATTCTTATCAAGAAAGGAGCATTAATTAAAATGATGAAATCTGTGGTGAAAATTTCTGAAGCCCCAGATGCTAATCAGCCTCCTCATCCACTGCACCCCCACGGTCATTGCCTGTAACACGGAGAACAACTGTAGACAGAAGCAGGCTGCACGTGTAAGCAGTATGGGGGCTTCCAGAACTTTAAACCCAATAAGATGGAACTGCTTCAATAAAAGAGGACAAGCGAGAGGAGGAACAACTCTATGGACATTAGTGAAGACTATGTTTTAGCTGTTTAAACAAATAGTCCACAAAAATGAATTCTTCTGTGAGATAAAGACTTCTGTTTTTATTACTTTTAAGTCTTTTTGATGGTTGTGACGTCCCTGGGGTTCCAAGATACATATGAAAAGTGTCTTTTTATACACTAGATTGGAAAACAGAACAACTAATAATGATGATAATAACAGGTATTAAATCTGTGTAGTACATGCAGCATGCGAGGACGTGCTTCACAACAATAACACGAGAGCTAACAGGCATTGAGCATTGTGATGTACAGTCACTAATGAGCAGTTATACATGTTTTAATTCATTTATTCCTCATGAAAATATGGTGCAGATTCTTTTGGTACACTTGTTGGATCAATGAGGAATTTTGGGTGGATGGTGTCACATTTTAATCTAAATTTCTTGTGTAAGTCAAATACAATTTCCTCCTACCAGGATTTTGATTGTCTAATGTCAATTTATATGCACAGTATTTTTTATCTCCCATTTAAAAATATAGTGGTAAAATGCTCATAACATAAAATTCACTATCTTAACCATTTTAGGTGTACAGATCAGTAATGTTAAGAACAAGTACATTGTTGTAGAATCTTCAGAACTCTTTTCAAATCTTGCAAAATTGAAATCCCATACCCAGTAAATAATGCACAGACCCACCATTTTCCTTTCTGTCTCTATGACTCTGTCTACTCCAGATACCTCATACAAGTAAATTCACATAGCATTTGTCTTCTTGTGACTTCCTTATTTCATGTGTCACAGAATTTTTGAAAACATATGAAACTATGACAATGCAAACATATTATTTTCATTTTATAAGAAACACATCTTCATTTTATAAGAAGGTTTTTAAAATTATTACTATCTCCCAAAAAGTGTCATGACAAGTGATGACTTCTGTGCTTTTTTTTAACTCAAATAATGATTTTAACTTACTGGTTTTTTTCTAATCATTTACTTAGAGCAAGAAAGGTTTTAAATCAACACATGCTACCAATAACAAAATATATATCAATAGTATACACTTAAATTAAAATTTATTATCAATAAGATATTTGATACACTTTGCATTCAGTTTCTCAAATGAAAACTTTGAGACACACTTTACTATGCTTTATGAAGTAGATATTATTTTCACAAAGAAGTGTATTCCTAAATATTTCTAAGTATTAATTGTATTTATTTCCTTTCTTTTTTAATAAGTGGGATAATTTTCATCAATTACAGACCCCACAAACCCAGCTGAAATAAATATTATATATTCCCAAGACAAGCAGTCATCACCATTTTGCATTTACAATTTTATTCTTAAACTAAAATTTGAAAGCACCAAAGTCAAATAAGAACCTCATGTTTTTGTAATCTATTGATTAATTTTATTATTAAAAAATATTTTTCTTCCTTTACAAATAAAATTAAGTAGACTGTGGCTCTTCCTTTGTAAAAAACAAAACAAAACAAAACAAAAAAACTAAGAATGTTACAGTTCAGATTTCAAACTTCAGGTTTTTCAACAAAGCTCAAATTTTCTTTTCACCATTTTTCTTTCATGACCTCTGATGGTGGAAATGTAAATTGACATTACAAATATCAACAGAAATAATGCTACAAAATCCATTTACCTTGTTACTGAAGATCATTTCCCTTCTTTTCATATTTATTTACCTTGAGAATTTAATGGTATCAATTATTCAACAATATAGAAAGAGTGTTGGACAATTTCATACTACTTCGAAGCATAAGAAATCCCTCTTATTAACAGTGTATAAATCTTAAAGTGTATGTGTGCATGTTATGTACAGTAAAATGAATATTTTATTGATATAACAACTTACTCCTGTGACTACTAGCTTTCAAATGGAAATTGAATAAAGCTTGGCTAAATTAAAACAATTATTTTAATTTACAAAACCATCATTTTTCCTAAATCCTGTACATATGAATAAAGCAGCAAAATTGTATATTAAGATCTGAATTATTTGAATTCATTACTTAAACTTTGTTAATAAGACTTCTGTCTTGACATGAATTCCTCCCAAAAAGGCCTCCTCACAGGGAATTTATCTGGGAATGTGACCCCAAAGAGTAGGAATAATGAACAAGGCAGTGAAAACAGGGAAGAATTAAACGCTGAAGTAAGGATATGTTATCACAATGACCATGGGCGACCTGTGCTGGAGTCCACAGGCTTTCTTGGAGGCCTCATCAAAGCCAGGAAATGAACAGAAGGCTTTTCCCACAGGCTTCCACCTGCCATGAATTTAGTGGCCCTTGGACTTTGACTATCACATAAACACTTGTAGGCTGCAGATTCTGCATCCTGCACTTCTTGTCAGAAATCTTCCAGGAAAGGAAAGGAGAGGCTCACACCTTAGCCAGAGTAAGGGACTCCCCAATTGCACCTGCAGGAAGCTGGTCAAAGTGTCCAAGAACTGGTAGTAGGACAAGTGCCCGCAGTAGGACATGGGGCCAGGAAGGTGCTAAGTGATGCTCAGAGTGGGTGCTGGTGCACTACAGCCTTAGCACTCCTCAGACCCCTTTTCTCTCCCTTAACTCTAATCTGCCCCTGAGTCTCCTTCCAGGTGCTGGCCAGCTGCAATCCCTATAAGAGGGTTTGTGGAACATCCCGGTGGCCACAGCTGTTCCCAAAGCCTTGCTGAGAGTCAGCATCTCTCCTCCCCACCACTATTTCTAAATTTCTCTTATCTTTGGCCAGTGTCTCAGCTGATCTAAGGTTGCCTGCCTGGTAGAGTGAGCCAGACCTTCTTCATCTAGGTTTGATTTGCTTTACCTCCATGAGGACATAGTTGCTGTAAATGCCAAGATACCGTTATCACCTGGCACAAAACACCAGGGGATGCATCAGTGAAGTTTGTGGCTATTCCTTCCTGTGCCCACTATACAGCAGTGATCCAGGTTCTTCACATTAATAAGGGCAAGTTAATCTTGAAAATATATTAACATATTAATTCTCTTTCGTTTGATGATCCAGGAATGAGAAGGCCAATCACTGGAATCAGGAGCCCAAAGTGGCTAGATGATAGATCCTGTGGAATGCTTATGTTGTCCTCTGGTGGAAGTGTTTTCATTCTTGGGAACCAAGATCTCCAATCCAGCAGAGCCTAAAGCTTCAGACACAGGAAGCATAAACTTTGAAAATTAGTCACCAGGAGTAATGGTAAATGGGGCCATTTGTATTCCCACCTCTTAGTTCCTGACAGGACAGCACCACATGTCAGCCATCAATACAGCACACATAGCACACACTTTCCCCAACCTGAAACTTGAGCTGAGCCATCAACTGCTTATCCAGCCACTATATCAGATCAACTCCTTCTAGGTGATGAGACAGATGGTAATCCCAGTGGAATCTGTGCTCATGCACCCCTAGTTTCACAACTTTTGTCATAAATTAATCCCTCAAACACAGTGTTGTAGAGGATGTTGTGCCAATAAATAAGGCATTTTGTAAGCCCCAAATTCATGGTGCTGGTGGAGGCTTTGCTGGCAAAGAACTAAAATACATTACCATTGTAGGTTTAAATTCTAGCAAGGATGAACTGTTGCCATCTCTAGAGTGGAAGGGATCCAATAAAGTTAATCTGACGGCAAATGGCTGGCTAGTCTCCTTGAGGGATAATATATCACAGACTCAGGACCAGGCTCTACTGTTGACAAGCTGAGCACTCAGAAAGGAGCAGGGTCTAGATTTGTATTAGGGAGAGGGAGCCTAGTCTGCTGTGCCCACGGCTCTTCCCAGCCATGGTGTCATATCTGTTCATGCGTCAATCGTCCAAACAAGGGACTTCTAAAGGTTAAGGATGCAGTATAGTTCACATTCACAGAGCAAACTAAGCTGTCCAGTTGATTGCTGAGAGTCTTCTATTCAGAGAGTGCTCTTTGGTGGGCACTAACATGAGACAATGTTCTGCATGCTATATATCTGCCCCCAGATTTCCTTGTCTCTGTTTTCTTTTTCTTTTTTTTTTCTTGCTTTACCAAAGCCCCTGACAAAAAGTCATTTGCTACTTCCCAGTAGTCTATGCATATCCATAGCTCAGGCCACTTCTGCCTCCATATAATGTAATGTATGAAATGTTCTGTTTGGAGCTCTTCCCAATGGGAGGATCTCCCTTTAGGGATGCGTTCCTTTAGGGCGAGCTCTGAGTGCAGATGTAGTGTGACAACTGTTCACTTATGGCTGCCATCAGTATGCCACCCTAACCCACATGTGAACCAGGCCAACATTTTTTTTCCTCTTTAATCAGCACAGCTATTTCTAGCTACCATCAGATCTGCTGGTTCACATGGCCTGAGATTCCAGGAAACTTGCACAACTGCCTGGGCCTCCTGAAGACCTTTTTATTTATCTGGGCATCATTTAAGTCCAATAAGTGTTTGGTACAGTTTTCTCATACGGCCCTTTGTAGAAGTGTAGGTAGAATGTTTATAATTATTCTTGTCATTAAAGAGTCCTTTCTCACGGGCACTCACCCTCCATTTTAGCCAATGGTATCTGGGTCTGCTCAAGTTAAATAAACCCAGAAATTGGGTGCAGGCCCTGGGTTTTGCATTGTGACAGCTGATGTTAGGAATCTGCTCTCCATGTATTTACTGGGGAAAAATCTGTGTATATATAGACCTTCACAGTTCAACCCCTGTTGTTCAAGGGTTCAGAGTATTGACAAAAGACCACTGGGAGGATGAGAGAAAGGAAGTTGGATAAGCAAGGAAGTGAAAACAAGCTTTGAATTCTGGTTCAGCCACCATGACTTTGAGCAAGTTACTTAATTTCTGTGCTTCACTTTATCTGTCTGTATTATGGGGGGATAACAGAGACATTGTGCAGCTTTTCACATGGGTTTTTCTCACTGAAAGTGGCCGGTTTCTCTTCATCAACCTTTGCTGCCTCATCCTTTAGGTGCTTTAGGTCAAATTTAGCCTTTATTTCCTCTAGGAAGCTTTCTCCATCCTCCCAGGGGTTGAGGTGGCCTCCAATGTCTTTCAGCCACATGTACCTCTCCTATGGTAGCTGTTGCCATATAGAATTGCAATTGTCAGATCACTTATCTATCTGCTCCACTAAGACCAAACACTCTACTGGGGCAGGGATTATGACTGTCCTAGCCCATTTAGCACATATTGGAAAAAGTATATAAATTTCATTGATCTCTCTTGTAGATTGTAAGGGTTAAATGAAGTAATGTGTGTACAGCTCCTCGCAACTTAAGTGCTCAGTAAATAGTAGCTTTAAAAAAGCTCCATTATTATTCACATCTTTATCATAGGGCACAGTTCCTGGCATGTACACATTTGTATCTCAATAAACACTTGCTGAATGAAAAGTTCAGGACAGACATGATAAGGTCCTTAACTACGTCTGCCAACACTGATTTCAACTGCTGTCAATTTTCCTTTCAGTATCCTAAATGCTGTCCTCTGAAACTCCAGTGTGTATTAAGTTCTTATTTTTTTAGAGGAAGCAATGGCAAAAATAAAATAAAAATCCAAGAAAATAATTGTAAGATGCCACTGTAGAATGGAGGAAAAGGAGAGGTAGCGGGAAACCACAGAGGTGCTGTGAGGTAGTAGGGCTTGGGGTGTCTCTCTGTATTTTCTTTCTTCCTTTCTTCTTTCCTCCCTTCCTTCATTTGTTTCTTTCTTTTTTTTTTTTTAACTTTCACTTAATTTTATTTTGTTTCGGAGTTCTACTGAGTTGTCTTCAGACACCTTCCTTTCATATCTTAAAAATTGTATCATAAGGATGTTAGGAGAGAATTCAACAGCCTAGGGGGTCTCAATAAAATAAAGCACATAGTTCATATGATACGGAGTACTTTCTGAATTTAGAAGTTATCCCTCCGGGTGAATGGAGGAAAACTTACACTTGAGGGTCCCTTTGAATAAATGGAGTTCAAAACTTCTCAGTCCCTCCGTCTTTGTTCCTCTTTTCCTGGGTTCGGAGGCCACCTCTACCGCAGGGCGCACCTGCCACTCTCACCGCCGGCCAATCGGCGGCTCCAGCCCGCAGGCGGCTCGGCGGAAGGAAGAAGGGAGGGGCTCGCAGCAGCCAGTGGGCGGGGCGGGGCGGGGGTGCTGTGGGCGGGGCCAACGGGCGCGGGCGGCTGTGCGCGCTGCCGCCGCTACCGCGGCACCGGAGTGCGGCACGTGTCCGTGTTTACGTCCTAGTGGAGCCTAAGTCAGCAGCCGACTGGCGACATTGTGACAATATTGAGGCACAAAGTTTAGGAGACGCGACCCTCCGTCAAGCCAGCTCCTGGCTGCCGGGAAGAGGAGGAGGAGGGGCGGGGAGATCGGCCTTGGTACTAGCGGTAGAGACACACACACGTTTCCCGACCACCTGCCTGGCCCCACGGAACTGCGCCTCACCTCCGGAGCCCCGCAGGTGCAGCACCGCGGCCTCGCCCCAAGGGGTGGCTAGGGCTGGCGCCAGGCGCTGCGGCAGCTCGGGGCTTGTAAACAGATACCCCCTCACGTGACCGAGTGAACTACATGCTCCTGGGGGCGTGTTCTCTTTCCCGCAAGCTGCGCCACAAAGGAGCGGGGCAGTCGGAGGGCAGAGAGGCGGGCGAGCAAGCAGGGAGAGCACCCCCAGCGTTTTAGGATGGCTGAAGGTGCCTGGCAAGGGTAAGCGGTGGGGGGCGGGGGATGATGTTGGGCACGGCACGGCCAGTGGCTGAGTCCGTTGGCGGGCAGGGCTGGTGACCCTTTCCCCGGGGCCTGGCCCTGGAGCCACCATGTTTTTGGCGCTCAAGGAGAGACTCCAGTTGGACTGGGTGGCCTGGCGGCTGCATGTGTTCTACAAGCGGAAGAAGCACAAGTTCATCTTCATCATCTCCTGGAATGAGATTGAGGGCAAGTTTGTCATAACCTGCTACAACCGGATGGCCCAGAGGCAGAGGAGCGGCACCAGCGGTCAGGTGGGTGCGGGATGGGGCGCCAAGCCTGGCACACCCATGTCCAACAGGACCTGCAGGCTGTGCAGCACAGCAGGCAGGGGTTGGCCTGAGGCCGCTGCCTCAGTGAATCAGGGCAGAAGCCCTGGGCCCCAGAAGCTCCCGTCCTGGACGGAGGGTGGCTCTCCATGGAGCATGTGCAGACTTCGAGGGGACCTGCTGCCCTGAAGTTTGTCTGGAAAAGAGGTGGGAAGCCCTCTCTGGATCCCAGTGTGGGCCAAGTCCAGCCCGATCCTGAGCACATCTGCAGGTAGAAATGTGCCTCTGTGGCAGCCCCCTTGGCGCTTATGGAGGCCCAGGTGTCCTCAGTGCGGATAGTGAGAGCCTGCAGAATGGTCACCTAGATTGAGGTGCTAGAAATTGTGAGGGAGGATGAGGCGGATCCGGCATACCTGGGACTCTCGGTCATGGAGCAGCGGACGCCCGCTTTGGAGCTGGAGTCCCCGCCAAGGCTTGAAGCTGGGCCGGGCACTTCTTCCAGGATCTGCGCTCAGTGCACCAGCAGCCAAGCCCCGTGAACTCGCAGCTGGAGCCGTGCTTGCTGATATTCCCCGAGGAGATCTTGGGCATGTGGACAGTGCTGTTTGGGGGCGTCCCGGAGGTGACTGAGCAGGCGATCGCCACTGTTACTGTTACTGGGAAAAGGGAAATAAGTATTACCTCGTTTCTTAGTCATCCCTCAAAGAAAGAATTTTTAACGAGAGAAAGAAAGTGTGATATAAGTCAGATTTTTATTAGTAAAATAAAAAGGTAGTAAAAAATAGTACTTTCCCAAGAATTGGGAGCTGGCCAATCCAAGAGAGGAAAAATGGCGCTGCTCCTTTGTTTTCTGTCTTATATTCTGGCTTAGGGGCGCGCGCGCGCGCGCGCGTGTGTGTGTGTGTGTGTGTGTGTGTGGTGTGTGTGTGTGTGTGTGTGTATATGGTGTGTGTGGGTATGTGGGTATGTGGGTGTGGGTGTGGGTGTGTGATTGATTGATGGCTCAGGTTCTTTGAGTGAACAAGCTGATTGACAACTCAAGTTCCTTTTGCTCTGGTTGATTGACAGCTCAGGTTCCTTGTGCTCTGGCATGCCCATCCCCTTTTGGGCAGGTTTTTACCCATGAAGCACATAGAGAAACCAATGGGAGGGGGCTCAGACTGTAATGTTAATTACATTACAATGAGCATTGATTCAAGTTACACCGTGTCCTTCTCTTATATGCAGCTGCAGCATTTTGATTTTAAGTGGCTTCTTTTGCTGGCCGTCATTTAGAGAAAGCAAAAATTTCTGGAGTCCCTTATCCTGAATGCATACATACTGTTATTTCCTGGATTGTTCCTTCCCCCTTCCTCTCCCATTGCCCAGTGCTCATTTCTATCTAACTACCTAACATCATCGACTTCAGGTCTGCTTGGGCCACGACCTGGACACCTGTGGCTGGAAGATCCTCTCCCAAGAATTCTTCATGGAAACCCACGACCGGGAGTATTATGAACCCTTAGCGAGCTGCAGCAGAAGGACCAGGAAGCGCATCCAGGGGGTAAGGACCTAGTCTGGGCTCCAGTCATAGCTTTTGGTTACTCACTGCCGAAGGCTGGAGCCTAGGTCTAGGCTGTGCGCTTCTGGGACACTTGTTTTTCTAGACAAGGGAAAAGGAAAACCTGCTTATGTATTTTCAATTCTTGTCCACTAGATGGTGGATCACAGTCCCTTATCCTAACAACAGAGTTCTTTCTCACAGGTTTGCGTTTCTCTCACAAAGCCCACACTGGGCTTTACACATGGAAAGTGCAAATTGGAAATCATCCAATAAGTTACTTTTTTCCCCCAGACTTCCCCTTGTAAAGCAGAAAGCTGAAAGGACATTAGAGGAGAAGGTTATGGAGAGATGAGAAGTGAGGAAATACAAGGTTTAGGGAAGCTAACCTGCACTTCCCAGGAAGCCATGGGTGGGCCCACCACACCTGTCACTCCTGCTTCGGCTCTGGTGACCTTGTTGTCACTGCACTACTCCCAGGAGCACAGAGGAGGCCACAGAGCCTCCACCAGGGAAGCGGAGACTGCTCCTACCAGCCAGGTTGTCCTGGGAAACCACGGCCACTCCAACCTGTGCTCAGAGAGGTGAAAAGACACTAACCACTGTCCCCGGTGTCCGTGAATCACATGACCATAGTGGGTCATGTGACAGCCTGGGGGCTGAAGTCCACCCCTTAGACGTTCTGGGAAAGCACGAAATTCAGAGGCAAATGTAGGTGAGGCCTGGATGCTCACTTCATGCTCGGGACAGCAGGGCCAAGACTCCTCAGACCCGCTCCTCAGGGTTTTAAATTGGGGTCATTCCCCTCTGCTGCCCCTGCTCTGCTGCGGGTGTGCCTTTTTCCTCCCACCAACTTGAGAAACTGCACTTCCTGGGGCAGGGGACAGTTTGCTTGAGTTCTGCCTTTGGCCCAGAATTTGGGGCCAAGACCTTAACTGCCCCCACCCAGAACAACAGAAATGCAAATGATGGAGGAGTTATTGTGCAGATCGGGCCAGGTATAGTCCACGTCTTCCCACCTCCCACCTCTGAGAAAGGGAGCTAAGGTTGGAGCTGCCTCAGGGAACTACAGTCAGGTTGGTAACTCAATCCCAAATGGGTGTTCAAGATTAAAAAAAAAGTTCTTTATATTCTAGTTGCAGTTTTCTGTAAGTTTCAGATTGTTTTAAACTAAATAAAATTAATTTGTGGTTGTAAAAGGGAAAATAATCATCATTCTTACACATGGGTCTTAAAAAAGAGCTTAAAATGTCACTAATATGATGTGTTTTGCAATGATAATGTAAGAAATTAAAATCCAGTCATCTAGAGATCACAAATTCATTTATTAAAAATGATCGTGGAATTACATAGCTAGAAGTTTTAAACTTTAAGAAACCAAAAAGAAAACTCTACATGTTACCAATATTTGCATACCAAATTTGTTTTAAATTGCTATTTAAAACAAAATCTATGGTAGAAATGTCTGTGGTTTATAACACTGGCATTTCATCTCTGGGGTAGACGGGCTTCTTAAGAAAAACATCTTTAAGGGCGTTATGGACTGAATGTTCACATGTTGAAATTCTATTCTGCCCCTCCACCCCCCTTCTTTTTCCTCCTTATGAGATGCTCAGAGGTACTAAGAGGTGAGGCCTTTCGAAGGTGATTAGGATTAGATGAGGTCGTGAAGGTGGAGCCCTCCTGAATGGGATTAGTGTCCTTATAAGTGTCATCAGTCTGCACCGCTTTCCTTTCGCCCCTCTCTCTGGAGTGAGGCCAGACCCAGGCACTTGAGCGAGCAAGACTGCAAGCTGAGATTCTGGAGCTGCTGCCACCACCGCCAGCATGAGAGCGAGGGAGCACCCGAGGGACCCAGCCCCTGTGAGCTGACCCAGCCGAGACCTGCGCCCTACCTGGGGCCAGCGGAAGCCACGGCCCCCGTCTCCCCAGTCCCCTCCCCGCCGGCAGCGGCAACTGCACACACCGGAGCACAAGCCGGCGGCCGGGGGGCTGGGAGGCGGCTACCTTGGGCGGGGCTCGTCAGCGGCTCCGCGGTGAGAGGGCGCTGAGACGCGGCTGGAGCTTCTGTCTCATCCTGGGGCGTGGGACAAGGGACCTCCAAGGTGGAGGGAGGGGGTCCCAGCCTCAGCGACACCTGTGGGAGCCGGAAGCTGGGATGGCGCCGAGCGGAGCTGGCTGGATCCCCCACCTCAGTGCCATCTCCGCCACCCTTCTGCGTCTATAGCATCTCGACCCAGAGTATATGAGCCGGGACCCCAAGTTCGGCCACCAACCCCCAGCCAGGGGTGTGGGCGGAGACCCCAATATGAAGTAGTTGCCTGGGCAGCGGGATCAGCAGGACCGGCGCCGCCATCCTTTCCTTCTCTCCCCCTCCCCTCTGCTCCCTTGGGGGTCTTCTCCCTCAACCAGACACTGGACTCTGGCTCCTCGGCAGGACTCCGGGAGGAGGTCTTAGGGCCCCAACCCCCACCCCAGCCCCGAGGGCGGCGGGCTTGGGGGGACCTGGAGGGCTGACTGCAGCCTTCGCCCAGAGGGAACTTTATTAAAATCAAAATACAGAGCATCCCAAACCTGACTGTCCAGGGACAAGTGGACCAGGACCGGCAGAATACCCAGCCTGAAGAGGGCCAGAAAGAGAAGAGGAGGGAAGTGGGGCCGCTGCCTCCTCTGTTCTGTCGGTGCTGAAAAGACCTGGGTGGCTGCCCTGCTTAGCGGTATCAGCCCCGCTTCTTCCTCAGTAAGGCGTGGGCCCTGCCGCAGCTGCCGCCCCCATTCCGAGGAGGAAGGGAACCAGCCCACTTACAGCGCTCTGGCTCTTCTGCAAAGTGTGAGTGGCTTTGGGAAAGGGAGTTGAGGGGTGGGGAGGGCGAGGGTGCCCGTGCATCCTGCGGTGTTTTGCCGATGTTTTCCTGGAGTGTTGGGAGCATATAGATGAGCGGGGTACCTGAGTCCTTACTGCTGGCAGAAGGCATCCGTCAGTCCTGTGTTTTGTAACCTTTTATTTAGTTCTCTGTGTGTGTGATACGCAAGCCTGCAGGTTTATTTTTGTGGAGTTCTGTCTTTCTGCAGAGTGGACACTTGCATGCTTCTGGCCATTAATTGGCAAAAGGAAACTGAGGAAGCCAGACATATGTGCGCACAGAGGACATCTCTGTGTATGTAGCTTTTCCTGGTACATCGGGTGGGAAACAGCGCTGTAGGTTTTGTTTCTGGGCAACTCTTATTTGGGTTCCCAAATGGAAGCCTCTGACTCTGTGAGGCACTGAAAGTAAAATTTATTTTCTTTTCTGCAGTCTTCCTTGAGAGTTTTCATTTCAGTACAGGAGCTTTTTACCTTCTCATTTCCTGGGTGCAGTTCCTACGTATCAGCAGGACGTGGTAACAAAGATCAGTTACTCAGGAAACTTGGTGTTCTTAGAAATCATAACTGACTTGGGGGAGAGCATTTAGTACTTTAATCAGTTTATTAAAAATGTATTTCATTTTTCCTTAGCCAAATTTTTTTTCCTGAGTAGAATATGTCCTAATCGACAGCATTTTTTAATTGGTGGAATGACTTGTGACTTATTTCAGTTGTCTTCTCTATCAAATGAGGATGACTTTTTATCCCCTTTTGTTACTTTAAAGGAGAAGCCTATAGAATCTTTGATTTGTATTTTAAGTATCCTCTCAGAGTCCCAAATTAAGGAGGAGGAAGATAATGAATATTTTGTATATTTAAGCAGACTTTAAGGTTTAGGCATAGGTGGAGTTTTACATAACAACGCAGACTGTACCATACTGAGGATCACAGGCCCCCGGACAGCTGTGTGGGCTGAGTCCTGAAGCCACTGCTGAGAGAGGCTCTGTGGAGTGAATATAAGCCTGGGTCATCTGTGTTAACTTTTCCATTCAGGACCTTGATAAAACTTATTTAAAACTTTCTCAAACACTTTTTAGCCTGTACTTTTTTCTTCTGAAGTGACAAATTCTACAAGTTTATTAGCTCTCAT
Organism: Camelus bactrianus; assembly: GCF_048773025.1. Classification (NCBI taxonomy): domain Eukaryota; kingdom Metazoa; phylum Chordata; class Mammalia; order Artiodactyla; family Camelidae; genus Camelus; species Camelus bactrianus. The sequence goes on along the minus strand of NC_133561.1, from coordinate 42,281,414 downwards.
TTTTATTAGCAATTCATTTATTTATCCAAAACCTGTCTATTTAAAGTTCCAGGACAGATCCTGAGCGTGTGTTTTGAGAAATGCTAGAATAAGCTGGAGTTCATCTTTTCCTGGTTTTATAGATTTTCACTGTTCCTCTTTACCATCATCTTTCCTGACTCTTTTTGTCTGTTTTACAATAACTTTGCCCTCCTCTGGAACTTCTGCAGCTGTTTTATCCTTATTTATATGCCTTGTTCTTGTTATGCCTTTGTTATGAACCTTAAATTCTGTCTATTTTAAATAGACACTGATATTAAATTATTGTGTAATGGATGTAATATTAGATGTGAGATCAAAGACACCTGTTGCTGTATCTGTTATTTTGTGACCATGAGGAAGTCATGTATCCCATGTTTCACAAAGACAGGAAGAGAAATCTAGTCCTGCATAGGCTGCTTTTGGGGGGGAGGAAGGGAGAACAAACCAACAAAATAGTTTGAGTGTAAATTCTACTCCATCAGAGTTGCTTGCTAAATTTAAGACTTTTATTGCTTTTACTATAGATTGGCTAAAATTCATGTCAGTGTTTTATTGTGTATTTATTTAGGAGCAAAGAAACAACAAAGTAATTGGGGATCCCTGCCTTTGAGATGCTTTTACTTATGAATGGCAGAGACAATGATACACAGATTGCACAAAATTGTAGGGAAAGGGAAATGGACCAGTTTTTAATGTGTGACCACTATATGCCAGAAAGTGATTGGTACATTATAGATGTAAGTGTGTTTGTACATTTTTCATTGGGGAAATGTTGATATTGGACTACACAGAACATATTGGAGTGTCTGAGCCAGTGGAAGAAAAGAGCAGGTGGAGATGAAGTGTTAAGACTTTTGGAACTGGAGGATGTGGGGAACAAAGGTAATTAGGAAGTTGGTTGATGGGAAATCACAGGGAAGTTGTTGAGTAGCTTAGGGTCTGTTTGTGCTTGTCTGGGTATGTGTTTACAGCTCAAAGAATCAGTTGAGAACAATATTCCTGAGATGGTAGTTTTAAACCATAGAGGAGAAATTGTATTTTAAACAAAGGCATTATACCTGGATTAGGATTTTGTTTTTCTAGGGAGCCAACATTTTTATACCATGGTCACTGAAGAGCGATACAGATGGAGGAGTGAAAAATGTGCTCCCAATATATTAGCATGGTGCTAGTGGTTTCTGATACAAAGTAATTCAGAAATGGGGCAGTGGACTTTGTTTTGGACATTAAATTTTCGAGTTGAAGTTGGATACCGATGAAATCTCAAGACAGTAAAATTATGAGCAATATGCTGAAAATGTAGAATTGGGAGTCATTATCAAAGTATTAAAGTTTCTCAAGAGTGCTGATGGAGAGCAAAGAGCTGACAAATGGGTATTTTTACTTGGGAGAGGAGATTCTGTTGAAGTTAGCAAAGGTACAGTAAGAACAGAGATGGATGAGACTCTCCTTAAAATAGATGTTTTTAAAGTGAGTAAAACTTGATATGGAAAAGGGAGGAACAGCCAGTCTCAGGACACATGCTTATTTTTGAAACTACTGGCAAGCTTTTTGTAGGGTATGTCTCTTGAGGTTAAGTTCAGAAGAATATGTAGGATTTCACTGTTAAGGAACTTATACATAAAGGACAGATCTGTTTTACCAAATTCATGTTTTTAAAATTTGCCTTTCATTATCATACTGAGTTTTGTCCCCAACATGATGAAGTGGGGCTAAAATAGCTGGCAAAGAAGGCTGCTTCTCCTGCTGGTAGGTGGTGTGTGTCTTTGTGTCCCACACAGTGGACGGGACAGCCCTTTGCTGGCACAGCATTGCTGAAAATGCCTTTAAAAAATCTTTTTATTAAAAAACTAATAAATAAAACCAACTTGACACTTAAAAAACCCTGACATTTTTGAAGCATAAGATGCTGGAAGACTGATTTTTTAAAAATTTAAAACAATTTAAAAATTTTCATTGTGAAGTGTGGAATTTACTGTTGATGCCAACAAGGATTGAGGATTGTGATTTAGGGACTTTATATAGCCACACTGTCTTGTGTTCCTTAGTTTGAATTCACCAATTCCTTTGTAGCTTATTTGGCCTCTTCTTAGGAGTGACTGTTCCAATGGGAAAACATCCAGGGTAGATCAATTTAGATGGGGAGTTAGATCTAAGGTGGTTCTGGAACAAATGCCATATGGGCAAATTCCTTCCTCATTCGCTATCTTCCACAACATTTTTATGCAAGTGAAATCATGGTTTGATGAACTTTAAAGGGCAGTCTTTTTGGGTTAACATAGTTTACTAGTAAAGGCAGTGGGAAGGGTGGGACTCTGGTAGTTGGAAATGGTAACGTCATGTGCTTTGCCTAGGCAACTTTGGGATTGATATGAGATGATTAAAAAGACTTAAGAGTGTGCATTTTTGTTTGTGTGTTTGACACCAGATGAGCTAGCAGCCCATGCCTAGGCTAGCAGCAGCCCAATGCTTGTACATTGGAGATGGTACTTGGAGAAGTCTTGTGCTGCCTCTGACATCTCGTTGTGTAGAGGATGGGTTGGCAAACTGTTTTTTTCGTTTTTGTTTTTTTTGTTTGTTTTTTGGTGAAGGACCAGTTAGTAAATATTTTAGATTTTGTGGACCACATGGTCCTGTCACAATGATTCATTTCTGCTCTTGTAGTGCAAATGCAGCCACAGACAATCTGTAGGTGAATGAAGGTGACTGTGTTCTAATAAAACCTTATGCATAAAAACTGGATGTAGTATGGTTTTGGCTCATAGTTTATGGACCCCTGATTTAGACAACTGCCAAGTCCACCTGCATGCAGTCTGAGCATCCCTCTACTGCAAAGCTGAGATTGGCTATTTCAGGTGGTCTGTTTTCTAAGTAAGATGTGTTCCTTGGGGGCTGTCTTAAAATGATTCTGCACAGAGTCTACTGTTCAAGTTAATTTTGCCTCCATAGTAATGAAAACCATGGACTGAGGAACAGGGGCAATGCCATCTATGAAGGGATGCAGCCAAAATGTAGGGACACTTGCACTTCTTGTTCAAAGATACCATAATATAAAAGGTACCACATAGTGATATAATGGCTGTGCATCATGGCCAGAAGAGTCTTTGGAGTGTCTGAAGAAACTCCTGGGTATAATTTTGAAAGATTCTGAAAATAAGTTGTAAAGCACTTACTTTAGATGTGAAATTAGAAGTGCTTATGGTCTGTTTGAACCAGATGGAATTATTCATCAAACTGTAAGAACACTGAGGTTTGATACTTATGCGTCTTAGAGCCTTGACCTCCTGCAGCGCCTGGCGCGGCGTGCGGAGTCCCGCTCCGCCGTCTGGTCCTGCTACCGGCGGCTGCTGTTTCCTAGGCGACCCCGCACAGCGTGTGCGCGTGCGCGTGCGCGTTAGAGCGCTGCCGCAGCCTGGGGTGACGGCAGCGCCGGGCCAATTATTTCCTAAGTGACGCTATATCTCACAAGTGTTGTTTAGAAAGGACAATTCACTTTGGTCAATTTTACATCATAGCTAGCACCGCAGCACTTGTTTCATATGTCAACGAATAGCTGCATTAGATATGGTATATTTTTTCCTGGTTTCATAAATCTTACTTATCTTTGGGTTCCCCAGTTTCTGTCAGGAGAAAGGATTACTCTTCCAATAGTGACACTTTTTAGTTAGGGTTAAGCCTGCTTTTACTTTAGATAGTATTTCTACACATATAATATATACTTCAATTCCTCTTCCTTTAAGAAAGGTACCAGTTTTATATAAACTGACATTTTTAGTATACCTTTTAGAAAGAAGATCACTGTAAAGTTACTTTCCTATTCATTAGGAGGTGATTCTTTCCTTGCTCTTTTTGAAAATGTCTTTTTTTTTTTTTTTTTGCCTTTTTAGGTAATTTGTCATTCTCAGGCTTAAGGATGGGTGGCAATTTAAAAGACACAAGGTGTTCCTCTCATATCTGCAAATATCCCAAATAGAAATGTTCCATATTGTTGACACTTTAAGTGGACCAAGGAAAAGAGTGGAGCTTGGTTTATTTTTTTCTTTTTAGTGTAGTTGAATTTTCATTACAAACAGATGAGTAAAGTTGTTTTCAAATAATGAACTCTTGCTTCTAAACCTTTCTCCTTTGAGACTTTTTCCCACTAAGTAGAAACCCAGCCCGTCTTATGCCTTCATGTAGTTGTAGGTTTTCCCTGCTTTCTCCTGACCCCTCCTGGGCACTTTCTCATGCTCCCTTTCACATGTGTTTAGAGTGTATTTCCTAAATCAACATGACATTTCCTGAACACTATGGGATATATATTTTCTAATAATTATACTTTTACCCACAAATATATTTAAAATGTCCTCCTACTCTACCTTCAGAATTTATGAATTATTTGAGGGAACATCTGTCCTTGATCTGGATCCTGAGAGAAAAACCAATGTATAACAGTTTTTCTAAAATATTCCCTTAAAAAGTTCTGAGTAACAATTGATTTCTCTAAAATTGTAAGTTGATATAAGTAAATACAAGATCCTATGTTTGTGTTGTGCTATCCTGCAATGCAGGCTTTTGAAAAATAATACAAATGCACAAGAGTCCTTACTGCTTGAGTATCTTATATTTTGCTTTTCCCCCATCACCTAAAGGACAGCTGGCAGATCAGTCAGATAGCATGAAGTGTCTGTTGCTTTGCTGTGTAGCTTCTGTCACCTTTTTTTCCAGCTGAAGTTTGGCTACTGGAGACCTGGGTGCTTCAGGCAGGAGGCAGCACGTGCTGAGCTTGTGTCTGTGGGAGCCTGAGTCATGCTGGATGCTCCTTTCTGCATGACAGCTATGAACTTAGGGAATATTAATGATACAGAATATTTTTCTGTCACTTAGGCTTTCCTCTGAGCAGATCACCCTAGGAAAATACGTTGAATGCATCAATATTTTGGGCCAAATGTAAAGTATCAAGACACATTGCTGGTTTGTTTTTGGAAGAATGTATGTATCTTATGAGACTTTTAAAATGTCATGCTAAAATGTCAGTTAAGGGTCTAGTAATAGACCTTTGCATGATATCCTCTATGTCTGAGAAGGACTTGCCTCACTAGTAGTAGTGGGTAATTTGCAACAATCTCGTGGTTGGAAGCACTATGCATACCTGGAGCCAGCACCGTGTTGCTAGTTCTCTTCTCATTTCCCTCATAACTTATATTCACACTGTGGAGGCAGAAGATTCGTTAGTAAGGCACTGTCATTTTTAGCTATGTTGCCTGGAATGAGTTACTTATCCTTTTTTACTATGGGCCTCATGACATGTGGATGGAAAAACCATGTCCTTCCCAGGGCTGTTAGGACTAAATGAGATAATATAAAGCACCTGCAGAGCTCTCCCAGCGCCTCGCATAGGACAGCGTGGCCCCACACTATTAATGTGAGTTAAAGGTCTTTTACAGTGTGACGCAGACAGAAGGCTAAAGTCAGGCTTTATGTTGCCCAACACTTAAACTCAGCCCTGGAGTTTGACAAATAAAACTGAAGTAATTCTACAGTGTTTTCAAAAGCATCTGTACTAGTGTGTGATTAATTAACATATTATTTAAAAATCTTAAAAAGTAGAGAAATGACAGAACTACTGTGCTTATTATTTACAGAAAAGAAAGACTGATTTGAACATAACTAGAGTTTCCATTCATCTCCAAAGACCTCAGTATGCTTAGATCAGAAAGGATGCTTTTTGATGAATTCATTGATTAGCTCTGAAAGTGACTTTGGCTTAAATTGTCCATTTGGAAATACCAGGATGTAATTGGGTTATCAAGTTTTTTAACATCCTTTGGTTTAATGCTTGGAAATGAAAAGCTTAAAAAAAAAATGAAGAAGTTTAATAAGATTAATTTGTATCATTACATTGCAAACTATGATTGATGGAATTTTATTCAGGTGATTTTTTGTTGTAACTGAATTTTGATTTTCTCCTTTTCCTAAAATGATGTGAAGGTGGGGTGGACATTCCCTTTTCATGCTTAATATTTATTACATACAGGATCCGTTTTCAGAAATAATTTTCCTTTCCTTCATTAGGTTTGGCATAATCAGTGTTCAGCTGACCAATTCAAGAAATAAATGCTTCTTGATTTTTTTTTTTTTTTGTATTTGGGAATTATTTCTATTTTGAGAGCAATATGAATTTGCTTTCATAGTCTGTTTATTTAATAGAATTCTATGTTTAAGATAAATGTGTGAAAAAAATCCAAAGGCAGAAAGAAATGTTTGAGATATATTTCTTAGTACTTTTTATCTTGCCAAGTCTTGTCTTCATTCTCTGACTGCTTTTTTTTTTAACATTTTTCATTTTTTATTGATTTATAATCATTTTACAATGTTGTGTCAAATTCCAGTGTAGGGCACACTTTTTCAGTTATACATGAACATATATACGTTCATTGTCACACTTTGTGAGCTACCATAAGATCTTGTATATATTTCCCTGTGCTATACAGTATAATCTTGTTTATCTATTCTACAATTTTGAAATCCCATCTATCCCTTCCCACCCCCCACCCCTTTGGCAACCACAATTTTGTATTCTATGTCTATGAGTATATTTCTGTTCTGTATTTATGCTTTGTTTGTTTTTTTTTTAAGATTCCACATATGAGAGATCTCATATGGTATTTTTCTTTCTCTTTCTGGCTTACTCTCTGACTGCTTTTAAGGCACATTTGCTTTAGATTTTGGTGTAAATGCAGAAATTAAATTAGCTTATGTATTAGTGCATCTCTAAGTAGTTAATTTAATGAATATTCTAGTTTTTTAAGCAAATTCAATATTTTAAATATTTTTGTTTGTTGGCAACGATTGCAATCATGCTTCTGGAGTTAAAAATCTTTCCATTTTAGAGATTTTCAGAACTTTGCAGTCATGGATGTGTTACTGGACTAATGGGAGAAGAGCAGAGTCTATCTAGTGGGTTTAATGTCCTCCTGTGTACTTACTATGTGTGTAACACCAGAAGGCTACATAAATAAATATGTGGGATGTCAGTTTTAATTTGTTTGATTGGTGGTCTCTTTAGTGACTACTGTGTGAATTTGATAATGTGCCGTTTGGACTGATGCTGCAACATTCAGAGAACATTTTTCTACTTGTCTACAGGTAGACTTCTTTTCATTAGAGAAATATTACAAATTTAACTTACTAGATGAGAAATTTAGAGCAGGAAACAAAAATTTTCAGAGTGTTTGTGAAGGCCATTTAGTGGGAGAGAGGAGGTACAGAGGTGGGGAGAGACACGCAGGGCATAGGAGGGAGGGAAGAGGCAGACACTGGGAGCAGGGCTTGGGAAGGTCTGAGGTCAGCCTTAGTCTGAGGTCACAGCCATCGTTTCTTCTTCGGGCTGTGGCCCTAGGGCATTACCACTTGTTATCTACCGCTCTTTGAAATGTTGATTAGATGCTTGACTCTAGTTCCTGCTTTTCAGCATCTGGATTTTTTAAACCACTGAAGTTGTGCTGGGCATGGGGTAGTCAGTGTACTCAGGTGGGGAGATTCCACAGCAGCCGCTATAGGAGAGGGGCAGACCAATGGTTTTTGACTACATTGGAGTTTCTATTTTGTTTTGTTTTGCTGTTTTCTTTCCTCATTGGCCACTTTTCCCTAGCTTTGCCTAAGAAGTATACTTGTAGTTCTGTGTATGTGATGTAGTAATTGAGAGGCAAGCCTTGGAGTTGACAGACCCAGCTTCCTCCAGCTGCGCTGCTTTGTGACCTTGGGCAGGTTATTTATTCTTTGTCTGAACCTGTAAACCTGGGATCATAATAATACTACCTACTTCTGTCACAGGGCTGCTAAGAGGATTGAGATAATGGATCACAGTGTCTTCTCAGAGTTAGTGCCCAGTAAATGTTAGTTGTTGTAATAACGATGAATAGGACAATAGTCTTCTTATTTCTTTGTGTGTGCTTGCTGGGTTTATTGTTGTTGTTGTTTGTTGGTTTTTTTGTTTTTTGAATGCTGAATACATTTGTGGCCTTAGTTTCTGAATAGGTGAACTGTTTTGAAAACTGCCTTTATTCAGCAGCAGACATTTACTGAGCACCTACTGTGACAGGCATTGATCTAACTGAACAGGACATAAAGCCCCTGCCCTCTGGAAACTTACATTCTGCTTGGGGGAGACAAAATACATAAAGCAAAGTAGATGACCCATCACCCATCTTATGAATTTTGGTGTTTGACTCCGTATGTCTAAGCTTCCACTACCAACCATTAGTCTTCACCTTCACCTCTTTTTTGTTCATTCCTGTAGTTATGCCTGAGAGTGTTTGTGGCAGGAGCACCCTAAAAGCACAGAGCTAGTCTCATCTCCAGCTACTGCTCCATCTGAATTTTAAGGCACGTATCACTCCTCATCATTTCCCTGAGTTGCTGCTTGCATTGGCTATCACAAAGCTTACATTTCAGTCCCCACGCTTCTGTTTCTTGTTGTTTTCAGATGTGTTTCTCCTCCTCAGTTTCTTACAATTTGCTCATGCATTTCCTTTCCTAAGAGAGGATACTAGAAACCCTTTTTAAGAAGTATTCCCTGACTAATCTAACTGTATGCTTGTTGCCAAAACATTGGCCCCCGCTCCCTGACAAGCCAAAGAATTCAGAGACTGGGTCTTGGAGCTTAGAAGAAAAGAGGCAGCTTTATAGCTTTGTCAGGCAAAGGGGATTCACAGCAGGCTAGTGCCTTCCAAACTGTTTACCCACCTTGGGGATGGAGTGGATGGGGGTGGTTCTAGAGCCATAGTTCAAACAATAAAGCATTGATAACCATCAACACAATCATTTTCTCATCAGAAAACTCAGAATGGTGTTATGATGCCTTCAGGTGATCAGTTCTATGGAGGGTAGTGGTTAGATCGCTTTATCTCAAGGTGTGGTCTTCTTGGTAATTCAGGGTATTTTATTAGGTGACAGTTCTGTGACCAGACCTTCTTCTTGGAGAAGGACTCAGAGACCCAGCATGATGATGACTTTCAATGGCTGGAATAAAGTAGAAACAGTAAGATCAATAGCTTCAGTTTCAACAGTGGGCCTGTAACCATGAGTAGCAACAGGTCAGTCATGTCAGTTGACCTTTTTAAGGGTGAGCATAAGAATAAGCAATCTGTTAGCCTAAGTGTGGCCATTTTATTAATCCTCCTTCATACTTTCCTTCTGCTCATTTGTATTTCTCACCCTCTGTGTGTTGTTAACTGAGATACTTAACTTATTCTGTGTCTTTAAAAAAACATTTTGTGTGTGTGTGTGTCTCTTCAATTGAATTGTAAGCCTTCTTAGGTCAGGGGCTACCTTTCTATTCTGAGCCTTTGCTTCTTCATTTGAAAAAAGGTAATGTTAGAGCAGGCAGACAGCTAGATATAAGCAGAGAAAGGGGAACACAGACCAAATGGCAGCAATTGGGCAGAAAGCAGGGGCACAGGCCAAATGCAGGAAACCACATATCATGTAAGCACCAGGGGTCCATGGGCAGAGAAAGAAAAGCAGGAATCTTTGAGCTCATAAGTGGTCACACATTTAGGGGTGATCAGTGGCCTGGAGACCAAAAAAGAAAGGTGAGAAAAGGCAGGAATTTCCAGTGTCTGAATGAAACTTTTTCTCATTATGCCCTCATTTCATTAATATTAGCCTTGCAGATTAGAAGTATCCATCATGAACTGATGCCATGACACTTCTGATCCAGACTAAATAAGGACAAAAATCCCTTTTCTCTTTGGGAATGTGGATTTGGGATGATAATCAGCGAATCTGACCCCAAACCCTTCCTTCCCCAATGAATAATCCACCCATTCACTTTTACACCCTATGTAACTAACTTGCCAGAGAAACACAGGGCAGCTGCTCATCTGAGCCTGCTAGCTCTCCTCTTGAGAGTGTACAATCCATCCCTTAATAAATTCTCACTTTACCTTTTTTAACCACTACATCTTATCTCAGAATTCTTTCTGGGATGGGACAAGAACCTGGTACACTGTCTACATCCACCGACGATATTAATACCTACCTCACAGGGATGTTGTGAGACTTCAGAGAGGTAATGTGTGGAAAAGGTCTTGAGCCAAATCCTTAATAAATGTAGTTTTTTTTCTTTGAATCACTCTAGTTCCTAAAGTTGGTACTGGGCATACATACAGTCAGTGCTTAAAAAATACTTGTTAGTTTATCCTGAATTGAGGTTGGGAGTCTTTTAATTTAAATTCCTCTTGTGTGGATAATTTTATTTTTTTATTTTCAGATAAGATTCAAAATAATACTTTTCAAGTGTCACATGAAAAAGGCTGAGGCATTAATAAGAGACAACAGAACGGTGACTAGAGCAGGGACTGAAGCCCCGTTGTGTGGGTTCGGTACGGGCTGCCACACTTGGTTATGTGACTCTTGGCAAGTTGTTTAATTTTCTTGGCCTTAGTTTCTTTATTTGTTGAGCTGGGGAAATAACAACTATTTCATGGACACTATGTTGTTAGGTGAAGTGAGATAACCACCGAGCAGCGTAGCACGCTGCCCGCATGCAACAGTGGCCTTAGGGGGGAATTTGGCAACATCTGCAGATGTTTCTGATGGTCGCAAGTAGGGGAGAGTTGTGTGTGAGGGTGCTGCTGGTGTCTAGTTGGTAGGGGCCAGGTGTAAACCTTGTACAGGACAGCACCCCATGATGAAGGATGATCTGGTCCAAAAGGTCAAAGATACCAAGTTTGGGAAACCTTGCTCCATCATTAAATTCTCCGTTTCTCATTTGATTACTTCCTTTGTAGTATAAGGTACTTTACCAGTTAGATTGTGTATAAATACTGATTATTGATAAAGATAAAGCATAGACATGGATAAGCCTCTAACCCACATTTTAAAACATAGACATAAAGGAAAATTAACAGATTTCATGATTTTTTTTAAGATGATAAGGCAATTACTCAAAAAGTAAAAGTATTTATACTTATTATTCAGAAGCTAGGAAGGGTTTCCAGGAAGATTTTACTAATTTTTATACAATTTAAAAAAATTTATTCACCCCATCTGCCTGAATTTAATTTTTTTAAATGGCAAACTATTCACGTGAAAGTATAGCAAGAGTTAGGGGGCTTACAGAATGTGAGTACCATAATATGTATATATGTGTAAAGTCAAGTACACACTAATGGAAAAAGCAAGTATTAGTGTTAATAGAATGATCATTGGGAGAAACCTTCCATCATGTCTGATTTCCCTTTCTTCCTTCAAGTTTTATTACTCACTGAGGAATTAATTTTTTCCTACTGTTTAAAATTGAACCCTTTCCATTTAAGGAGCTTCTAATTTGATACCCTTGCTATTTTCCTTTATTTTCCTACCTGAATTGATACTTTGCTTAAGGGAGAGCCTTTTCTAGTCCAGATTTAACCTAGCATTCAAACCTCCCTTTATTTCAGGGAGAGATTTAAGTGCTAATGCTCTAAGGCTGGAATTGGAAGGAACTAACTTTTCCCTTAAATATATATTATTAGCTGTGTACTATCTTTGGGAGAATTGGAAAAGTAGTCAATTGCATCATTTTCTGTGTTGTAATTCAAATGACTGTCTGATTCCATCTAAAAACTGACTGTATCTCCATTTGTATGTAACATGTATATATTTAATGCAGTTTGTGTGTGTGTGTGTGTGTATGTGCATGTATATAGTTTCATGTATGTGTCTGCACCTGGCTATTTCCTCTGTCTGGAGTACTGTTTTCCTTTCACCTGTGAAACATTTATCCCTTAAGACTCTATTTAAATACCATTTTCTTTAGAAAGCCTTTCCTGGTTAATGTGAGTAGAGTTAGTTGTTTTTCCTCCTGATTATGCACAGTATCTCTGTGGCTTTCATAGCACTTAACATAGGTATTTGTATTTTTCTCTTCTACTAGCCTGTCAGTTCTTTGAGGACAATGGTTCTATCTTATTTATCTTTTTAGTGAATCTCTCCTCCCCTAAATGCCTAACATTTGCTGCCACATAGTGGCATATAGTAAGTCAACCAATGAATGAGAGAGAAAAAAAAAGGGAACGATTTTCTAATAGGCTCTGCAAGAGGAGAATATTATTATCTTGTCACCTTTGTATCCAAGTGCTTAGTGTAGAGTCAGTCCAAAGGTGTTCAAAAAATATTTATTAAATGAATTAGAAGACAGTCACAAAAGTTGATAGAGATTTCATGTGAACTTTTCCCTTCATTTCTAGAAAGTATAAAACAGCCTATTCTTTTGGTACATGTGATGCATTAAGGTGACCTTCTTCTTCCTGACTCAGCAATGAGACTTTTGATCCAACAGGTACTTCCTGAAAGATGCTTTTGGTTGATTTCTTTTCCACCTAAGTCCCCATTCTCATGTTGAATGTGTTGGAAAAATGAGTATATGGTATCAGCCTTACACCGTGGGTGCGCTATCATTAAGTACAGGTGTTAAATATGGCCTCTGATCTCCTCTGCCCAGTGTGAGCAGGTCTTTATTCTCAAGTTTGGATAATGACTAAGGCTGTTGAAACATGGGAGAGAACAAGGGTGAGGAAGGTGCCTGCTACGTCTATTTCATTTGATGATTGATTTTATACCTCAGAGCTGCCCCTATTTATTTATAAAGAATTAACTAGGAGAGGGCTGAGAATCTACCGGATAAAAGTGTAGATTTGATCATTTGATAAATTAATAATTTGATCATTATTTGTTTTGATTATCATTGTTACCACTTATTGAATGTTTGCAATATATCAGACCCTCTGCTAAGGATATTTACATACGTTATTTATTTCTCACAGCAGTCCCTATGAAATAGATACTAAGAAGCCTGTTTTATGGGAGAAGAACTGATTCAGAGAATTTTCCAAAAATGTATAGCTAGGAATTTGAATTCACAGAACTAGGATTCAAATCCAGATCCATCTGACTGTGGTCTATGCTTTTAGTCACCGTGCTGCTGCCTCTTAAGTTTCAGTGGAGGAGGTTTTTTTTTTTTTTAATTTGTGTTTTTATTTATTTATTTTAGGGGAGATAATTAAATTTATTTATTTATTCATTTATTCATTTATTTAAGGAGGTACTGATGATTGAACCCAGGAATATGTGCATGCTAAGCACACACTCTATCACTGAGCTATGCCCTCCCCCTTTAGTGAAAAGTTTTATATTGAAAATTGTAGTACTGAAATAGGAGGGGAAAATAATCAGATTTCATCCTATACAGATATTAGAAGATTGACAGACTCTTGAAAAGCAGTTTCCACGTTTATTTTCTTATACAAAATAATTATGAAATTTAAACCTGTAATTTAACCAACTTGCAGTAATTTGCATTTTTTAAATTAAATTCAGTCTTGCCCTTGGTATCACCATCAGGACAGGCATCCCAGTTACATCTTTAGCAGTAGAAGAAGCCTGTGTAGGTCAAATCTAAAGGCTTAGGGAGCAAAGTGATGTTTATAAATAATTATTTTCTATCTGTAAAATGTGTTTTGTCATTAGAGTTAAATCTTTTGAAAGAGATACTTATTTAGGAGACAAGCCTCAGAAATATATTATTTAGATTTGGAAATGTACGGTTTGTCATGCTGGGAATGGGTAGCAGAAAATTTGGGAAGCAGCACTCGTTAGTCTCTAAGATATACAGTAAGTCAGTGGGTACAAGCAGAGTGTTTTTCTTATGTGGTTTTTAAAACAATTTTTGTTTGCTGAGATAGTGTTTGTCATTAGAATAAAATTCATTTTTCCTTCCTCCACATACTTTGTATGGGACTATTCCTTAATTAGTTTATTTATAGTTGTTTTACATTTAATAAATACAGTGAGAACATAGTTTTGACGTCTGTGCCCTGTTATTTTTATTTGTTCATTAGGAGATTTAAATAGTTTTGAATTTTATTTTGTTACCTTAAAAATAGCTAAACCTGAATATTGGTCTTTAAAAATGTCTCATAGAAGATTTTCTCTTTCCTCTTGGTTGTGTTTTAAATACTGTATTTCTAACTGTAGTTATATACATTTGAACTTTGCTCCTTCCAGAATTATAATTCAAAGCCTTTGTAAAATTTTATCAAAAGTTACATGCAGACACTAAAAGCAGTGTGCTGAATGATGGTCTATTAAAGATTAAAAGTGCCTGAATAGCTCACAGTGAAAAAGAATGTGACAATGAATATATGTATGTTCATGTATAACTGAAAAATTGTGCTCTACATTGGAAATTGACACAACATTGTAAACTAACTATAACTCAATTAAAAAAAAAAAAAAGAAAATGCCTGAATGAAATAAATTGTGGTAAATAGGAATTTATGGTTGGTGTACAGGGAGTCAGATAATCCTGTCAAGACCTAAGGATCCTGTCTTAGGCACCTTACTGTTTTTTCACATTATCTATCTTTATCCCCCCCCCACCGCCGTCAACCAGGTAAACAGGTTTTATTTCTACCTTGTAAGCTTGCATACTTACAGTTTTGTAAAAAGTTTAAGGTTATAGAAAATTTATAAATAATTCTGCAAACATACATAGTAGACAATCAAGTAAATGCGCAGTAACTTTGAATTACATCAGCTTTAAATCACATAATTCTTTATAATTGGTCATAGATGCACTTATTTGCAGGCAAACATGTTGGGTTTCCTTATTTTTGTGTCCTATTTCCAACATTCATACATTTTCATACTTGACCAGGCAGAATTGCATTCAAACTAGTGATGAAAAACTCAGCATAATTGTACTGTGCCTGAACCACTATTCCAGTAGTTCCCACAATTTAGCAAGCATCAGGATCATCTGGGGGCTTGTAGGACCATAGATGCTGGTCCCCAATCCTGGTATTTGATTCAGAAGGTCTAGGGAGAGACCCAGGAGTATAAATCTTACGTTTTCACAAGTGATACTGATGATTGGGGGCCCAAAATTTGAGAACCAATGTACTGTAATAATGAGGTGATGCAAACCACTTATTTCAGAAGTTCAAGTACTTGTGTATAAAAATTAAGGCTTTGAACTTGTAACCTTAATTAGCAATACCCAATTTTAGACATCAGTTTTTCATGTTGCATTGGTTACCTACTCCTGCTTCTTAGCTTGCACTGTTTTGGGTTATAAAGCAACAACATGAGCTTTAAAGCAACATTTATTTGGATTTGAATATTGCCTCCTAGTATCTGATTTGCATAAAAGTACATTTGTAAAAGGCTTCTATGGCCTAGATAATGTTATTTGATTTTAAAAATATTTTGAAAAATAATATTGCACCTGCTATAAAAAAGACTGAATAGCATCCAGGAGCCTTACAGGCACAGAAAAGGAAGTACTGACTATTAAAAGAAGAGAAAAGCCTGAGACACTATCCCTCCCATGGAAAAGAAACATAAAGTATATTGGCCAAATATACTGTCTTCTGGGATTGTTCATTTTTAACAGGCAGCTGGGGGATGCTGAATTGGTGGTCCTCAAAACTATTTTGCATAGCAAAGCCCTAGAATGTCAGTGTCTAATGTTTCCATGTAAGTTTCAATTAGATTTTTAACACAGAAATAGATACAGTACTTGAACCCATAAACATTTCACTAAGGTAAAAAAAAAAACACAGTAACCAATTTTAACAGTGCCCTGGCAAATTCATACAATAAAAGTAAAAGGCATCCCAGGGGGACAGTCCGTTAGTATCCTCCATAGATGCACAGTTTGCCTTTCTTAGAAGTGAATATTAATATGGCACTATTATGAAAACAATATTGATATCAGCGTTTGAGTGCTTAATATGTGCCCTGCACTCTTCTGTGTGCTTTGTATGTGTTAACTCATTCAATCCTCACCACAGCCCTCGGAGATAAATATTGTCCATGTCCCTGTCTTACAGCTGAAGGTTTGGCACAGGGGGGGCTAGACATGCCGAAGACCTCGCCTTCAGTCAGTGGTGAGCCCGGGGCTGCAGCCAGGCGGTCTGGGGCTGCAGCCAGAAACCCTAACCATTATTCTATATGATAGTCCTTGTCTGTACACTTCATATATCATTTATAGACCAGTGCCTGGCACACAAGGGCTATTGAAGTGTAGGCCATTTGCAATGGCATTTAATTATACACTCTATAAGGTTGGCAGAGCATGTCATTATCCATTTGTGTCTGTATATATGTCTGTATATTTTTCTGCTATTAATTAGGCTCCAGACTTGATTTAAATTTCCACTAGTCCTTTTTTTAATAGCTGAGTTCCCTGAAGTTCTTAGAAACTAGATGATTGCCTCAAATTATATGGCCTTGCTAGATCTCAAAATTAGCTTTTCTCACCACACATTCAACTTTATTTTCATTCATTTTGAAATGGATAAGGACTAAGATGTTTACTTATTTATTTATTTTTGGAATGATATTAGTTTAGAAAGACAGAGGCAAATATGCTAAATTGTATGCCCAGTTGCTGGAGGAAACAATTTATTATATGTTCTAAAGTTTTTACCTGTAAAATTTTGAGAGTAGTATTACCTCATCCTGCTGCCTTGTGAAATTGAATCACATCACTCATAATAATGTGAAGTGTGAGAAATTGTACTGATGATGGAGCATATCAGCAGCCTTTAAGAGAAATAATATAAACCATATTTCCTCAAATCTAAGAAGCCTTCTGTGTTAGTTTTCCATTGCTGCTTTAGCAGCTCACCTCACAGTCACTGTCCATCAGGATTCTGGGCGTGGTTAGCAGGGTCCTGTCCTCTGAGTCTTACCAGACAGTAATCAAAGTGTCAGCCAGTGCTGCGAACTCATCTGAGGCTCACAGTCCTCTCCCAGGCTCACTTGGTAGTTCACAGAATTCAATTCTTTGCCTTTGTAGGAATGGCATTCCTGTTTGCTTGCTGGTTGGGAGTAACAGACACTCCCCTAGAGGTTCCTGGAGGCCACGCTTAGGTTCCCACATGGCCTTCTGTATGCACAGTTCACAGCATGGCTGTTTGCTATTTAAGGACAGTGTTCTCATAAGAACTGATTTTTTTAGGTCAGGCCAACCTACAGTAATCTCAGTAATTTAAAGTCAGCTTATTAGGGATTTTAATTACATGGATAGAATCCTTTCACAGCAGCATTTAGGTTACTATTTGGTTGAATAACTTTGAGAAGGTGTGTAAACCAGGGTGTTAAAATCTTGGGAGCCATCTTAGAATTCAGCCCACCACATGATCAATTATAAGACAAATTGTTATTTTATTTGTCAATAAGGAAGAAAAATGTTGGCTTAAAGTATGATAGAGTGCATTATAAGTACTTGGATATTGCTTTGTCAAAAAAAAAAAAAAACCCAAAAAATAAAACAAAACAAAAATAGAATTGTGGTCATTCATCTAATCACAAATATTTGCTTCATGAATATCAAACTTAGTCCCCACTGCTGCCTTTCTGTGCTTTTTTGCAAGCATCAATTTTTTTTAATGCTGAATCATAGTGTAATCTTTTAGAGGATATTAAAAATTGGGTCATAAATGTGACATGTGTGTACACAAAGTACACATAATTCAGCAAAACTTACAATGATATAAACTGTCAGTGACCAAATTTGCACATGCCCAGGGAATGACAGCTACATTGTGACCACCACAGGGAAAATGGTGATTGCTTTTGTTTGTTTCCTACTTATTTGTAATCAGCTTTATTGAGATATAATATATACAGTAAACTACACCCATGTAGGGTTTCATTTGATAAGTTTTGACAATTGTATTCATGGAAACACTACCACAATGAAGACATTTCCATCAGCCTCAAAAGAGTCAGTTCCTTCACCTCGGGCAATTTTGTTGTTGTTGTTGTTGTTATTGTAGATTAGTTAGCATTTTCTGGTATTTAAGTGAGAAAAAATGGTTATGGAGACAGTATTCTTAATTTTGAGGTTTTCTCCAGACCCCCTCATTCTTAGAGAAATAATTTCCTTTTTAGGTCTTAGGCTTATCCCTTCAGTGTGGGGGTAAAATGATTCTCCGTGAAGCTTTCTGGCCACTACCGTGGGCTACCCCTGACTTCTACTTTGCCTGGGCATTGTTCACCACCTCTCAGAGTTGGCTGTCCTGCCCCACATGTGTACATGCGTGGCTCCCTGGCCCACTGCTCTGTTTGCTGTCTGTGTGAGGCCCAGCAACAGTGGCGGCTTTCAGCTGGGAGTTCCAAGCTCCTAAAAAATTTCACATCATTGCTGTCTGAGGCTATTCTCCTGTTACTTAAGGCAAGAGAAACAGGTGACATTAATTTTTAATATATTTTATTTAATATATCACAATATTATTATTTCAACATGTAATCAATATGAAACTATGAAAACTTATTATGGAGATATTTTAGATTCTTTTTCTAGTACTAACTCAGAGATCTGGAGTATATTTTATACTTACACCACGTCTCAGTGTAGACTTAGCCACATGTCAAGTGCTTACTAGCTTTTGGCTGGTATATTGGACAGTGAAGATGTAGGTTATGAACTTTACTTTTCCCATTAAGACAGTAGTGTATGGATTCCACAAGAAATTGGCTTTAACAATGCTTGACCCTCTAATAGGTTAGGGCTTGTGTATTTCAGAATGGTTTCAATGGTTGAGATATAAAATACTTTGTTAATAAAGACAAATACATTTTTATACGTTTTCCTCCTTATACAGGTAAGCTTATTGTTGAAAATTTGAAATCTGGGTCAGAGACAACAGATTGCCTTTATTTCTTAATCCAAAGATGGTAAGTATTGAATTCTGTTGAATTTCCTCTTTGTGAATGTTTCATTTTGAATTAAAGAGAAAAGAGATTTATTTTTGTCTTATTTCCTTGCTCCTCATATTCATATATTTATTGTTATTGACAATCCTCTTGCCCCTTTGCTTACATTTACTCATTCAGAGTCCCAGGCTGTATTCCACCATGGGGACCCTGTGAGAGGTCCTCTGTGGAGTCTGGTTATCTGAATGGTGCTCCCTAGATGGGCTTAACAATAGAAGCCCTGATGGCCTTTACGTATTCATTGCTAAACCAATATTGTTGCTTTCTATTTTTCTTACCTGTAGTATTTTACACACACACACACACACACACACACACACACACACCTTTTTTGTGTTGTTGAGATATAATTCACATGCCAGAAAATTTACCCTTTCAGAGTATACATTTTAGTGGGGTTTAGTTTATCCATGAAGTTTTGCACCCATCACTACTGTTGAATGCTTTATCATTCTCATCACCTCAGGAAGAAACCCCAAGCCCATTAACAGTCCCTTCCCATCTCCCCTCTTCCCAGTTCCCTGGCAACCACAAATCTACTTCCTATTTCTATGAATTTGCCTATTTTGGACGTTTCATATAAGTGGAATCATACAATATATGGCCTTTTATATTTGGCCTTTTTCACTTAGCATAATGTTCAAGGTTCTTCTATGTTGTATTGTGTATCAGTACTTCATTCCTTTAGGTCTGAGTAATATTCCATTGTATGCTGATACCACATTTTGTTTATTCATTCTTCAGTTGATGGTCATTTTGATTTTCTCCAATTTTTGGCTATTATGAATAATCTAGTTTTTGTGATTACACTCATTCTTCAAAAACATTACTTTCTTCATATTATGTCCCATTCTTGTCAAAACTTTTAGTGGCTCCCCATTGCTTGTACAACAAAATAGAAGATGCCTAGTTCGCATTAAAAGTCTTTGCTACTTTCCTTTCCACCCTTCTTTTCCATTGTGTTGTAGTTTATTATTTCTAAAATATGTGCTACATATGAATATAGATTATGTAAATGATATATATAATTTCATCAATTTAATTCATTTTAAAATGATCTAAATTTTTAAGAATAAAGACTTTATTTACAAACCAAAGAGTAGATTGAAGGTAGATAGGTAGTCTGGAGAATTAGAACAGAGTAAAGTGAAACATTATAGAAAAACAAAGAAAAAACTTTTCTGGATTTGACCATAATGTCAAACAGAGACATTCATTTTCATATAATGTGATAAAGCACCTCATCTGAGTCAGCCTTTGATATGTGGAACTCATTCAAATCATTCATTTTCTGATTAGCATGGTTATTTTTTTCCGGGGCCTCAGTTTTTTTTTTTTTTTTTTTTTGTTTTGTTTTGTTTTGTTTTTTAAATCCAGATAGTGTCAATCTTTTTCCCTTTTTGACATGTCTGAAATTGTTAAAAAGGAAATATTTTTATATAAACTTAAAAATAATTTTCCCGACTATTTTTTGCATATACACACACAGATATAAATGTATAGTGGCATTTTCCTCCCATTATATGGAAAAATAGAACATAATATATAGACTTAAAAAAAATCACAGTATATCTTAGAAATCTTTTCAGAATAGTACATTGAGAACATTCTCACTTTTTTTTTCCTGCAGGATAATTTCTCTAAAATGTGTATCCACTTGAAATGTGATTACCTATACTTAGAAAAAGAGAGAAGGGGATATAAATGGGAAAAAGGAAACAATGTGCAGATGTTTGGACTTTGTTTATAGGTGAAAACAATGGAAGATCAGAAAATTTAAGTAATTGCCCAGGATCATGCAACCAGCGCAGGGTCCTGATGCTAATCTAGGTGTTTCCAAGATCCTGGCCTCCCTGCTGTATCCATGTTGCATTTGATGTAAAAAAGGAGAGAGAAATCATGCCAACTTCTTTTTCAACAGAAATAATAGAATTCCAGACTTTATTTTCTGGATTAGCCCTTTAAGAAGCTTTGCATTCTGAAGCCTCTAGGTGTGCTTTTCAATCTTCAAAAGGACTATTTCTGATATAAAAAAGTATCATGAAATGATAGTAAATAAAACACTTTAGCTCTTTCCCTTCTGTGCGCCACTGAAGATCCTGGTGTCACCATGGGCCGCCACCCCGCCTGGTGTTACCAGTGCTGTAAGAACAAGCCACACCCAAAGCCATGCTTCTGCCGAGGTGTCCCTGATGCTAAGATCCGCATCTTTGACCTGGGGTGGAAGAAGGCAAAAGTGGATGAGCTCCACTCTGTGGCCAAATGGTGTCAGATGAATATGAACAGCTTTCCTCTGAATGCTCCAGACAGGTATGCGGGGTGACTTTGGAAAGCCCCAGGGCATGGTGGCCAGGGTCCACATTGGCCAAGTCATCATGTCCATTGGCACCAAGCTGCAGAACAAGGAGCATGTGATTGAGGCCGTGCACAGGGCCAAGTTCAAGTTCCCTGGTCACCAGAAGATCCACATCTCAAAGAAGTAGGGATTTACCAAGTTTAACACAAATGAATTTGAAAACATGGTGGCAGAAAAGTGGCTCATCCCGGATGGCTGCAGGGTCAACTACATCCCAAATCGTGGCCCCCTGGACAAATGGCAGGCCCTGCACTCATGAGAGCCTTGGTGCTGTCCCCTCCTTCCACACAACCACCAATAAATCCTACTTTCCTGTCAAAACAACAACAACAACAACAACAACAGCAACAACAACAACACTTTAGGATGAATTGAGTAAAGTACTGAAAATGAGACCCCAATATACATAGGTATTTATCGCAGGTAGCATTTCAGATTGGTAAGGGAGAAGATGGATGATCTGATGATTTTTAAAAAATTTATTTATTTATTATTGGTTTACATAAGTATTTTTTATTTTGGTGGGAAGAGGTAACTAGGTTTCCTCATTTTTAGAGGCGGTACTGGGGGTTGCATTTTACTACTTGAGCTGTACCCTCCCCCATGATTTGGTGACTTACGTTGCAACAAATTTCTAATTTGTCAAAACAACACCACCACCACCTGTTCATTGCTTCAGTCTTTACATAAAAAATAATTTACAAATTAAACAAAAGATAATATAAAAGGACTTTGTGAGGTTAGCTTTCTTACTAGACTGAACTGAGTGAGTACAGCCATGAAAATTTCATTTTTTTCTTGATCACTATATTTTTGTGTGAGTTCTGTTTGTCATGGGTTTTCTCCAGCAAAAGTCCCACTGTAGAAGAGTGAATTTTCTCAAGACTTTATCAGGTAAAGAGAGTGAGAGGGAGCCAGAGACCAACTCCCAAGCTGTTCCAAAGCTCTTACATTTATTGAGAATAGTCAAAAAATATATCACAGTGAAATACATCATAGGACTGAGTAAGGGGTATGGTGTATGTGCAGGGATGCGGGTCAGCAGTTTCAGTTCATGAAAAACAAAAACATTATAATCTTAATTTATACTTAGAAGGTTACAATATTGATAATACAAATGGTTATTTTAAGCCTCAAACAATCATGAGCAAGGTTACAGTGTTCTGAATAATTGATAATGAAACCCCAGGCCACCACAGAGTCTTCATACTATGATCAGAAATCATCTAAGCACGCGAAGCAGCCAAGCTGCCCCCAGCTGAGGGCTAGGTCAGTTTTCTGTGAGCAGGAGTGACGTACACTATCCACCTGCGCCTGGTAAGCCAAGCACGTCCTGCCGGTTAGGGCGAGGGATGAGCTATGGTTTTCCATAAGCAGAAGCAGCCCTGAGTCTGTGACCTTGAACTAAACAAAGTGAGCAAAGCATGTCTCTGCTTTTCACGGCGAGGAGACAGTTCATAGCTGGTCCCTGCTAGCACAGCAGCTTCAAGGCAGCTGAGCGAAGTCCCGCAGCTAAGGCGGTGACTGCCACTGAGAGTTCAGTCTTTTGTGCTTTGGACATTTTGCTTTGAAGGAGCAGTATAATGACAAACACAGAAAGCATGGGTTTTGATTATATATTTCTTATGTGTTTACATAAAGGTGAGAATATGATTTCGTTAAACAATCATTACAAAATCAAAATTTGTTAACCCAAGTTTGTGCTCCCACAGTTTTGTATTTTCTGTAATTGCTCCTTAACACCAACTTGGGGCAGGCTCACAGCTTTCCTGATGTGTTTTATTTACAAAAGCTGTAGTTGTGCTCTCGTCCCTTATTGAGCGTGACCTGTGACAGGAGGGACCTGTCCTACTCTGTGGTCTTTCACTCCTTTCTCCCCATTGCTGGGAGTTGTACATTTATGCAGCCTTTTTTGGATTATCTGTTGAAATAAGGTGCCGATGCCCTGTGACTCAGGAGCTGTACCTCCAGGAACTGAGCGCTACAGATATGCTCATGCAACCTTATCTGAAAGGTGAGTCCTTTAGAGATGAAAATTCTTTGTTCTGATAGAAATTCAGCACATCTGCAGCCTGTGACTTAGTGTTTACTAACAAGAGAGCTGCTAAACCTACCCCAGCTCTCCTGGCACAGTGGTGAGTTATGTTATAGCTTACATATTGGATGTTTAACTTGTTCCCAGTGCTTTTTAGTATAAAAAATGCTGCAGTGAGTATCTTGGTGTACATGCTACCCACTCATGAGTGCTGAGAAAGTGTCTTACCTGCTGTAGCTAGGAAAGTCTTCTGCTTTACATTTTCCCTCCTCGTACTTCAAGGAGCACAGGAAAGCTCAGTTTAAAGTCACAGCTGATTGCCTGCAGGGGCGTGTGACTGATGGCAAGCCCTTGGCCCTTCCTGAGCAGGAGTTTCTGCAGATCTGGGCCTCTCAGACTGACCTGGGACAGTGGTAACAAACGAGCTCTTCACTGTTGCCCACGATCAACTTCTCCACCTTCCTCTAGGGGTGTGTGTCAGTCAGGATGCCATTATTTGTTTCGGACAAGACAACCCATTGGTGAGAGAGCCCCGTGCTTTTCTGGTCCCCTACCCCACTGTGATGCCATTGTGCTACAGTCGTGTATAGTTACTGACTCACAAAACATCTTCAACTGTCATTAAGGGGGTAATACTGCAGCCAGTTGAAAACTATTATAAAAATGTTGGCAGAAATTATATAAGATTATTTCTGATTTTCTTGGCTTCTCTTTTTCTCGTTCCTTTAGCAAGAAGCAATGGTAGTTTAAGTTACTTAACTTGAGTATCTGCCCTAGCACATGTCATTTTTTTTTATTATCCCAATGAAAGTCTGGGTCAACAGTAAGTTTCTTCACAGGTACAGAAGTAACTTGATATGATATAAAAGCAAGATTTTATTCTGATTTATTAGCTTTGTTTTGTGTGTGTGTGTGTGTGTGTGGTTTTACTTTTATTTTTTTGTCAAACTCAGGAAAAAACTACCAAAATATTGCAAAGTTTTCCCATGCAGTCTTCATCGAGGTTCCCCAAATGTTAACAGCTTACACAGTGACAGTGTAGTTATCAAAATCAGGAAACTAACACTGATATAGTACTGTTACCTAGTCTCCCGGCTGTATTCAGTTTTCACCGGTTGTCTCAGTAATGTCCTCCCTCTGTCCAGGATCTGATGCAGTTGCATTTTAGTTGTCATGTCCCCTCTTAGTTTTCTTTAATCTGAAACCATTCCAAAATCTTTCTTTGTCTCTCACGACTCTTATACTTTGAAGAGAACTGGTCAGTAATTTTATAGAATGCCCCACAATTTGGATTTGTGTGGTTTCCCCATGATTCAATGAATGTTAAAAATTTTTGGTTAAGAGAACTCTACAAGTGATGTTATTAAGCTTACTAGGAGGCACGTGCTACTGATTTGTACAATTACCAGTGATGCTAACTTGTTCACTTGGTTTAGGTGATACGATTGGGCTTGTCTGCTGTAGTTGTGCTTTTCCTTTGTAATTAATAAGTGTTCTGTAGGAAAACACTTTGTGACCAGGTAATTATCTTATTTTACATCATACTCTCTAATTTTTATTTTCATTGATGATTCTTACCTGAAATGATATTATTACCGTGGTGTTTGCCAAATGGTGATTTTCTGTTTCCGTCATTCCTTCTGCATTTATTGGTTGGATCTCCTATAAAGAAAAGCTTTCACCACCAAGCCCATAAAAACCAGCAACACGGCGCCTTCACAGCCACCCCCTCTCTCCCTCTTTGGAGACAGCCCACAATCTGTCTATGGAGTGTGTGCCTACTTTTAATCTGAGCACCCAAACCCCACACCTCATGGCCTTTCTCTTGACGTTCAATGTATCTCTCTGAATAAATCTACATTCAATCAAAAAAAAAAAAAAGAAGAAAAGCTTTCCTTCTTAGGTATGTGTTCAATTTTTAAATCTATATCAGAATAGCCTTGAGGATTTTTATTTTACTTATATCAGATGTACTTACAGATTCTTATTCTATGGATTCAATCTATTACCATCATTATTTTTGTGCTATAATTATTATAGTTTGGCCCTAGGGAACCCCTTCAAGAAGGCTTCTGTCCCATCACTTTTTGAGGATTGACTGGCTTTCTAGTACCACAGGATGTCCCAGGCTCATCTTGTGCATTCTCTGCTCTAGCCCTGGAATTAGCCATTTCACCAAGGAAGATTAGCTGTCTTTATTGAAGATTGGAATTCTTCTATGCTCTTTCCCTCATACTTGTATGTCACCATCTTTTAAAAATCTTTCCAATATAAAACCACTTTGGAGGATGTGGGCATGTAACTCTGTTGAACAGAAGTTAGTTTATATCCAGTAATTCCCTTTGTAGTATATTCTGTTTAGTTCCCAGCAGATTCATCTTGCACTAATTAAAGTGGGAGGATTTCTGCACAGGTTCCACTGTGCCAAATATGTTATTTCATGGAAACATGGTTGAAGATTTTCTTTGGTTTCATTGAGTACTTGATAATAACAGTTTTGAAAACTTTTCCAAGAGCTTTCTTCCAATGCTTATAGTATAGAAATATTTATATTCTCCATATTTTTAGTATAGCGGACTCAATTTTTTTTTCCTTAAGAAAAATGTTGACTTTGCTTTAAGTACTCTCTTGGTTCACTTCCAAGGTGGGTTGGCCATCTATCCAGAGTACAATTTTGATTAGGCTTTACAATGTCTACAAAAGATTTCAGCCTTTTCTCCTTATTTATCATGTAAAACACATCTTTGCTCTTAATATACAGTATAAATTAGATCCCTGTCACAAACTGTAACTTCAAATTTGCAGTCTCTAGAATGGTGGAAAAGACAAATTATGAAGCATTATTTACAAGCCATTAGTTCCTAGACACTTGAACTTAAAACTAAGGGAGGCATTAGAACTCCATGTTCTTAGACTGTGTTGTTTTGGCACCACAGATTTCATTCATACTCTTTATTAATTTATCTTGTATTTATCTGTAAATTACCTTTACTAGTGGTTCTCAAAGTGTGGTCCCCTACCACTAGTAGTGCCAGCCTCCTGTGGGAACTAGTTAGAAGGGTAGCCTTCTTGGGTAACACCGAGAGGAGGTAGTGTGGGTTATCAAGCCCTCAGGTGATCCTGATGCAGGAGAAACATTGCTGTGTCCATTTCCTGTAAATTGTTTCCAATTCCTGGTGGAGGTACAGAGTGCCAGTTATCCTTTTGCTGTTTTATATTATCTGTTTTACCTAGCTTGTAGGGGTAGTGAGTTATTTTGAAGATTAACTCTCTGTTCTCTCCTCCCCTTGAATCTGGTAGCCTCAAATTTACTTTCTGTCTCTATGAATTTGTTAATTTTAGATATTTCATACAAGTGGAGACTCATACAATATTTGTCCCTTTTGCCTTGCTTATTTCACTTAACATGTTTTCCAGGTCCATCCATGTTGTAGAATGTGTGTCAGAACTTCATTCATTTTCATAGTTGAATAACAGTCCATTGTATGCATATATCATATTTTGTTTATCCATTCATTTGTTAATGAACACGGGTTATTTTCACTTTTTGGCTGTTGTGAATAAGGCTTGCAATGAATGTTGGTGTATAAATATTTTTTAGAGACTTTATTCAAATCTTGTGTATATATCTAGGAATGGAATTTGAGGGTCATATAGTAATTCTGTTTTTATCTTTTTTAGAAAATACCAAACTATTTTCCACAGTATATGTATTGTTTTTATTACCACCAACAAGCTACAGTTTCTTCATATCCTCGCCAGTGCTTATATTTTGTTTTAAAAAAAGTATTAAAATTTTAAAATAATTATGGCTACCCCAGTAGGCACAAAGTGGTGTCTCAGTGTGATTTTCATTTGCATTTCTCTAATGGCTGATGATGTTAGGCATTTTTTCATGTGCTTTCTGGTCATTTATATATCTCCTTTTAAGAAATGTCTATTCCAGACCTTTGCCCATTTTAAAATTAACTTGTTTGTCTTTTTGTTGTGTTATACAAATTTTTTATATATTTTGGATGTTAAACCCTTATCAGATATATGGCTTACAAATATTTTCACCCATTAGGTAGGTTAACTTTTTACTTTATTGATAATATCTTGATGTACAAAAGTTTTATTTATTTATTTATTTTAAAGTTTTACATTTGATGGAGTCCAATTGATCTATTTTTTCTTTTGTTGCTTGTACTTTGGTGTCATATCTAAGAGCTACTGCCATGATCATGACAATCCACGATCATGAAGATTTACCTCTGTGTTTTTGCATAACAGTTCTGTGATTTTAGCTTTTATATGTAGATTGTTGATCCATGTTGAGTTAACTTTTGTATATGGTGTGACGCAGGGGTCAACTTCATTCTTTTATGTGTGGAAATCCAGTTGCTCCAGCAAAATTGGTTGAGGAGATCTTTCTTTCTCCATTGAATGAACTTGGCACCCTAATCAAAATCACTTGAAAATAGATTTATGGCTTAAAGTCTGGACTTTCAGTACTGTTTCATTGGTGTATATGTCTATTCTTATGTACTATGTTGTTTTGAATATACATTTCTCATGCTGTTTTATATACTTTTAAAAAACTTCTTTAGGCATTTTAAGTGTTATTTTAACTTTTTGTTCTTGATAAGACTAAAATTATGAATAACTTTAAACATTTAAAATATTGCACTTAGTAAATTATAAAGAAGTAACTTTAGTATTATGTGATATGTACACCCCTGGGCTTCTGAGGGAAGCATGAAAATGCACAAGACTTGTTTCTCTTCTCTAACAACTTGCAACTCCATTCATTTACTTTAAAAGTAGTATACTTTTGCTTTGCCGTTCTATTTTTTCATGTGAGTCCACCCTTATGATGTCGTTAGTATAGTATATGAGATGCTTATCCCTGTTGCAGCAAAGTTGTAAAATTTAGATATTACAGTTTTTTTTTTTTGCTGTTGTATAGTTTGTATCTTTACTTTAAGCACCTAATTTTATTACTCTTGTTATGTTTTTATAATTCATTTCTGTTATATTCTGCAACTAGTTTCCTAGAGTATGGGTCTTTCATGTTTTAGTTTTTTTATGAAAGGCACTTTAAGCCATTATACTACTGAAGTTTGCCTCCTTCTGTATGGTTTTACCCATCCATCTGCAAATACGGAAATTTTCTTGGGCAAATTTATATTCTGGTGCTGAGACTTTTTCACTGTGTGTTTTGCAGATAGTGAGATAAGCTATTGTAATGTGAACTTCCAGGATAAATTTTTAGTAGTTGATAGCGATGTTCTAAAGCATGTGCTCCTCTTGCATGAACTTAATTATGTTTATCTTTAGTTACTATTGCCTAGAATAGCACTGTGTGATAGAAATATAATTTGAGCCACATATGTTATTTAAACATTTCTAGTAGCCTCATTTAAAAGAGTTAAAAAGGGCTAGATATAATTTTAATGTATTTTATTTAATCTGACATATCCAGGATATTATCATTCTAACATTTAAACAATATAACAGGATTGAGATATTTTACATTTTTTAAATACTTTTTCAAGTTTTTGGAACTATGTGTTCACTTTATATTTACTAAATAATTTTTGTAATTTTTTTTAAATTGAGGTATAGTCAGTTTACAATGTTATGTCAATCCCTGGTGTACGGCACAATTCTTCAGTCATACATGAATATATATATATATATATATATTCATTTTCTTATTCTTTTTTACCATGAGCTACTATAAGTTATTGAGTATATTTCCCTGTGCTATACAGTATAAACTTCTTTATCTATTTTACTTTTTTAAACCAATTCCTTGAAACCTAGTAGATCTTTTACATCTTGATTGGATCACCGAATTTTCATCAAAAATGCTTGATCTTAGTTGAGACTTCAAACAATTTATGGTTGAAAATGTAGATTCACATGACTAAGTTCTTCCAAAGAAACTTATACTTTTCAATATCTGAATTAAGTGCCAAAAATTTTTCTTTTTAATATTTTTATTTATTATGATAAGACTTGTTCATGCTTTTTTAGAATTTGAAGCAAAAATTTAACAGTTCCAAATCTGTGCTTCTTAAATTAAGCAAATTCACTAATTCTTGTGTCAACTTAGTGTTATTAACATCATTTCCTAAGGATATTGCATAAGTTGAACAACTTTAATTAACTCGATCAAAACAAAAAAGTGTTCAACTATTTATGATTATTTTTGCAGCCAATTTTTACAGCACTCTGCATTGTAAATAAAATATTCTGTATATTGATTCACATTAGGGAAAAGTGTAAAATCTTTATTATCAAATCATATTATTGTAGGTTCGTCACCAGTTGTGGGTTCTGGCCAGCAGAAGTCCCACCGAGACGGAATAAATTACTCAAGACTCTGTGGAAAAGTGAAGAGAGCCAGAGGGAGTTGGGAGCCTCGAGCCTTTCAAATCTCCCACATTTATTGAGTACAGTCAAAGGAGGAATGCAGGAATTTAGGGAAGGACAGGGTGGGATCACAGTGAGTACAAAGGCTTTGTTTATTGTTGGTGTTGGGCTCAAGGTCAGAAGACCCTTTATGGTGAATCACGTTTTCGTGGGTTTTGAGCCTTTCAGCTTATCAGGGCAGAACATCTGAGAATCAGCTGCTTAAGAACTTGGACTCAGGTTGCTGTGCCTGTCTTAGGTTGCCCCCCTCAGGAGATGTTTCCCGTCATTGGCTACCCAGCTTTCTCACTTCTGAGTCTGCAGCTTTTTATCATTCCAGCCCAAGGCTGTTTTGGGGATAGAAGACTAACAGCAGGCACACCCAGCGTTTATAGCCAGGGACCTGGGTCATTGCTAAAACCTAAAGGCAGTTACTAAGCACATCTTCTTTAAGGAGATAAGGGGCTGGGATCTGTTACAATTTGTTAACCCAATCACGGGCTCCCACAATTATGAAAACTTTCAATTTCAACATAAATGTCTGTACCTGTGTAACTAGGTCTTAGGTACAGTTTCTCTTTCTTTGGTAATTCAGGCCATGCTTGTTTACCTTTACTGAGATACCAGTGAGAAAACATAAGCACTGCCATTTTTGTCTTTGATTATTGAATATTGAAAAAAAATACTTTCTTGATCAGCGTTAATAATACAGTAAATCTTTGTGAAATTCTTCCTCTACTCAACCATTGAGCGAAGAACACAAGATTCTTAAATGTATTGTTTTCTATTTTTTCAGTAGTTTTGTAAGCTGGCTAGGATTCTTATTATTTTCAGGTACATACTTATCAGTTTTAACAACTTAATACATGCTACTTTTCATAGCTTTAGAATGCTGAGTACAAACATTTTTCATTCTTTTCTTTTGAGGGGGAGATAATTAGGTTTGTTTGTATGTTTGTTTGTTTTTTATGATGGCACTGGGGACTGAACCCAGGACCTTGTGCATGCTAGGCACACGCTCTATCGCTGAGCTATACTAGCCCCCTCACTAATCTACTCTATGTATATCATACAGTGGAGCAGAGCAATAAGAGGAATATCAGTTTCTTCTTTTAAAAGTCCAATAAGTGTAGGTTTTTAACCTAACATGGCTGGAGCTCTCTATTGAGACGGAAACTAATATTTTAATATATAGGTGAAATTCTTTGGCTGTTTAAAAGGTGAAAAATAATCCATGCTACAATTTTGATTTTTTTAAGGTACATATTTGACATTTCTTCTTAAGTTTGGAAGTTCTTTCAAACAAAATGTGTCTAAAGTTGTACTTTGGTAGTGTCTCGTATCACATGACTTATCTAAAGCTAAAAGAAAAGTAATTTCTCATATTTTGAATCTACTGATTTTTGATACTGTTAGACAGGTCTTCCATATGACGGACAGTTGTTTGGTGGCTTAATTGAAGGCCTTCTACTTTTTCTATAATATCTGTTTTAGTATTCCTCATAATTTTCTAATAAAATATCTATAAGTGAAATAATTTATTTACCATCTCTCTACTTAAATATGGTTTCTTCCCTATTTCCTTCCCTCCTTCCATCCTTCCTTTCTTTCTTTCATCTCTCTCTCCCTCCCTCCCTTTCTTTTTGCAAGAATCCATGCCATTCTATAGCTCATGAGAGTAATAAGCTCAGATCCTTTAAAAATCTTTTAAAAATGTTTGTTGGACATTTAATTCTGATCTCAGGTGAATAATTTTGTTGCTTTTCTTTTGACTTAGGAAACTTCTTATGAAAATGTACTATGCATTTCCTGAAAATGTCTCTTAATATTGTCTACATGTTGTTTAAAATATTTTTATGTAAGTAATAGTTTTTAAATTTTGCTCTACCAGAGCTAATTGTGATTATTATTCATGTTAAAGTTGGTGTATTGTTTTCTTCTAGTCTCACTTCACTGTGCCGGTGGCAGCGCTAGCTTCACTGCATCTCCACTTGATTCTGCTTGGGTAGGATGCCTGTGTTTTAATTTTGAAATTTTGTTATACCCTATCCCCTTTTGCCCAGAACAAAAAGTTAAAGAAAACAACTTAATTCAAAATATGTTAAAATTAAAAATTTCCATAAAAATTAAAATAAAAATTATCTCTGGTTATCAGTTATAATTTCATAGGGATCACTGTAACTTGTGTACTTTGCAAAAAATTCAATAAATGATTTACTCTATTATTACATTGATGTGTAGAGAAAATTCATTTTAGTTGAATAGTTAGTTGATGCTGACTAGATAAAAACAATAGATGTTTCTTTTGTAGATAGATATTTTACATTGCCTCAGCTTTTAAATTTAGAAAAAATTAATTATAATTAAATAAAAATTCAATTCCTCAGTAATGGTAGTCCCATTTCAAGTGTTCACTAGTCACATGCAGCCAATAGTTAATGTATTGGAAATTAAACTTTGAGAGTTGGTTATATACTTGGTTAAAATATTTTGATGACTTGAGACCAAAGATTATAGCCCTTTTAGCATTTTTTCTTTTTTTTTTTGATAATGTTAATGTCACAGGAGCAGTACAAAGAGGGCTTATGTATGACTCAAGAAACCTGGAATGAGCTGCTGAAAGCTACAGGGACACCTTGTTTTAGTTTTGCACTTTTCTTTATCGTGCTTTGCAGATATTGCATTTTTTTAAACAAATTAAAGGTTTGTGGCAACTATGTTAAGTAAGTCTGTTGGTGCCATTTTTCCAACAGCATTTGCTCACTTCATGTCTTTGTGTTACATTTTAGTAATTCTTGCAATATTTCAAAAATTTTCATTATATTATACTTGTGGTAATCTGTGATCAGTAATCCTTGATGTTACTATGGCAATTGTTTTGGGGTGCCAAAAACCACACCCATTTAAGATGGCAAACAATCGGTAAAGGCTGTGTGTTCTGGCTGCTCCACCAAATGGTCGTACCCCCATCTCTTTCCCTCTCTTCAGGCCTGCCTATTCCTTAATACAGAACAATATTTTAATCAGGGTAATTAATAACCCTACAGTGGTCCCAGTGTTCAAGTGAAAGTAAGAGTTACATGTCTTTCACTTTAAATCAAAAGCTAGAGACAATTAAGTGCAGTGAGGAAGACACGCTAAAGCTGAGTTAGGCTGAAAACTAGGCCTCTTGTGCAAATGAGCCAAATTGTGAGCAAAGGAAAGTTCTTGAAGGAAATTAACAGTGCTACTCTGTGAATACACAAATAATAAGAAAGTGAAACAGGCTAATTGCTGATACAGAGAAAGCTTTATTTTTCTAGATAAAAGATCTAAACAGCCACAGCATTCCCTTAATCCAAAACCTAATCTAGAGCAAGGCCCTAATTCTCTTTAATTCCCTGAAGGCTGAGAGAGGTGAGGAAGCTGCAGAAGAGAAGGCTGAAGCTAGCAGAGGTTGGCTGATGAGGTTTAAGGAAAGACACAATCTCCATAACACAAAAGTACAAGGGGAAACAATAAAGGCTGATGGAGAAAGTGCAGCAAGTCAGCCTCAAGATCTCAATAAGAGAATTCATTTCGGTGTCTACACTAAATGATAGATTTTCAGTGTTGATGAAACAGCCTTATATTGGAAGATGCCATCGAGGACTTTCATTCGGGTCTAAGATTGCTGGTGACTTTAAGTTGAAACCAGTACTTATTTACCATTCTGAAAACCATCAGGACCTGAAGAATTATGTTCAGTCTGCTCTCCTGTGCTCTATGAATGGAACAACAAAGCCTAGATGAGAGCACATCTATTGACAACATGGTTTATTGAATATTTTAAGCTCACAGTTGAGACTTCAGGAAAAAAAAAAAGATTACTTTTAAAATATTTTTGCTCATTGGCAATGAAACTGATCACCCAAGA
Source organism: Camelus bactrianus (assembly GCF_048773025.1). Classification (NCBI taxonomy): domain Eukaryota; kingdom Metazoa; phylum Chordata; class Mammalia; order Artiodactyla; family Camelidae; genus Camelus; species Camelus bactrianus. Next base: position 42,247,955 of record NC_133561.1, on the reverse strand, counting down.
GCTCTGATGGAGATTGGTGTTATGTGCCTGCTAACAAAACATATGTTCTTCAGTCCATGGAAAGACTGATTACAACTCTCAAGTCTTATTATTTAAGATATATTTTGCAAGGCTACAGCTGCCATAGGTAGAGATTCCTCTGATGAATCTGTGCCAAGAAAAGTGAAAACCTCCTGGAAAGGGTTCCCCATTCTAGATGCCATTAAGAACATTTGTGACTTGTGGGAAGAGGTCAAAGAATCAACATTAACAAGAGTTTGAAAGACATTGATTCCAATCCTCCTGGATGACTTTTTGAGGAGTTTAAACCTCCAGTGGAGGAATGAACTACAGATGTGGTGGAAATAGCAAGAGAATGAGAATCAGAAGTGGAGCAAGATGTGACTGAATTAGCTGCAATCTCAGAATAAAATGTGAATGGGTGAAGAGTTGCTCCTTATGGATAAACAAAGAAAGTGATTCTTGAGATGAAACCTACTCCTGGTGAAGATGTTATGAAGATTGTTGAAATGACCAAAATAATTTAGAACATTACATAAACTTGATAAAATTGCAGTAGGGTTTGAGGGAATTGAGTCCAGATTTGAAAAGTTTTACTGTGGATAGAGTGCTATGAAACAGCATTACACATTAGAGGGAAATCACTTGTAAAAGCAAGAGCCAACTGATGAAGGAAACTTCAATGTTTAATTTTTAGAAATTACCACAGCCACCTCAGCTTCCAGCAACCACCGCCCTGGTCAGTCAGCCGCCACCAAGATGGAGGCAAGACCCTCCACCAGCAGAAAGATTGCAGCTCACTGTCAGCTCAGTGGATGATTAGCATTTTCTAACAATAAAGTATTTTTTGATTAAGGTATGTATTTTTTTAGACATAATGCTATTGTGTACTTAACAGGCTATGGTATATTGTAACTATAACTTTATATGTACTAGGAAACCCCAAAACACCTGTGACTTGCTTTGTTGTGACATTGGCTTCATAGCGGTAGTCTGGAATTGAGCCTACAGTGTTTCCAAGGTATGCCTGTACTTGCATTGTCTTTGTGGCATGCCTCATAATTATGCAAAATTAAAAAAAAATTTCAAACATTGTTTATGGAAAAAGGCTATTTAGTAATCAAACATTTGGACACATGTATTATATTTGAAGTCATGGCTCATCCCCCATTATTCTCCAAGTATTCTGCAGGAGTACGTGGGGAGTGGGGGCATGTCTATATTCTAAACCTGCTTTCATCATTTCAGTGAAAGACCAAATGACAACAAAAGAGGGGAGTAATTTTGTTTAAGCGCTCTCTCACAAGTTACAATTTAAGAATATCTCATCTATAGAGCTCTATAGAGGTCTCATCAGGCTTACAACAGATCTTTAAATTAGGAAATTTAATTTCAGTTGACATGGACTGTGGAAAGAAGTTAATGGAGTTCAAGTATTTAATATTCTGAGTTTGGGTAAGTATGAAAATGTTTTGTTATGCATACCTCAACTGCTTTGTGTTTTTTAAAGCTAGAAGTCTCTCAACTAGTTATAGCACCAGCCTTTCTCTCTCTCTCTCTTTCTTTTCTGCTTTTTATTTTGTCTTCTTTTCTTTCTTTCGCTGTTGTCCTTTCAGCAAGCCAAGCAGTAAGTTCTCCATGTTTCTGATTTCCCCAAAATAAATGTAAATAGTTATTCCATTCTCAGTCATGATCTGTGAATAGAGGGGGATGTCTAAAGACCTGTTTTAAAAATCATAGGAGCAAGTCTATGAATAAAAAAAGGAATTGAAACTTGTCAACTAGAGAATTTCTCTACTAGACTGTTTCGAAATGCATTCTGTAGGAGTAGTCACTAGAGATGGTCCTTTAAGAAAGGTTTCTGTGATTAAGTTTGAAGAAACACTGTGTACCATAATAGTGGCCTATTGATGAGTCATAATGCACAATAGTATGTTAAAGATTCTGAGACATCTTACAAGAAAGAAACTTGTAAAAGCTTGTTTATCTTTTGTTTCTTAAACTTCTAGGACAGTGGAATTCTTTTTTTATTTGTCATATCTGTTGTATGAGGAATGCTGCCCTCTAGAGGCATATATATATATATATATATTTTTTTTTGGTTGGGGGAGAAAACTTTCTTATATATTATCTGTCTAACATGAGAAAAAGGACAAATCTCATAGACTAAATTCCAGAAATTTAATGTAATTGTATATTTTTCATTTTTTAAAGTTTTCTTTTAAAAAATCTGAGACAAGAAAAATACATAAAGCAACGGTGAGAAGAGAAAGCAGTAAGACCTACTGGTACCATCTAAGTAAGAGCTGGTTAACATTTTCAAATCAGGAGTTCTTAGAAAAAATAAAAAGAACTCTATCTCTAATGTCCAAATGTCTTTAGTTGGTTCTCCCAATTTTCAAGAAATACATTATTTTTCTACACATATTTTCCTTTTCTGCAAGTTTACTTAAATGATTTTTATAAAGCTAATACTACACAGATGCCAAAATTGGAGAGACGGTACTCCCACAAACTTCACACATTACTTTTATTTTACAAACACTTACATAGAGCTTACATAGTACAGTGAGATAATGGCACAGAACAGAGGTAGAAATTAACAAAACAGAACAGTGTCTAGGAAAGGATCCATATAAAATGGAGTTTTGCATGCAACACAGTTGGCAATTGAAATAGTGAGGAATGGCAGATTATGCAATATATTTTGGGATAAATGATTAGGAATAGCCCATAAAAATGAAAATATTAATTTAAAACAAGTACGATTTCTAAAATAAAGGAATTACAAGACAAAAGATAGCAAGACGATGAGCACAGGACTGTAAAGAAATGGAAATGTTGCAAGCATAAAAATATGCTCAGTTGCAGTCACCAGATACACTGCAAATTAACCCAACCAGATACCAGCATCCTATCAAATTAGCAAAAAAAAAAAAATTAAATTGATAATCAATGCTCAGAAAGTTGAAAAGAAACAGGTAATTTAATCTCTGCTGGAGGGACTACTGGTACAGCTTTACAGGAGGACAATCTATTAATATAAAAATAAACATATACTACAAACTGGTGATTCCATTTCTCAGTGTCTACCCTAGAGAAATAGTTTTTTTTTTCTTTTACAAATTGCTCTGCACCAATTTGTAAGAGAAAAATGGAAAAATCTAAATATATATCACCAAGAAATATATATATAGTCTTGGATATATATCCCTCCACTGTGGAATATTTTGCAATGATTCAAAGGAGATATACATGTATAATATATATAGAGAAAGACAAGGAAACACAATCAAGACATTAAGTGGGGAAAAATAAGTTCAAGAACATACATTCTTCCTATTATTCATGTAAAAGTGGAAAAGAAAATGATTCCTACATATTCCACATAGACCCATCTATACACACACACATACAGAGATACAGACAGACGTACATAAATATGTTGGAAAAGCACTGGTAGGAAAACTGACAAGCAATCATTACCTGCAGGAAAGAATCCGTGACTGGTAGAAGGAAGTCAAGGAAAATATCAATATATTCATTTATTATTTTTTCTGCAACATTTAATTAGAAATATTTGCAAATACATAGAAAGGTTAGAAGAAATGTAAGTGAACATCCATAAACCCACCTAGATTCTACAGTAGTCTATTATATTTATTTTATATCTATTCACCATCTGTTTTTAATGCATTTCATGTTGCAGATGTCCATACACTTTACCCCTAAACACTCCATGCATATTAACTAAAATTGAGAAAGCAAATTATATTCAGTGAAATACACAAACCTCCAGTGTACCATTACTTGAGTTCAACCTATATGATCCAAGCCACTGTCAAGATAGAGAACATTAACATCACCCTATAAATCTCTCTCATGTCCCTACGCTGTCAATCCCCACACCCACCATTCTACAGGCAGACATAATTTTGAACTTTCTTCAAGCACAGATAAGTATTGCTTATTTTATAATTTCATAAAAATGAAACTATATAGTAATGTTCTCATAAATAAAATAGTGAAATGCTAGTTTACATATTGTTTATGGCCACTTTCAAGCTACTAATAGCAGTGTCGAGGAGCTGCAACAGTCTATGGCTAGCAAAGCCTAAAATACAATCTGGTCCTTTAAAGAAAAAGTTTGCAGCCTCCTGTTCAAAAGCATTTATATAGGCTTTTTCATTGCAAACTGACACCTGAAACTATCTTATGCAACTTTTCCCTTATAGAGGAAACTAAGACCAAGAGATTTTAAATGACTTATCTAAGCTTAGGTGGAAATGTAGAACTCAAATTTAGGTCTGTATTCTGAGTCCTAGTCTGATCATCTTCTCAATATACCGGTAAATTTCTACAACTTATCAAGTAAAAATATATATGCCCACAGGCTCACTTTGACTCTCATGCCCTAACTGTAAACTTCAAAATGAGTTAGAAGTTTAGCGGAACAGAATCATGGTGAGCTAAGGGAAATTTCACCTTTATGAACAAGTTTTTCCACAAAGAAGACTTTCATAGTGTGGAGCTAAACCAATGAATCCACAGTACTCTCAACTTAGGTGGATCACAGGTGGCAACTGATTAAGTGACAATTTCTTCATCAAAAAAATAGCAAGTGCTTATTATTTGCTGGGTGCTGTAGGGATATAAAGTCCTGCTGTGAGAACATCCAGTGAGTAGGAGCAGTGCATAGAAAAAACTATCATCCAGTGTACATAGTTTTAGGTGTTAGAGGTGATAAGTGTGGTATTTTCATCTGGGCATGCCAGAGAAGGCTTATGATGGAGCTGGAACTGAAGAGTTTATGACGTAGAGGATGAAGGGTGTGGGAGAGGGAATGAACAGGGCACCCCAGACCAGCGGGCCTCAGATACACCTATCTGGCTGTGACAGGAGGTATACCAGGAATATGGTGTAAAATGGCAGGTTATGAGGTTGGAAACAGTTCTAAGCCAAAATGTAATGCACCCAGAATGCCAGGCTATCTGGAACTTACGTAAACATTCTGAAAGCAGCGGGAATACAAATAGTTTTGGGGTACAGGGAAGTAGCATGAGCAAAACTACAGCCTTAGAAATAATCTGAGAAATACTGGTTTAGGTCTGTCAGCCGCGGGAGGCTGGAGAGGGATGAGAGGAGGTGAGCTGCCCAAGTGGAAAAATGCACAAGGAGCTGACATGATGCGTGAGGAGCTGACATGGAGCAAAACAGCAGTTTATCGCAGTACAAGCGGGTGAAGCGCGTCCTCGGGCGTATGCGCTTGTCTTTTTATTATGCCCGCGCATGCGTATAGTTCATAATACTTTCTCATGCTATTGGCACATGCATACATTTACTTCCCACCTCACACACATGCAAGTTATTGTGAACTTTGACCTTGTTCCCATGGCCTACTCACTTAAGACTGTCGACAAGGTCACGACAATTCCAAATGATACTTGGATCTTTCTAGAGGTGCACCAGTATTTAAGAGCCCACGGTCTCCAGTCAAAAAACACTGCACTGTTTTTAAACAGCAGATAATAGCTGAAAGCCAAGGGTCTATTTAAACTTGGAACAATTTTGAAAGAAAGTTACAAAAGATCTTCATCTGGTGCTTAAGTTGTACAATCAGAGAATTCACATGAAAAGGCACTGCCAGGTCCTGATAAAGAGGGGAAGAACTGGTAGGAATGTTAAGGGCTATGCAATTTGCAACAGGTGGTTAGCATTGCAGAGCTAGGAAAGTCAAGCCCCCGAGGCTCCCTGTGAATGTGCACCTTCACAAGGCATTGGAGGAAGGGGTCAGATGGGAGAGTGGTGAGCAGGTCAGAGACAATTCATTCCTGAACTGACGGTGGTAGGGTGTGCCTCATAGAGGTATTCAGGAGATGTTATGGGAAATAAAACTGGCATGATCTGGCCAGGTTCAGAGCCCAGATGACAGCAGTGATAGTCACAGTCTTCAAAAACTACAAATACAGGAGCAACTCAGAACTTCAGTGAAGGAAGGGGAAAGAGCCCCGCTTAATCAGTTAATCATATAAGATACTTGAGTTATCTAAGCCTCACTCTCAGGTTTATGGGATATGCAAGAAGCAACTGCAATCTGAGATGATAATCAAGAAGTAAAATTTGTCAATAATCTTTGCAATTGTTTTAAGATGAAGATGAAGAGAAAACAAGGCCCAAAAGAGCACCTGGGAAATACATATTCAGGAAACAAGAGAACCAGGAAAGGAATGGCTAGAGAAGTGTGGAGTGGGGGTAAGGGCGGCTTTTTATGGGCCAGATACTGCCAGCTGGTCAGAAACCACCAAAAGAAAAGTACCTCATTCTGTACACAAGGGCCAATTCCTTACCCTGGTATTAGCAAAATACTAAGAGGAAATCATAAATAAGGGCCAGCTCCACAAATGTCTCAACAACAAATTTTAAACAGATATGGGGAGGTTGTTAGGTTAGAGAATTCTTTTCAAACATATTTTTAGCTAACAGAACCGTGTAGGGAGAGGATGAGACTCTTAACTTCCATTGAGTCTGAGGGTAGGTAAGTTAAAAAATAATCAGAAGCCTGTATGAAGTTCTCATAAGAGCCATATAAGTAGCTGAATAGGGCAATAAAGCAGGACACAGCAGAGCTGGGAAACAACTCCGGTTCTGTTATCCTAATCAGAGGCACCACCCAGGCATGTTAAGCTCAGCTGAGTCTCCCATGAGAAAGTTAAGGGGAGGCTTCTTCTGAACACTGAACTATGAAAACCAATTCGTGCTGTACTCAAAAGAAAAAAAGAAAGGAAAATGCCCAAATACTGGGTGAACCTTTATGCTATTAAATGCCAATACCATCAAAGACATTAAAAATAATGTAGAAGACTAATTACAGCTAATTAGACTGGGGACATTTCATAATACTGCTCACTTATCCAACCAATGTTTATTATGTCCCTACTAAGTGCCAGGCCCCAGACTAGGTGTTAGGGAGTTGTGAATAAGAAGTTTATGTCTAGTAAACAGGCAACAATAATACTATATGAAGTGACAAATGCTATGGTGGAAAAAGGTATCACAGGGTACACTGAAGCACTTGACCCAGTCTTAAGGAGGTCAAAGGGGAGTTCAAAAACATTTCCCAGAGATCAGGCTCTGAAACCTGATGTCTGACTAGCCAGGCCACGTTGAAGGAAGGAGACACTCAAAAGCTAGGAAACCAGCCCAGAAGGGGTGGGAGAGAACTACGTAGGACAGTAAGGCGACAGGAGAGAAATACACCAATGTGCCTGCAAACAGTTTGTAGGTCACACTAAGAGCCCCAGGGGAGAGTAAAGATTTACATGAAGAGGTGCCTATAAAACATCCAGTTGAAAATTTCTGACAGGCATTTAGAAGAATATAAAAGAGCCTTAGGGACTAGAGATGCAGATTTGTATCCCAACATAGAGACAGTAACTAAAGCCACAAGAACACCAAAGTTCTAGCGGGAAGTGCGGACAGTCTCCACACTGAGTGGTGATGGAGAGGCCCAGGGAGACTCCCAACGCATCAACCTGTAAGAAGGTGGCAGAAGGAAAAAAAATCATTCCCCTTACACATTAAGTGATAAGACTAGGAATCTAGCTGAATATACATACATATATATATATATATTTCTTTCCCTTGACTTTATTTTTTTGGTCAGTTAAGCTTTTCTAAAATTATACTGTTAAAATTTGTCAATTTCTAGTGATTAGCATGTTTCAGTCATATATATACACAAATATATTCATTTCACACTTTTCATTATAGATTACTACAAGATATTGAGTATATTTCCCTGTGCTATACAGAAGAAATTTGTTTTTTTAATCTATTTTTATATATAGTAGTTAATGTTTACATATCTCAAACTCTCATTTTGTCCCTTCCCATCCCCTTTCCCCCAGTAACCATAAGACTGTTTATTATGTCTGCAAGTCTCTTTCTGTCTTGTAGATGAGTCCATCAGTGACTTTTTTTTAGATTCCACATATGAGTGATATTATATGGTATTTTTCTTTCTCATTCTGACTTCCTTTACTTAGACTGATGATCTCCAAGTCCATCCATGTTGCTGCAAATGACATTATTTTATTCTTTTACATGGCTGAGTAGTATTTCATTATATAATTATACCACAGCTTGTTTATTCAGCTATCTTTTGATGGACATTTTAGGTTGCTTATAGTAAATAGTGCTGCTATGAACATTGGGGTGCATGTGTCTTTTTGAATTAGATTTCCCTCCAGATGTATGCCCAGGAGTGGGATTGTTGGGTCATAGGTTAGGTCTGTTTTTAGTTTTTTAAGGAATCTCCATACTGCTTTTCATAATAGCTGCAACAAACTACATTCCCACCAGCACTGTAGGAGGGTTCCCTTTTTTCCACACTCTCTCCAGCATTTATCATTTGTGGACTTTTTAATTATGACCATTCTGATTGGTGTGAGGTGATACCTCATTGTAGTTTTAATTTGCATTTCTCTGATAATTAGCGATACTGAGCATTTCTTCATGTGCCTATTGGCCATTTGTTTGTCTTCATAGGAGAATTACTTCTTTAGGTCTTCTGTCCATTTTTGGATAGGACTGTTTGTTTTTTTGTTATTAAGTTGTATCAGCTTTTTTTTTTTAACATTCTGGGAATTTAGCCCTTGTCAGTTTCATCATTTGCAAATATTTTCTCCCATTCTATAGGTTGTCATTTTGTTTTGTGTATTGTTTTCTTTGCTGTGCAAAGATTATAAGTTCAATTAGGTCTCATTTGTTTATTTTTGCTTTTATTTCTATTGCCTGGGTTTACTGCCCTAGGAGAATATTGCTAAGATTTATTTCAGAGAATGTTTTGCCTATGTTTTCTTCTAGGAGTTTTTTTTTAATTGAATTACAGTTAGTTTACAATGTTGTGTCAATTTCTGGTATACAGCATATTGCTTCAGTCTAGCTGTATATTTAAAAAATTTATTTATACATTAAAATATTGCACATAGGAAAATGTTAACAGTGATTACTTTAAGTGATTAAAGATTACAAGTTTTACTTCAAAATAAATGTAATAAATGCATAATTAGAAAATAATTAATTTATTTTTGAAAGTTAAAATGTTTTTTCTTCTATTACAAAAGCAATGTTAAATGGTCCTTAAACAAACATGATGATAAATCATGGTAAATTTGTTACTAAAGATAGGAGGGTTTTTAAACTTCTTTGAATACAGCTGATTTAATTCTGTAGATCTTTATTCAAAAATGAATTTCAAAGAAATCAAATTATTTCAAGAGTGAAGGGAGGAGCTCTTTAACATAGTAAAGCACATACTACAGTTATTGCAAAGGTACTGGAAGGCCCCCCCACACACTCTCTCCCTCCCTTCCACCAGCAATAAAGGAAGTGCTGCCCCCTGGTGGAGGACGGCTCAGTAAGCCTATGCGGCTTCCACTGCCAAGCCCACGACTGACCTTCATTTCCAGCCTGCGCACAGGGTAAGGCAAGTCCTGTTACTTTCCCAACAGCACACATTTATGTAAAGTATCTCCAATATGTCACCTCACAGGACAAAGAGCATCCTAGAAAACTGGGAGAATACACATATTTGCCTTCTCCTCTACAGTCAGACACCCAAGATAGGATGGAGTCTGATCTCCGAGGCAGACAGCATTATCTGAGGTATGACCTAGAAAGGGAAAAAGTGACTGAAAAAAAAATGTCACTTCATGGACCTACAATAAAACAGATGCACATGAACAAAGTGGAGATGTTAATAGTTTTGATCCAGAATTCTGACCTTGCTTGGAACCAGTAACTTGAGTTTTCAGTTAATATTAACATAAAGTGTCTATTGACAGATAACCTTAAGATAATGACAAGTGGTCGTGGTCACTAAATGACACCATGTCATGACATAATTTGAAGAGTAAAGAAAAGTTCTGTCCATAGAGGTAATTGAAAGGCCAAGGATTCTATTACTGAGTGAGTGAATTTTGATAGATCAGATCTGTGGGTTCAATGTTCACATATATGAAATGAAGGCACAAGATTAGTTTAGTAACTTTCAAGCTTTTTTTTTTTTTTTTTTTACTGTGAGTCATAGTAAGACATTTTACAGCAGGGTATCTGAATACACAAAACACAGGTAAGTTTCATGGAACACCATTATCTCTTAAACTTAGGAAGAATAATGTTCATGGAAAGAGAGACAAATGAGATTAAAGCAATTGAACTTTGAAGCAGAAGGGAGATGATTAAAAGAGCAAGATTCTGGAGGAGACATGGGGTAGACAAAAATCAAAAGGACTGATATTAGTCTTGGGAATGATAGGGATCACTTTTTTCTTCACAGACAGGAAGGACGGAAGGAGGAATCAAGAAACAAAAGCCTTTTGAGATTGAGAGGTAGAAAATTGACAGAAGCCTAGCTCTGAAATCTTCAGTCATCTCAATGAGGAGAGTAAAACACTTACTGAGCAGCGTAAGCTCTAGTTGTTAAATAAACATTTTATTTTATGTAGGACTGTTTAACTTTGATTCCTATTTTGTTTTATCACAGTGGAAATTTAATAACTTTCAATATTCATAACTTTTAGTAACTTACTTTACCAGAGTTAAAATTTGATTAGGATTTGACATTCTTAAAGTATTAGTGATGTCTTAGACACATTACAGAAAAAGATTTAAATGAAGAAGCCAACTTAGTAAAGTGTATTCCCTGTGGCCAATATTGGTTAATATTGTTTTCTCCTTAATAATTTGACATTTTCATAAGGAAAATAATCTCAAGTATGCTACCTATAGACTAATTCTAAGGGAAAAACCTGTATTATTATTGTAATGAATGTCATCTGCCTTGTGGAATTAAAAAAAAATTTAAACTGACTCAAAATATTTTTTTAATATATAGTATATACAAGAATTTACATTTAATTTAGAATAATTTTGAGAATTTTGAGATCACATATTCTACTTCTATTAATATAATCTGTATTTTAAAATGTTATTTTCTAGTTTTTATTTATTTCAAATATTTCACTCCAACTCTTTCTTATTTCTTAAAGTAAAAATAAAAATGAGCAATGATTTGCTTTGACAAAGTAATTCTTAAGGGTTTAGCAGCAATTAAGTTTATTTAACCTCTCAGTTTAGATTGGTTTTACTCTGTAACAGCAAATACTGAAGAAATTAGACTAGGTCTGAATAAAGCTGGTGGTGAAACTGAGTTTTCTACAATACAATAATGCAGGCAGTTCTCTTGTAAAACAATATATGTGTCTCTAGAAAAAACCTAAAGTTCTGCAAAATCATACCCTAAAAATACAGAGAAGCCACTCAGAACTATGCAGCTTTGTAATCTCTGTACTAGCAAAACTGGTAAGTGTTCTCATAAAATTCTACTATAGTTGAACATTTGCACCCAATATCAGTTAGTATTCTCCTTTGAAATGTAAGTCCACAAGGGCATTCAATTCTGTTAAAGATAAATTGTCAAAATTAAAAATTCTGATCCAGGATGTAGCCTTTCTTCTTTAGATACTACCCTCTTTTTTTTTTTTTTTTTTTGAGTAAACATGGGGAAACATTTTCATGGTTTATTTGTGTTCGCAGCTCAGCCAGGTAGTCTAACATTGTAGAAATCCTAGTAGTTCTTGAAGCCATTAACTGGCCTCTGTTTGCCCTCTTCCAAAGGATTGTCAGGTATTTTCCTTAAGGTCATCATATATTGCTAAGACTCTGTGAGAAAGCTCATCCCTCAAGGCTTTGAAACATTGTTATGCTGGAGACAATTATTTCTGGACCAATGTGACTTTCACATTATACTGACCTTATCCCTTAATGATGAATGAACTGATTCTCACTACAGAAGTGTGTTATGTAGAAAAAAAAGTAGACAGTAGTCTCTAGCTGTCCCATTGCTATGTCATGATTCATGTAGTGGACAGTATTTGTGCACATTCATGTTTATATATACATAGTACCATGTAGTAAAGGAAAAGAGCTTTGGGATTTGGCTGACTTGGCCAGTGGAATCAAATTTAGGTGAATGAGTTTTGGTTATGTGAAGTAAATACTAATTATCTGGTAGGATTCTTTTGGTGATTGAGATAATTTATATAAAACATCTAGCACAGTGATGGGCATATTGCAGAAACTCAACAAGTGTTATTTCATTTTCTAGTGATGAATCTTAAGGCTAAAAATACTAAGTGACTAGCTACCCCTGTACATAGCAAAAGTCAGATTCACTATGTAATTCTTATGAGAAATTCCTATACACACATACATAACTGTAGGTTCATAGATAAATGCAGATTCTCCTACAGATTTAAGGTTTATTATTCCCTTAATTGATTAACGTTTCACTAGTTCATATCCTTTTCTATCCAGATATTAAGGCTGATAATGATAAAAAAAATTGGTAGGGAAGCTCTCTCCTTGATGTAACTTCCTATACTAATTAGAATAGGACGCTGTACTAAGGTTGTGTCAGCAGTTTAACTCATGCCTGTTTGCACTTTTCCAGTAGACTATAAAATGTTTCCCTAGCTGCCTGATAATAGTCTGACATTGGCAAATTCATTGCTTCCTTTTTAAAAAAATGGCATCTCCCCCGGTCAAAATAAAATATAGCAGGTTGCTTGTTTTATGTTACTGCATTATGTTGATTGTGTGAGTCTTCCTTTAGAGTAATTTATAAATGAATATGAAATTCATTAATGTGAAGTTAACACATTTCTATTTTTTTCAGTAAAATTTCTTCATGTTAAGATGGTCAGTATTTTATTCTTTTATTTATAGATAAAATTATAGCAACAAAAATTATTTTCTTTTCCCCAACTTTCCACCTTTTAGTATAAAAAGGAAAGAATATCTTCTTTGTTTCTATAACAGGTTTGTTTACAGTATCTGCGGTTATTTACCTCACAGCACCGTTTGCAGTAACATTGCAGATTCTGCATGCTCTAGATTTTAAGATGTGCTGTATGAGTTTGTAGTTGTTGTAATTTTGTTGTTTTATGTTTTGAAATGTTAAGAATTAGAACTCACAGAATTTGACATCCCAAGTTTTCATTAGGTTTTTGAGCTGTTATGAATATTAAAAGTTATAATTAGGGATCTAAATTTGCATGTATTAAGTGATTAATTTTGAAATCATATTACACACAATAACATTTGTTTAGAGTCAATCGATATGTTTGATCAAATTTAAGAGGCATGAGATACACATTTATTTTAACTATAAGAAAGAAAAAAATGCTACTCTTTAAATTATGGCATCTCATCAATTTCTGAGAAGCTGAGACATGAAAACAAATATGTGCCTTTAGACTCAATGAAATATTTCAGGTGTGTATTTAGACTTGAGGGCTCTTCTTTGGCGAGGAGCAGATTTTGTGTTGCTGGTTTTTGAAAACCCTGCTCAATACTATGTATCTGCACAGCTATGCTGGTTCTTCTTGTTCATTCATTTGTTCCCTCCTTTAGTATTTATTGAGTGTCCTTCAGGTGCAAAGCTATGTCATGTTTCTAGTCACACAAGATTTCTTCTCTTGGAACTTCTTTTATATATCTGGAATATAACACAAAACCAAGTAATTGTTTGATGGTACAACATAGTACTTATGTGTCCATCTAGATTCCAAACTACCATAAAGATTGCTCTTTTTCACATATTATGTATCTGCTTCATTTCCTAGCACATAATTTGTAATTCATTGTAACTTCTTGATTAATAGAAATTTGTTTATAATGATAAGAAAAAAGTGTAGTGGGTACACCTGAAAATGATGTCTGTATGATTATGCTTTAATATAATCAGTATTGAATTTTAGAAAAATGGAATAAATAATTTAACTGTAAAATGAGATACCAAAGATTTCTTCAAATAGCTAATGACTTTTCTGGATTTCTTTGACATTCCAAGAAATCTAGAAAAGCCCAGTGATCTGGCAGCTGTGGCTTATTACCCAGCTGCACAAGTGAATTACTGCTTTGAACACTGTGGAATCGTGGAATGAAGAGGTGTCTAGGGGTTCTATTGCTTGGGTAGACTGCCCTAGGAGGACATTGCTATGATTTATGTCAGAGAATGTTTTGCCTAGGTTTTCTTCTAGGAGATTTACATTTTCTTGTCTTATATTTAATTCTATAAGTCATTTTGAGTTTATTTTTGTGTAAAGTGTGTGGGAGTTGTTCTAACTTCATTGATTTACATGCTGCTGTCCAGTGTTCCCAGCACCATTTGTTGAAGAGAATGTCTTTACTCACTGTATTTTCTTGCCTATCTGTGTCAAAGACTAATTGACTGTAGGTCTGTGGGTTTATTTCTGGGCTTTCTAGTCTGTTCCACTGATCCATATGCCTGTATTTATGTCAATACCTTTCTGTTCTGGTGACTGTAGTTCTGTAGTTTTGTCTGAAGTCTGGGAGGGTTATTCCTCCAGCTTCATTCTTTTTCTTCAATATTGCTTTGGCAATTCTGGGTCTTTTGTGATTCCATATAAATTTAAGATTATTTGTTCAAATTCTATAAAAAGTGTCCTGTGTAATCTGATAGAGATCACATTAAATCTGTAGATTGCTTTGGGCAGTATGACCATTTTAACAATATTGATTCTTCCAATCCAGGAGCATGGGGTATCTTTCCATTTCTTAGAAACTTCTTTAATTTCCTTCATCAATGTTTTATAGTTCTCCATTGAATTTTATTAAGTGCATTTTCTGCATCTATTGAGATTATCATGTGGTTTTAGTCCTTTCTCTTGTTGTGAAGTATCACATTGATTTGCATGTGTTGAACCACACTTGTGTTCCTGGGATGAACCCCACTTGATCATGATGTATGATCTTTTTTATGTGCTGTTGCATTCTATTTGCTAGTATTTTCTTGAGGATTTTTTGCATCTATGTTCTTCTGTGATGTTGGTCTTTAATTCTCTTTTTTGGTGGTGTCTTTGCTTGTTTTTGGTATCAGACTGATGGTGGCTTCACAGAATGAGTTTGGGAGTATTCCCTCCTGCTTGTTTTCTTTCTATCAGCTTTACAATGTTCTGGAAAGCACAAGAAGAAAATATGGTTAAGTGGCATAAGGCTGTGACTATGGTAATTCCACCTAATGAGTATTTTTCCCAACAACATAAATTCTTTTGTAACAAAAAGGGAGGGAAAGTGATTGCTTTAAGAAGTAAGATGTGAAAGGCTACTCTACCACACACATTTCTTGTCAGTCACACAGAAGTTGTCAAATAATTATCCCCTGCCACTCAGAAAAAGGTAATATTGTGAGAACACACTGTCCACAGAACCCCCCGTCCACTTCAGCATAGGCATCAATTTTTCTGCCCTGCTCACTGAGGACACCCAGCCGTGGCTACAGGAAAGAGCCCTGATGCCCAAGCACCATCACATCCCATGACAGGACCCATTGCCTTCCCCTGAAGGGGCAGAGAAACTCAGAAAGCCCCCAAAGCCTGGGCGGATGGCCTTAGTAGTGTTCGTTTTTCAAGGCTCCGAGCCCCAACCTATGTTTTTTGCATCCAAAAAGAGGCTGTATTAACAGATACATACCATTATATATAAAATAGATAAGCACAAGGACCTACTGTATATCACAAGGAACTATATTCAATTACTTGTATTAACCTACAGTGGAAAAGAATCTGAAAAAGAAAAAAATATATATACTGAATCACCCTGCTGTACACCTGAAACTAACACAACATTGTAAATCAAATATACATCAATAAAATGTTCTGAAAATACAGCTCTAAAGAGCAATAGAGTCATGGTGTGTGCTGCCAGGCCCAGTGAAGGAATTTTGAGAGGTGAATGCTTTAAAAAATAATTCCTAATACCCTGAGATAACTATTTCCAGGATGGTGCAATTTTACCTTTAAAAAGGGAAAGAAAAAAAACAAAAACAAAAATCTCAGATATCACCGTCCTGGAATTAACCAGCACACAATTAAATTTTGGAAAACAAAACACAAAACAGTAATGCAGTCATTCATCAAATTCACAAAGGAAAACCGAAAATGCCAGCTCCTCACTGAGCTTGATTTCAGACAGAAGGTTGGTAAAGGTTACAGCATGAAAACGTAATTCTAATAATTAAACAAAACTTCATAAAATGAACAGGACTGGCAAAAATATGTTTCTGGTAAATCAACTCAGGGGATGTCCAAATTTAATGCAAACAACTCATGTAATTTTAAATTTTCCAGAAGCCTCCCCAACTTTTTTAAAGAAGTAAAAAAAAAAAAAATGGAATTGATTTTAGCAATATATTTATATTTAATCCAATAGAGCCAAAATATTATCATTGCTGCGTATAATCAACAGAAAAAAATATGAGATATTTCACATGGTTTTATTCATACTAGACCTTCAAAATCTGAGTGTATTTTACACGTACCATGCATCTCAACTTCAGCTGACTATGTATCAAGCAAGCAATAGTTACATGTGGCTAGCGGCTGCCACTTTGCTTTTCTGTGATTTTTTTGTTTTTGTTTTGTTTGTTTGGGAGGGTAATTAGGTTTTTATTGATTTATATTTAATGGAGGTACTGGAGAGTGAACCCAGGACTTCGTGCACTCTGAGCACATGTTCTATCTCTTAGCAATACCCTCCCCCCTAGCAGCTGCCACTTTGGACAGGGCAGATCTCAATGGATACTTTGCACTTATTTGTAAGTCCAAGTCTTCTCAAAAAAGAATCCCAATGGCAACCTCTTAAATGGATGCATTCAGAAAATATAATTTCAAATACAGTTTTTAAGTTTTTCCACTCCACCAAGGATGCTCTCTACTGTGATAATCAAGCAGGTGGTTTCCCTATCCCTCACGGAGTCCCTGAAAGCAACAGGTAATGGGAGCAGAATGGGAGACTTCTGAACTCTCTGTGCCTTTGAGGATCCCTTTGGAGAAAAGAGACATTTTACTTCTGTTCCAGTCTCTTCACCTCCCCAGAAGAGCGTCTTCATTACATCACCATGTCATTTCTTTCCTCGAATCCACCTCTCATTCAACTGCTGTCGGTTTTAGTCTCCCCAGAAAAAAAACCAGGGGTACTCCCCTATTTTTAACACATCACCAAGCCTCAGTGTGTCCTTCTACAAAAATATCCCACTACTTTTCCTCACCCTGACTGGCTTCTCCACACCCAGTCTCTTGTAGTCTACATGTGAACTAAGATTTAAGAATAACCCCACCTCCCAGCCCTGACACATACACCCTCACTGCTGTTCATGGCCTGTTCCCACTTTCTCAGACAGTGACCTTCATCTCCCCCACACCTGTGGTCCTGGTTGTTCATGGACCTGGGAATCTACCTTTGTGGGACTGTGGAATTCTGTTCATGCTAGTTCCATTCCAGGCCATTTGGTTCTAGGCACATGTCCCAGGAAACCATTTCCAGTGATTCTGGACTCCCTGACCCCACCTTTCCTTGGAGCACATGCTCATCAACAGCACCCCACCAACCCTACCCTCAGCAGATCCACAGTGGAACCTGCACTCGGTTCCTCTCCACTCCCCACAAGCATGACTCACTCTGCTCTTCTACACATTCAGGGAAGAGGGAAGGTCCTTCCTATAGTTACATTGTGTCTCCTACCACCATTCATCCCTACCTTCCTCCAGGGTGTTTCCAAATTTGGAATAAATGACACGTAAAAATTATCTGAAATTTGGAGAAGCTAGTGTGTGAATCAACCTATCTATCTTGCTATGGTGGCTTCAGAGATCTTTTAAAAGAACTAGATTAAACTGCAACCTGATTTTTCTTTATTGCACGTGAAAGTGTAAATAAGAAGGCAATGGAAGACCTTCCTAATGTCTAATATAAACCAGGGTATAGCAAGTTGCCCGTTTTTATTAGGTTTTGAAGATTTTTTTTTTATTTTTTAAGTGAGAGGTCTTTATTTTCGAAAACAAATCAATATGATTAAATTTAAGTTTGACAGAATCTAATGTTAATGAGAAATTAATAGCAAGTAATTCATGCCAAGAACTTGAGCTACACATTTCCATCTTGTGTCTGCCAGGGACCAGTGATCAGTACAGAGACTGAGCTTGGTTTGATATTTATATTTGTAGCTGTGCTTCTTTAAATTTTTCTCAATAGAGGCAGCTAGCCCACCAAAATAATGTTTTCAATTTCTTTAAATTTTAAAGACAGAAGAAAAACTCATTATGTTATTTGTCAGATCTTGTGAACTCTTGTAATTCTAGTACCCTCAGTGACCATAGTGATGTCTTCATAAACAGTACATACAAGTGAATATTTTGATGATGCTGATTGGTAGACATATATCTCAAAATGTTTTGAGAAACTGTTTCTTTGTGCTGTGGATGTATTTGAGGTCCCCCACTGCCTTGGTGTTGTGTTCTTCCACTTGGAGTGAGAGACTCGCTCCCCTGTGGCAGCTAAGATGGCTGATCAGAGAACATGGAGTGAGCATCAGCTAGCCTGAAGTCCCTAACCCTTCCCTTCCATGTCAGATTTCCATGAGAATGAAGCCCAAAGGGAAAAACGGAGTGGAAGATATTGTTTGGTTTGGGCTCATTGCCTGTTTTTCTCGAAATCAGTGGAAGTTTCCTCCTAACCCACTGTGATTTCATTTTGACAGTGGCAGTGGGCTCATCTGTATGTGCTCTCTGAGCATTTTTGCTAGCTTAATGACAACTTTTTTTTTTACTTTTTAAAATTTAGTTATAGTTAGTTTACAATGCTTCAATTTCTGGTGCACAGCACAAATCTTCAGTGATACATAAATATACATTTATTAATTTTCATATTCTTTTTAAAAAATTGACTACCACAAGATATTGAATATAATTCCCTGTGCTATACAGTAAAACTTATTTATCTATTTTATATATGTCACTCAGTATCTGCAAATCTCAAATTCCCAGTTTATCCTTTCCAAATCCCCTCTCCCCTGGCAACCACAAGTTTGTATTATATGTCTGTGAGTCTGTTTCTGTTTTACATATAAGTTCATTGGTCTTATTTTTTAGAGTCCACATATAAGTGATATGTTGTATATTTCTTTCTCTTTCTGGCTTAATTCTCTTAGAATGACATTCTCCAGGGACATCCACGTGGCTACAAATGGCAATATGTTCTCAATTTTCATGGCCAAGTAGTATTCCATTGTATAAATATACCATAACTTCTTTATCCAGTCATCTGTCAATGAACATTTAGGTTGCTTCCGTGTCTTGGCTATTGTAAATAGTGCTGCTATGAACATTAGGGTGCAGGTGTCTTTCGGAATTAGGGATTCTTCTGTACATATGCCCAGGAGTGGGAACACTGTATCATATGGTAAGTCTACTTTTGGTCTTTTGAGGAATCTCCATACTGTTTTCCATAATGGCTACACCAAACTACATTCCCACCAACAGTGTAGGAGGGTCCCTTTTGAACAACACCCTTTCCAGCATTTGTCATTTATAGACTTTTGAATGATGGTCATTCTGACTGGTGTGAGGTGAAACCTCATTGTAGTTTTAATTTGTATTTCTCTGATAATTAGTGGTATTGAGCATTTTCTCATGTGCCTTTGGCTATTTGTATGTCTTCATGGGAGAATTGCTTGTTTAGATGTTTTGCCCATTTTTGGATAAGGTTGTTTGTCTTTTTCTTATTAAGTCGTATGAGATGTTTATATATTCTGGAGAACAAGCATTGTCAGTTTCATCTTTTGCACATATTTTCTCCTAATCTATAGGTTGCCATTTTGTTTTGCCCATGGTTTCCCTTGCTGTGCAAAAGCTTGTAAGTTTAATTAGGTCCCACTTGTTTATTTCTACTTTTATATCTATTTCTTTGGTAGACTGCCTTGCGGAACATTGCTGAGATGTATGTGAGATAATGTTCTGCTTATGTTTTCTTCTAAGAGCTTTATTGTGACGTATTGTGTTTAAGTCTTTAATCCATTTTGAGTTTATTTTTGTGTATGGTGAGAGGGAGTATTTTAACTTCATTGATTTACATCCTGCTGTCCAGTTTTCCCAACACCATTTGCTGAAGAGACTGTCTTTATTCCATTGTATGTTCTTGCCTCCTTTGTTGAAGATTAATTGACCAAAAGATTGTGGGTTCATTGCTGGGCTATTTTGTTCCATTGATATGTCTGTTTTTGTATCAATACCATGCTGTTTTGATTAATGTAGCTCTGTAGTATGGCCTGAAGTCTGGGAGGGTTGTTCCTCCAGCCTCATTCTTTTCCTTCAGTTATGTTTTGGCAATTCTGGGTCTTTTGGGATTCCATATAAATTTTATAATGATTTGTTCCAGTTCTGTGAAATATGTCCTTAGTAATTTGATAGAGATTGCATTAAATCTGTAGATTGCCTTGGGAAACGTGGACATTTTAACAATACTGATTCATCCAATCCAGGAGCATGGGATATCTTTCCATTTTTTAAAGTCTCCCTTAATTTCCTTGTAGTTCTCCATGTATAAGTCTTCCACTTCCTTGGTTAGATTTACTCCTAGATATTTTATTACTTTAGGTGTAATTTTATAAGGGATTGTTTCTTTACTTCCTTTTCCTGTTGATTCATAATTAGTGTAAAGAAATGCAACTGATTTTTGTACATTAATCTTGTATTGTTTTGTACACTAATCTTGTGATCTTGTATCCTTGTACCTTGCCAAATTCTTTCATTAGTTCGTGTAGTTTATGCATGGACCTTTTAGGGTTTTCTATATATAGTATCATGTCCTCTGCATAAAGTGATGATTTTTTAGCTTCTTTTCCAATTTGGATCACTTTTATTTCTTTTTCTTGCCTGATTGCAGTGGCTAGGACTTCCAAGATTATGTTGAATAGAAATGGTGAGAGTGGAGAACCCTGCCTTTTGCCAGATTTTAGTGGGAAGGTTTTCAGCTTTTCACCATTGAGTTCTATGCTGGCTGTAGGTTTGTCATAAACAGCTTTTCTTACGTTAAGATATGTCCCCTCTATACCTACTTTGGTGAGGATTTTTATCATAATGGGTGGTGAATCTTATCAAATGCTTTTTCTTCATCTATTAAGATGATCATGTGGTTTTTGTCTTTTTTCTTGTTGTTGGGGTGTATTACATTGATTGATTTGCATATGTTGAACCATCCTTGTGTTCCTGGGATGAACCCGACTTGATCATGTTGTATGATCTTTTCTATGTGCTGTTGGATTCTGTTTGCTAATATTATGTTGAGAATATTTGTATCTATGTTTCCTCAGTGATATTGATCTGTGAGTTTCTTTTTTGGTAGTGTCTTTGTCTGGTTTTGTATCAGGGTGATGGTGAATTCATAGAATGAGTTTGGGAGTACTCCCTCCTTTTCAATCTTCTGGAAGATTTTGAGAAATACTAGTATGAGTTCTTCTTTGTATGTATGATAGAATTCCCCAATGAATCCATGCAGTCCTGGACATTTGTTCGTTGGGAGATTTTTTTTTTTTATGCTTATCCAATTTCATTTCTAGTGATTGGTTTGTTCTAGTGGTCAGTTTATTCTTGATTCAGTCATGTGGACTGTATGTTTCCAGAAACTTGTCCGTTTCTTCAAGGTTATTCATTTACTTTCCATAAAGTTGTTCACAGTATTCTCATATGATATTTTGAATTTCTGTGGTATTGGTTGTAATTTCTCCATTTTCCTTTCTTATTTTGATTGTGCTCTGTCTTTTCTCTTCTTTGTGAGCTAGGCCTGAGGTTTGTCAATTTTATTTACTCTTTCAAAAAAACCAGCTCTTTGTTTGATTGACTTTTTCTATTGTTTTTTAAATCTCTATTTTATTTATTTCCTCCCTGATATTTATTGTTTTCTTCCTTCTGCTGACTTTAGGTTTTGTTTGCTCTTCTTTTTCTAATTCTTTTAGTTGGTTAGTTGTTTATTTCAGATTGTTCATCTTTTTTGAGGAAGACTTTTACTGCAATGAACTTTCTTCTTAGGAATGCTTTTGCTGCATCCCATAGAATTTGTGTGGTTGTGATTTTTGTCATTTGTCTCAAAGTATTTTTAAATTTCTTTGATTTTATCATTGACCCTTTGGTTTCTTAGTATCATGTTGTTTAATTATCATGCTGTCATTTGTCTCCTTTGTTTTTCTGTATTTGATTTCTAGTTTCATGCATTGTGTTCAGAAAAAAATGCTTAAAATAATTACTATCATCTTAAAATTTTTGAGTCTTTTTTTGTGCCCAGGTACATGATCTATCCTAGAAAATGTTCCATGTGCACTTATAAAGATTCTATATTGTATTTTTTTTAGGATGTATTGTTCCAAAATATCAACCACGTCTAATTTGTATATTATATCATTTAATTTGTTGCGTTATTAAATTTGCATCTGGAAGATATTCCAGTGAGGATAATGGGATGTTTTAATTTCCTACCATTATTTTATTCCTAGCAATTTCTCCTTTTATATCTGTCAGTATTTGCTTTATGTATTTAGTTGCTCCTACATTGGGTATAGTTATGTTAATGGATGTAATATCTTCATCTTGTATTGCTCCTTAAATCGTAAAACATTCATCTTTCTTTATGGTCTTTGTTTTAAAGTTCATGTTGTGTGAAATCAGTATTGCTACTCCTGCTTTCTTTTCATTTCTGTTTGTGTGTAATATCTTGTTCAATTTGCTCATTCACACTCTATTTGTGTCCTTTTCCCAAAGGTGGGTCTCTTGTATGTGGCATATTGTAGGTTCTTGTTTTATTTTCCAGTCTGTCACTCTATGTCTTTTCATTAGAGCATTTAACCTATTGAAATTTAAAGTAATTTTTGATCAACTTTGGTTTATTGCCATTTTGAACTTAATTTTGCAGTTGATTTGGCATTTTTTCCCTTGTTCCTTTCTTTTTCCTGGTGTGTGTGTGTGTGTGTGTGTGTGCGTGTTTTATTTTTAAGATTTCCTTTCTATTATCTTCGTTAATTTTTAGTTTTTGTGACTCTCTTGTAAGTTTCTGTCTTATGGTTACCCAATTTTGTACGTATATTAACCCATTACTGTATCTGTTTGTTTTAAACATATAGTAATATAAACTCAAACCCATCCTACCGAGAATGAACAAATTAAAGAATGAAGAAAACTATATTTTCTTGCTCCCCTCTCCCACTCTTAATGATTTAGATGTCTTCTTTTACAATTCCATGTTTATTCTGTTGTAATTCATGGTAGTTATCACCTTTCCAATTATGGTTTTCTCCTTTCAAAAGCAACCTACTTCTTTTCAATTTAGAGTATACCGTTGAATATTTCTTTTAGTATAGATTTAGTGTTGCTAAATTCTTTTATTTTTGCTTGTCTGTGAAGATATTTATTTCTCCTTCTATTCTAAAGAATAGACTTGCTTGATAAATTATCCTAGGCTGAATATTTTTTGTTTGTATGTTTTTCATTCAGGACTTTGAATATATCTTGACACTCCCTTCTGGCTTGTAGTATATGTGTAGAGAAATCAGCTGAAATCCTTATGAGTTTTCCTTTGTAAATAACTCTGTTTTTCTCCTTATGACTTTAGAATCATTTCTTTATGTTTAACCCTGGCCATGCTGATTATAATATAGCTTAGTGTGTGTCTGTTTGGTTTCTTCTTGTTTGGGTCCCTTTGTACTTCCTGTATTGGTATATCTGATTGCTTCTTTATGTTTCATAAGTTCTTAATTATGATTTCTTCAAATACCTTTTCAATCCCTTTTGCTTTTTTTCTCCTTCTGAGACCCCTGCTATGTGTAGGATTTGGCAAGATTTATATTATCCCATAGGATAATTGTTTTCATTGAATTTTGTTCTTTCATTGGTTTTTGTTTGTTTTCCTATATTCTGTTCTGATTAGTTGATTTCTGTTGTCCTGTATTCTAAACCACTTATTAATTCTTCTGCATTAAGTAGCCTACTTTTTTTACAAATTTTAACTCAGCTCTTATCTCAGCAAATTTGTTTTCCTGTTTTAATTCACTCCTTTTTATAAAGTTTCAATTTCTTATTTGACATATTCTGTGCCTCCATATACAATCTCTTTTTGTGTCTTTAGTACTTTTATCTCTCCTCTTTTGAAAACATGATTTAATAGATTATCAAGGTCTAATTCATTGATCATTCATTCAGGGGATTTTACCTGTTCTTTTAAATGGGAGTTGTTCCTCTACTTCTTTATTTTACTTATACCTCTCCTGCATTATTGATTATGGAGCATCAGTTATCTCTTCTGTTTCTAAAGGTTTTCTTTTTACTTATTTACCTAAAACGGGTGCAGAAATAAAGCTAAAAAAAATTAAAAGAAACGAATAAGATTTGAAAACAGATTATGAACAATGACAGAAGAACAAGTCAAAGAAAAATAAAAATTGAGACCAATTTTAAAAGTCTTAAAATTAGAAAATAATATCTGAAAGCTGATTATAATAAATAAGAGAACAAAACAAAGACATTAAAAGCAAATTGTAAGAAATTTAAAAAGCTTAAAAGAAGAAAAAAATTTGAGAACATAGTCTAATCGATAATAGAAGAATAAAGCAAAGAGAAATAAAAATGAAATTGAGACAAACTAAAGACAACTTTAAATATTTTAAAGTCCAATTTTAATAGGGGTTAAACAGAAACATAAAAATCTTTTAAAAGTAAAAATTTAAAAAGTAAAAGAAAAAAAGTGAAAAAATGTGAACGTGTTCTTTTGGGCACTATGTGCTCTTAATAATTTTGTTGATAGCTCTGTCTGAAGTATGGGTGGTTACTATGTCTTCCTGTCTTTTGCCTGTTATCCTTTTTGTTGGGGATTTGGCCTGTGATCTGGTAGCAAGAGTCTTCCCTGGCTATTAAATGAGATCTCCTTTTTATTTTGTGGTTGTCGCTGCTCCTGTTCTCACCCTGCTGCATGAACTCCACTCACTGGTTCCAGAGGCCCTCCAGTTGTGCCCCCAATCTGTGCTTCTCCTAGTGCCATGGGTCATGTCTCCTCCAAATGCTGTATTGTGGTGGTGCACTTGTGCATGGTAGGTGGTTGGGTCTCTCTGCCTTTCAGTGCCCTTCCCAACTTCACTTCAGTTCCATGCTCTTTAGATGGACTTGGATAAAATGGCCATACCAGTCATCACCCCTGCTCTGTGCCAGAACTCTTCTTGTTCTTCTTAGAAGCATGAGTTCACAGAGGTACTGCAGCAGAACTTTCCTATTTGCCTGGGGCTGTGAACAAATCTGAGTCCCACCTATGAGGTTTCAGAGCCCCTAGGTAGGGATTGAGATTTCAACCCTGCCTCCACCTGGGTGCACATTAGAGTATATGGTGGGTGTGGTTGAGTCCCAATTGTCTTCTGCAGAAAAGGCACCAGATATGATGCCACAAGTATTCAAAGACAAAAGCTATGACACCCCTCCGCCCAGGGCACACCAGCAGTGTTGCTTTGCCTTTTTTTAAATATTTTATAGGGTACTCATGTTGTTCTACTCTGTGTACCTTTCCAGCGATGGCACAAAGCACATTGAAATCTCCTGAGGTTGCCTCTGTACAGTTGGCCCGAGTCCTCCATCAGGTTCATGCAGTCTGTTTCACCCCACACCTGCTGGTTGGTGTCTAAGCCTGGGGATCCTGAGGATACTTTTTGCCCCATTTAATTTTGTTCTGTCAGTTAAGGGCTATTCTATACAATTTCAAGCCTCAGAGGTTCCCCCTCCATCCAGCTTACCTCTTCATTGGAGTGGGAGAGACCCAGCAAATAAGCACTATACCACCTTTGCTGCTCCCTCCCCATGGGACTGGACTGCACTATTTCCCTTTTTCTTCCTTTTATTTTCCTTTTCTCCTGCCAGATTAATGGCGTGTTTTGTCTTTTGATGAAAGTAAGGTTCTGTCAAAGTTCAGCAGACTTTCTGATTGGATAGGTGGGTCAGTGGATGTCAGTCTTGGTGCATTTGTGGGAGAAGGTGAGCTAAGAGTTTCGTTCTACTCCACCACCTTGGCCCTTCTTGATTTTTTCTTTTTTTAAATTTACAGTAGTCTAGTGTCTGTATGTGTCAACTGTAGTGGGATTTTGTCCAGTAAACCTAAAATTTTTACTTTGAAATAAACTACTAGGTTTATAAAGAAGAACTTAATTAACAGCTGCAAGCCAGCATCATCTATTCAAGGGTGTGTTAGAGAAGGATGGAGGGGAGGAAGGGGAGAGGGGGAAGAGACTCTAAGGGTGAGAGAGTGGGTAAGAGGGAAGCCCTACCTGCTAAAAAGTGGATGCTTGCTGCCATTCAACACAGCTCAGTGCCGGGGCACCCCAGTTTATGCAGGAAGAGCTAGCTGTCTGGACTCTGATCTACAGACACTGCTCTCAGCTTCTACTCTAGAGTTGAGCTGGTGCTGCTGGAGCAGAAGGTGGAGTCAGGGCAACAGTGGTTGGATGGCAGCCTCTGATGTGAACAAGGAGCTGTGAGTTCAGACTTGCTCCTTAAGCCCCTAAAGGACAATGAGCAAGTGAGTCCATCTAGAGAGACAAGGAGGGAGAGGGCCCTGTGGTGCTCCCACTGACTATCCAAGCATCCAACTTAGAATTCTGTCTCAGGCTGACATCTTTGACCAAGAAACAACACAGGTTGCTTTTATTTCCTAATTTAATAAAAGCCTTTTGCTCACTTCCACGGGAAGCATAATAACAAATCTGAGCTACTTTAAGAAGGAAAATCCTCACTGAGCACCTACCCTGCACCAGACATGGTATAAGGAACTTCATGGCTGTGATCTCAGTGACATCTGACAAGTCACTAAGAACTGGGATGAAGGGACATGAGCAGAAACCAGAAGACAAAGACTGGCTGAAGGCAGATGTCATAAAGAAAATTCCACAAGAATGAATAGCAGAAGCAGAAAGTGGAGCTGGTGTGGGACCACATGGGCAAATTCCTAGGTTTGAATTCCAATGAACTAGGCAGGGAGGTAATCCTGGACTTAAAGCATAAAGATCATTGGTTTCACAGTTTCTCTGCATGACCAATTATTTTTGTTTTTTCTTTTTGCTGTCCTAGATTTTCCAACATGGCAATTTTTATACTTCTTCATCAACCATTCCATTGACTGCTTCTCTTTCAACTCATATGCATAAAAGACTTCACCCCAGGACCAGATAACAAATCAGTTAATAACAGGAAGGATAAGCCTTCAGAACTTGCCAAGCAAAAGGAGAGATTGCACTAAAGTAAATATGTAAGATGATGTATAATTGAACTTTAAGTGAATGGCTCACAGTAGTGCTCAAAAAGTTCAAAGAGGAAAGGAAGGCAGCTGGAAGTGGTCCTGTTTGTGTGTGTTTGTGTGTGTGAGCATGCGTGCTGGGAGAGGAATTGAGTAATGGATGAAGACATCATGCAAGATGGCTGAAGTGTCAGTAACAATCTTTGGATATGAGTTGAGAAAGGGAAATAAAAAGGTGAATTTGGAAATGATGCTTGAGGCCAGAATGTAAAAGTCCTTGAAGGTCAAATTAAGATGTGCTATCATATTTTATGTCTCGTATTTCACACCAATTTAAGTGTTGACCCTCTTAGAAATGGTGAATTAGAGAGGAGATGAAGGGTTCCTTTAAAGAAGAAATCTAGACAAACCACAGCACACTGAGGCAATGGTACCCAGCAATTGCATTCCACAAGATTAAGTACATTAACATTTCTACAGAAAAATAATAATTTATATCACTGTATGTTTCCTACTACCTACAGAGTTAGAAAATAGCTCAGTAACATTGAATTTGAAATATTCAAAGGGTGAGCTAGACAGACACCAAGTAATCTTTTGTGTGGTTGAGTGTGTGTTTCAAAATGTTTCAGTTTTTCCTGACAGTGGTCACTTTTATTAGGTATTTACCTAGAAGCAGATTTGCTGGAATAGGTTTATCTGTATGTTCAGGTTAAAGTGGACACTGACAGATATTTGCTTCTCAGGTGATTGTAGCAATTTACATGCTCATCAGCATTGTAGAATTCTTTATGTGCTCCTGAAAGTTGGGAAGTTCTGAGCCTCAATTCAGCTCTACAAAGGGTAAAATTTTAAACAATCTCCTTTGTAGTTCTCATGCATACCACATTTTTAGTTATTACCAGTGGTATAATAAATAAAATATCTGTCCTTTATTTCTGGTACCAGACACAGAACTTCAAAACTCTTGGAATTTCTTGAGTGAGAAGAGTGTCTCTTATGCTAATGAGGTGACTCATGGTAGTGGGCCCCAAGTTAACTTCAGCATGAGGGCTAATCCCAGAAAGACCAGCCACATAATTAGAGGGTTGAAAATTAGGGCCATGCTGAACTCTGGGAAGGTGGGAGGAGATGGTGCTGGAGATGGAGATTAATCATGTGTCCAATGATTTAATAAATTATAAAGCCCAAGTAAAAGCTCTGGACATCAAACTCAGTGATGCCTTCTGGTTTGTGAATACCCTGACTCCACTTGCAGCCAGTGTCTGAGGTTGGCATACACTAAGTCTGTGTAGTTTATTTGTTGAACAACTTAATGCACTGATTCTAACCTGAGTCTTACATCCAAATCTTGAATCATTCTGGAAGTATAAAGTCTATGAGCTTGTGTCTCTTATGGTGAAGCTTGACATTTCTGTCCATGTAGGGAGATTCAGGAAAGGTATGACTAAACAGTGGGAACATTACTGTGTGGGAAAAGGCATCATCATAGGAAATGAAATCCTCTAACACAACTATTTTCAGTTCAAAGCAAGCCAAAACATATTGACTATTCCACTTGTGACCTAGGCTGTGAGCATTGGTCTCTCCAGTAAGATTTGGCTTCTCCAGTAAGATTAACAAGAGGACAGATGACTGGATAAAGAAGTTGTATATTTATACAATGGAATAATGAACATCCATAAAAAAATAATAAAAGGATGCCATTTAAAGCAACATGAATGGACCTGGGGAATATCATTTTAAGTGATGTCAGAAAGAGAAAGAAAAATGCCATAAGATATCACTTATATGTAGCATCTAAAAAATAGATGAAATTACTAAAAAACAAAAAAGACTCACAGACATAGAAAACAAACTTATGGTTTCCAGAGGGAGAAGAGAGTGGGAAGGGCTAAATTGAGAGCTTGAGATTTGCAGATACTAATATATATATAAAATATAAACAACAATTCCATACTGTATAGCACAGAGAACTATATTCAATATCTTGTAGTAACTTATGGTGAAAAAGAATATAAAAAAGAATATATGTATGTTAATGTATGACTGAAGCATTATGTTGTACACCAGATATTGACATAACATTGTAAATTGACTATACTTCAATAAATAAATATATATAGATATATTTTAATTATGCATTAAAATTCAACAGTAAACTTTTATTCTCTAAAAGAAAGAGGGGAGTGAGTGGAGAAGCAATTTGAAATGTGTTTTGTATTTCATTATCTCATAATATAAGGATGATTCTAGTCTATAATTAATAAATAACTTGCAAGGCTTAAACCCAGCAGAGAAAATACTTAAATATTTACTTTTGGGGAATTAGATTCAGACCAAGAGGAAAAAAAATCTAAAACTGATATTAGACATCCATCAATAAACATTCAAAATAAATTCAGTGTCTTCCAGTATTAGACTAACATGTTCACCTTTATTTCCTAGAATTATATGAATTGTGGGGGAGTGGAATTAAGATAAAACTATGTTGGACTTTGGATGTCTGGCTAAGACATTTTAGTTTTAAGTTTTGTTCACAGGGGAGAGTGGAGAAGTTTTGGAAGGCAGCTATACTCACCACTATATGCCTTCAAGTGGAGAAGTTTTGATCAGTAGAGGGAAGAGAAGAAATTAGTACCACAGAAAAAGGCATTATCAAGGAAAGTAGAACAAAGATAACTGATGTTCACTGTACATGGCTACCAGACTTTCCATCAGTTCATCCTTTTATTGAAAATTCATAGGATTACACTTATATTTACTTCTTCCCTGCAGAATGTGCTGTCAATTTTTTAAAAAATAAGAAATGCCATGTTAATTTTCAGACAGGTATACAATATCTGTCTGAATATATCATGGAAACATTGAGAATTCTGGCCAATTATTAGTAATTTCAGTATTAAATTTAAGAAAGAGGAGTCAGGAGCAGCCAAGATGGTGGAGTAGAAAGACATTAGTAGCTCACCCTTTCCCACAAATACACCGAGAGACACCCCGGGACCTACCCATTCACTCAGAACACCTACTGAACATTAACAGAACATCACCTTCTTCAAAAGACAGAATTCACCACAAATCTGGTAGGAAAAAAGTAAAAGGAAAATAGCGTGGGATGAATCCCACAGTGTGGGAGTGACAAAGGAAGATTCGCACTCTTAAACTGGGAGGAAGGGGGGACTCCAAGTCTTGTATCTGTGCAAAGTAGCCCTTGGCCCACAAAACAATAAGTAAAATGAGCACTAAATTTCCCTGTGACCTCAGCCTTAGACACAAACCAGCAGGGGGTGGGATGGGAATGGCTGCCAGAGCCAAGTGGTGAACTGGGGCCAACTGCACAGAGGCAATCTCAGGGGGCTGAAGTATGCTATGAACTATGTCTGGGAGGGTATAGAGAACAGAACAGCCTGAGTTCCCCATAAAATTAAAAAAAAGAAAGCAATACTGCTGGTGTGCATTGCAGGGAGGAGCACAATGAGGCTGGGCCATAGCCTTTGTCTACACAGGCCTGTGGCACCATTGCTGGTGTGTTCTTAGGAGAAGAGAGGCAGGGCTCCACCACAACCACCATATTCCTTAGTGTTCAGCTCCCAGGCAGAGGTGGATTTGAAACACAAATTCATATCTAGAGGCTCCACAACTTCACAGGCAGGACTGAAATTTGTTTACAACAACAAGCAAAGGGGGCCATTTTGCTATGCAGGTGCCTTTGCGGACCCACACCTCTAAGACAATTGGGCAAGGACTAGAGTTCTGGCACAGAGTGAGGGTGAGTGCTGGTGTGGCCATTTTCTGTGAGCCCACCTACCCTGAGTGGATGCAGCACTGAGAGTAGTTCTGACCAAGTTGCATGACCTGTGGGCGTCTGGGAAGAGTGAGCAGAATTTGCAAAGTGGGGTGATTGAAGGGGCAGCATTTGGGACTTGGCATGGTGCTGATCTGGTAGCATGAATGTAGTCACTGAGTGCTGGAAGCCCTACTGGTGTAGGCATCTAAGACAAGTGAGCATAGTTTGTGTATCAGGGAAAGTGCAGGTGCATTGTTTGCTGCTGGGGATGTCACTGACCTGATAGTGAATCACCAACCAAGTGTGTGACCCAGAATTCAGTGGAATTGGGGGCAGAGAACCTGGGGGACACCAGAGCAGCAGACTGACATTCCTGTCACTAAAGCTAGGACAAGGTCAGAGTCAAGAAAAAGTACTTAAAGTGCTCCAACCCCACCTATTATGCACCAGAGTTCAGAACCAGGTCTGGAAGCCTCACTCCCAACAAAAAGGAAACAGACTCAGTCCCTGACAGAGATATGACAACCACAGAACAAAAAGGAGACCACACTAAAAAAACAGAGAAGGCTCTGGTCACCACAACACCAGCCACATTGCTAATCAAAAGGAAAACAGATAACACACATGGAAGAAAGACATGGCTACCATCCATACTAAAAACAGACCTAGTGAAAAAATTATTAGGGGTGCGCAGTCTACACAGGAACACATCCTCTTCAAAAAAAAAAAAATCCCTTGAAGGCCAGAGAAGATAACTGATACTTCATAATCCTTAGTGCCAGAGAGATATAAGTAAAATGAAGAAGGAGAGGAATGATTCTCAATTAAAAGAACAATAGAAATCCCCAGAAAGAACAGTCAATGAAATACATCTGAATAATCTACTAGATCATGACTTCAAAACTGGAAGGATGAAAGCACTGAAAGAAATAAAAGAGACTATAAATAGAGAGAGAGAACATTATGAAAAGGAAATTGAAACTATAAAGGGGCGATAATTAAAAACATAATACTCAATGGCTATGAAAAGAGCCAAGCTATAGGCAGTCAAAAGCAGACTAGACAATGCAGAAGAATGAATAAGTGACTTAGAAGACATGATAGGAGAAGTCACCCAATAAGAACAGCAGATAGAAAAGCAGGAAGAAAAAAAAAAAAGAACAATGAAAGCAATATAAGGGATCTATCGGATAATATATAACATTCCAAACTATGCATAAGAGTGGTCACAGAAGGAGAAGAAAAAGCAAAAAAGATTGAAAACGTATTTGAAGAAATCATGACTGAGAATATCCCAAACCTAAAGAAGCAATCAAATATCTAAGTACAGGAAGCACAGAGAGTACTCAAGAAGAAGAACCCAAATAGACTTACACCAAGACATATTAAAATTAAGATGGTGAAAGTTAAAGATAAAGAAATGATACTAAAGGCTGCAAGAGAAAAATGAATTGTTAGTTATAAGAAAAACCCCATAAGGCTATCTTTTGGTTTCCCTTCACCAACACTGCTGGCCAGAAGGGAGTGGCAATATATATTAAAATTTCTGAATGAGAGAAAGCTGCAACCTAGGATAATTTATGCAGTAAGGCTGTACTTTAGAATAGAAAGAGAAAGAATTTCACAGACAAGCATAAACTAAAAGAATTCAGCAATACTAAGCCTATGCTAAAGTAAATAATGATAGGTTTACTCTAAATAGAAAATAAGCAGAGGACAAGGGCAAAGATGGTGGAGTAGAAGGACACTTGTAGCTCACCATCTCCCACAAATACACCAAGACTGATATCCATGAACCCACCCACCCAAACAGAACAATTGCTGAACTTTGACAGATCATTGCCTTCTTCAAAAGACCAAATACATTGCCAATCGAGTAGGAGAAAAGGAAAAAAAAAAAAAAGGAAGAGAAAGGAAAATAGTGGGGAAACGGTCCTGCAGGGAGAGAGTGACAAAAAAGAAATAGCCTTCATTTGCTGGGTCTCATTCACTCCAAAGGAGAGGTCAGTGGGATGGAGGGGGAACTTCCAAGGCTTGGATCTGGATGGTATGGCCTTTGACTGACAGAACTAAGTTAAGTGGGCACAAAGGATCCCTGTAATCCCCAGGCATAGACATCAACCAGCAGGGTTGGGACAGGACAGGCTGCCCAAGCCAGGAAAAGGACATGGGCCAACTGTACAGAGGCAAACTTGGGGGATTTCAATGAGCTGTGTGCCATAGCTAGGGGGATATACAGATCAGAAAAGCCTGGGTCCCTTATAAAATACACACACACACACGCACACAAAGCTACACTGCAGGTGTGCCCTAGGGAGAGGGGCACTGTAGCATTTGTCTCTGCAGACCCATGGCACCATTATTTGTGTATCCTTGGGAGAAGAGAGGCAGGGCTTAACAACAACAACCATATTCTCCAATGTGCAGCTCCCACATGAAAGTGGGGTTGAAACCTGAAGCTATACCTAGGGTTCGGCAACCTCATAGGTGAGACTGAGATTTGTTTACAGCCCCAGGCAGAGGGAATCTTTCTGCAAAGGTGCCTCTGTGGACTCGTGCTTCTAAGACAAATGAATAAGAAGAAGAGATTTGGCACAGAGCAGGGACAAGGGCTAGTGAGGCCAGTTTCCCTGAGCCAGGGACATGACTGGTGGGCCTCTGAACCAGTGAGAGGAATTCAGGCAGCAGGGTGAGGATAGTGTCGGTGACAACAACAGAACAAAAAGGAGGGCCCAGTAAATAGCCAGGGCATGCTCTTGCCACCAGAACACTGGCCACATCCCCAACCAAAGTAATAACAGGCAAAAAGGAAGGAAGGAAGACTTGGCAACTACCTGTGAGTAAGAAAGAACTCTCAAAAAAATTATAAGGGAACAGTCTATAGAGAAATATATCCATATTTTCTATAATTTTTACTTTTTTAAAATATTTTATTCATTAATAACTTAAAATTTTTCTTTAAAATATTTTTATTAATTTTAAATTGATTTCAACTTGATTTTTATTTGTTTTGTTCTTCTGTTATTGATTATACACTGTTTTCAATTTTTTTATTTTACATTTCTCTTTTATAGTTTTATTTCTGCATCTACTTCAGATAAATAAATGAATAAATAAAACCTTTCAGGACCAGAGTAGATAACTGATACTTTATAATCCATAGTGCCAGAGAAAGATAAGAAAAGTAAAGAAGCAAAGAATCACTCCCAATTAAAAGAACAAGAGAAATTCCCTGAAAGAATAATCAATAAAACAGAATTTGGTACTCTACTACATCATTATTTCAAAAAATGACTGATCACAATACAGAAGGAAATGAAACAAATTATGCATAGAGACAGAGAATATGTCAAAAAAAGAAATTAACAGTATAAAGAGGAGCCACATAAAATTGGAAAACCCATTTATTGAAATGAGAGCTAGTGGGCTAGATAATGCAGAGGAATGAATAAGTGACTTAGAAGACAGGAAAACAAAATCATCCAATCAGAACAGCAGAGAGAGAGAAAAAAAATCAATGAAAACAATATAAGTGATATATGGTATAATATAAAGTGTGTCAATGTATGCATATTTGGGGTCCCAGAAGGAGAAGAAAGAGCAAAAGGGATTGAAAAGGCATTTAAAGAAAAAAATAACTGAAAACTCCCCAAACCTAAAGAAGCAATCAGATATCCAAGTACAGGAAGCACAGAGGGTCCAAAACAAGAAGAAACCAAACATAACCATACCAAGACATATTATAATCAGGATGGCCAGTTTTCTACTGAAAGGAAAAAGAACATAATTGGAAAGATGATAACTACAATGAATAACAACAGGATAAACATGAAATTGTAAGAGAGACGTCTAAATCATTAAGAGTGGGAGAAGGGAGCAAGAAAATTAAGAGTATTTTTCTTTATCTTTTTCTTTTTGTTTTTGGCAGGATGGTTTGAACTTATATCACTATCTGTTTAAAACAAAAAGATATAGTAATGGGTTAGTATATATATAAAAGAGTAACCACATGACAAAAACTAACAACGGAGACACACACAAAATAAAGCAGAGATAATACAAGGAAAATTATCAAACCACAAAAAGAAAAAGAAAAAAAAAAACAAAGAGGAAATACCAAATCAACTGCAAAACTAAGTTCAAAATGGCAATAAA
Source organism: Camelus bactrianus (assembly GCF_048773025.1). Taxonomy (NCBI): domain Eukaryota; kingdom Metazoa; phylum Chordata; class Mammalia; order Artiodactyla; family Camelidae; genus Camelus; species Camelus bactrianus. Next base: position 42,212,839 of record NC_133561.1, on the reverse strand, counting down.
TACAAGTCTATCAATGATTTCTGTAAATGTCAATGGACTAAATGCTCCAATCAAAAGCCAGAGTGGTATATTGGAAAATAAAAGAAGAACATGCAGTATGCTGTATACAAGTTACACACTTTAGGGAGAAGAAGAGACATAGAGTGAGAATGAGAGGATTGAAAATGATATTCCATGCAAATGGAAAAAAAAAAAAAAGTAGGAGTAGCAATACTGATTACAGACAAAATAACTTAAAAACTAAAGCCATAAATAATGATAAGCAGGGCACTATATAATGATTGAAGGCAAAATGCAAGATGAGGATAGTATACATGTTAACATACAAGAACAAAACATAGGAGAACCTAAATACATAAAGTGAATACTAACAAATATAAAGAGAGAAATCTATGGGAACACAATCATAGTAGGAGATTTTTAACACCCCATTCACATCACTTGACAGGTTTTCCTGACAGAAAGATAAAGGCAAAACAGCAACTAAATGATACAATAGAACAATTAGACTTGGTTGATATTTTCAGAATATTACATCCCCAAAAATTACAATATACATTCTTTCCAGTGCACATGGAACACTTTCTAGGATGGGTCATGCACTTGGGCACAAAAGAAGACTCAACAATTTTAGGAAGATAGTAATTATTTTAGGCATTTTTTTTTCTAAACACAATGCCATGAAACTAGAAATCAACTACAGCAAAACGTAGGAGAAAAAAATGACAGGATGATGATTAAATAACATGATACTAAGAAACCAATGGGTCAATGTTAAATTCAAAGAAGATATTAAAAAAATACTTTGAGACAAATGACAAAAATCACAACCACACAAAATCTATGGGATGCAGCAAAAGCAGTCCTAAGAAGAAAGTTCATAGCAATAAAGGCCTTTCTCAAAAAAGATAAACAATCTGAAATAAGCAACCTAACCAACCAACTAAAAGAATTAGAAAAAGAAGAGCAAACAAAACCTAAAGTCAGCAGAAGGAAGAAAACAATAAATATCAGGGAGGAAATAAATAAAATAGAGATTTAAAAAAACAATAGAAAAAGTCAATCAAATGAAGAGATGGTTTTTTGAAAGAGTAAATAAAACTGACAAGCCTCAGGCCTAGCTCACAAAGAAGAGAAAAGACAGAGCACAAATTATCAAAATAAGATAGGAAAATGGAGAAATTACAACCAATACCACAGAAATTCAAAATATCATATGAGAATACTGTGAACAACTTTATGGAAAATAAATGAATAACCTTGAAGAAATGGACAATTTCTGGAAATATACAGTCCACAAAGACTGAATCAAGAAGAAATTGACCACTAGAACAAACTGATCACTAGAAATGAAATTGAATAAGTATTAAAAAATGAACAGAGTATTTACATAATCTCAGAATATTTACATAATCTCAAATTAATAGATGCTAAAAACAGTGGGTGAAATCTTGATGAAGAACAGAATATTTACATAATCTCAAGTTACTGGTTAGTCACAAAGGAAAAAAGAACTTTATAGGGAAGAAACCTAATAGACACCACCTAGTGAATTGATGAACTTAGCCATCACCCATAAATGGAAAAATTGATATCTTGTGCCATCTAAAATAACACCTTTGGAAGAACATAGCATCACTGATGCCTGTTGTGCTCCTGCTAAGAATACATGACATGGAACTAGTCATGAGGCAATATCAGAAAAATATAAAATGGACACTATAAAATTAATGATATATGTTCTTCAAAAATCATAAGATCATGAAAGAAAAGAAATGCTGAAAATTGTTCCATACTAAAGGAGAATAAAAGTACAAATCAAATGAATGTTATTTTTCAATATCTGAGCACAGATATTAGATATTATAGATATAATATTAGACATTTAACTCCTATAAGAACAAAAAATCATGATAAAAATTTTAAAGGAAGATATGCAAATGTTTCATGTAATAGAAAATAATATGAGAGAACTTACTTTAAAAAAAAGGAATGGAAAACATGAAGTTGATAAGTATAACTGAATTTAAAAACTTGCTGGAGAAATGATAATGCCAAGAGAATGACAGAGAAGACACTTACTTGGAGAAAATCTTTTCAAAAAGCACATCTGATAAAGGACTGTTATCTTCAATATACACAAAACAATTAAAACTCAACAGTGAAACAAAAATACCTGATTAAATGTAGCCAAAAGTCATTAACAGACATCTCACCAAAGAAAATACACAGAGGGCAAATAAGCATATCAAAAAATGTTCCACATCATATGTCGTTAGGCAAATGGAAACAAACATATTAGAACACCCCAAATTCAGGACACAGACAACACCAAGCCCTGGTGAGGATGTGGATCTATAGCACTTCTTATTCACTGATGATGGGAATGCAAGATGGTAGGGAATCTGTGGAAGACAGTTTGTCAACTTCTTAAAAGGCTAAAGACTCATGCACAATATAATCCAGCACTTGCACTCCTTGGTATTTACCCGAAGGAGCTGAAAACTTATGTCCACACAATAAACAATATATAGATGTTTAGAGCAGCTTTACCCATCATATCCAAATCTTGGAAGCAACCAAGATGCTCCTCATTAGGTAATGGATAAATAAACTGTGGTACAGCTGGACAATAGAATAATACTCTATCCTAAAAACAAATGAGCCATCAAGGTATGAAAAGACATGGAAGAAATTTGAATGCCTGTTTCTTTTTTTTTTTTTTTTTTTTGAATGCCTATTACTAAGTGAAAGAAGCCAATTGGAAAAGGCTACATATTGTATGATTTCAACTATGTGACATCCTAGAAAAGGCAAAACCATATGAACAGTAAAAAGATTGGTGGTTGCCAGGGATTTTGGGTGGGAGAACTGAATAGGCAAGCAATGAAGATTTTGAAGCTGGTGAAAATACTCCACTTGATACTATAATAATGGATGTATGTTATTACACATTTGTCCAAATCCACAGAATGCACACCAAGAGTGAAACTTAATAAAAACCATGAGCTTCAGGTGATAAAGATGTGTCATTATTGGTTCATCAACAGTAACAGATAGAAACGTCCCCCACCAAATTGGCCTAATAGGGAAGGCTGTGCAAGTATGGGGACAGGGCATATGGGCAATCTCTGTACCTTCCTCTCAGTTTTGATGTGAACATAAAACTGCTCTTGGAAAACATCTATTTAAAGTTTTACTAGTCATAACCACAGAGAATCTATGCTTTGCAGGAAAAGCAGTCCTAGGAGGGAAGCTCATAATAATACAGGACTTCCTCAAAAAAGAAGAACAATCTCAAATAAAAATTCTAACCTACTAGCTAAAACCAAGAGCAAACAAAAGCAAGTCAGCAGAAGAAAGAAAATAAGAAAGATCATGGAGGAAATAAATAAAGATTAAAAAACAATGGAAAAAATCAATCAAACCAACAGCTGGTTTTCTGAAAGAGTAAACAAAATTGACAGATCTCTGGCCAAGCTCATGAAGAAGAGAAAAGAGAGAGCAGAAATAAACAAAATAAGAAAGGAAAATGGAGAAATTACAAACAGTACCACAAAAAACACAATGTAATATGAGAATACTATGAACAACTATAAGGACACAAAATGGATAACCTAGAAGAAATGGTCAAGTTTCTGGAAACATAGAGTCCACCAAGACTGAATGAAGAAAACTTGACCACTTGAACAAACCAATCATGAGAAATCAAATTGAATTAGAAATAAAGGCTTACCTAGAAACAAAAGTCCAGGACCAGAAGGCTTCACTGAGGAATTCGACCAAACATACAAAGAACTCATAACAGTCCTTCTCGAACACTTCCAGTAGACTGAAAAAGAGAGAGTACCCCCAAACTCATTCTATGAAGCCACCGTTAGCCTGATACCAAAAACAAAGTTACTACCAAAAAACAACATTACATACTAATACCACTGGTGATCATAGATGCAAAACTCCTCACCAAAATATTAGCAGAGTCCAACAGCACATAAAAGAGATCATACACCATGATTAATTTGGATTCATCCCAGGAACACAAGGATGCTGCACCATACAAGAATCAATCAATGTAATGCATCACAACAAGAGAAAACACACACACACACACACACAATCATCTCAATAGATGCAGAAAAATCATTTTATAAAATTCAACACTAATTTATGATAAAACACATTACCAAAGTGGTTATGGAGGGAACATTGCTCAACATAATAAAAGCTTTTTTTTAACTTTTAAAAATTGAGTTATAGTCATTTTACAATGTTGTGTCACATTCCAGTGTAGAGCACAATTTTTTAATTATACATGAACATACATGTATTCATTGTCACATTGTTTTTTGCTGTGAGCTTCCACAAGATCTTGTATATATTTCCCTGTGCTATACAGTATAATCTTCATAAAGAACAAGGTTGTCACTCTCACCACTTGTATTCAATATAGTCTTCGAAGCCCTAGCCACAGCAATCAGGTAAGAAAAAAGAAATAAAAAGGATCCAAATAGGAAAAGGAAGAGGTAAAATTGTGACTATATGCAGATGACATGATACTGAATACAGAAAATTATGAAAGTTTCACACAAAACTAAAACTAATAAAAGAATTTGGCAAGTTAGCAGATACAAGGTTAATGGACAAGAACCGGTTGCATTTCTTTATACTAATAATGAATCATCAGGAAAAGAATGTAAAGAAACACTCCCTTTTAAAATAGCACCCAAAGTAATAAAATATCTAATAATAAATTTAATCAAGGAGGTGAAATTGTTATAAATGAAGAACAATGAAACTGATTAAGGAGATTAAAGTAAACCTGAAAAAATGGAAAGATATCCCATGCACCTGCCCAAGGCAATTTACAGATTTAATGCAACGTGTATTAAATTACCTAGGACATACTGCAGAGAAATAGAACAAATCATATTAAATTTTATATGGAAACACAAAAGACACAAAATTGCCAAGGCATTGCTGAAGAAAAAGAATAAGGCTGGGGAAATAACCCTATCAGATTTCAGAAAATACTACAAGCTACAGTAATCAAAACAGCATAGTATTAGTACAAAAACAGAAATATGGATCAATGGAACAGGATAGAAAGCCCAGAAGTAAACCCAGAAAATTTTGGTCAATTAATCTTCAACAAAAGTGGCAAGAACATACAATGGAATAAACAGAGTCTCTTCAGCAAATAGTGTTGGAGAAACTGGAGAGCATCATGTAAATCAATGAAGTTAGAATACTTCATTACACCATACACAAAAATAAATGTAAAATGGATTAAAGACTAAAACATAAGACAAGACACAATAAACTTCCTAGAAGAAATCATAGGCAAAACATTATCTCACATACATCTCAACAATGTTCTACTAGGGCAGTCTACCTAAACAATAGGAATAAAATCAAAACTAAGCAAGTGGGATATAATTAACTTACAAGCTTTTGTACAGCAAAGGAAACCATAAACAAAACAAATCGGTAACTTAAGGAATGGGAGAAAATATTTGCAAAAGATGAAACTGACAATGGCTTGGTCTCCAGAATATATAAACAGCTCATATGACTTAATAAGAAAAACAAACAACCCAATCCCAAAATAAGCAGAAGACCTAAACAAGCAATTCTCCAATGAACACATATAAATACCCTATAGGCTCATGAAAAAAATGCTTAATATCACTAATTATCAGAGAAATGTAAATCAAAACTACAATGAGATATTATCTCACACTAGTCAGAATGGCCATCATTCAAAAGTCCACAAATGAAAAATGCTGGAGGGGGTGTGGAGAAAAGAGCACCCTAATACACTGTTGGTTTCAATGCAGTTTGGTGCAGCCATTGTGGAAAACAGAATGGAGATTCCTAAAAAGACTAAAAATACAAATAACTTATGATGCAGCAATCCCACTCCTGGGCAATTATCCAAAGGGAATGCTAAATCAAAAATACGTCTACACATCCTACAGCCAGCATAGTACTCAATGGTGAAAAACTCAAAATCTTCCCACTAAAACCTGGAATAAGACACGGTTAACCACTATCAACAGTCCTATTCAACATAGTCTTGAAAGTCCTAGCCACAGCAATCAGGCAAGAGAGAAATAAAAGGGATCCAAACTGGAAAAGAAGAGGTAAAATTGTCACTATATGCAGATGACATGATGTTAAATATAGAAAACCCAAAAACTAGTAGAAATAATCACAGAATTCAGCAAGGTAGCAGGTTACAAGATTAGCATTCAAAAATAAATTTCATTTCTTTACACTAATGATGAATCAACAGAAAAAGAATGTAAAGATTCAATCCCCTTTAAAATAGCTCCCAAAGTAATAAAATACCTAGGACTAAATCTAACCAAGGAAATGAAAGACTTCAACACAGAAAACTATAAAACACTGATGAAGGAAATTAAATAAGACTTTAAAAAAGTGGAAAGATATCCCATGCTCCTGGATTGGAAGAATCAATATTGTTGAAATGGTCATATACCCAAGGCAATCTACAGATTTAAGGTGATCCCTATCAATTTACCCAGGACATATTTCACAGAAGTAGAACAAATCATAATAAAATTTACATAATCTTGTTTAATAAATGTTATTTTTGACAAACCTACAGTCAGCACAATACTCAATGGTGAAAAACTGAAAACCTTCCCACAAATATCTGGATTGCACTTGGACCAAGAAAAAAATTATTAAGTAGGACATGATTAGAACAGCTGGTGCAATTTGAATATGAACTGTGGCATACATAATAATACTGAATCAGTATTAAGTATCCTGATTTTGATAAATATATTGTGATTGCATAAGAGAAAATCTTAAAAAAATAGTCACTGAATTTGAGACATGATTTCTATAATTTATACTCAGATCATTCAGAAATAGATATGCCCAGGAGTGGATCATGCAATAAGTCTATTTTTAGTTTTTTGAGACACCTCCATACTGTTTTCCATAATGGCTGCACCAAGCATATGATCTAGTAATCCCACTCCTGGGCACATATCCAGAGGGAACTCTAAATTGAAAAGATACATGCACCCCAATGTCCATAGCAGCACAATATACAATAGTCAAGACATGGAAACAACTTAAATGTCCATTGACATATGACACTATAAAGAAGCGTTGTTATATTTATACAATGGAATACTATTCAGCCATAAAAAAGAATAAAATCATAACATGGATGGATCTAGAGATCATCATTATAAGTGAAGTAAGCCAGAAAGAGAAAGAAAATATATGGTATCACTTATATGTGAAATCTAAAAAATGAAAGAAAAGGAAGAAAGTACTGAACTCATCTACAAAGTAGAAACAGACTTGCAAGCATAGTAAATATTCTTATGGTTACTGGGGGAAAGCGAGTAGGAAGGGATAAATTTGGGAGTTTGTGATTTGCAAATTTGGGCCACAATATATAAAAACTGGATTAAAAAAACAAATTTCTTCTGTATAGCACCGGGATCTTTATCTCCTTCTGCTTCTTTTCCAATTTGGATCTCTTTTATTTCTTTTTCATGCCTGAGTGCAGTGGCTAGGACTTCCAAGATTATGTTGAACAGAAATGGTGAGAGTGGACAACCTTGCCTTTTCCAAGATTTTAGTAGGAAGGTTTTCAGCATTTCACCATTGAATTTTATGCTGGCTATAGATTTGTCATAAACAGCTTTTATTATGTTGAGATATGTTCCCTATAAGCCCACTTTGGTGAGAATTTTTATCATAAATTGGCATTGAATTTTATCAAATGCTTTTTCTGTATGTATTAAATTCAAAGAAGAAATTATATGGAACCACAAAAGACCTAGAATTGCCAAAGCATTACTGAAGAAAAAGAAAAGAGGCTGGAGCAATAACTCTCCCAGACTTCAGACAATACTACAGAGCTACACTAATCAAGATAGCATGGTATTGGTACAAAAACAGATACATGGAGCATTGGAACAGAATAGAGAGCCCTGAAATGAACCCACAAACTTTTGGTCTACTAATCTTCAACAAACGAGGCAAGAATATTCAATGGAATCAAGAGAGTCTCTTCAGCAAACGGTATTGGTAAAACTGGACAGCAGCACGTAAAGCAATAAAGCTAGAACACTCCCTTACACAATACACAAAAATAAACTCAAAATGAATCAAAGACTTAAACATAACACATGATACAACAAACCTCCTAGAGGAAAATATAGGCAAAACACTATCTGACATATATCTCAAAAATATTCTCCTAGAACAGTCAACCCAAGCAATAGAAATAAATGAAAGAATAAACAAATGGGACCTAATAAAATTTACAAGCTTCTGCACAGCAAAACAAACCATAAGTAAAACAAAACGACAAGCTAGGGAATGGGAAATAATTTTTTTGCAAATGAAATTGACAAATGCTTGATCTCCAGAATATATAAGCAGCTCACACAATTTAATAAGAATAAAAGCAAACAACCCAAACCAAAATGGGCAGAAAACCCAAATAAGCAATTCTCCAAGTAAGACATGCAAATGATCAATAGGCACATGAAAAAATGCTCAATATCACTAATTATCAGAGAAATGCAAATCAAAAGTAAAATGAGGTATCACCTCAAACAAGTCAGAATGGCCATCACTCAAAAGTCCAAAAATGACAAATGCTGGAAAGGCTGTGGAGAAAAGGGAACCCTCCTACACTGCTGGAGAGAATGCAGTTTGGTGCAGCCACTGTGGAAAACAGCATGCAGATTCCTAAAAAGATTAGGAATAGACCTAACATATGACCCAGGATACCACACCTGGGCATATATAGAGAAGGAACCCTACTTCAAAATGACACTTGCACCCCAATGTTCATAGCAGAACTATTTACAATAGCCAAGACATGGAAAGAGTGTAAACATCCATCAACAGATGACTGGATAAAGGAGATATGGTATATTTATAAAATGGAATACTATTCAGACATAAAGTCTGACAACATAATGCCATGTATATAAACAGAGACAGAATCAAAGACATAGAATACAAACTTCTGGTCAAAGGGAATGAGGGTGGGAAAGGACTGGGATAGCAAAATGCAGAAAATATATCCAAGACTGTACTGTGTATCACAGGGAAATATATACAAGTTTTTGTGCTGGCTGAAAATGAAGATAAGAGACAATGAACGTATATATGCTCATGCATAAAAGAAAAACTGCTCTACACTGGAATATGAAACAAAATTGTAAAATGATTATGAATCAATAAAAAGTTAAAAAAAGAAATTTGATGGGTGACATAATAGAACGGCTAAAGAAAGGAATTGGCAGACTAGATAATGAAGAGGGACTTGAAGTGTTTGAGAAGACATGAGAACAGAAAAACGTCAGTAAAAAGATGACATAGAAAATCAAATGAAAACCAATGCAAACACTGCTGTTGAAACCTAGGAAAAGACAAAGAATGCAGGGCCAGGACATATAGGATTCCCAGATGAAAAAGCAAGATAATAAAAGAAAAAAGGAAAAAAGCTCTGAAAAGCTATTTGAAAAAAATCAGACTGAAAGATGCTGAAAGCCAAGCAACAATCATCTATAAGAAACCAGGAAGCACGGAGCATCCAAAGAAGGCAGAATCCCAATAGACTTACAAGCAGCTGTATTATCATTCAAATCATCAAAGTTCATGATCAAGCGAGTGATTTTGAATGCACTTAGAGTAAAGCTACTTAGTCACAACAGAACCTCCAGAGGGGTTTCAGCTGATATCTCGACAGATTCATTGCAGGAAAGGAAGCAGGGACAAGACACAGACCAAATTCTGAATGAGAAAAAGCTGCAGTCTAGTGTAGCCTATGCCACAAGACTGCACTTTACAATACTGGACAATGTAGAGAATTTCACAGACTGGTCAATCGTAAAAGAAATCAGCAGTTTTAAGTTTATCCTAAAAGAAAGATTGTGAATTCTCCCTTGAATACAAAACAAGGAAGATTATCTGGAAATAAGAAAATCATTACTGGAAATGCAAGAAGTGCAATGACTTGCAAAGAATAAACAAGAAGGCAAAGAGGACGTCAAAATCCTAAAGATGGGAGAGGGAAGCAGGAAAAGATAGGTGATTTTCAGCACTTCACTATGTGAATCAGCTTTTATGTCTCTCTTAAACAAACGGAGGGATACATGGCATAATGTGTTTGAAAAACAAACAAAAAACAAACAAACAAACAAACAAACAAACAAACAAACAAATACCAAAAGCGTACGGTTGACTGACATATATCCGAAGGAACCAAGAAAATTCAAAACAAAATACTCAAAGTGATGTCAAGGATCATTCAGCATGCTTTGACAGAGTTTCGCTGCATGCATCTACACAACACACTTGTATTTAGAATACAGATACATGCACTAATATTCATAAATATTGATTCATAAGAGCATATCGTGACCTAACCCAGATGACTATTTTCAATAAAATGAATCCATAGTCCGTGATATAGACTTACAAGCCTTCCATCAGGATGAATGAATGGCATATTCAACCCTACGAACAGATTAAATGGCATATGCCTATAACAAAGACAAGTAGCTCTGCAAAACCGTACTAAGAGTAAAAGAGACAGACAGAAAAGTGTATATTGGGATTGGATTGGTTTCTAGGAAATGCAGCCCCCATGAAGCAAATGGATCCATAGTCTGAGAGCGTGGGTGATTCAGCAGAAAAGCAACAGAAGGATATGCATTCTGGCTGAATAGATATGATGCAAACATAAGATTCCTGTAGTGTGTCTTTGGGTACTGTTAACTGTTAGAATGTTTAAAGACATGTGAATATATAAACTTAACATGGACATATTTCCTCCGTTTGTACTACTTATACAGAAAGGAACATAAGGAAAGAGGAATGGAAAATAAGATCCATGGGACACTAATGGAGAGAAACACACTTAACTTAGGAAAGTCTCATCTGATACAGCCCCTCCCCCAACACTGACAAGAAGTTGCAACCATTGGGGATGGCAGTTACTGGTTGAATTCCAGGTGGAAACTTGTTGTTTACCGCGTGGCTTGTTGTGGCTGGTGGATCCAAAATAAGTAGGTGAACCATGTGGGTAGATCAGTGTCATGGAGGGGTGCAGCCCTCTGAAGCTTGGGTTATGTGTCCTGATAGGGAAGCTGTGTAAGTTCGAGATAGTGCTGCTGCCCAAAGGCCTGAGTTCACGGGTCAGTTTCCAGAACCTGAAAGGTCAGACAGTGGAAGTTCTGCCTGTATTCAGCTTACTGGTGAGACTCCGAGTTACTTTGAGACATGCCCAGTCCTGTTGAAGTCAACTTTATGGGAGACATGAAGGGAAGTTGGCAGAAAAGCTGGATGCACGGATTGAGGGGAGATGCGAACACTTTGATGATTGTTGTTCTGCTACACTGGAGATTAGTGGTATGGAGAATTCTGTACAGAATGCTAGGCTCGAAAGTCATTCATGAGACATATTGAGACTCACTGATACTGGCAGAAAACTGTGGAGGGTCAACGTGCACTTGAGGAAAGTTCTCAATTCACTGCTCCAAGAATGGGTCCAAGATTCTGGACGTCTAAAACAGAAGAGATGGCAGAGATCAAAAAAGCGCTCATGTTCTTGGAACAGGTGGTGAGAATCCACACGTCCCAAGGGGCAATAACAAACCAATAAGACCACCATGCACAAAGCCCTGGTAAGCCTTCTCCCAGCGTTGGGCCTAGATATCAAGCACATTCTCTTCCCTCCCCACAACTCAGGCATCCATTTTAAAGCATCAGCACCTGAGCTGCAATGAAGACATTAGGAGCAGAGCAAGCCCCTCCTAGGATCAGTGTTCAAACACCTTCACATTCTGTGCACAGCAGTGAAATCCTCCATGGTCAACTATTCTCGACTAAAACAGATTGGAAATGAATTCTTAGGTCACACAATGAAATGATGACCTTCCACTAGATTCAGCAAATGCTGGGTGTTTGTCTACTTTGGGGTGAAGGGAGTGTGGTAAGTGAGGGGAATATTTGACTGAATTTGAATATTTAGTAGGCCTCAGTTTTCCAAGAGAGTATAGGTAACAATTATGTCAGTTATTGAAATGAACTTTAAAAGTCACCATAGACATGTAGGGACACATATTGTGTGGATTTTCCTTTCCCTTCAGTCAAGTCCCGGGTGCAGGATATCATGGAGTTGCAGTCTTGGATGGGTTAAATTGCTTTACCAAACATGATCAGATGATTAAGTATTCTCATGGTTGATAGAAGAGCACCTTGTTCTCCATAGACTAGCAAAGATGCAGCAGTGTTCTCATAGCTATGATGCCTCTGGGTACTACTGGAAGCAAGCCTACATGTCAATATGTTGTTTGTGTTTCCTTGTGTTTTCCTAGAGAGAAAAGTTGCCCCTTTAATCACCAACATTGGCAAGTTTGTGTCATTGGGGGAAAGGGCAGCACATCAACAAGGGGAACCCAGGGTGGGGGTTATTTCATGGTTCCAATATTTATTTCATGTTTCCTGTTGTTGAAGGCATCAACAGTAAAGGTTTCACCTGTCCCCTTCAACACTTTGGACTGGTATTTTACATTTTTCTGTCTATTTTCCTCTTAGAGCTGACAAACTGGTAACTGAATATGACTAGACTGGATTCGGGTTAGTTTTAGTATGTTTTGAAAATTAACTTCATTTTCATACAAATCCCAAAATATGTAAATCTATTCCATTAACCATGTGAAAGACTGTAACTGAGGAATCAACACAATGTCAATACTGGTGTTTTCAGAAAAACCCTCCCACCATGGCGGTACAGATAATAGAGCTAAAGAAGAATCACTTTTCTGTGAGTTATAATGAAAAATGTTGATTTGTCTATGTCCATTTGGCAGAGTTCCAGTGCAAATTTCGCACACTCACTGCCATATACAGAGCAATATAATTATCGACTCACCCAGCCCTTTGCTAAGGAACATGGCTAAGAGTGGTCTCTTACTTGTAAAGACAGAAAGAGGCCTCACAAAACCTGGAAGGAGCAGGAAGAAATGTTGAGATTGGAAATTAGTGCAGGACCTGACCTCTGGTGAGGTAGAAGCTAAGGTGAATCTCTGCTTTACTGGGTCGCAAACACTCAAGCGGACAGGACACTAGAGTTTGAAAGCGCTGCACTGAGTGTTAGCAGAGGGCACAGCAGATGCTTGGCTGACAGAACTCAAAGAAATCGTACAAAATAACCCCTGAGTTGATTCCCAGACCAAGATACGAGCTGCCAAATTTGAGCTAGCAGGAGCTGCGCAAGATTAGGGACAGGGCTAAGGATGATGGCACACACTGAATCTCAGTGATCTGGAGGGTGTATTGGATTGTGGTTGGTCCTATCAAGAGAGCAAACCGGCCTGGGATCCCAATGAGAAAGCAACCAAACTGGCGGGCGAGTTTGACTTTACTGAAATATCCCATGGCCACATCCACAGCATCTGTTGTCCAAGGAACCAATTTGGAATTTTGCAAATCGAAAAAGTGTGGGGCTCAATGAGAGATATCATTCATCTGGTTTCAATGATCTATGGGTCCTTGAGGTTGAAATTGGTGTCCAGTACCATAGGATCTTCCATATTCATAGCTAGGACTGGGATTAGGATTTGGTAAGAGGCAGTGGATGCAGGTCAGCTCTGTAGTAGTCTTCATGGTCCCATGCCACCAGAATGAGAGGACAAAGATGAGTGGTTCCTGTCCGCTGCTTGAGAAGATGAAGCGTTTAATTCAGCATTATCTCCCAAAGGCAGATGCTACATTTGGGATGGCACTGACATGTTACGGCAACGAGGACATCAAGGTGGGGCTGTGGGATCATTGCAGCAGTCCCTGATGCATGACATCCTTAGATATGTTTCCACTGGTGTTTCTGTAGACAAAGAAGCTCTGGGAAGACCTTGTACTATTGGGACATACCACTGCAATAAAAAGGACAATTGCACTGTCACAATGGTGTTTTGGAAACACTCCAAATTGACATACAGCAGCCTGCCAAGCAGAAACCTTATAGAAGCTTCGTTTCCACAAGGGGGAGGGTCCATGCACGTTCAGATCTGTGATATAATCGTAATAAAAATTAAGTTCTACTAAACGACAAGAGTAGGTTTTGTACATGACAACCACTGCAACACTAGCAATTAGAGATATACCACACTACACACACAGAAAAACAACATTGCATCACTGTCTAGGAAATATTGTCCTCACAGAAATATCATGGAATTGCATACACCCAAGAGACTAAAATTTTCACTTAAACAAGCCCAGCAAGTCTACATTATATACCTGAAAATACTTGACCAGTAGAGTTACAAAACTATAGTAAAAGAGACAGGAAGTACCATTTTCACTTCGAAAGGGATTGAAGGTTCCAGAAAATGGTTTAAAGAATTAGACTCTGAAACAATTCCAGAGCAAGCCTTGAAAAGGTTGGTGAGAGAAGCACTGAAGAACAGTATTGTCTTAGAATTTCAAAAGGCAGAATACAAGAAAAAGGGAAGAGAACATCTATATACAAGACAAATAAATCAGAAAACTCGATGGATGGGATAATAGCGCAGATAAAGTCAGTCCTAAGCGGACTAGATAATGCAGAGGGACTCGTGAGTGACTGCGAAGACAGGAGAACAGAAATACCCTGATCAGAAGATGACATAGAAAAGCAAATGAAAACCAATGCAAAAAATGCTGCTGAATCCTGGATAAGACAAAGCATGCAAAGCTAGGATTCATAGGATTCCTAGAAGGAAAAGCATGATATGTATATAAAAAAAAATCTGAAAATGTACTTGTAAAAATATCAGACTGAAACTTGCTGAAAGGCAAGAAACAATCATGTATAAGAAATGATGAGGCACAAAGCCTCCAAAGAAGGCGGAATCCCAAAAGACCTACAAGCAGCTGTTTTATCTTTCAAATCATCAAAGTTCATGATCCACCGAGTGATTTTAAATGCACCTAGGTAAAAGCAACTTAGTCACAACAGAACCTCCAGAGGGGTTTCAGCTGATATCTCGACAGATTCATTGCAGGACAGTTAGCATTGACAAGACACAGACACATTTCTGAATGAGAAAAAGCTGCAGTCTAGTGCAGCCTATGCCACAAGACTGCCATTTACAATACTGGCCAATGTAGGCAATTTCACTGACTGGCCAATCTTAAAAGAACTCAGAATTTCAAAATTTATCATAAAAGAAAGATTGTGAATTCTACCCTGAATAGAAAACTAGAAAGATGATCTGGAAATAAGAAAACCATCATTGGAAATGCAGGAGATACAATATAAGTTGTAAAGAAGAAAAGAGAAGTAGGCAAAGAGGACGTCAAAATCCTAAGGATGGGAGAAGGAAGCAGGAAAACATAGGTGATGTTCAGCAATTTTGTATCTTAATCACTATATATGACTATTTTCATCAAATGGAGTGATACATTGCATAATGTGTTTGCAAAACAAACAAACAACAAAAAAGCAAACAAACAATCACCAAAAGCGTACGGTTGAGTGACATATATCCGCAGAAACCAAGAAAATTCAAAAGAAAATACTAAAGTGTATGTCAAGGATCATTCAGCACGCTTTGACACAGTTTGGCTGAATGCATATAAACAACACCATTGTATTAAGAAAACACATGCGTGCATAACTCTTAATAAATATTGATACATAAGAGCACATTGTGACCTAGCCCAAACGACTATTTTGAATAAAATAGATCCATAGTCCGTGATATAGAAATACAAGCCTTCCATTAGGATGAATGAATGGCATATTGAATACTACGAGGAGAATAAATGGCATATTCCTATAATAAAGACAAGTAGCTCTGCCAAATCTTAAAAGAGTAAAAAAGACAGACAGTAAATTGTATAATGGGACTGGTTTCGTTTCTAGGAAATTCAGCCCCAATGAAACAAACGAATCCAAGTTCTGAGAGTGTGGGTTTTTCAGCAGAAAAGCAACAGAGAGATATGCATTCTCGGTGAATGTATATGACACAAATATAAGATTACTGTAGTGAGTCTTTGGGTACTGTTAACTGTTAGAAAGTTTATAGACATGTGGATCCATAAACTTAACATGGACGTACTTCCTCCGTTTCTACTTTATATAGAAAACTGCACATAAGAAAAGAGGAATGGAAAATAAGAAACATGGGGTACAAATGGAGAGAAACACACATACCTTAGGAAACTCTAGACTGATGCATCCCCTCCCCGAACACTGACAAGATGCAGCAACCATTGGGGATGGCAGTTACCAGTTGAAATCCAGGTGGAATGCTGGTGTGTCCCACGTGGCTTGTTGTGGCTGGTGGATCCAAGGTAACTGGGCATAACACGGTGGGTGGATCAGTGTCATGGAGGGGCTGCCGCCCTCGCTGAAGCTTGGGATATGTCTCTTGTTCGGGAAGCTGTGTAAGAGAAGATACTGCTGCTGCCCAATGGCCTGAGTTCACGGGTCAGTTTCCAGAACCTGAAAGGTCAGACAGTGGAAGTTCTGCCTGTCCTCAGCTTACTGGTGAGACTCCGAATTAGTTTGACACATGCCCAGTCCTGTAGAAGTCAACTTTAAGGGAGACACGAAGAGAAGTTGGCAGAAAAGCTGGATGCACGGATTGAGGGGAGATGTGAACACTTTGATGATTGCTGTTCTGCTACACTGGAGATTAGTGGTATGGAGAATTCTGTACAGAATACTAGGCTCGGAAGATATTCATGAGACATATTGAGCCTCACTGATACTGGCAGAAAACTGTGGAGGGGCAACGTGCACTTGAAAAGTTCTCAGTTCACTTCTCCAAGAACGGGTCCAAGATTCTGGACGTCTAAAATAGAAGAGATGGCAGAGATCATAAAAGCGCTCATGTTCTTGGAACAGGTCGTGAGAATCCACACGTCACAAGGGACAATTTCAAAACACTAAGACCACCATGCACCAAGCCCAGGTAAGCCTTCGCCCAGGGTGGGGCCTAGCTATCAAGCACTTTCTCTTCCCTCCCCAACACAGGCATCCATTTTAAGGCATCAGCACGTGAGCTGCAATGAAGCCATTAGGAGCAGAGCAAGCCGCTCCTAGAATCAGAGTTCAAATACCTTCACATTCTGTGAACAACAGTGAACTCCTCCATGGTCAATTACTCTCGACTAAAATAGATTGCAATTGAATTCTTAGATAACACCGCGAAATGATGACCTTCCCCTAGATTCAGCAAATGCTGCGGTTCTGTCTACTTTGGGGTGAAGGGAGTGTGGTAAGTGAGGGGAATCTTTGACTGAACTTGAATATGTAGTAATCCTCAGTTTTTCAAGAGAGTATAGGTACATCTTATAAGTCAGTTATTGAAATGATCTTTAAAATCACCATAGACATGAATGGACACATGTTTTGTGGATTGTCTTTTCCCTTCAGTCAAATTCCGGGTGCAGGATATCATGGGGTTGCAGTCTTGGATGGGTTAAATTGCTTTACCAAACGTGATCGGATGAGTATATATTCTCATGGTTGATAGAAGAGCACCTGGTTCTCCATAGTCTAGCAAAGCTGCAGCAGATTTCTCATAGATATAATGCTTCTAGGTGCTATTTGAACCAAGCCTACGTGTAAATATGTTGTTTGTGTTTCCTTGTGTTTAACTAGAGAGAAAAGTTGCCCCTTTACTAGCGAACATTGACAAGTACGTGTCATTGGGAGGAAAGGGCAGCACATCAACAAGGGAAACCCAGGGTTGGGTTTATTTCATGGTTCCTATATTTAGCTCATTGTTCCTGTTGTTGAATGCATAAATAATAAAGCTTTCACCTGTCCCCTTCAACACTTGGGACTGCTATTTTACATTCTTTCTATTTTTATTTTGAGCTGACAAATTAGTACCAGAAAATGACAAATGTGCTTTGGGGCTATATTCAGTATGTTTCGAAAGTTAACTTCATTTTGATACAAATCCCAAAATATGTAAATCAATTCCATTAACCATTTGAAAGACTGCCACTGAGGTATCAACGCAATGTCAATAATGGAGTTTTCAGACAAACCGTCCCACCATGTCTGTACAGAAAATTGAGCTAAACAAGAATCACATTTCTGTGAGTTATGTCTGTGAAATGTTGATTTATCGATGTCCATTTGGCAGAGTACTGGTGCAAATTTCGCTCATTCACTGACATGTGCTCAGAAAGATATATATGGACTCAACAAACCCTTGGCTTGGGACACTTGGTGAAGAGTGGTCTCTTACTTCCAAAGACAGGAAGAGGCCACACAAAACCTGGAAGGAGCAGAAAGAAATGTAGAGAATGGAAATTAGTGCAGGACCTGACCTCTGGTGAAGGAGCAGCCAAGGTGAAACTCTCGTTTACTTGGACACACACTCTCAGGCGGTCAGGAAACAAGAGATTGAAAGCACTGTACTGCGTGTTAGAAGAGGGCACAGCAGATGCTTGGGTGACAGAACTCAAAGAAATCAGCACAAAATATCCCCACAGTTGATTCCCAGACCAAGATACGAGTGGCCAAATTTGAGCTAGTGGAAGCTGGGCAAGATGAGGGATATGGTTGTGGATGATGGCACACACTGAATCTCAGTGATCTGGAGGGTGTATTGGATTGTGGTTGGTCCTATCAAGAGAGCAAACGGCCTGGGTTCCAAATGAGAAACCAACAAATCTGGAGTGCGAGTTTGTGTTTATCGAAATGTCCCATGGCCACATCCAATGCATCTGGAGATTCAGGGACCAATTGGTTATTTTACCAATCGAGCACGTGTGGGGCTCAGTCAGAGCCATCATGCATCAGGTCTGAAATTTCCAGGGGGCCTTGAGGTTGAACTCAGTGTCCAAAGCCATAGGATTTGCCACTTTCATAGGCAGGGTTGGGATTTGCTTTCTGGGGTGGAGGGTCTCCCCAAGTGTCTGGACTTGACTCTGGGTGAGTTGGTCAGTTGGACAGTGGCTCAGTGTGAGTCCATGTCCAGTGGAGGAGGTAGTGGGTTAGATCTAGAAGGACTCCTTCTGGGGCGGGAGGGCACACAATGGAGGCAGGAGGCCAAGTCCAGTTGACTGAGAACAGGTCATATACTGCATAGTCCTGCAGGGCAAATGAAAGCGTCCAGTCTACAGAAGGTGGAAAGGTGGTCCATACAATGGTTCAGCTCAGATGTCACATCCTCAAAGGAGCCTTCCCTGCCTGCACAGTCAAAAGGGACAGCCTCCTCCAAGCATATCTCCCCAGCAGACACCTGCTCCATTTCCTGCATAGCATTCAGGACTCGGGCCCCTGCTCCGCACCCAGCCATGTTTCAGCTGCCTAGAGGGAAAACCCTCACGGGAGCCATCAAGCCCTGCATGAACTTGACCCCACCTCTCTGTCTCCCCTGCCACCACTGTCTCCAACTTGCCCTCTTCTCCTTCACTCCTGCACTCCTGAATTCCCCCAGCCCTGTGTGCTCTCCAGAGCACGTGTCCCTCCTAACATGTTGTGTGCTCACTGTGTCTCACCCACTGCATGACTCCCACCCAGGTCAATATCCAGCACACAGAAAGGCTCAGAAAGTAGAGAATGAATGACTCTAACCATCACTGCTGGGAAGAACTTTGTCTGTGGCCTACAGTGATCACAGACCCGTCACATATTCGCTGAGGTCCTACTGTGTGCTGGGCGGGTTCCAGATACCGGGCACAGCAGGTAGTGAAGCAGGCATGTCTCCATTCTCATGCAGCAGACTGCCTGGTGGGGACACAGAGAAAATTAAGTAAAATATACACAATGTCCGGAGGTGATATGTTCCATGGAGAAAAATAAGGTCAGGGAGGACATTTGAGCAGATTCCTGGAGGTGTTTAAGAAGCAGAGGGAGAGAGTTCCTGGCTGAAAGTTCAGCCAGCGCAAAGGCCCTGAGGCCACAGTGGGATGCGAGTGGAGGGTCTTAGTTATCCTTGTGAGTTCTTAGTCCTGCCTTGAGTATGTATGTTGCTTTTACTTGTAAACCTTGATTTCACCTTTATACATATTAACCTGCATCATCAATCTGCATAATTTAGCCAATTCTGTTTCAGGTGTTGTGTGCACAATGGCGGGCTAGTTACTTGGGTTGGTAAAGAACTACCCGAGTCTGAGAAGGGTCTAGGAAAGTTTAATAGGGACACTGCTATAGGCAACATCAGGCCACACAGGGAAGTGGTGCCTACACGAGCGCCAAGGTTGAGTGTGTAGGGTCTGTTATTGGGGGGGTGCTGTGCACAAAAGGAGGAGGGGGCTGCATGATCAATTCATGCACAGGTACCTGGTTGGTTGTGAGATCTGACAGGGGCTTCTCTGAACAACAGGCTTTACCACTTTAATAAGGGCAGGATGTGAGGCCTCTCTTCCTGGGGCAATGAGTTTACATAAGGTAAACACACAGCAAGAGAAGATGTTTTATAGCTTGTGGAAATGCAGGTGTGCAAAGGTTCCTGCAGTGGGGAGTGGGAGGTAAGGTGCCACTGGGCTCTAGGCACACAGAGAGCCCAGGAATGAGGGTGTATGACTCTAAAGAGTGCCAGCTGGCTTCACACCAGGGACTTTATTTGGAAACAGGAGAATCTAGGTTGTCAGCACGTGTCTACTCAGTGAGCTCCCTAAGCCTAGCTCTGTCAGGCACCAGGTGGCTGTGAAATGAACATGAATTTCCCCACCGTGAGGACCCCAATGAATGAACATCTTGACATCCATAAGCCCCTTCCCCTGCACCACCGCCCCACCTCATCTGGGTCTGAGGCTCTGAACCTGACATCAGTGGCACCTTCGTTCCCTACATCCAGCTCCTCTGGACGTCTCTGTGACGAGCTGTTCCATGTCAGCGAGCCCCAAACTGAGCTCTGCCTTTACCCCATGAATGCTTCCTCCCTGTGAAGCCCCTCGTGAATGAGACACCACTAGCAGGATCCTTCAGCCCTGAGTGTCTGCCTTCCCCACCACTCCGATTTCCCCCAGCCCATGATCACCTCTGGAGGTCCCTATTATCCTCTCCCTCCCACTTCAGTCTTGGGCTGCACAGCAAATCCCTCTTCACAATCTCCCACAAGACAAGTCCAGGTCTACTTGGGGACACTGAGGTGACACAGGCCGGTGTTGCTGGGAATGAAAAGAAGGATCCTGGAGCAGAGGAGAGGCAAGGGCTCCCAATCCAATAGAACATAGGCTAAAGTGGGGGCAAGACACCCATAAAGGGTGAGGCAGGCATCACACTGCAGCCCCGCCCTCTGCTCCCCCAGGGTGCCTTGTGTTTCCTGCTTTGGCCTGGGGGAATTCCCCCCTTACTCTCTTTTACAGGGGTGCCCATTCATTCATTCACACCCTCATTCACCATGTACATGGGTCCTGCTCAGTGCCAGGCCTCAGCTGGATGACAGCTCATCCTTGGGGACACAGCTCAGATCTCACCTCCTCCATGAAGCACTTCTGGATTCCCGCCCCTCCTGAAGCTCCTCTGGCCTCAATTGGGACCACTAGGGCTGAGACCACACTCTGATTACCTCCCAAGTCTGTGATCTCTGTGAAAGCCCTGGGCACAATGTGGAAAGAGACTCAGAAAAATGGGGCCAAAAGATTCTAAGAAAAATGTTACTAATTCTCTATTACAGAGAAGGGCACTGAGCAGAGAGAGGGCAGTGTCCAACCAAAGCCACAGAGCAGGGTCTCAGTGAGCCCTCCCATTGCCCTGTTACTAGTTCTCTGTTATAGATGAGGACACTGAGCCACAGAGAGGTAGCAGAGCCCTGCTGTAGCCTTGGCCCCACGGCCTGTGTTCTTTATTACTAGCTCCATGCTGCCAGCAGGGGTGTGGGCCTGGAATGGCGGTTGAAAGCAGCCTGACCCCCAGGACCCCTTCATACACAAAGTCAGTCTCAGGAAACACCCCTCAAGACCTACTCTACACCCCTGGGATTGTGTCCTGATTGCTGTTCCTGGAAGCTGGCTGGGCTTCCCTGTGAATTGGCCCAGGAGATGCTTGGGACAGAAACAGGGCCCCTGAGGCTCCCTGTCCCCAGATGAGCAGCTCTGGTCCCCTTGACTGTCCCTGGCAGAGGCCTGATGACACGAGGTGTTGGCTGGGTATCCAGCTGTGGAGATGAGAAAACGGGGGCAACATGCAGGTACATGCAGACTTCCAGGTATTCACTCAACAATCATTGATTCAGGCCTTGCAGTGTGGCTGGCCTGGGCCCAGGCCTGGGTGTCCAGCAGTGAATACAGTCAACCCCTTGAGCCTTCTGGGAAAGCAGTGATCAGAGAAACGGGCCCTCAGTGCCCCCATCAGTGCCCATACCTGGACCTCTCTGGGGGATTCTGACATGTGCTATCATGACGGTCCTGGGAAAGGAGAGAGAATCTGGTCTGAGCGTTAGGTCTGCATCAGAACCTAATGATGCCCCAAATGTTGTGTGACCTGGAAACTCCCTGACTTCTCTGTGCCTGGCTTTCCAGCCCTGACTCAGAGGACTGCTGTGCTTGGCACACAGTAGGACCTCAATCAGAAGAAAAAGCCAGCCCTTCCCCAGGAACCTCTCCTCTTACATGCCCAAAGCTAAGCCCATGTGCCACACATCACCAGAGCAGTTACTTGACAAACAGGGCAAGTGAAATCCAGCAACTCCTCCCTCCTGCCTGAGGCCCTTCCCTCCTCAGTGACAGTGGCTCAGAGCAGGTCTCTGTATCCCAGAATTCTGAACTGAGCCTTGTGACCTGGAGGAGTCCCTGTTCCACAAAACTCTGTTTCCAGGTCCTTCCAACAAGACACAAGAGCACCTGGTAAGTGTCTTAGCTGCAAGGTCCTCCCTTTGCAAATTGCCCCATCTCATTCGGGCTAGAAGATGTGAGTTCCAGGGCCCATGACCATCCAAATGAATACTTCAGGGAAATATCCCTGCCCACACTGCACTCTTCAGAGCCCACCTTCTAAAAGAAGGGGTAGTGACACACGGTTGTGCACAGTTTTATCAGAACACAGCCCTCACCCACCCACCATTGGAAACACGTGAGAAGCAGAGATTCCCAAGTGCCTGGACCCCTGTCATCCAGAAAGCAGAGGTTAGGGTAACAGACAGAAGGGGAGATAGTACTTTCAGACTATATATCTGATAAGGGGTTAACACCCAAAACATATAGAGAACTCTTACAATTCAACAGCATAAAACAAGAAATCTGATTTAAAAAGTGGGCAGAGGAACTGAATAGACATTTTTCCAAAGAAGGCACACAGATGTCTAACAGGTACATGAAAAGGTGCTCAACATCACTCACCATCAGGGAAATGCAAATCAAAACCACAATGAGATATCCCCTCCCACCTGTCAGGGTGGGTGTCATCAAAATACAAGAGATAACAAGTGATGGTGGTAGTGCAAAGAAAAGGGAAACTTGTGCAACGTTGGTGGCAATGTAAATTGGTGCCATCACTCTGGAAAAGAGTAAGGAAGCTCCCCCAAAATTTAAAATTAGAACTTCCATATGATCCAGCAAGTCCACTGCTGGGAATATATCCAAAGGAAATGAAATCACTATGTCAATGAGACAACTGCACCCTCATGTTCACTGTATCATTATTTACAATAACCAAGATATGTAAATAACCTAAGTGTCTGTCAACAGATGAATGGATACAGAAAACATGATGCATATGTATGTATATATAATGGAATCTTATTCAGACATTAAAAAAATGAAATCCTGCCATTTGTGACAACTTGGATGGACCTTCAGGCTATTATGCTAAGTGAAATAAATAAGACAGAGAAAGACAAATACCTATGATCTCATTTACATGTGGAATCTACAAAATAAACCGAAACCCATAGAAACAGAAATCAGGCTGGTGGTTGCCAGAGGTGAGTCAGGGGGTGATTGAAATTCGGGAAGATAATCAAAATGTACAAATTTCCACTAAGAAGATAAACAAGTCCTGGGGACATAATGTACTGCAAGGTGACTGTAGTTAACAACACTGCGTTGTGCATTTGATAGTTGTTAAGAGAGTATCTCTTAAAATTTTTGATCACAAGGAAAATAATGTGTGAATATGGGTGATGACAGACATCAAGTAAACTTAATGCAGTGATCATTTCACAATATGCACATGTAATAAGACATTATGCTGCCCACCAAAAGCCAACAAAGTTATGTGACAATTGTATCTCAGGAATACTTATCTCAGGAAGCGGGGGTGCGAGCCTGGACTACCTACTGCAGAAGCTGCCTTTGCCCTCCAACAGCAGAGGGTGGTGGTTGTGACAGGGACTCTAGGTCCCTCAAGGCCTAGAATGTTTACTGTCTGGACCTTCACAGGGAGAGTTTGCAGACCCTGCCCTGGAAGACGGTGGTCATGGCAGCAACAAAGGCCTGCCTGTGTGCAGGCTCAGCCCAGACAGCTCCTGTGCTCTGCTGTCACCGCATTTATTTCCCTCAACACCCTCAGAGGGAGAGGCTTCAATGTTCCAAGTTTACGCATGAGAAAACTGAGGCTCATTTGCTTTGAATTATTGACCATGTGGTGGGGTAAGCTTTGAACCCCAGTGTTCTGATTTCAAAGCCACATCTCAGTCCTGATTTTTAGAAGGTGGAGGTCCAGGTACTGGGGACCCTCCACCTTCCTCACTTGTAGTCGTAATCCAGGGCTGCCATCCCCAAGGCTTCTGGGTGAACACATTTAATCCGCTTATTCTGCACCAGCTGAGCCCTTGGCTGCCAGTCTGTTTCCGCTGCCTGACACCAGCTGAGGTTTTACAACTAAATCATCCCACCTGCCCTGCCGGGCCACCTGCCCTGCCATATGGGGCAGACCCGTCCTAGCCTGGTCATTCTAAACCCTTAGTTCACACATTTGCACAACTGCATCGAAAGGGCCCTACTCCCTGTGTGGAGGTATCGACAAGGGGAAGGGAGGGGAGTTTTGGGTGGCCCCTTACTCTGAAGGTGACACATGACAGGGACATCTTCATGTCCATAATGGCACTCAATTTGAAGCTAAGAACATGGTCACAGCGAGGGCTAAAAGCTGAGAGGCTACAAGGCTGCTGAGAAAGGGGCTTGACTATTGAATTGTAAATGAGTAATTTAATTAAAAAATTAGCACCCTGGGTGATAAGAATTTGCCCCTAAGGCCAGAATTGGCCACCTGACCCCTGGGAACCCCTCAATTCCAGGATGTAATCATCTGAACATGGAGGGGGCTTAAATTGGGGTGCTGTCCTCTCAGTCATGGTGCACCTGCCCACGTGTGCACCCATGAACTGCAGTACTCACACATCAAGGCACCTCTCATGCCCTGCCAAGGAGGTCCAGGTCATAAGGAAGGGATGACAGACTGTGAGGTCACACGTGTGCCCCTGCATGGGTGAATGTTGTATAGGGAAAAGCCCCTCCCACTGTCACCTTCAGGAGGGGTGCTGGAGGGAGCAGGACTCCTGAGCCCCTAGGCTTAGCAAGCATCCTGGCTGAGGGTGGGGAGGCTGTCAACTCTGAAGTCATTGGTCAGATGGTAGATTGGTGTCCCACCCCCACAGCTCAACAGTGAGACCATCTAGTCTGTTTTCTCTGTAAACAGGAACCCAGCCACCCTCACCATCAGAAGTGGGGGCAGCCTGTGTAAATTACAACACAAAGCCCTGGGATGTTTCAGGTGCCCGGGCTGTCCAGCACCCCTAGGCCGGGCAGGTGGGAGAGGAGATGAGTGGGTTAGCAGGTGTGACAGCAGAGCTGAGACTTGGCTGAGTGCATGCACTTTAATATCCTGGAACTGCGAGTTACCACTAGCAAATCTGTTCACTGAGGCCATGTGTACTCTCCCTTGTCATTTAGAATCCCCTGTTTGAACAGAGGCCTCTGGAGTCTATTAGCCACATTGTTGCCTGTCACCACACTGTTGCAGTTCCAGGGTCTCCATTTAGCCAGCTTGAAGGAATAGTCAAACTTTTTCTTAAAACCAGTGACAGAAAACAAAAGTGGCTTAAAGAAGCAAACAGGGCAGGAGAGAATGACTTACATACCTGAGACATCCACAGGGAGATAGCTTCAGGCAGGGCTGTACCTGGTGCTCAGTGACATCAGCAGAAGTCATACTTCCCCAACTCTGAGCTCTGCCACTGGTGTCATCTTCACATGGCTCTGCCTTTATGAGAGCAAGATAGTCACCAACAGCCACAGGCTGACATCACCACCCCTTAAATCCCAACTGAAATAGAAATTCTCTGCTCCCAGATATCCAGCAACAAGGCCTGACCTCCGTGGAGCCTGACTGGGCTGGTGCCCAGCCCTGAGCCAATCACAGTGGCCAGGGAGGATGGAAAATGCTGATTGGCCAGATCAAGGTCATGTGACCATCTCTCCAGGAAACCTGTGAGCTGTTCACCTGTTTTCAGGTTGGGAGAGTGTGATGTCTCCCAGAGGATCCTGCTACTAGCACAACCTGCAGGTGGCACAATGAGCTGGAATGTGCCTGTCTGCTTGGTGACAAGTGACAAGTCACTTAGTGGTTCCTTGCTTCAGGGAGGGAGACATGTCCACACAGTATTGGTGCTTCAGAGCCAGAATGTAGTAGAAAAGCCTCCCAGTCTCCCAAAAGGTGTGAAAGTGAGCAGTGACACTGGAAAGGCACTCCTCTCTGTGGCCCTTGGCTTTCTCCTTGTTACAGTGGAGAGTGCAGTGCTGCCCCTCACAGCCCACCTCCCTGCTGGGAGGCCTTTGCAACAGGTGGAGAGTGCTTGGAAAAGCCCACTTATTCTGAGGAACTGTTATTGCTCCTGGTGGCATTATTATTTTCATGTCACTTGTGAGGTGGGCCCTGAGGGGTCCCTGATCTGGGGGCACAGACACCCACAGAAACTTGGCCCAGTATTGCTGTTCATTCAACAATGACTTACCGAGAACATACTGTGTGCCAGATTCCCAGAGTAGAGCAGTGGTGTTGACAGCACAGGCCCCTGACTCACCTCATCTCTGCATCCCAGGTGGGGTCACCAGAGTGGGAGTTCAGGAAGCAGAGGACGTGGCCGAATCCTTGTGGGAACCCCTGGGTTTTTCTCTGTGCTGAGGGAACTAGCAGCACACCGATTGTGGGACTCAGTACCCGCAGGAACTAGCATTGATGGGTAAAGGAGAGGGGCATTTCTACAAGCCCATCCTCACTAACCACATGCTCTGGAGTGCAGCTCCAGTCTGCTCAACCCCAGGGGGCATCTTCCACCATCATGATCACCCTCTGGTATTACTCCCCGCTCAGATGCACTTTTCCCTGTGGCAGCTAAACTCAGAATATGTGTTTGTTTCTCTCCCATGTGGTTAAGTGGACTTCAGACACATGATAGTGATGGAGTGGCTAAGCCTCTGGGCAGATTGCTGGGTGACCCGCGGAAATTGCTGCACATGTTAAGCTCCCTTCTGCCAAACAATGGGCCAGGCCCCACCACTGTTCTGTCTGTTCTACCTCACTTAATCTGCACAGACACTCTGTGCAGGACATCCTGTTATCTCCCATTTCTGCTGGCCTTGGGTGGACAAAGCTTGGGTTTGAGAAAGTTGCCCAAGTCAAAATGTTGACAAGTGGGGAGCTGGGGATTTGCACCCTGGTCCCAGGAGTCTGGATCATGGAAAGGCCTGGGTGGGGCAGCTTATTGCCAAGGGAAGTCCTGCCCAAGCCTCTCCCATGAGAGCCCACAGAACAGCACATCTAGCAGAGTCAGCATTTCCTGGACCAGATGGACAGAACCTCAAAACTTCTTTGCAAACAGATTGTTTCTATGTTCGTTTGCAAACAGAGAAAGGCCACAGGCCAGGGAAGGATAAGGCCAAGATTGTTTTCATTGGGGAGAGTGAAGGACAATTGTGAAGACACACAGAATTCCCAGCAGCCCTCTCGGCAAAGCCTGCCACTGGGTGAGCAGCTACCATGACTACCTATCATAACACTGTGAGGTTCATGCCTGTACAACCCTGCCTGTGAGAAGAGCAAAGTGAAGCTCAGAGAGGTGTGGGGACACTCCAAAGACAAACAGATAAGGTGGGAACATCACCACCATGCTGTGCTGGGACAGGCAGTCACCTGTCACACTGCTCATGCATGGCCTGCTGGGAGTAGTGAAGGCCTGATAGGAGCACAGGAACACTGTGGTGAAGGTGTTTCTACCTGGGACAGCTGGTACCGGGGGCTCTAGCTGATTCTTCATTGTGCCTGCTTTGAGTGTCAGCATGTTGCAGCCTCATGTAGGGGAAGGGCTGTCTCCTTTCCACACCGGTGCACAAGGAAGAGCATGTACACACTGGCATCACCATAGACCACCGGCAGGATCAGGATCTGTAGCTCAGAGCAGAAACTGCCAACACCTCAGGAACTGGTGCAAGAGGAGGTCCTGAGTGCCCCCTGAAACATTTCTAGTTTTAAAAACATACTTAATTAGGGGAAAGTGATAAACATTTGATCCCTTCAAAATATTCTGTTATCCAAGGAACAGTAGCATCTCAGCATTGTAAGAGGATTAACTCAGTCGTCAATAACCATCACTATAGGTATGAGAAAACAGTGTTAGGAGTTACAAAAGGGTCTCAAGATCATGCAGGTCAGAACTGAGAACCGTCCAAAGCATGGGCTGCATGATAGCCTCTCTAAGCTACCTGAGGCTTGGTCTGCTCCTGACACAGGGCAGATGGTTCTGAGAAAACCACACTCCTCAGGGGACCACATGGAGTTGACAGATTTGAGTTTGGGTTCCTGATCATCTTCAAAGTCTGGAATTTTGAGATTCTTCTGCACCTGTCCTTCCTCCAGAACAGAATCTGATTCAGGAGGGATTCCAAGGACTGAGGCATGTGCCAGGCAAGAGAGCAGGCATGGCTGGTTGAGAGCATCGCTAGTGCCATCAACAAAGAGGCCAGGGCACTGAGATTTCCAGTGATTTAGCATCCTGGCTGGGAGGGGTCCTGTGTTCTACAGTGAGTTCTGAGTATCCTGCACCACCCTCGAGGACCTGCAGGGCGCGCGCGAAGCCAGCGTGTCTTAGGTGGCGGTGCGCATGCGCAGTCCGCGTCAGCAGCCAGCATCTTCCCTGGGGGCGGAGCTTGTTTTCCTCAGGACTGAGCGGGCGGCGCCAGGGAGGGTCTGGGTCAGCGCTGCCTGCGTGTCCGCGGGAGAAGGACGCTCCCCGCCTGCTGTCTGAATTTACGCCGGTTTCCCACTGCCTGAGCCCGCTTCCTGCCGGGGTGTGTGTGGACCTGACCGAGCTGGGGCCCCGGCCGGCTGGGCAGGAGGGGACGGGTGCGCTGGCGGGCCCGCTTCGACTATTCTCTTCGCCCGCCGGGAGCGGGTGAGTGTCCGCGCCCCCGGTCCTCACCGCCCGGGTCCCCGCTCCCCCGTGTGAAAGGAGGTGTGTACACCAAGGGTCAGGAGCGGGGACGCGGGTGTAATGGGAAAGGGGCTGAGGAAGTACTGGAAGAGTTAAAGAGAAGTGTGTAAAATCACATTATGTTAATTTTTACATTTTAAGTGTGTCAAAGTCAGAGTTTATTATGCTTTTAATTTCTTGTCTTTAAAGGAATGCAATCATTTATTTTATACTTAAAATATGATTCTCAGCTTACCTCGTTTTCAAGTCAAAATACTGCCACGGTTGACATTTTCTCATAATTTAGTGACAATCTTCAACATGTGTGAATATAAACTCATTGAAAAAATCTTGCAGCTTTCCATGTTGAGTAGTCTTGTTAAAAATAATATCCAGGCCTTTACTAAATCATTACAAAAATATAAATTTTTTTGAATCACTTTTAGAAGTTCCACACACAGTGGTATTTTTAAAACACCAACCACTGCATAGTGCTTAAGACCATTTAAGATGAAATATATTCAAACCTAAAACTTTAGAATACTCAAAAGGCAGGATAATGGCTGTTTTATCATTGCAAATACATTTTTTTCTTCATAAGTGCAAAATACGAAGGTATTCAGCTAAATTTTCTATATCTTTATTCAAAAGGTGAAATTAGAATATAATCTCATTTTTTATTTTAAGGCTATTTCCCATAATAATTGGTATTTTTATCTGTAGGATCTTAATTGTCCATTCATTTGTTTTTTCTTTTGGTTTATTTTCTTTAACAGAGAGTGCATTTTTGTGTCTTGTTAAGAGTTTTAATTCTCCTAACTTATTCCAAGAGACTTTCTGACACTGATGGTAAATAAGGGGAGAGACCTTATAGTAACTGTGCATCTTTTATGTCAGCACATTGCGCTTGCTGATATGATTTTACATTAGATTATAATATAATTATTTTATTTGATTTACATATATACTAATACATATTTTATATATGTACACACATATATGAATATCTACTAAATGCCATTAATTTGCATGGGCTGGTAGCTGATAACATGTGTTCTTTCTGACCACTGGCTATTCTTATGTGTGTCTAACTTACTTCTTAGAACAGATGCTAGAACATCACACCTCTCATTATACAGTATTTTAAAGGTTATATTTTATTTTACTTATTTTTAAACACTTTTTATTAGGTAATATTCATTTTACAATGTTATGACAAATTCCACTGTAGAGCACAATTTTTCAGTTATACATGAATGTTCATATATTCATTGTCACATTTTTTTTTTTTTGCTGTGAGTTACCACAAGATCTTGCATATATTTAAGATTCCACACATGAGTGATCTCATATGGTATTCCTCTTTCTGTTCTGCTCAACCTAGAATAACATTCTCCAGGAGCATCCATGTCTCTGCAAATGGCATTATGTTGTCAGTTTTTGTGGCTGAATAGTATCCCATCATATAAATATCCCACGTCTTTATCCAGTCACCTGTTGAAGGACATTTTAGGCTGTTTCCATGACTTAGCTGTTGTAAACAGTGTAGAGAAATCAGCTGAAAACCTTATGGGGGTTCCCTTGTAACTCACTCTTTGTTTTCCTCTTGCTTCCTTTAGGATCATTTCTTTATCCTTGACTCTGGCTATCTTGATTTGGATGTGCCTTGGTGTGGGTCTGTTTGGGTTCTTATTTTTTGGGACCCTCTGAGCCTCCTGTGCTTGGATATGATTCCTTCTTTAGGTCTGGGAAGTTTTCAGTCATGAGTCCTTCCCATACCTTTTCAATCCCCTTTGTTCTTTTTCCCCTTCTGGAACTGCTATTATGCATAGATTGGCACACTTTATATTACCCCGTAGGTCCCGTATATTGTTTTCATTGTTTTTTATTTGTTTTTCTCTCAGCTGCTCTGATTGGGTGCTTCCTGTTGTCCTGTCTTCTAGATCACATATTTGTTCTTCTGTATTTTCTAGTCTGCTTTGCACAGCCTTTAGGTCAGCTCTCATCTCAGCCAATGAGTTTACTAATTCTACTTGGTTCTTCTCTATAGTTTCTATTTCATTTTTGACATATTTTATATCCATAAACCCTATTTTTTTTAGTTCCTTCAGTACTTTGATCACTCTTTTTTTGAAACTTTGATCTAGTAGGCCATCAATGTCTATTTCCTTGATCACGCTTTCAGGGGATTTCTCTTGATCTTTTAATTGGGAGTGGTTTCTCTGCTTCTTCACATTGCTCATATCTCTCTGGCACCGTGGCTTAAGGAGTATCAGTTATGTACTTAACCTGGAGATGGTGTGCCCTTAATGATTTTATTGACAGGTCTTTGTGTCTTTGCCCTGCTTCGTGAACTCAGCTTGCTGTTTCATAGGCCTTCTGTTGACGCCCTCATCTGTGCTGCTCTCAGTGGCTGTTGGCTAGCAGATTGTGCCCCATCCTAACACTAGGTCAGGAGCTGAGCTCTTACCCGGTGGGCGGGCAGCTCACTCCCCCTCCTGATGCCACAGTCAGATGCTGTGCTCAGGGGGAGGCAGGTGGGCAGATCACACCCCATCCCAGCACCGTGGTCAAGTGCTGTCTTCCTGCCAGGAAGGTGGGTGGCTGCCCATCTGCCCTCTCCTGGTGCTGGAACTCTGCTGCTCTGTGCAGCTGCCTGCTCTGCCTCAGGTAAGCGGTCTGTAGGTGGGCTCGGGGAAGACCATGGAACAGCCCTGCCTACACTCTGTGCCAAATCTGAGCTCCTTGTTTCTCTTGGCAGCACAAGTTCTCTGAGGTGTCAGGATAGAAAGATCCTCCCTGCCTCGGGCTATAAACAAGTCTCAGTCCTGCCTAGGAGGTTGTGGAGCCCCCACATGCAGTTTCAGGTCTCAGCCCTGCCCCCGCCCAGGCACTATGAACAGGAGATGGTAGCTGTGGCTGAGCTCTGCCTCTCTTCTTGCGAGATGTGCCAGTAATGGCACAGGTCTCAGGAGACAAAGTCTACAGCACCCCTCCCCCAGGGCACATGCCTGTTTATAGTTTTGTTTACCTTTTGAGTTAAAATTTACCTGACAATGAAATGTATAAATTAGGCTTTTGAGGTTCATCCTTGTATAAGTAGTTGATTCTTTTTTATTGTTAAATAGTATTCCATTGTTTGAATATACTATCATTTGTTTTATCCATTCTCCTACTGATAAATACTTAGGCTTTGGGTATCTTTTTTTGCAAGCTAACATTTTTTTAAAAAATGCAAATATAACATACATGCTTAAATGTGAACACATCTTAAGTATGCAGCTCAGTGATTTTTCACAAAGTAAACACATCTATGTAACCTTCATCCAGTCAAGAAACAGAACATTGCTGTTCCACTTTGGGTTTTTTCCCAGATACTACGGCACACCTTTGATGGATTCACCATCCTAAATTCAGCCACCATGGATTGGCTTTTTTGCTTTTGAAATTTTTGGTCCTGTACTTTCCACTCAACATTATGTAAGATTCATCCACTAGTGTTTTCTGTAAACTAGTATATTTATTTTTATTGCTTTAAAGTATACAACTTGTATGCATGTGCCACCACTTATGGTTATGTATTTATTGTTGACAGGTGTTTGGGTCATTTTCTATTTGGGGCTATAAGAAATAGTGATTATGAGAATTTTCTGGATGTCCTTTGTTGCTCAGATGTAGAAGTTTCTGAAGGGTACACACATGGGTTACCCTTGGTAATAGGGTGTGTGTGTGTGTATGTATGTGTATGTGTGTGTGTGTACATATATATACACACATATACATATATAACTTTCATTCAAAAAGCCTATTTCCAAAGTATTTGTAAGAATTTATATTCCCACTGGCCATGTGTAAGAGTCCCCATTGCTTGTTGCCCTCACCAATGCTTCATATCACTTAACAAATAACTATTGTAGTGGATGTCTAATGGTGTTCCAAGTGTGGTTTTAGTACATATTTCCATTATTACTAAAGAGGTCAGCCTCTTTCCATAGCTTATTTGGATTTTTTTTTTTGAAGCACCTGTTCAAATTTTTTGCACATTTTAATATTGAGGTTCTGCTTTTTCTCCACTGGTTTTTGTTCTTTATGTGCCCTAGATTCCAGTCTTTTGTTGGATATAGGTATAGCAAATATATTTTCCCACCATGTGGCTTAGCTTTTCACTTTCTTAATGGTATCTCTTGATATAAATAATTCTTAATTTTACTGAAGTCCAACTTAAAACTCTTCTTTTATGTTTAGTGCTGTGTCCTGTTTAAGAACTCTTTGCCACTTCAAAGTCATTAAAATATCTCCTAAATCATTTTCTAGATGTTTATTTTTGTGGGGGATTAGGTTATTTATTTTAATGGAGGTACTGGGAGTTGAACCCAAGAACTTATGCATGCTAAGCACACATTCCACCTGAGCTTTACCCTCCCACAGATGCTTTGCTTTATGTTTCAAGTTTGTTAGATTTATAATCTATCCAAAATTACTGTTCATGTATGGTACAGGGTTTAATTCAATACTGTTCCATTGGTTTATATGTCTAACTTTAGGTAGTTATCACATAGACTTAATATTGTTTTATAATAAGTCCTTTAACATTGTTCTTTAATATCATCTTTGCTATTGTTGGCCCTTCACGCTTCTCTATGTATTTAGAATCAGCTTGTCAAGTTCTACAAAAAAACAGTAACAACAATTAACTTTTGGGGATTTTGATGTGCACATATAAATCTTCGGATCAGTTGAAGGGGAACTGACATCTTTAAAATGTCGAGCCCTCCAATCCATAAATTTGGATTATCTCCCTTATTTTTATCACTGCTGTAACAAATTATCACAAATTTTGCAGCTTAAAGCAACACAAACTTATTATTTTATGGTTCTGTAGGTCAAGTCAGGAACAGGTATCACTTGGCTAAAAATCAAGATGTCAGCAGCGCTATGCCCTTCTGTGGGTCAAAGGAAGAATATATTTCCTTGTCTTTTCCAGCTTCTAGAGTTCACCCACTCTTCTTTACCCATGGCGCTTCCTCTATCTTCAAATCTAAAAGCTTTACAGCTTTCTAATCCTTCTTCCAAAGTCATATCTTTCTGACCACAGCTGGGAAAGATTTTCAATTTTTAAGGACTCCTGTTGTTAGACTAGGCCCATGTAGATAATCCAGGATAATCTCCCTGTCTCAGAGTCCTTAACCTGATACATCTGCAAAATCCCCTTTGCCATGTAAAATAACATATTCACAGATTTCAGGATTAGAGCATGCATATAGTTAGGGGTCAGTGTGGTGCACTATTCTGTTTATCAAACTGTTTAACATTTGATGCTTTCTGACAAACGTACAAGATAGAAGATCCTGATCATGTTTAGAATGTTTCCTCTGCAAAATATTGGGCACTGAGTTTATTTGAAAGGACTGAAAATAATACTACCACAGGAATGTTTTCCTAATTCTACTGACATTTACTTACTTTATACTTAAATACGCAAAATGGTCAGCCAGGAGTGGGATCTTGGCAAATAAATTAAAAGTATAATTCAAGCATTTATCACTGAATTTACTAGCTAATTCTATTTTAGTAACAGACAGAAAATAAAACAGTTTAGAGTAAGTGCTTACTTTTATATTAAGTGAAAATAAAGTTTTAAAAGCATATCTGAATATGGGATAAAGTGAGCATCATAAAATGCAATGTTAATATTTAGTACATGCAAATCTAAAACTCCCAATTTATAAACAAGTTCATACTGTGTAGCACAGGGAATTATATCCAATACAGTTTTGTAGTAACTTATGGTGAAAAAGAGTATGAAAATGAATAAATGTAAGTTCATGTATGACTGAAGCATTGTGCTGTACACCAGAAATTGACACAACATTTAAACTGACTACATATATATATATATATATATATTTGAAAGGAGTATATATTCCAGGAAAAAAATTAGATTGATAACCAACAAAAAATCTGTCAGTAATATAATGCTAGAAACACTGAGACACAAAACAAAATCTCAGGCATACATCTGTTTATAGAGTCATAGAAAAAATAGTGCCTATGCAATTCCCTGATAAGTATGAGAAATTAGGAAAGGCAATATAAAAGTTCAAAATGCTTTGCTATGTAAGAGCTTCAAGATGACTCAGACACAAACTTAAGTGGTCAAAATGTTTATATAATTAATGATAACTTAAAGTAATTGAGGGCATCATTTTGAATGAGATAAAAATAGCTGCTCAATTTTCATATTACTAAGCAAGTCATTTCTGTTTGCAGTATGTTCATATTATTTTTATATGTACATATATTTTATAAAGACATCAACTTAGATCCTGGCTGATAACTGACAGTGGAGCAACTGATTGATATAAATGGGTATCATAGGCTTTTCAGATTTCATATGCTTTAAATATACATTAATTATTAGCTGTCAGGAAGAGTTCAATTTTCATTTATTCTAACATAGCTGTGTCAAAGGCAGGTTACTCTGTATTTACAATGGAGGATCATGATAGATATAAAGATATCAAGCCTTATTGATCTTCATAGGGGTGCTTTTATAAGAAAAGGAGAATAAAATAGGAAAAATCTAAAATACTCCTTTTTTTACAGTGTTCTAACAGTTTTATCTTGATTTTTTTTTTTTTACTGAGTTATAGTCCGTTTACAATGTTGTGTCAATTTCTGGTGTACAGCACAATTTTTCAGTACTTTATGAATATACGTATAATTGTTTTCATAGTTTTTCCCCATGAGCTACTACAAAATCTTGAATATATTTCCCTGTGCTATACAGTATAAACTTGTTTATCTATTCTATATATACTGTCAGTATTTACAAATCTTGAACTTCCAGTCTGTCCCTACTCACACCCTGTAAAAAACTATTAAATCAACATATATTTATGAAGAACTATGAAAAATGGGAAACTATAAGTTGTTTCTTTAAATTGGAGCAAAGAGAACTACTTTAACTGGGAAAATAGTTAAAATCTGGTAAGTTTTATGATTTCATGTTCACCCCTGACAGCTTTTCTTTCCTCCTTTCTCCTTCAATCTTTTTTGGGCCTTCTAAAGAATTAAATTAAAAAAAAGAAAAAAAAAAAAGAAAATTAAGAAACAGCTTTGCATCTAAAATAACCTCCTAACTGGAAAGATTGTATACTTTGTGAAAAATTTACAGCTGCCGACTTATGATCTATGTCTCTGTCCACACTGCCTTACTTGTTAGGAAGGGTCTTAAAAAAACAAAGTAAAGAAAAATAGCAAATTATAATGGCTTTTACATTTTAAATTCTTTTCTATGTGTTTACAATCTGCTGTATCATGAGTTATTAAGATAAACATTATCAGCTATACTCTACTTTCCTATCATGCACATTGTGACTCTGAGAAGCACGCACGCTCTAACTTACAATCTGCAGGTGGTGTACAGGTTAATGCAGTTCTTTTGACAATATATGGTTTTGTAGCCTAGTTGTCTAACTACTACATAATGGAAAAGATGTAGAACTACTGGTACCACTGCCCTCGGTCTCTGTCACCTACCTTAAACATACCTGGAAAAGTAGATTCAAAAACTCATTGGCAAGAACATTTTTCACACTCCAGATCTGATATTCCTCTAGAGTTAAGATGGCCATTCTGAAAGAGAAACAATGTTTAAGAATATCTTAAATCTTCATTTTCTTATATTATTTGAATAAAATCTGTTCTATTAAACTTGCAACGGTCATTTGTCTGAAAGAAAACTAATGATTTAATGTAGATGCTATGTGTTCATCTGAAAGTAGGCCAGCAAAAATAAGTTCAAAAGTAACCAAACTCTGAAGTAGTGAGTCATAACGTGGGCAATTTATCACCAAAAATCTTCCTCCAGTAAGACCTGGGAAATAACTCACAGTATCTTCTGGTTCAAGGTGAAGTTTACTAACAGAACCCACAAAAGTTTCTGGGTAGAGAAAAAGGACTATTTACTAACTTTGAAAGCATCTTTCCAATCTCTCTGGATTATGCCCATTGACCCTAATAATTTTCTAAGATCTTCTTTAAAACACCTGGAAATATCATTAGACTTCTTAAGAGATTTAAAAGAACTAAATATATATAATAAATGAGTATCTATATTAACATTTCCTCAAAATAAAATTTAACATTACTTTCACAAGTTGAGTAAAGTGGTATTTTTTTTTTTTGGTGTCATAGTGTACCAAAAATTACATTTATATACAGTAGACATATTTCTTGGGAGGCAAAAATATAACCAAATGCTTCTTACTTCATGTTTTGAACAATCACCTTAACAATCCTAGATGAATAATAATGTTCTTAGCTTTAATTACTTAATTATATTTTTATTATCTAACGATTTATTATTTAATGATTCTTAGTAATATTTATTATTAATGATATTCATGTATTCATTCAATATATAATACCACTTATTATAAGAAAAGATTTTAATGCACTGTGGTGGTAATTATTGTCTTTCAAGATGCAACTTCCATTAAAGTATATTAATACCAATGTAATGATACAAAATAATGGGTAATATTGTCACAGTCTAGTTACCAGTGAATATGGGTAATAGGTTTGGTTGAAAGGTCCAAATTCTATTCTAAATTTTTACCATTTCATTGTTATGGTTACACGGAGATGAAGCAGCTAAATGATCTTTTTTTTAATGTTCAAAAGTACAGCCATAAGAAGAAACTCAGTCTTACATAAAAATAGACAGCAATGATAACCTCCATACTTATCAAACACCCAGAAAAAAGGCGATGGAAATTGTATCTCTACATAAGGTATTTCCTAAAAGAAACTTTCCTATGTTTCTGTTTTCATATATACCAAATAGAAATGGCTACCTTCCTTTGGGCAGAAAAGTAAATGAAGACGGTTATCTGAATTGCCAAACAAAGATCAAGCCCTGAAAAGCTAATTTCTATTATTTATTTCTATTGAGTGTCAGTTAATAAGACTATGATGATTTCTTCTGGATTTGTGATTAAAAAAATGTTACTTATTTTTCTAAGCCTGTATAAGAACACTATGGTCTACATCCTACCATCTGCTACTTGGTACATGTCAAGATTTGAATAGAAAGGTTCAAATTAACTCATATGTGTCTCACATATATGGATTATCTTCAGTTTCACGTAGACATTAAGGCAAACCTATTATAATATCTTCAATAAATGTTGTGAAACTAAAAAAATTCAAGGCCTTATTCTTTGTAAAGTACATGCTTGTTTCTGCTATTATACACTTATTCTGGCTGCTATTAAAGAACTTAGGACAGACCCTAACCAATATTATTGAAAAAAATTTTTAAAATATATACACCACCCACATTGAGATAAAAAATAATTTCCATCATCCCAGATATCCTATGGTCCTTCCCAGTTAAATCACCCATCTCCTAAATCACTATTGTAACACTTATTGACATTAGTTCTGTCTCTGTTCTAGAACTTCATATAAATTGAATTGTACAATGTGTTCTTTTATTCTGTGGCTTCTTTTGCTCAATATAAGCTTTGTCTTACCATAATGTATTAAAATGGGAGAAGTAAAGATTTTAAATTACAGATGGCAAGGGCTGTCTCTACTTAAATTTTATAAAATGCCTAGCTTATAAAATATAATGTTTTTATGTAAATAACACTTAATGGAGTTGTTTAAAGGTGGAATGGGGTTTCCTTAGGGGCAACTTGGAGGCACTGTAACCACAGGTCCAAATAAGCATTTAGCAGGGATGATGTAGAAGAGATTCAAGTATGTATATGTAAGGTATGTATACCAATTCAGAATATAATGTATTTTTAGAAAAGAACAAACTAATCTCTGCTAGACTCAGCTTTGTGGTGTCATGTGCATTCTATCTGTCTTCTACAATGTTGGATACACCCACATGTAATTCCTTTAAAACCAGAAACCCAAGTCAGTAGGTAGGAAAGAGAAGGTATCATTTTTATTAGCCAGTAGCTGAAGTATAAAGTATTTTCAGTCAAGTTTTTTTTTTTAATTACAGAAATAGATTGCTTCTTTACCTTAAAGATTATGACAATTTTCCAGTGGTTTCATTTTTTTTACATAATACATTCAGTTTATTAAATTTTCTAAGGCAAATTCTCTTCCCAATTTTGCATCTTTGGCTATGAATATTTTGAGTAGCATAATATAGAACCTAGAAGTAGTAAGAAATCTTTTTCTCAACCTCTTTTAAAAAATTCTTCACTCTATGTTCCTGTTGGAAGTTTACATGCAAGAAGATGTATACAATCAGACTTTACCAGGGTATCATCGGTGCAGTTGTCCTTCCAGACCTCTAAATGTGCAACCACGTGTCTCTCAGGTCAACCCTAGAGAGAACTCCATCACGGTCAACATCAAATACCTTGAAGCAAACTAAAGAAAAGAAACTCTTATGGAGGGAAATTACTTTCATATTCTGAAGTATAATACATTTTATTACAAGCTGCCCTAGTAAAATTACTTAGTTCCTCAAACAACTACATTCTGGATTAAGTTCTTATTTGGAGGACACTGTGTCCTTAAACTCCTTTGAACTTGTAGGAATTCCTGTACACTTCACAAGTCTCTCTCCTCATATCATTAGCCAGCTTAGAGAACTCTATCCTTCACTTAAATCTAAAGTTAAATTTCTTTCAAACTGAAAAAGGGCCAAGTTACTATACAATATCTCACAGATTTTGAGAAGGTAATTCAAGCTTTTAAATTAATTTCTAATATTTAAAACTGATCACTTCAGAGTTGATTCTTACAATGCTGAAAGTATTCCATCTATATTAAGAATCAACAAAAATCTGGTACAGTCAGCCCCCTGTATCCATTGGTTCTGCATTCACAGGTATAAACAGTAGATCAATATATAACTTTCCCAGAAAGTTCTCAGAAGCAAGAATATATATAAGTACACATATAAATTTCCCAGAAAGTTCTCAAAAGCAAAACTTGAATTTGCTATTCACTGACAACTATTTACATATCATTTACATTTTATTTGCAAACAATTACATTGTATTAGGTATTACAAGTAACCTAGAGATGATTTAAAGTATACAGGAGGATGTGCATAAGTTATATGCAAATACTATGCCATTTTACATAAGGACATGAGCATCCATGGATTTGGTATCTGAGGGGGTCTCAGAACCAATCCTCAGCAGATAATGAGAGATGACTGTATAAAGATTTTACCTCTCCAATGTAATTAATGTGCACCCAATATTTTTGCCTAAGAACAATTTGAAATATTCAATGAAGTTTATGTACAACAAGCTAAAAATCCGAAATTTCAGCACTTGGCTAATTAACATCAATATCAGCAAAATTGCTAGTTAGTCTAGTTGGTTAACTTCCACTAGTCCACTGGCAAAAAATAAATATAAGAAAAATTTAAGACAATAATTAACCTAAATTGAGGAACAAAGACTTCAGCCTCTTTAATACCAGAACTTTAATGTGAACAAATAATCTATCACAAAGCCAGGTTAGAGTAATGGTATACTATCAGGGAAGATAAAAGAAATCTAAATTTTTAAGATTAAATAATTATCTAGTTCACACACCCGTGTAATAATTATGCTATTAAATTAACTGAGTGCATCACAGTGCAACATTACTAAAGAATATTGAACTATTAAGTATCATACCCAAAATATGCAGTATTTGTGAAGCTGTATTTTAGAAAGATGCAGTGATAATGACCCTAGTGAATATATAAGAATTAGGTTCCAATTAAATGTAAACTGCTGCATTTTATTAAACAAATATGGTTAAGATTTATTAATGTAATATGCTTATAAATTATGCTATAATATTTTAGCTAGGTTTAAAAGATAAATTTAGTATTTAATAAAATTGTTTTATCATAAATTTAATTTTGCTAATAAAATATCAATATACACAGTGATAGAAAATAAGTTGGAATTCAAGTTAAGCAAGACAAATTTACTATATAGACTACCAGAAAATATTTTCTATATGCTTAACATTTTAAAACACATCATGACTGATGTAGTTCGTTTGTCATGAATTGTACATTCATCTGGAAAATCAACCATTATTAATAACAATGATCTTAAATTACTCCAAAGTAAAAAAGAATAGATGATTGAACCTTTACACTGACCTCAGTAAAACCTGAGCAAGAGATTGCTATTTGCCAAAGGGATGAAAATTCAAGCCTTAATCAGATGATTTTTTACATGAATGGATGCTAATATTTTTCTCTGTATAGCTTCCAAATTTTGTGATGTTTAACACACTTACATTACTGCCTTTCAGCCAGAGGTCCTCTGCAACAAGCTGATAACCCACAGGATATCTCCTTAAAATCTATGTGGCTGTCATGATTTTCAACAAAAGCATTAAATAAACCTGTAAAATAGGAACACAGAATAAATCACAGCCAACAAACTTCCTGTTAATAATGACATGCTTATGAAAGGAGGCATGACTTACATAAACTGACGTAGTTTTTAAAAGTTATCAGTAGTTTCCACTGTCTTAAGAAGTTTTTTTCCCCCCTGGCATAATTATAACCAAAATTTAACTTCCTAAAAGAAAATACTATCATTTAGTGTTTGGTTTTGTCTGCCTACCTGTCTCTATCTTATATTAATTCCAAAAGTCAAAAGTGATTGTAGAATGTAAAAAATAAAAATATATTTCAAAAATTTAACTGGAAAAAAGTCAGAGACCACAATTATCCTAATATGGAAAGACTAAGAAGAAAAAGGAAAATAGAAGAAGAAAAGTTGAACTCTATCAAAGATATACTGTGTTGTTATTAACAAGCTTCATACAGCTCCTTCATGAAGCAAAGGAAACTAACACACTTTGTTATAAGAGAAAGAAATTCTGTACTGCAGTCTTCATTGTGCCACTTAATCTGTATAAATAAATATATTAAATTTCAGAAATAAATGGCAATTTATAATCTAATCCTGTGGTTTTTAAAATTTTCATAAAAAATAAATGGAATCATTCTGTTTTCAAATGAAATGATTTCTCAATCTCTAATTCTAAAAAGGTAAAAACATAACTGCACTGCTGAAGTGGAAGCTCTGTCTGTTCTAGCTCCCCTAACAAATATTTTTAAAACACACTTTAAGCCTGAAGAATACAGACTATTTCAAGTATCTAATTCTGTGCCCACAAAGAGCAGAAAATTGAAGCTAAGAAGTAGTTAAATGACTTGCTAAAAGTAAGAAATTTTTTTAAAAAGGTCTGAATCAGAAGCAGAACCCAAGCTTTCAGATTTCAAATACAGTTTTTGTGATTATCACCCACAACTACTCCTTGCAAACCTCATTTAAAATATATATATATATAGTAGTGAAAAGTTTAGAGCTAAGTGAGGACCTTAGAGATGTTCTAGTCCAGTGGTTTCTTAATTATTCAAAGGTGGGGGAAGGATACAGCAGTGGAACCTTCTTCTATTTAAAAGATATACAATAGACACTCCTCATCTGAGGAAGAGGTGGGATCATGTGTGGAAGCTAGAGCTTTGCCTATTCAGTGTCCACCACCCTGACCCTGCACCAGATGCTGAGGCACCGCACTGGAGCACAGTTTCATAATGATTGTCTTGGTCAAACTGATTTTATATATGAGAATATTCAGGTGCAGAAAGGTAAACCGACTTACGCAAGGCTCCAAAGGTGGAACAAGGCTCACGTGTTTAGCAAAGAACATTTGTAGAAAATAGAAGGATTCCCACCTTCACTCAGGGATGGACGAATTGGTGGTGAAGCCAATGGGCCAAATGTCTCTAAATCAAATCATCCAGTTCGGGATTGAGCCCTCAGCAACCAATAGCATTTCTCCAGATGAAAGATGTCTGATCCTTGCACTAACAATCAAATAAAACAAGATTATAAAATCTCACTCTTCTCTTCTGGACAATTAATTAGTTCATCCTGATAATGTAACTTCTAAAGATACAATTTAATTTCCCAGTTAAACTGTTAAAAACCTACCTAAAACAAAAACTCTGAAAGACAAATATATTGTATCTAAAGTGGCATGTAAATTAAATTCAAATTAACATAAAAGAGGCTTTAAAATGGGAAAAAAATTTGCAATTTCCCATTAAGCAGGCTGTTTAATTCCAACATGTAAAATAATAAACTAAGATATTTATTTTTTGCTTCCCACTCTTTTATCTGTATTCACTTTGGTGATTTTAATCTCTATCTTGGATTTGAAAATTCTTGATCATAGTCTCTCCTGGCTACACAGGTAACACACTAATAGCAGAATCTATGTTTGAGTTACCCTGTCACTATGGTAACCACTTACACATTTAATACTTATTAAATAAATGTACAAAAGGGATAGACTTAAGCTTCTCCTTCTTGGCCGTAAAATTCTTACTACCCCTCCTATAAAGGCAAGAGCCTCCTCTGTAGGACAGAGTGTAAATGTATCTCCTGAGAAGGATTCCCAAACAAGGGCTGTCTTTACAGTGTGCTTTTAGATAAGATGTTTTTATGGGACATTTCAATAAAAGGATCAAGGACCTAAGCTTCCCAGTATGGTGGGATTTGTGATGGGCATGGGAGGATGCTCACTTGGGAGGATGAGATGTTAAAGACACTAACAGTGAAAAGGACAGGGCAAGATGAAGGGCGATTGGGAAACAGGACCACAGAGATGTGACATCTACTTCCCACTGTCATCTAAGTGATACCTACTTGAAAGAAACATTTCTACAGTTAAATTCTATAATGGGGGTTATTTAAATGAAGCACACATATACTCAATGAGTAGATCACATAATTTTTAGAGATTCAGAGTACTTTTTACATCAATAACTAGTGTTTATAAATTCCTGTCTGCTAAATAAGTATGTGGAATTATTTTCATTTT
Organism: Camelus bactrianus; assembly: GCF_048773025.1. Classification (NCBI taxonomy): domain Eukaryota; kingdom Metazoa; phylum Chordata; class Mammalia; order Artiodactyla; family Camelidae; genus Camelus; species Camelus bactrianus. The sequence goes on along the minus strand of NC_133561.1, from coordinate 42,168,569 downwards.
GCTTTTAGACTTACTACAGCTTAACCTATTCACTGCACTGATACAGAGTAATTTTTCTAATGAATAAAAATGATAATATACAAACTTGTTAAAGATTCTTTAATTTCTCCATCACCAGATTTATGAACATTTAGGCCTATTTGTCAGGCCCCATTTCTTACCAGCTTTTTCACCAACAGCTTACATTTAGGCTATATTGCATTACCCAGAGGTCGGGAAATGTTCTTTCGCACATCCATGTCTTTATTAGGTCCTGTGTCCTCTGAGGAGAATCATTCTCCCCACTTTCACATCCTTCCGTTTTGCAGCCTAACCACTAATCCTTCTGTAAACACCTTCTAATGCTTTCCAACCTCACCAGCTACACCAGGGTTTTAACTTCTCTCTTCCACAACTGTCCTCCAGTGTATATAGTATCCAATATTCAAGTGAAGTATGAGTCCTCATTTACAGGTCTGTGGCCTCCCTAGATTATAAAGTATTTGGATTCAGAAACCTTGTCCTTTTATCACTGTAGCAGCTGGAATTCATTTCATAGGACCTGATACATAGTAACCACACAATAAAAACTTGATGAATGAATGAATGAATGAATGAATGAATAGCCAGAGCAATCTTCACAGCCAAGGCTTCCCCATTCCAGCTCAGTATTCTTTCTTTTTTCTTTTTTTTAGGTTTATTTTTTTAACATTTTTTATTGATTTATAATCATTTTACAATGTTGTGCCAAATTCCAGTGTTCAGCACAATTTTTCAGTTATTCATGGACATATACACACTCATAGTCACATTTTCTTCTGAGTTATCATAACATTTTGTGTATATTTCCCTGTGCTATACAGTGTAGTCTATTCTACAATTTTGAAATCCCAGTCTATCCCTTCCCACCCTCCACCCCCCTGGTAACCACAAGTCTGTATTCTCTGTCTGTGAGTCTATTTCTGTCCTTTATTTACACTTTGTTTTTGTTTGTTTCTTTTTGTTTTTGTTTTTTAGATTCCACATATGAGCGATCTCATATGGTATTTTTCTTTCTCTTTCTGGCTTACTTCACTTAGAATGACATTCTCCAGGAGCATCAATCTTGCTGCAAATGGCATTATGTTGTCAGTTTTTATGGCTGAGTAGTATTCCATTGTATAAATATACCACCTCTTCTTTATCCAGTCACCTGTTGATGGACATTTAGGCTGTTTCCATGTTTTGGCTATTGTAAATAGTGCTGCTATGAACATTGGGGTGCAAGTGTCATCCTGAAGTAGATTTCCTTCTGGATACAAGCCCAGGAGTGGGATTCCTGGGTCATATGGTAAGTCTATTCCTAGTCTTTTGAGGAATCTCCACACTGTTTTCCATAGTGGCTGCACCAAACTGCATTCCCACCAGCAGTGTAGGAGGGTTCCCCTTCCTCCACAGCCTCTCCAGCATTTGTCATTTGTGGATTTTTGAATGACGGCCATTCTGACTGGTGTGAGGTGAGACCTCATTGTAGTTTTGATTTGCATTTCTCTGATAATTAGTGATATTGAGCATTTTTCATGTGCTTTTTGATCATTTGTATGTCTTCCTTGGAGAATTGTTTGTTTAGGTCTTCTGCCCATTTTTGGATTGGGTTGTTTATTTTTTTCTTATTGAGTAGTATGTGCTGCTTATATATTCTGGAGATCAAGCCTTTGTCGGTTTCACTTGCGAAAATTTTCTCCCATTCCGTAGGTTTTCTTCTTTTATTTCTGGTTTCCTTTGCTGTGCAGAAGCTTGTAAGTTTCATTAGGTCCCATTTGTTTATTCTTCCTTTTATTTCTTCTAGGAGAAAAGTTTTAAATGTATGTGAGATAATGTTTTGCCTATGTTTTCCTCTAGGAGGTTTATTGTAACTTGTCTTATGTTTAAGTCTTTAATCCATTTTGAGTTGATTTTTGTATATGGTGTAAGGGAGTGTTCTAGCTTCATTGTTTTACATGCTGCTGTCCAGTTTTCCCAACACCATTTGCTGAAGAGACTGTCTTTATTCAAATGTATATTCTTGCCTCCTTTGTCAAAGATGAGTAGACTAAAAGTTTGTGGGTTCATTTCTGGGCTCTCTATTCTGTTCCATTGGTCTATATGTCTGTTTTGGTACCAATACCATGCTGTCTTGATGACTGTAGCTGTATAGTATTGTCTGAAGTCTGGGAGAGTTATTCCTCCAGCCTCTTTCTTTCTCTTCAGTAATGCTTTGGCATTTCTAGGTCTTTGATGGTTCCATATGAATTTTATTATGATTTTTTCTAGTTCTGTGAAATATGTCCTGGGTAATTGGATAGGGATTGCATTAAATCTGTAGATTGCCTTGGGCAGTGTGACCATTTTAACAATATTGATTTTTCCAATCCAAGAGCATGGAATATCTTTCCATTTTTTAAAGTCTTCTTTAATTTCCTTCATCAATGGTTTATAGTTTTCTGTGTATAATTCTTTCACCCCCTTGGTTAGATTTATTCCCAGATATTTTATTACTTTGGGTGATATTTGAAAGGGGATTGTTTCTTTGCTTTCTTCTTCTGTTGTTTTATTGTTAGTGTAAAGGAATGAAACTGATTTTTGAACATTAATTTTGTAACCTGCTACCTTGCTGAATTCTTCAATCAGCTCTAGTAGCTTTTGTGTGGACCTTTTAGGGTTTTCTATATATAGTAACATGTCATCAGCATATAATGACACTTTTATCTCTTCTTTTCCAATTTGGATCCCTTTTATTTCTTTCTCTTACCTGACTGCTGTGGCTAGGAATTCCAGGACTATGTTGAATAGGAGTGGTGATAGTGGGCATCCTTGTCTTGTCCCAGATTTTAGTGGGAAGCTTTTGAGTTTTTCACCGTTGAGTACTATGCTGGCTGTAGGTTTGTCATATATAGCTTTTATTATGTTGAGATATGTTCCCTCTATACCCACTTTGGCGAGAATTTTTATCATAAATTGGTGTTGAATTTTATCAAATGCTTTTTCTGCATCAATTGAGATGATCATGTGGTTTTTGTCCTTTCTCTTGTTGATCTGATGTATTACACTGATTGATTTGCGTATGTTGAACCAGCCTTGTGTCCCTGGGATGAACCCCAGTTGGTCATGATGTATAATCTTTTTTATGTGTTGTTGGATTCTATTTGCTAAAATTTTGGTGAGGATTTTATCGTCTATGTTCATCAGTGATATTGGCCTATAATTCTCTTTTTTTTGTAGTGTCTTTGCCTGGTTTTGGTATCAGGGTGATGGTGGCTTCATAGAATGAGTTTGGGAGTATTCCCTCCTTTTCAATCGTCTGGAAGAGTTTGAGAAGGACTGGTATGAGTTCTTCTTTGTATGTTTAGTAGAATTCCCCGGTGAAGCCGTCCGGTCCTGGACTTTTATTTGTAGGGAGGTTTTTAATTGCTATTTCTATTTCCTTTCTACTGATCGGATTGTTCAAGTGTTCAGATTCTTCTTGATTCAGTTTTGGTGGACAGTATGTTTCCAGAAACTTGTCCATCTCCTCTAGGTTATCCAGTTTGTTTCCATATAGTTTTTCATAATATTCTCGTATGATATTCTGTATTTCTATTTTGTTTGTTGTAATTTCTCCATTTTCCTTTCTTATTTTGCTAATTTGTGCTCTCTCTTTGTTCTTCTTTGTGAGTTTGGCCAGATGTTTGTCGATTTTATTTACTTTTTCAAAAAACCAGCTTTTGGTTTGGTTGATTTTTTCTGTGGTCTTGTTAAACTCTATTGTATTTAATTCCTCTCTGATCTTTATTATTTCCTTCCTTCTGCTGCTTTTTGGGGCTTTTTGTTCTTCTTTTTCTAATTCATTCAGGTGGTGGGTTAAATTGTTTATTTGAGATTGTTCTTCTTTTTTGAGGAATGCCTGTATCGCTATAAACTTCCCTCTTAGCACTGTCTTTGCTGTGTCCCATAGGTTTTGAGTGGTTGTGCTTTCATTATCATTTGTCTCAAGGTATTTTTTAATTTCAGCTTTGATTTCCTCATTGATCCATTGTTTTTTCAATAACATATTGTTTAATCTCTATGCTTTCCTTTTTTTCTCCTTTGTTTCTCTGTTGTTGATTTCCAGTTTCATGGCATTGTGGTCAGTAAAGATGCTTGAGATAATTTCTATCTTCTTAAAATTGTTGAGGTTTCTTTTGTGCCCAAGTACATGATCGATCCTGAAAATATTCCATGTGCACTTGAAAAGAATGTATATCCTATTTTTTGGGGGTGTAATGCTCTGAAATTATCCACCAAATCTAGTTTTTCTATTGTAGTATTTAATTTCTCTGTTGCCTTGTTTATTTTCTGTCTGGAAGATCTGTCTAGTGATGTTAATGCAGGGTTAAAATCTCCAACTACGATTGTATTCCCATCAATATCCCCCTTTATCTCTGTTAGTAATTCTTGTATGTACTTAGGTGCTCCTATATTGGGTGCATATATATTAACGAGTGTAATATCCTCATCTTGTATCACTCCTTTAATCATTATAAAATGTCCTTCTTTATCTTTCTTTATGGCCTTTGTTTTAAAGTCTATTTTGTCTGAAATCAGTACTGCAACATCTGCTTTTCTGGCTTTTCCATTTGCATGGAATATCCTTTTCCATCCTTTCACTCTCAATCTATATGTGTCCTTCTCCATAAAGTGGGTCTCTTGTATGCAGCATATTGAAGGTTCTTGCTTTATTATCCAGTCTGCCACTCTGTGTCTTTTGACTGGAGCATTTAGTCCATTAACATTGAGAGTAATTAATGATAGATGTGTGTTTATTGCCACTTTGAACTTATCTTTGCAGTTGAATTGGTATATCCTCTTTGTTCCTTTCTTCTTCCTTTTGTGGTTTGGTAATTTTCCTTTCTATTATCATGGATTTTATTTAATTTTTGTGACTCCTTTGTAAATTTTTGGCTTGTGGTTACCCTTTTTTTTTAAATCTGTCAACGCATTACTATAACTGTTTTTATTAAACTGATAGTAACATGATCTCAAACTCATCCTACTGTTAAAAAAATTTAAAAAAGAAAGAAAAATATTTTCCATATTTCCCTGCCTCCCTCTCCCACTCTCAGTGATTTGTATGCCTTCTTTTATAATTTCATGTTTACTTTATTTGTAATTCATGAGTTATCACCTTTCCAGTTGTGTGTTTCTCATTTCTGTAGCATCCTGCTGCTTTTCTATTTAGAATAGCCCTTTCAATATTTCTTTTAGCATGGGTTTAGTGTTGCTAAACTCCTGCAGCTTTTTTTTTTTTTTTTTTGTCTGTGAAACTCTTTATTTCTCCTTCTATCCTCAAGGATAGCCTTGCTGGATAAAGGACCCTAGGCTGCATCTTTTTTTCATTCAGGGCTTTGAATATATCTTGCCACTCCCTTCTGGCCTGTAGTGTTTGTGTAGAGAAATCAGCTGAGAGCCTTATGGGGGTTACCTTGTAACTTACTCTTTGCTTTTCTCTTGCTGCCTTTAGAATCATTTCTTTAACCTTGACCATGGCCATTTTGATTATGATATGTCTTGGTGTGGGTCTATTTGGGTTCTTCCTGTTTGGGACCCTCTGAGCTTCCTGTACTTGGATATCTGATTCCTTCTTTAAGTTTGGGAAGTTTTCAGTCATGATTTCTTCAAAAACCTTTTCAATCCCCTTTGATCTTTCTTCTCCTTCTCGGACCCCTATTATGCAAAGATTGGGACGCTTTATATTATCCCATAGGTCCCTTATGCTATTTTCATTATTTTTTATTTGCTTCTCTTGTAGTTCTTCTGAATGGGTGCTTTCTATTGCCCTGTCTTCTAGATCACTAATTCGTTCCTCTGCATTATCTAGTCGGCTTTGCACAGCTATTAGATCATTCCTCATCTCTGTCAATGAGTTTAACCATTCTACTTGGCTCTTCTTTATAGCTTCAATTTCATTTTTGACATATTTTATATCTCTAAACACTATCTCTTTTAATTCCTTCAGCAATTCGATCACTCCTTTTTTGAAATCTTGATCTAGTAGGCTATCAATGTCTATTTTGTTGATCTTTCTTTCAGGGGATTTCTCTTGTTCTTTTAATTGGGAAAGGTTTTTCTGCTTCTTCATCTTGCTCATAACTCTTTGGCACTGTGGTTTATGGAGTATCAGTTGTTTATTTTGGTCCTTAAGCATTTTATATATCTGATGCCTATTTAGGGATAGAACTTAGGAAAAAAAGGAAAAAAAATAAGAGAGAGAGAGAAAGAATTTTAAAAGTAGGGAGAAAGAGGGTTTGAAAACAGAGTATAATGAATAATAGAAGAGTGAGTTGAAGCAGAGTATTAATCGGGTTGAGACGTCCTTTTGAAACCTTTACCATAAAAGGGGGGGGGAGATGAATAGACGTATTTGAGACCTGTGTCTAATCAATAGCAGGACATCAAAACCCAAGAGAAATAGAAATGAATTAAGAAGTAAAGATTAAGAGAGTAATAGATAATAGAACAGGTAAAAACAGATTTAAAAAAAAAGGGGGGTGTTTGTCAGTGTTCTCCTGGAGTCTGTGTGCTTTTAATATGAAGTCTTTCTGTCTTCGTCCTGTTTTGGAAGCTCCACTTGCTGTTTTCAGAGGCCCTCCGTTGGCGCCTACTTCTGTGCTGCTCCCAGAACCAGTCGGCAAGCTGATCGTTCCTCCTCCTAACACTGGGTCAGGTGCAGCTCTCCTCTGCTGTGGGCGGGTGGGTCGCTGCCCCTCCGGATGCCGCAGTCAGATGTTGCAGACTGGCCGGGTAGGAGGGCGGGTCGTGCCCCCTCTCAGCACCTCGGTCAGGGGCTGTGTTCCTGCCCGAAAGGCTGGGGGCCGCTCTCGCTCTACCTGCGCTGCCGCCGGTAGCTCAGCTGCTCTGCGCGGTTGCGCGCTCCGCCCTGGTCGGCGCTCCGCAGGTGGGCTCGGGGAAGACCGAGGGACAGCCCTGTCCCTGCTCCGAGCCAGAACCCAGCTCCTTGTTTGTCTTTGTGGAGCAAGTTCTCTGAGGGACCAGGATGGAAGGATCCTATCTGCCCCGGGCTGCAGGCCAGTGTCAGTCTGGCTTTTGAGGCTGCTAAACCCTTCGGTGCGGATGCAGGTTTCGCCCCCGCCCCCACCTGAGTGCTCAGCGCGGAGGATATGGCTGCTGCGCCTGAGCCCCGCCTCTCTTCCCCCGAAAACTTTCCGCGGGTTTTCAGAGATGGGGGTGTGCACCCTTCCCCCGAGAGCACATCAACCTTGCTGTTTTATGGAGGGCCCAGTTTGTTCTGCCCTGTGCAGCCACAGCCACGGCGCGCAGCCCCTTGCATTCCCCCGGGGCTACCTCCGTGCAGCCGCCCCCGTCCTCCGCCCGGCTTGTGCAGCCTGGCCCTGCCCACCGCTGCCAGCCCGCGTCTCAGGCTGGGTGTCGGGGGGACACTCTGTGCCCGTTTAACTTTGTTCTGTTAGTCAAGGGCTGCTCTGTACAGATCAGAGCCTCGGAGGCTCCCCCTCCGTCCCGCTGGCCTCTCAGTTGGAGAGGGGAGACCCAGCGAGCGAGGGCCAGTCCTCCTTTGCCGCTCCCTCCCCGCGGGACCCATCCCGCGCTGCTTTGCCTTTTTTTCTTTCTTTTTTCCTTTTCTCCTACCAGCTTTTTGGTGTCTTTATCTTTTGAAGAGGGCGATGTTCTGTCGGAGTTCCACAGGTGCTCTGGTTGTCTGAGTGGGTCTGTAGATGTGGGTCTCGGTGTATTTGTGGGAGAGGGTGACCTGCGAGCGTCCTTCTACTCCGCCAACTTCTGAATCCCCTCCTTATTCTTTTTTGTGAATTTTCTCATTTCCCTGCTACCCCATCATTGGCCTCCAAATTCTATTTTAAATACTTGCTCCAGTTGATGGTACTAAGCTGTAGTCTTGTACCTTTTCATGAGAGGAAGCAACAAACATTATTATTCAATGTCAGCATTTATTTTTTAACTTAAAGTTTGGCTTAGCTTTAAGACAAAGCTCTTGGAAACAAATAGACCTAGATGTGAATCCTGGCTCTGCCGATTAGTCAGTGTCTAACCCCAGCCTCTTGCTCCCTCCATTTCCTCATCTGTGACCTGGGGTAAGATTCAGATATGAGGATTAAATGAAAATAATAGAGAGAGAGTGCCTGACAAAGTAAGTGGTAGTTTTTCTTATCTTTTTAACTTTGGCCGAATCTGGGTGAACCATTTTGAAAATGAACTCTTATTCCATTAAAAAAAAAAGTTTTAAAATTGGTCATCTCCATACATATCCAAATGAGTGTTGTTAAATTGTTAGTCAAACCTTTTGATAATTGTCTCCAAAATCAGTTTAAACTCAAATAGCAGCAAAGTCTTTCTTGTATTTTTTTTTTTTAAGGAAAAAACAGCATAGCTGAGCCTTAACCTTATTTAGCCTTGATTTGAATGATTTTTAGCAGATCCACTCTTAGAAGCAGAAACATTTCCACCAATGAGTCTATTTCATAGTATTTTTCCCCTAGTAGCTAGTTGTTAAGCCCCTACTGTGTGCCAGAAGATGTGCTAGTTTCTGGGGACATATTGGTAAGCAGAAATGCACATGGTCCCTGCTGCTGTGGAAGTTGTAGTTACTGAGGGAGACAAGTGAGTCTATCACTGAAAATAAATGAAAAATTGCCATTATTAAAGTTGTTAGGAAGGAGACATACAGGTGCTGTGAAAGTATGTGCAAACTTCTTATGATCCGAGGTTGAATGGTGAATTTAGGAACAAAAAATTGGCCAGTGAGTTGAAGTAAAGAGATGTTATGGGCATATGGTTTGAAATGAGCTCAGACACAAGGTGAGCCTACCCTCGGCATGGACCAGAACATGCCACAGTTTTTCAGCACCACTCCAAAGAATGCATTTCCTGGTTTGGAGCCTTCTTTAAAATAAGTGCCCATGATATATAACTTCTCAATGTGATACTCTGGAAGGAAATACATAATTTAGGAATAATTTAATTATTTCATAATTTATTCATGCTATATTGATAAACATTAAATTCACACACTTTTTCTTTTAGATACACCAAGCAGAGGCATCTGAGAAAATTGGCTGTAAAGTAGAATCTTTTCAGAGAGTGTCAGAGTGTTGATCTGCATTACCCGTAGTGAGAATTTGAATTTGAAGCCATTTGGCTGAATGGGGTAGCATAAGAAACACTGTTGGCAGAAGAATAGGTAGCCCACAAAGTAGCAGTGGAGGATGACCACAGGATGAGAGGTGTGAACAGTGTGTTCCAGAGAGCAGGCAGGACTGTGCTTGGGATGGCCCATCTCAGAGCCAGCAGGCAGCCCCAATGTCCCATCTCTCCAAGGCATTCCAGGTTCACATAGACAAGAACCCAGCTTGGCACCGTGGCAGTGGGGTACCATTTCTCCTTGTCCTGTCCAGCTGAGCTAACGGGGCATCCTTTGGGGAAAATGTTGCCTCTCTGGTCTCTTTTAGGGCTTTGGAAGTTGTCTGGGAGGCTCTGTTCCCATGTAACATGTTAGGGCATGGAGCCTCGGGGGAAGAGCTGCCTGCCATTGGACTGTAGGTGATTTCTTGTTCTGAGCTGATAAATTTAAGATGAATTCCATTCATCTAAAGATTTTTAAGTTCATCTCTCTAGGCAAACCTAAATGAGTTTTAGTTAAATGAGGTACCAAAATAGGCAACTGAGCAAGGACTTCTCTTCCAAAAGCATTTGTGAGTCATGATGCAGTTTCTAGAGGCATAGTGTTGTGCATGGTGGGCAAGTTCCCAGCCCTCCCCAAGAGTATTTGTGCTAGGTATTTACCCTAATGGGTCACAAGCCTTTCACTTTCACCTTCCCAGGAATGCCATTGGAACTAGGAATTTCCCTAGCTCTTCAATCGCTCTGTATTTGGAATTCCTCCCTCAGGGTGCAGCAAACTTGTTTTGACCTCAGGGACTTCTCAATTGCTGTTCTCTGCCTAGAACATTCTTCCCCTAAGAATCTGAATGACTGATTCCTTCTCAATGGAAGGTCAGCTCCAGTGTGACCTCAGGGATACTTTCCCTAATATCTAGATAAAGTACCACTGCCTGCCACCATCATAGTCCTTCAGACCTGGGTTCATTGCTTGCTGACTTGTTCATATTCTGTTCCCCCCAACACAGACACAAGAATATAAGTTCTGTGAAAGCATGGATCTTGTCTCCCTTGTTTACATGTTCTTAAGCCTGGTAGAGAGTTAACTTCCCAACCTGCTGCATGTGATAGTAGGCAAAAAGTTTACCCCTTTGGACATAAAATGGGGATAACATCACCTGTGCTTTCTGCCTCATAGAAAAAATGAGGACCTGGAGTTAGGGTGCTGAAGATATTCTCCCAGAAACTTGTGATTAATTTTTTGATTCCATATATATATATTATATATATATATAGCAAATATCAATACCATTGATCCAACTACATAACCCCAAAAAACTTAGAACACATTTTGTGCTTCTCTTTGCTTTGTTTCCCACTAAACTACTCTTTAAACAATAATAATCAGTTTGTCCGGAGGCCATATCCTTAAGGTCCCTCCCTTCAGCGCCCTTCCTTCGCAGCCTTTTTATTGCCTTAAGTCTTTCCAGGACCACTGCTAATTGTCTTCCAACCAGTAGTTCAGTTTGTGTTCTTTCCCCTCTTCCACCTCCCAAATTTGTCATTCACACTGCAGGAAAATAATTGTTATGGAAGGCAAATTCCACACCAATACTGTTTATTTTAATAATCATGTAATGACTTGCTTTGCCACAGGATCATGTCCAAATGCCTTGGAAAGCCATGTAAGACAGTCTTTCTCTGTGTGCTTCTGCAACTCTCAAGCTTCACCTCTTGCCCCTCTGTCATTTCTAAATCATCAGTGCACACACCATGGACACAATGTGCACAGTCACATGCCATGCACTAGCCATCTCAAACTGTTTGCAGTGCAGAGAGGAAGGTACTAGGTTGCCAGATGGCTTCACTCCCCACTATTTGTGGTGTCCACCTTGCCTTGTCAAACACCTGCCCATCTTTCAAGAGTCAATTCAAATGTATCTATTCTGAAAGACCATTCCAGACACTTGTCCTCTGCCCACCACTTCCAAGAGCTCCTCATTTCTTTCTCTACACTGCCTCTGAGCCTTGTATTATATGTATTATAATACCCATGCCAGAGGTCATCTCTGCCTCCTCCTCAGTGCTCCTTCATGGTCAAGTTATTTGATTCATCTCCTGAGCTTCCTGGGCCAGGCATTATAATTGGCATGTAAACAATATCCGGAAAAGAATGAAACAACCAAATTCAGTGTACTTATTATCTAGTAGAGGGCTTTGTTCAATAGCATACTTTTGACTGATATTTGAAAAATTGAAAGATCTCCTTGAAGGTTAGAGGTAGGAAGAAGGGATATTGTATTTATGCTGTTAATAGATATCAGTTGAATGGCCAAAATATTTTGTCAATGAGCTAGTGTTAACTGAACATTTACTGTGTTCAGAGTTCTGGATTTGGCCATTTGCAGGGGATTCTTGAAATAGCTTTTGGACATTTCTGAAATGACTCTGGCTTTATCATTTTATTCGGTCAAAACGTTAAATGGTCAGCAAAGGTTCTTGGCTTCCAGGCACTTTAGAACAAAGTGCCTGAATGTTTTTTCATCCACTACCCTCTAAAAGGAATTTGAAACACTGTGTCCTTTCCTCATCCATTAAAAAATAACTAAAATTTTTATCTTGACTTTAAATCATTATAAAAGTTTGTGCTTCTGATATTATAAATATTGATTTACAAAAACCACTCTTTTTAATGTACACAATGGGAGCTAAATTAAATACCAAAGTGATTTTGTATCTACCGTGTCATCCATATAAAAAACACATTATAAACAAACTCTTCTAGAAAATCCAGGAATTTTACATAGTTGTTTCCCTTGTGGAACTCATTTCATTCCTCTTCTCCTATAAAATTTAATTCCCATATAACAATCTTATGTTTGATATCTTTTATTGATTACCTTACAAGTGCATTCTTAACTCACTATCATCCATGTACACAGCAAGATAAACCTCCATTTACCCACCCCTTTGCTCAGGACACCTGCTGGACGTTGGTTGAACATCTCTTACTTCAAGAGACAGAAAGAGTCCTCACAAAATTGGGAAAGAGGAAAAAGAAAAGTAGAAAAGGAAATCAGTGCAGGACCTGACTTTTGGTGAGGGAGCCAAAAAGGGGAAAACACTTTTACTGGGACACACACAGAGAGATCAGTTGGGATTAAAGGAGATCCAATGATGGTGAGAGGAGTGCACAGCAGATGCTTGGCTGACAGAACTGAAAGAAACCAGCACAAAATATCCCTGCAATCAATCCCCAGACCTTGACTTGAGCTGCTGATGCTGAGCTAGGAATGTCTGCTGAAGCTGAGGGAGAGGGCTAAGACTGATGGCACAGACTGAGTCTCATGGGGTTGGAGTGCGTTGTTTTCTGTGATTGGTAGTGTCTACAGAACAGAACTGCCTGGGACCTGAATTCAAAAAGCAACATTGCTGATGCACATAGTGTGGATTATCTAGGTATCTCATGGACATATTCACTATCTGTGAAGATCCAGGGCCCAATTTGGCATTTTTGCAATAGAGGAAAAGCAGGGCTCTATCAGAACCATCATAATTTTGGTTTGAGGGACCCAGGGGAAGTTGGAGTTGAAATCAGAATCCATGGCCAAAGAATCTGCACATTTCATAGGCAAAACTGTGATTTTTATTGGGTCCAAGGCAGACAGTGTGGATACGCTCTGTGGTTGTCTTGGTGGTCCCATGCCACAAGGAAGAGAGAGCCAAGAGCAGAGATCTGGGTGCACAGAAGGGGAAGTTGAAGCCTTTCCATCAGCCTTGTCTACCACATGCAAATGTGACAATAGGGATGGCACTGACCTGGTACTGCACTGAGGACCCAGCTGGGGGACTGAAGGATCATTGCAGCAAGCCCTAATGCATGAGATCTTTGGATTTGTTTCCACTGGTGTCTCTGTGTAGAATTTGGACATTCCCATGGCAATAGAAAGGACAAAGGAACTGTCATGAGTGTGTATTGGAGACATTCCAACACCACATACCACAGCCTGCACCCCAGAAATGGTTTGGAAGTCTCAATTCCAATACAAGGAGGAACCCTAGCCACTCTCCAATCTGTGATAAACACCTAACCAAAATGAGGCTCTGCGAAACAACAAAAGTAGATTGTGTTTACCACAACAAAAACCACATCGGCAATCAGAGAAATAACAGGCAATGCACACAAAAGAATGACATGGCATCACACCATACCAAAAACAGATCTCACAGCAATATCATGGAAATGTGCACAGCCAACATAGGAAATCTTCCACTTACAAAAAGCCCTTCAAGTCTACAATAGATAACTGACAATCTTTAACCCATAAAGATTGAGAGATATAATAAAATGAAAAAGAAGAACCATTCCCAGACCCAACCTCCATCACAATTGGAAACTGAACAAAAACTAAATTAAAAAAAGGAAGCATGTGAACACCCTTATCTACAGAACAGACTGAAATAAAAGTTAGATTATGACTACTTCTTAAAAAAAGTTTTGGTTTTCTAAAATGTATGAATTTTCAAAGCCACATTTTATATTCTCCACCACCTTTTTCTTGTCCGTGAGCCTGAGTTAGGTGTTCACTCAGTGACCAAGAAGATCTCAGGTGTTGTCAGCAGGACCTAAAGCAAGCCTCCTCCTACTTGCTTCATCAAAAGAAAATCGACGTATAGTTCCTGCCACTGAGCTGAGAAAACAGGCAGTGAAAAGACATTCAACATTGTTAATCATCAGAGAAATGCAAATTAAAACCACAGTGAGATATTACCTCATGTCCATCAGGATGGCTATCATCAAAAAGACCACAAAAACACAAACATGTAACAACAATGTGGAGAAAAGAGAACCCATATATACTGTTGGTGTATAGTTTATACAGAGACTAGTGTGTGAGAGCTGAGTCCTGGAGGCCTGTGATTTATCCAGGACTTCAAGCTATTGCAGGCAGCATGTGGTGCTTGAAACCAGTTTTCAGCCCTGGCTTTCCATGGGCATCAGTCTCCCCAGGAGCTGAGTCCCCCAACATCACACACCCCCACCCAGAGATTCTGATACAATTGGCCCAGGCAACCAGATTTGAAAAGCTTCCTACTTGATTCAAAGTGTAGTCACATTGAGAGACACTGTGAGCAACTAGTTCACTCTGGGTTTAGTCAGTATAGTTTATATACCCAAACTAGGAACAGTAGGAACAATAGAAATGCAAACTATTACAACCACTATGGAAAGCAGGACGGTGGCTTCTCAAAAAAATTAAAATAGAACTAATATATGATCTAGCAATTCCGCTTCCTGGTATTCATCCAAAGAAAATGAAAACATTAACCTAAAAAGATATATGCACCCCAATGTTCATGGTAACCTTATTTACAATTGCCAAGATATGGAAGCAAACTAAGTGTCCGTCAACAGATGACTGGATAAAAAAGTTGTGGTATATATAAAATGGAATATTACTGAGCCATAAAAAAGAATGAATGTTGCCATCTGCAGCAATATAGATGGACTTGGGGAGTATTATGCTGAGTGAAATAAGTCAGACAGAAAAAACAAATACTGTAGAATATCACTTATATATGAACTCTGAAAAAGAAAACTAGTGAACGTAACAACAACAACAACAACAACAACAACAAAAACAGACTCACAGGTACTGAGAACAAACAAATGGGCATCCATGGAGACAGGGAAGAGGGGAGGGCAAGACTGGGGTAGGGGATTAAGAGGTACAAACTACTACGTATAAAATAAATAAGCTACAAGGATATGTTGTACTGCACAGGGAATATAGCTGATATCTTATAATAACTATAAGTGGAGTATAACCTTTAAAAACTGCAACCTGAAACATATAATATTGTACATCAACCCTACCTCAATTAGAAAAACGTTGAAGACCAGTTTGCCCCATATGACACAGGTCCCTCCAGTTTTGCCTCCTTTTCCTATCTGTAGGGCTCAGTGTCATCATCTGTTAAATAAGGTACTCAGGCTAGAAGGCCAGCTCTACTTCAAGAATCCCGTAAATCTACTGAAAACAAACTAAATGATCAAATGAGAAAACTCAACCCCAGCATGAGCAATCCTTACTGCTGGCAGAAGTTTCATCTCCACCATGATGAAATGAGGACTAAATAGTGTGCACTTGTTCCTTGCTTTCATGGACAGGAAGACACAGCTAATGTTACATGAGATTTAAGAAGTAGGGAAAACAAGACACATACTGCACTAAACTTAATACTCTCATCTGCCTTTGCTTTCCCTTCCTTGCACATTTACTGGAGGTGAGATGTGTTTAATTAAGGTTATATACCAATAAAAACCAAATTATAATTTGATTTTACCCATCAAATTTGTGTATATAGAAAATGTTTTCCAATAATAAAAATAACATTTATTAATCATATAATTTCAAATAATTTTAAAACACAAATAGTAGAAAGTAAGAGTTATCTATCTCTTGCCAAGATATATTTTATTTCCTTTAAGGAGTTTAACACATATCATTCAAAACCTTTTCTTATATATATATACATAAAGAATATTTTAAGTAAAATGAAATAATACTATGTGTAAATTTTACAACTTGCTTTTTCATTTGACAATATATACTGTAGACATCTTTTCATTTGAATTAACATTGCTTTACCTCATTCTTTTTAAAGGCTGAATAGTATTCTACTGTCCAGATGAATTAAACTGTATTAAGCCCTACCTACTGAGCCTGGTCCTCTCCTCCCTAAGGTTCAGGCCCCTGCATCTGTGAAGGGGAGACGTTGTCTTGGGGGAAGAGCAGGATGTGCAGACAGAGGTGAGCAGGCAGGGAAGCAGGGCCAGCTGACTGCCACTTTCTGCCCCTCCCCTCTGGCTTTCAGCAACACTTCCTTCATCCTACAGTTACATGAACTGCCTGTTTCTCCTTTCAAGTTTCAAAATTCTCTGCACTCAAAGAATTTTGGAGAAACATTACATGAGCATTTTCTGATTGTTCATTTCAGATTCCTCCTTCTCTCTGACAACAACACATCTGTCACTAATCTAAATACTCATGAAGCAAGACCAGCGAACTCACAGAAAGCAAGAGGGGAAGGACCCCCTTGATCTTTCAGTCAACATGGAGGGTTAAAATTGTCCAATTTAAAAATACAGCTGGGCAGATAAGAATAAGAGATACTAAAATATTTAAATCAAATTCTTGTGGTTAACTGAGTCATATTGCCAAGCATTTAAGTCATCCTCACTCCAAGAAAAATATTTTATCAGGAATCTGGCCCTTAACAAATCCTATAAAACAGAAGTCAAATAGGACTGTCTGCAGACTGATGGTAAGAGTCTATTATTCTCAGAATGTTGGGCCTTTAATTTCAGAATGAAATCCAAGCATGTTACCCAAGCAGCTTATACGTTACACAGGAGATGTTGGACATCGATGGGACAGTTCTGTATTACTTTGTCAACAACATCTGAGATGGATTCCATAAAATCTGGGTTGGCAAACTGAATTTTATACAGATATAAAAGAAACATTACACATTTCTCTCAGCAACTTTTTTTAAAAAAGTAACTTTAACAAATACAGAATTCACTATGCCTTTAAAACTGTCACATTGGAATGAATGTGTCAAATTAATCCAAGTGACTCTGTGCATGGAGTGATGGTGACATGTCCCCTCAAGAGATGAAATGTGTGGGTTTAGAGAGGGAAAAAATCAAACAGTAACAAAGACAGACCAGCCCTGTGTTAGAATACACAGTGACTCACACTTTATATGAGATTGTAAAAAGCAAGTGCTCAGTGTATGTGACATGTAATGAAAAATATTGTGAGTAGATAATGAGCATGTGATGTATAGACACTAATGTCATGAAAAAGTTAGCCAGGATATAAGAAAAAACCTAGTCAGTGACTCATACTGTAAACCTGAGCTAGAAGACTGGGAAGGGGGAATGGTGGTGGCTTCTAAGTGAAACAATCAATATGGTAACAATCATGTTATTGAGTAAAAAATCTTACATTCAATTCCATAAGTGAAATAAGCTAAAGTATAAGTAATTCAGTTACAAAATTCTGAAATATGCTTTAAAAATCATGGAAAGTGTTGCTCGAGGGAAGAAGAAGGTGCCATGCAGCTGTTCACTGGACATTGTTGGTTTATGTCTATTTTAACTGAAGACTATCAAGAGCGAATGAGTGCCGTGATATCAGGTACAGTCAGACATGCATTGTGTGCCATTTCCCTGAACAAACAGTCATACACATCGAAGAACAGGCAGTGGTTTGTATTTACCTATTAAATGTAAACTGAATGAGGCAGAAAATTATACCAAAATAGAAGTAAAATCCAATTTACTTAAACCTTAAAATATTGCCTCTTAGTTACTGTTTTTGCAAAAGCAGTAATCATTCTTTGTGACTACTCATTAAACTGATGATATCTCTAATTCTTCTTTCCAAGGCTGTCCTCAAACAGAAGCTTTAACTTGCAGCAGGGAACACAGCAGGACCAGCTGTATTGGGTTAAAAGTTGGACTGAGGACGGATCGTCATGTGTGATGGGAAGGTTATATGTACGATATAGTACTATTATACAGAGGCAAATTCTGATCAAGCCTCGAGATTAACTAGTTTTCATATCAGTAGGAGATGAATTTCAAATCCATTATCTTCTATTGCTCTTAAAGCTGCTTCCTAATCACTCTTGGTTTAACCAACCTTTAACTGTTTAACAGATACCCAGACCCAAAGTGGAGCACGATGAAACACCCAGTCAAGGGCGTGGACCACGCAGGAGCCAGAGCAGCCACTGAAGCTGCAGCCTACACTCCCAAGGTCCTCCCTAAAAGGTGGCCACCTCACTCGGGAGCCCCACGGAGAGCCACTCTTGCACACACGAGGTGGCAGCACTGCTCCACACACGTCATTCTCTGCACACTCAGAAAGCAAATGTCTTATCTCTGAGTGAAAGAAAATTTCAGGGCCTGGGAACCTTTCCTAGCCAACATCGATAATCAACTTCTTCTGGCTGATGGCATTGTTCCCTGTGTGCTGTTTGATCCACTTCCGCGGATCCATGACATACTTGGCAAACAACTTGACTATATTGGGGCAAATGTGACAGTACTTCTCCTGCAGACACACACACACAGACACACAGAGATATCACCAGGCATTAGCCGCCACCCTGTCTGCCCTCCGGCAAACACCCAATAACTCCAGCACCACAAACCCCCGACATCAGTCCTGCCCACGGCCACAGCTCCAAGGGACACTTACTGGGCTCAGTGATGTCTAACAGCTATGCTCTGGCCATGTACTCTGCTTTCTTTCCAGCTCTGATGTTAGTCCCAGCCTCACTGTGTCACATGTTGCTGCCTACTATCTGAGATGATGTCTGACGGTGCCTACCAAGTCCCTAGTCTCCATCTCCTCTCTTCTTACTCCTTGTATGCCCCCACGTGGCACCTGCCCAGGCACTCACTGCCACCCACTGGGACCAGCAGACCCGCATCGCAGCCCAATTCAGATCTGAAGGCAGCAGATCTGGCCCTGTGCTTACCACATCTGATTGGCAGGTGGTTAACCTGCTGTGCGGTCTGACACAGCACACTCAGTGGCTCCATGACACAGAGTGAGTGCCTAGGCACGTGGGATGCACAAGTGAATAAAACACACAGATCCCTGTCCACTGGCCCATACGCTGGCTGAGAGTCAGAGTAACCAGTGACGGTGATAAATAAGTAAATGGCACAGCACTTTGTAAGGTTCTGGGACCATGAACCAAGAAAAGCCCAACTTTGGCAGGATGGAGCTGCCACACATTGGGGCATGAGAACCCGCTCAGTGCCAGCCCCAGCCTGTGCTGTGCAAAGTGTTTCCTCAGCTGGTGATGCCTGAATGGGGGTCTCTGGGTTGATCATCTGTCCTTAGAGCTAACCTCACAAGAACAGCAGTTGGCCCCTGGGTACTGGATTCTGAAAGTCAGCTTCCTGTGGGCCAGATGGGCTTTGTTCAATGCCTGCACTGTGTCAGGCCCAAAGCTGGTGCTCAGGAGGACCTCTGAAGGCATTTTCACAATACTAAGTTCAAAATTTCTTAGAATCCCTGAAACAAAACCTAATACCATCCTTGGTATACTCTGCACAACTGTAAGACTGATGGGCCAGACTTGCTACACACCCCTGTGCTCACTGATAACTGAGTGAGTGGGTCACTCCATACAACTTCAAATCTACCAGGCTAAGGGCAGAAACAGTAAGTTGTCCTAAGACACTAGGTCAATGTCTCGCAGCATCTCAGAGGCTTAACTGAAGGCAGGAAGTGCCTCCACAGAGTTGATGGTGTGCAGTGTGTCAGCCCCAAGACCTGGACCACCACTGCCCCCACCAACAGGATCCACACATCCACAGGCCCACTCCTGCCCACAGGGGCAACAAGACACAGGGTAACTCTGACCCACTCCCACAGAGAGAAGTGGGGCAAGAACTAACTGACAGCAGGGTTGGGGTGGCTGACCTGCAGGGAACACAAGGAGCTCTTCCACTTCCGACCTTCATGGCTGAGTGATACATTGTCACTGACCAAATGGGCCAAACCTGGTTCAGGGTCAGAGATGGACCCCAGAGAGCCAGTGAGGAAGGTAAAGCCCACCACGAGGACTAGGAGAGCAGCCTCTGTCACAGTCAGCATACTCAGGGCCCTGCTCACCTGCATGGCAACCCTGACGGTCTGGAGCCAGAGGCTGTGAGACATATTGGTAACAGGAGTGGGGAGGTGAGGGAACTTGGGTCAAACATCCAAATTTATTTCCTTGAAGAAACACAAGGAAAGGACTAGGGGAAGTTCTAGGAAATATTTTAACATAAAAAGAAATTCTTATGCTACTTTTGTAAATCTTCCCCAAGGGGGAAATGATTGACTACCATGGGCTTCCCAGGACCACACATCCAAGCTGTGAGGTGCCCCAGCCCTGGAAACTCTAGTCCTGGGCACACCTAGGCACCTGGCCACCCTACTCACAGGAGCCCTGACTCGCACCTGTGCACCCTGTCCTAAAAATACCTCTCCATCCACCAAGAGTGTCATCCATAATGTGGGACTCCCCCCAGGCACTAGCTTTCCTTCAACCAGCTTGTTACTGGGTGCAAAGGTGGGAGGAAAGGGGGGAGGCTAAACTCCCTTAAACTCCCCTGCAGCTCAGAAACTATGTGTTCAAGGTCACATGTCACTTCCATGCTTAAATTTTTCTCCAAAAACAAAATCTTTGCTCTTTATATAATAATTATCCTTGTATTACTAAGAATCTCTTCATTTTGACTAAAACAAAACAAAAACAAAACAGTAATTTGTCCTGATTTTGCAACCAGAAAAGAAAGATGCTTTGAAAGGGGTCTATCAAGTGCTACCAACAGAGTGACACAAAGACCAAACTGATGGATCAATCAAGTGGGCATTTTAAATAAGTACCAATGAGCCATTTTCCTCCGAATCTTACTGATTTAATTTTAGAGCTTCCTGTAACTCCTCCAGCATGGTAACGGAGTCTAGAAAACACAGGTGGACTCCGTTCAATGATTCACCCTAGAACAGAATCACTCTGAATGGTAATTCTCAGGGTACAGAACCACACACAGCAAGAGCTGGAAATGAGTTTGAATTCTGGCTGACTGCACAGGACTCCTCACAGTAACTGCTGCTGCTGTCTGCTCCTTACTCGGGAAATGAAGCCTGGAGGGAGAGGTGAAAGACACATTGGCTAATTGAAGCTTCTGTCTAATCAGGCTCCAATTAAATGACATCATACTACACAGGATGCTCAATACCAGTTATCAAGCTGCTCTCACTTACAGCTGGAACCTCCACAAGCATCCCTGTTCACAGAAGAGGCTAAGCTTTCAGCCCCTTAATTCAAGTGGTAAACAGATGGAGACCCACATTCATGGGGAGGGGAGGAGAGGCACGTTGGGAGCAGGGGTGGCATCCACAAGGGGAAGTGTGCAAACACCGTTTCTCTCTCACCCCCAAACTGGCCAATTTCCCATCTGTTTTTACCTTAATGGCCTTTGCAGTCTCCAGTGGTTGCTCAGGAGGGATTCCCACCTCCCTCTCCCTTGGCAGCTGTTGAATGAAATACATAATATCTCTACCTGCAATAGGGATGTGTTTGATGCAGCTTCCAATTACCTAAACTTCCACCTGGGGAGACAGAGAGGCAAAACACCATGTGAGTAATTCGAGGAGGGAAGCCCTCCCTGGACTCTAAGTTAGACTCCTGCCCCCACCTGCCCTGGCAATGCAAGCATTTACTGAATTCCCACTCTGTGCAAAGCTCAGGACTGGGGGAGGGGGAATAAAATTACCATGCATGCAATTCCATTAGGAGAACCTGAGATGCTCTGTAAGCAAAGTGACCTTTCCATTAGGAATGTGAAGAGAAAACCGCAGAAGGCATTTGATTTCCAAAATGCTGTTGTCTGTCCGAACAATGGGTCACTATTGTTCCTCTAACAAAAAGGAAGAAGTTTTAACTATTAATTTTTTAACATTTTTATTGAGTTATAGGCATTTTACAATGTTGTGTCAAATTCCAGTGTAGAGCACAATTTTTCAGTTATACATGAACATATATATATTCATTGTCACTTTTTTTTTTTGCTGTTTAACTATTAATTTTTAAACCAACTACAAATTGGCTTGCATTTAAAAGTCAACAACCTGGTTAGCATGCGGGACTTAGGGTGTGACAACCTGGACTCAGATCCAGGTTCCACATCTGTGGGCAGAGTAACCATGGCCACACCTGTTAACACATATGTTTCAGCCTTGGCACCTTCACCCATCATATGCTGCTAGTGGGTGCACAGAAGAGACCCAGTGACAGGCAGCAGGTCAAGC
The DNA here is from genome assembly GCF_048773025.1 of Camelus bactrianus. NCBI lineage: Eukaryota > Metazoa > Chordata > Mammalia > Artiodactyla > Camelidae > Camelus > Camelus bactrianus. The sequence continues at coordinate 42,146,568 of NC_133561.1, read as the reverse complement.
ACACAGCATGGTTTAGGCATGCATTAAGGACTCAGTAATTGACCTGCTCACTCTAGTAAGGGCTGCACTTGGTAGGAAGGAACAGTCTGGCAGGTTCCCCTCAACCCTATGCTATGTGAGATCAATGCTGAGGGGAGTTTGGATTTGCTCACCCAGCTGCCCTCCCGGGTCAGTGACCAGGCTGTCAGCCATGACCAGCAGGGCAGGGCCAGGAGCTGCTGTGTGGTCCCAGGGCCTCACCAGCCCCCTGGGGTGCCACTCAACATGCAGGCCACAGGCTGGGAAGGTCCAGCTCATGCTGGTGGGAGCAGCCGGGCAGAGTGGACAATCCCCACCTGCACCAGGTAGAGGAGGCTCTCTAAGCACCCTGATGGCACTGGCTGCTTGTCACACACTCATGGAGACAGAAGGTTGGAGCGAATCCTCATCCATCTGACGGATGTATCAGTTCCACCGAGTACAATCACAGACAGTTACCAGTGAAGTTGCAAGAAAAGGTGACTGAATTCCTCTTATGTCTTCTGAGGTGCACAACTTCTAGAAGTGAGAGAGTGTGTAGCCTTTCTCAGGAGCCCAAACCAATTGTAGAATATTTAAGATCAAGATAAAAGATATGTACACATTATTAAAATCAAAAACTTAAAATCATAAGAACAGTAGCTCTCGCAAACAGAAACTATTCACAATTTCTATACTCAACACATTACATATAACATTTTCTAAAATTAATTCAACCCATGTTGAGTAAGTATCAGCTTCATCACAGATTAAATATATTAAAACAACCCACAGCCAATGGTAGGAAAACAAGTAAGTGAGTTGTGCTACACCCACATGATGGGCTGTCAGGTAGTTACTAAATATCTTTCCACAGAGTATTTAACCATAAAGATACATCAGGGATAGATCAATATGCAAAATACAACTTCAGGAGCACATTGTACAATTAGAACACGAAATCAGGTGGAGGGTATCCCAACTGTGTATCGTGTGTCTAAGAAAAAGAGCTCAGTAGACTATACCGAAAAAGTGTGGCACAGTCCTCGGGGTAGGTTTGTGGGTCACTCTATTTTCTTCTTTACATTTCTCCATTTTATCTAAATTTTGTACAGTAAATGTAGCTTTTATAATTAGGGGGAAAAAACTGCACTAAGAAACAGAAAAATCTGAACAACAATTTTCTCTGTGGCCCTGCATGTAGTGTGAAACTTGTTTCAGACGCAAAGGGAGGCCAGGAAGCAGGCCCACAGACACCGGCCCTGACCTCGACCTGCACTGACCTATGAGGAAGTGAACTCAGAGAGGAGCCAGGCAGGATCACACAGCAAGTGGCACAGAAACACCTCACACCCAGGAGGGGGCAGTGTTCCGAGACTGGCTGAAGGGGCTGCGAGCACAGAGCATGCTCTGCAGGCTTCCTGCCTCTCCTCACCCCTGGGCAAAGGGGACACTGCCAGGGTGCGGGGAAACAGGGGAAGGATTTGGCTTTTTCCTCCTGACTGTAGACACGTCAGCCTCTCCCTGCAGTTATTTCTGAACTTTGAGGTATTAAAGCACCAGCATATTAGTACATCATCTCTGCAACGTCCTGAAATAAAACAGTGACTATTTTTTAACTGAAATAAATGAATTGTTTTTAAAAAAACCTAGTTTGCATTTTTTTAAATTTGTCTTAGTTGATTTACAAAGTTATGTTAGTTTTGCTTACTTTTTTCTCCATTATAATTTTATATTTTACTGAAAATATAAAGACTTATGATTGATAAAAATTCACTGTTAAATCTTTTATTTGTAAATATTAGAAAAGAAAGTTATTTTTGCTATCTCAACTTTTTATACACTTTCTTTTAATTGTATCTGTGTTATTAACCATATAATAATCAATAATGCAAATTGATATAAAGTAACATGCATTTACAAAGTCAAACAAGTTAGACTGAAATATCATTTTAAGAATTATTTTTATTTATTGGCATTTATTTTGAAATATTTTCAAAATAGACGTGATCCTTATTTTGTCTACCTGTAGATTCAATACCCTTTAACATAGCATTTATATAATCATATCTTACTTCTTACATTTTAAAAAATGTATCCTTTTCTTAGTACTTATTATTATTTTTTAGGATAAATATATAGTTACCATTCCTTCTGATTCTTTGAATGTCTTATTACTTTGGCTTAACTACAAACATAACAACCTTAGTGGTAACACAATTATAGAATTATAATATTTTTCCTCAAAGCTTTATAGCTATTTCCATAATATTTTGTGGCTAGTCAGTCTTTAATAGAAGAAGACAAGGCTATTCTTTGTTTTATCTATAGAAGTAATTTTGTTTATATTTTTTTCTGGTCCACTTTTAAATTTAACATTTTGAAAAAGATATAGATATATATCTATTTTGCATTATAATTAAGCTCTAAACATGGTATATTCTTTTACTTATATTGATATGCCTATTTCCCTGCCCTGGGAACAAATCTGGGTATCCAACACTTTGGCACATTTTCTTGGTTATTCTCTGATTGCTAAGAGTCAGGTCATACCCATGCTTTAGCTACTGCGCTAGATGACTGAATTTCTAATGCTATTTCCTTCTTTTGAGCTGCAGTTTCATTAAATTTATGTATTATTTATTGTAGAAGCAAATAAAAGCTTATATTTATAGGTAAATGGCATAAGTTTTAGTGGAAAGTGGAGATCACAATACAAATGTTTAGTTGATATAGATCTTTACTCTAAATAATGACGAAATTTTTTGATAAGTTGCCTTCCTGCTTTCCTTCCCTCTTCTTTCTTTTTGATTGGTATTTTTGGCTCTAAAATTTATTTTTGTGGCAAAATCTTATTTGAATTGATACAGACATGAAGGATACACACACACACATAAATGTCTATATAAACTCTGCTAAATAAATAATCATAAAATCCCTGTTCCTCGAATCAATCCAAAATATTTTAAGAATGCTGCTTTCCTTGGATTAAACTTAATTCTTCTCCTCACTTATTTATTAAGCAGCATTCCTTTGTCATGCAGTGACTATAGCCTTGTTCTTCCTGCAAGTAATTGTGTTTTTTTAATTTGTAAGCAACCAGAGTGATTTCAGAATTTGTTAAAGATTTACAAAAAATTGACATGATCTTAACCACATGCTGCTATTGCCAATATGCCCTTTAGAGTGATGTTTTTACTAAAAGCAATGTCTGACTCCTTCACATTCCTACAATAATGGCCTTAATATTATACTACAAAAGATGACATCTTCAAATAAAAAATGTCTAAGTCTATAATAACATTCCATGAATTCACTTATTACACAATATTAACAAACTACTTAAAGAATGATCAAAACCATGTAAGATATTATTTCTCATGTATTGGAAAAAATAATATGATGAAGTAAATTAAATCTAATAGTGCTAAAACATTCAAAGCCTTTCCAATGATAAAAACTTTAAATATAAAATATTCTACATCAAAAATAGTTTCAGAAATGTTATAAATGGTGAGAGGGTGTATATATCATATATAGTTTTCTGTTTATGAATTTGATTATACTATAGCAATGGAACAGTGTAATATTAAATTTTTAAAAATGCAAATCAATTGAAGATATAAATTAACCTCAAATTTGGGTTGTAAATAACTTTATATTTAGCTTTCAGTTTTCTTTGTGTTTTTATATCATTTCAGGAAAGTAATTATCATATATAAGTGTACAAATCTGAGTCTTTAATATGTCTCAATCTCAAGAGTTCTAAAACCCCTCAATTTCCTTCTTTCCTTCCTTCCTTCTTTTCTCCCTTCTTTCCTATTCCTTTATTGGTAATTTTGGGTATAAAAGTTAATTGTTGGCAATAATTTATCAGAACTTTTAATGTGAATGAAGGATGAGAGATATATACATATATACACACACACATATAGTGATGATCCAACTTGGAATAAATATTCCCATATTTCTATGAAAAATTATGAATGAATTTAACTATAGTATGTTATTCCTTAACATTTTTCAAAATATACAGTATATGTACTTACAACTTTATACTGTGAACTTAATTGTTTAATATCTACCTTCATGCATGGAAGAGTTTTTATGTTATTATAAAGTATACTTTAATAATGTGATAAAGGAGAATTACATGGTGTTAAGAAATTATGTTAATGTAATGCGCTTTATGAATTCACAAATTAGCTGAGCACTGAGAGTGATTGGAATTAGATAGGCAAATCTCTTGAGGGGAGTAGGGGATTGATGTGCAAAAGATTATTTCTAAGAGTGAGAATAGCATGTGTATGGCCCTGTAGCATGAGGGAACATAGTAAGTACGAGGATTGTAAGAAGTATATCTATGGTAATGATCATGAAGGTGAACAAGGAGTGATTTGAGGCAACTAACAAGGGTAAGGCCAAATATATAACAGTCAGCATATTACAGCAGGCTGTCCGGCGAGCCGGCCCTCCGCCCGCGCCGCGGGGTGGGCTAGCGCCCCGCGGGGGTCTCGGGCTGCCAGCCCACTGTCCCGCCTCCCCGCCACCCGCTAGGCATCGTCCGGGGACGCCCGTAGCCAAGAGAGACCCTCAATCACAAGTCACACCGCCCTCCCCAACCTCCTCGCCGTGCCACGCAACCCCGCCCCCGAACCGCCCTTCCGATCTCCCTGCAGTACCCCTCACCCCTCGCCGGGAAGAACGCAGTGGTTCCAGCAGCCGTGGCGGCTCTTTGAGCCCAAGGGGCGGGAGCGGCAGCCATTGGCGGAGGCCGCTGCCTCTGGCTATCAATCCCGCGGCCCGGCCCCTCCCCACCGGCGGAGCGTGGCAGGACTCAGCGCAGCGGGGGCTGTCGGGACGGCTCCAAGATGGCCGCGCGCTTGGGGTCCGCACCTGCTGGCGGCCCCGAGCCCCGTTCACTGCCACCGCTGCTGACCAGAGCCGCCGGTCGGCCCGGCGACTCCGGGGGTTGACCACGCGGGGCGGGAGGCCGCCATGGCGACCCTGGAAAAGCTGGCGAAGGCCTTCGAGTCCCTCAAGTCCTTCCCGTGGCCGCCGCCTCCGCCTCAACCCCCTCAACCGGCACCGCCGCCGCCTCAGCCCCCTCAGCCGGCACCGCAGCCTCAACCGCCGCCGCCGCCCTCCCAGCGCCCTCAGCCGGCACTGCGGCCTCAACCGCTACCGCCGCCGCCTCAGCCCCCTCAGCTGGCACCACAGCCTCAACCGCCACCGACGCCCGCCCAGCCGTGGGTCAGGAGCCGCTGCACAGACGGTGAGTCCCTGTGGGCCCCTCCCCAGCCCTGCGCGGGTCTCCGTCCCTCTTTCGGCCTCCCCCGAAGGCCCTGAGGTGGTCCGGGCCCCAGGCCTCAGATTTCCCGGCTGCGAAACTCGGGAAGGAACGGGGCTATGTTGTGATCCGAGGCCGCGGGTCCTGTTCGGCTTCCTCTGGGCCACTCCAACCCGTCTCCTCATCCGGGCCAGGTGTAACATTTTATCTTCCCTTTTCAAGTGACGGTTTAAAACAGTGTTTCAGATAACTGTCAAAACGCTTTGCATGCAAAACACTACGTTAACTTAAGGGAAGGAGTAGGAGAGAAGGGGGAAAGGAGTGAAGTTCACCGGTCACTTCTGTGGGGGTGGGTTAGATGGTCACAGTGGTGAACGCTTAACTGCTACATGGCCCCGTGCGCTTACCATCATAGTCGTTACTGTTACTAACCCCGAACAGCACTGGTGTTAAGGAGGCATGACCATGGAACAGGTGCTCATTGAGCTTAATTTTACACAAACAGTAAGATTTCCTAGGAATCAAGACAGGCAGTAAATGCCAGCTGCAGAGGACAGCTTCTGCAGGGTTGGGAAACAGCATGGCATGATCAGAACTTTAGTTTGACTGGCTTGAAATGTAGAGGGAAAGTGAAACTTCACACTGATGAATCAGAGAGGAGATAGCTGTTTTTATTAAACTAAAATGGTTAAATGAGCCTTGTTGGTTAATGATTTGCCTTAGCAATGTGAATTTGGATTCTGCAAGTATTTTATAAGTTCTGTAAGAAGCTTGTTTTAAAATTTCAGAACTCTTAAGGTATTAGAAGTTCAATTTTTTTATAAGAATTTTTTAAAAAGTATTTATTTAACTCAATTAGAACGGAGTTCCTTTAACATAGGAGACTTTATTATCTCATGTATTAATACCCTCTAGAGGTACACAATGAAAAATGTGATTTATAAACAGACACATACAGACACAAGGAAAACAGAGCATGCAGCTTCAGTAACAGTTTAAGAGAAAAGTCAGAAACAGAAATTTTCCCTGGTCAAAATATCAAAAAAAGCACCTGGGGCTTATATCCCTTAATTGATTTGAGCTCTAAATGGACAAAAACACAATTTTTTTTAAAAACTTGCTAAAAACAAGATTCTTTTTCACGTTGAATAATTTTGAAGTTTAAATACATACCAACAATAGAACTATGAGGGAGGAAAATTATAAAATACTGATTTTTTTTTTTAATCTCACTGTAAGGTGCATTCTTAAATACATAGGAGAGAACTGTCATGATTTGCGTGACTCGCTTGCAAATAGTTCAACAGTATTAAAAATGATTGAATTTAGGTGGTGGGCATATGGGAATTTATCATCCTATTAAACAGTTTTCTGTACTTCTGAGACTTATAATAAAACATTGGAAGGAACCTGTTAGACATAATGCTCTATGTGAAGTAATTTGTTCCCTTTGTGAAATTCTAGGAAGGTTAAAATGCATGTTCATAACATCAAGAAAATCACAAGCATTTAAGATGTAATCAGAACTACCTGAGGATCTGTGAAACTTGGTGAGTTGGTGAATTTTTTAAAATGTCTTAAAACATTTTGTTTTTACAAAGATTACAGGAGTAAGAGAAGATAAATTTTAATCAACTCTTAATATTTTTTTCCTGGTTGATGTGATATAATTAAATGTGGGAAAAAAAGGTAAATTCTAAAAGGAGACACTACCTTGATGGTTTTCTATGGAGGAAACTCAAGCAGGAGGAAGTTTAATTTAAAAACATAAATTACTGCTCTTTGTAATACATTCTAAGTTGTCATCCTTTTGAATGCCTTCCTTTCCAGACAAGTGTGTTATTCTGGGAGATCATCAGGACTTCTGGGTATTTGGAGGTACTGACCTAACCAGTGGAACTGCTGATTTATAAGAAGTTGTCCAGAATTTTGGAAAACTGATTAGTAGAGGTAAATAATGTTTCCTTGTCAAGTGATGACAGAAAGTGACTTGAGTGAACTTTACTTTGTTTTTAGGCTGATGTACCTAACCATGTATGTTAACAATGATTACAGGCTGGAGACCGAGAAGAACTACCATTTTTGCCAGCTGGGATGCAGAAAAATTTGGACTTCTGTGTTCCACAAATGGGCTGATGTAACTGAGACAGAAAACGTATCTTCTTGGTCAACATGTATCTCAGGGTAATCACAGATATTATTACCTGATATTGTTTTAATTTGGATAAATACTCAGGAAATTATAAGAAATAGAGTTTGTTTTTGCTTTTACATCAGTTTGGCAAAACAAAACAAACAATTACTAAGCACAAAACAATTTTTTCATTATTTTTAAAATATTTTAGTTTCTATTTATATTTGTTTTGTGATAAGTAAGTAAAATCTATAAGCTCAGAAAATAGTCAAACCTAGGAAGCTGCTTCTGACAAGTGAATTAGCTTATTGAAAATCTGATATAGATCCTTGGCATTAATTTTCAAGTTTTTACAGTTTCCTTGGATTTCTTCTATCTAGGAAAACAACATGCTCTTTTAAGATGATTATACTCTGATTATAGTCTCTCCTTTATTGATTCCATACTAAATTGTAACCATAGGTATATTTTACCATTTACAAAAGTGCCTGATTGGGAAGTATAATACAATGATTTTGTAAATTGAATTACTCTAAAATTTCAAGGATTTATTTTTAATTCAATTATGATTAATTTTCATTTGTCACTGGCTCTTAATGCTTTATTTTAAAGTGTCTCTCATAGGCCCCCTTCTTTCGTCTTCTTCCCTTAGGCTCTCTGTCCAGTAACTCTAAGTTCTTACATGTTCATGGTAGTCTTGTGTATTTTTTTAAAGGCAGGTGCACCAAAAAGCACTTTCCTGTGACTATCCTCTATTTTGTTCATCATTTATGAGTCTAAATTTTATAGAATTGATTTAAAGAATGTCATATCTTTCTTAACATTGTGACTGGTTTTTAAAATGCTTTCCTTCTGACTCGTTTCCACATACTTTAAAATAATAATATGAATCAAATAAGTATGGGAATAAAATCACAGTTACTTGTATCACATTTGATTCCATTTATATTGCAAAGTATTATTATGTTGGTGTTATGAACATGCATTTCATAATACACTTATTTAGATGAATTAGATCTTATTCATTAAGGTCATTTACTTTTAGAAATATGTAATTTCTTGTGAATACATGTATATAGAAATACATGTGTTTTTCTGTAATTTAAGCAGCTTAAAATACAGATAAAATAAATCCAAGATACAAGATAATATGCCTTTCATTAATTTAAATTCATGTGAGTTAAAAGACAATTTGAATATTGTTTCCCATTTTCTACTAGCTTCTTGATCATATTCAGCAGCACATTTACCTTTACATATAGTTAAGGAATCTTTTTTATTTCTACTGTAGCTCTGTCATAATGGAAACTCTGCAGCAGATTCAGCTGTCATCTGTCCCATGTGGCCAAGTGCAGAGGTAAGAATTCTCATTTGTGGGATGACTACTCACAGCTTTAAATATTTTTACTGTAACTGCTCTTATAAGGTAGCAAGATAGAGAGAGAGAGAGAAAAACAGAGAGAAGAAAAGAGTTCTCTCTGCATATTCCCATGTGTGTGATGGCATTAGTCTTCTGCTGTATTTTTCTAGAATGTGTGTGCGTGTGTGCATGTATGTGTGAGAGAGAAATGTCTTGTCTTTGTCCTAATAGCCACTCTTCTCTCCCTCTAGTTTTTTCTCTATCCTCCCCTCCTTTCTTTTTCTTTTTCATCAATATCTTCTCTTTCAAAAAATTCTTGATAAATCAAATTTCCAACTTCCTCACTTTTAATATGGTAAAGTTACTTGGATCCCCAACGTCAAGGGATCTCGTACTTTAATGTCTTTAAGGATTGCCAGGGACACCTTTTAAAAATACAGATTTCCAAGCCTTACTTTGAGCAGTTCTCTTCCAGTAGATCCAGGGTGAGGCTGAGCATCTCCGAGCCTTCCCCCTTCATATTATGGTGCAGGGGATCAGGGGCAGTTTTCCTCTGGGTCTCCCTGCTGTTGCTATGAAAAGTGGCTACAGCATCACTAATATTTTTCTTTCTTGTTTTAATTGCATTAATATTATCAAGCAGTTAATAGTATTTTCTTAAAATGATGGTCAAAGGCATAGGCATTTGATTTATAATGGTATCTGCAAACCACTCTTTTACTGAATTAATTTGTTTGTTTTGCTTGTATTTCCACAATTGTAAATGCTGTGAGTTAAGTGACTGCTTTGCTTCAACTACAGGAGAATGTGAAAACACTCCAGGAGAGAGAGGTTGCATATATCAATGCAGACTCATACACAGAAGGTAAATTTTATTTCAGATTGTCATTAAATAGTATACCAGTATTTAAGTCTATCAACTCCAACTCATAAACTAGGATAATCCTCTTTCTATGAGATGCCTCAATAATACCTCCATTTTTCCATTTTACCAGAGAGAACATTATTATGATTCAAATGAATCAATATGATTCATAACTAAGCTATTGATCCTAATTTCTTTAGTATATTTACCATTTGCCTATCTTGGATTACTACTTAAAACTTTTGTACTTTTGACATTCTTCCTGTGGAGCTATTTTTAAAAGTTGGGCTAAAGTATTTCATACAGAAATAGTTCCTGTATGTATTGGAACAACTCTGAAATAATCACCCACTACAGACTTCCTTTTTACCCTGACATGTGACATGTGCATCTGTAGGCTTTCATCGTATTATGGTTATTTCTAGGTAAGTGTCACAGGACACATGTTAGTTACTGACACTCTCTAGTCTAAAGTCTTGATATTGAATTGAATGAATGAATAAAAACATGAACATTATGGCCTTACCACTTCCTTTGCCATAGACCCCTTGGTACTGCTGCCGTAATGAGCAATGACCCTGTTACTGCAGGAGCTGCGGCCTTAGCAGCAGAGTCCGCCACTGCAGTCTCCTATCCCGAGTGTGTGCTGCAGCCTCTCTGGCTCCTGAAGAGTTATTTCCACCTTGTGTTTTAGTTTTAGCCAGACTGTCTGTCTGTCTGTCTATTTATCTACCTACCTATCTATTCTAAAATTTTATTTATTGTTTTTACTGAAGTACATTTGATGTGTAATATTAGTTTCGGGTGTACAGCAAAGTTACTCAGTTATATACATATACATATACATATACATATACATATACATATTCATATACATATACATACACTTTTTTTAGATTCTTTTCCATTATAGGTTATAATAAGATACTGAATTAAATTCCCTGTGCTATACAGTAGGTCCTTGTTTATCTGTTTCATATATAATAGTGTATATCTTATTCCTGAACTCTAACATATCTCTTCCCTTCCCCCTTTCCCCTTGGGTAACCATAGTTTCGTTTCTGTATCGTGAGTCTATTTCTGGTTTGTAAATAAGTTCATTTGTATCATTTTTTTGTTTGTTTACATTCCACATATAAGTGATATAATTTGATATTTGCCTTTCTGTCTGACATACTTCACTGAATATGATAATCTGTAGGGTCCACCTTATTTTTAATTCTCCAGGAATGATGCCTTCATATTGAAATCTGTTATATATTGTTTATAATTAGAAAATAAAGTTAGAATTAAATACAGGTTTGAAGTCCATTTGGAGGTATTAAAATACTCTCTTATTTATTTTGCAGGCAATTATACTTTCAGAGTTGACTGTACACCACTTCTTTTCCAGTTGGTATATAAACTGACAAAAGAGGTATGTAAATAGATCTGTCATAATGTTTTCTGATGAGTAGATAAATCAATAACTTGTTTTCTAAATTACTAATATTTAAACTGGTGACAGACAGCTGATTTGTATAAATAACAAATCAGAACGAGCTTTAATACACTACTTATGTGACATAACTATGAGAACAGTAGTGATAGTCTCTGTTCTAATAATAGTTCCTAATAATTGTATACATTTGTTAAAATGTGCACGGTCTATTGTTTCATGGGGCAGAGTCTCTTTGATATAAAAGAAAGAATACTGAGCTGGGATGGGGAAGCCTTGGCTGTGAAGATTGCCTTGGCCATTCATTCATTCATTCATTCATTCAGCAAGTATTTATTGTGTGGTTACTATGTATCAGGTCCTATGAAATGAATTCTAGCAGCAACAGTGATAAAAGGACAAGGTTACTGAATCCAAATACTTTGTAATCTAGAGAGGCCACAGACCTGTAAATGAGGACTCATACTTCACTTGAATATTGGATACTATATACAGTGGAGGACAGTTGTGGAAGAGAGAAGCTAAGACCCTCGGGTAGCTGGTGAGGTTGGAAAGCATTAGAAGGTGTTTACAGAAGGATTAGTGGTTAGGCTGTAAAATTGAAGGATGTGAAAGTGGGGAGAATGATTCTCCTCAGAGGACACAGGACCTAATAAAGACGTGGATGTGTGAAAGAACATTTCCCGAACTCTGGGTAATGCAATATAACCTAAATGTAAGGTGTTGGTGAAAAAGCTGGTAAGAAACTGGGCCTGAAACATAGGCCTAAATGTTCATAAATCTGGTGATGGAGAAATTAAAGAATCTTTAACAAGGTTGTACATTACCATTTTTTTTCATTAGAAAAATTACTCTGTATCAGTGCAGTGAATAGGTTAAGCTGTAGTAAGTCTAAAAGCAAAATGGAAATAATTCCACATACTTATTTAGCAGACAGGAATTTATAAATACTAGTTATTGATGTAAAAAGTACTCTGAAAATGCTAATGCACTCTGAATCTCTAAAAATTATGTGATCTACTCATTGAGTATATGTGTGCTTCATTTAAATAACCCCCCATTATAGAATTTAACTGTAGAAATGTTTCTTTCAAGTAGGTATCACTTAGATGACAGTGGGAAGTAGATGTCACACCTCTGTGGTCCTCTTTCCCAATCGCCCTTCATCTTGCCCTGTCCTTTTCACTGTTAGTGTCTTTAACATCTCATCCTCCCAAGTGAGCATCCTCCCATGCCCATCACAAATCCCACCATACTGGGAAGCTTAGGTCCTTGATCCTTTTATTGAAATGTCCCATAAAAACATCTAATCTAAAAGCACACTGTAAAGACAGCCTTTGTTTGGGAATCCGTCTCAGGAGATACATTTACACTCTGTCATACAGAGGAGGCTCTTGCCTTTATAGGAGGGGTAGTAAGAATTTTAGGGCCAAGAAGGAGAAGCTTAGGTCTATCCCCTTTGTACATTTATTTAATAAGTATTAAATGTGTAAGTGGTTACCATAGTGACAGGATAACTCAAACATAGATTCTGCTATTAGTGTGTTACCTGTGTAGCCAGGAGAGACTATGATCAAGAATTTTCAAATCCAAGATAGAGATTAAAATCACCAAAGTGAATACAGATAAAAGAGTGGGAAGCAAAAAATAAATATCTTAGTTTATTATTTTACATGTTGGAATTAAACAGCCTGCTTAATGGGCAACTGCATACTTTTTTCCCATTTTACAGCCTCTTTTATGTTAATTTGAATTTAATTTTCATGCCACTTTAGATACAATATATTTGTCTTTCAGAGTTTTTTTTTAGGTAGGTTTTTAACAGTTTAACTGGGAAACTAAAATGTATCTTTAGAAGTTACATTATCAGGATAAACTAATTAATTGTTCAGAAGAGAAGAGTGAGATTTTATAATCTTGTTTGATTTGATTGTCAGTGGAGGAATCAGACATCATTAATCTGGAGAAATGCTATTGGTTGCTGAGGGCTCAATCCCGAACTGGATGATTTGATTTAGAGACATTTGGCCCATTGGCTTCACCACCAATTCATCCATCCCTGAGTGAAGGTGGGAATCCTTCTATTTTCTACAAATGTTCTTTGCTAAACACGTGAGCCTTGTTCCACCTTTGGAGCCTTGCGTAAGTCGGTTTACCTTTCTGCACCTGAATATTCTCATATATAAAATCAGTTTGACCAAGACAATCATTATGAAACTGTGCTCCAGTGCGGTGCCTCAGCATCTGGTGCAGGGTCAGGGTGGTGGACACTGAATAGGCAAAGCTCTAGCTTCCACACATGACCCCACCTCTTCCTCAGATGAGTAGTGTCTATTGTATTTCTTTTATATAGAAGAAGCTTCCACTGCTGTATCCTTCCCCCACCCTTAAAAAATTAAGAAACCACTGGACTAGACCATCTCTAAGGTCCCCACTTAGCTCCAAACTTTTCACTACTATATATATATATTTTAAATGAGGTTTACAAGGAGTAGTTGTGGGTGATAATCACAAAAACTGTATTGGAAATCTGAAAGCTTGGGTTCTGCTTCTGATTCAGACCTTTTTAAAAAAATTTCTTACTTTTAGCAAGTCATTAAACTACTTCTTAGCTTCAATTTTCTGCTCTTTGAGGGCACAGAATTAGAGTCTTGAAATAGTCTGTATTCTTTAGGTTTCTAGTAAGTTTTAGAAATATTTGTTAGGGGAGCTAGAACAGACAGGGCTTCCACTGTGCATGCAGCAGTGCAGTTATCTTTTTACCTTTTTAGAATTAGAGATTGAGAAATCATTTCATTTGAAAACAAAATGATTCCATTTATTTTTTATGAAAAGTTTAAAAACCACAGGATTAGATTATAAATTGCCCTTTATTTCTGAAATTTAATATATTTATTTATACAGATTAAGTGGTACAATGAAGACTGCAGTACAGAATTTCTTTCTCTTATAATATAGTGTGTTATAGTTTTCTTTGCTTCATGAAGGAGCTGTATGAAGCTTGTTAATAACAACACAGTATATCTTTGATAGAGTTCAACTTTTCTTCTTTTTTCCTTTTTCTTCTTAGTCTTTCCAAATTAGGATAATTGTGGTCTCTGACTTTTTTCCAGTTAAATTTTTGAAATATATTTTTATATTTTACATTCTACAATCACTTTTGACTTTTGGAATTAATATAAGATAGAGACAGGTAGGCAGACAAAACCAAACACTAAATGATAGTATTTTCTTTTAGGAAGTTAAATTTTGGTTATAATTATGCCAGGGGGAAAAAAAAAAAAACTTCCTAAGACAGTGGAAACTACTGACAACTTTAAAAACTACGTCAGTTTATGCGAGTCATGCCTCCTTTCACAAGCATGTCGTTATTAACGGGAAGTTTGTTGGCTGTGATTTATTCTGTGTTCCTATTTTACAGGTTTATTTAATGCTTTTGGTGAAAATCATGACAGCCACATAGATTTTAAGGAGATATCCTGTGGGTTATCAGCTTGTTGCAGAGGACCTCTGGCTGAAAGACAGAAATGTAAGTGTGTTAAACATCACAAAATTTGGAAGCTATATACAGAGAAAAAAATTAGCATCCATTCATGAAAAAAAATCAACTGATTGAGGCCTGAATTCTCATCCCTTTGGCAAATAGCAATCTCTTGCTCAGGTTTTACTGAGGTCAGTGTAAAGTTTCAATCATCTGTTCTTTTTTACTGTGGAGTAATTTAAGACCATTGTTATTAATAATAGTTGATTTTCCAGGTGAATGTACAATTCATGATAAATGAACTACATCAGTCATGATGTGTTTTAAAATGTTAAGCATATAGAAAATATTTTCTGGTAGTCTATATAGAAAATTTGTCATGCTTAACTTGAATTCCAACTTATTTTCTATCACTGTGTATATTGATATTTTATTAGCAAAATTAAATTTATGATAAAACAATTTTATTAAATAGTAAATTTATCTTTTAAACCTAGCTAAAATATTATAGCATAATTTATAAGCATATTACATTAATAAATCTTAACCATATTTGTTTAGGAAAATGCAGCAGTTTACATTTAATTGGAAACTAATTCTTATATATTCACTAGGGTCATTATCACTGCATCTTTCTAAAATACAGCTTCACAAATACTGCATATTTTGGGTATGATACTTAATAGTTCAATATTCTTTAGTAATGTTGTACTGTGATGCACTCATTTATTTAATAGCATAATTAATACACGGCTGTGTGAAGTAGATAAATATTTAATCTTAAAAATTTAGATTTCTTTTATCTTCCCTGATAGTATACCATTACTCTAACCTGGCTTTGTCATAGATTATTTGTTCACATTAAAGTTCTGATATTAAAGAGGCTGAAGTCTTTGTTTCTCAATTGAGGTTAATTATTGTCTTAAATTTTTTTTTTAATTTTTATTTTGCCAGTGGACTAGTGGAAGTTAACCAAATAGACTAGCAATTTTGCTGATAAGGTGTTAAATAGCAAAGTGCTGATATTTCGGATTTTTAGCTTGTTGTATATAAGCTTCATTGAAGATTTGAAATTGTTCTTAGTCAAAAATATTGGGTGCACATTAATTACACTGGAGAGGCAAAATATTTATACAGTCATCTCTCATTATCTGCTGAGGATTGGTTCTGAGACCCCCTCAGATACCAAATCCATGGATGCTCAATTCCTTATGTAAAATGGCATAGTATTTGCATATAACTTATGCACATCCTCCTGTGTACTTTAAATCATCTCTAGGTTACTTGTAATACCTAATACAATGTAATTATTTGTAAATACAATGTAAATGATATGTAAATAGTTGTCAGTGAATAGCAAATTCAAGTTTTGCTTTTGAGAACTTTCTGGGAAATTTTATGTATATATATATATATATATATTTGATCTATTGTTTATAACTGTAAATGCAGAACCAGTGGATACAGGGGGCTGACTGTACCAGCTTTTTGTTGATTTTTAATGTAGATGGAATATTTTCAGCATTGTAAGAATCAACTCTGAAGTGATCAGTTTTAAATATTAGAAATTAATTTAAAAGCTTGAATTACCTTCTGAAAATCTGTGAGACATTGTATAGTAACTTGGCCCTTCTTTTTCAGTTTGCAAGAAATTTAACTTTAGATTAGGTGAAGGATAGGGTTCTCTAAGCTGGCTAATGATATAAGGAGAGAGACTTGTGAAGTGTACAGGAATTCCTACAAGTTCAAAGGAGTTTAAGGACACAGTGTCCTCCAAATAAGAACTTAATCCAGAATGTAGTTGTTTGAGGAACTAAGTAATTTTACTAGGGCAGCTTGTAATAAAATGTATTATACTTCAGAATATGAAAGTAATTTCCCTCCATAAGAGTTTCTTTTCTTTAGTTTGCTTCAAGGTATTTGATGTTGACCGTGATGGAGTTCTCTCTAGGGTTGACCTGAGAGACACGTGGTTGCACATTTAGAGGTCTGGAAGGACAACTGCACCGATGATACCCTGGTAAAATCTGATTGTATACATCTTCTTGCATGTAAACTTCCAACAGGAACATAGAGTGAAGAATTTTTTAAAAGAGTTTGAGAAAAAGTTTTCTTACTTCTTCTAGGTTCTATATTATGCTACTCAAAATATTCATAGCCAAAGATGCAAAATTGGGAAGAGAATTTGCCTTAGAAAATTTAATAAACTGAATATATTATGTAAAAAAAAAATGAAACCACTGGAAAATTGTCATAAATTTTTAAGGCAAACAAGCAATCTATTTCTGTAATTAAAAAAAAAAAAGTTGCCCGAAAATACTTTATACTTCAGCTACTGGCTAATAAAAATGATACCTTCTCTTTCCTAACTACTGATTTGGGTTTCTGGTTTTAAAGGAATTACATGTGGATCTATCCTACATTGTAGAAGACACATAGAATGCGCATGATACCACAAAGGTGAGTCCAGCAGAAACTAATTTATTCTTTTATAAAAATACATTATATTCTGAATTGGTATACATACCTTACATATACATACTTGAATCTCTTCTACATCATCCCTGCTAAATGCTTATTTGAACCTGTGGTTACAATACCTCCAGGTTGTCCCTAAAGAAAGCCCATTCCACCTTTAAACAACTCCATTAAGTGTTATTTACATAAAAACATTATATTTTATAAGCTAGGCATTTTATAAAATTTAAGTAGAGACGGCCCTTGACATCTGTAATTTATAATCTTTACTTCTCCCATTTTAATACATTATGGTAAGACAAAACTTATATTGAGCAAAAGAAGCCACAGAATAAAAGAACACGTTGTACAATTCAATTTATATGAAGTTCTAGAACAGAGACAGAACTAATGTTAATAAGTGTTACAATAGTGATTTTGGAGATGGGTGATTTAACTGGGAAGGACCATAGGATATTTGTGATGATGTAAATTATTTTTTATCTCAATCTAGGTGGTGTATATAGTTTTAAAAATTTTTTTTCAATAATATTGGTGAGGGTCTGTCCTAAGTTCTTTAATAGCAGCCAGAATAAGTGTATAATAGCAGAAACAAGCATGTACTTTACAAAGAATAAAGCCTTGAATATTTTTAGTTTCACAACATTTATTGAAGATATTATAATAGGTTTGCCTTAATGTCTATGTATCCATGTGAAACTGAAGATAATCCATATATGTGAGACACATATGAGTTAATTTGACCCTTTCTATTCAAATGTTGACATGTACCAAGTAGCAGATGGTAAGATGTAGACCATAGTGGTCTTATACAGGCTTAGAAAAATAAGTAACATTTTTTTTTCAATCACAAATCCAGAAAAAATCATCATAGTTTTATTAACTGACACTCAATAGAAATAAATAATAGAAATGAATTTTTCAGGGCTTGATCTTTGTTTGGGAATCCAGATAAACGTCTTCATTTACTTTTCTGCCCAAAACTAAGGTAGCCATTTCTATTTGGTATATATGAAAACAGAAACATAGGAAAGTATTTTTAGGAAATACCTTATGTAGTGATACAATTTCCATCGCCTTTTTTCTGGGTATTTGATAAGTATGGAGGTTATCATTGCTGTGTATTTTTATGTAAGACCGAGTTTCTTCTTATGGCTGTACTTTTTGAACATTAAAAAAAGATCATTTAGCTGCTCCATCTCCGTGTAACCATAATAATGAAATGGTAAAAATTTAGATTAGAATTTGGACCTTTCAACCAAACCTATTACCCATATTCACTGTTGACTAGACTGTGACAATATTACCCATTATTTTGTACCATTACATTGGTATTAATATACTTTTATGGAAGTTGCATCATGAAAGCCAATACTTACCATCACACTGATTTAAAATCTTTTCTTATAATAAATGGTATTATATATTGAATGAATACATGAATATCATTATTAATAAATATTATTAAATATCATTAAATAATAAATCATTAGATAATAAAAATATAATTTAGTAATAAAAGCTAAGAACATTATTATTCATCTAGGATTGTTAAGGTGATTGTTCAAAACATGAAGTAAGAAGCATTTGGTTATATTTTTGCCTGCCAAGAAATATTGTCTACTGTATATAAATGTAATTTTTGGTACACTATGACACCAAAAAAAAAATACTTCTTTATTCAACTTGTGAAATTAATGTTAAAATTTATTTTGAGGTAATGTTAATATAGATACTCATTTATTATATATATTTAGTTCTTTTAAATCTCTTAAGAAGTCTAATAATATTGCCAGATGTTTTAAAGAAGATCGTAGAAAATTATTAGGGTCAAAGTGCATAATCCAGATAGTTTGGAAAGATGCTTTCAAAGTTAGTAAATAGTCCTTTTTCTCTACCCAGAACCTTTTGTGGGTTCTGTTAGTAAACTTCACCTTGAACCAGAAGATACTGTGAATTATTTCCCAGGTCTTACTGGAGGAAGATTTTTGGTGATAAATTGCCCACGTTATGACTCACTACTTCAGAGTTTGGTTACTTTTGAACTTATTCTTGCTGGCCTTCTTTCAGATGAACACATAGCATCTACATTAAATCATTAGTTTTCTTTCAGACAAATGACCATTGCAAGTTTAATAAAACAGATTTTATTCAAATAGTATAAGAAGATGAAGATTTAAGATATTCTTAAACATTGTTTCTCTTTCAGAATGGCCATATTAACTCTAGAGGAATATCAGATCTGGAGTGTGAAAAATGTTCTTGCCAATGAGTTTTTGAATCTACTTTTCCAGGTATTTTTAAGGTAGGTGACAGAGGCCGAGGGCAGTGATACCAGTAGTTCTACATCTTTTCCATTATGTAGTAGTTAGACAACTAGACTACAAAACCATATATTGTCAAAAGAACTGCATTAACCTGTACACCACCTGCAGATTGTAAGTTAGAGCGTGCGTGCTTCTCAGAGTCACAATATGCATGATAGGAAAGTAGAGTATAGCTGATAATGTTTATCTTAATAACTCATGATAGAGCAGATTGTAAACACATAGAAAAGAATTTAAAATGTAAAAGCCATTATAATTTGCTATTTTTCTTTACTTTGTTTTTTTAAGACCCTTCCTAACAAGTAAGGCAGTGTGGACAGAGACATAGATCATAAGTCGGCAGCTGTAAATTTTTCACAAAGTATACAATCTTTCCATTTAGGAGGTTATTGTAGATGCAAAGCTGTTTCTTAATTTTCTTTTTTTTTCTTTTTTTTAATTTAATTCTTTAGAAGGCCCAAAAAAGATTGAAGGAGAAAGGAGGAAAGAAAAGCTGTCAGGGGTGAACATGAAATCATAAAACTTGCCAGATTTTAACTATTTTCCCAGTTAAAGTAGTTCTCTTTGCTCCAATTTAAAGAAACAACTTATAGTTTTCCATTTTTCATAGTTCTTCATAAATATATGTTGATTTAATAGTTTTTTACAGGGTGTGAGTAGGGACAGACTGGAAGTTCAAGATTTGTAAATACTGACAGGTATATATAGACTAGATAAACAAGTTTATACTGTATAGCACAGGGAAATATATTCAAGATTTTGTAGTAGCTCATGGGGAAAATGTATGAAAACAAATATACGTATATTCATAAAGTACTGAAAAATTGTGCTGTACACCAGAAATTGACACAACATTGTAAACGGACTATAACTCAGTAAAAAATAAAAATAAGATAAAACTTTTAGAACACTATAAATAAAGTAGTATTTTAGATTTTTCTTATTTTATTCTCCTTTTCTTATAAAAGCACCCCTATGAAGATCAATAAGGCTTGATATCTTTATATCTATCATGATCCTCCATTGTAAATACAGAGTAACCTGCCTGTGACACAGCTATGTTAGAATAAATGAAAACTGAACTCTTCCTGACAGCTAATAATTAATGTATATTTAAAGCATATGAAATCTGATAAGCCTATGTTACCCATTTAAATCAATCAGTTGCTCCACTGTCAGTTATCAGCCAGGATCTAAGTTGATGTCTTTATAAAATATAAATAGATATAAAAATAATATAAACCTACTATAAACAGAAATGACTTGCTTAGTAATACGAAAATTGATCAGCTATTTTTATCTCATTTAAAATGATGTCCTCAATTACTTTAAGTTATCATTAATTATATAAACATTTTGACCACTTATGTTTGTGTCTGAGTCACCTTGCAGATCTTACATAGCAAAGCATTTTGAACTTTTATATTGCCTTTCCTATTTTCTCATGTTTATCAGGGACTTGCATAGGCACTATTTTTTCTAGGACTCTATAAACAGATGTATGCCTGAGATTTTCTTTTGTGTCTGTGTTTCTAGCATTATATTACTAACAAATTTTTTTGTTTGTTATCAATCTAATTTTATTTCTTGGTAGATATAGTCCTTTCAGCCCTTTCAAATATATATATATGTAGTCAGTTTACCATTTTGTGTCAATTTCTGGTGTACAGCACAATGCTTCAGTCATACATGAACATACATATATTCATTTTCATACTCTTTTTCACCATAATTTACTACAAAACAGTATTGGATATAGTTCCCTGTGCTACACAGTATGAACTTGTTTATAAATTGGGAGTTTGAGATTTGCATGTACTAAATATTAACATTACATTTTATGATGCTTACTTTATCCCATATTCAGACATGCTTTTAAAACTTAATTTTCACTTAATATATAAGTAATCTGACTTACTCTAAATTATTTTATTTTCTGTCTGTTTCTAAAATAGCATTAGCTAGTAAATTCAGTGATAAATGCTTGAATTATAATTTTATTTTATTTGCCAAGATCCCACTCCTGGCTGACCATTTTGGGTATTTAAGTATAAAGTAAGTAAATGTCAGTAGAATTAGGAAACCATTCCTGTGGTAATATTATTTTCAGTCCTTTCAAATAAACTCAGTGCCCAATAATTTGCAGCGGAAGCATTCTACACATGATCAGGATTTCTATCTTGTACGTTTGTCAGAAAGCTTCAAATGTTAAACAGTTTGATAGACAGAATAGTGCACCACACTGACCCCTACCTATATCCATGCTCTAATCCTGAAATCTGTGAATATGTTATTTTACATGGCAAAGGGGATTTTGCAGATGTATCAGGTTATGGACTCTGAGACAGGGAGATTATCGTGGATTATCTACATGGGCCTAGTCTAACAACAGGGGTCCTTAAAAATTGAAAAGCTTTCCCAGCTGTGGTCAGAAAGATATGACTTTGGAAGAAGGATTAGAAAGCTATAAAGCTGTTAGCTTTGAAGATAGAGGAAGGGCCATGGGTAAAGAAATGTGGGTGAACTCTAGAAGCTGGAAAAGACAAGGAAATATATTCTTCCTTTGACCTACAGAAGGGCATACAGCCCTGCTGACATCTTGATTTTTAGCCAAGTGATACCTGTTCCTGACTTGACCTACAGAACCATAAAATAATAAGTTTGTGTTGCTTTAAGCTGCAAAATTTGTGATAATTTGTTACAGCAGTGATAAAAATAAGTATAGGGGAAGTAATCCAACTTTATGTATTGGAGGGCTCAGCATTTTAAAGATGTCAGTTCCCCTTCAACTGATTCAAAGATTTATATGTGCACATCAAAATCCCCAAAAGTTAATTGTTGTTACTGTTTTTTTGTAGAACTTGACAAGCTGATTCTAAATACATAGAGAAGCGTGAATAGCCAACAATAGCCAAGATGATATTAAAGAACAATATTAAAGGACTTAGTAAACAACATTAAGTCTATGTGATAACTACCTAAAGTTAGACATATAGACCAATGGAACAGCATTGAATTAAACTCTGTACCATACATGAACAGTAATTTTAGATAGATTATAAATCTATTTGAAACATAAAGCAAAGCATCTGGGGGAGGGTAAAGCTCAGGTGGAATGTGTGCTTAGCATGCATAAGTTCTTGGGTTCAACTCCCAGTACCTCCATTAAAATAAATAACCTAATCCCACACCAAAATAAAGCATCTAGAAAATAGTGTAGGAGATATTTTAATGACTTTGAATTGGCAAAGAGTTCTTAAACAGGACACAGCATGAATCATAAGAGTTTTAAGTTGGACTTCAGTAAAATTAAGAATTATTTTTATCAAGAGGTACCATTAAGAAAGTGAAAAGCTAAGCCACACGGTGGGAAAATATATTTGCTATACCTATATCCAACAAAAGACTTGTATCTAGGGCATATAAAGAACAAAAACCAGTGGAGAAAAAGGCAGAACCTCAATATTAAAATATGCAAAATAATTGAAAAGGTGCTTCACACACACACAAAAAAATCCACATAAGCTATGAAAAGGGGCTGACCTCTTTAGTAATAATGGAAATACGTACTAAAACCACACTTGGAACACCATTAGATATCCACTAGAATAGTTAGTTGTTAAGTGATATGAAGCATTGCTGAGGGCAACAAGCAATGGGGACTCTTTACGCATGGCCAGTGGGAATATAAATTCTTACAAATACTTTGAAAATAGGCTTTTTGAATGAAAGTTATATATGTGTGTGTGTGTATATATATATACACACACACACATACACATACACACACACCCACACCCTATTACCAAGGGTAACCCATGTGTGTACCCTTCAGAAACTTCTACATCTGAGCAACAAAGGACATACAGAAAATTCTCATAATCACTATTTGCTATACCCCCAAATAGAAAAGGACCCAAACACCTGTCAACAATAAATACATAACCATAAGTGGTGGCACATGCATACAAGTTGTATACTTTAAAGCAATAAAAATAAATATACAAGTTTACAGAAAAGACTAGTGGATGAATCTTACATAATGTTGAGTGGAAAGTACGGGACCAAAAATTTCAAAAGCAAAAAAACCAATCCATGGTGGCTGAATTTAGGATGGTGAATCCATCAAAGGTGTGCCGTAGTATCTGGGAAGAAACCCAAATTGGAACAGCAATGCCCTGTTTCTTGACTGGATGAAGGTTACATAGATGTGTTTACTTTGTGAAAAATCAATGAGATGTATACTTAAGATGTGTTCACATTTAAGCATGTATATTATATTTGCATTTTTTAAAAAAAGTTTGCTTGCAAAAAAAGATATCCAAAGCCTAAGTATTTATCAGTAGGAGAATGGATAACACAAATGATAGTATATTCAAACAATGGAATACTATTTAACAATAAAAAAGAATCAACTACTGATACAAGGATAAACCTCAAAACCTAATTTATACATTTCATTTTCAGGTAAATTTTAACTCAGAAGGTAAACAAAACTGTAAACATGCATGT
Source organism: Camelus bactrianus (assembly GCF_048773025.1). Lineage (NCBI taxonomy): Eukaryota > Metazoa > Chordata > Mammalia > Artiodactyla > Camelidae > Camelus > Camelus bactrianus. The sequence goes on along the minus strand of NC_133561.1, from coordinate 42,122,686 downwards.
GCCCTGGGGCGAGGTGTGCTGTAGCCTTTGTCTCCTCAGACCTGTGCCATTACTGGCACATCTCGCAAGAAGAGAGGCAGGGCTCAGCCACAGCTACCATCACCTCCTGTGCATAGTGCCTGGACGGGGGCAGGGCTGAGGCCTGAATCTGCACGTGGGGGCTCCACAACATCCTAGGCAGGACTGAGACTTGTTTATTGCCCGAGGCAGAGAGGATCTTTCTACCCTGACACCTCAGAGAACTTGTGCTGCCAAGAGAAACAAGGAGCTCAGATTTGGCACAGAGTGTAGGCAGGGCTGTTCCGCGGACTTCCCCGAGCCCACCTACAGACCGCCTACCCGAGGCAGAGCAGGCAGCTGCACAGAGCAGCAGAGTGACCAGCACGAGGAGAGGGCAGGTGGGCAGTCACCCACCTTCCTGGCAGGAACACAGCACCTTAGCACGGTGCTGGGATGGGGTGTGATCTGCCCACCTGCCTCCCCCTGAGCACAGCATCTGACTGTGGCATCAGGAGGGGGAGTGAGCTGCCCGCCCACCGGGTAAGAGCTCAGCTCCTGACCTAGTGTTAGGATGGGGCACAATCTGCTAGCCAACAGCCACTGAGAGCAGCACAGATGAGGGCGTCAACAGAAGGCCTATGAAACAGCAAGCTGAGTTCACGAAGCAGGGCAAAGACACAAAGACCTGTCAATAAAATCATTAAGGGCACACCATCTCCAGGTTAAGTACATAACTGATACTCCTTAAGCCACGGTGCCAGAGAGATATGAGCAATGTGAAGAAGCAGAGAAACCACTCCCAATTAAAAGATCAAGAGAAATCCCCTGAAAGCGTGATCAAGGAAATAGACATTGATGGCCTACTAGATCAAAGTTTCAAAAAAAGAGTGATCAAAGTACTGAAGGAACTAAAAAAAATAGGGTTTATGGATATAAAATATGTCAAAAATGAAATAGAAACTATAGAGAAGAACCAAGTAGAATTAGTAAACTCATTGGCTGAGATGAGAGCTGACCTAAAGGCTGTGCAAAGCAGACTAGAAAATACAGAAGAACAAATATGTGATCTAGAAGACAGGACAACAGGAAGCACCCAATCAGAGCAGCTGAGAGAAAAACAAATAAAAAACAATGAAAACAATATACGGGACCTACGGGGTAATATAAAGTGTGCCAATCTATGCATAATAGCAGTTCCAGAAGGGGAAAAAGAACAAAGGGGATTGAAAAGGTATGGGAAGGACTCATGACTGAAAACTTCCCAGACCTAAAGAAGGAATCATATCCAAGCACAGGAGGCTCAGAGGGTCCCAAAAAATAAGAACCCAAACAGACCCACACCAAGGCACATCCAAATCAAGATAGCCAGAGTCAAGGATAAAGAAATGATCCTAAAGGAAGCAAGAGGAAAACAAAGAGTGAGTTACAAGGGAACCCCCATAAGGTTTTCAGCTGATTTCTCTACACTGTTTACAACAGCTAAGTCATGGAAACAGCCTAAAATGTCCTTCAACAGGTGACTGGATAAAGACGTGGGATATTTATATGATGGGATACTATTCAGCCACAAAAACTGACAACATAATGCCATTTGCAGAGACATGGATGCTCCTGGAGAATGTTATTCTAGGTTGAGCAGAACAGAAAGAGGAATACCATATGAGATCACTCATGTGTGGAATCTTAAATATATGCAAGATCTTGTGGTAACTCACAGCAAAAAAAAAAAAATGTGACAATGAATATATGAACATTCATGTATAACTGAAAAATTGTGCTCTACAGTGGAATTTGTCATAACATTGTAAAATGAATATTACCTAATAAAAAGTGTTTAAAAATAAGTAAAATAAAATATAACCTTTAAAATACTGTATAATGAGAGGTGTGATGTTCTAGCATCTGTTCTAAGAAGTAAGTTAGACACACATAAGAATAGCCAGTGGTCAGAAAGAACACATGTTATCAGCTACCAGCCCATGCAAATTAATGGCATTTAGTAGATATTCATATATGTGTGTACATATATAAAATATGTATTAGTATATATGTAAATCAAATAAAATAATTATATTATAATCTAATGTAAAATCATATCAGCAAGCGCAATGTGCTGACATAAAAGATGCACAGTTACTATAAGGTCTCTCCCCTTATTTACCATCAGTGTCAGAAAGTCTCTTGGAATAAGTTAGGAGAATTAAAACTCTTAACAAGACACAAAAATGCACTCTCTGTTAAAGAAAATAAACCAAAAGAAAAAACAAATGAATGGACAATTAAGATCCTACAGATAAAAATACCAATTATTATGGGAAATAGCCTTAAAATAAAAAATGAGATTATATTCTAATTTCACCTTTTGAATAAAGATATAGAAAATTTAGCTGAATACCTTCGTATTTTGCACTTATGAAGAAAAAAATGTATTTGCAATGATAAAACAGCCATTATCCTGCCTTTTGAGTATTCTAAAGTTTTAGGTTTGAATATATTTCATCTTAAATGGTCTTAAGCACTATGCAGTGGTTGGTGTTTTAAAAATACCACTGTGTGTGGAACTTCTAAAAGTGATTCAAAAAAATTTATATTTTTGTAATGATTTAGTAAAGGCCTGGATATTATTTTTAACAAGACTACTCAACATGGAAAGCTGCAAGATTTTTTCAATGAGTTTATATTCACACATGTTGAAGATTGTCACTAAATTATGAGAAAATGTCAACCGTGGCAGTATTTTGACTTGAAAACGAGGTAAGCTGAGAATCATATTTTAAGTATAAAATAAATGATTGCATTCCTTTAAAGACAAGAAATTAAAAGCATAATAAACTCTGACTTTGACACACTTAAAATGTAAAAATTAACATAATGTGATTTTACACACTTCTCTTTAACTCTTTCAGTACTTCCTCAGCCCCTTTCCCATTACACCCGCGTCCCCGCTCCTGACCCTTGGTGTACACACCTCCTTTCACACGGGGGAGCGGGGACCCGGGCGGTGAGGACCGGGGGCGCGGACACTCACCCGCTCCCGGCGGGCGAAGAGAATAGTCGAAGCGGGCCCGCCAGCGCACCCGTCCCCTCCTGCCCAGCCGGCCGGGGCCCCAGCTCGGTCAGGTCCACACACACCCCGGCAGGAAGCGGGCTCAGGCAGTGGGAAACCGGCGTAAATTCAGACAGCGGTCGGGGAGCGTCCTCCTCCCGCGGACACGCAGGCAGCGCTGTCCCGGAGCCTCCATGGCGCCGCCCGCTCAGTCCTGAGGGAAACAAGCTCCGCCCCCAAGGAAGATGCTGGCTGCTGACGCGTACTGCGCATGCGCACCGCCACCTAAGACACGCTGGCTTCGCGCGCGCCCTGCAGGTCCTCGAGGGTGGTGCAGGATACTCAGAACTCACTGTAGAACACAGGACCCCTCCCAGCCAGGATGCTAAATCACTGGAAATCTCAGTGCCCTGGCCTCTCAGTTGATGATGATGAGGCGATGCTCTCATCCAGCCATGCCTGCTCTCTTGCCTGGCACATGCCTCAGTCCTTGGAATCCCTCCTGAATCAGATTCCGTTCTGGAGGAAGGACAGGTGCAGGAGAATCTCAAAATTCCAGACTTAGAAGATGATCAGGAACCCAAACTCAACTCTGTCAACTCCCTGGGGTCCCCTGAGGAGTGTGGTTTTCTCAGAACCATCTGCCCTGTGTCAGGAGCAGACCAAGCCTCAGGTAGCTTAGAGAGGCTATTATGCAGCCCATGCTTTGGACGGTTCTCAGTTCTGACCTGCATGACCTTGAGACACTTTTGTAAATCCTACACTGTTTTCTCATACCTATAGTGATGGTTATTGACGACTGAGTTAATCTTCTTACAATGCTGAGGTGCTGTTGTTCCTTGGATAACCGAATATTTTGAAGGGATCAAATGTTTATCACTTCCCCCTAATTAAGTATGTTTTTAAAACCAGAAATGTTTCAGGGGGCACTCAGGTCCTCCTCTTGCGCCAGTTCCTGAGGTGTTGGCAGTTTCTGTTCTGAGCTACAGATCCTGATCCTGCCGGTGGTCTATGGTGATGCCAGTGTGTACATGCTCTTCCTTGTGCACCGGTGTGGAAAGGAGACAGCCTTTCCCCTACATGAGCCTGCAACATGCTGACACTCAAAGCAGGCACAATTAAGAATCAGCTAGAGCCCCCGGTACCAGCTGTCCCAGGTAGAAACACCTTCACCACAGTGTTCCTGTGCTCCTATCAGGCCTTCACTACTCCCAGCAGGCCATGCATGAGCAGTGTGACAGGTGACTGCCTGTCCCAGCACAGCATGGTGGTGATGTTCCCACCTTATCTGTTTGTCTTTGGAGTGTCCCCACACCTCTCTGAGCTTCACTTTGCTCTTCTCACAGGCAGGGTTGTACAGGCATGAACCTCACAGTGTTATGATAGGTAGTCATGGTAGCTGCTCACCCAGTGGCAGGCTTTGCAGAGAGGGCTGCTGGGAGTGCTGTGTGTCTTCACACTGGTCCTTCACTCTCCCCAATGAAAACAATCTTGGCCTTATCCTTCCCTGGCCTGTGGCCTTTCTCTGTTTGCAAACGAACATAGAAACAATCTGTTTGCAAAGAAGTTTTGAGGTTCTGTCCATTTGGTCCAGGAAATGCTGACTCTGCTAGATGTGCTGTTCTGTGGGCTCTCATGGGAGAGGCTTGGGCAGGACTTCCCTTGGCAATAAGCTGCCCCACCCAGGCCTTTCCATGATCCAGACTCCTGGGACCAGGGTGCAAATCCCCAGCTCCCCACTTGTCAACATTTTGACTTGGGCAACTTTCTCAAACCCAAGCTTTGTCCACCCAAGGTCATCAGAGATGGGGGATAACAGGATGTCCTGCACAGAGTGTCTGTGCAGATTAAGTGAGGTAGAACAGACAGAACAGTGGTGGGGCCTGGCCCATTGTTTGGCAGAAGGGAGCTTAACATGTGCAGCAATTTCCGCGGGTCACCCAGCAATCTGCCCAGAGGCTTAGCCACTCCATCACTATCATGTGTCTGAAGTCCACTTAACCACATGGGAGAGAAACAAACACATATTCTGTGTGTAGCTGCCACAGGGAAAAGTGCATCTGAGCGGGGAGTAATACCAGAGGGTGATCATGATGGTGGAAGTTGCCCCCTGGGCTTGAGCAGAGTGGAGCTGCCCTCCAGAGCCTGGGGTTAGTGAGGATGGGCTTGTAGAAATGCCCCTCTCCTTTACCCATCAATGCTAGTTCCTGCGGGTACTGAGTCCCACAATCGGTGTGCTGCTAGTGCCCTCAGCACAGAGAACAACCCAGGGGTTCCCACAAGGATTCGGCCATTTCCTCTGCTTCCTGAACTCCCACTCTGGTGACCCCACCTGGGATGCAGAGATGAGGTGAGTCAGGGGCCTGTGCTGTCAACACCACTGCTCTACCCTGGGAATCTGGCACACAGTAGGTTCTCGGTAAGTTATTGTTGAATGAACAGCAATACTGGGCCAAGTTTCTGTGGGTGTCTGTGCCCCCAGATCAGGGACCCCTCAGGGCCCACCTCACAAGTGACATGAAAATAATAATGCCACCAGGAGCAATAACAGTTCCTCAGAATAAGTGGGCTTTTCCAAGCACTCTCCACCTGTTGCAAAGGCCTGCCAGCAGGGAGGTGGGCTGTGAGGGGCAGAAATGCACTCTCCACTGTAACAAGTAGAAAGCCAAGGGCCACAGAGAGGAGTGCCTTTCCAGTGTCACTGCTCACTTTCACACCTTTTGGGAGACTGGGAGGCTTTTCTACTACATTCTGGCTCTGAAGCACCAATACTGTGTGGACATGCCTCCCTCCCTGAAGCAAGGAAACACTAAGTGACTTGTCACTTGTCACCAAGCAGACAGGCACACTCCAGCTCATTGTGCCACCTGCAGGTTGTGCTAGTAGCAGGATCCCCTGGGAGACATCACACTCTCCCAACCTGAAAACAGGTGAACAGCTCACAGGTTTCCTGGAGAGGATGGTCACATGGCCTTGATCTGGCCAGTCAGCATTTTCGAACCTCCCTGGCCACTGTGATTGGCTCAGGGATGGGCACCAGCCCAATCAGGCTCCACGGAGATCAGGCCTTGTTGCTGGAATCCTTGGAGCAGAGAAGATCTATTTCAGTTGGGAGTTGAGGGGTGGAGATATCAGCCTGTGGCAGTTGGTGACTATCTTGCTCTCATAAAGGCAGAGCCATGTGAAGATGACACCAGTGGCAGAGCCCAGATTTGGGGAAGGATGACTTCTGCTGATGTCACTGAGCACCAGGTACAGCCCTGCCTGAAGCTGTCTCCCTGTGGATGTCTCAGTTAGGTAAGTCATTCTCTCCTGCCCTGTTTGCTTCTTTAAGCCACTTTTGTTTTCTGTCACTGGTTTTAAGAAAAAGTTTGACTATTCCTTCAAGCTGGCTAAATGGAGACCCTGGAACTGCAACAGTGTGGTGACAGGCAACAATGTGGCTAATAGACTCCAGAGGCCTCTGTTCAAACAGGGGATTGTAAATGACAAGGGAGAGTACACATGGCCTCAGTGAACAGATTTGCTAGTGGTAATTCTCAGTTCCTGGATATTAGAGTGCATGCACTCAGCCAAGTCTCAGCTCTGCTCTCATACCTGCTAACCCACACATCTCCTCTCCCACCTGCCAGGCCTAGGGGTGCTGGACAGCCCGGGCACCTGAAACATCCCAGGGCTTTGTGTTGTAATTTACACAGGCTGCCCCCACTTCTGAGGGTGAGGGTGACTGGGTTCCAGTTTACAGAGAAAACAGACTAGACGGTCTCACTGGTGATCTGTAGGGGTGGGACCCCAATCTACCATCTGACCTATGAATTCAGAGTGGACAGCCTCCCCACCCTCAACCAGGATGCTTGCTAAGCCTAGGGGCTCAGGAGTCCTTCTCCCTCCAGCACCCCTCCTGGAGGTGACAGTGGGGGTGGGCTCTTCCCTATACAACATTCACCCATGCAGGGGAACACGTGTGACCTCACAGTCTGTCATCCCTTCCTTATGACCTGGACCTCCTTGGCAGGGCATGAGAGGTGCCTTGATGTGTGAGTACTGCAGTTCATGGGTGCACACGTGGGCAGGTGCACCATGACTGAGAGGACAGCACCCCAATTTAAGCCCCCTCCATGCTCAGATGATTACATCCTGGAATTGAGGGGTTCCCAGGGGTCAGGTGGCCAATTCTGGCCTTAGGGGCAAATTCTTATCACCCAGGGGGCTAAATTTTAATTTTAATTACACATTTACAATTCAATAGTCAAGCCCCTTTCTCAATAGCCTTGTAGCCTCTCAGCTTTTACCCCTCGCTGTGACCATGTCCTTAGCTTCAAATTGAGTGCCATTATGGACATGAACATGTCCCTGTCATGTGTCACATTCAGAGTAAGGGGCCACCCAAAACTCCCCTCCCTTCCCCTTGTCGATACCTCCACACTGGGAGTAGTGCCCTTTCGATTCAGTTGTGCAAATGTGTGAGTTAAGGGTTTAGAATGACCAGGCTAGGAGGGGTCTGTGCCACATGGCAGGGCAGGTGGGCTGGCAGGGGGTGATGGTTCACTTGTAAAACTCAGCTGTTTTCAGGCAGCAACAACAGACTGGCAGCCAAGAGCTCAGCTGGTGCAGAGTAAGCGGATTAAATGTGTTCACCCAGATGCCTCGGGGATGGCAGCCCTGGAATACAACTACAATTTAGGAAGGTGGAGGGTCCCCAGTGCCTGGACCTCCACCTTCTAAAAATCAGGACTGAGATATGGCTTTGAAATCAGAACACTGGTGTTCAAAGCTTCCCTCACCACTTGGTCAATAATTCAAAGCAAATGAGCCTCAGTTTTCTCATGTATAAAATGGGAATATTGAAGCCTCTTCCTCTGAGTGTGTGGAGGGAAGTAAATGCGGTGACAGCAGAGCACAGGAGCTGTCTGGGCTGAGCCTGCACACAGGCAGGCATTTGTTGCTGCCATGACCACCGTCTTCCAGGGCAGGGTCTGCACACTCTCCCTGTGAAGGTCCAGACAGTAAGCATTCTAGGCTTTGAGGGACCTACAGTCCCTGTCACAACTACCGCTCTCTGCTGTTGGAGGGCAATGGCAGCTCCTGCAGTAGGTAGTCCAGGCTTGCACCCCCGCTTCCTGGGATAAGAATTCCTGAGATACAATTGACACATAACTTTGTTGGTTTTAGGTATGCAGCATAATGACTTGTTACATGTGCATATTGTGAAATGATCACTGCATTAATTTTACTTGACGTCTGTCATCACCCATAGTCACACACTATTTTCCTTGTGATCAGAAATTTTAAGAAATACTCTCTTAACAACTATCAAATGCACAGCGCAGTGTTGTTAACTACAGTCACCTTGCAGTACATTATGTCCCCAGGACTTGTTTATCTTCTAAGTGGAAGTTTGTACATTTTGATTATCTTCCCGAATTTCAATCACCCCCTGACTCACTTCTGGCAACCACCAACCTGATCTCTGTTTCTATGGGTTTCAGTTTATTTTGTAGATTCCACATATAAATGAGATCATAGGTATTTGTCTTTCTCTGTCTTATTTATTTCACTTAGCATAATAGCCTGAAGGTCCATCCAAGTTGTCACAAATGGCAGGATTTCATTTTTTTAAAGTCTGAATAAGATTCCATTATATATACATATATACGCATCACGTTTTCTGTATCCATTCATCTGTTGACAGACACTTAGTTTGTTTACATATCTTGGTTATTGTAAATAATGATACAGTGAACATGAGGGTGCAGTTGTCTCATTGACATAGTGATTTCATTTCCTTTGGATATATTCCCAGCAGTGGACTTGCTGGATCATATGGAAGTTCTAATTTTAAATTTTGGGGGAGCTTCCTTACTCTTTTCCAGAGTGATGGCACCAATTTACATTGCCACCAACATTGCACAAGTTTCCATTTTCTTCGCACTACCACCATCACTTGTTATCTCTTGTATTTTGATGACACCCACCCTGACAGGTGGGAGGGGATATCTCATTGTGGTTTTGATTTGCATTTCCCTGATGGTGAGTGATGTTGAGCACCTTTTCATGTACCTGTTAGACATCTGTGTGCCTTCTTTGGAAAAATGTCTATTCAGTTCCCCTTCCCACTTTTTAAATCAGATTGCTTGTTTTTTTTCTGTAGAATTTTAAGAGTTATTTATATGTTTTGGGTGTTAACCCCTTATCAGATATATAGTCTGAAAGTATTTTCTCCCCTTCTGTCTGTTACCCTAACCTCTGCTTTCTGGATGACAGGGGTCCAGGCACTTGGGAATCTCTGCTTCTCACGTGTTTCCAATGGTGGGTGGGTGAGGGCTGTGTTCTGATAAAACTGTGCACAACCATGGGTCACTACCCCTTCTTTTAGAAGGTGGGCTCTGAAGAGTGCAGTGTGGGCAGGGATGTTTCCCTGAAGTCATCATTTGGATGGTCATGTGCCCTGGAACTCACATCTTCTAGCCCGAATGTGATGGGGCAATTTGCAAAGGGAGGATCTTGCTGCTAAGACACTGACCAGGTGCTCTTGTGTCTTGTTGGAATGACTGGAAACAAAGTTGTGTGGAACAGGGACTCCTCCAGGTCACAAGGCTCAGTTCAGACTTCTGGGATAATGAGACCTGCTCTGAGCCACTGTCACTGAGGAGGGAAGGGCCTCAGGCAGGAGGAAGGATTTGCTGGATTTCACTTGCCCTGTTTGTCAAGTATCAGCTCTGGTGATATGTGGCACATGGGCTTAATTTTGGGCATGTAAGAGGAGAGGTTCCTGGGGAAGGGCTGGGTTTTTCCTCTGATTGAGGTCCTACTGTGTGCCAAGCACAGCAGTCCTCTGAGTCAGGGCTGGAAAGCCAGGCACAGAGAGGTCAGGGAATTTCCAGGTCACACAACATTAGGGGCATCAGGGTCTGATGCAGACCTGAAGCCCAGCCCACATTCTCTCTCCTTTCCCAGGACCATCATGATCCCACATGTCAGCATCACCCAGAGAGGCCCAGGTATGGGCACTGGGACCTTTCCTGCCTAACATGCCAGGAGCCTTAAGAGGGAGGACAAGACACTTCCTGAGTTCATGATGCCCAGAGGCTGCTCTCAGCGAGAGGCTCAGCACACACTCTTGGATGAATCCTAGCTCTGTCCTGAGTCACTCTGTCCTCCCTGCCTCAGTTCTGCCCACATGTGCCTGGAAACAGCAGCCACTTCACAAGGGTTTAAGGAACCTCCAGGATCCTGGAAGCAGCGCCCTCACACAGGGAGCACGGTGGGGTCAACCTCCCTTGTCTCCTTAACTTTTCCTCACCTCTTTGCTGGATGAGGAGTCCCAGCGGGGCCCTGGCTTGTCCCAATTCTCACCCCAGATCAGGGTCCAGCAGGGGGTGGTCTCCAGGCTGGACTCTGTCCTCTGCCCCTTCTGGGCACCCTCATTCCCCGCACCTTGGCTGCCTGGACACTGTCTTCCAGGGGCCACTCTGTGCCTCCCACAGCTACCTAGTATCCACCCACCCTGGTTTACTCCATCGCCCTCTGGCCCTTGGACACTCACCTACTCCGTGTTGAGTAGAAATGTGGTGACAGGCATGCTGGGCCCCTTGGACAGTCTGGTGGTGCCCGATATCCCCATCCTGCCCACCGCCCCAAGAGTCCAAATTGGGGACAGTGTGTGCCTCCGTTCATACTCTGATTTGCTCAGATTCTCAGCACCTACTTTGCTGGGTGGATATGGGGGCAGAGGGGTGATGTAAAAGCAGGAGACCTGGACAGCAGAGCATGAGAAGGGGGCTAGCCCAGGCTGGTCTCATAACCCCCTTAGCCTTGGCTTTCTTATCTTTAAAGTGGGACAGACTATTTTGAGGTGAGCAGGATCCTGACACATAGCCAGGCACTGTCCTACACTCATAAGAGAAGCTCACTGACTCCTCATGAAAATCTGTTGGGCAGGGGCAGGCGTTATCACCCATTTCTTCAGAAGAAGTAACTGAGGCACAGAGAGAACAGGGGAGGTGACCACCCCAGATTACAGAGCCCAGGCCATCTGGTTCCAGTGTCCAGGCTCATGGTCAGTGCCCACTCTGGGTTTCCCTCCTCCCTTCACCTTCCACTGGGACCCATGGTCGCAGACACATCTCAGTGTGATTGTTCATGGGGAGCAGGATGGGGGCACTGAGGGCCCGTTTCTCTGAGTACTGCTTTCCCAGAAGGCTCAAGGGGTTGACTGTATTCAGTACTGGACACCCAGGCCTGGGCCAAGGCCAGCCACACTGCAAAGCCTGAATCAATGATTGTTGAGTGAATACCTGAACCTCTGCATGTACTTGCATGTTGCTCCCATTTCCTCATCTCCACAGCTGGCTACCCGACCAAAACCTCATGTCATCAGGCCTCTGCCAAGGGGACCAGTCAAGGGGACCAGAGCTGCTCATCTGGGGACGGGGAGCCTCAGGGGCCCTGTGTCTGTCCCAAGCATCTCCTGGGCCAATTCACAGGGAAGCCCAGCCAGCTTCCAGGAACAGCAATCAGGACACAATCCCAGGGGTGTAGGGTAGGACTTGAGGGGTGTTTCCTGAGACTGACTTTGTGTATGAAGGGGTCCTGGGGGTCAGGCTGCTTTCAACCACCATTCCAGGCCCACACCCCTGCTGGCAGCATGGAGCTAGTAATAAAGACACAGGCCGTGGGGCCAAGGCTACAGCAGGGCTCTGCTACCTCTCTGTGGCTCAGTGTCCTCATATATAAAAGAGAACTAGTAACAGGGCCATGGGAGGGCTCACTGAGACCCTGCTCTGTGGCTTTGGTTGGACACTGCCCTCTCTCTGCTCAGTGCCCTTCTCTGTAATAGAGAATTAGTAACATTTTTCTTAGCCCCTTTTGGCCCCATTTTTCTGAGTCTCTTTCCATATTGAGCCCAGGGCTTTCACAGGGATCACAGACTTGGGAGGTAATCAGAGTGTGGTCTCAGCCCTAGTGGTCCCAACTGAGGCCAGAGGAGCTTTAGGAGGGGCGGGAATCCAGAAGTGCTTCATGGAGGAGGTGAGATCTGAGCTGTGTCCCCAAGGATGAGCTGTCATCTAGCTGAGGCCTGGCACTGAGCAGGACCCATGTACATGGTGAATGAGGGTGTGAATGAATGAATGGGCACCCCTCTAACAGAGAGTGAGGGGGGAAGTCCCCCAGGCCAAATCAGGAAACACAAGGCACCCTGGGGGAGCAGAGGGCGGGGCTGCAGTGTGATGCCTGCCTCACCCTTTATGGGTGTCTTGCCCCCACTTTAACCTGTGTTCTGGTGGATTGGGAGCCCTTGCCTCTCCTCTGCTCCAGGATCCTTCTTTTCATTCCCAGCAACACCGGCCTGTGTCACCTGTGTCCCCAAGTGGACCTGGACCTGTCTTGTGGGAGATTGTGAAGAGGGATTTGCTGTGCAGCCCAAGACTGAAGTGGGAGGGAGAGGATAATAGGGACCTCCAGAGGGGATCATGGGCAGGGAGACATCGGAGGGGTGGGGAAGGCAGACACTCAGGGCTGAAAGATCCTGCTAGTGGTGGCTTCTTCACGAGGGGCTTCACAGGGAGGAAGCATTCATGGGGTAAAGGCAGAGCTCAGTTTGGGGCTCGCTGACATGGAACAGCTCGTCACAGAGATGTCCAAAAGAGCTGGATGTAGGGAACGAAGGTGCCACTGATGTCAGGTTCAGAGCCTCAGACCCAGATGAGGTGGGGCGGTGGTGCAGGGGAAGGGGCTTGTGGATGTCAAGATGTTCATTCATTGGGGTCCTCAGGGTGGGGAGCTTCATGTTCATTTCACAGCCACCTGGTGCCTGACAGAGCTAGGCTTAGGGAGGTCACTGAGTAGACACGTGCTGACAACCTAGATTCTCCTGTTTCCACATAAAGTCCCTGGTGTGGAGCCAGCTGGCAATCTTTAGAGTCATACACCCTCACCCCTGGGCTCTCTGTGTGCCTAGAGCCCAGTGGCACCTTACCTCCCACTCCCCACTGCAGGACCCTTTGCACACCTGCATTTCCACAAGCTATAAAACATCTTCTCTTGCTGTGTGTTTACCCTATGAAAACTCATTGCCCCAGGAAGAGAGGCCTCATATCCTGCCCTTATTAAAGTGGTAAAGCCTGTTGTTCAGAGAAGCCCCTGTCAGATCTCACAACCAACCAGGTACCTGTGCATGAATTGATCATGCAGCCCCCTCCTCCTTTTGTGCACAGCACCCCCCCAATAACAGACCGCACACACTCAACCTTGGCGCTCGTGTAGGCAGCTCTTCCCTGTGTGGCCTGATGTTGCCTATAGCAGTGTCCCTATTAAACTTTCCTAAACCCTTCTCAGACGTGGGTAGTTCTTTACCAACCCAAGTAACTAGCCCGCCATTGTGCCCACAACACCTGAAACAGAATTGGCTAAATTATGCCGATTGATGATGCAGGTTAATTTGTATAAAGGTGAAATCAATGTTTACAAGTAAAAGCAACATACGTACTCAAGGCAGGACTAAGAACTCACAAGGATAACTAAGACCCTCCACTCGCATCCCACTGTGGCCTCAGGGCCTTTGCGCTGGCTGCTCTTTCAGCCAGGATCTCTCTCCACCTGCTTCTTGAACACCTCCAGGAATCTGCTCAAATGTCCTCCCTGACCTTATTTTTCTCCATGGAACATATCACCGCCGGACATTGTGTATATTTTACTTAATTTTCTCTGTGTCCCCCACCAGGCTGTCTGCTGCATGAGAATGGAGACCTGCCTGCTTCACTACCTGTTGTGCCCGGTATCTGGAACCCGCCCAACACACAGTAGGACGTCAGCGAATGTGTGACGGGTGTGTGATCACTGTAGGCCACAGACAAAAGTCTTCCAAGCAGTGATGGTAAGAGTCATTCATTCTCTACTTACTGAGCCCTACTGTGCACTGGATACCTACCTGGGTGGGAGGCATGCATTGGATGAGACACAGTGAGCACACACAGCATGTTAGGAGGGACACGTGCTCTGGAGAGCACACAGGGCTGGGGGAGTGCAGGAGTGGAGGAGAAGAGGGCCAGGTGGAGACAGTGGTGGCAGAAGAGACAGAGAGGTGGGGCCCAGGTCATGCAGGGCTGGATGGCTCCTGTCAGGGCTTTTCCTCAGGGCAGCAGAAACATGGCTGGGCGTGGAGCAGGGGCCCGTGTCCTGAATGCTATGCAGGAGATGGAGCAGGTATTTGCTGGGGAGATGTGTGTGGAGGAGGCTGTCCCTGTAGACTGTGCAGGCAGGGAAGGCTCCTCTGAGGGGGTGACATCTGAGCTGAGCCCTTGTATGGACCGTGTTTCCACCTTCTGTAGACTGGATGCTTTCGTCTGCCCTGCAGGCCTATGCAGGACACACCCTGTTCTCAGTCACCTGGACTTGGCCTCCTGCCTCCCTTTTGGACACTCCCACCCCAGAAGGAGTCCTTCTAGATCTAACCCACTACCTCCTCCACTGGACATGGACTCACACTGAGCCACTGTCCACCTGCCCAACTCACCCAGAGTCAAGTCCAGACACTTGGGGGAGCCCCTCCACCCCAGAACCCATGAACTTACTCAAATGGCCAGTCCTCAGCCTGCTCACATGCCTCACCCTCCCCTCCTGCAGAAACCCTGTGACAGATCCTGTCCACAGCACCCTGCTCCTCCGATCCTGACCCCAGGCTTTCCCATGGTGTGTGACCCCGCATGGGGTGCAGTACCCTCCTCCAGTCTTGTGAGTAGAAACTACCTTTTCTTTTTTCTTTTGTTAATATATTTATTTTTTAATTTTTATTTTATTGAGGTATAGTCAGTTTGCGTTGTTGTGTCAATTTCCAGCATACAGCATAATTTTGTCAATTGTGTTTACTGTTTCAAGAAACCATCTCTTCGCTTGAGTTTTTCAAATGTTTCTAATGTCTCTATTTTATTTATTTCCTCCCTGATCTTTATTATTACCTTCTTTCTGCTTACTTTTGTTATTTTTTGCTCTTCTTTTTCTAATTCTTTTAGGTGGTAAGTTTGATTGCCTATTGCAGTTGTTCCTCTTTTTGAGGTAGACCTGAATCTCTCGCTATAAACTTCCCCCTAAGCACTGCCTTTTCTGGATCCCATAGGTTCTGTGTGGTTGTGTTTTCATCATCATTTGTCTCACTGTGTTTTTTTATTTCTTCTTTGATTTCATCATCCACCCATTTTTTTTAAAGTAGTATGTTGTTTAATCTCCATGCTGTCATTTATTTATCCTTTATTTTTCTGTAGTTAATTTCTAGTTTTATGGTATTGTGGTCAGAAAAATTTGCTTCAAATATTTTCTATCTTCTTCAAATTGTTAATGCTTCTTTTGTGCCAAAGTATATGATCTATCCTAGAAAATGTGGTACGTGCACTTGAGAAGAATGTATATTCTATTTTAGGGAAATATAATATTCTGAAAATATTAACCAAGACAAATTGTTCTATTGTATCTGTTAATTTCTATGTTGTCTTATTAATTTTATGTATGGAAGATCTGTCCAGTGATGTTAATGGATAGTTAAAGTCTTCTACCATGACTGTATTCCGATCAAATTTTCCCTTTTTATCTGTTATGTATTTAGGTGCTCCTATGTTGGGTTCATATATGTTAATGAGTGTAATATCTTCATCTATGACTCCTTTAATCATTATAAAATGTCCTTCTTAATCTTTCTTTATAATCTTTGTTTTAAAATCTATTTTATTTGAAATCACTGTTGATATTCCTGCTTTCTTGTCATTTCCATTTTTGTGGAATATCTTTTTCAATCCTCTTACTTTCAATCTATGTGTGTCCTTCTCCCTAACGTGGGTCTCTTGTATATAGCATATTGTAGATACTTGCTTTATTATCCACTCTGCACTCTATGTCCTTTGATTAAAGCATTTAGTCCATTGACATTTATAATAATTATTGATAGATATGTGTTTATTACATTTTGAACTTTGTTTTGCAGTTGATTTTGTATTTCCTCTTTGTTCCTTTTTCTTTTTGTGGTTTGATAATTTTCCTTTTTATTATCTTGGTGTCTTTTTAGTTTTGTGACTCTATTGTAACTTTTTGGCTTGTGGTTACCCTACTTTGTACATACATTAACCCATTACTATATCTGTTTGTTTTAAACAGATAGTAATATAAGCTCAAACTCATCCTACCAAGAACAAACAAGAGAGAGAGAGACAGAGAGAGAGAGAGAGAAACCTGTACATTTTCTTGCTCACCTCCCCCACCCTTAATGATTTAGATGTCCTCTTTTATGATTTCATGTTTATTCTGTTGTAATTCATTGTAGCAATCACCTTTCCAATTATGGTTTTCTCCTTTTTGTAGCATCCTGCTTCTTTTCTATTTAGAGTAGTTCTTTCAATATTTCCTTTAGCATAGGTTTAGTGTTGCTATATTCTTTTAGTTTTTGCTTGTCTGTGAAGTTGTTTATCTCTCCTTCTATTCTAAAGGATAGCCTTGCTGGATAAAGTATCCTAGACTGCATCATTTTTTCATTCAGGACTTTGAATGAAAGTCCCTTGCCCCTCCCTTCTGGCCTGTACTGTTTGTGTAGAGAAATCAGCTGAAAATCTTATGGGGGTTCCCTTGTATCTCATTCTTTGTTTTTCTCTTGCTGCCTTTAGAATCATTTCCTATTCTCAACCCTGGTCATCCTAATTGTAATATGCCTTGGAGTGGGTCTGTTTGGGTCCCCCTTGTTTGGGACGCTCTGTGCTTCCTGTACTTGGATATCTGATTCATCCTTTAGGTTTGGGAAGTTTTCAGTCATGATTTCTTCAAATACCTTTTCAATCCCCTTTGTTCTTTCTTCTCCTTCTGGGACCCCCATTATGAGTAGGTTGGCATGCTTTATGTTATCCCATAGGTCCCTTATATTGCTTTCATTGGTTTTTATTTGTTTTCTCTCAGCTGTTCTGTTGTCCTGTCTTCTAAGTCACATATTCATTCCTCTCAATTATCTAGCCTACATTTTACAGCCTTTAGCTCAACTCTCATCTCAGCAAATGAGTTTTCCAATTTTCACTGGCTCCTCTTTAGAGCTTCAATTTCGTTTTTTGACATATTCTCTGTCTCTATAGACAATCTCTTTTAGTTTCTTCAGTACTTTGATCACTCCTTTCTTGAAATCATCTAGTAGATTATCAATGCCTATTTCATTGATTGTTCTTTCAGGGGATTTATCTTGTTCTTTTAATTGAGAGAGGTGGCTCTGCTTCTTCATCTTGCTTATATCTCTCTGGCACTATGGCTTATGGAGTATCAATTATCTACTGTGGTCCTTTAGCTTATTTATTTATATAAAGTGGATGCAGAAATAAAACTAAGCACAAAGAAATTAGTTTTAAAAGCAGTATAATCAATAACAGAAGAACATATTGAAACAAGATAACAATTGAGTTGGGATAAATTTTTAAAATATTAAAGGAAGAAAAAATATTTGAGAACAGAGTATAATCATAACAGAAGAACAAAACAAAGATAAAAATGAAATTGGACAAATTGAAAGATAATAATATTAGTATTTTAAAAGAAAATTTTAAAAGGGATTAAAAATAGAAATATAAAAATTATTTAAGAAGTAACATTTAAAAAGTAAAAGAAAATGGAACAGAAAAAGAAGAGAGTATGTTCCCGTGAAGATTGTGTGCTCTTAATAATTTTGTCAAGAGGTCCTTCTTAAATATGTGTGGTTGCCAAGTTTTACTTCTGTGCCTTTTGTCTGTTATCCCTTTGGTTAAGGATGTGGCCATTAACTTGTTAACCAGAGCCTACCCTGGTTATTGAATGGGGTCTCCTATTTGTTTTGTGGTTGTCACAGCTCCTGCCCTTTTCTTGCTTCAAGAACTCAGCTCGTTGGTTCCAGAGACCCTCTGGTCTCACCCTTGGTCTGTGCTGCTCCCAGTGCCTGTAGGTAGACATGTCATATCTCCTCCCAGTGCTGCATCTTGGTGCTGCTCTCCTGCATGGTAGGTGGGCAGGTTGTGCCCCTTCCCAATGCCATGTCCAGGTGCAGCAGTCCTGCACACTATTTGGGTTGGTTGCTCCCCTGTTCAGTGCTACTCCCCACTCCACATCTGTTCCACACTCTGTAGGTGGGCTTGAGGCAAATGGCCACACCAGCACTAGTCCCTGCTCTTTGCCAGAACTCTGCTCCTTGTTCATTTGTCTTAGAGGTGCGAGTTCATAGACCCACCAGGACAGAAACTTCCTATATGTCTGGGGATGTAAACAAGTCTCAGTCCCACCTATGAGGCTGCAGAACTGCCAGGTACATATTCAGGTTTCAACCCCGCCTCTGCCTGGGTGGGTATGATGGCTGTGGCTGAGCCTCATCTCTCTTCTTCTGAGAAATCTGCAGTTATGTTGCCGTGGGTCAGCAGAGACAAAGGACAAAACTACCCTTCCCCCAGGCAAGCCAGCAATGCTGCTTTACTTTATTTTTTTTTCTTATTTTATGGGGGGCCCAGGCTGTTCTGATCTGTATACAATCCAAGCAGTTGTCCACAGCACACTGTAGTCCCCCAGGGTTACCTCTGTACAGTCAACCAGAGTCTGCCTGGATCCAGCAGCCTGTCCCTTCCCATCCCTGATTCACTTCTAGGTTTGAGGGTTGTTGACACACTTTGTGCCCATTTAACTTAATTCTGTCAGTCAAGGGCGGTTCTGTACACATCTGAGCCTCAGAGGTTCCCTGTCCATCCTGCTGACCTCTCCGTTCGAAAGGGGGAGGCCCAGTCAACCAGCACTATCCCTCCTTTGCTGCTCCCTCTTCAAAGGACCAACCCCAAGCCATTTTGCATTTTCTTCCTTCTTTTTTCCGTTTCTCCTACCAGATTGGTGGCACATTTTGTCTTTTGAAGATGGCAATGTTTTATCAAAGTTTGGCAGATGTTCTGAGTGGATGGGTGTGTCTGTGAATGTCAGTCTTGGTGTATTTATTGGAGAGGATAAGATACAAGTATCCTTCTACTCCAATATCTTGGCCTTTCTCCAAGAATATGCACTCTTAATAATTTTGTCATAAGGTTGTTTTTAATTATGGGTGGTTGCCAAGTCTTCCTACCATGCCTTTTGCCCGTTATCCCCTTTGTTGGTGGTGTGGCTGGTGTTCTGGTGGCCTGAGTCTGCGCTGGTTATTGAGCAGGAGCTCCTTTTTTTCCTGTGGTTGTCACACTCCTGCCCATATCCTGCTGTGAAAACTCCACTTGCTGGTTCAGAGGCCCTCCAGTCATGCCCCTGGTCTATGTCCCAGCATCAGTAAGTGGGTGGTCTTCACCCCCACCAGATGCCTGGTCCCAGCACGACACTTGTGCAAGGTAGTTGGCAGGTAGCTCCCCTGCCACATTAGGTCCATGCTTCGTAGGTGGACTCAGAGAAAACAGCTGTACTAGCCCTCACCCCTGCTCTGTTCCAGAACACTGCTTCTTGTCCATTTGTCTTAGAAAAGCCAATTCAGAGAGGCATCAGAGTGTAATGGTCCCCTCTGCTTGGGACTGTAAACAAATCTCAGTCCCACCTATGAGGTTGTGGAGCCCCTAGGTAGGGATTTGGGTTTTGACCCCTCCTTCACCTGGGAACCATGAACCAGAAAATATGGTGGCTATGGCTGAGCCTTGACTCTCTTCTCCCAAGAAGTCTCCAATAATGGCACTGTGGGTCTGTGGACACAAAGGCTATGGATCCCCTTCTCCCCAGGGCACAGCAGCAGTGTTGCTTTGCCTTTATTTTTTTGTATTTTATGGGGGACCCAGGCTGTTCTAATCTGTATACTCTCCCAGCCATGGCACACAGAACATTGCAGTCCTCCAAGGTTTCCTCTGTACAGTCAGCCTGAGTCCTCTGCTCGACTCGACAGCCTGTCCCATCCCACCCCTGCTGGTTCGCATCTAAGGCTAGGGATCGTTGGGACTGTTTGTACCCAATTAACTTTGTTCTGTCAGTCACAGGCTATTCTGTACAGATCCGAGCCTCAGATGTTCCCTCTCCATCTTGCTGAACTCGCCATTGGAGTTGGGTAGACCCAGTGTATCAATGCTATTCCTCCTTTGCAGCTCCCTCCTCATTGGGATTGTCCTGAACTATTTTCCTTTTTCTTCTTTTCTCCTACCAGATTTGTGGAAAATTTTATCTTTTGAAGAAGGCAATATTCTGTCAAAGTTCAGCAGGTGTTCTGGGTGGTGGGTGTGTCTGTGGATGTCACTCTTGGTGAATTTGTGGAAGAGGGTTAGCTCTGAGCATCTTTTTTACTTCACCATCTTTCCTCCTCCTTCACTTTTTCTTTTGATTGGAACACTTAGTCCATTGACATTTATAGTAGTTATTTTATAGATGTGGGTTTATTGCCATTTTGAAATTTGTTTTCCAGTTGATATGGTATTTCTTATTTGTTTCTTTCTTTTAATTTTTTTTTATTTTTGTGGTTTGATAAATTTCTTTTCTATTAGCTTGGCTTCTTTTTGGGTTTTATGACTCTATTATATACTTCTGATTTGTGGTTATCTTGTCTTTCAAGTATGGTAACCCCTTACTTCATCTGTTTGGTTTTAGTTGATAGTCATGTAGGCTCAAGTGCATCCTAAAAAGAAAGAAGACAAAAAGAAAGAAGAAGAAAAAAAAGAAAGGGAACAAAATCTATATTCTCTTGCCCTCCTCTTTCACCTTTTATGATTTTGCTATTCTCTCTTTCTTTCTTGCTTTCTTTATTGACTTACTGACTTATTTATATCTTCATGTTTTCCCTTGCAATTCACTGTATTTATTGCATTTCCAATTATGGTTTCCTAATTTCTATAGCTTCCTGTTTATGTTTTATTTAGATTAGAACTTTCAATTTTTTTTTAGCATAGATTTAGTACTGCTGAATTCTTTTAGTTTTTCCTTGTCAGTGAAATTATTTCTCTCTCTTTCTGTTCTAAAGGAGAGTATTTCTAGATAGAATATCCTAGTTTGCAGCCTTTTCTCATTCAGGACTTTGAATATATCTTTCCACTCCCTTCTGGCCACAAGTTTTTATGTAGAGAAATCTGCTGAATGCTTATGGGGCTCCCTTGTAACTAACATTTTGTATTTCTCTCACTGCCTTTAGAATATTTTCTTTATCTTTAAATTTAACCATTTTAATTATAATATGTCTTGGTGTAGGTCTGTTTGGTTTCTTCTTGTTTGGGACCCTCTGTGCCTCCTGTACTTGGATAATTCTTTCCTTCTTAAGGTTTGGAAAGTTTTCAGTCATGATTTCTTTAACTATCTTTTCAATCCCCTTTTCTCTTTCTTCTCCTTCTGGGACCCACTATTATGCATAGGCTGGCACACTTTATATTATCTTGCTTTAATTGGTTTTTATCGGCTTTTCTGTCTGCTGTTCTTATTGGGTTATTTCTTTTATCTTGTCTCCTAAGTCATTTATTCATTACTCTGCATTACCTAGTCTGCTTTTGATTGCTTGTAGTTGAATTTTCTATTTTTAACTAGCTCTTCTTTATAGTTTAAATTTTCTTTTTAAAGTTTTCTGTCTCTATTGATAGTCTTTTAGTTCTTTCAGTGTGTTGATCATTCCCTTTTTGAAGTCTAGTAGACTATCAAAGTCTATTTTACTGATTGTTCTTTCAGGGGATTTCTCTTGTTCTTTTAATTGAAAGTGGTTCCTCGGCTTCTTTATTTAACTTATATTTCTATGGCTCTATGTATTTCTTCTAGACCCGTTTCTGAGCTGTGGTGTGTAGTAGGCAGGGTTGGAGCACTTCAGTTGTGAAGAAAAATAGGCAGGTGTCCACTGGAGAGTTCCCTCTGTGGTGTTGTGTGTCACTTGTTATGCAGACTTACAAATTACTATTTGTTGATGTTGGCTTTATCCCTGCCTTTGCTATGGGAATGTCAGCCACCTACTCTGGTGCCCCTCAGGTTCTGAGCCCCAGGAAACATCAGTGCAGATCCAGCAGTGTCAGTCCCTTGGACCTGCCTTAGCAAGTGTGTAGTCACACACATGAATTTGTGGTCCACTACAGGTTCAGCTCAAACCCCAATCCCGCATCCACATATGGAACCATACACCACCCTGTTGTAAATACCCTCACTGGCCACCCTTCTTGAGTCAGAACTCCACTCACTGCCTGTAAGTCCCAGAGGTGTGGATCCACAAAGTGACCAGAGAGAGCAAATCCACCCTCTCTGCCTGGGGCTGTAAACAAATCTCAGTCCCACCTGTGAAGTTGCAATGGCACAGGATATGGATTCAACGTTCAGCTCTGCCTTTGTGCAGCAGTGTTGGCTATGACCAAGCCCCATTTCTCTTCTCATGAGAACACACCAACAATGGAGCCAAGTGGAGAAAGTGACTTTGGCACAGCTGTGCATCATTCCTCCCCCATTATACCAACATTGGTGCTTTTTTATGAGAGTTTCAGTCTGTTCTGTTACACACACACACACACACACACACACAGCCAGAGCTCACACTGCCCTCTAGTTTCCTGATGCTGCCTCTCTGCAGTGTGACCCAGCCCTCTGCCTGGGCTCTTCACTGACTCCAGTAGCCAGTCCTGGCTCATCCCTGCTAGCTCATGTCTAGGGCTTCTCATCACAGGGACCCTTTGTGTCAGTTTTCCCCAGTTCTGCCTGCCATGCAGTTGCCACTGTTTCCTCCAAACCTTGGAAGCTCTGCTTCTTTCCTAGCTGATCTCCCAGCTAGAGAGGTTGTGTCCCAGTGTGAGGGTGCCTTTCTTCCTATGCTACTCTTTCCCTGCAGGATCAGTCCTGCACTGAATTTTTCTTTTTTATTTTTATTCCTTACCATATTTTGTGAGAATCTTCCTGTATTTCAACATGAGAGACACTCTGCCAGAATTCAGGAGGTTTCTGTGCAATTCAATGTTTTTGTAGATGTAATTCTTTGTGTATTTGTGGGAGAGGTCAATCTGTGAGTCTGTCTACTCTGCCATTTTGGCTCCTTCAAATTTTAAAATAGGGCTAGGTGTTTCTTAATTACTCTCAGCAAGCTGTTGTTGTTTTCAGTGTACATGTCTTGTAATTTTTCCTTGCCTCTATTGGATGCTGATTCAGAACATACACAACCTTCTGGGGAAACCTGTCCCACCCTGCCATTTGCTGCCAACTAGCTGGCCTGTATCTGAGTCACCAAATGTTTTGTTCTTTATCTGATTCTTATTTATTTAGAATTTATCATTTTACTCTCATAAATGCTGATTGTACTTGTAACAAATATTTTAAAATAAAAATAATAAACTTTATGCTGTAGATGAAATATGAATGAATCTCAAGTAACATATGCTTTAAATACCTTAGAATTAGTAAAGCAATATAGATACATTATGAACTCTTGAAAAGTTGCCTAAAGGAAAAGTGCAGAGATTTGCAAATCCCACCCCCAGAAGTGACCGTCATGAATGGTTTGGTGAACATCTCTTAGTCTCTATCTCTCTCATTCTCTCTGCCTCTGTCTCTCACACACCACAAGATTCATTTACATCTATGATGATTTGACACATATGTGGTCATAGAGATGACATCTGGGATGTAGATGATGGATTAATAAGCATCCAAACTGAGGGCTTCCTTGACATCAGGTAAAGACCTAGCACTCATTTTTCCAGCTGAACAACAATCATTCCTCCATGTGAACCAGAACTGATGAATCCCACCCCTTCTCCATGAACATTAGTGTTGCTTCCAATCTCCTAGTTATTAAACCAGGACTGTGATGAACATCCTTGAAAAGACATCTTTGAAAAATTGTGCAAGAATTTTAGTATGGTCAACACTAAGCACCAGCACTGCTCGGAAAGGGGTGCACTTGTGGAACTGTAATGCATCCTGCATACTGTTCTCCCAGAGAGGAGTGTCTGCTCACTCTTCCCTCCAGGGGATCTACTGTGGCCTCTGCCTCCTCATGATGTCACTAGAGCTGGTTGTCACCAGGCTAATGTCCTGCCAGTGTGATGGTGACCAATGCTGTCTCCAAAGTGTGTACATCTGCATGCATCCTCACTTGAGAGGTCAAGCATCTCTAATATACACTGGCCACCTGCATTGCCTCTTGTTGGAATTGCATGTGTTTGTTCTGTTTCTGTTTAGAACACAGTGTTTCAAGAAGTTTTTGGACCACAGTGATGTGAAACATTTCTCTGAATTTAGGTTATGAAAAATGATTTTTCCAGGTTGTGGTTTGTCTTTCATGGCTTTTGAATATTATTATTTTTTATTTTGTTAAATTATGTTTTGCCACAGGAAGAGCTAAGCATCTCCCTTCTGGCTCTGGTTTCATACATAGAATAGCAGTGCCTATCTCGAGATTATGCACATAGTTACTAAAAATTTTCATTTTGTACATCTCATGTTTAATCCACCTGGATTTCCCTTTCAAATAACCAAAATGCTACTATAAGTAAAAAATAAAAACACCAGTCCCTTGTTAAAATATGAGAGCAGACACAAACAGCCACCTTTTGTATGATTTCATTGATAGGGAACATCCAGTGTAGGGAAAGACACACAGAGAGAAAGAGTACTAGGGCTTGTCAGGGGCTGGGGGAGGGAGAAAAAAGAATGTGTGCTTTGGATACAGGGTTTTATTATGAGGAAAGAAACAGTCTGAAACTAGACAGTGATGATGGTTACACAGCATTGTGAATGCACTTAATTCTCCTGAATTGCACAATTTAAAATGGAAAAACATCTAAATTTTATTATTGTAAACTTAAAACATATAAATAGATGATACTCTAAATGACATGAAAGAAAACAAGGAAATTACAGAAAAAAAACAAACAAAAATGATGCCAGGAGAAGGGAAGTAAAGTTCGGGTCTGGGAGTGGGTTGATTCTGAGAATTAGATGACAGTGTTGGTGTTTGCAGAGGCATCTCAGCCCGTATGGGTGGTGATGCCTGAATTGGCTCTTGGTCTCATAGAAGTGTGTGTGTAGGTGCAGGAGGAGCTACAAGATCAGGCTCAGGGTCTCCCTGCAGGACTGGTAATGTAACCTGGCTCTAGGTCTCCTGTAGGGCTAGTTTTACAGTCTCCCTGCAGAGCTGGTCGGGTGTGACACGGTTCTGTGTTTTTTGCAGGTGCAGCTTCGGGTTCCCCTGCAGGGTTGGTAGAATGGGACCCATTCCTGTTTCTCCTGCAGGATCCAGCTCAGGATCTCATGTAAGACCAGGCTCAGGGTCTCCTTGTAAGGCTTGTGGAATGAGACCCCATCCTTTTTCTCCTGCAGCAGCAGATTCATGGTGTCCCTGCAAGGTTTTGCAATTTCACCCTACTCTGTATCACCTGCAGGAGCAGGCTCAGACTGTCCCTGCTGGGCTGTTGGAATATGACCCATCTCTGATTCTCTTGCAGAAGCAGGCTCAGGGTCCCTCTACAGGGCTAGTCAATTTTGTTCCAGTCCTAGGTCCCTTGCAGGTGCAGGATTGGGGTCTCCTTTCAGGGCTGGTGAAATGTGACTCAGCTGTTGGTCTCCTGCAGAAATAGGCAGAGTTTCTCCCTGCAAGCCTTGTGGAATGAGACCCAGTGCTGGGTCTCCTACAGGAGCATGCTCGGGGTCTCTATGCAGGGCTAGTGGAATTGGACCTGGCTAATGGTCTCCCTGCAGTGCTGTTGGAATTGGTCCAATTCTTGGGTGTCTTGAAGGTGCAGGCTCTAAGTCTCCCTGCATTACTGGTGAAATGTGACCCAGTTGTGGTTCTCCTGAAGGAACAGTCTCAGGGTTTCCCTGCAGGGCTGGTAGATGGGACATAGTCCTGGGTCTCCTGGAGGAGCAGGCTCTGGGTCATTCTAGAGCTGTTGCAATATGACCAATCTCAGGTTCTCCTGTAGGATTAGGCTCGGGGCCTTCCTGCAGGGCTAGTGGAATTGGACACGGCTCATGGTCTCCCTGCAGTGCCATTGGAATTGGTCCAATTCTTGGGTCTTTTGAAGGTGTAGGTTCTAAGTCTCCCTGCATTGCTCATGGAATGTGACCTGGCTCTGGGTCTTCTGCAGGAGCAGGCTGATAAATTACCTTTAGGGCTGGTGGAATGTGACATGGCTCTTAGTCTCCTGCCAGAGCTGATTCAGAGTCTTTCCACAGGGCTGGTAGAATTGGTCCCAGGCCTGGGTCTCCTGCATGTGCAGGCTCAGGTATCCCTGCAGGGCTTGTGGAATGTGACTGGGTTTCTGTTTCCTTCAGGGGCAGGCTCAGAGTCTCCTTTCAGTGTTGTTGGAATGGCACATGGCTCTGAGTTTCCTGCAACAGCAGTCTTATGTTCTTCCTACAGGGCTAGTGGAATATGACTCAGACCTTGGTCACTTGCAGGAGCAGGCTAGTTTTCTCCCTGCTGGAATGGTGGAATCAGACCCTGTCCTGGGTCTTCTGCAGAAACAGGCTCCAGGTCTTCTTTCAGGGCTGTTGGAACATGACCGGCTGTTGGAACATGACCCATCACTGTTTCTGCTTCAGAAGTAGGCACAGGGTCTCCTTGCAATGATAGTGTAATTGGACCCAGCTCAGGGGTCACTTCAGGGCTGATGGAATGTGACCTGGCTCTGTGGTTCCTGCAAGTGTATGTTCTGTGTCTCCCTTCAGGGTTGGTTTAATGGGACCCATTTCTGGGTCTCCGGTAGAAGTAGGCTCAGAGTCTCCCTGCAGGGCTGGTGGAATGGGTCCCATCTCTGGGTCACCTGCCAGAACAGATTTGGACTCTGCCTTCAGGCTGGTGGAATTGGGCCTGTTCTTGCATCTCCTGCAGGAACAGGCCTTGGGTCTTCCTGGAAGAATACTGTAATATAAACCATCTCTGGTTCTCTTGCAAGAGAGGCTCATGTTCTCCCTAGAAGGTTAGCAGAATTTGTCCCATTCCTTGGTCCAAGGCTCAGGGTATCCCTGCAAGGTTGGTGGAATGGGACCTAGTCCTGTTTCTCCTGCAGCAGCAGGTTCTGTTCTCTTTGCAGGGCTGGTGGAATGTGACTCCACTCTAGTTTTTTTTGCAGATGCAGGCTTAGGGACCCCACCAGAACTGATGGCTCTTAGTCTCCTTTGGGAGCAGGTGAGGGATTCCCTGCAGAGCTGGTGGAATTCGTCCCAGTCCTGGGTCTCTTGCAATTGCAGACTCAGTGTCTCCCTGCAGGGTTTGTGGAATATGACTTGGCTGTGGGTATCCTGCAGAAGCAAGCTCAGTGTTTCCGTGCAGGGTTGGTTGAATGAGATCTAGTTCTGGCTCTCCTACAGGAGGAGGCTGGGGTTCTCCCTGGAGAGGCTGATGGAATTGGACTGGGATGTCTGTCTCCTGCAGGAGCAAGCCTAGGGATTACCTTCAGAGCTGGTAGACTGTCACACAACTCTTTTTCTTCTGCAGGAGCTGGCTCATGTTCTCTGCGAAGGGCTTGGTCTCCCCCAGGAGCAGGTTTGTAGTCTCACTACAGGGCTGGTGTTATGTGACCCGCTCTGTGTTTTCTGAAGATGCAGTCTCAGTGTTTGACTGCAGGTTTGGTGGAATGGGACGAAGTCCTCGGTTTCCTGGAGTAGCAGGCACACGGTCTCCCTTCTGGGGTATTGGAATGTGACCCAGTCATGTGTTTCCTGCTGAAGTGGCCTCAGGATATCCCTGCAGGGCTGTTGGAATTGTACCTCACTGTGTATCACCTGCAGGATCAGGTTCGTGCTCTCCCAGCAAGGCTGGTGGATTTGGACCTATTTCTGGTCTCCTGCAGGAGCAGATTTTCAGTCTCCCTGCAGGGCTTCTGGAATATGACATATCTCTAATTTTCCTGCAGGATCAGGCTTGTGGGTCACCCAACAAGGCTAGTTGAATTGGACCCACTTTAAGGTCTTAGTGCAGGGTTGATGGAATGGGATCCATTCCTTGGTCTCCTGCAGGAATTGGCTCAGAGTCTCCCTGCAGGACTGGTGAAATTGGACCCATTCCTGAGTCTCCTGCAGGAGGAGGCCCTGCATCTTCCTGGAGGGATGGTGGAATATGACAGAGATCTGTTTCTCCTGCAGGAATAGGCTCAAGGTCTCCCTACAAGGCTAGTGGAATTGGACACATTCCTGGATCCATTGCAAGTGAGGGCTTGGGGGTCTTCCTACACAGCTGGTGGAATGTGATTCAGCTCTGAGTCTCCTGCAGGAGTAGGCTCAGAATCTCCTTGAAAGATTGGTGAAATGGGACACAGTGCTGTGTCTCCTGCAGTAGCAGGCTCATGTTCTCCCTACAGTGTTGGTAAAATTGGACCTAGCTCTAATTCAACTGCAGTAGCAGACTGAGGGTATACCTGCATGGCTGGTTTAGTGTGAAGGAACAGCAAGTCTTAATACATTGGCCCACTCCTGGGAAAAGGATAAACAGGGCTTGGTGCATGGTCTCTTGTATTGTCTGAAAAAGCCCCTTGAGATGTGTTGATTCTGATGACCTCTTCCAAGAACTTGAACACTTTTAGAATCCCTGCCAACTCATCTTGTTTAGACTGAAGGAGTCTGCCTTTCATCAGTTCTTGGAATAGAGATCAACACAAAACGAAAGAGGGAAGAAAAAATTACCAATCTATCTATTGAGAAATCAGCTGAAGACATTAAAAAGTTCCCCTGCAATGCACTTGTTTCTATTTTGGTGCATTTAGAATCATTTCTTTATTATCAATTTGGCCATTTAAATTAGAATATATATTGTTGTAGGCCTACTGGGGTTCATTATGCTTGGACCCTCTGTGCTTCCTGTGTTGAGATAGATGGTTCTATCTTTGGTTTAAGAAAATTTCAGTCTGATTTCTTCAAATACCTTTTCAAACCATTTGTCTTTCTTCTTTTCCATGTGGGATCCCTATGAGTCATAGACTGGTATGTATTCTCTTATCCCAGGTTTCAGTTGCATTGCTTACATTGGTTTTCACTTGCTTTTCTATGTCATGTTCTGACTGAGTGATTGCGGTTATCCTGCTTTCGAAGTCACTTATTTGTTCCTCTGCATTATCTAGTCCGATTTGGACTGTCTTTAGCTTAGCTATTCTCACCATTAAGTTTTCTGATTCTATTTGGCTCATCTAAAGTGTTTCTTTTTCCATTTATACTAGCCTGCATTTGTATTCATAGACTCAAGATTTCCTTCAGTGTTTTTATGTCCTCCCTTTTCAAGTCATGTTCTAGTAAATTTTGGGTGTCTGATACATTGGATGTTCTTTCAGGAGACTCCTGTCTTTTGAAAATTTGGAATGGTTCTTTTAACTTTATTGTATCTCTCTATCGCTATGGGTTAAGGATTATCAGTTATCTATTATAGACTTGAACGGCTTTTGTAAGGGAAATCATTTCTGTGCAAATTTAATATTAATGCTGTGAGGATTGTTTTTGGTATGTAATGATGCCATGCATTCCTTCTGTGTCTGTTGCCTGTTATATCTATGATTGCTAGTGTGGTTTTTGTTGTGGTGAATACAACCTATTCTAGTAAAGTTAGCAGAGTGTCATTTTGGTTAAATGCTTATCATAGCTCTGACAGTGCTGGGACTAGTAATTTCTGCTGGAATACAGGCTTCCAAATGGTTTCTGGGCTGCAGGCTGGATATGTGGAAAGGGAATGGTTCCAATACACTCTCATGAAAGTGCATTCGTCCTTACTGTTGCCACGGAAAAGTCAAAATTTTATAATGGGTTCCCTCAGGTTCTCTGCAAACAAAAACAAAAGTGGAAACAAATCTAATGATGTCACACATTAGAACCTGCTGAAACGATCCTGCAGTGCCACAGTTGGGTCCTTAGTGTAGTACTGGGTCAGCACCACAACTATAGTTGCATTAGCATGTGGTAGTCAAGGCTGATGGAAAGGCTTCAAATTCACCTATTGTTCAGCAGATCTCTGCTCCAAGAACTCTTGTCAATAAGGCATGGGAACTCAAAGGCAAGCATGGGGCATTTCAAAAACCTCTGCTTTGGACAATAGGAAATTTCAATCCTGCCTATGAAAGTTGCAGATCCTTGGGCTATAGAATCTGATTTCAACAATAAATTGCCCTGGATTCTAGAAACCAGATGAAGATGGCTCTGATTGGGACCCATTTCTCCTTTATGGAGAAAATGAGCAATTATACCGTGGATGTGGAAAGACTGTGAATAAGGCCCTGGGTTACTAAGTTAATCCACAACACATATGCCAGCAGATTTAATATTAAGAGAGGGCCCAGGCATATCTGTTCTCTAGATAGTACCAACCACAGCCCAAAACAATCTCCAAACCCCTGGGAATAAATTTGTGACATCAGCCACAGCCCTAATACACAGATTCCACAGACACTCCTAGCTCAAAATTAACAGGTGGAGTATTGGTCTGGGAATCAATTGCAGAGAAATTTTGTGATTATTGCTTGCAGATATGTCAACCAAACGTCCACTATGCACTCTTAACCCTCAGCGCATCATCTTCCATCTCAAATGACCTGTCCACTTTAGAGTGTGCATCCCAGTAAAACAGTTTCCCCTTTACTGCTCCTTCACCAAAGGTCAGGTCCTGCACTGATTTCCATTCTCTACTCTGCCTTCTACTCTTTCCAGGTTATGTGAGAATTCTTTCTGACTTTTGAAGTAAGAGATGTTTGGCCATTATTCAGCAGGGTTCCTGAGTCAAGGGCTGGGAGAGTGGATGTTTATCTTGCTGTATACATGGGAGAGATTGAGCGAAGTTTGCACTGGTACCCTGCCAGTTTGGCATGGATAAATTATCACAATTTAGACATAACTCACAGACACTTGATTCTTGTTTAGCTATTTTTCTGTATATCAATTGTGGGAGGATGTGTCTGAAAACTCCAGGTCTGACAATGTGTTCATACCTCAGTTGCAGACTTTCAAATAATAAACAGAATTGAATTACATACATGGGAAATGTATCAAAATAAAGATAGTTTAAAAACATACTAAATCTAACTATAAGACAGAGTTGCCAAATTTAGGTACCAGCTTGAAATATCCAAATAAGAAAAATGCACAGAAAATATAAATTAGCAGCCAAAAGTCATGAAGGAGGCAGGTCAACAGTTTTCTCTTGGTGCCTCCAGCACTAACAGAAACAATGAAATAATTCTTAGAACTATTAACAACCACAACAATAGGTTTCCATTGTGCATCTGGTGCCCTTTCCTAATAATGACACATAATGGTCAATGTTGGCGATTCAAGGGGAAAAATTATTATTTAGGAAAGCACAAAGAAACCCAAACAATGTATTTTTACATAGGCTTGGTTTCAATAGCACTTAGAGATATTATAGATATGAGAACACTGCCGCAGCTTTGCTAGGCTATTGAGAATCATGTGCTGTTCTATCAAAGATGAGAATGTTTAATCGACTAATTATGTTGAGAAAAGCAATTTAACCCAAAAAATACAGCAATCACATTATATCCTGCTCCTGGGACTTGATGAAAGGGAAAAGATAGACCACAAAAAATGTGTCACTACATATCTATGCCAAAAATTACACTTCATTTGAATAACTGAATTATAATAGTTACAAATACTGATTTGAAAAAGTCAGGATAAATAAATATCCAAATTCAGGCAAAAAATCCACTCACTTAGAAAACTCCCTTCACACCAAAGTAGACAAAGCCCAGCATTTGCTGAATCTAGGGGAAGATAATCATTTCAAGGTGTGAGCTAAAAATTCAATACCAATCTATTTTAGTCCAGAGTAGTTGACAATGGAGGAGTTCACTGTTGTGCACAGAATGTGAAGGAGGAGGAACTCTGATACTAGGAGGGGCTTGCTCAGCTCCTACTGGCTTCATTGCAACTCAAGTGCTGATTCTTTGAAATGGATACATGAGGGGAGGGGAGGGAAGATCAAGTGCTTGATACCAAGGGCCAACCCTGGGAAAAGGCTTAACTATGCTTCGTGCTTGGTCATCTGAGTGGTTTATAAATGCCCCTTGGGATGTGTGGATACTCACGACCTCTTCCAAGAACATGAGTGCTTTTATCATCTCTGCCATCTCTTCTCTAATAGACGTCAGGAATCTTGGACCCGTCCTTGGAGCAGAGAATTGAGTACCTTCCTAAAGGGCAAGTTGACGCTCCACAAGTTTCTGCCAGAATCACCGAGGTTCAGTACGTCTCATTAATGTCTTTCGAGCCTGGTATTCTCAACAAAAGTCTCCATGCCAGTATTCTCTATTGTAGCAGAGCAACTCTCATCAGTGTGTTCACATCTCTCCTCAATTCATGCAGCCAGCTTTCCGGCCAGCTTCTCTACGTGTCTCCAATAAAGTCGAATTCTAAAGGACAGGGCATGTCTGAAAGTACCTCGGAGCCTCACCAGTAAGTTGATGACAGGCAGATCTTCCACTGTATCCCCTTTTAGATTCTGGAAACTGAACCGTGAACTCAGGTCTTTGGGCAGCGGGAGTATCTCGAACAAAAACATTTTCCCGAACGAAAGAACAAAGCCAAACCCCACAGAGGGCGGCAGCCCCTCCATCACACTGATCCACCCAAAGAATTCTGCCCAGTTACCTTGGATCCACCAGCCACAACAAGCCTGGGGGGACACACAAACATTCCACCTGGAATCGAACCAGTAACAGCCATCACCAATGGTTGCCTCATTTTGTCAGTATTGGGGTAGTGGATGCATTAGACGAGAGGTTCTTCATAGAAATGTGATTCTAGCCACAAGAATCCCATGGTCCTTTTCTCTTCCCTCTTTCCTTTTGTTCAGATCTCTATACAAAGTACAAACGGAGGGAAGAGTGTCCATGTTCAGTTTATGGTTTCACACGTCTTTAAACCTTCTAAAAGTTCACAGTACACAGAGACCCACTCATGGAAACTCATGTTTGTGTAATATCCAGTCACCCAGAATACATATCCGTCTGTTGCTTTCTGTTGAAAAACCCACACTCTAAGAAGATGGATCCATTTTTCATGGGGGCTGAAATTCCAAGAAATGAAACCAATTCCAATGTGCACTTACCTGTCTGTCTCTTTTGCTCTTAGTACAGTGTTGCAGAGCTACTTGTCTTTGTTATAGGCTTATGCCATTCCTTCCCTAAGTAGGGTAGAATATGGCATTCATTCATCCTGTTGGAAGACTTGTTATTCTATATCATGTACTTTGACCAAATCTTAAACAAAACCGTCGTTTGGGTTGGGTCACGAAAAGCACTTTTGAATCAATATTTGTGAATAGTAATGCACGCATCTGTTTTCTGAATAGAAGTGTGTTGAGTACATTCTAGCCTTGATACTGGGTCGATGCGTGCTGAATGATCCCTGACATCATTTTGAGTATTTTGTTTTGAATAAACATGGTTCTTTGGTATATGTCAGCCAACTGTAAATTTTGGTGCTTGTTTGTTTGCTTTGCAAACACTTTAGGTATTGCATCTCTAATTTGCTTAAGACAGAGAGTCATATAAGCTGATTCACTTAAGATAGTGTTAAATCACCTATGGTTTTCAGCTTCCCTCTCCCATCTTTAGTGTTTAGATGTCCTCCTTGCCTTCTTCTTCTTTCTTCTTTGCAATTCATGGTCTTCTTGCATTTCCATTAATGGTTCTCTTATTTCCATTTCTTCTTGCTACTTTTCTACTAAGGTTAGTATTCTCAATTTTTGTTTTAGGATCAGTCTCAAACTGTTGATTTCTTTTAAGATTTGCTGGTCTGTGAAATTCCCTAGCTCGGCCGTTGTTAGGAATCGCGGTCATTTGTCAGAGTCTACCCTAGATTGCAGCTTTTTCTCATTCAGGATATGGTCTATGTCCTGGCCCTCCTCCACGTCCTGCATTATTTCTGCCGAGATATCAGCTGAAACCCCTCTGGAGGCTCTGTTGTGAATAATTTGCTTTCCTTGAGGTGCATTTTAGATCACTGCGATGATCATGAACTTTGTTTATTTGAATTCTACAGCTTCTTGTTGGTCTATTGGGATAGCACCTCCTTTGGACGCTGTGTACTTCCTGAATTCGTATAGATGAACCTTTCTTGGCTTTCAGCAAATTTCATTCTGATTTTTGTACAAATGCCTTTACAGAATTTTTATTTTATCTCTTGCTTTCCATTTGGGACTCTTATGAGTCCTATTCTTTCATGCTTCCTCTTACCCCAGGATTCAACAGCGATATTTGCATTGGTTTGCTCTTGCTTTTCTATGTCTTCTTTTGATCGGGGGATTTCTGTTTCCGTGTCTTCGCAGTCATTCACGAGTCCCTCTGCGTTATCTAGTCTGCTTAGGACTGACATTAGCCAAGTTATTATCTCATCCATTGAGTTTTCTTATATTATTTTGTCTTCTTTAGAGTTTCTCTTCCCCTTTTCTTGTATTCTGCCTTTTGTGATTCTGAGATACATTTGTTCTTTAGTGTTTCCTCACCTCCTATTTAAATGCTTGCTCTGGTAGCGTTTTAACCGTCTAGTTGTTGAAAGCTTATTTTTTGGGCCTTCAAACTCTTTGGAACTGAAAATGGTACTTCCTGTTTCTTTTACTATATTTCTTTTTCTCTACTGTTCAAGTATTATCAGGTATCTAGTATAGACTTATAGCACTTGGTTAAGTGAAATCTTTAGTCTCCTTTGTGTACGCAATTCCATGTTATTACTGTGAGGACAATTTTCCCTAGACATTGATGCCATTTCATTTTCCTGTGTGTGTTAACTGTTATATCTCTAATTGCTGGTGTTGCCTTGGTTCCGATGAACACACCATAGTATTTCAATTAGTAGAACCTCATATTTATTACGCTAATCTCACAATTCTGTAAGGGAACAGGGCACTTCTCGTGGAAATGAATCTTCTAAAGGTTTTCAGCTCTGCATTATTCTGTATGTCATTTTGGAGTGTCTCCATAACATCCAACAGACAGTGAACTTTTATTTTCTTTTGCCATTGCAATGTCCCAATGTTACCAGTCCTTCCCAGATTTTTTCTGTCTACAGAAACACCAGTGGAAACTTATGTATGTATGTCATAATTCAGGGCCTGCTGGAATGATCCCTCAGACCGACCTATGTGTCCTCGGTGCAGTACCATGTCAGCCCGTCCAAAATATAGCATCTGCATTTTGGAGATAATGCTGAAGGAAATGCTTCATCTTCTCACGTTGTGGACATTGTCCACTTTCCTTTGTTCTAACATCCTTGATTCATGGGTTCACGAAGGCAATCACAGAGCTGTTCCGCATCCTCTGCCTCAAACCAGACCGTAATCCCAGTCCAGGTTACGAATGTAGCAGATCCTAAAACTTTTAATACTGATTTCAAACCCAAAGCCACATGGAACGCTCAGACCAGATGCATGGTATCTCTGAATGAGCCCCACACGTGCTCTATTGGCAAAACGCCAAATTGGTCCCTGGTCCTGCAGATGCAGTGGATGTGGCCGTAGGATATATCGATAAATTAATCCTCACGCGCCAGTGAGGTTGCTGTAATACTGAGGTCACTGTTCTCTTTGCTCTCTTGATAGAACCCACCATAACCCACAACACACTGTAGATAACTGAGTTCTGCGTGTGCCATCATCCGTAGCCCTATCGCTCTTTTCCCGCTGCCTCTGCTAGCTCAGATTTGGCAGCTCGGATCTTGGTCTAAGTTTCAATTGTGGGAATATTTTGTGCTGATTTTTTTGAGTTCTGTCAGCCAAGCATCTGCTGTGCACTCTTCTAACACTCAGCGCATCAACTTCAATCCCATGTGTGCCGCCCGCTTCAGAGTGTACGTCCATCTAAAAGAGTTTCACATTTGATGCTCCATTACCGGAGATCAGATCCTGCACTGGTTTCCATTTTCTACTTTGCCTTCTCCTGCTTCCAGGTTTCCTGAGGCCTCATCATGTCTTTGGAAATAACAGACCACTCTTCAGCAAGTGTCCTGTGCCAAGGGCAGGGTGAGTGGTTGTTTACAATGCTGTGTGTATGGGAGCGAGTGAGAGCAGGTTGCACTGGTTCTCTGCCTACTGGGCATCGATAAATCAACAGTTTCCCCTTAGAATTCACTGAAATTGGATGTTTGTTTATCTCTGCTTTCTATATAGCCATGATCGGAGGGATTTTCCGAAGACTCCAGCGTTGAAATTAAGTTGATAACGCAGTTGCTGTCTTTAAGAAGTATAAGAGTTTTAATATACATGTTTTGGGATTTATATGGAAGTGAAGTTAGTTTTTGAAAATTACTAAATCAACCTAGAAGCCAGACTTGTCAATTTTTGTAATAACTTCTCAACTCTAAGGAAAAAAGAGACAGACTCAATGTAAAACAGCTGTCCAAAAGACTGAATGTGACATGTCAATTTTTACTGTTGAAGCCTCCAACAACAATAGGAACCATGAAATAAGTATTGGAACCATGAAATAGCCCCGATCCTGGGTTTCCCTTTTGTATGTGGTGCCCGTTGCTGCCAATGACACATACTAGGCAATGTTGGCATTTCAAGGAGTAACATTCCTCTCTAGGAAGATATAAGTAAACCTATACAAAATTAACACACTCAAGCTTGATTCCAAAAGCACCTAGAGGCATTTAAATATGAGAAATATGCTGCCGGTATGCTAGGCTATTGAGAACCAGGTGTTTTTCTATCAGTGATGAGAACGCTTAATCGTAAGATCATGTAGGCTAAGGCAATTTAACACAACCAAATCTGCACCTCCATGATAAATTACACCCGGGGCTTGACGGAAGGGAAAGACGGTCCACATAACCTGTGTCTTTAATGTGTTTGGCCACTTATACAGTTCAGTTCAATATCTGACTTATAATAATTATATATACTGCCTTGAAAACTGAGGACTAATACATATTCAAGTTCAGTCAAAGATTCCCCTCACTTACGACACTCCCTTCAGCCCAAAGAAGACATAACCCCAGCATTTGCTGAATCTAGGGGAAGGTCATCATTACTTTGTGTGAGCTAAGTATTGTATTCCTAACTATTCAATTCCTATCATTAATTTTTGTGAGCTAAGTT
Source organism: Camelus bactrianus (assembly GCF_048773025.1). NCBI lineage: Eukaryota > Metazoa > Chordata > Mammalia > Artiodactyla > Camelidae > Camelus > Camelus bactrianus. Next base: position 42,085,670 of record NC_133561.1, on the reverse strand, counting down.
GAGAGTATTTGACCTTAAAGGGGTTCACTATTGTTCACCGAGTGTGAAGGAAGAGGTACTCTGATTCTAGTAGCGGCTTGCTCTTCTCCTAATGGCTTCATTGCAGCTCAGGTTCTGATGCTTTGAAATGGATGCCTGAGGGGAGTGGAGGGAAGAGCAAGTGTTTGATATCTAGGCCCAAACCTGGGAATAGGCTTACCAGGGCTTGGTGCATTTAGGTCTGAATGATTTGTAAATGCATGTTGAGAAGTGTGGATTCTCACTACCACTTCCAGGAACATGAGCGCTGTTAACATCTCTGCCATCTCTTCTCTTTTAGACGTCAGGAATCTTGGACCCGTTCTTGGAGCAGAGATTCGAGTAACTTTCTCAAGTGCATGTTGACACTCCGTATGTTTCTGTTAGTATCACCAAGGTTAAGTATGTCTCATGAATGTCCTTCGAGCCTGGTATTCTCTAGAGCTGTCTCCATGCCGGTATACCCCATTGTAGCAGAACAACTCTCATCAATGTGTTCGCACCTCTCTTCAATCCGTGCGGCCAGCTTTTCTGATAGCTTCTCTTCGTGTCTCCCATAAAGTCGAAGTCAAAAGGACTGGGTAAGTCCGAAAGTACCGCGGAGCCACACCAGTAAGCTGATGACAGGCAGATCTTCCACTGTCTGCCCTTTCAGATTCTGGAAACTGACCCGTGAACTCAGGTCTTTGGGCAGCAAAAGTATGTCGAACTTACACAGCTTCCCGAAAAAAAGACCTAAGCCAATCTCCACATAGGGCGGCAGCCCATCCATTACACTGATCCACCCAAAGAATTCTGCCCAGTTACCTTGGATCCACCAGCCACAACAAGCCTCGCGGTACACACCAACATTCCAACTGGTATCTAACCGGTAACTGACATCCACTGTGGTTGCTGCATTAAGTCAGTGTTCGGGGAGGGGCTGCATTAGTTGAGAGGTTCCTAAGGGAAATGTGATTCTATCTACAAGGGTCCCATGGTCCTTTTCTCTTCCCTCTTTCCTTTTGTTCAGTACAGTATACACAGTACAAACGGAGGGAAGTGTGTCCATGTTCTGTTTATGGTTTCACACGTTTTTAAACTTTATAAAATTTCAGAGTACACAAAATCCGACTCACGGAAACTCATATTTGTGTAATATCCAGTCACCCATAATACATATCCGTCTGTTGCTTTCTGCTGAAACACCAACACTCTCAGAAGATGGATCCATTTTTTTCATGGAGGCTGAAATTCCAAGAAATGAAACCAATTCCAATGTGCACTTTTCTGTCTGCCTCTTTTGCTCTTAGTACAGTGTTGCAGAGCTATTTGTCTTTGTTATAGGCTTAGGCCATTCCTTCCCTTCGTAGGGTAGAATATGGCATTCATTCATCCTGTTGGAAGGCTTGTAATACTATATCACGTACTTTGACAAAATCTTAAACAATACCGTCGTTTGGGATGGGTCACGATAAGCACTTATGAATCAATATTTATGAATAGCAATGCACGCGTCTGTTTTCTGAATACAAGTGTGTTGAGTACATTCTAGCCGTGTTACTGGGTCGATGCGTGCTGAATGTTCCCTGACATCATTTTGAGTATTCTGTTTTGAATAATCATGGTTCTTTGGTATATGTCAGCCAACTGTAACCTTTTGGTGTTTGTTTGTTTTGCAAACACTTTAGGCCTTGCATCTCTCCTTTTGCTTCAGACAGAGAGTCATATAAGCTGATTCACTTAAGATAGTGCTTAATATCACCTATGGTTTCCTGCTTCCCTCTCCCATCTTTAAGATTTGGATGTCCTCCTTGACTTCTTCTTCTTTCTTCTTTGCAATTCATGGTCTTCTTGCATTTCCATTAATGGTTCTCTTACTTCGATTTCTTCTTGCTACTTTTCTACTAAGGTTAGGATTCTCAATTTTTGTTTTAGGTTCAGTCTCAAGCTGTTGATTTCTTTTAAGATGTGCTGGACAGTGAAACTCCATAGCTCTGCCGTTGTTACGAATCGCGGTCATTTGTCAGAGTCTACCCTAGATTGCAGCTTTTTCTCATTCAGGATATGGTCTATGTCCTGGCACCCCTCCACGTCCTGCAATATTCCTGCCTAGATATCAGCTTAATCCCCTCTGGAAGCTCTGTTGTGAATAATTTGCTTTCCTTGAGGTGCACTTTAGATCACTGGGATGATCATGAACTTTGTTTATTTGAATTCTACAGCTTCTTGTTGGTCTATTGGTATAGCACCTCTTTGGACGCTGTGTATTTCCTGAATTCGTATAGATGAACCTTTCTTGGCTTTCAGCAAATTTCATTCTGATTTTTGTACAAATGCCTTTACAGAATTTTTATTTTATCTCTTGCTTTCCATTTGGGACTCTTATGAGTCCTATTCTTTCATGCTTCCTCTTACCCCAGGATTCAACAGCGGTATTTGCATTGGTTTGCACTTGCTTTTCTATGTCTTCTTCTGATCGGGGGATTTCTGTTCCCCTGTCTTCACAGTCATTCACGAGTCCCTCTGCGTTATGTAGTCTGCTTAGGACTGATATTAGCCAATTTATTATCTCATCCATTGAGTTTTGTTATATTATTCTGTCATCTTTAGAGTTTCTCTTCCCCTTTTCTTGTATTCTGCCTTTTGTGATTCTGAGATACTGTTATTCTTTAGTGTTTTCCTCATCTATCTTTTCAATGCTTGCTCTGGAAGCGTTTTATCAGTCTAGTTGATTTAAGCTTATATTTTTAGCCTTCAATATCTTTGGAACTGAAAACGGTACTTCCTGTTTCTTTTACTATATTTCTTTTTCTCTACCCTTCAAGTACGATCAGGTATCTTGTATAGAATTATAGCGCTTGGTTAAGTGAAAAATTTAGTCTCCATGGTGTACGCAATTCCATGATATTAATGTGAGGACAATTTTCCCTAGACATTGATATCATGTCATTTTCCTGTGTGTGTAGCCTGGTATAACTCTAATTGATGGTGTTGCATTTGTTCGGATGAACACACCATAGTATTTCAATTAGTAGAACCCCATATTTATTACGCTAATCTCACAATTCTGTAAGGGAAAAGGGCATTTCCTCTCGTGGAAATGAAACTTCTAAAGGATTTCAGCTCTGCATTCTTCTGTATGTCATTTTGGAGTGTCTCCATAACTTCCAACAGACAGTGAACTTGTAATTTCTATTGCCATTGCAATGTCCCAATGTTACCAGTCCTTCCCAGATTTTCTCTGTCTACAGAAACACCAGTGGAAACGTATGTATGGATGTCATAGTTCAGGGCCTGCTGGAATGATCCCTCAGAGCGACATATGTGTCCTCGGTGCAGTACCATGTCAGCCGGTCCAAAATATAGCATCAGCATTTTGGAGATAATGCTGAAGGAATTGCTTCATCTTTTCACGATGTGGACTTTGACCACTATTTCTTGTTCCCTCATCCTTCAGTCATGGGTTCATGAAGGCAACCACAGAGCTGTTCTACATCCTCTGCCTCAAACCAGACCGTAATCCCAGTCCAGGTTTCGAATGTAGCAGATCCTAAAACTTTTAATACTGATTTCAACCCCAACGCATCCTGGAACCCTGAGAACAGATGCATGATACCTCTGATTGAGCCCCACACGTGCTCTATTGGCAAAATGCCAAATTGGTCCCTGGTCCTGCAGATGCAGTGGATGTGGCCGTAGGACATTTCGATAAACTCAACCTCACGCGCCGGTGTGGTTGCTGTCTCACTGAGGTCACAGTTCTCTTTGCTCTCTTGATAGGACACACCATAACCCACAACGCACTGTAGATACCTGAGTTCTGCATGTGCCATCATCCGTAGTCCTATCCCTCTTTTCCCGATGCCTCTGCTAGCTCAGATTTGGCAGCTCGGATTTTGGTCTCAGATTCAATTGTGGGAATATTTTGTGCTGATTTTTTTTGATTTCTGTCAGCCAAGAATCTGCTGTGCACTCTTCTAACACTCAGCGCATCAACTTGAATCCCATGTGTGCCACCCGCTTCAGAGTGTACGTCCAAGTAAACAGTTTCACCTTTGATGCTTCATTACCAGAGATCAGATCTTGCACAGGTTTCCATTCTCTACTTTGCCTTCTCCTGCTTCCAGGTTTTCTGAGGCCTCATCATGTCTTTGGAAATAACAGACCACTCTTCAGCAAGTGTCCTGTGCCAAGGGCTGGGTGAGTGGGTGTTTACAATGCTGTGTGTATGGGAGCGAGTGAGAGCAGGTTGCACTGGTTCTCTGCCTACTGGGCATCGATATATCAACACTTTCCCCTTAGAATTCACTGAAATTGGATGTTTGTTTTTGTCTGCTTTCTATACAACCATGATCGGAGGGATTTTCCGAAGACTCCAGCGGTGACATTATGTTGATAACGAAGTTGCTGACTTTAAGAAGTATAATAGTATTGATATCCGTTTTTTGGGATTTATATGAAAGTGAAATAAGTTTTTGAAAATTACTAAATCAACCTAGAAGCCAGACTTGTCAATTTTTGTAACATTTTGTCAGCTCTAAGGAAAAAATAGACAGACTCAATTTAAAACAGCATTCCAAATGTTTGAAGGTGACATGCCAATTTTTTCCTGTTGAAGACTCCAACAAAAATAGGAACCATGAAATACCTATTGGAACAATGAAATAACCCCGAACCTGGGTTTCCCTTGTGCATGCGTTGCCCTGTGCTGCCAATGACACATACTAGGCAATGTTGGCATTTCAAGGAGTAACATTCCTCTCTAGGAATATACAAGAAACAGTATACAAAATATACACATTTAGGCTTGATTCAAAAGCACCTACAGGCATTTAACTATGAGAAACCTGCTGCAGCTCTGGTAGGCTATTGAGGACCAGGTGTTCTTCTATCAGTAATGAGAAAGTTCAATCATATGATCATGTAGGCTAAGGCATTTTAACACAACCAAATCTGCACCTCCATGATATATTAAACACGGGGCTTGATCGAAGGGAAAGACGGTCCACATAAAATGTGTCTTTAATGTGTTTGGCCACTTATACAGTTCAGTTCACTATCTGATTTTAATAATTAGCTATACTGCCTTGAGAAACTGAGGCCTAATACATATTCAAGTTCAGTCAAAGATTCCCCACACTTACAACAATCCTTTCAGCCCAAAGAAGACATAAAACCAGCATTTGCTGAATCTAGGGGAAGGTCATCTTTACTTTGTGTGAGCTAAGTATTGAATTCCTAAGTATTCAATTCCTATCTTTACCTTATGTGAGCTAAGTTGAGAGTATTTGACCTTAAAGTGGTTCACTGTTGTTCACCGAGTGTGAAGGAGGAGGAACTCTGATTCTAGGAGGGGCTTGCTCTTCTCCTACTGGCTTCATTGCAGCTCAGGTTCTGATCCTTTGAAATGGATGCCTGAGTGGAGTGGAGGGAAGAGCATGTGTTTGATATCTAGGCCCAAACCTGGGAATAGGCTTACCTGGGCTTGGTGCATTTTGATCTGAATGATTTGAAAATTCATGTTGAGATGTGTGGATTCTCACTACCACTTCCAGGAACATGAGCGCTGTTAACATCTCTGCCATCTCTTCTCTTTTAGACGTCAGGATTCTTGGACCCGTTCTTGGAGCAGAGATTTGAGTAACTTTCTCAAGTGCACGTTGACACACCGTATGTTTCTGTCAGTATCACCAAGGTTCAGTATGTCTCATGAATGTCCTTCGAGCCTGGTATTCTCTAGAGTTGTCTCCATGCAGGTATTCTCCATTGTAGCAGAACAACTCTCATCAATGTGTTCGCACCTCTCCTCAATCCGTTCCTCCAACTTTTCTGGCAGCTTATCTTCGTGTCTCCCATAAAGTCGAAGTCAAGAGGACTGGGTAAGTCGGAAAGTACCTTAGAGCCACACCAGTAAGATGATGACAGGCAGATCTTCCAATGTCTGCCCTTCCAGATTCTGGAAACTGACCCTTGAACTCAGGTCTTTGGGCAGCAACAGTATCTCGAAATTACACAGCATCCCGAACAAAAGACCTAAGCCAATCTCCACATAGGGCGGCAGGCCACAATCACACTGATCCACCCAAAGAATTCTGCCCAGTTACCTTGGATCCACCAGCCACAACAAGCCTCGCGGTACGCACCAACATTCCACCTGGAATCCTACAGGTAACTCCCATCCCCAGTGGTTGCTGCATTAAGTCAATGTTGGGGAGGGGCTGCAATATTCGAGAGGTTCCTAAGGGAAATGTGATTCTATCCACAAGGGTCCCATGGTCCTTTTCTCTTCCCTCTTTCCTTTTGTTCAGATCTGTATACACAGTACAAACGGAGGGAAGTGTGTCCATGTTCAGTTTATGGTATCACACGTCTTTAAACTTTCTAAAATTTCACAGTACACAGAGACCAACTCATGGAATCTCATGTTTGTGTAATACCCAGTCACCAAAAATACATATCCGTCTGTTGCTTTCTGCTGAAACACCCACACTCTTAGAAGATGGATCCATTTATTTCATGGGGGCCGAAATTCCAAGAAATGAAACCAATTCCAATGTGCACTTTCCTGTCTGTCTCTTTTGCTCTTAGTACAGTGTTGCAGAGCTACTTGTCTTTGTTATAGGCTTATGCCATTCCTTCCCTACGTAGGGTAGAATATGGCATTCATTCATCCTTTTGGAAGACTTGGAATTCTATATCACGTACTTTGACCAAATCTTAAAAAAAACCGTCGTTTTGGTTTTGTCACGATTAGCCCTTATGAATCAATATTTATGAATAAAAATGCACGCGTCTGTTTTCTGAATACAAGTGTGTTGAGTACATTCTAGCCGTGTTACTGGGTCGATGCGTGCTGAATGTTCCCTGACATCATTTTGAGTATTCTGTTTTGAATAATCATGGTTCTTTGGTATATGTCAGCCAACTGTAACCTTTTGGTGTTTGTTTGTTTTGCAAACACTTTAGGCCTTGCATCTCTCCTTTTGCTTCAGACAGAGAGTCATATAAGCTGATTCACTTAAGATAGTGCTTAATATCACCTATGGTTTCCTGCTTCCCTCTCCCATCTTTAAGATTTGGATGTCCTCCTTGACTTCTTCTTCTTTCTTCTTTGCAATTCATGGTCTTCTTGCATTTCCATTAATGGTTCTCTTACTTCGATTTCTTCTTGCTACTTTTCTACTAAGGTTAGGATTCTCAATTTTTGTTTTAGGTTCAGTCTCAAGCTGTTGATTTCTTTTAAGATGTGCTGGACAGTGAAACTCCATAGCTCTGCCGTTGTTACGAATCGCGGTCATTTGTCAGAGTCTACCCTAGATTGCAGCTTTTTCTCATTCAGGATATGGTCTATGTCCTGGCACCCCTCCACGTCCTGCAATATTCCTGCCTAGATATCAGCTTAATCCCCTCTGGAAGCTCTGTTGTGAATAATTTGCTTTCCTTGAGGTGCACTTTAGATCACTGGGATGATCATGAACTTTGTTTATTTGAATTCTACAGCTTCTTGTTGGTCTATTGGTATAGCACCTCTTTGGACGCTGTGTATTTCCTGAATTCGTATAGATGAACCTTTCTTGGCTTTCAGCAAATTTCATTCTGATTTTTGTACAAATGCCTTTACAGAATTTTTATTTTATCTCTTGCTTTCCATTTGGGACTCTTATGAGTCCTATTCTTTCATGCTTCCTCTTACCCCAGGATTCAACAGCGGTATTTGCATTGGTTTGCACTTGCTTTTCTATGTCTTCTTCTGATCGGGGGATTTCTGTTCCCCTGTCTTCACAGTCATTCACGAGTCCCTCTGCGTTATGTAGTCTGCTTAGGACTGATATTAGCCAATTTATTATCTCATCCATTGAGTTTTGTTATATTATTCTGTCATCTTTAGAGTTTCTCTTCCCCTTTTCTTGTATTCTGCCTTTTGTGATTCTGAGATACTGTTATTCTTTAGTGTTTTCCTCATCTATCTTTTCAATGCTTGCTCTGGAAGCGTTTTATCAGTCTAGTTGATTTAAGCTTATATTTTTAGCCTTCAATATCTTTGGAACTGAAAACGGTACTTCCTGTTTCTTTTACTATATTTCTTTTTCTCTACCCTTCAAGTACGATCAGGTATCTTGTATAGAATTATAGCGCTTGGTTAAGTGAAAAATTTAGTCTCCATGGTGTACGCAATTCCATGATATTAATGTGAGGACAATTTTCCCTAGACATTGATATCATGTCATTTTCCTGTGTGTGTAGCCTGGTATAACTCTAATTGATGGTGTTGCATTTGTTCGGATGAACACACCATAGTATTTCAATTAGTAGAACCCCATATTTATTACGCTAATCTCACAATTCTGTAAGGGAAAAGGGCATTTCCTCTCGTGGAAATGAAACTTCTAAAGGATTTCAGCTCTGCATTCTTCTGTATGTCATTTTGGAGTGTCTCCATAACTTCCAACAGACAGTGAACTTGTAATTTCTATTGCCATTGCAATGTCCCAATGTTACCAGTCCTTCCCAGATTTTCTCTGTCTACAGAAACACCAGTGGAAACGTATGTATGGATGTCATAGTTCAGGGCCTGCTGGAATGATCCCTCAGAGCGACATATGTGTCCTCGGTGCAGTACCATGTCAGCCGGTCCAAAATATAGCATCAGCATTTTGGAGATAATGCTGAAGGAATTGCTTCATCTTTTCACGATGTGGACTTTGACCACTATTTCTTGTTCCCTCATCCTTCAGTCATGGGTTCATGAAGGCAACCACAGAGCTGTTCTACATCCTCTGCCTCAAACCAGACCGTAATCCCAGTCCAGGTTTCGAATGTAGCAGATCCTAAAACTTTTAATACTGATTTCAACCCCAACGCATCCTGGAACCCTGAGAACAGATGCATGATATCTCTGATTGAGCCCCACACGTGCTCTATTGGCAAAATGCCAAATTGGTCCCTGGTCCTGCAGATGCAGTGGATGTGGCCGTAGGACATTTCGATAAACTCAACCTCACGCGCCGGTGTGGTTGCTGTCTCACTGAGGTCACAGTTCTCTTTGCTCTCTTGATAGGACACACCATAACCCACAACGCACTGTAGATACCTGAGTTCTGCGTGTGCCATCATCCGTAGTCCTATCCCTCTTTTCCCGATGCCTCTGCTAGCTCAGATTTGGCAGCTCGGATTTTGGTCTCAGATTCAATTGTGGGAATATTTTGTGCTGATTTTTTTTGATTTCTGTCAGCCAAGAATCTGCTGTGCACTCTTCTAACACTCAGCGCATCAACTTGAATCCCATGTGTGCCACCCGCTTCAGAGTGTACGTCCAAGTAAACAGTTTCACCTTTGATGCTTCATTACCAGAGATCAGATCTTGCACAGGTTTCCATTCTCTACTTTGCCTTCTCCTGCTTCCAGGTTTTCTGAGGCCTCATCATGTCTTTGGAAATAACAGACCACTCTTCAGCAAGTGTCCTGTGCCAAGGGCTGGGTGAGTGGGTGTTTACAATGCTGTGTGTATGGGAGCGAGTGAGAGCAGGTTGCACTGGTTCTCTGCCTACTGGGCATCGATATATCAACACTTTCCCCTTAGAATTCACTGAAATTGGATGTTTGTTTTTGTCTGCTTTCTATACAACCATGATCGGAGGGATTTTCCGAAGACTCCAGCGGTGACATTATGTTGATAACGAAGTTGCTGACTTTAAGAAGTATAATAGTATTGATATCCGTTTTTTGGGATTTATATGAAAGTGAAATAAGTTTTTGAAAATTACTAAATCAACCTAGAAGCCAGACTTGTCAATTTTTGTAACATTTTGTCAGCTCTAAGGAAAAAATAGACAGACTCAATTTAAAACAGCATTCCAAATGTTTGAAGGTGACATGCCAATTTTTTCCTGTTGAAGACTCCAACAAAAATAGGAACCATGAAATACCTATTGGAACAATGAAATAACCCCGAACCTGGGTTTCCCTTGTGCATGCGTTGCCCTGTGCTGCCAATGACACATACTAGGCAATGTTGGCATTTCAAGGAGTAACATTCCTCTCTAGGAATATACAAGAAACAGTATACAAAATATACACATTTAGGCTTGATTCAAAAGCACCTACAGGCATTTAACTATGAGAAACCTGCTGCAGCTCTGGTAGGCTATTGAGGACCAGGTGTTCTTCTATCAGTAATGAGAAAGTTCAATCATATGATCATGTAGGCTAAGGCATTTTAACACAACCAAATCTGCACCTCCATGATATATTAAACACGGGGCTTGATCGAAGGGAAAGACGGTCCACATAAAATGTGTCTTTAATGTGTTTGGCCACTTATACAGTTCAGTTCACTATCTGATTTTAATAATTAGCTATACTGCCTTGAGAAACTGAGGCCTAATACATATTCAAGTTCAGTCAAAGATTCCCCACACTTACAACAATCCTTTCAGCCCAAAGAAGACATAAAACCAGCATTTGCTGAATCTAGGGGAAGGTCATCTTTACTTTGTGTGAGCTAAGTATTGAATTCCTAAGTATTCAATTCCTATCTTTACCTTATGTGAGCTAAGTTGAGAGTATTTGACCTTAAAGTGGTTCACTGTTGTTCACCGAGTGTGAAGGAGGAGGAACTCTGATTCTAGGAGGGGCTTGCTCTTCTCCTACTGGCTTCATTGCAGCTCAGGTTCTGATCCTTTGAAATGGATGCCTGAGTGGAGTGGAGGGAAGAGCATGTGTTTGATATCTAGGCCCAAACCTGGGAATAGGCTTACCTGGGCTTGGTGCATTTTGATCTGAATGATTTGAAAATTCATGTTGAGATGTGTGGATTCTCACTACCACTTCCAGGAACATGAGCGCTGTTAACATCTCTGCCATCTCTTCTCTTTTAGACGTCAGGATTCTTGGACCCGTTCTTGGAGCAGAGATTTGAGTAACTTTCTCAAGTGCACGTTGACACACCGTATGTTTCTGTCAGTATCACCAAGGTTCAGTATGTCTCATGAATGTCCTTCGAGCCTGGTATTCTCTAGAGTTGTCTCCATGCAGGTATTCTCCATTGTAGCAGAACAACTCTCATCAATGTGTTCGCACCTCTCCTCAATCCGTTCCTCCAACTTTTCTGGCAGCTTATCTTCGTGTCTCCCATAAAGTCGAAGTCAAGAGGACTGGGTAAGTCGGAAAGTACCTTAGAGCCACACCAGTAAGATGATGACAGGCAGATCTTCCAATGTCTGCCCTTCCAGATTCTGGAAACTGACCCTTGAACTCAGGTCTTTGGGCAGCAACAGTATCTCGAAATTACACAGCATCCCGAACAAAAGACCTAAGCCAATCTCCACATAGGGCGGCAGGCCACAATCACACTGATCCACCCAAAGAATTCTGCCCAGTTACCTTGGATCCACCAGCCACAACAAGCCTCGCGGTACGCACCAACATTCCACCTGGAATCCTACAGGTAACTCCCATCCCCAGTGGTTGCTGCATTAAGTCAATGTTGGGGAGGGGCTGCAATATTCGAGAGGTTCCTAAGGGAAATGTGATTCTATCCACAAGGGTCCCATGGTCCTTTTCTCTTCCCTCTTTCCTTTTGTTCAGATCTGTATACACAGTACAAACGGAGGGAAGTGTGTCCATGTTCAGTTTATGGTATCACACGTCTTTAAACTTTCTAAAATTTCACAGTACACAGAGACCAACTCATGGAATCTCATGTTTGTGTAATACCCAGTCACCAAAAATACATATCCGTCTGTTGCTTTCTGCTGAAACACCCACACTCTTAGAAGATGGATCCATTTATTTCATGGGGGCCGAAATTCCAAGAAATGAAACCAATTCCAATGTGCACTTTCCTGTCTGTCTCTTTTGCTCTTAGTACAGTGTTGCAGAGCTACTTGTCTTTGTTATAGGCTTATGCCATTCCTTCCCTACGTAGGGTAGAATATGGCATTCATTCATCCTTTTGGAAGACTTGGAATTCTATATCACGTACTTTGACCAAATCTTAAAAAAAACCGTCGTTTTGGTTTTGTCACGATTAGCCCTTATGAATCAATATTTATGAATAAAAATGCACGCGTCTGTTTTCTGAATACAAGTGTGTTGAGTACATTCTAGCCGTGTTACTGGGTCGATGCGTGCTGAATGTTCCCTGACATCATTTTGAGTATTCTGTTTTGAATAATCATGGTTCTTTGGTATATGTCAGCCAACTGTAACCTTTTGGTGTTTGTTTGTTTTGCAAACACTTTAGGCCTTGCATCTCTCCTTTTGCTTCAGACAGAGAGTCATATAAGCTGATTCACTTAAGATAGTGCTTAATATCACCTATGGTTTCCTGCTTCCCTCTCCCATCTTTAAGATTTGGATGTCCTCCTTGACTTCTTCTTCTTTCTTCTTTGCAATTCATGGTCTTCTTGCATTTCCATTAATGGTTCTCTTACTTCGATTTCTTCTTGCTACTTTTCTACTAAGGTTAGGATTCTCAATTTTTGTTTTAGGTTCAGTCTCAAGCTGTTGATTTCTTTTAAGATGTGCTGGACAGTGAAACTCCATAGCTCTGCCGTTGTTACGAATCGCGGTCATTTGTCAGAGTCTACCCTAGATTGCAGCTTTTTCTCATTCAGGATATGGTCTATGTCCTGGCACCCCTCCACGTCCTGCAATATTCCTGCCTAGATATCAGCTTAATCCCCTCTGGAAGCTCTGTTGTGAATAATTTGCTTTCCTTGAGGTGCACTTTAGATCACTGGGATGATCATGAACTTTGTTTATTTGAATTCTACAGCTTCTTGTTGGTCTATTGGTATAGCACCTCTTTGGACGCTGTGTATTTCCTGAATTCGTATAGATGAACCTTTCTTGGCTTTCAGCAAATTTCATTCTGATTTTTGTACAAATGCCTTTACAGAATTTTTATTTTATCTCTTGCTTTCCATTTGGGACTCTTATGAGTCCTATTCTTTCATGCTTCCTCTTACCCCAGGATTCAACAGCGGTATTTGCATTGGTTTGCACTTGCTTTTCTATGTCTTCTTCTGATCGGGGGATTTCTGTTCCCCTGTCTTCACAGTCATTCACGAGTCCCTCTGCGTTATGTAGTCTGCTTAGGACTGATATTAGCCAATTTATTATCTCATCCATTGAGTTTTGTTATATTATTCTGTCATCTTTAGAGTTTCTCTTCCCCTTTTCTTGTATTCTGCCTTTTGTGATTCTGAGATACTGTTATTCTTTAGTGTTTTCCTCATCTATCTTTTCAATGCTTGCTCTGGAAGCGTTTTATCAGTCTAGTTGATTTAAGCTTATATTTTTAGCCTTCAATATCTTTGGAACTGAAAACGGTACTTCCTGTTTCTTTTACTATATTTCTTTTTCTCTACCCTTCAAGTACGATCAGGTATCTTGTATAGAATTATAGCGCTTGGTTAAGTGAAAAATTTAGTCTCCATGGTGTACGCAATTCCATGATATTAATGTGAGGACAATTTTCCCTAGACATTGATATCATGTCATTTTCCTGTGTGTGTAGCCTGGTATAACTCTAATTGATGGTGTTGCATTTGTTCGGATGAACACACCATAGTATTTCAATTAGTAGAACCCCATATTTATTACGCTAATCTCACAATTCTGTAAGGGAAAAGGGCATTTCCTCTCGTGGAAATGAAACTTCTAAAGGATTTCAGCTCTGCATTCTTCTGTATGTCATTTTGGAGTGTCTCCATAACTTCCAACAGACAGTGAACTTGTAATTTCTATTGCCATTGCAATGTCCCAATGTTACCAGTCCTTCCCAGATTTTCTCTGTCTACAGAAACACCAGTGGAAACGTATGTATGGATGTCATAGTTCAGGGCCTGCTGGAATGATCCCTCAGAGCGACATATGTGTCCTCGGTGCAGTACCATGTCAGCCGGTCCAAAATATAGCATCAGCATTTTGGAGATAATGCTGAAGGAATTGCTTCATCTTTTCACGATGTGGACTTTGACCACTATTTCTTGTTCCCTCATCCTTCAGTCATGGGTTCATGAAGGCAACCACAGAGCTGTTCTACATCCTCTGCCTCAAACCAGACCGTAATCCCAGTCCAGGTTTCGAATGTAGCAGATCCTAAAACTTTTAATACTGATTTCAACCCCAACGCATCCTGGAACCCTGAGAACAGATGCATGATATCTCTGATTGAGCCCCACACGTGCTCTATTGGCAAAATGCCAAATTGGTCCCTGGTCCTGCAGATGCAGTGGATGTGGCCGTAGGACATTTCGATAAACTCAACCTCACGCGCCGGTGTGGTTGCTGTCTCACTGAGGTCACAGTTCTCTTTGCTCTCTTGATAGGACACACCATAACCCACAACGCACTGTAGATACCTGAGTTCTGCGTGTGCCATCATCCGTAGTCCTATCCCTCTTTTCCCGATGCCTCTGCTAGCTCAGATTTGGCAGCTCGGATTTTGGTCTCAGATTCAATTGTGGGAATATTTTGTGCTGATTTTTTTTGATTTCTGTCAGCCAAGAATCTGCTGTGCACTCTTCTAACACTCAGCGCATCAACTTGAATCCCATGTGTGCCACCCGCTTCAGAGTGTACGTCCAAGTAAACAGTTTCACCTTTGATGCTTCATTACCAGAGATCAGATCTTGCACAGGTTTCCATTCTCTACTTTGCCTTCTCCTGCTTCCAGGTTTTCTGAGGCCTCATCATGTCTTTGGAAATAACAGACCACTCTTCAGCAAGTGTCCTGTGCCAAGGGCTGGGTGAGTGGGTGTTTACAATGCTGTGTGTATGGGAGCGAGTGAGAGCAGGTTGCACTGGTTCTCTGCCTACTGGGCATCGATATATCAACACTTTCCCCTTAGAATTCACTGAAATTGGATGTTTGTTTTTGTCTGCTTTCTATACAACCATGATCGGAGGGATTTTCCGAAGACTCCAGCGGTGACATTATGTTGATAACGAAGTTGCTGACTTTAAGAAGTATAATAGTATTGATATCCGTTTTTTGGGATTTATATGAAAGTGAAATAAGTTTTTGAAAATTACTAAATCAACCTAGAAGCCAGACTTGTCAATTTTTGTAACATTTTGTCAGCTCTAAGGAAAAAATAGACAGACTCAATTTAAAACAGCATTCCAAATGTTTGAAGGTGACATGCCAATTTTTTCCTGTTGAAGACTCCAACAAAAATAGGAACCATGAAATACCTATTGGAACAATGAAATAACCCCGAACCTGGGTTTCCCTTGTGCATGCGTTGCCCTGTGCTGCCAATGACACATACTAGGCAATGTTGGCATTTCAAGGAGTAACATTCCTCTCTAGGAATATACAAGAAACAGTATACAAAATATACACATTTAGGCTTGATTCAAAAGCACCTACAGGCATTTAACTATGAGAAACCTGCTGCAGCTCTGGTAGGCTATTGAGGACCAGGTGTTCTTCTATCAGTAATGAGAAAGTTCAATCATATGATCATGTAGGCTAAGGCATTTTAACACAACCAAATCTGCACCTCCATGATATATTAAACACGGGGCTTGATCGAAGGGAAAGACGGTCCACATAAAATGTGTCTTTAATGTGTTTGGCCACTTATACAGTTCAGTTCACTATCTGATTTTAATAATTAGCTATACTGCCTTGAGAAACTGAGGCCTAATACATATTCAAGTTCAGTCAAAGATTCCCCACACTTACAACAATCCTTTCAGCCCAAAGAAGACATAAAACCAGCATTTGCTGAATCTAGGGGAAGGTCATCTTTACTTTGTGTGAGCTAAGTATTGAATTCCTAAGTATTCAATTCCTATCATTACCTTATGTGAGCTAAGTTGAGAGTATTTGACCTTAAAGTGGTTCACTGTTGTTCACCGAGTGTGAAGGAGGAGGAACTCTGATTCTAGGAGGGGCTTGCTCTTCTCCTACTGGCTTCATTGCAGCTCAGGTTCTGATCCTTTGAAATGGATGCCTGAGTGGAGTGGAGGGAAGAGCATGTGTTTGATATCTAGGCCCAAACCTGGGAATAGGCTTACCTGGGCTTGGTGCATTTTGATCTGAATGATTTGAAAATTCATGTTGAGATGTGTGGATTCTCACTACCACTTCCAGGAACATGAGCGCTGTTAACATCTCTGCCATCTCTTCTCTTTTAGACGTCAGGATTCTTGGACCCGTTCTTGGAGCAGAGATTTGAGTAACTTTCTCAAGTGCACGTTGACACACCGTATGTTTCTGTCAGTATCACCAAGGTTCAGTATGTCTCATGAATGTCCTTCGAGCCTGGTATTCTCTAGAGTTGTCTCCATGCAGGTATTCTCCATTGTAGCAGAACAACTCTCATCAATGTGTTCGCACCTCTCCTCAATCCGTTCCTCCAACTTTTCTGGCAGCTTATCTTCGTGTCTCCCATAAAGTCGAAGTCAAGAGGACTGGGTAAGTCGGAAAGTACCTTAGAGCCACACCAGTAAGATGATGACAGGCAGATCTTCCAATGTCTGCCCTTCCAGATTCTGGAAACTGACCCTTGAACTCAGGTCATTGGGCAGCAACAGTATCTCGAAATTACACAGCATCCCGAACAAAAGACCTAAGCCAATCTCCACATAGGGCGGCAGGCCACAATCACACTGATCCACCCAAAGAATTCTGCCCAGTTACCTTGGATCCACCAGCCACAACAAGCCTCGCGGTACGCACCAACATTCCACCTGGAATCCTACAGGTAACTCCCATCCCCAGTGGTTGCTGCATTAAGTCAATGTTGGGGAGGGGCTGCAATATTCGAGAGGTTCCTAAGGGAAATGTGATTCTATCCACAAGGGTCCCATGGTCCTTTTCTCTTCCCTCTTTCCTTTTGTTCAGATCTGTATACACAGTACAAACGGAGGGAAGTGTGTCCATGTTCAGTTTATGGTATCACACGTCTTTAAACTTTCTAAAATTTCACAGTACACAGAGACCAACTCATGGAATCTCATGTTTGTGTAATACCCAGTCACCAAAAATACATATCCGTCTGTTGCTTTCTGCTGAAACACCCACACTCTTAGAAGATGGATCCATTTATTTCATGGGGGCCGAAATTCCAAGAAATGAAACCAATTCCAATGTGCACTTTCCTGTCTGTCTCTTTTGCTCTTAGTACAGTGTTGCAGAGCTACTTGTCTTTGTTATAGGCTTATGCCATTCCTTCCCTACGTAGGGTAGAATATGGCATTCATTCATCCTTTTGGAAGACTTGGAATTCTATATCACGTACTTTGACCAAATCTTAAAAAAAACCGTCGTTTTGGTTTTGTCACGATTAGCCCTTATGAATCAATATTTATGAATAAAAATGCACGCGTCTGTTTTCTGAATACAAGTGTGTTGAGTACATTCTAGCCGTGATACTGGGTGGATGCATGCTAAATGATCCCTGACATCATTTTGAGTATTCTGTTTTGAATAATCAAGGTTTTTTGTTATATGTCATCCAACTGTAACCTTTTGTTGTTTGTTTGTTTTGCAAACACTTTAGGCCTTGCATCTCTCCTTTTGCTTCAGACAAAGTGTCATATAAGCTGATTCACTTAAGATAGTGCTTAATATCACCTATGGTTTCCTGCTTCCCTCTCCCATCTTTAGGTTTTCGATGTCCTCCTTGACTCCTTCTTCTTTTTTCTTTGCAATTCATGGTCTTCTTTCATTTCCATTAATGGTTCTCTTATTTCTATTTCTTCTTGCTTCTTTTCTACTAAGGTTAGTATTCTCAATATTTGTTTTAGGATTAGTCTCAAACTGTTGATTTCATTTAAGATTTGCTGGTCAGTGAAACTCCCTTGCTCTGGCGTTGTTAGGAATCGCGGTCAGTATCACCAAAGTTCAGTATTCGGGTCTCCCTTGTGCATGTGTTGCCCTTTGCTTAAAATGACACATACTAGGCAATGATGGCATTTCAAGGAGTAACATTCCTCTCTAGGAATATACAAGATACAGTGTACAAAATCTACAGATTTTGGCTTGATTCCAAAACCAACTAGAGGCATTTAACTATGAGAAAACTGCTGCAGCTATGCTAGGCTACTTAGAACCAGGTGCTCTTCTATCAGAGATGAGAACGCTTCATCTTACGATCATGTAGGCTAAGGCAATTTAACACAACCAAATCTGCACCTCCATGATATATTACACCCGGGGCTTGACGGAAGGGAAAGACGGTCCACATAACCTGTGTCTTTAATGTGTTTGGAAATTTATACGGTTTAGTTCACTATCTGACTTATAATAATTACATATACTGCCTTGAAAAACTGTGGCCTAATACATATTCAAGTTCATTCAAAGATTCCCCTCACTTACCACACTCCCTTCAGCCCAAAGAAGACATAACCCCAGCATTTGCTGAATCTAGGGGAAGGTCATCATTACTTTGTGTGAGCTAAGTATTGAATTCCTAAGTATTCAATTCCTATCATTACTTTTTGTGAGCTAATTTGAGAGTATTTGACCTTAAAGTGTTTCACTGTTGTTCACCGAGAGTGAAGGAGGAGGAACTCTGATTCTAGGAGGGGTTTGCTCTTCTCCTACTGGCTTCATTGCAGCTCAGGTTCTGATCCTTTGAAATGGATGCCTGAGTGGAGTGGAGGGAAGAGCAAATGTTTGATATCTAGGGGCAAACATGGGAATAGGCTTACCTGGGCTTGGGTCATTTAGTTCTGAATGATTTGTAAATGCATATTGAGATGTGTGGATTCTCAATACCACTTCCAGGAACATGAGCGCTGTTAACATCTCTGCCATCTCTTCTCTTTTAGACGTCAGGAATCTTAGACCAGTTCTTGGAGCAGAGATTCGAGTAACTTTCTCAAGTGCATGTTGACACTCCGTATGTTTATGTCAGTATCACCAAGGTTCAGTATGTCTCATGAATGTATTTCGAGCCTGGTATTCTCTAGAGTTGTCTCCATGCAGGTATTCTCCATTGTAGCGGAACAACTCTCATCAATGTGTTCGCACCTATCCTCAATCCGTGCCTCCAGCTTTTCTGCCAGCTTCTCTTCGTGTCTCCCATAAAGTCGAAGTCAAGATGACTGGGTATGTCCAAAAGTACCGCGGAGCCACAACAGTAAGCTGATGACAGGCAGATCTTCCACTGTCTGCCCTTTCAGATTCTGGAAACTGACCCTTGAACTCAGGTCTTTGTGCAGCAGCAGTATCTCGAAATTACACAGCTTCCCGAACAAAAGACCTAAGCCAAACTCCACATAGGGTTGTAGGCCCTCCATCACACTGATCCACCCAAAGAATTCTGCCCAGTTACCTTGGATCCACCAGCCACAACAAGCCTCGCGGTACACACCAACATTCTACCTGGAATCCAACCGGTAACTGCCATCCCCAGTGGTTGCGGCATTAAATCAGTTTTGGGGGAGGGGCTGCATTATTCCAGAGGTTCCTAAATGAAATGTGATTCTATCCACAAGGGTCCCATGTTACTTTTCTCTTTCCTCTTTGCTTTTGTTCAGAGCTGTATACACAGTACAAAGGGAGGGAATATTTTCCATGTTAAATTTATGGATTCACACGTCTTTAAACTTTCTAAAAGTTCACAGTACACAGAGACCGACTCAAGGAAACTCATGTTTGTGTAATATCCAGTCACCCAGAATACATATCTGTCTGTTTCTTTTTGTTAAAACACCCACACTCTCAGAAGATGGATCCATTTTTTTCATGGGGGCTGAAATTCCAAGAAATGAAACCAATTCCAATGTGCACATTCCTGTCTGTCTCTTTGGTCTTAGTACAGTGTTGCAGAGCTACTTGTCTTTGTTATTGGCTTATAACAAACTATATTCCTTCCCTACGTAGGGTAGAATATGGCATTCATTCATCCTGTTGGAAGACTTGTAATTCTATATCACGTACTTTGACCAAATCTTAAACAAAACCGTCGTTTGTGTTGGGTCACGATAAGCACTTATGAATCAATATTTATGAATAGCAATGCACGCGTCTGTTTTCTGAATACAAGTGTGTTGAATACATTCTAGCCGTGATACTGGGTGGATGCGTCCTGAATGATCCCTGACATCATTTTGAGTATTCTGTTTTGAATAATCATGGTTCTTTGGTATATGTCAGCCAACTGTAACCTTTTGGTGTTTGTTTGTTTTGCAAACACTTTAGGCCTTGCATCTCTCCTTTTGTTTCAGACAGAGAGTCATATAAGCTGATTCACTTAAGATAGTGCTTAATATCACCTATGGTTTCCTGCTTCCCTCTCCCATCTTTAGGTTTTCGATGTCCTCCTTACCTTCTTCTTATTTCTTCTTTGCAATTCATGGTCTTCTTGCATTTTCATTATTGGTTCTCTTAATTCCATTTCTTCTTTCTACTTTTCTTCTAAGGATAGGATTCTCAATTTTTGTTGTAAGATCAGTCTCAAACTGTTGATTTCTTTTAAGATTTGCTGCTCAGTGAAATTCCCTAGCTCTGCCGTTGTTAGGAATCGCGGTCATTTGGCATAGTCTACCCTAGATTGCAGATTTTTCTCATTCAGGATATGGTGTAGGTCCTGGCATCATTCACCGTCCTACAATATTTCTGCCGAGATATCAGCTGAAACCCCTCTGGAGGCTGTGTTGTGAATAATTTGCTTTCCTTGAGGTGCACTTTAGATCACTGTGATGATTATGAACTTTGTTTATTTGAATTCTAGGGCTGTTTGTTTGTCTATTGGAATTCCATCTCCTTTGGACGCTGTGTACTTCCTGAATTCGTATAGATGAACCTTTCTTGGCTTTCCGCAATTTTCATTCTGATTTTTGTACAAATGCCTTTGCAGAATTTTTATTTTATCTCTTGATTTCCATTTGGGACTCTTATGAGTCCTATTCTTTCATGCTTCCCCTTACCCCAGGATTCAACAGCGATATTTGCGTTGGTTTGCACTTGCTTTTCTATGTTTTCTTCTGATCGGGGATTTCTGTTCCCGTGTCTTCGCTGTCATTCATGAGTCCCTCTGCGTTATCTAGTCTGCTTAGGACTGATATTAGCCAAGTTATTATCTCATCCATTGAGTTTTCTTATATTATTTTGTCTTCTTTCGAGTTTCTCTTCACCTTTTCTGGTATTCTGCCTTTTGTGATTCTGAGATACTGTTGTTTTTAAGTGTTTTCCTCACCTCCTTATTCAATGCTTGCTCTGGTAGCGTTTTAACCGTCTAGTTGTTTGAAAGCTTATTTTTTGGTCCTTTAAACTCTTTGGAACTGAAAATGGTACTTCCTTTTAATTTTACTATACTTCTTTTTCTCTACTGTTCAAGTACTGTCAGGTATCTTGTATAGACTTATAGCGCTTGGTTAAGGGAAAAATTTAGTCTCCTTGGTGTACGCAATTCCATGATATTACTGTGAGGACAATTTTCCCTAGACGTTGATGCCATGTCCTTTTCCTGTGTGAGTTGTCTTTTATATCTCTAATTGCTGGTTTTGCTTTTGTTCGGATTAACACACCATAGTATTTTAATTAGTAGAACCTCATATTTATTACGTTAATCTCACAATTCTGTAAGGGAACAGGGCACTCCCTTCGTGGAAATGAAACTTCTAAATGTTTTCAGCTCTGCATTCTTTTTTATGTCATTTTGGAGTGTCTCCATAACATCCAACAGACAGTGAACTTGTACTTTCTATTGCCATTGCAATGTCCCAATGTTACCAGTCCTTCCCAGATTTTCTGTGTCTACAGGAACATCAGTGGAAACGTATGTATGGATGTCATAGTTCAGGGCCTGCTGGAATGATCCCTCAGACCGACCTATGTGTCCTCAGTGCAGTACCATGTCAGCCCGTCCAAAATATAGCATCTGCATTTTGGAGATAATGCTGAAGGAAATGCTTCATCTTCTTACATTGTGGAGTTTGACCACAATTCTTTGTTCCCTCATCCTTCAGTCATGGGTTCACGAAGGCAACCACAGAGCTGTTCCGCATCCTCTGCCTTTAAACAGACCGTAATCCCAGTCCAAGTTACGAATGTAGCAGATCCTAAAACTTTTAATACTGTGTTCACCCCAACGCCCCCTGGAACACTGAGATCAGATGCATGATACCTCTGATTGAGCCCCACACTTGCTCTATTGGCAAAATGCCAAATTGGTTCCTGGTCCTGCAGATGCAGTGGATTTGGCCATTGTTCATTTCGATAAACTCAACCTCACGCACCAGTGTGGTTGCTGTCTCATTGAGGTCAGAGTTCTCTTTGCTCTCTTGATAGGACCCACCATAACCCACAACGCACTGTAGATACCTGAGTTCTGCATGTGCCATCATCCGTAGAACTATCCCTCATTTCCCGCTGCCTCTGCTAGCTCAGATTTGGCAGCTCGGCTCTCGGTCAAAGATTCATTTGTGGGAGTATTTTGTGCTGATTTTTTTGAGTTCTGTCAGCCAAGCATCTGCTGTGCACACTTCTAACACTCAGCGCATCAACTTGAATCCCATGTGTTCCGCCCGCTTCAGAGTGTACGTACAAGTAAAACAGTTTCACCTTTGATGCTCCATTACCAGAGATCAGATCCTGCACTGGTTTCCATTCTCTACTTTGCCTTCTCCTGCTTCCAGGTTTTCTGAGGCCTCATCATGTCTTTGGAAATAACAGACCACTCTTCAGCAAGTGTCCTGTGTCAAGGGCTGGGTGAGAGTGTGTTTACAATGCTGTGTGTATGGGAGCGAGTGAGAGCAGGTTGCACTGGTTCTCTGCCTACTGGGCATCGATAAATCAACAATTTCCCCTTAGAATTCACTGAAATTGGATGTTTGTTTATCTCTGTTTCTATACAGCCATGATCAGAGGGATTTTCTGAAGACTCCAGCGTTGACATTATGTTGATAACGCAGTTGTTGTCTTTAAGAAGTATAAGAGTATTGATTTACAAGTTTTGGGATTTATATGGAAGTGAATTTAGTTTTTGAAAATTACTAAATCAACCTAGATGCCAGACTTGTCAATTTTTGTAACATTTTGTCAACTCTAAGGAAAAAAGAGACAGACTCAATGTAAAATAGCAGTCCAAAAGTATGAAGGTGACATGTCAATATTTTACTGATGAAGCCTCCAACAACAATAGGAACCATGTAATACCTATTGGACCATGAAATAGCCCCGAACCTGTGTTTCCCTTGTGCATGTGTTGCCCTTTGCTGCCAATGACACATACTAGGCAATGTTGGCATTTCAAGGAGTAACATTCCTCTCTAGGAATATACAAGTTACAGTGTACAAAATATACAGATTTAGGCTTAATTCCAAAATCACCTAGAGGCATTTAACTATGAGAAAACTGCTGCAGCTCTGCTAGGCTACTGAGAACCAGGTGTACTTCTATCAGTGATGAGAACGGTTCATCTTACGATCATGTAGGCTAAGGCAATTTAACACAACCAAATCTGAACCTCCATGATAAATTATACCCGGGTCTTGACGGAAGGGAATGACGGTCCACATAACCTGTGTCTTTAACGTTTTTGGCCACTTATACGTTTTAGATCACTATCTGACTTATAATGATTACATATACTGAATTGAAAAACTGAGGCCTAATATATATTCAAGTTCAGTCAGTGATTCCCGTCACTTACCACACACCCTTCAGCCCAAAACAGACATTACCCCAGAATTTGCTGAATCTAGGGGAAGGTCATCATTACATTGTGTGAGCTAAGTATTGAATTCCTAAGTATTCAATTCCTATCATTACATCTTGTGAGCTAAGTTGAGAGTAGTTGACCTTAAAGGGGTTCACTGTTTTTCACCGAGTGTGAAGTAGGAGGAACACTGATTATAGGATTGGCTTGATCTTCTCCTACTGGCTTCATTGCAGCTCAGATTCTGATCCTTTGAAATGGATGCCTGAGTGGAGTGGAGGGAAGAGCAACTATTTGATATCTAGGCCCAAACCTGGGAGTAGGCTTACCTCGGCTTGGTGCATTTTGGTATGAATGATTGGTAAATGCATGTTGAGATGTGTGGATTCTCACAACCAATTCCAGGAACATGAGTGCTGTTAACATCTCTGCCATCTCTTCTCTTTTAGACGTCAGGAATCTTGGACCCGTTCTAGGAGCAGAGATTCGAGTAACTTTCTCAAGTGCACGTTGACACTCCGAATGTTTATGTCAGTATCACCAAAGTTCAATATGTCTCATGAATGCCTTTCAAGCCTGGAATTTTCTAGAGTAGTCTCCATGCAGGTATTCTGCTTTGTAGCAGAACAACTCTCATCAATGTGTTCGCACCTCTCCTCAATCAGTGCGGCCAGCTTTTCTGCCAGATTCTCTTCGTGTCTCCCATAAAGTCGAAGTCAAGAGGACTGGGTAAGTCGGAAAGTACCTTAGAGCCACACCAGTAAGATGATTACAGGCAGATTTTCAAATGTCTGCCCTTTCAGATTCTGGAAACTGACCCGTGAACTCAGGTCTTTGGGCAGCAGCAGTATCTCGAAATTACACAGCTTCCCAAAAAAAGAGCTAAGCCAATCTCCACATAGGGTGGCAGGCCCTCCATCACACTGATCCACCCAAAGAATTCTGCCCAGTTACCTTGGATCCACCAGCCACAACAAGCCTCGCGGTACACACCAACTTTCCACCTGGAATCCAACCGGTAACTGCCATCCCCAGTGGTTGCTGCATTAAGTCAGTTTTGGGGGAGGGGCTGCATTAGTCGAGAGGTTCCTAAGGGAAATGTGATTCTATCCACAAGGGTCCCATGGTCCTTTTCTCTTCCCTCTTTCCTTTTGTTTAGATCTCTATACACAGTACAAACGGAGGGAATTGTGTCCATGTTCAGTTTATGTTTTCACACGTCTTTAAACTTTCTAAAAGTTCACAGTACACAGAGACCCACTCATGGAAACTCATGTTTGTGTAATATCCAGTCACCCAGAATACATATCCGTCTGTTGCTTTCTGCTGAAACACCCACTCTCTCAGATGATGGATCCATTTTTTTCATGGGTGCTGAAATTCCAAGAAATGAAACCAATTCCAATGTGCACTTTCCTGTCTGTCCCTTTTGCTCTTAGTACAGTGTTGCAGAGCTACTTGTCTTTGTTATAGGCTTATGCCATTCCTTCCCTACGTAGGGTAGAATATGGCATTCATTCATCCTGTTGGAAGACTTGTAATTCTTTATCACGTACTTTGACCAAATCTTAAAAAAAACCGTCGTTTGGGTTGGGTCACGATAAGCACTTATGAATCAATATTTATGAATAGCAATGCACGCGTCTGTTTTCTGAATACAAGTGTGTGGAGTACATTCTAGCCGTGATACTGGGTCGATGCGTGCTGAATGATCCCTGACATCATTTTGAGTATTCGGTTTTGAATAAGCTTGGTTCTTTGGTATATGTCAGCCAACTGTAACCTTTTGGTGTTTGTTTGTTTTGCAAACACTTTAGGCCTTGCATCTCTCCTTTTGCTTCAGACTGAGAGTCATATAAGCTGATTCACTTAAGATAGTGCTTAATATCACCTATGGTTTCCTGCTTCCCTCTCCCATCTTTAGGTTTTCGATGTCCTCCTTGCCTTCTTCTTCTTTCTTCTTTGCAATTCATGGTCTTCTTGCATTTCCATTAATGGTTCTCTTAATTCCATTTCTTCTTTCTACTTTTATTCTAAGGATAGGATTCTCAATGTTTGTTGTAGGATCAGTCTCAAACTGTTGATTTCTTTTAAGATTTGCTGCTCAGTGAAATTCCCTAGCTCTGCCGTTGTTAGGAATCGCGGTCATTATGAATAGTCTACCCTAGATTGCAGATTTTTCTCATTCAGGTTATGGTCTATGTCCAGGCACCCCTCCCCATCCTGCAATATTTCTGCCGAGATATCTGCTGAAACCCCACTGGAGCCTCTGTTGTGAATAATTTGCTTCCCTTGAGGTGCCCTTTAGATCACTGGGATGAAAATGAACTTTGTTTATTTGAATTCTAGAGCTGCTTGTTGGACTATTGGGATTCCACCTCCTTTGGACACTTTGTAGTTCCTGAATACGTATTGATGAACCTTTCTTGGCTTTCAGCAAGTTTCATTCTGATTTTTGTACAAATGCCTTTACAGAATTTTTATTTTATCTCTTACTTTCCATTTGGGACTCTTATGAGTCCTATCCTTTCATGCTTCCTCTTACTCCAGGATTCAACAGCGATATTTGCATTGGTTTGCTCTTGCTTTTCTATGTCTTCTTCTGATCGAGGGATTTCTGTTCCCGTGTCTTCGCAGTCATGCACGAGTCCCTCTGCGTTATCTAGTCTGCTTAGGACTGACATTAGCCAAGTTATTTTCTCACCCATTGAGTTTTCTTATATTATTTTGTCTTCTTTAGAGTTTCTCTTCCCCTTTTCTGGTATTCTGCCTTTTGTGATTCTGAGATACTTTTGTTCTTTAGTGTTTCCTTACCTCCTATTTCAATGCTTGCTCTGGTAGAGTTTTAACCATCTAGATGATGGAAAGATAATTTTTTGGGCCTTCAGTCTCTTTGGAACTGAAAATGGTACTTCCTGTTTCTTTTACTATACTTCTTTTTCTCTACTGTTCAAGTACTATCAGGTAGCTAGTATAGACTTATAGCGCTTGGTTAAGTGAAAACTTTAGTCTCCTTGGTGTACGCAATTCCATGATATTACTGTGAGGACAAATTTCCGTAGACATTGATGCCATGTCCTTTTCCTGTGTGTGTTGTCTGGTATTTCTCTAATTGCTGGTGTTTTTTTGTTCGGATGAACACACCATAGTATTTCAATTAGTAGGACCTCATATTTATTACGCTAATCTCACAATTCTGTAAGGGAACAGGGCACTTCCTCTCTTGGAAATGAAACTTCTTAATGTTTTCAGCTCTGCATTCTTCTGAATGTCATTTTGTAGTGTCTCCATAACATCCAACAGACAGTGAACTTGTACTTTATATTGCCATTGCAATGTCCCAATGTTACCAGTCCTTCCCAGATTTTTTCTGTCTACAGAAACACCAGTGGAAACGTATGTCTGGATGTCATAGTTCAGGGCCTGCTGGAATGATCCCTCAGACCGACCTATGTGTCCTCGGTGCAGTACCATGTCAGCCAGTCCAAAATATAGCATTTTCATTTTGGAGATAATGCTGAAGGGAATACTTCATCTTCTCACGATATGGATTTTGACGACTCTTCCTTGTTCCCTCATCCTTCAGTCATATGTTCACGAAGGCAACCACAGAGCTGTTCCGCATCCTCTGCCTCAAACCAGACCGTAATCCCAGTCCAGGTTACGAATGTAGCAGATTCTAAAATTTTAATACTGATTTCAACATCAACGCCCCCTGGAAACCTCAGACCAGATGCATGATATCTCTGATTGAGCCCCACACGTGCTCTACTGGCAAAATGCCAAATTGGTCCCTGGTCCTGCATATGCAGTGGATGTGGGCGTTGGACATATTGATAAACTCAACTTCACGCACCACGGTGGTTGCTGTCTCACTGAGGTCACAGTTTTCTTGCTCTCTTGATAGGACACACCATAACCCACAATGCACTGTAGATAGCTGAGTTCTGCGTGTGCCATCATCCGTAGCCCTATCCCTCTTTTCCCGCTGCCTCTGCTAGCTCTGATTTGGCAGCACGGATCTTGGTCTCAGATTCAATTGTGGGAATATTTTGTGCTGATTTTTTTGAGTTCTGTCAGCCAAGCATCTGCTGTGCACTCTTCTAACACTCAGGGCATCAACTTGAATCCCATGTGTTCCGCCCGCTTCAGAGTGTACGTCCAAGTAAACAGTTTCACTATTGATGCTCCATTACCAGAGATCAGATCCTGCACTGGTTTCCATTCTCTACTTTAACTTCTCCTGCTTCCAGGTTTTCTGAGGCCTCATCATGTCTTTGGAAATAACAGACCACTCTTCAGCAAGTGACCTGTGCCAAGGGCTGGGTGAGTGTGTGTTTACAATGCTGTGTGTATGGGAGCGAGTGGGAGCAGGTTGCACTTGTTCTCTGCCTACTGGGCATCGATAAATCAACATTTTCCCCATAGAATTCACTGAAATTGGATGTTTGTTTATCTTTGCTTTCTATACACCCATGATCGGAGGGATTTTCTGAAGACTCCAGCGTTGACATTATGTTGATAACGCAGTTGCTGTCTTTAAGTAGTATAAGAGTATTGATTTACATGTTTTGGGATTTATATGAAAGTGAAGTTAGTTTTTGAAAATTACTAAATCAACCTAGATGCCAGACTTGTCAATTTTTGTAACATTTTGTCAGCCCTAAGGAAAAAAGAGACAGACTCAATGTAAAATAGCAGTCCAAAATTATGAAGGTGATATGTCAATATTTTACTGATGAAGCCTCCAACAACAACAGGAACCATGAAATACCTATTGGACCATGAAATAGCCACGAACCTGGGTTTCCCTTGTGCATGTGTTGCCCTTTGCTTCCAATGACACATACTAGGCAATGTTGGCATTTCAAGGAGTAACATTCCTCTCTAGGAATATACAAGTTACAGTGTACAAAATATACAGATTTAGGCTTAATTCCAAAATCACCTAGAGGCATTTAACTATGAGAAAACTGCTGCAGCTCTGCTAGGATACTGAGAACCAGGTGTACTTCTATCAGTGATGAGAACACTTCATCTTACGATCATGTAGGCTAAGGCAATTTAACACAACCAAATCTGCACCTCCATGATATATTATACCCGGGGCTTGACGGAAGTGAAAGACGGTCCACATAACCTGTGCCTTTAAAGTTTTTGGCCACGTATACATTTTAGTTCACTATCTGAGTTATAAAAATTTCATATTCTGAATTGAAAAACTGAGGCCTAATACATATTCAAGTTCAGTCAAAGATTCCCGTCACTTACCACACTCCCTTCAGCCCAAAGAAGACATAACCCCAGCATTTGCTGAATCTAGGGGAAGGACATCATTACTTTGTGTGAGCTAAGTATTGAATTCCTAAGTATTCAATTCCTATCATTAATTTTTTGAGCTAAGTTGAGAGTATTTGACCATAAAGGGGTTCACTGTTGTTCACCGAGTGTGAAGGAGGAGGAACTCTGATTCTAGGAGGGGCTTGACCTTCTCCTACAGGCTTCATTGCAGCTCAGGTTCTGATCCTTTGAAATTTATGCCTGAGTGGAGTGGAGGGAAGAGCAAGTGTTTGATATCTAGGTGCAAACCTGGGAATAGGCTTACCTGGTCTTGGTGCATTTTGGTCTGAATGATTTGTAAATGCATGTTGAGATGTGTGGATTCTCACTACCACTTCCAGGAACATGAGCGCTGTTAACATCTCTGCCATCTCTTCTCTTTTAGACGTCAGGATTCTTGGACCCGTTCTTGGAGCAAAGATTCGAGTAACTTTCTCAAGTGCACGTTGACACTCCGTATGTTTATTTCAGTATCACCAAGGTTCAATATTTCGCATGAATGCCTTTCAAGCCTGGTATTCTCTAGAGTAGTCTCCATGCAGGTATTCTCCATTGTAGCAGAACAACTCTCATCAATGTGCTCGCACCTCTCCTCAATCCGTGTGGCCAGCTTTTATGCCAGCTTCTCTTCGTGTCTCCAATAAAGTTGAAGTCAAGAGGACTGGGTAAGGCGGAAAGTACCGCGAAAGCACACCAGTAAGCTGATGACAGGCAGATCTTCCACTGTCGGCCCTTTCAGATTCTGGAAAGTGACTCGTGAACTCAGGTCTTTGGGCAGCAGCAGAATCTCGAACTTACACAGCTTCCCGAAAAAAAGACCTTAGATAACCTCCACATAGGGCGGCAGGCCCTCCATCACACTGATCCACCCAAAGAATTCTGCCCAGTTACCTTGGATCCACCAGCCACAACAAGCCTCGCGGTACACACCAATATTTCACCTGGAATCCATCCGGTAACTGCCATCCCCAGTGGTTGCTGCATTAAGTCAGTGTTGGGGGAGGGGCTGCATTAGTCGAGAGGTTCCTAAGGGAAATGTGATTCTATCCACAAGGGTTCCATTGTCCTTTTCCCTTCCCTTTTTCCTTTTGTTCAGATATCTATACAAATTACAAACGGAGGGAAGAGTGTCCATGTTCAGTTTATGGTTTCACACGTCTTTAAACTTTCTAAAAGTTTACAGTACACAGAGACCCACTCATGGAAACTCATGTTTGTGTAATATCCAGTCACCCAGAATACATATCCGTCTGTTGCTTTCTGCTGAAACACCCACTCTCTCACAAGATGGATCCATTTATTTCATGGGGGCTGAAATTCCAAGAAATGAAACCAATTCCAATGTGCACTTTCCTGTCTGTCCCTTTTGCTCTTAGTACAGTGTTGCAGAGCTACTTGTCTTTGTTATAGGCTTATGCCATTCCTTCCCTACGTAGGGTAGAATATGGCATTCATTCATCCTGTTGGAAGACTTGGAATTCTATATCACGTACTTTGACCAAATCTTAAACAAAACCGTCGTTTGGGTTGGGTCACGATAAGCACTTATGAATCAATATTTATGAATAGCAATGCACGCGTCTGTTTTCTGAATACAAGTGTTTTGAGTACATTCTAGCCTTGATACTGGGTCGATGCGTGCTGAATGATCCCTGACATCATTTTGAGTATTCTGTTTTGAATAATCATGGTTCTTTGGTATATGTCAGCCAACTGTAACCTTTTGGTGTTTGTTTGTTTTGCAAACACTTTAGGCCTTGCATCTCTCCTTTTGTTTCAGACAGAGAGTCATATAAGCTGATTCACTTAAGATAGTGCTTAATATCACCTATGGTTTCCTGCTTCCCTCTCCCATCTTTAGGTTTTCGATGTCCTCCTTGCCTTCTTCTTCTTTCTTCTTTGCAATTCATGGTCTTCTTGCATTTCCATTAATGGTTCTCTTAATTCCATTTCTTCTTTCTACTTTTATTCTAAGGATAGGATTCTCAATGTTTGTTGTAGGATCAGTCTCAAACTGTTGATTTCTTTTAAGATTTGCTGCTCAGTGAAATTCCCTAGCTCTGCCGTTGTTAGGAATCGCGGTCATTTGGCATAGTCTACCCTAGATTGCAGATTTTTCTCATTCAGTATATGGTCTATGTCCTGGCACCATTCACCGTCCTACAATATTTCTGCCGAGATATCAGCTGAAACCCCACTGGAGGCCCTGTTGTGAATAATTTGCATTCCTTGAGATGCACTTTAGATCACTGTGATGATCATGAACTTTGTTTATTTGAATTCTAGAGCTGCTTGTTGGACTATTGGGATTCCACCTCCTTTGGACACTGTGTACTTCCTGAATACGTACAGATGAACCTTTCTTGGCATTCAGCAAGTTTCATTCTGATTTTTGTTCAAATGCCTTTACAGAATTTTTATTTTATCACTTGCTTTCCATTTGGGATTCTTATGAGTCCTATTCTTTCATGCTTCCTCTTACTCCAGGATTCAACAGCGATATTTGCATTGGTTTTCTCTTGCTTTTCTATGTCTTCTTCTGATCGAGGGATTTCTGTTCCCGTGTCTTCGCAGTCATGCACGAGTTCCTCTGCGTTATCTAGTCTGCTTAGGACTGACATTAGCCAAGTTATTTTCTCATCCATTGAGTTTTCTTATATTATTTTGTCTTCTTTAGAGTTTCTCTTCCCCTTTTCTGGTATTCTGCCTTTTGTGATTCTGAGATACTTTTGTTCTTTAGTGTTTCCTCACCTCCTATTTCAATGCTTGCTCTGGTAGATTTTTAACAATCTAGATGTTTGAAAGATTATTTTTTGGGCCTTCAATCTCTTTGGAACTGAAAATGGTACTTCCTGTTTCTTTTACAATACTTCTTATTCTCTAGTGTTCAAGTACTATCAGGTAGCTAGTATAGACTTATAGCGCTTGGTTAAGTGAAAACTTTAGTCTCCTTGGTGTACGCAATTCCATGATATTACTGTGAGGACAAATTTCCGTAGACATTGATGCCATGTCCTTTTCCTGTTTGTGTTGTCTGGTATATCTCTAATTGCTGGTGTTGTCTTTGTTCGGATGAAAACACCATAGTATTTCAATTAGTAGAACCTCATATTTATTACGAGAATCTCACAATTCTGTAAGGGAACAGGGCACTTCCTCTCGTGGAAATGAAACTTCTAAAAGTTTTTAGCTCTGCATTCTTCTATATGTCATTTTGGATTGTCTCCATAACATCCAACAAACAGTGAACTTGTACTTTCTATTGCCATTGCAATGTCCCAATGTTAACAGTCCTTCCCAGATATTTTCTGTCTACAGAAAAACCAGTGGAAACGTATGTAAGGATGTCATAGTTCAGGGCCTGCTGGAATGATCCCTCAGACCGACCTATGTGTCCTCGGTGCAGTAACATGTCAGCCGGTCCAAAATATAGCATCTGCATTTTGGAGATAATGCTGAAGGAAATGCTTCATCTTCTCACGATGTGGACTTTGACCACTCTTCCTTGTTACCTCATCCTTCAGTCATGGGTTCACGAAGGCAACCACAGAGCTGTTCCGCATCCTCTGCCTCAAACCAGACCGTAATCCAAGTCCAGGTTACGAATGTAGCATATCCTAAAACATTTAATACTGATTTCAACACCAACGCCCCCTTGAGCCCTCAGACCAGATGCATGATATCTCGGATTGAGCCCCACAAGTGCTCTATTGGCAAAATGCCAAATTGGTCCCTGGTCCTGCAGATGCAGTGGATGTGGCCGTTGGACATATCGATAAACTCAACCTCACGTGCCAGTGTGGTTGCTGTCTCACTGAGTTCACAGTTCTCTTTGCTCTCTTGATAGGACCCACCATAACCCACAACGCACTGTAGATACCTGAGTTCTGCGTGTGCCATCATCCGTAGCCCTATCCCTCTTTTTCCGCTGAATCTGCTAGCTCAGATTTGGCAGCTCGACACTTGGTCTCAGATTCAATTGTGGGAATATTTTGTGCTGATTTTTTTGAGTTCTGTCAGCCAAGCATGTGCTGTGCACACTTCTAACACTCAGCGCATCATCTTCAATCCCATGTGTGCCGCCCGCTTCAGAGTGTATATCCAAGTAAAACAGTTTCACATTTGATGCTTCATTACCAGAGATCAGATCCTGCACTGGTTTCCATTCTCTACTTTACCTTCTCCTGCTTCCAGGTTTTCTGTGGCCTCATCATGTCTTTGGAAATAACAGACCACTCTTCAGCAAGTGTCCTTTGCCAAGGGCTGGGTGAGTGCGTGTTTACAATGCTGTGTGTATGGGAGCGAGTGAGAGCAGGTTGCACTGGTTCTCTGCCTACTGGGCATCGATAAATCAACATTTTCCCCATAGAATTCACTGAAATTGGATGTTTGTTTATCTCTGCTTTCTATACACCCATGATCGGAGGGATTTTCTGAAGACTCCAGCGTTGACATTATGTTGATAACGCAGTTGCTGTCTTTAAGTAGTTTAAGAGTATTGATTTACATGTTTTGGGATTTATATGAAAGTGAAGTTAGTTTTTGAAAATTACTAAATCAACCTAGAAGCCAGACTTGTAAATTTTTCTAAAATTTTGTCAGCCTTAAGGAAAAAAGAGACAGACTCAATGTAAAATAGCAGTCCAAAAGTATGAAGGTGACATGTCAATATTTTACTGATGAAGCCTCCAACAACAATAGGAATCATGAAATACCTATTGGACCATGAAATAGCCCCGAAGCTGGGTTTCCCTTGTGCATGTGTTGCCCTTTGCTGCCAATGACACATACTAGGCAATGTTGGCATTTCAAGGAGTAACATTCCTCTCTAGGATTATACAAGATACAGTGTACAAAATATACAGATTTAGGCTTAATTCCAAAACCACCTAGAGGCATTTAACTATGAGAAAACTGCTGCAGATATGCTAGGCTACTGAGAACCAGGTGTACTTCTATCAGTGATGAGAACGCTTCATCTTACGGTCATGTAGGCTAATGAAATTTAACACAACCAAATCGGCACCTCCATGATATATTATACCCGGGGCTTGACGGAAGGGAAAGTCAGTCCACAAAACCTGTGTCTTTAATGTGTTTGGTCAATTTTACAGTTCAGTTCACTATCTGACTTATAATAATTACATATACTGTCTTGAAAAACTGAGGCCTAATACATATTCAAGTTCAGTCAAAGATTGTCCTCACTTACCACACTCCCTTCAGCCCAAAGTAGACATAACCCCAGCATATGCTGAATCTAGGTGAAGGTCATCGTTACTTTGTGTGAGCTAAGTATTGAATTCCTAAGTATTCAATTCCTATCATTAATTTTTGTGAGCTAAGTTGAGAGTATTTGACCATAAAGGGGTTCACTGTTGTTCACCGAGAGTGAAGGAGGAGGAACTCTGATTCTTGGAGGTGCTTGATCTTCTCCTACTGGCTTCATTGCAGCTCAGGTTCTGATCCTTTGGAATGGATGACTGAGTGGAGTGGAGGGAAGAGCAGATGTTTGATATCTAGGCGCATACCTGGGAATAGGCTTACCTGGTCTTGGAGCATTTTGGTCTTAATGAATTGTAAATGCATGTTGAGATGTGTGGATTCTCACTACCACTTCCAGGAACATGAGCGCTGTTAACATCTCTGCCATCTCTTCTCTTTAAGACGTCAGGAATCTTGGACCCGTTCTTGGAACAGAGATTCGAGTAACTTTCACAAGTGCACGTTGACACTCCGTATGTTTATTTCAGTATCACCAAGGTTCAATATGTCGCATGAATGCCTTTCAAGCTTGATATTCTCTAGAGTAGTCTCCATGCAGGTATTCTCCATTGTAGCAGAATAACTCTCATCAATGTATTCGCACCTCTCCTCAATCCGTGTGGCCAGCTTTTCTGCCAGGTTCTCTTCGTGTCTCCCATAAAGTCAAAGTCAAGAGGACTGGGTAAGTCGGAAAGTACCGCGGAGCCACACCAGTAAGCTGATGACAGGCAGATCTTCCACTGTCGGCCCTTTCAGATTCTGGAAACAGACCCGTGAACTCAGGTCTTTGGGCGGCAGCAGTATCTCGAACTTACACAGCTTCCCGAAAAAAAGAATTTAGCCAACCTCCACATATGGCGGCAGGCCCTCCATCACACTGATCCACCCAAAGAATTCTGCCCAGTTACCTTGGATCCACCAGCCACAACAAGTCTCGCGGTACACACCAACATTCCACCTGGAATCCATCCGGTAACTGCCATCCCCAGTGGTTGCTGCATTAAGCCAGTGTTGGGGGAGGGGCTGCATTAGTCGAGAGGTTCCTAAGGGAAATGTGATTCTATCCACAAGGGTCCCATGGTCCTTTTCTCTTCCCTCTTTCCTTTTGTTCAGATCTCTATACAAAGTACAAACGGAGGGAAGAGTGTCCATGTTCAGTTTATGGTTTCACACGTCTTTAAACTTTCTAAAAGTTCACAGTACACCAAGACCCACTCATGGAAACTCATGTTTGTGTAATATCCAGTCACCCAGAATACATATCCGTCTGTTGCTTTCTGCTGAAACACCCACTCTCTCACAAGATGGATCCATTTATTTCATGGGGGCTGAAATTCCAAGAAATGAAACCAATTCCAATGTGCACTTTCCTGTCTGTCCCTTTTGCTCTTAGTACAGTGTTGCAGAGCTACTTGTCTTTGTTATAGGCTTATGCCATTACTTCCCTACGTAGGGTAGAATATGGCATTCATTCATCCTGTTGGAAGACTTGGAATTCTATATCACGTACTTTGACCAAATCTTAAACAAAACCGTCGTTTGGGTTGGGTCACGATAAGCACTTATGAATCAATATTTATGAATAGCAATGCACGCGTCTGTTTTCTGAATACAAGTGTTTTGAGTACATTCTAGCCTTGATACTGGGTCGATGCGTGCTGAATGATCCCTGACATCATTTTGAGTATTCTGTTTTGAATAATCATGGTTCTTTGGTATATGTCAGCCAACTGTAACCTTTTGGTGTTTGTTTGTTTTGCAAACACTTTAGGCCTTGCATCTCTCCTTTTGTTTCAGACAGAGAGTCATATAAGCTGATTCACTTAAGATAGTGCTTAATATCACCTATGGTTTCCTGCTTCCCTCTCCCATCTTTAGGTTTTCGATGTCCTCCTTGCCTTCTTCTTCTTTCTTCTTTGCAATTCATGGTCTTCTTGCATTTCCATTAATGGTTCTCTTAATTCCATTTCTTCTTTCTACTTTTATTCTAAGGATAGGATTCTCAATGTTTGTTGTAGGATCAGTCTCAAACTGTTGATTTCTTTTAAGATTTGCTGCTCAGTGAAATTCCCTAGCTCTGCCGTTGTTAGGAATCGCGGTCATTTGGCATAGTCTACCCTAGATTGCAGATTTTTCTCATTCAGTATATGGTCTATGTCCTGGCACCATTCACCGTCCTACAATATTTCTGCCGAGATATCAGCTGAAACCCCACTGGAGGCCCTGTTGTGAATAATTTGCATTCCTTGAGATGCACTTTAGATCACTGTGATGATCATGAACTTTGTTTATTTGAATTCTAGAGCTGCTTGTTGGACTATTGGGATTCCACCTCCTTTGGACACTGTGTACTTCCTGAATACGTACAGATGAACCTTTCTTGGCATTCAGCAAGTTTCATTCTGATTTTTGTTCAAATGCCTTTACAGAATTTTTATTTTATCACTTGCTTTCCATTTGGGATTCTTATGAGTCCTATTCTTTCATGCTTCCTCTTACTCCAGGATTCAACAGCGATATTTGCATTGGTTTTCTCTTGCTTTTCTATGTCTTCTTCTGATCGAGGGATTTCTGTTCCCGTGTCTTCGCAGTCATGCACGAGTTCCTCTGCGTTATCTAGTCTGCTTAGGACTGACATTAGCCAAGTTATTTTCTCATCCATTGAGTTTTCTTATATTATTTTGTCTTCTTTAGAGTTTCTCTTCCCCTTTTCTGGTATTCTGCCTTTTGTGATTCTGAGATACTTTTGTTCTTTAGTGTTTCCTCACCTCCTATTTCAATGCTTGCTCTGGTAGATTTTTAACAATCTAGATGTTTGAAAGATTATTTTTTGGGCCTTCAATCTCTTTGGAACTGAAAATGGTACTTCCTGTTTCTTTTACAATACTTCTTATTCTCTAGTGTTCAAGTACTATCAGGTAGCTAGTATAGACTTATAGCGCTTGGTTAAGTGAAAACTTTAGTCTCCTTGGTGTACGCAATTCCATGATATTACTGTGAGGACAAATTTCCGTAGACATTGATGCCATGTCCTTTTCCTGTTTGTGTTGTCTGGTATATCTCTAATTGCTGGTGTTGTCTTTGTTCGGATGAAAACACCATAGTATTTCAATTAGTAGAACCTCATATTTATTACGAGAATCTCACAATTCTGTAAGGGAACAGGGCACTTCCTCTCGTGGAAATGAAACTTCTAAAAGTTTTTAGCTCTGCATTCTTCTATATGTCATTTTGGATTGTCTCCATAACATCCAACAAACAGTGAACTTGTACTTTCTATTGCCATTGCAATGTCCCAATGTTAACAGTCCTTCCCAGATATTTTCTGTCTACAGAAAAACCAGTGGAAACGTATGTAAGGATGTCATAGTTCAGGGCCTGCTGGAATGATCCCTCAGACCGACCTATGTGTCCTCGGTGCAGTAACATGTCAGCCGGTCCAAAATATAGCATCTGCATTTTGGAGATAATGCTGAAGGAAATGCTTCATCTTCTCACGATGTGGACTTTGACCACTCTTCCTTGTTACCTCATCCTTCAGTCATGGGTTCACGAAGGCAACCACAGAGCTGTTCCGCATCCTCTGCCTCAAACCAGACCGTAATCCAAGTCCAGGTTACGAATGTAGCATATCCTAAAACATTTAATACTGATTTCAACACCAACGCCCCCTTGAGCCCTCAGACCAGATGCATGATATCTCGGATTGAGCCCCACAAGTGCTCTATTGGCAAAATGCCAAATTGGTCCCTGGTCCTGCAGATGCAGTGGATGTGGCCGTTGGACATATCGATAAACTCAACCTCACGTGCCAGTGTGGTTGCTGTCTCACTGAGTTCACAGTTCTCTTTGCTCTCTTGATAGGACCCACCATAACCCACAACGCACTGTAGATACCTGAGTTCTGCGTGTGCCATCATCCGTAGCCCTATCCCTCTTTTTCCGCTGAATCTGCTAGCTCAGATTTGGCAGCTCGACACTTGGTCTCAGATTCAATTGTGGGAATATTTTGTGCTGATTTTTTTGAGTTCTGTCAGCCAAGCATGTGCTGTGCACACTTCTAACACTCAGCGCATCATCTTCAATCCCATGTGTGCCGCCCGCTTCAGAGTGTATATCCAAGTAAAACAGTTTCACATTTGATGCTTCATTACCAGAGATCAGATCCTGCACTGGTTTCCATTCTCTACTTTACCTTCTCCTGCTTCCAGGTTTTCTGTGGCCTCATCATGTCTTTGGAAATAACAGACCACTCTTCAGCAAGTGTCCTTTGCCAAGGGCTGGGTGAGTGCGTGTTTACAATGCTGTGTGTATGGGAGCGAGTGAGAGCAGGTTGCACTGGTTCTCTGCCTACTGGGCATCGATAAATCAACATTTTCCCCATAGAATTCACTGAAATTGGATGTTTGTTTATCTCTGCTTTCTATACACCCATGATCGGAGGGATTTTCTGAAGACTCCAGCGTTGACATTATGTTGATAACGCAGTTGCTGTCTTTAAGTAGTTTAAGAGTATTGATTTACATGTTTTGGGATTTATATGAAAGTGAAGTTAGTTTTTGAAAATTACTAAATCAACCTAGAAGCCAGACTTGTAAATTTTTCTAAAATTTTGTCAGCCTTAAGGAAAAAAGAGACAGACTCAATGTAAAATAGCAGTCCAAAAGTATGAAGGTGACATGTCAATATTTTACTGATGAAGCCTCCAACAACAATAGGAATCATGAAATACCTATTGGACCATGAAATAGCCCCGAAGCTGGGTTTCCCTTGTGCATGTGTTGCCCTTTGCTGCCAATGACACATACTAGGCAATGTTGGCATTTCAAGGAGTAACATTCCTCTCTAGGATTATACAAGATACAGTGTACAAAATATACAGATTTAGGCTTAATTCCAAAACCACCTAGAGGCATTTAACTATGAGAAAACTGCTGCAGATATGCTAGGCTACTGAGAACCAGGTGTACTTCTATCAGTGATGAGAACGCTTCATCTTACGATCATGTAGGCTAAGGAAATTTAACACAACCAAATCGGCACCTCCATGATATATTATACCCGGGGCTTGACGGAAGGGAAAGTCAGTCCACAAAACCTGTGTCTTTAATGTGTTTGGTCAATTTTACAGTTCAGTTCACTATCTGACTTATAATAATTACATATACTGTCTTGAAAAACTGAGGCCTAATACATATTCAAGTTCAGTCAAAGATTGTCCTCACTTACCACACTCCCTTCAGCCCAAAGTAGACATAACCCCAGCATATGCTGAATCTAGGTGAAGGTCATCGTTACTTTGTGTGAGCTAAGTATTGAATTCCTAAGTATTCAATTCCTATCATTAATTTTTGTGAGCTAAGTTGAGAGTATTTGACCATAAAGGGGTTCACTGTTGTTCACCGAGAGTGAAGGAGGAGGAACTCTGATTCTTGGAGGTGCTTGATCTTCTCCTACTGGCTTCATTGCAGCTCAGGTTCTGATCCTTTGGAATGGATGACTGAGTGGAGTGGAGGGAAGAGCAGATGTTTGATATCTAGGCGCATACCTGGGAATAGGCTTACCTGGTCTTGGAGCATTTTGGTCTTAATGAATTGTAAATGCATGTTGAGATGTGTGGATTCTCACTACCACTTCCAGGGACATGAGCGCTGTTAACATCTCTGCCATCTCTTCTCTTTAAGACGTCAGGAATCTTGGACCCGTTCTTGGAACAGAGATTCGAGTAACTTTCACAAGTGCACGTTGACACTCCGTATGTTTATTTCAGTATCACCAAGGTTCAATATGTCGCATGAATGCCTTTCAAGCTTGATATTCTCTAGAGTAGTCTCCATGCAGGTATTCTCCATTGTAGCAGAATAACTCTCATCAATGTATTCGCACCTCTCCTCAATCCGTGTGGCCAGCTTTTCTGCCAGGTTCTCTTCGTGTCTCCCATAAAGTCAAAGTCAAGAGGACTGGGTAAGTCGGAAAGTACCGCGGAGCCACACCAGTAAGCTGATGACAGGCAGATCTTCCACTGTCGGCCCTTTCAGATTCTGGAAACAGACCCGTGAACTCAGGTCTTTGGGCGGCAGCAGTATCTCGAACTTACACAGCTTCCCGAAAAAAAGAATTTAGCCAACCTCCACATATGGCGGCAGGCCCTCCATCACACTGATCCACCCAAAGAATTCTGCCCAGTTACCTTGGATCCACCAGCCACAACAAGTCTCGCGGTACACACCAACATTCCACCTGGAATCCATCCGGTAACTGCCATCCCCAGTGGTTGCTGCATTAAGCCAGTGTTGGGGGAGGGGCTGCATTAGTCGAGAGGTTCCTAAGGGAAATGTGATTCTATCCACAAGGGTCCCATGGTCCTTTTCTCTTCCCTCTTTCCTTTTGTTCAGATCTCTATACAAAGTACAAACGGAGGGAAGAGTGTCCATGTTCAGTTTATGGTTTCACACGTCTTTAAACTTTCTAAAAGTTCACAGTACACCAAGACCCACTCATGGAAACTCATGTTTGTGTAATATCCAGTCACCCAGAATACATATCCGTCTGTTGCTTTCTGCTGAAACACCCACTCTCTCACAAGATGGATCCATTTATTTCATGGGGGCTGAAATTCCAAGAAATGAAACCAATTCCAATGTGCACTTTCCTGTCTGTCCCTTTTGCTCTTAGTACAGTGTTGCAGAGCTACTTGTCTTTGTTATAGGCTTATGCCATTCCTTCCCTACGTAGGGTAGAATATGGCATTCATTCATCCTGTTGGAAGACTTGGAATTCTATATCACGTACTTTGACCAAATCTTAAACATAACCGTCGTTTGGGTTGGGTCACGATAAGCACTTATGAATCAATATTTATGAATAGCAATGCACGCGTCTGTTTTCTGAATACAAGTGTTTTGAGTACATTCTAGCCTTGATACTGGGTCGATGCGTGCTGAATGATCCCTGACATCATTTTGAGTATTCTGTTTTGAATAATCATGGTTCTTTGGTATATGTCAGCCAACTGTAACCTTTTGGTGTTTGTTTGTTTTGCAAACACTTTAGGCCTTGCATCTCTCCTTTTGTTTCAGACAGAGAGTCATATAAGCTGATTCACTTAAGATAGTGCTTAATATCACCTATGGTTTCCTGCTTCCCTCTCCCATCTTTAGGTTTTCGATGTCCTCCTTGCCTTCTTCTTCTTTCTTCTTTGCAATTCATGGTCTTCTTGCATTTCCATTAATGGTTCTCTTAATTCCATTTCTTCTTTCTACTTTTATTCTAAGGATAGGATTCTCAATGTTTGTTGTAGGATCAGTCTCAAACTGTTGATTTCTTTTAAGATTTGCTGCTCAGTGAAATTCCCTAGCTCTGCCGTTGTTAGGAATCGCGGTCATTTGGCATAGTCTACCCTAGATTGCAGATTTTTCTCATTCAGTATATGGTCTATGTCCTGGCACCATTCACCGTCCTACAATATTTCTGCCGAGATATCAGCTGAAACCCCACTGGAGGCCCTGTTGTGAATAATTTGCATTCCTTGAGATGCACTTTAGATCACTGTGATGATCATGAACTTTGTTTATTTGAATTCTAGAGCTGCTTGTTGGACTATTGGGATTCCACCTCCTTTGGACACTGTGTACTTCCTGAATACGTACAGATGAACCTTTCTTGGCATTCAGCAAGTTTCATTCTGATTTTTGTTCAAATGCCTTTACAGAATTTTTATTTTATCACTTGCTTTCCATTTGGGATTCTTATGAGTCCTATTCTTTCATGCTTCCTCTTACTCCAGGATTCAACAGCGATATTTGCATTGGTTTTCTCTTGCTTTTCTATGTCTTCTTCTGATCGAGGGATTTCTGTTCCCGTGTCTTCGCAGTCATGCACGAGTTCCTCTGCGTTATCTAGTCTGCTTAGGACTGACATTAGCCAAGTTATTTTCTCATCCATTGAGTTTTCTTATATTATTTTGTCTTCTTTAGAGTTTCTCTTCCCCTTTTCTGGTATTCTGCCTTTTGTGATTCTGAGATACTTTTGTTCTTTAGTGTTTCCTCACCTCCTATTTCAATGCTTGCTCTGGTAGATTTTTAACAATCTAGATGTTTGAAAGATTATTTTTTGGGCCTTCAATCTCTTTGGAACTGAAAATGGTACTTCCTGTTTCTTTTACAATACTCCTTATTCTCCAGTGTTCAAGTACTATCAGGTAGCTAGTATAGACTTATAGCGCTTGGTTAAGTGAAAACTTTAGTCTCCTTGGTGTACGCAATTCCATGATATTACTGTGAGGACAAATTTCCGTAGACATTGATGCCATGTCCTTTTCCTGTTTGTGTTGTCTGGTATATCTCTAATTGCTGGTGTTGTCTTTGTTCGGATGAAAACACCATAGTATTTCAATTAGTAGAACCTCATATTTATTACGAGAATCTCACAATTCTGTAAGGGAACAGGGCACTTCCTCTCGTGGAAATGAAACTTCTAAAAGTTTTTAGCTCTGCATTCTTCTATATGTCATTTTGGATTGTCTCCATAACATCCAACAAACAGTGAACTTGTACTTTCTATTGCCATTGCAATGTCCCAATGTTAACAGTCCTTCCCAGATATTTTCTGTCTACAGAAAAACCAGTGGAAACGTATGTAAGGATGTCATAGTTCAGGGCCTGCTGGAATGATCCCTCAGACCGACCTATGTGTCCTCGGTGCAGTAACATGTCAGCCGGTCCAAAATATAGCATCTGCATTTTGGAGATAATGCTGAAGGAAATGCTTCATCTTCTCACGATGTGGACTTTGACCACTCTTCCTTGTTACCTCATCCTTCAGTCATGGGTTCACGAAGGCAACCACAGAGCTGTTCCGCATCCTCTGCCTCAAACCAGACCGTAATCCAAGTCCAGGTTACGAATGTAGCATATCCTAAAACATTTAATACTGATTTCAACACCAACGCCCCCTTGAGCCCTCAGACCAGATGCATGATATCTCGGATTGAGCCCCACAAGTGCTCTATTGGCAAAATGCCAAATTGGTCCCTGGTCCTGCAGATGCAGTGGATGTGGCCGTTGGACATATCGATAAACTCAACCTCATGTGCCAGTGTGGTTGCTGTCTCACTGAGTTCACAGTTCTCTTTGCTCTCTTGATAGGACCCACCATAACCCACAACGCACTGTAGATACCTGAGTTCTGCGTGTGCCATCATCCGTAGCCCTATCCCTCTTTTTCCGCTGAATCTGCTAGCTCAGATTTGGCAGCTCGACACTTGGTCTCAGATTCAATTGTGGGAATATTTTGTGCTGATTTTTTTGAGTTCTGTCAGCCAAGCATGTGCTGTGCACACTTCTAACACTCAGCGCATCATCTTCAATCCCATGTGTGCCGCCCGCTTCAGAGTGTATATCCAAGTAAAACAGTTTCACATTTGATGCTTCATTACCAGAGATCAGATCCTGCACTGGTTTCCATTCTCTACTTTACCTTCTCCTGCTTCCAGGTTTTCTGTGGCCTCATCATGTCTTTGGAAATAACAGACCACTCTTCAGCAAGTGTCCTTTGCCAAGGGCTGGGTGAGTGCGTGTTTACAATGCTGTGTGTATGGGAGCGAGTGAGAGCAGGTTGCACTGGTTCTCTGCCTACTGGGCATCGATAAATCAACATTTTCCCCATAGAATTCACTGAAATTGGATGTTTGTTTATCTCTGCTTTCTATACACCCATGATCGGAGGGATTTTCTGAAGACTCCAGCGTTGACATTATGTTGATAACGCAGTTGCTGTCTTTAAGTAGTTTAAGAGTATTGATTTACATGTTTTGGGATTTATATGAAAGTGAAGTTAGTTTTTGAAAATTACTAAATCAACCTAGAAGCCAGACTTGTAAATTTTTCTAAAATTTTGTCAGCCTTAAGGAAAAAAGAGACAGACTCAATGTAAAATAGCAGTCCAAAAGTATGAAGGTGACATGTCAATATTTTACTGATGAAGCCTCCAACAACAATAGGAATCATGAAATACCTATTGGACCATGAAATAGCCCCGAAGCTGGGTTTCCCTTGTGCATGTGTTGCCCTTTGCTGCCAATGACACATACTAGGCAATGTTGGCATTTCAAGGAGTAACATTCCTCTCTAGGATTATACAAGATACAGTGTACAAAATATACAGATTTAGGCTTAATTCCAAAACCACCTAGAGGCATTTAACTATGAGAAAACTGCTGCAGATATGCTAGGCTACTGAGAACCAGGTGTACTTCTATCAGTGATGAGAACGCTTCATCTTACGATCATGTAGGCTAAGGAAATTTAACACAACCAAATCGGCACCTCCATGATATATTATACCCGGGGCTTGACGGAAGGGAAAGTCAGTCCACAAAACCTGTGTCTTTAATGTGTTTGGTCAATTTTACAGTTCAGTTCACTATCTGACTTATAATAATTACATATACTGTCTTGAAAAACTGAGGCCTAATACATATTCAAGTTCAGTCAAAGATTGTCCTCACTTACCA
Source organism: Camelus bactrianus (assembly GCF_048773025.1). NCBI lineage: Eukaryota > Metazoa > Chordata > Mammalia > Artiodactyla > Camelidae > Camelus > Camelus bactrianus. The sequence goes on along the minus strand of NC_133561.1, from coordinate 42,040,918 downwards.
CACTCCCTTCAGCCCAAAGTAGACATAACCCCAGCATATGCTGAATCTAGGTGAAGGTCATCGTTACTTTGTGTGAGCTAAGTATTGAATTCCTAAGTATTCAATTCCTATCATTAATTTTTGTGAGCTAAGTTGAGAGTATTTGACCATAAAGGGGTTCACTGTTGTTCACCGAGAGTGAAGGAGGAGGAACTCTGATTCTTGGAGGTGCTTGATCTTCTCCTACTGGCTTCATTGCAGCTCAGGTTCTGATCCTTTGGAATGGATGACTGAGTGGAGTGGAGGGAAGAGCAGATGTTTGATATCTAGGCGCATACCTGGGAATAGGCTTACCTGGTCTTGGAGCATTTTGGTCTTAATGAATTGTAAATGCATGTTGAGATGTGTGGATTCTCACTACCACTTCCAGGAACATGAGCGCTGTTAACATCTCTGCCATCTCTTCTCTTTAAGACGTCAGGAATCTTGGACCCGTTCTTGGAACAGAGATTCGAGTAACTTTCACAAGTGCACGTTGACACTCCGTATGTTTATTTCAGTATCACCAAGGTTCAATATGTCGCATGAATGCCTTTCAAGCTTGATATTCTCTAGAGTAGTCTCCATGCAGGTATTCTCCATTGTAGCAGAATAACTCTCATCAATGTATTCGCACCTCTCCTCAATCCGTGTGGCCAGCTTTTCTGCCAGGTTCTCTTCGTGTCTCCCATAAAGTCAAAGTCAAGAGGACTGGGTAAGTCGGAAAGTACCGCGGAGCCACACCAGTAAGCTGATGACAGGCAGATCTTCCACTGTCGGCCCTTTCAGATTCTGGAAACAGACCCGTGAACTCAGGTCTTTGGGCGGCAGCAGTATCTCGAACTTACACAGCTTCCCGAAAAAAAGAATTTAGCCAACCTCCACATATGGCGGCAGGCCCTCCATCACACTGATCCACCCAAAGAATTCTGCCCAGTTACCTTGGATCCACCAGCCACAACAAGTCTCGCGGTACACACCAACATTCCACCTGGAATCCATCCGGTAACTGCCATCCCCAGTGGTTGCTGCATTAAGCCAGTGTTGGGGGAGGGGCTGCATTAGTCGAGAGGTTCCTAAGGGAAATGTGATTCTATCCACAAGGGTCCCATGGTCCTTTTCTCTTCCCTCTTTCCTTTTGTTCAGATCTCTATACAAAGTACAAACGGAGGGAAGAGTGTCCATGTTCAGTTTATGGTTTCACACGTCTTTAAACTTTCTAAAAGTTCACAGTACACCAAGACCCACTCATGGAAACTCATGTTTGTGTAATATCCAGTCACCCAGAATACATATCCGTCTGTTGCTTTCTGCTGAAACACCCACTCTCTCACAAGATGGATCCATTTATTTCATGGGGGCTGAAATTCCAAGAAATGAAACCAATTCCAATGTGCACTTTCCTGTCTGTCCCTTTGGCTCTTAGTACAGTGTTGCAGAGCTACTTGTCTTTGTTATAGGCTTATGCCATTCCTTCCCTACGTAGGGTAGAATATGGCATTCATTCATCCTGTTGGAAGACTTGGAATTCTATATCACGTACTTTGACCAAATCTTAAACATAACCGTCGTTTGGGTTGGGTCACGATAAGCACTTATGAATCAATATTTATGAATAGCAATGCACGCGTCTGTTTTCTGAATACAAGTGTTTTGAGTACATTCTAGCCTTGATACTGGGTCGATGCGTGCTGAATGATCCCTGACATCATTTTGAGTATTCTGTTTTGAATAATCATGGTTCTTTGGTATATGTCAGCCAACTGTAACCTTTTGGTGTTTGTTTGTTTTGCAAACACTTTAGGCCTTGCATCTCTCCTTTTGTTTCAGACAGAGAGTCATATAAGCTGATTCACTTAAGATAGTGCTTAATATCACCTATGGTTTCCTGCTTCCCTCTCCCATCTTTAGGTTTTCGATGTCCTCCTTGCCTTCTTCTTCTTTCTTCTTTGCAATTCATGGTCTTCTTGCATTTCCATTAATGGTTCTCTTAATTCCATTTCTTCTTTCTACTTTTATTCTAAGGATAGGATTCTCAATGTTTGTTGTAGGATCAGTCTCAAACTGTTGATTTCTTTTAAGATTTGCTGCTCAGTGAAATTCCCTAGCTCTGCCGTTGTTAGGAATCGCGGTCATTTGGCATAGTCTACCCTAGATTGCAGATTTTTCTCATTCAGTATATGGTCTATGTCCTGGCACCATTCACCGTCCTACAATATTTCTGCCGAGATATCAGCTGAAACCCCACTGGAGGCCCTGTTGTGAATAATTTGCATTCCTTGAGATGCACTTTAGATCACTGTGATGATCATGAACTTTGTTTATTTGAATTCTAGAGCTGCTTGTTGGACTATTGGGATTCCACCTCCTTTGGACACTGTGTACTTCCTGAATACGTACAGATGAACCTTTCTTGGCATTCAGCAAGTTTCATTCTGATTTTTGTTCAAATGCCTTTACAGAATTTTTATTTTATCACTTGCTTTCCATTTGGGATTCTTATGAGTCCTATTCTTTCATGCTTCCTCTTACTCCAGGATTCAACAGCGATATTTGCATTGGTTTTCTCTTGCTTTTCTATGTCTTCTTCTGATCGAGGGATTTCTGTTCCCGTGTCTTCGCAGTCATGCACGAGTTCCTCTGCGTTATCTAGTCTGCTTAGGACTGACATTAGCCAAGTTATTTTCTCATCCATTGAGTTTTCTTATATTATTTTGTCTTCTTTAGAGTTTCTCTTCCCCTTTTCTGGTATTCTGCCTTTTGTGATTCTGAGATACTTTTGTTCTTTAGTGTTTCCTCACCTCCTATTTCAATGCTTGCTCTGGTAGATTTTTAACAATCTAGATGTTTGAAAGATTATTTTTTGGGCCTTCAATCTCTTTGGAACTGAAAATGGTACTTCCTGTTTCTTTTACAATACTCCTTATTCTCCAGTGTTCAAGTACTATCAGGTAGCTAGTATAGACTTATAGCGCTTGGTTAAGTGAAAACTTTAGTCTCCTTGGTGTACGCAATTCCATGATATTACTGTGAGGACAAATTTCCGTAGACATTGATGCCATGTCCTTTTCCTGTTTGTGTTGTCTGGTATATCTCTAATTGCTGGTGTTGTCTTTGTTCGGATGAAAACACCATAGTATTTCAATTAGTAGAACCTCATATTTATTACGAGAATCTCACAATTCTGTAAGGGAACAGGGCACTTCCTCTCGTGGAAATGAAACTTCTAAAAGTTTTTAGCTCTGCATTCTTCTATATGTCATTTTGGATTGTCTCCATAACATCCAACAAACAGTGAACTTGTACTTTCTATTGCCATTGCAATGTCCCAATGTTAACAGTCCTTCCCAGATATTTTCTGTCTACAGAAAAACCAGTGGAAACGTATGTAAGGATGTCATAGTTCAGGGCCTGCTGGAATGATCCCTCAGACCGACCTATGTGTCCTCGGTGCAGTAACATGTCAGCCGGTCCAAAATATAGCATCTGCATTTTGGAGATAATGCTGAAGGAAATGCTTCATCTTCTCACGATGTGGACTTTGACCACTCTTCCTTGTTACCTCATCCTTCAGTCATGGGTTCACGAAGGCAACCACAGAGCTGTTCCGCATCCTCTGCCTCAAACCAGACCGTAATCCAAGTCCAGGTTACGAATGTAGCATATCCTAAAACATTTAATACTGATTTCAACACCAACGCCCCCTTGAGCCCTCAGACCAGATGCATGATATCTCGGATTGAGCCCCACAAGTGCTCTATTGGCAAAATGCCAAATTGGTCCCTGGTCCTGCAGATGCAGTGGATGTGGCCGTTGGACATATCGATAAACTCAACCTCATGTGCCAGTGTGGTTGCTGTCTCACTGAGTTCACAGTTCTCTTTGCTCTCTTGATAGGACCCACCATAACCCACAACGCACTGTAGATACCTGAGTTCTGCGTGTGCCATCATCCGTAGCCCTATCCCTCTTTTTCCGCTGAATCTGCTAGCTCAGATTTGGCAGCTCGACACTTGGTCTCAGATTCAATTGTGGGAATATTTTGTGCTGATTTTTTTGAGTTCTGTCAGCCAAGCATGTGCTGTGCACACTTCTAACACTCAGCGCATCATCTTCAATCCCATGTGTGCCGCCCGCTTCAGAGTGTATATCCAAGTAAAACAGTTTCACATTTGATGCTTCATTACCAGAGATCAGATCCTGCACTGGTTTCCATTCTCTACTTTACCTTCTCCTGCTTCCAGGTTTTCTGTGGCCTCATCATGTCTTTGGAAATAACAGACCACTCTTCAGCAAGTGTCCTTTGCCAAGGGCTGGGTGAGTGCGTGTTTACAATGCTGTGTGTATGGGAGCGAGTGAGAGCAGGTTGCACTGGTTCTCTGCCTACTGGGCATCGATAAATCAACATTTTCCCCATAGAATTCACTGAAATTGGATGTTTGTTTATCTCTGCTTTCTATACACCCATGATCGGAGGGATTTTCTGAAGACTCCAGCGTTGACATTATGTTGATAACGCAGTTGCTGTCTTTAAGTAGTTTAAGAGTATTGATTTACATGTTTTGGGATTTATATGAAAGTGAAGTTAGTTTTTGAAAATTACTAAATCAACCTAGAAGCCAGACTTGTAAATTTTTCTAAAATTTTGTCAGCCTTAAGGAAAAAAGAGACAGACTCAATGTAAAATAGCAGTCCAAAAGTATGAAGGTGACATGTCAATATTTTACTGATGAAGCCTCCAACAACAATAGGAATCATGAAATACCTATTGGACCATGAAATAGCCCCGAAGCTGGGTTTCCCTTGTGCATGTGTTGCCCTTTGCTGCCAATGACACATACTAGGCAATGTTGGCATTTCAAGGAGTAACATTCCTCTCTAGGATTATACAAGATACAGTGTACAAAATATACAGATTTAGGCTTAATTCCAAAACCACCTAGAGGCATTTAACTATGAGAAAACTGCTGCAGATATGCTAGGCTACTGAGAACCAGGTGTACTTCTATCAGTGATGAGAACGCTTCATCTTACGATCATGTAGGCTAAGGAAATTTAACACAACCAAATCGGCACCTCCATGATATATTATACCCGGGGCTTGACGGAAGGGAAAGTCAGTCCACAAAACCTGTGTCTTTAATGTGTTTGGTCAATTTTACAGTTCAGTTCACTATCTGACTTATAATAATTACATATACTGTCTTGAAAAACTGAGGCCTAATACATATTCAAGTTCAGTCAAAGATTGTCCTCACTTACCACACTCCCTTCAGCCCAAAGTAGACATAACCCCAGCATATGCTGAATCTAGGTGAAGGTCATCGTTACTTTGTGTGAGCTAAGTATTGAATTCCTAAGTATTCAATTCCTATCATTAATTTTTGTGAGCTAAGTTGAGAGTATTTGACCATAAAGGGGTTCACTGTTGTTCACCGAGAGTGAAGGAGGAGGAACTCTGATTCTTGGAGGTGCTTGATCTTCTCCTACTGGCTTCATTGCAGCTCAGGTTCTGATCCTTTGGAATGGATGACTGAGTGGAGTGGAGGGAAGAGCAGATGTTTGATATCTAGGCGCATACCTGGGAATAGGCTTACCTGGTCTTGGAGCATTTTGGTCTTAATGAATTGTAAATGCATGTTGAGATGTGTGGATTCTCACTACCACTTCCAGGAACATGAGCGCTGTTAACATCTCTGCCATCTCTTCTCTTTAAGACGTCAGGAATCTTGGACCCGTTCTTGGAACAGAGATTCGAGTAACTTTCACAAGTGCACGTTGACACTCCGTATGTTTATTTCAGTATCACCAAGGTTCAATATGTCGCATGAATGCCTTTCAAGCTTGATATTCTCTAGAGTAGTCTCCATGCAGGTATTCTCCATTGTAGCAGAATAACTCTCATCAATGTATTCGCACCTCTCCTCAATCCGTGTGGCCAGCTTTTCTGCCAGGTTCTCTTCGTGTCTCCCATAAAGTCAAAGTCAAGAGGACTGGGTAAGTCGGAAAGTACCGCGGAGCCACACCAGTAAGCTGATGACAGGCAGATCTTCCACTGTCGGCCCTTTCAGATTCTGGAAACAGACCCGTGAACTCAGGTCTTTGGGCGGCAGCAGTATCTCGAACTTACACAGCTTCCCGAAAAAAAGAATTTAGCCAACCTCCACATATGGCGGCAGGCCCTCCATCACACTGATCCACCCAAAGAATTCTGCCCAGTTACCTTGGATCCACCAGCCACAACAAGTCTCGCGGTACACACCAACATTCCACCTGGAATCCATCCGGTAACTGCCATCCCCAGTGGTTGCTGCATTAAGCCAGTGTTGGGGGAGGGGCTGCATTAGTCGAGAGGTTCCTAAGGGAAATGTGATTCTATCCACAAGGGTCCCATGGTCCTTTTCTCTTCCCTCTTTCCTTTTGTTCAGATCTCTATACAAAGTACAAACGGAGGGAAGAGTGTCCATGTTCAGTTTATGGTTTCACACGTCTTTAAACTTTCTAAAAGTTCACAGTACACCAAGACCCACTCATGGAAACTCATGTTTGTGTAATATCCAGTCACCCAGAATACATATCCGTCTGTTGCTTTCTGCTGAAACACCCACTCTCTCACAAGATGGATCCATTTATTTCATGGGGGCTGAAATTCCAAGAAATGAAACCAATTCCAATGTGCACTTTCCTGTCTGTCCCTTTTGCTCTTAGTACAGTGTTGCAGAGCTACTTGTCTTTGTTATAGGCTTATGCCATTCCTTCCCTACGTAGGGTAGAATATGGCATTCATTCATCCTGTTGGAAGACTTGGAATTCTATATCACGTACTTTGACCAAATCTTAAACATAACCGTCGTTTGGGTTGGGTCACGATAAGCACTTATGAATCAATATTTATGAATAGCAATGCACGCGTCTGTTTTCTGAATACAAGTGTTTTGAGTACATTCTAGCCTTGATACTGGGTCGATGCGTGCTGAATGATCCCTGACATCATTTTGAGTATTCTGTTTTGAATAATCATGGTTCTTTGGTATATGTCAGCCAACTGTAACCTTTTGGTGTTTGTTTGTTTTGCAAACACTTTAGGCCTTGCATCTCTCCTTTTGTTTCAGACAGAGAGTCATATAAGCTGATTCACTTAAGATAGTGCTTAATATCACCTATGGTTTCCTGCTTCCCTCTCCCATCTTTAGGTTTTCGATGTCCTCCTTGCCTTCTTCTTCTTTCTTCTTTGCAATTCATGGTCTTCTTGCATTTCCATTAATGGTTCTCTTAATTCCATTTCTTCTTTCTACTTTTATTCTAAGGATAGGATTCTCAATGTTTGTTGTAGGATCAGTCTCAAACTGTTGATTTCTTTTAAGATTTGCTGCTCAGTGAAATTCCCTAGCTCTGCCGTTGTTAGGAATCGCGGTCATTTGGCATAGTCTACCCTAGATTGCAGATTTTTCTCATTCAGTATATGGTCTATGTCCTGGCACCATTCACCGTCCTACAATATTTCTGCCGAGATATCAGCTGAAACCCCACTGGAGGCCCTGTTGTGAATAATTTGCATTCCTTGAGATGCACTTTAGATCACTGTGATGATCATGAACTTTGTTTATTTGAATTCTAGAGCTGCTTGTTGGACTATTGGGATTCCACCTCCTTTGGACACTGTGTACTTCCTGAATACGTACAGATGAACCTTTCTTGGCATTCAGCAAGTTTCATTCTGATTTTTGTTCAAATGCCTTTACAGAATTTTTATTTTATCACTTGCTTTCCATTTGGGATTCTTATGAGTCCTATTCTTTCATGCTTCCTCTTACTCCAGGATTCAACAGCGATATTTGCATTGGTTTTCTCTTGCTTTTCTATGTCTTCTTCTGATCGAGGGATTTCTGTTCCCGTGTCTTCGCAGTCATGCACGAGTTCCTCTGCGTTATCTAGTCTGCTTAGGACTGACATTAGCCAAGTTATTTTCTCATCCATTGAGTTTTCTTATATTATTTTGTCTTCTTTAGAGTTTCTCTTCCCCTTTTCTGGTATTCTGCCTTTTGTGATTCTGAGATACTTTTGTTCTTTAGTGTTTCCTCACCTCCTATTTCAATGCTTGCTCTGGTAGATTTTTAACAATCTAGATGTTTGAAAGATTATTTTTTGGGCCTTCAATCTCTTTGGAACTGAAAATGGTACTTCCTGTTTCTTTTACAATACTTCTTATTCTCTAGTGTTCAAGTACTATCAGGTAGCTAGTATAGACTTATAGCGCTTGGTTAAGTGAAAACTTTAGTCTCCTTGGTGTACGCAATTCCATGATATTACTGTGAGGACAAATTTCCGTAGACATTGATGCCATGTCCTTTTCCTGTTTGTGTTGTCTGGTATATCTCTAATTGCTGGTGTTGTCTTTGTTCGGATGAAAACACCATAGTATTTCAATTAGTAGAACCTCATATTTATTACGAGAATCTCACAATTCTGTAAGGGAACAGGGCACTTCCTCTCGTGGAAATGAAACTTCTAAAAGTTTTTAGCTCTGCATTCTTCTATATGTCATTTTGGATTGTCTCCATAACATCCAACAAACAGTGAACTTGTACTTTCTATTGCCATTGCAATGTCCCAATGTTAACAGTCCTTCCCAGATATTTTCTGTCTACAGAAAAACCAGTGGAAACGTATGTAAGGATGTCATAGTTCAGGGCCTGCTGGAATGATCCCTCAGACCGACCTATGTGTCCTCGGTGCAGTAACATGTCAGCCGGTCCAAAATATAGCATCTGCATTTTGGAGATAATGCTGAAGGAAATGCTTCATCTTCTCACGATGTGGACTTTGACCACTCTTCCTTGTTACCTCATCCTTCAGTCATGGGTTCACGAAGGCAACCACAGAGCTGTTCCGCATCCTCTGCCTCAAACCAGACCGTAATCCAAGTCCAGGTTACGAATGTAGCATATCCTAAAACATTTAATACTGATTTCAACACCAACGCCCCCTTGAGCCCTCAGACCAGATGCATGATATCTCGGATTGAGCCCCACAAGTGCTCTATTGGCAAAATGCCAAATTGGTCCCTGGTCCTGCAGATGCAGTGGATGTGGCCGTTGGACATATCGATAAACTCAACCTCACGTGCCAGTGTGGTTGCTGTCTCACTGAGTTCACAGTTCTCTTTGCTCTCTTGATAGGACCCACCATAACCCACAACGCACTGTAGATACCTGAGTTCTGCGTGTGCCATCATCCGTAGCCCTATCCCTCTTTTTCCGCTGAATCTGCTAGCTCAGATTTGGCAGCTCGACACTTGGTCTCAGATTCAATTGTGGGAATATTTTGTGCTGATTTTTTTGAGTTCTGTCAGCCAAGCATGTGCTGTGCACACTTCTAACACTCAGCGCATCATCTTCAATCCCATGTGTGCCGCCCGCTTCAGAGTGTATATCCAAGTAAAACAGTTTCACATTTGATGCTTCATTACCAGAGATCAGATCCTGCACTGGTTTCCATTCTCTACTTTACCTTCTCCTGCTTCCAGGTTTTCTGTGGCCTCATCATGTCTTTGGAAATAACAGACCACTCTTCAGCAAGTGTCCTTTGCCAAGGGCTGGGTGAGTGCGTGTTTACAATGCTGTGTGTATGGGAGCGAGTGAGAGCAGGTTGCACTGGTTCTCTGCCTACTGGGCATCGATAAATCAACATTTTCCCCATAGAATTCACTGAAATTGGATGTTTGTTTATCTCTGCTTTCTATACACCCATGATCGGAGGGATTTTCTGAAGACTCCAGCGTTGACATTATGTTGATAACGCAGTTGCTGTCTTTAAGTAGTTTAAGAGTATTGATTTACATGTTTTGGGATTTATATGAAAGTGAAGTTAGTTTTTGAAAATTACTAAATCAACCTAGAAGCCAGACTTGTAAATTTTTCTAAAATTTTGTCAGCCTTAAGGAAAAAAGAGACAGACTCAATGTAAAATAGCAGTCCAAAAGTATGAAGGTGACATGTCAATATTTTACTGATGAAGCCTCCAACAACAATAGGAATCATGAAATACCTATTGGACCATGAAATAGCCCCGAAGCTGGGTTTCCCTTGTGCATGTGTTGCCCTTTGCTGCCAATGACACATACTAGGCAATGTTGGCATTTCAAGGAGTAACATTCCTCTCTAGGATTATACAAGATACAGTGTACAAAATATACAGATTTAGGCTTAATTCCAAAACCACCTAGAGGCATTTAACTATGAGAAAACTGCTGCAGATATGCTAGGCTACTGAGAACCAGGTGTACTTCTATCAGTGATGAGAACGCTTCATCTTACGATCATGTAGGCTAAGGAAATTTAACACAACCAAATCGGCACCTCCATGATATATTATACCCGGGGCTTGACGGAAGGGAAAGTCAGTCCACAAAACCTGTGTCTTTAATGTGTTTGGTCAATTTTACAGTTCAGTTCACTATCTGACTTATAATAATTACATATACTGTCTTGAAAAACTGAGGCCTAATACATATTCAAGTTCAGTCAAAGATTGTCCTCACTTACCACACTCCCTTCAGCCCAAAGTAGACATAACCCCAGCATATGCTGAATCTAGGTGAAGGTCATCGTTACTTTGTGTGAGCTAAGTATTGAATTCCTAAGTATTCAATTCCTATCATTAATTTTTGTGAGCTAAGTTGAGAGTATTTGACCATAAAGGGGTTCACTGTTGTTCACCGAGAGTGAAGGAGGAGGAACTCTGATTCTTGGAGGTGCTTGATCTTCTCCTACTGGCTTCATTGCAGCTCAGGTTCTGATCCTTTGGAATGGATGACTGAGTGGAGTGGAGGGAAGAGCAGATGTTTGATATCTAGGCGCATACCTGGGAATAGGCTTACCTGGTCTTGGAGCATTTTGGTCTTAATGAATTGTAAATGCATGTTGAGATGTGTGGATTCTCACTACCACTTCCAGGAACATGAGCGCTGTTAACATCTCTGCCATCTCTTCTCTTTAAGACGTCAGGAATCTTGGACCCGTTCTTGGAACAGAGATTCGAGTAACTTTCACAAGTGCACGTTGACACTCCGTATGTTTATTTCAGTATCACCAAGGTTCAATATGTCGCATGAATGCCTTTCAAGCTTGATATTCTCTAGAGTAGTCTCCATGCAGGTATTCTCCATTGTAGCAGAATAACTCTCATCAATGTATTCGCACCTCTCCTCAATCCGTGTGGCCAGCTTTTCTGCCAGGTTCTCTTCGTGTCTCCCATAAAGTCAAAGTCAAGAGGACTGGGTAAGTCGGAAAGTACCGCGGAGCCACACCAGTAAGCTGATGACAGGCAGATCTTCCACTGTCGGCCCTTTCAGATTCTGGAAACAGACCCGTGAACTCAGGTCTTTGGGCGGCAGCAGTATCTCGAACTTACACAGCTTCCCGAAAAAAAGAATTTAGCCAACCTCCACATATGGCGGCAGGCCCTCCATCACACTGATCCACCCAAAGAATTCTGCCCAGTTACCTTGGATCCACCAGCCACAACAAGTCTCGCGGTACACACCAACATTCCACCTGGAATCCATCCGGTAACTGCCATCCCCAGTGGTTGCTGCATTAAGCCAGTGTTGGGGGAGGGGCTGCATTAGTCGAGAGGTTCCTAAGGGAAATGTGATTCTATCCACAAGGGTCCCATGGTCCTTTTCTCTTCCCTCTTTCCTTTTGTTCAGATCTCTATACAAAGTACAAACGGAGGGAAGAGTGTCCATGTTCAGTTTATGGTTTCACACGTCTTTAAACTTTCTAAAAGTTCACAGTACACCAAGACCCACTCATGGAAACTCATGTTTGTGTAATATCCAGTCACCCAGAATACATATCCGTCTGTTGCTTTCTGCTGAAACACCCACTCTCTCACAAGATGGATCCATTTATTTCATGGGGGCTGAAATTCCAAGAAATGAAACCAATTCCAATGTGCACTTTCCTGTCTGTCCCTTTTGCTCTTAGTACAGTGTTGCAGAGCTACTTGTCTTTGTTATAGGCTTATGCCATTCCTTCCCTACGTAGGGTAGAATATGGCATTCATTCATCCTGTTGGAAGACTTGGAATTCTATATCACGTACTTTGACCAAATCTTAAACATAACCGTCGTTTGGGTTGGGTCACGATAAGCACTTATGAATCAATATTTATGAATAGCAATGCACGCGTCTGTTTTCTGAATACAAGTGTTTTGAGTACATTCTAGCCTTGATACTGGGTCGATGCGTGCTGAATGATCCCTGACATCATTTTGAGTATTCTGTTTTGAATAATCATGGTTCTTTGGTATATGTCAGCCAACTGTAACCTTTTGGTGTTTGTTTGTTTTGCAAACACTTTAGGCCTTGCATCTCTCCTTTTGTTTCAGACAGAGAGTCATATAAGCTGATTCACTTAAGATAGTGCTTAATATCACCTATGGTTTCCTGCTTCCCTCTCCCATCTTTAGGTTTTCGATGTCCTCCTTGCCTTCTTCTTCTTTCTTCTTTGCAATTCATGGTCTTCTTGCATTTCCATTAATGGTTCTCTTAATTCCATTTCTTCTTTCTACTTTTATTCTAAGGATAGGATTCTCAATGTTTGTTGTAGGATCAGTCTCAAACTGTTGATTTCTTTTAAGATTTGCTGCTCAGTGAAATTCCCTAGCTCTGCCGTTGTTAGGAATCGCGGTCATTTGGCATAGTCTACCCTAGATTGCAGATTTTTCTCATTCAGTATATGGTCTATGTCCTGGCACCATTCACCGTCCTACAATATTTCTGCCGAGATATCAGCTGAAACCCCACTGGAGGCCCTGTTGTGAATAATTTGCATTCCTTGAGATGCACTTTAGATCACTGTGATGATCATGAACTTTGTTTATTTGAATTCTAGAGCTGCTTGTTGGACTATTGGGATTCCACCTCCTTTGGACACTGTGTACTTCCTGAATACGTACAGATGAACCTTTCTTGGCATTCAGCAAGTTTCATTCTGATTTTTGTTCAAATGCCTTTACAGAATTTTTATTTTATCACTTGCTTTCCATTTGGGATTCTTATGAGTCCTATTCTTTCATGCTTCCTCTTACTCCAGGATTCAACAGCGATATTTGCATTGGTTTTCTCTTGCTTTTCTATGTCTTCTTCTGATCGAGGGATTTCTGTTCCCGTGTCTTCGCAGTCATGCACGAGTTCCTCTGCGTTATCTAGTCTGCTTAGGACTGACATTAGCCAAGTTATTTTCTCATCCATTGAGTTTTCTTATATTATTTTGTCTTCTTTAGAGTTTCTCTTCCCCTTTTCTGGTATTCTGCCTTTTGTGATTCTGAGATACTTTTGTTCTTTAGTGTTTCCTCACCTCCTATTTCAATGCTTGCTCTGGTAGATTTTTAACAATCTAGATGTTTGAAAGATTATTTTTTGGGCCTTCAATCTCTTTGGAACTGAAAATGGTACTTCCTGTTTCTTTTACAATACTTCTTATTCTCTAGTGTTCAAGTACTATCAGGTAGCTAGTATAGACTTATAGCGCTTGGTTAAGTGAAAACTTTAGTCTCCTTGGTGTACGCAATTCCATGATATTACTGTGAGGACAAATTTCCGTAGACATTGATGCCATGTCCTTTTCCTGTTTGTGTTGTCTGGTATATCTCTAATTGCTGGTGTTGTCTTTGTTCGGATGAAAACACCATAGTATTTCAATTAGTAGAACCTCATATTTATTACGAGAATCTCACAATTCTGTAAGGGAACAGGGCACTTCCTCTCGTGGAAATGAAACTTCTAAAAGTTTTTAGCTCTGCATTCTTCTATATGTCATTTTGGATTGTCTCCATAACATCCAACAAACAGTGAACTTGTACTTTCTATTGCCATTGCAATGTCCCAATGTTAACAGTCCTTCCCAGATATTTTCTGTCTACAGAAAAACCAGTGGAAACTTATGTAAGGATGTCATAGTTCAGGGCCTGCTGGAATGATCCCTCAGACCGACCTATGTGTCCTCGGTGCAGTAACATGTCAGCCGGTCCAAAATATAGCATCTGCATTTTGGAGATAATGCTGAAGGAAATGCTTCATCTTCTCACGATGTGGACTTTGACCACTCTTCCTTGTTACCTCATCCTTCAGTCATGGGTTCACGAAGGCAACCACAGAGCTGTTCCGCATCCTCTGCCTCAAACCAGACCGTAATCCAAGTCCAGGTTACGAATGTAGCATATCCTAAAACATTTAATACTGATTTCAACACCAACGCCCCCTTGAGCCCTCAGACCAGATGCATGATATCTCGGATTGAGCCCCACAAGTGCTCTATTGGCAAAATGCCAAATTGGTCCCTGGTCCTGCAGATGCAGTGGATGTGGCCGTTGGACATATCGATAAACTCAACCTCACGTGCCAGTGTGGTTGCTGTCTCACTGAGTTCACAGTTCTCTTTGCTCTCTTGATAGGACCCACCATAACCCACAACGCACTGTAGATACCTGAGTTCTGCGTGTGCCATCATCCGTAGCCCTATCCCTCTTTTTCCGCTGAATCTGCTAGCTCAGATTTGGCAGCTCGACACTTGGTCTCAGATTCAATTGTGGGAATATTTTGTGCTGATTTTTTTGAGTTCTGTCAGCCAAGCATGTGCTGTGCACACTTCTAACACTCAGCGCATCATCTTCAATCCCATGTGTGCCGCCCGCTTCAGAGTGTATATCCAAGTAAAACAGTTTCACATTTGATGCTTCATTACCAGAGATCAGATCCTGCACTGGTTTCCATTCTCTACTTTACCTTCTCCTGCTTCCAGGTTTTCTGTGGCCTCATCATGTCTTTGGAAATAACAGACCACTCTTCAGCAAGTGTCCTTTGCCAAGGGCTGGGTGAGTGCGTGTTTACAATGCTGTGTGTATGGGAGCGAGTGAGAGCAGGTTGCACTGGTTCTCTGCCTACTGGGCATCGATAAATCAACATTTTCCCCATAGAATTCACTGAAATTGGATGTTTGTTTATCTCTGCTTTCTATACACCCATGATCGGAGGGATTTTCTGAAGACTCCAGCGTTGACATTATGTTGATAACGCAGTTGCTGTCTTTAAGTAGTTTAAGAGTATTGATTTACATGTTTTGGGATTTATATGAAAGTGAAGTTAGTTTTTGAAAATTACTAAATCAACCTAGAAGCCAGACTTGTAAATTTTTCTAAAATTTTGTCAGCCTTAAGGAAAAAAGAGACAGACTCAATGTAAAATAGCAGTCCAAAAGTATGAAGGTGACATGTCAATATTTTACTGATGAAGCCTCCAACAACAATAGGAATCATGAAATACCTATTGGACCATGAAATAGCCCCGAAGCTGGGTTTCCCTTGTGCATGTGTTGCCCTTTGCTGCCAATGACACATACTAGGCAATGTTGGCATTTCAAGGAGTAACATTCCTCTCTAGGATTATACAAGATACAGTGTACAAAATATACAGATTTAGGCTTAATTCCAAAACCACCTAGAGGCATTTAACTATGAGAAAACTGCTGCAGATATGCTAGGCTACTGAGAACCAGGTGTACTTCTATCAGTGATGAGAACGCTTCATCTTACGATCATGTAGGCTAAGGAAATTTAACACAACCAAATCGGCACCTCCATGATATATTATACCCGGGGCTTGACGGAAGGGAAAGTCAGTCCACAAAACCTGTGTCTTTAATGTGTTTGGTCAATTTTACAGTTCAGTTCACTATCTGACTTATAATAATTACATATACTGTCTTGAAAAACTGAGGCCTAATACATATTCAAGTTCAGTCAAAGATTGTCCTCACTTACCACACTCCCTTCAGCCCAAAGTAGACATAACCCCAGCATATGCTGAATCTAGGTGAAGGTCATCGTTACTTTGTGTGAGCTAAGTATTGAATTCCTAAGTATTCAATTCCTATCATTAATTTTTGTGAGCTAAGTTGAGAGTATTTGACCATAAAGGGGTTCACTGTTGTTCACCGAGAGTGAAGGAGGAGGAACTCTGATTCTTGGAGGTGCTTGATCTTCTCCTACTGGCTTCATTGCAGCTCAGGTTCTGATCCTTTGGAATGGATGACTGAGTGGAGTGGAGGGAAGAGCAGATGTTTGATATCTAGGCGCATACCTGGGAATAGGCTTACCTGGTCTTGGAGCATTTTGGTCTTAATGAATTGTAAATGCATGTTGAGATGTGTGGATTCTCACTACCACTTCCAGGAACATGAGCGCTGTTAACATCTCTGCCATCTCTTCTCTTTAAGACGTCAGGAATCTTGGACCCGTTCTTGGAACAGAGATTCGAGTAACTTTCACAAGTGCACGTTGACACTCCGTATGTTTATTTCAGTATCACCAAGGTTCAATATGTCGCATGAATGCCTTTCAAGCTTGATATTCTCTAGAGTAGTCTCCATGCAGGTATTCTCCATTGTAGCAGAATAACTCTCATCAATGTATTCGCACCTCTCCTCAATCCGTGTGGCCAGCTTTTCTGCCAGGTTCTCTTCGTGTCTCCCATAAAGTCAAAGTCAAGAGGACTGGGTAAGTCGGAAAGTACCGCGGAGCCACACCAGTAAGCTGATGACAGGCAGATCTTCCACTGTCGGCCCTTTCAGATTCTGGAAACAGACCCGTGAACTCAGGTCTTTGGGCGGCAGCAGTATCTCGAACTTACACAGCTTCCCGAAAAAAAGAATTTAGCCAACCTCCACATATGGCGGCAGGCCCTCCATCACACTGATCCACCCAAAGAATTCTGCCCAGTTACCTTGGATCCACCAGCCACAACAAGTCTCGCGGTACACACCAACATTCCACCTGGAATCCATCCGGTAACTGCCATCCCCAGTGGTTGCTGCATTAAGCCAGTGTTGGGGGAGGGGCTGCATTAGTCGAGAGGTTCCTAAGGGAAATGTGATTCTATCCACAAGGGTCCCATGGTCCTTTTCTCTTCCCTCTTTCCTTTTGTTCAGATCTCTATACAAAGTACAAACGGAGGGAAGAGTGTCCATGTTCAGTTTATGGTTTCACACGTCTTTAAACTTTCTAAAAGTTCACAGTACACCAAGACCCACTCATGGAAACTCATGTTTGTGTAATATCCAGTCACCCAGAATACATATCCGTCTGTTGCTTTCTGCTGAAACACCCACTCTCTCACAAGATGGATCCATTTATTTCATGGGGGCTGAAATTCCAAGAAATGATACCAATTCCAATGTGCACTTTCCTGTCTGTCTCTTTTACTCTTAGTACAGTGTTGCAGAGCTAATTGTCTTTGTTATAGGCTTATGCCATTACTTCCCTACGTAGGGTAGAATATGGCATTCATTCATCCTGTTGGAAGACTTGGAATTCTATATCACATACTTTGACCAAATCTTAAACAAAACCATCGTTTGGGTTGGGTCACGATAAGCACTTATGAATCAATATTTATGAATAGCAATGCACGCGTCTGTTTTCTGAATACAAGTGTGTTGAGTACATTCTAGCCGTGATACTGGGTCGATGCGTGCTGAATGATCCCTGACATCATTTTGAGTATTCTGTTTTGAATAATCATGGTTCTTTGGTATATGTCAGCCAACTGTAAAATTTTGGTGTTTGTCCGTTTTGCAAACACTTTAAGCCTTGCATCTCTCCTTTTGCTACAGAGAGAGAGTCATATAAGCTGATTCACTTAAGATAGTGCTTAATATCACCTATGGTTTCCTGCTTCCCTCTCCCATCTTTAGGTTTTCGATGTCCTCCTTGCCTTCTTCTTCTTTCTTCTTTGCAATTCATGGTCTTCTTGCATTTCCATTAATGGTTCTCTTAATTCCATTTCTTCTTTCTACTTTTATTCTAAGGATAGGATTCTCAATGTTTGTTGTAGGATCAGTCTCAAACTGTTGATTTCTTTTAAGATTTGCTGCTCAGTGAAATTCCCTAGCTCTGCCATTGTTAGGAATCGCGGTCATTTGGCATAGTCTACCCTAGATTGCAGATTTTTCTCATTCAGGATATGGTCTATGTCATGGCACTATTCACCGTCCTGCAATATTTCTGCCGAGATATCAGCTGAAACCCCACTGGAGGCCCTGTTGTGAATAATTTGCTTTCCTTGAGGTGCCCTTTAGATCACTGGGATGATCATGAACTTTATTTGAATTCTAGAGCTGCTTGTTGGACTATTGGGATTCCACCTCCTTTGGACACTGTGTACTTCCTGAATACGTACAGATGAACCTTTCTTGGCATTCAGCAAGTTTCATTCTGATTTTTGTACAAATGCCTTTACAGAATTTTTATTTTATCTCTTGCTTTCCATTTGGGATTCTTATGAGTCCTATCCTTTCATGCTTCCTCTTACTCCAGGATTCTACAGCGATATTTGCATTGGTTTTCTCTTGCTTTTCTATGTCTTCTTCTGATCGAGGGATTTCTGTTCCCGTGTCTTCGCAGTCATGCACGAGTCCCTCTGCGTTATGTAGTCTGCTTAGGACTGACATTAGCCAAGTTATTTTCTCATCCATTGAGTTTTTTTATATTATTTTGTCTTCTTTAGATTTTCTCTTCCCCTTTTCTGGTATTCTGCCTTTTGTGATTCTGAGATACTTTTGTTCTTTAGTGTTTCCTCACCTCCTATTTCAATGCTTGCTCTGGTAGAGTTTGAACCATTTGGATGTTTGAAAAATTATTTTTTGGGCCTTCAATCTCTTTGCAACTGAAAATGGTACTTCCTGTTTCTTTTACAATACTTCTTTTTCTCTACTGTTCAAGTACTATCAGGTAGCTAGTATAGACTTATAGCGCTTGGTTAAATGAAAACTTTAGTCTCCTTGGTGTACACAATTCCATGATATTACTGTGAGGACAATTTTCCGTAGACATTGAAGCCATGTCCTTTTCCTGTTTGTGTTGTCTGGTATATCTCTAATTGCTGGTGTTGTCTTTGTTCGAATTAACACACCATAGTATTTCAATTAGTAGAACCTCATATTTATTACGAGAATCTCACAATTATGTAAGGGAACAGCGCACTTCCTCTCGTGGATATTAAACTTCTTAAGATTTTCAGCTCTGCATTCTTCTGTATGTCAATTTGTAGTGTCTCCATAACATCAAACAAACAGTGAACTTGTAATTTCTATTGCCATTGCAATGACCCAATGTTACCAGTCCTTCCCAGATTTTCTCGGTCTTCAGAAAAACCAGTGGAAATGTATGTCTGGATGTCATATTTCAGGGCCTGCTGGAATGATCCCTCAGACCGACCTAAGTGTCCTCGTTGCAGTAACATGTCAGCCCGTCCAAAATATAGCATCTGCATTTTGGAGATAATGCTGAACGAAATGCTTCATCTTCTCACGTTGTGGACTTTGACCACTCTTCCTTGTTCCCTCATCCTTCAGTCATGGGTTCACGAAGGCAACCACGGAGCTGTTCCGCATCCTCTGCCTCAAACCAGACCGTAATCCCAGTCCAGGTTACGAATGTAGCAGATCCTAAAACTTTTAATACTGATTTCAACCCCAACGCCGCCTGGAACCCTCAGACCAGATGCATGATATCTCGGATTGAGCCCCACACGTGCTCTATTGGCAAAATGCCAAATTGGTCCCAGGTCCTGCAGATGCAGTGGATGTGGACGTTGGATATATCGATAAACGCAACCTCACGTGCCAGTGTTTTTGCTGTCTCACTGAGGTCACAGTTCTCTTTGCTCTCTTGATAGGAACCACCATAACCCACAACACACTGTAGATACCTGAGTTCTGCATGTGCCATCATCCGTAGCCCTATCCCTCTTTTCCCGCTGCCTCTGCTAGCTCAGATTTTCACCTCGTATTTTGGCCTAAGATTCAATTGTGTGAATATTTTGTGCTGATTTTTTTGAGTTCTGTCAGCCAAGCATCTGCTGTGCACACTTCTAACACTCAGCGCATCATCTTCAATCCCATGTGTGCCGCCCGCTTCAGAGTGTACGTCCAAGTAAAACAGTTTCACATTTGATGCTCCATTACCAGTGATCAGATCCTGCACTGGTTTCCATTCCCTACTTTGCCTTCTCCTGCTTCCAGGTTTTCTGAGGCCTCATCATGTCTTTGGAAATAACAGACCACTCTTCAGCAAGTGTCCTGTGCCAAGGGCTGGGTGAGTGGGTGTTTACAATGCTGTGTGAATGGGAGAGAGTGAGAGCAAGTTGCACTGGTTCTCTACCTACTGGGCATCGATAAATCAATATTTTCCCCATAGAATTCACTAAAATTGGATGTTTGTTTATCTCTGCTTTCTATACACCCATGATCGGAGGGATTTTCTGAAGACTCCAGCGTTGACATTATGTTGATAACGCAGTTGCTGTCTTTAAGTAGTATAAGAGTATTGATTTACATGTTTTGGGATTTATATGAAAGTGAAGTTAGTTTTTGAAAATTACTAAATCAACCTAGATGCCAGACTTGTCAATTTTTGTAACATTTTGTCAGCTCTAAGGAAAAAAGAGACAGACTCAATGTAAAATAGCAGTCCAAAAGTATGAAGGTGACATGTCAATATTTTACTGATGAAGCCTCCAACAACAAGAGGAACCATGAAATAACTATTGGACCATTAAATGCCCCGAACCTGGGTTTCCCTTGTGCATGTGTTGCCCTTTGCTTACAATGACACATACTAGGCAATGTTGGCATTTTAAGGAGTAACATTCTTCTCTAGGAATATATAAGATACAGTGTACAAATTATACAGATTTAGGCTTATTTCCAAAACAACCTAGAGGCATTTAACTATGAGAAAACTGCTGCAGCTATGCTAGGCAACTGAGAAACAGATGTATTTCTATCAGTGATGAGAACGCTTCATCTTACGATCATGTAGGCTAAGGCAATTTAACACAACCAAATCTGCACCTCCATGATATATTATACCCGGGGCTTGACGGAAGGGAAAGACGGTCCACATAACCTGTGTCTTTAAAGTTTTTGGCCACTTATACGTTGTAGTTCACTATCTGACTTATAATAATTACATATACTGAATTGAAAACCTGAGGCCTAATATATATTCAAGTTCAGTCAAAGATTCCCGTCACTTACCACACTCCCTTCAGGCCAAAGAAGACATAACCCCAGCATTTGCTGAATCTAGGGGAAGGTCATCTTTACTTTGTGTGAGCTAAGTATTGAATTTCTAAGTTTTCAATTCCTATCATTATATTTGTGACCTAAGTTGAGTGTATTTGTCCTTAAAGGGGTTCACTGTTGTTCACCGAGTGTGAAGGAGGAGGAACTCTGATTCTAGGAGGGGCTTTCTCTTCTCCTACTGGCTTCATTTCAGCTCAGGTTCTGATCCTTTGAAATGGATGCCTGAGTGGAGTGGAGGGAAGAGCAAATGTTTGATATCTAGGCCCAAACCTGGGAGTAGGCTTACCTCGGCTTGGTTCATTTTGGTATGAATGATTTGTAAATGCATGTTGAGATGTGTGGATTCTCACTACCACTTCCAGGAACATGAGCGCTGTTAAAATCTCTGCCAACTCTTCTCTTTAAATGTCAGGAATCTTGGACCCGATCTTGGAGCAGAGATTCGAGTAACTTTCTCAAGTTCACGTTGATACTCCGTATGTTTCTGTCAGTATCAACAAGGTTCAGTATGTCTCATGAATGTCTTTCGAGCCTGGTATTCTCTAGAGTTGTCTCCATGCCGGTATTCTCCATTGCAGCAGAACAACTCTCATCAATGTGTTCACACCTCTCCTCAATCCATGCGGCCATCTTTTCTGCCAGCTTCTCTTCGTGTCTCCCTTAAAGTCGAAGTCAAAGGGACTGGGTAAGTCCGAAAGTACCGCGGAGCCACACCAGTAAGCTGATGACAGGCAGACCTTCCACTGTCTGCCCTTTCAGATTCTGGAAACTGACCCGTGAACTCAGGTCTTTGGGAAGCAGCAGTATCTCGAAATTACAAAACTTCCCGAAAAAAAGACCTAAGCCAATCTCCACATAGGGCATCAGCCCCTCCATCACACTGATCCAACCAACGAATCCTGCCCAGTTACCTTGGATCCACCAGCCACAACAAGCCTCGCGGTACACACGAACATTCCACCTGGAATCCAACCGGTAACTGCCATCCCCAGAGGTTGCTGCATTAAGCCAGTGTTGGGGGAGGGGCTGCATTAGTCGAGAGGTTCCTAAGGGAAATGTGATTCTATCCACAAGGGTCCCATGGTCCTTTTCTCTTCCCTCTTTCCTTTTGTTCAGGACTGTGTACACAATAGAAACGGATGGAAGAGTGTCCAAGTTCAGTTTATGGTTTCACACGTCTTTAAACTTTCTAAAATTTCAGAGTACACAGAGACCCACTCATGGAAACTCATGTTTGTGTAATATCCAGTCACCCAGAATACATATCCGTCTGTTGCTTTCTGCTGAAACACCCACTCTCTCAGATGATGGATCCATTTTTTTCATGGGGGCTGAAATTCCAAGAAATGATACCAATTCCAATGTGCACTTTCCTGTCTGTCTCTTTTACTCTTAGTACAGTGTTGCAGAGCTACTTGTCTTTGTTATAAGCTTATGCCATTCCTTCCCTACGTAGGGTAGTATATGGCATTCATTCATCCTGTTGGAAGACTTGTAATTCTATATCACGTACTTTGACAAAATCTTAAACAAAACCGTCGTTTGGGTTGGGTCACGATTAGCACTTATGCATCAATATTTATGAATAGCAATGCACGCGTCTGTTTTCTGAATACAAGTGTGTTGAGTACATTCTAGCCGTGATACTGGGTCGATGCGTGCTGAATGATCCCTGACATCATTTTGAGTATTCTGTTTTGAATAATCATGGTTCTTTCGTAAATGTCATCCAACTGTAACCTTTTGGTGTTTGTTTGTTTATATTGCAAGCACATTAGGCCTTGCATCTCTCCTTTTGCTTCAGACAGAGAGTCATATAAGCTGATTCACTTAAGATAGTGCTTAATATCACCTATGGTTTCCTGCTTCCCTCTCCCATCTTTAGGTTTTCGAAGTCCTGCTTGCCTTCTTCTTCTTTCTTCTTTTCAATTCATGGTCTGCTTGCATTTCCATTAATGGTTCTCTTATTTCCAATTCTTCTTGCTACTTTTCAACTAAACTTAAGATTCTCAATATTTGTTTTAGGATCAGTCTCAAACTGTTGAATTCTTTTAAGATTTGCTTGTCAGTGAAACTCCCTAGATATGCCGTTGTTAGGAATCACGGTCATTTGTCATAGTCTTCCCTAGATTGCAGCTTATCTCATTCAGGCTATGGTCTATGTCCTGGCAACATTCACCATCCTGCAATATTTTTGCCGAGATATCAGCTGAATCCCCTCTGTAGGTTCTGTTGTGAATAATTTGCTTTCCTTGAGGTGCATTTTAGAACACTGTGATGATCATGAACTTTGTTCATTTGAATTTTACAGCTGCTTGTTGGTCTATTGGGATTCCACTTCCTTTAGACGCTGTGTAATTCCTAAATTCGTATAGATGTACCTTTCTTGGCTTTCAGAAAGATTCATTCTAATTTTTGTACAAATGCCTTTACATAATTTTTATTTTATCTCTTGCTTTCCATTTGGGACTCTTATGAGTCCTATTCTTTAATGCTTCCTCTTACCCCAGGTTTCAACAGCGATATTTGCATTGGTTTGCACTTGCTTTTCTATGTCTTATTCTGATCGAGGGATTTCTGTTCCCATGTCTTCGCAGTCTTTCACGAGTCCCTCTGCGTTATCTATTCTGCTTAGGTCTGACATTAGCCAAGTTATTATCTCATCCATTGAGTTTTCTTATAATATTTTGTCTTCTTTAGAGTTTCTCTTCCCCTTTTCTTGTATTCTGCCTTTTGTGATTCTGAGATACTGTTGTTCTTTAGTGTTTTCCTCACCTCCTTTTTCAATGCTTGCTCTGCTAGCGTTTTAACCGTCTAGTTGTTTGAAATGTTATTTTTTGTGTCTTCAATCTCTTTTGAACTGAAAATGGTACTTCCTGTTGGTTTACTATACTTCTTTTTCTCTACTGTTCAATTAATATCAGGTATGAAGTATAGACTTATAGCGCTTGGTTTAGTGAAAAATTTAGTCTCCTTGGTGTACGCAATTCCATGATATTACTGTGAGGACAATTTTCCCTAGACATTGAAGCCATGTCCTTTTCCTGTGTGTGTTGTCTGGTATACCTCTAATTGCTGGTGTTGCCTTTGTTCGGATGAAAACACCATAGTATTTCAATTAGTAGAACCTCATATTTATTACGCTAATCTCACAATTCTGTAAGGGAACAGGGCACTTCCTCTAGTGGAAATGAATCTTCTAAATGTTTTCAGCTCTGCATTCTTCTATATGTCATTTTGGAGTGTCTCCATAAAATCCAACAGACAGTGTACTTGTACTTTTAATTTCCATTTCAATGTCCCAATGATACCAGTCCTTCCCAGATTTTCTCTGTCTACAGAAACACCAGTGGAAACGTATGTCTGGATGTCATAGTTCAGGGCCTGCTGGAATGATCCCTCAGACCGACCTATGTGTCCTCGGTGCAGTAACATATCAGCCTGTCCAAAATATAGCATCTGCATTTTGGAGATAATGCTGAAGTAAATGCTTCATCTTCCCACGCTGTGGAATTTGACCACTCTTCTTTGTTCCCTCATCCTTCAGTCATGGGTTCACGAAGGCAACCACAGAGCTGTTCCGCATCCTCTGCCTCAAACCAGACCGTAATCCCAGTCCAGGTTACGACTGTAGCAGATCCTAAAATTTTTAATACTGATTTCAACCCCAACGCCGCCTGGAACCCTCAGACCAGATGCATGATATCTCTGATTGAGCCCCACCCGTGCTCTATTGGCAAAATGCCAAATTGGCCCCTGGTCCTACAGATGCAGTGGATGTGGCCGTAGGACATATCGATAAACTCAACCTCACGTGTCAGTGTGGTTGCTGTCTCACTGTGGTCACAGTTCCCTTTGCTCTTTTGATAGGACCCAGCAAATCACACAACGCACTGTAGATACCTGATTTCTGCGTGTGCCATCATCCGTAGCCCTATCCTTTTTTTCCCGCTGCCTCTGCTAGCTCAGATTTGGCAGCTCGGATCTTGGTCTCAGATTCAAATGTGGGAATATTTTGTGCTGATTTTTTTGAGTTCTGTCTGCCAAGCATCTGCTGTGCACACTTCGAACTCTCAGCGCATCAACTTCAATCCCATGTGTGCCACCCGCTTCAGAGTGAACGTCCAAGTAAAAGAGATTCTCCTTTGATGCTCCATTACCAGAGATCAGATCCTTCACTGGTTTCCATACTCTAGTTTGCCTTCTCCTGCTTCCGGGTATTCTGAGGCCTCATCATATCTTTGGAAATTACAGACCACTCTTCAGCAAGTGTCCTATGCCAAGGGCTGGGTGAGTGGTTGTTTACAATGCTGTGTGTATGGGAGCGAGTGAGAGCAGGTTGCACTGGTTCTCTGCCTACTGGGCATCGATAAATCAACACTTTCCCCGTAGAATTCATTGAATTTGGATATTTGTTTATCTCTTCTTTCTATACAGCCATGATCGGTGGGATTTTCCGAAGACTCCAATTTTGTCATTATGTTGATAAAGCATTTGCTGTCTTTAAGAAGGATAGGAGTATTGATTTACATGTTTTGGGATTTATATGAAATTGAAGTTAGTTTTGAAAATTACTAAATCAACCTAGAAGCCAGACTTGTAAATTTTTCTAAAATTTTGTCAGCTCTAAGGAAAAAAGAGACAGACTCAATGTAAAACAGCAGTCCAAAAGTTTAAAGGTGACATGTCAATTTTTTAGTGACGAAGCCTCCAACAACAATAGGAACAATGAAATACCTATTGGAAACATGAAATAACCCCGAACCTGTGTTTCCCTTGTGCATTTGTTGCCTTTTGTTGCCAAAGATACATACTAGGCAATGTTGGCATTTCAAGGAGTAACATTCCGCTCTAGGAATATACAAGATACACTATACAAAATATACAAATTTAGGCTTGATTCCAAAAGCACCTAGAGGCATTTAACTATGAGAAACTTGCTGCAGCTATACTAGGATATTGAGAACAATGTGTTCACCTATCAGTGATGAGAACGCTTAATCATATGATCATGTAGGCTAAGGCAATTTAGCACAACCAAATGTGCACCTCCATGATATATTATACCCGGGGCTTGACGGAAGGGAAAGATGGTCCACATAACCTGTGTCTTTAAAGTTTTTGGCCACTTATACGTTTTAGTTCACTATCTGACTTGTAATAATTACATATACTGAATTGAAAACCTGAGGCCTAATATATATTCAAGTTCAGTCAAAGATTCCCGTCACTTACCACACTCCCTTCAGGCCAAAGAAGACATAACCCCAGCATTTGCTGAATCTAGGGGAAGGTCATCTTTACTTTGTGTGAGCTAAGTATTGAATTTCTAAGTTTTCAATTCCTATCATTATATTTGTGACCTAAGTTGAGTGTATTTGTCCTTAAAGGGGTTCACTGTTGTTCACCGAGTGTGAAGGAGGAGGAACTCTGATTCTAGGAGGGGCTTTCTCTTCTCCTACTGGCTTCATTTCAGCTCAGGTTCTGATCCTTTGAAATGGATGCCTGAGTGGAGTGGAGGGAAGAGCAAATGTTTGATATCTAGGCCCAAACCTGGGAGTAGGCTTACCTCGGCTTGGTTCATTTTGGTATGAATGATTTGTAAATGCATGTTGAGATGTGTGGATTCTCACTACCACTTCCAGGAACATGAGCGCTGTTAACATCTCTGCCAACTCTTCTCTTTAAATGTCAGGAATCTTGGACCCGATCTTGGAGCAGAGATTCGAGTAACTTTCTCAAGTTCACGTTGATACTCCGTATGTTTCTGTCAGTATCAACAAGGTTCAGTATGTCTCATGAATGTCTTTCGAGCCTGGTATTCTCT
The DNA here is from genome assembly GCF_048773025.1 of Camelus bactrianus. Lineage (NCBI taxonomy): Eukaryota > Metazoa > Chordata > Mammalia > Artiodactyla > Camelidae > Camelus > Camelus bactrianus. Next base: position 42,013,923 of record NC_133561.1, on the reverse strand, counting down.
AGAGTTGTCTCCATGCCGGTATTCTCCATTGTAGCAGAACAACTCTCATCAATGTGTTCACACCTCTCCTCAATCCATGCGGCCATCTTTTCTGCCAGCTTCTCTTCGTGTCTCCCTTAAAGTCGAAGTCAAAGGGACTGGGTAAGTCCGAAAGTACCGCAGAGCCACACCAGTAAGCTGATGACAGGCAGATCTTCCACTGTCTGCCCTTTCAGATTCTGGAAACTGACCCGTGAACTCAGGTCTTTGGGAAGCCGCAGTATCTCGAAATTACAAAACTTCCCGAAAAAAAGACCTAAGCCAATCTCCACATAGGGCATCAGCCCCTCCATCACACTGATCCAACCAACGAATCCTGCCCAGTTACCTTGGATCCACCAGCCACAACAAGCCTCGTGGTACACACGAACATTCCACCTGGAATCCAACCGGTAACTGCCATCCCCAGAGGTTGCTGCATTAAGCCAGTGTTGGGGGAGGGGCTGCATTAGTCGAGAGGTTCCTAAGGGAAATGTGATTCTATCCACAAGGGTCCCATGGTCCTTTTCTCTTCCCTCTTTCCTTTTGTTCAGGACTGTGTACACAATAGAAACGGATGGAAGAGTGTCCAAGTTCAGTTTATGGTTTCACACGTCTTTAAACTTTCTAAAATTTCAGAGTACACAGAGACCCACTCATGGAAACTCATGTTTGTGTAATATCCAGTCACCCAGAATACATATCCGTCTGTTGCTTTCTGCTGAAACACCCACTCTCTCAGATGATGGATCCATTTTTTTCATGGGGGCTGAAATTCCAAGAAATGATACCAATTCCAATGTGCACTTTCCTGTCTGTCTCTTTTACTCTTAGTACAGTGTTGCAGAGCTACTTGTCTTTGTTATAAGCTTATGCCATTCCTTCCCTACGTAGGGTAGTATATGGCATTCATTCATCCTGTTGGAAGACTTGTAATTCTATATCACGTACTTTGACAAAATCTTGAACAAAACCGTCGTTTGGGTTGGGTCACGATTAGCACTTATGCATCAATATTTATGAATAGCAATGCACGCGTCTGTTTTCTGAATACAAGTGTGTTGAGTACATTCTAGCCGTGATACTGGGTCGATGCGTGCTGAATGATCCCTGACATCATTTTGAGTATTCTGTTTTGAATAATCATGGTTCTTTCGTAAATGTCATCCAACTGTAACCTTTTGGTGTTTGTTTGTTTATATTGCAAGCACATTAGGCCTTGCATCTCTCCTTTTGCTTCAGACAGAGAGTCATATAAGCTGATTCACTTAAGATAGTGCTTAATATCACCTATGGTTTCCTGCTTCCCTCTCCCATCTTTAGGTTTTCGAAGTCCTGCTTGCCTTCTTCTTCTTTCTTCTTTTCAATTCATGGTCTGCTTGCATTTCCATTAATGGTTCTCTTATTTCCAATTCTTCTTGCTACTTTTCAACTAAACTTAAGATTCTCAATATTTGTTTTAGGATCAGTCTCAAACTGTTGAATTCTTTTAAGATTTGCTTGTCAGTGAAACTCCCTAGATCTGCCGTTGTTAGGAATCACGGTCATTTGTCATAGTCTTCCCTAGATTGCAGCTTATCTCATTCAGGCTATGGTCTATGTCCTGGCAACATTCACCATCCTGCAATATTTTTGCCGAGATATCAGCTGAATCCCCTCTGTAGGTTCTGTTGTGAATAATTTGCTTTCCTTGAGGTGCATTTTAGAACACTGTGATGATCATGAACTTTGTTCATTTGAATTTTACAGCTGCTTGTTGGTCTATTGGGATTCCACTTCCTTTAGACGCTGTGTAATTCCTAAATTCGTATAGATGTACCTTTCTTGGCTTTCAGAAAGATTCATTCTAATTTTTGTACAAATGCCTTTACATAATTTTTATTTTATCTCTTGCTTTCCATTTGGGACTCTTATGAGTCCTATTCTTTAATGCTTCCTCTTACCCCAGGTTTCAACAGCGATATTTGCATTGGTTTGCACTTGCTTTTCTATGTCTTATTCTGATCGAGGGATTTCTGTTCCCATGTCTTCGCAGTCTTTCACGAGTCCCTCTGCGTTATCTATTCTGCTTAGGTCTGACATTAGCCAAGTTATTATCTCATCCATTGAGTTTTCTTATAATATTTTGTCTTCTTTAGAGTTTCTCTTCCCCTTTTCTTGTATTCTGCCTTTTGTGATTCTGAGATACTGTTGTTCTTTAGTGTTTTCCTCACCTCCTTTTTCAATGCTTGCTCTGCTAGCGTTTTAACCGTCTAGTTGTTTGAAATGTTATTTTTTGTGTCTTCAATCTCTTTTGAACTGAAAATGGTACTTCCTGTTGGTTTACTATACTTCTTTTTCTCTACTGTTCAATTAATATCAGGTATGAAGTATAGACTTATAGCGCTTGGTTTAGTGAAAAATTTAGTCTCCTTGGTGTACGCAATTCCATGATATTACTGTGAGGACAATTTTCCCTAGACATTGAAGCCATGTCCTTTTCCTTTGTGTGTTGTCTGGTATACCTCTAATTGCTGGTGTTGCCTTTGTTCGGATGAAAACACCATAGTATTTCAATTAGTAGAACCTCATATTTATTACGCTAATCTCACAATTCTGTAAGGGAACAGGGCACTTCCTCTAGTGGAAATGAATCTTCTAAAGGTTTTCAGCTCTGCATTCTTCTATATGTCATTTTGGAGTGTCTCCATAAAATCCAACAGACAGTGTACTTGTACTTTTAATTTCCATTTCAATGTCCCAATGATACCAGTCCTTCCCAGATTTTCTCTGTCTACAGAAACACCAGTGGAAACGTATGTCTGGATGTCATAGTTCAGGGCCTGCTGGAATGATCCCTCAGACCGACCTATGTGTCCTCGGTGCAGTAACATATCAGCCTGTCCAAAATATAGCATCTGCATTTTGGAGATAATGCTGAAGTAAATGCTTCATCTTCCCACGCTGTGGAATTTGACCACTCTTCTTTGTTCCCTCATCCTTCAGTCATGGGTTCACGAAGGCAACCACAGAGCTGTTCCGCATCCTCTGCCTCAAACCAGACCGTAATCCCAGTCCAGGTTACGACTGTAGCAGATCCTAAAATTTTTAATACTGATTTCAACCCCAACGCCGCCTGGAACCCTCAGACCAGATGCATGATATCTCTGATTGAGCCCCACCCGTGCTCTATTGGCAAAATGCCAAATTGGCCCCTGGTCCTACAGATGCAGTGGATGTGGCCGTAGGACATATCGATAAACTCAACCTCACGTGTCAGTGTGGTTGCTGTCTCACTGTGGTCACAGTTCCCTTTGCTCTTTTGATAGGACCCAGCAAATCACACAACGCACTGTAGATACCTGATTTCTGCGTGTGCCATCATCCGTAGCCCTATCCTTTTTTTCCCGCTGCCTCTGCTAGCTCAGACTTGGCAGCTCGGATCTTGGTCTCAGATTCAAATGTGGGAATATTTTGTGCTGATTTTTTTGAGTTCTGTCTGCCAAGCATCTGCTGTGCACACTTCGAACTCTCAGCGCATCAACTTCAATCCCATGTGTGCCACCCGCTTCAGAGTGAACGTCCAAGTAAAAGAGATTCTCCTTTGATGCTCCATTACCAGAGATCAGATCCTTCACTGGTTTCCATACTCTAGTTTGCCTTCTCCTGCTTCCGGGTATTCTGAGGCCTCATCATATCTTTGGAAATTACAGACCACTCTTCAGCAAGTGTCCTATGCCAAGGGCTGGGTGAGTGGTTGTTTACAATGCTGTGTTTATGGGAGCGAGTGAGAGCAGGTTGCACTGGTTCTCTGCCTACTGGGCATCGATAAATCAACACTTTCCCCGTAGAATTCATTGAATTTGGATATTTGTTTATCTCTTCTTTCTATACAGCCATGATCGGTGGGATTTTCCGAAGACTCCAATTTTGTCATTATGTTGATAAAGCATTTGCTGTCTTTAAGAAGGATAGGAGTATTGATTTACATGTTTTGGGATTTATATGAAAATTGAAGTTAGTTTTGAAAATTACTAAATCAACCTAGAAGCCAGACTTGTAAATTTTTCTAACATTTTGTCAGCTCTAAGGAAAAAAGAGACAGACTCAATGTAAAACAGCAGTCCAAAAGTTTAAAGGTGACATGTCAATTTTTTAGTGACGAAGCCTCCAACAACAATAGGAACAATGAAATACCTATTGGAAACATGAAATAACCCCGAACCTGTGTTTCCCTTGTGCATTTGTTGCCTTTTGTTGCCAATGATACATACTAGGCAATGTTGGCATTTCAAGGAGTAACATTCCGCTCTAGGAATATACAAGATACACTATACAAAATATACAAATTTAGGCTTGATTCCAAAAGCACCTAGAGGCATTTAACTATGAGAAACTTGCTGCAGCTATACTAGGATATTGAGAACAATGTGTTCCCCTATCAGTGATGAGAACGCTTAATCATATGATCATGTAGGCTAAGGCAATTTAGCACAACCAAATGTGCACCTCCATGATATAGTACACCCGGGGCTTGACGGAAGGTAAAGACGGTCCACATAACCTGTGACTTTAATGTGTTTGGCCACTTACACGGTTCAGTTCTCTATCTGAATTTTAATAATAACTTATACTGCCTTGAAAAACTGAGGCCTAATACATATTCAAGTTCAGTCAAAGATTCCCGTCACTTACCACACTCCCTTCAGGCCAAAGAAGACATAACCCCAGCATTTGCTGAATCTAGGGGAAGGTCATCATTACTTTGTGTGAGCTAAGTATTGAATTCCTAAGTATTCAATTCCTATCATTACTTTTTGTGAGCAAAGTTGAGGGTATTTGACCTCAAAATGGTTCACTTTTTTTCACCGAGTGTGAAGGAGGAGGAACTCTGTTTCTTGGAGGGTCTTGCTCTTCTCCTACTGGCTTCATTGCATCTCAGGTTCTGATCCTTTGAAATGGATGCGTCAGTGGAGTGGAGGGAAGAGAATGTGTTTGATATCCAGGCCGAAACCTGGGAATAAGCTTATCCCGTCTTGGTGCATTTTGGTCTGATTGATTTGTAAATGCATGTTGAGATGTGTGGATTCTCACTACCACTTCCAGGAACATGAGCGCTGTTAACATCTCTGCCATCTCTTCTGTTTTAGACGTCAGGAATCTTGGACCCGTTCTTGGAGCAGAGATTCGAGTAACTTTCTCAAGTGCTCGTTGAAACTCCGTAAGTTTCTGTCAGTATCACCAAGGTTCAGTATGTCTCATGAATGTCTTTCGAGCCTGGTATTCTCTAGAGTTGTCTCCATGCCGGTATTCTCCATTGTAGCAGAACAACTCTCTTCAATGTGTTTGCACCTCTCCTCAATCCGTGTGGCCAGCTTTTCTGCCAGCTTCTCTTCGTGTCTCCCGTAAAGTCGAAGTCAAGGGGACTGGGTAAGTCCGAAAATACCACGGAGCCATACCAGTAAGTTGATGACAGGCAGATCTTCCACTGTCTGCCCTTTCAGATTCTGGAAACTGACCAGTGATCTCAGGTCTTTGGGAAGCAGCAGTATCTCGAACTTACACAGCTTCCCGAACAAAAGACCTAAGCCAATCTCCACATAGGCAGCAGCCCCTCCATCACACTGATCCACTCAAAGAATTCTGCCCAGGTACCTTGGATCCACCAGCCACAACAAGCCTCGCGGTACACACCAACTTTCCACCTGGAATCCAACCGGTAACTGCCATCCCCAGTGGTTGCTGCATTAAGTCAGTGTTGGGGGAGGGGCTGCATTAGTTGTGAGGTTCCTAAGGGAAATGTGATTCTATCCACAAGGTTCCCATGGTCCTTTTCTCTTCCCTCTTTCCTTTTGTAAAGTTCAGTATACACAGTACAAAGGGAGGGAAAAGTGTCCATATTCTGTTTATGGTTTCACACGTCTTTAAACTTTCTAAAATTTTACAGTACACAGAGACCCACTCATGGAAACTCATGTTTGTGTAATATCCAGTCACCCAGAATACATATCCGTCTGTTGCTTTCTGCTGAAACACCCACACTCTCAGAAGATGGATCCATTTTATTCATGGGGGCTGAAATTCCAAGAAATGAAACCAATTCCAATGTGCACTTTCCTGTGTGTCTCTTTTGCTCTTAGTACAGTGTTGCAGATCTACTTGTCTTTGTTATAGGCTTATACCATTCCTTCCCTACGTAGGGTAGAATATGGCATTCATTCATCCTGTTGAAAAACTTGTAATTCTATATCTCGTACTTTGACCAAATCTTAAACAAAACCGTCGTTTGGATTGTGTCAAGATAAGCACTTATGAATCAATATTTATGAATAGTTATGTACGCGTCTGTTTTCTGAATACAAGTTTGTTGAGTACATTCTGGTCTTGATACTGGTTAGATGCGTACTGAATGAACCCTGACATCATTTTGAGTATTCTGTTTTGAATAATCATGGTTCTTTGGTATATGTCATCCAACTGTAACATTTTGGTGTTTGTTTGTTTGTTTTGCAAACACTTTAGGCCTTGCATCTCTCCTTTTGCTTCAGACAGAGAGTCATATAATCTGATTCACTTAAGATAGTGCTTAAAATCCCCTATGGTTTCCTGCTTCCTTCTCCCATCTTTAGGGTTTCGACGTCCTCCTTGACTTCTTCTTCTTTCTTCTTTGCAATTCATGGTCTTCTTGCATTTCCATTAATGGTTCTCTTATTTCCATTTTCCTTCCTACTTTTCTACTAAGGTTAGGTTTCTCAATGTTTGTTTTAGGATCAGTCTCAAAGTGTTGATTTCTTTTAAGATTTGCTGGTCAGTGAAACTCCCTTGCTCTGCCGTTGTTAGGAATCACGGTCATTTGGCATAGTCTACCATAGGTTGCAGCTATTTCTCATTCAGGATATTGTCTATGTCCTGGCACCCTTCCCGTCCTGCAATATTTCTGCCGAGATATGAGCTGAAACCCCACTGGAGGCTCTGTTGTGAATAATTTGCTTTCCTTGAGGTGCATTTTAGATCACTGCGATGATCATGAACTTTGTTTATTTGAATTCTACAGCTGCTTGTTGGTCTATTGGGATTCCACCTCCTTTGGACACTGTGTACTTCCTGAATACGTATAGATGAACCTTTCTGGGTTTCAGCAAGTTTCATTCTGATTTTTGAACAAATGCCTTTACAGAATTTTTATTTTCTCTTGCTTTCCATTTGGGGCTTTATGAGTCCTATACTTTCATGCTTCCTCTTACCCCAGAATTCAACAGCGATATTTGCATTGTTTTGCACTTGCTTTTCTATGTCTTCTTCTGATCGAGGGATTTCTGTTCCCGTGTCTTTGCAGTCATTCACGAGTCCCTCTGCTTTATCTAGTCTGCTTAGGACTGATATTAGCCAAGTTATTATCTCATCCATTGAGTTTTCTTATATTATTTTGTCTTCTTTAGGGTTTCTCTTCCCCTTTTTTTGTATTCTGCCTTTTGTGATTCTGAGATACTTTTGTTGTTTATTGGTTTCCTTACCTCCTTTTCAATGCTTGCTCTGGTAGCTTTTTAAACATCTAGTTGTTTGAAAGATTATTTTTTGGGCCTTCAATGTCATTGGAACTGAAAATAGTACTTCCTGTTTCTTTTAATATACATCATTTTGTCTACTGTTCAAGTACTATCAGGTATCTTGTATAGACTTATAGCGCTTGGTTATTTGAAAACTTTAGTCTCCTTTGTGTACGCAATTCCATGATATTACTGTGAGGACAAATTTCCGTAGATATTGATGCCATGTACTTTTCCTGTGTGTGTTGTCTGGTATATCTCTAATTGCTGGTGTTGCCTTTGTTCGGATGAACAAACCATAGAATTTCAATTAGAGGAACCTCATATTTATTACGCTAATCTCACAATTCTGTAAGGGAACAGGGCACTTCCCCTCGTGAAAATGAAACTTCAAAAGGTTTTCAGCTCTGCATTCTTTTCTATGTCATTTTGGAGTGTCTCCAAAACAACCAACAGACAGTGTACTTGTACTTCCAATTGCCATTGCAATGTCCCAATATTACTAGTCCTTCCCAGATTTTCTCTGTCTACAGGAAAACCAGTGGAAACGTATGTTTTGATGTCATTGTTTAGGGCCTGCTGTAATGATCCCTCAGACCGACCTATGTGTTCTCGGTGCAGTACCATATCAGCCCGTCCAAAATATAGCATCTTCATTTTGGAGATAATGTTGAAGGAAATTCTTCATCTTCTCACGTTGTGGACATTGACTACTCTTACTTGTTCCCTCATCCTACAGTCATGGGTTCACCAAGGCAACCACAGAGCTCTTCCGCATCCTCAGCCACAAACCAGACCGTAATCCCAGTCCAGGTTACGAATGTAAAAGATCTTACAATTTTTAATACTGATTTCAACCCCAACGCCGCCTGGAACCCTCAGACCAGATGCATGATATCTCTGATTGAGCCCCACACGTGCTCTATTGGCAAAATGCCAAATTGGTCCCTGGTCCTGCAGATGCAGTGGATGTGGCCGTAGGACATATCGATAAACTCAACCTCACTCGCCAGTGTGGTTGCTGTCTCACTGAGGTCACAGTTCTTTTTGCTCTCTTGATAGGACCCACCATAACCCACAACGCACTGTAGATACCTGAGTTCTGCGTGTGCCATCATCCGTAGCCCTATCCCTCTTTTCCCGCTGCCTCTGCTATCTCAGATTTGGCAGCTCGGATCTTGGTCTCAGATTCAATTGTGGGAATATTTTGTGCTGATTTTTTTGAGTTCTGTCAGCCAAGCATCTGCTGCGCATACTTTTAATACTCAGCGCATCATCTTCAATCCCATGTGTGCCGCCCACTTCAGAGTGTACATCCAAGTAAAAGAGATTCTCCTTTGATGCTCCATTTCCAGAGATCAGATCCTGCACTGGTTTCCATTCTCTACTTTACCTTCTCCTGCTTCCAGGTTTTCTGGGGCCTCATCATGTCTTTGGAAATAACAGACCACTCTTCAGCAAGTGTCCTGTGCCAAGGGCTGGGTGAGTGGGTGTTTACAATGCTGTGTGTATGGGAGCGAGTGAGAGCAGGTTGCACTGGTTCTCTGAATACTGGGCATCGATAAATCAACACATTCCCAATAGAATTCAATGAAATTGGATGTTTGTTTATCTCTGCTTTCTATACAGCCATGATCAGAGGGATTTTCCGAAGACTCCAGTGTTGACATTATGTTGATAACGCATTTGATGTCTTTAAGAAGGATAAAAGTATTGATTTACATGTTTTGGGATTTATATGAAAGTTAAGTTTTTTTTGAAAATTACTAAATCAACCTAGATGCCAGACTTGTCAATTTTTGTAACATTTTGTCAGGTCTAAGGAAAAAAGAGACAGACTCAATGTAAATCAGCAGTTTAATGTTGAAGGTGACATGTCAATTTTTTACTGTTGAAGCCTCCAAAAACCATAGGAACCATTAAATACCTATTGGAACTATGAAATAAACCCGAACCTGGATTTCCCTTCTGCATGTGTTGCCCTTTGTTGCCAATGACACATACTAGGCAATGTTGGCATTTCATGGAGTAACGTTGCTCTCTAGGAATATACAAGAAACATTATACAAAATATACATATTTAGGCTTGATTCCAAATGCACCTAGAGGCATTTAACTATGAGAAACCTGCTGCAGCTATGCTAGGCTTTTGAGAACCAGGTGTTTTTCCATCAGTGATGAGAATGCTTAATCATACGATCATGTAGGCTAAGGCAATTTAAAACAACCAAATCTGCACCTTCATGATATATTACACCCGGGGCTTGAAGGAAGTGAAAAACCGTCCACATATCCTGTGTCTTTAATGTGATTGGCCACTAATACATTTCAGTTCACTATCTGACTTTTAATAATTACCTATACTGCCTTGAAAATCTGAGGCCTAATACATATTCAATTTCAGTCAAAGATTCCCCTCACTTACCACACTCCCTTCAGCCCAAAGAAGACATAACCCCATTATTTGCTGAATCTAGGGGAAGGTCATCATTACTTTGTGTGAGCTAATTATTGAATTCCTAAATATTCAATTCCTATCATTAATATTTGTGAGCTAAGTTGAGAGTAGTTGACCTTAAAGCGGTTCACTGTTGTTCACCGAGTGTGAAGTAGGAGGAATTCTGATTCTAGGAGGGGCTTGCTCTTCTCCTACTGGCTTCATTGCAGCTCAGGTTCTGATCCTTTGAAATGGATGCCTGATTGGTGTGGAGGGAAGAGCATGTGTTTGATATCTAGGCCCAAACCTGGGAATAGGCTTACCGGTGCTTGGTGCATTTTGGTCTGAATGATTTGTAAATGCATGTTGAGATGTGTGGATTCTCACTACCACTTCCAGGAACATGAGCGCTGTTAACATCTCTGCCATCTCTTCTCTTTTAGAAGTCAGGAATCTTGGACCCGTTCTTGGAGCAGAGATTCGAGTAACTTTCTCAAGTGCACGTTGACACTCCGTATGTTTCTGTCAGTATCACCAAGGTTCAGTATGTCTCATGAATGTCTTTCGAGCCTGGTATTCTCTAGAGTTTTCTCCATGCCGGTATTCTCCATTGTAGCAGAACAACTCTCATCAATGTGTTCGCACCTCTCCTCAATCCGTGCGGCCGTCTTTTCTGCCAGCTTCTCTTCGTGTTTCCCATAAAGCCGAAGTCAAGAGGACTGGGTAAGTCGGAAAGTACCGCGGAGCCTTACCAGTAAGCTGATGACAGGCAGATCTTCCACTGTCTGCCCTTTCAGATTCTGGAAACTGACACGTGAACTCAGGTCTTTGGGCAGCAGCAGTATCTCGAACCTACACAGCTTCCCGAACAAAAGACCTAAGCCAATCTCCACAAAGGGCGGCAGCCCCTACATCACACTGATCCACCCAAAGGATTCTGCCCAGTTACCTTGGATCCACCAGCCACAACAAGCCTCGCGGTACACACCAACATTCCACCTGGTATCTAACCGGTAACTGATATCCACAGGGGTTGCTGCATTAATCCATTGTTGGGGGTGGGGCTGCATTAGTTGAGAGGTTCCTAAGGGAAATGTGATTCTATCCACAAGGGTCCCATGGTCCTTTTCTCTTCCCTCTTTCCTTTTGTTCAGATCTGTATACACAGTACATACGGAGGGAATAGTGTCCATGTTCAGTTTATGTTTTCACACGTCTTTAAACTTTCTAAAAGTTCACAGTACACAGAGACCCAATCATGGAAACTCATGTTTGTGTAATATCCAGTCACCCAGAATACATATCCGTCTGTTGCTTTCTGCTGAAACACCCACACTCTAAGTAGATGGATCCATTTATTTCATGGGATCTGAAATTCCAAGAAATGAAACCAATTCCATTGTGCAATTTCCTGTCTGTCTCTTTTGCTCTTAGTACAGTGTTGCAGAGCTACTTGTCTTTGTTATAGGCTTATGCCATTCCTTCCCTACGTAGGGTAGAATATGGCATTCATTCATCCTGTTGGAAGACTTGTTATTCTATATCATGTACTTTGACCAAATCTTAAACAAAACTGTCGTTTGGGTTGGGTCACGAAAAGCACTTTTGAATCAATATTTATGAATAGTTATGTACGCGTCTGTTTTCTGAATACAAGTTTGTTGAGTACATTCTGATCTTGATACTGGTTAGATGCGTACTGAATGATCCCTGACATCATTTTGAGTATTCTGTTTGGAATAATCATGTTTCTTTGGTATATGTCAGCCAACTGTAACATTTTGGTGTTTGTTTGTTTGTTTTGCAAACACTTTAGGCCTTGCATCTCTCCTTTTGCTTCAGACAGATAGTCATATAAGCTGATTCACTTAAGATAGTGCTTAAAATCACCTATGGTTTCCTGCTTCCCTCTCCCATCTTTAAGGTTTCGATGTCCTCCTTGCCTTCTTCTTTCTTCTTTGCAATTCATGGTCTTTTTGCTTTTCCATTAATGGTTCTCTTATTTCCAATTCTTCTTGCTACTTTTCAACTAAGGTTAGGATTCTCAATATTTGTTTTAGGATCAGTCTCAAAGTGTTGATTTCTTTTAAGATTTGCTGGTCAGTGAAACTCCCTTGCTCTGCCGTTGTTAGGAATCACGGTCATTTGGCATAGTCTACCCTAGATTGCAGCTTTCTCTCATTCAGGATATGGTCTATGTCCTGGCACCATTCACCGTCCTACAATATTTCTGCCGAAATGTCAGCTGAATCCCATCTGGAGGTTCTGTTGTGAATAATTTGCTTTCCTTTAGGTGCATTTTAGATCACTGGGATAATCATGAACTTTGTTCATTTGAATTTTACAGCTGCTTTTTGGTCTATTTGGATTCCACCTAGTTTGGACGCTGTGTAATTCCTGAATTCGTATAGATGTACCTTTCTTGGCTTTCAGCAAGTTTCATTCTGATTTTTGTACAAATTCCTTTACAAAATTTTAATTTTAACTCTTGTTTTCCATATGGGACTCTTATGAGTCCTATTCTTTCATGCTTCCTCTTACCCCAGGATTCAACAGCGATATTTTCATTGGTTTGCACTTGCTTTTCTATGTCTTCTTCTGATCGAGGGATTTCTGTTCCCGTGTCTTCGCAGTCATTCACGAGTCCCTCTGCATTATCTATTCTGCTTAGGTCTGACATTAGCCAAGTTATTATCTCATCTATTGAGTTTTCTTATAATATTTTGTCTTCTTTAGAGTTTCTCTTCCCCTTTTCTGGTATTCTGCCTTTTGTGATTCTGAGATACTGTTATTCTTTAGTGTTTTCCTCACCTCCTTTTTTAATGCTTGCTCTGGTAGCGTTTTAACCGTCTAGTTGTTTGAAAAGTTATTTTTTGTGCCTTCAATCTGTTTTGAACTGAAAATGGTACTTCCTTTTAGTTTACTAAACTTCTTTTTCTCTACTGTTTAAGTACTATCAGGTATCCTGTATAGACTTATATCACTTGGTTAAGTGAAAATTTTAGTCTCCTTTGTGTACGCAATTCCATGATATTACTGTGAGGGCAATTTTCCCTAGACATTGATGCCATGTCCTTTTCCTGTGTGTGTTGTCTGGTATATCTCTAATTGCTGGTGTTGCCTTTGTTCGGATGAACACACCATAGTATTTCACTTAGTAGATCCTCATATTTATTACGAGAATCTCACAATTCTGTAAGGAAACAGGGCACTTTCTCTCGTGGAAATGAAAGTTCTAAAGGTATTCAGCTCTGCCTTCTTCTGTATGTCATTTTGGAGTGTCTCCATAACATCCAACAGACAGTGAACTTTTACTTTCTATTGCCATTGCAATGTCCCAATGTTACCAGTCTTTCCCAGATTTTCTCTCTCTACAGTAATACCAGTGGAAACGTATGTATGGATGTCATTGTTCAGGGCCTGCTGGAATGATCCCTCAGACCGACCTATGTGTCCTCAGTGCAGAACCATGTCAGCCCGTCCAAAATATAGAATCTGCATTCTGGAGATAATGCTGAAGTAAATGCTTCATCTTCTCACGATGTGGAATTTGACCACTGTTCTTTGTTCCCTCATCCTTCAGTCATGGGTTCACGAAGGCAACCACAGAGCTGTTCCACATCCTCTGCCTCAAACCAGACTGTAATCCCAGTCCAGGTTACGAATGTAGCAGATCCTAAAACTTTTAATACTGATTTCAACCCCAACGCACCCTGGAACACTCAGACCAGATGCATGATATCTCTGATTTAGCCCGACACGTGCTCTATTGGCAAAATGCCAAATTGATCCTTGGTCCTGCAAATGCAGTGGATGTGGCCGTAGGAAATATCGATAAACTCATTCTCACGCGCCAGTGTTTTTACTGTATCACTGAGGTCACAATTCTTTTGCTCTCTTGATAGGACACACCATAACCCACAACACACTGTAGATACCTGAGTTCTGCGTGTGCCATCATCCGTAGCCCTATCCCTCTTTTCCCGCTGCCCCTGCTAGTTCAGATTTGGCAGATCGGATCTTGGTCTCAGATTCAATTGTGGGAATATTTTGTGCTGAATTTTTTGAGTTCTGTCAGCCAAGCATGTGCTGTGCACACTTCTAACACTCAGCGCATCATCTTCAATCCCATGTGTGCCACCCGCTTCAGAGTGTACGTCCAAGTAAAAGAGTTTCACCTTTGATGCTCCATTACCAGAGATCAGATCCTGCACTGGTTTCCATTCTCTACTTTGCCTTCTCCTGCTTCCAGGTTTTCTGAGGCCTCATCATGTCTTTGGAAATAACAGACCACTTTTCAGCAAGTGTCCTATGCCAAGGGCTGGGTGAGTGGGTGTTTACAATGCTGTGTGTATGGGAGCGAGTGAGAGCAGGTTGCACTTGTTCTCTGCCTACTGGGCATCGATAAATCAACACTTTACCCATAGAATTCATTGAAATTGTATGTTTGTTTATCTCTGCTTTCTATACAGCCATCATCGGAGGGATTTTCCGAAGACTCCAGTGTTGACATTATGCTGATAACGCAGTTGCTGTCTTTAAGAAGGATAAGAGTATGGATTTACATGTTTTGGGATTTATATGAAAGTTAAGTTTGTTTTTGAAAATTACTAAATCAACCTAGAAGCCAGACTTGTCAATTTTTGTAACATTTTGTCAGCTCTAAGGAAAAAAGAGACAGACACAATGTAAAACAGCAGTCCAAATGTTTGAAGGTGACATGTCAATTTTTTACTGTTGAAGCCTCCAACAACAATAGGAAACATGAAATACCTAATGGAACCTTGAAATAACCCCGAACCTGGGTTTCCCTTGTGCATGTGGTGCCTTTTGTTGCCAATGACACATACTAGGCAATGTTGGCATTTCAAGGAGTAACATTCCTCTCTAGGAATATAGAAGAAACACTATACAAAATATACACATTTTTGCTTTATTCCAAAAGCTCCTAGATGCATTTAACTATGAGAAATTGCTGCAGCTATGCTAGGCTATTGTGAATCAGGTGTCCTTCTATCAGTGATGAGAACGATTAATCATACGATCATGTAGGCTAAGGCAATTTAACACAACCAAATCTGCACCTCAATGATATATTACACCCGTGGCTTGACGGAAGGGAAAGACTGTCCACATAACCTGTGTCTTTAACGTGTTTGGCCACTTATACAATTCAGTTCACTATCTGACTTTTAATAATTACCTATACTGCCTTGAAAATCTGAGGCCTAATACATATTCAAGTTCAAAGATTCCCCTCACTTACCTCACTCCCTTCAGCCCTAAGTAGACTTAACCCCAGCATTTGCTGAATCTAGGGGAAGGCCTCATTACTTTGTGTGAGCTAAGTATTGAATTCCTAAGTATTCAATTGCTATCACTAATTTTTGTGAGCTAAGTTGAGAGTATTTGACCTTAAAGTGGCTCACTGTTGTTCACCGAGTGTGAAGGAGGAGGAACTCTGTTTCTAGGAGGGGCTTGCTCTTCTCCTACTGGCTTCATTGCAGCTCAGGTTCTGATCCTTTGAAATGGATGCCTGAGTGGAGTGGAGGGAAGTGCATGTGTTTGATATCTAGGCCCAAACCTGGGAATAGGCTTACCCGGGCTTGGTGCATTTTGGTCTGAATGACTTTAAATGCATGTTGAGATGTGTGGATTCTCACTACCAACTCCAGGAACATGAGCGCTCTTAACATCTCTGCCATCTCTTCTCTTTTAGACGTCAGGAATTTTGTACCCGTTCTTGGAGCAGAGATTCGAGTAACTTTCTCAAGTGCACGTTGACACTCCGTATGTTTCTGTCAGTATCACCAAGGTCCAGTATGTCTCATGAATGTCTTTTGAGCCTGGTATTCTCTAGAGTTGTCTCCATGCCGGTATTCTCCATTGTAGCAGAACAACTCTCATCAATGTGTTCGCACCTCTCCTCAATCCGTGCGGCCAGCTTTTCTGCCAGCTTCTGTTGGTGTCTCCCATAAATTCGAAGTCAAGAGGACTGGGTAAGTCGGAAAGTACCGCGGAGCCACACCAGTATGCTGATGACAGGCAGATCTTCCACTGTCTGCCCTTTCAGATTCTGGAAACTGACCCGTGAACTCAGGTCTTTGGGCAGCAGCAGTATCTCGAACTTACACATCTTCCCGAACAAAAGACCTAAGCCAATGTCCACATAGGGCGGCAGCCCCTACATCACACTGATCCACCCAAAGAATTCTGCCCAGTTACCTTGGATCCACCAGCCACAACAAGCCTCACGGTACACATCAACATTCCACCTGGAATCCAACCGGTAACTGCCATCCCCAGAGGTTGCTGCATTAAGCCAGTGTTGGGGGAGGGGCTGCATTAGTCGAGAGGTTCCTAAGGGAAATGTGATTCTATCCACAAGGGTCCCATGGTCCTTTTCTCTTCCCTCTTTCCTTTTGTTCAGGACTGTGTACACAATAGAAACGGATGGAAGAGTGTCCAAGTTCAGTTTATGGTTTCACACGTCTTTAAACTTTCTAAAATTTCAGAGTACACAGAGACCCACTCATGGAAACTCATGTTTGTGTAATATCCAGTCACCCAGAATACATATCCGTCTGTTGCTTTCTGCTGAAACACCCACTCTCTCAGATGATGGATCCATTTTTTTCATGGGGGCTGAAATTCCAAGAAATGATACCAATTCCAATGTGCACTTTCCTGTCTGTCTCTTTTACTCTTAGTACAGTGTTGCAGAGCTACTTGTCTTTGTAATAAGCTTATGCCATTCCTTCCCTACGTAGGGTAGTATATGGCATTCATTCATCCTGTTGGAAGACTTGTAATTCTATATCACGTACTTTGACAAAATCTTAAACAAAACCGTCGTTTGGGTTGGGTCACGATTAGCACTTATGCATCAATATTTATGAATAGCAATGCACGCGTCTGTTTTCTGAATACAAGTGTGTTGAGTACATTCTAGCCGTGATACTGGGTCGATGCGTGCTGAATGATCCCTGACATCATTTTGAGTATTCTGTTTTGAATAATCATGGTTCTTTCGTAAATGTCATCCAACTGTAACCTTTTGGTGTTTGTTTGTTTATATTGCAAGCACATTAGGCCTTGCATCTCTCCTTTTGCTTCAGACACAGAGTCATATAAGCTGATTCACTTAAGATAGTGCTTAATATCACCTATGGTTTCCTGCTTCCCTCTCCCATCTTTAGGTTTTCGAAGTCCTGCTTGCCTTCTTCTTCTTTCTTCTTTTCAATTCATGGTCTGCTTGCATTTCCATTAATGGTTCTCTTATTTCCAATTCTTCTTGCTACTTTTCAACTAAACTTAAGATTCTCAATATTTGTTTTAGGATCAGTCTCAAACTGTTGAATTCTTTTAAGATTTGCTTGTCAGTGAAACTCCCTAGATCTGCCGTTGTTAGGAATCACGGTCATTTGTCATAGTCTTCCCTAGATTGCAGCTTATCTCATTCAGGCTATGGTCTATGTCCTGGCAACATTCACCGTCCTGCAATATTTTTGCCGAGATATCAGCTGAATCCCCTCTGTAGGTTCTGTTGTGAATAATTTGCTTTCCTTGAGGTGCATTTTAGAACACTGTGATGATCATGAACTTTGTTCATTTGAATTTTACAGCTGCTTGTTGGTCTATTGGGATTCCACTTCCTTTAGACGCTGTGTAATTCCTAAATTCGTATAGATGTACCTTTCTTGGCTTTCAGAAAGTTTCATTCTAATTTTTGTACAAATGCCTTTACATAATTTTTATTTTATCTCTTGCTTTCCATTTGGGACTCTTATGAGTCCTATTCTTTAATGCTTCCTCTTACCCCAGGTTTCAACAGCGATATTTGCATTGGTTTGCACTTGCTTTTCTATGTCTTATTCTGATCGAGGGATTTCTGTTCCCATGTCTTCGCAGTCTTTCACGAGTCCCTCTGCGTTATCTATTCTGCTTAGGTCTGACATTAGCCAAGTTATTATCTCATCCATTGAGTTTTCTTATAATATTTTGTCTTCTTTAGAGTTTCTCTTCCCCTTTTCTTGTATTCTGCCTTTTGTGATTCTGAGATACTGTTGTTCTTTAGTGTTTTCCTCACCTCCTTTTTCAATGCTTGCTCTGCTAGCGTTTTAACCGTCTAGTTGTTTGAAATGTTATTTTTTGTGTCTTCAATCTCTTTTGAACTGAAAATGGTACTTCCTGTTGGTTTACTATACTTCTTTTTCTCTACTGTTCAATTAATATCAGGTATGAAGTATAGACTTATAGCACTTGGTTTAGTGAAAAATTTAGTCTCCTTGGTGTACGCAATTCCATGATATTACTGTGAGGACAATTTTCCCTAGACATTGAAGCCATGTCCTTTTCCTGTGTGTGTTGTCTGGTATACCTCTAATTGCTGGTGTTGCCTTTGTTCGGATGAAAACACCATAGTATTTCAATTAGTAGAACCTCATATTTATTACGCTAATCTCACAATTCTGTAAGGGAACAGGGCACTTCCTCTAGTGGAAATGAATCTTCTAAAGGTTTTCAGCTCTGCATTCTTCTATATGTCATTTTGGAGTGTCTCCATAAAATCCAACAGACAGTGTACTTGTACTTTTAATTTCCATTTCAATGTCCCAATGATACCAGTCCTTCCCAGATTTTCTCTGTCTACAGAAACACCAGTGGAAACGTATGTCTGGATGTCATAGTTCAGGGCCTGCTGGAATGATCCCTCAGACCGACCTATGTGTCCTCGGTGCAGTAACATATCAGCCTGTCCAAAATATAGCATCTGCATTTTGGAGATAATGCTGAAGTAAATGCTTCATCTTCCCACGCTGTGGAATTTGACCACTCTTCTTTGTTCCCTCATCCTTCAGTCATGGGTTCACGAAGACAACCACAGAGCTGTTCCGCATCCTCTGCCTCAAACCAGACCGTAATCCCAGTCCAGGTTACGACTGTAGCAGATCCTAAAATTTTTAATACTGATTTCAACCCCAACGCCGCCTGGAACCCTCAGACCAGATGCATGATATCTCTGATTGAGCCCCACCCGTGCTCTATTGGCAAAATGCCAAATTGGCCCCTGGTCCTACAGATGCAGTGGATGTGGCCGTAGGACATATCGATAAACTCAACCTCACGTGTCAGTGTGGTTGCTGTCTCACTGTGGTCACAGTTCCCTTTGCTCTCTTGATAGGACCCAGCAAATCACACAACGCACTGTAGATACCTGATTTCTGCGTGTGCCATCATCCGTAGCCCTATCCTTTTTTTCCCGCTGCCTCTGCTAGCTCAGATTTGGCAGCTCGGATCTTGGTCTCAGATTCAAATGTGGGAATATTTTGTGCTGATTTTTTTGAGTTCTGTCTGCCAAGCATCTGCTGTGCACACTTCGAACTCTCAGCGCATCAACTTCAATCCCATGTGTGCCACCCGCTTCAGAGTGAACGTCCAAGTAAAAGAGATTCTCCTTTGATGCTCCATTACCAGAGATCAGATCCTTCACTGGTTTCCATACTCTAGTTTGCCTTCTCCTGCTTCCGGGTATTCTGAGGCCTCATCATATCTTTGGAAATTACAGACCACTCTTCAGCAAGTGTCTTTTGCCAAGGGTTGGGTGAGTGGTTGTTTACAATGCTGTGTGTATGGGAGCGAGTGAGAGCAGGTTGCACTGGTTCTCTGCCTACTGGGCATCGATAAATCAACACTTTCCCCGTAGAATTCATTGAATTTGGATATTTGTTTATCTCTTCTTTCTATACAGCCATGATCGGTGGGATTTTCCGAAGACTCCAATTTTGTCATTATGTTGATAAAGCATTTGCTGTCTTTAAGAAGGATAGGAGTATTGATTTACATGTTTTGGGATTTATATGAAAATTGAAGTTAGTTTTGAAAATTACTAAATCAACCTAGAAGCCAGACTTGTAAATTTTTCTAACATTTTGTCAGCTCTAAGGAAAAAAGAGACAGACTCAATGTAAAACAGCAGTCCAAAAGTTTAAAGGTGACATGTCAATTTTTTAGTGACGAAGCCTCCAACAACAATAGGAACAATGAAATACCTATTGGAAACATGAAATAACCCCGAACCTGTGTTTCCCTTGTGCATTTGTTGCCTTTTGTTGCCAATGATACATACTAGGCAATGTTGGCATTTCAAGGAGTAACATTCCGCTCTAGGAATATACAAGATACACTATACAAAATATACAAATTTAGGCTTGATTCCAAAAGCACCTAGAGGCATTTAACTATGAGAAACTTGCTGCAGCTATACTAGGATATTGAGAACAATGTGTTCCCCTATCAGTGATGAGAACGCTTAATCATATGATCATGTAGGCTAAGGCAATTTAGCACAACCAAATGTGCACCTCCATGATATAGTACACCCGGGGCTTGACGGAAGGTAAAGACGGTCCACATAACCTGTGACTTTAATGTGTTTGGCCACTTACACGGTTCAGTTCTCTATCTGAATTTTAATAATAACTTATACTGCCTTGAAAAACTGAGGCCTAATACATATTCAAGTTCAGTCAAAGATTCCCGTCACTTACCACACTCCCTTCAGGCCAAAGAAGACATAACCCCAGCATTTGCTGAATCTAGGGGAAGGTCATCATTACTTTGTGTGAGCTAAGTATTGAATTCCTAAGTATTCAATTCCTATCATTACTTTTTGTGAGCAAAGTTGAGGGTATTTGACCTCAAAATGGTTCACTTTTTTTCACCGAGTGTGAAGGAGGAGGAACTCTGTTTCTTGGAGGGTCTTGCTCTTCTCCTACTGGCTTCATTGCATCTCAGGTTCTGATCCTTTGAAATGGATGCGTCAGTGGAGTGGAGGGAAGAGAATGTGTTTGATATCCAGGCCGAAACCTGGGAATAAGCTTATCCCGTCTTGGTGCATTTTGGTCTGATTGATTTGTAAATGCATGTTGAGATGTGTGGATTCTCACTACCACTTCCAGGAACATGAGCGCTGTTAACATCTCTGCCATCTCTTCTGTTTTAGACGTCAGGAATCTTGGACCCGTTCTTGGAGCAGAGATTTGAGTAACTTTCTCAAGTGCTCGTTGAAACTCCGTAAGTTTCTGTCAGTATCACCAAGGTTCAGTATGTCTCATGAATGTCTTTCGAGCCTGGTATTCTCTAGAGTTGTCTCCATGCCGGTATTCTCCATTGTAGCAGAACAACTCTCTTCAATGTGTTTGCACCTCTCCTCAATCCGTGTGGCCAGCTTTTCTGCCAGCTTCTCTTCGTGTCTCCCGTAAAGTCGAAGTCAAGGGGACTGGGTAAGTCCGAAAATACCACGGAGCCATACCAGTAAGTTGATGACAGGCAGATCTTCCACTGTCTGCCCTTTCAGATTCTGGAAACTGACCAGTGATCTCAGGTCTTTGGGAAGCAGCAGTATCTCGAACTTACACAGCTTCCCGAACAAAAGACCTAAGCCAATCTCCACATAGGCAGCAGCCCCTCCATCACACTGATCCACTCAAAGAATTCTGCCCAGGTACCTTGGATCCACCAGCCACAACAAGCCTCGCGGTACACACCAACTTTCCACCTGGAATCCAACCGGTAACTGCCATCCCCAGTGGTTGCTGCATTAAGTCAGTGTTGGGGGAGGGGCTGCATTAGTTGTGAGGTTCCTAAGGGAAATGTGATTCTATCCACAAGGGTCCCATGGTCCTTTTCTCTTCCCTCTTTCCTTTTGTAAAGTTCAGTATACACAGTACAAAGGGAGGGAAAAGTGTCCATATTCTGTGTATGGTTTCACACGTCTTTAAACTTTCTAAAATTTTACAGTACACAGAGACCCACTCATGGAAACTCATGTTTGTGTAATATCCAGTCACCCAGAATACATATCCGTCTGTTGCTTTCTGCTGAAACACCCACACTCTCAGAAGATGGATCCATTTTATTCATGGGGGCTGAAATTCCAAGAAATGAAACCAATTCCAATGTGCACTTTCCTGTGTGTCTCTTTTGCTCTTAGTACAGTGTTGCAGATCTACTTGTCTTTGTTATAGGCTTATACCATTCCTTCCCTACGTAGGGTAGAATATGGCATTCATTCATCCTGTTGAAAAACTTGTAATTCTATATCTCGTACTTTGACCAAATCTTAAACAAAACCGTCGTTTGGATTGTGTCAAGATAAGCACTTATGAATCAATATTTATGAATAGTTATGTACGCGTCTGTTTTCTGAATACAAGTTTGTTGAGTACATTCTGGTCTTGATACTGGTTAGATGCGTACTGAATGATCCCTGACATCATTTTGAGTATTCTGTTTGGAATAATCATGTTTCTTTGGTATATGTCAGCCAACTGTAACATTTTGGTGTTTGTTTGTTTGTTTTGCAAACACTTTAGGCCTTGCATCTCTCCTTTTGCTTCAGACAGATAGTCATATAAGCTGATTCACTTAAGATAGTGCTTAAAATCACCTATGGTTTCCTGCTTCCCTCTCCCATCTTTAAGGTTTCGATGTCCTCCTTGCCTTCTTCTTTCTTCTTTGCAATTCATGGTCTTTTTGCTTTTCCATTAATGGTTCTCTTATTTCCAATTCTTCTTGCTACTTTTCAACTAAGGTTAGGATTCTCAATATTTGTTTTAGGATCAGTCTCAAAGTGTTGATTTCTTTTAAGATTTGCTGGTCAGTGAAACTCCCTTGCTCTGCCGTTGTTAGGAATCACGGTCATTTGGCATAGTCTACCCTAGATTGCAGCTTTCTCTCATTCAGGATATGGTCTATGTCCTGGCACCATTCACCGTCTTGGAATTTTTCTGCCGAAATGTCAGCTGAATCCCATCTGGAGGTTCTGTTGTGAATAATTTGCTTTCCTTTAGGTGCATTTTAGATCACTGGGATAATCATGAACTTTGTTCATTTGAATTTTACAGCTGCTTTTTGGTCTATTTGGATTCCACCTAGTTTGGACGCTGTGTAATTCCTGAATTCGTATAGATGTACCTTTCTTGGCTTTCAGCAAGTTTCATTCTGATTTTTGTACAAATTCCTTTACAAAATTTTAATTTTAACTCTTGTTTTCCATATGGGACTCTTATGAGTCCTATTCTTTCATGCTTCCTCTTACCCCAGGATTCAACAGCGATATTTTCATTGGTTTGCACTTGCTTTTCTATGTCTTCTTCTGATCGAGGGATTTCTGTTCCCGTGTCTTCGCAGTCATTCACGAGTCCCTCTGCATTATCTATTCTGCTTAGGTCTGACATTAGCCAAGTTATTATCTCATCTATTGAGTTTTCTTATAATATTTTGTCTTCTTTAGAGTTTCTCTTCCCCTTTTCTGGTATTCTGCCTTTTGTGATTCTGAGATACTGTTATTCTTTAGTGTTTTCCTCACCTCCTTTTTTAATGCTTGCTCTGGTAGCGTTTTAACCGTCTAGTTGTTTGAAAAGTTATTTTTTGTGCCTTCAATCTGTTTTGAACTGAAAATGGTACTTCCTTTTAGTTTACTAAACTTCTTTTTCTCTACTGTTTAAGTACTATCAGGTATCCTGTATAGACTTATATCACTTGGTTAAGTGAAAATTTTAGTCTCCTTTGTGTACGCAATTCCATGATATTACTGTGAGGGCAATTTTCCCTAGACATTGATGCCATGTCCTTTTCCTGTGTGTGTTGTCTGGTATATCTCTAATTGCTGGTGTTGCCTTTGTTCGGATGAACACACCATAGTATTTCACTTAGTAGATCCTCATATTTATTACGAGAATCTCACAATTCTGTAAGGAAACAGGGCACTTTCTCTCGTGGAAATGAAAGTTCTAAAGGTATTCAGCTCTGCCTTCTTCTGTATGTCATTTTGGAGTGTCTCCATAACATCCAACAGACAGTGAACTTTTACTTTCTATTGCCATTGCAATGTCCCAATGTTACCAGTCTTTCCCAGATTTTCTCTCTCTACAGTAATACCAGTGGAAACGTATGTATGGATGTCATTGTTCAGGGCCTGCTGGAATGATCCCTCAGACCGACCTATGTGTCCTCAGTGCAGAACCATGTCAGCCCGTCCAAAATATAGAATCTGCATTCTGGAGATAATGCTGAAGTAAATGCTTCATCTTCTCACGATGTGGAATTTGACCACTGTTCTTTGTTCCCTCATCCTTCAGTCATGGGTTCACGAAGGCAACCACAGAGCTGTTCCACATCCTCTGCCTCAAACCAGACCGTAATCCCAGTCCAGGTTACGAATGTAGCAGATCCTAAAACTTTTAATACTGATTTCAACCCCAACGCACCCTGGAACACTCAGACCAGATGCATGATATCTCTGATTTAGCCCGACACGTGCTCTATTGGCAAAATGCCAAATTGATCCTTGGTCCTGCAAATGCAGTGGATGTGGCCGTAGGAAATATCGATAAACTCATTCTCACGCGCCAGTGTTTTTACTGTATCACTGAGGTCACAATTCTTTTGCTCTCTTGATAGGACACACCATAACCCACAACACACTGTAGATACCTGAGTTCTGCGTGTGCCATCATCCGTAGCCCTATCCCTCTTTTCCCGCTGCCCCTGCTAGTTCAGATTTGGCAGATCGGATCTTGGTCTCAGATTCAATTGTGGGAATATTTTGTGCTGAATTTTTTGAGTTCTGTCAGCCAAGCATGTGCTGTGCACACTTCTAACACTCAGCGCATCATCTTCAATCCCATGTGTGCCACCCGCTTCAGAGTGTACGTCCAAGTAAAAGAGTTTCACCTTTGATGCTCCATTACCAGAGATCAGATCCTGCACTGGTTTCCATTCTCTACTTTGCCTTCTCCTGCTTCCAGGTTTTCTGAGGCCTCATCATGTCTTTGGAAATAACAGACCACTTTTCAGCAAGTGTCCTATGCCAAGGGCTGGGTGAGTGGGTGTTTACAATGCTGTGTGTATGGGAGCGAGTGAGAGCAGGTTGCACTTGTTCTCTGCCTACTGGGCATCGATAAATCAACACTTTACCCATAGAATTCATTGAAATTGTATGTTTGTTTATCTCTGCTTTCTATACAGCCATCATCGGAGGGATTTTCCGAAGACTCCAGTGTTGACATTATGCTGATAACGCAGTTGCTGTCTTTAAGAAGGATAAGAGTATGGATTTACATGTTTTGGGATTTATATGAAAGTTAAGTTTGTTTTTGAAAATTACTAAATCAACCTAGAAGCCAGACTTGTCAATTTTTGTAACATTTTGTCAGCTCTAAGGAAAAAAGAGACAGACACAATGTAAAACAGCAGTCCAAATGTTTGAAGGTGACATGTCAATTTTTTACTGTTGAAGCCTCCAACAACAATAGGAAACATGAAATACCTAATGGAACCTTGAAATAACCCCGAACCTGGGTTTCCCTTGTGCATGTGGTGCCTTTTGTTGCCAATGACACATACTAGGCAATGTTGGCATTTCAAGGAGTAACATTCCTCTCTAGGAATATAGAAGAAACACTATACAAAATATACACATTTTTGCTTTATTCCAAAAGCTCCTAGATGCATTTAACTATGAGAAATTGCTGCAGCTATGCTAGGCTATTGTGAATCAGGTGTCCTTCTATCAGTGATGAGAACGATTAATCATACGATCATGTAGGCTAAGGCAATTTAACACAACCAAATCTGCACCTCAATGATATATTACACCCGTGGCTTGACGGAAGGGAAAGACTGTCCACATAACCTGTGTCTTTAACGTGTTTGGCCACTTATACAATTCAGTTCACTATCTGACTTTTAATAATTACCTATACTGCCTTGAAAATCTGAGGCCTAATACATATTCAAGTTCAAAGATTCCCCTCACTTACCTCACTCCCTTCAGCCCTAAGTAGACTTAACCCCAGCATTTGCTGAATCTAGGGGAAGGCCTCATTACTTTGTGTGAGCTAAGTATTGAATTCCTAAGTATTCAATTGCTATCACTAATTTTTGTGAGCTAAGTTGAGAGTATTTGACCTTAAAGTGGCTCACTGTTGTTCACCGAGTGTGAAGGAGGAGGAACTCTGTTTCTAGGAGGGGCTTGCTCTTCTCCTACTGGCTTCATTGCAGCTCAGGTTCTGATCCTTTGAAATGGATGCCTGAGTGGAGTGGAGGGAAGTGCATGTGTTTGATATCTAGGCCCAAACCTGGGAATAGGCTTACCCGGGCTTGGTGCATTTTGGTCTGAATGACTTTAAATGCATGTTGAGATGTGTGGATTCTCACTACCAACTCCAGGAACATGAGCGCTCTTAACATCTCTGCCATCTCTTCTCTTTTAGACGTCAGGAATTTTGTACCCGTTCTTGGAGCAGAGATTCGAGTAACTTTCTCAAGTGCACGTTGACACTCCGTATGTTTCTGTCAGTATCACCAAGGTCCAGTATGTCTCATGAATGTCTTTTGAGCCTGGTATTCTCTAGAGTTGTCTCCATGCCGGTATTCTCCATTGTAGCAGAACAACTCTCATCAATGTGTTCGCACCTCTCCTCAATCCGTGCGGCCAGCTTTTCTGCCAGCTTCTGTTGGTGTCTCCCATAAATTCGAAGTCAAGAGGACTGGGTAAGTCGGAAAGTACCGCGGAGCCACACCAGTATGCTGATGACAGGCAGATCTTCCACTGTCTGCCCTTTCAGATTCTGGAAACTGACCCGTGAACTCAGGTCTTTGGGCAGCAGCAGTATCTCGAACTTACACATCTTCCCGAACAAAAGACCTAAGCCAATGTCCACATAGGGCGGCAGCCCCTACATCACACTGATCCACCCAAAGAATTCTGCCCAGTTACCTTGGATCCACCAGCCACAACAAGCCTCACGGTACACATCAACATTCCACCTGGAATCCAACCGGTAACTGCCATCCCCAGAGGTTGCTGCATTAAGCCAGTGTTGGGGGAGGGGCTGCATTAGTCGAGAGGTTCCTAAGGGAAATGTGATTCTATCCACAAGGGTCCCATGGTCCTTTTCTCTTCCCTCTTTCCTTTTGTTCAGGACTGTGTACACAATAGAAACGGATGGAAGAGTGTCCAAGTTCAGTTTATGGTTTCACACGTATTTAAACTTTCTAAAATTTCAGAGTACACAGAGACCCACTCATGGAAACTCATGTTTGTGTAATATCCAGTCACCCAGAATACATATCCGTCTGTTGCTTTCTGCTGAAACACCCACTCT
This sequence comes from Camelus bactrianus, assembly GCF_048773025.1. NCBI lineage: Eukaryota > Metazoa > Chordata > Mammalia > Artiodactyla > Camelidae > Camelus > Camelus bactrianus. The sequence goes on along the minus strand of NC_133561.1, from coordinate 41,986,768 downwards.
CTCAGATGATGGATCCATTTTTTTCATGGGGGCTGAAATTCCAAGAAATGATACCAATTCCAATGTGCACTTTCCTGTCTGTCTCTTTTACTCTTAGTACAGTGTTGCAGAGCTACTTGTCTTTGTTATAAGCTTATGCCATTCCTTCCCTACGTAGGGTAGTATATGGCATTCATTCATCCTGTTGGAAGACTTGTAATTCTATATCACGTACTTTGACAAAATCTTAAACAAAACCGTCGTTTGGGTTGGGTCACGATTAGCACTTATGCATCAATATTTATGAATAGCAATGCACGCGTCTGTTTTCTGAATACAAGTGTGTTGAGTACATTCTAGCCGTGATACTGGGTCGATGCGTGCTGAATGATCCCTGACATCATTTTGAGTATTCTGTTTTGAATAATCATGGTTCTTTCGTAAATGTCATCCAACTGTAACCTTTTGGTGTTTGTTTGTTTATATTGCAAGCACATTAGGCCTTGCATCTCTCCTTTTGCTTCAGACAGAGAGTCATATAAGCTGATTCACTTAAGATAGTGCTTAATATCACCTATGGTTTCCTGCTTCCCTCTCCCATCTTTAGGTTTTCGAAGTCCTGCTTGCCTTCTTCTTCTTTCTTCTTTTCAATTCATGGTCTGCTTGCATTTCCATTAATGGTTCTCTTATTTCCAATTCTTCTTGCTACTTTTCAACTAAACTTAAGATTCTCAATATTTGTTTTAGGATCAGTCTCAAACTGTTGAATTCTTTTAAGATTTGCTTGTCAGTGAAACTCCCTAGATCTGCCGTTGTTAGGAATCACGGTCATTTGTCATAGTCTTCCCTAGATTGCAGCTTATCTCATTCAGGCTATGGTCTATGTCCTGGCAACATTCACCGTCCTGCAATATTTTTGCCGAGATATCAGCTGAATCCCCTCTGTAGGTTCTGTTGTGAATAATTTGCTTTCCTTGAGGTGCATTTTAGAACACTGTGATGATCATGAACTTTGTTCATTTGAATTTTACAGCTGCTTGTTGGTCTATTGGGATTCCACTTCCTTTAGACGCTGTGTAATTCCTAAATTCGTATAGATGTACCTTTCTTGGCTTTCAGAAAGTTTCATTCTAATTTTTGTACAAATGCCTTTACATAATTTTTATTTTATCTCTTGCTTTCCATTTGGGACTCTTATGAGTCCTATTCTTTAATCCTTCCTCTTACCCCAGGTTTCAACAGCGATATTTGCATTGGTTTGCACTTGCTTTTCTATGTCTTATTCTGATCGAGGGATTTCTGTTCCCATGTCTTCGCAGTCTTTCACGAGTCCCTCTGCGTTATCTATTCTGCTTAGGTCTGACATTAGCCAAGTTATTATCTCATCCATTGAGTTTTCTTATAATATTTTGTCTTCTTTAGAGTTTCTCTTCCCCTTTTCTTGTATTCTGCCTTTTGTGATTCTGAGATAATGTTGTTCTTTAGTGTTTTCCTCACCTCCTTTTTCAATGCTTGCTCTGCTAGCGTTTTAACCGTCTAGTTGTTTGAAATGTTATTTTTTGTGTCTTCAATCTCTTTTGAACTGAAAATGGTACTTCCTGTTGGTTTACTATACTTCTTTTTCTCTACTGTTCAATTAATATCAGGTATGAAGTATAGACTTATAGCACTTGGTTTAGTGAAAAATTTAGTCTCCTTGGTGTACGCAATTCCATGATATTACTGTGAGGACAATTTTCCCTAGACATTGAAGCCATGTCCTTTTCCTGTGTGTGTTGTCTGGTATACCTCTAATTGCTGGTGTTGCCTTTGTTCGGATGAAAACACCATAGTATTTCAATTAGTAGAACCTCATATTTATTACGCTAATCTCACAATTCTGTAAGGGAACAGGGCACTTCCTCTAGTGGAAATGAATCTTCTAAAGGTTTTCAGCTCTGCATTCTTCTATATGTCATTTTGGAGTGTCTCCATAAAATCCAACAGACAGTGTACTTGTACTTTTAATTTCCATTTCAATGTCCCAATGATACCAGTCCTTCCCAGATTTTCTCTGTCTACAGAAACACCAGTGGAAACGTATGTCTGGATGTCATAGTTCAGGGCCTGCTGGAATGATCCCTCAGACCGACCTATGTGTCCTCGGTGCAGTAACATATCAGCCTGTCCAAAATATAGCATCTGCATTTTGGAGATAATGCTGAAGTAAATGCTTCATCTTCCCACGCTGTGGAATTTGACCACTCTTCTTTGTTCCCTCATCCTTCAGTCATGGGTTCACGAAGGCAACCACAGAGCTGTTCCACATCCTCTGCCTCAAACCAGACCGTAATCCCAGTCCAGGTTACGACTGTAGCAGATCCTAAAATTTTTAATACTGATTTCAACCCCAACGCCGCCTGGAACCCTCAGACCAGATGCATGATATCTCTGATTGAGCCCCACCCGTGCTCTATTGGCAAAATGCCAAATTGGCCCCTGGTCCTACAGATGCAGTGGATGTGGCCGTAGGACATATCGATAAACTCAACCTCACGTGTCAGTGTGGTTGCTGTCTCACTGTGGTCACAGTTCCCTTTGCTCTCTTGATAGGACCCAGCAAATCACACAACGCACTGTAGATACCTGATTTCTGCGTGTGCCATCATCCGTAGCCCTATCCTTTTTTTCCCGCTGCCTCTGCTAGCTCAGATTTGGCAGCTCGGATCTTGGTCTCAGATTCAAATGTGGGAATATTTTGTGCTGATTTTTTTGAGTTCTGTCTGCCAAGCATCTGCTGTGCACACTTCGAACTCTCAGCGCATCAACTTCAATCCCATGTGTGCCACCCGCTTCAGAGTGAACGTCCAAGTAAAAGAGATTCTCCTTTGATGCTCCATTACCAGAGATCAGATCCTTCACTGGTTTCCATACTCTAGTTTGCCTTCTCCTGCTTCCGGGTATTCTGAGGCCTCATCATATCTTTGGAAATTACAGACCACTCTTCAGCAAGTGTCTTTTGCCAAGGGTTGGGTGAGTGGTTGTTTACAATGCTGTGTGTATGGGAGCGAGTGAGAGCAGGTTGCACTGGTTCTCTGCCTACTGGGCATCGATAAATCAACACTTTCCCCGTAGAATTCATTGAATTTGGATATTTGTTTATCTCTTCTTTCTATACAGCCATGATCGGTGGGATTTTCCGAAGACTCCAATTTTGTCATTATGTTGATAAAGCATTTGCTGTCTTTAAGAAGGATAGGAGTATTGATTTACATGTTTTGGGATTTATATGAAATTGAAGTTAGTTTTGAAAATTACTATATCAACCTAGAAGCCAGACTTGTAAATTTTTCTAACATTTTGTCAGCTCTAAGGAAAAAAGAGACAGACTCAATGTAAAACAGCAGTCCAAAAGTTTAAAGGTGACATGTCAATTTTTTAGTGACGAAGCCTCCAACAACAATAGGAACAATGAAATACCTATTGGAAACATGAAATAACCCCGAACCTGTGTTTCCCTTGTGCATTTGTTGCCTTTTGTTGCCAATGATACATACTAGGCAATGTTGGCATTTCAAGGAGTAACATTCCGCTCTAGGAATATACAAGATACAGTGTACAAAATATACAGATTTAGGCTTATTTCCAAAACAACCTAGAGGCATTTAACTATGAGAAAACTGCTGCAGCTATGCTAGGCAACTGAGAACCAGGTGTATTTCTATCAGTGATGAGAGCGCTTCATCTTACGATCATGTAGGCTAAGGCAATTTAACACAACCAAATCTGCACCTCCATGATATATTATACCCGGGGCTTGACGGAAGGGAAAGACGGTCCACATAACCTGTGTCTTTAAAGTTTTTGGCCACTTATACGTTTTAGTTCACTATCTGACTTATAATAATTACATATACTGAATTGAAAACCTGAGGCCTAATATATATTCAAGTTCAGTCAAAGATTCCCGTCACTTACCACACTCCCTTCAGGCCAAAGAAGACATAACCCCAGCATTTGCTGAATCTAGGGGAAGGTCATCTTTACTTTGTGTGAGCTAAGTATTGAATTTCTAAGTTTTCAATTCCTATCATTATATTTGTGACCTAAGTTGAGTGTATTTGTCCTTAAAGGGGTTCACTGTTGTTCACCGAGTGTGAAGGAGGAGGAACTCTGATTCTAGGAGGGGCTTTCTCTCCTCCTACTGGCTTCATTTCAGCTCAGGTTCTGATCCTTTGAAATGGATTCCTGAGTGGAGTGGAGGGAAGAGCAAATGTTTGATATCTAGGCCCAAACCTGGGAGTAGGCTTACCTCGGCTTGGTTCATTTTGGTATGAATGATTTGTAAATGCATGTTGAGATGTGTGGATTCTCACTACCACTTCCAGGAACATGAGCACTGTTAACATCTCTGCCAACTCTTCTCTTTAAATGTCAGGAATCTTGGACCCGATCTTGGAGCAGAGATTCGAGTAACTTTCTCAAGTTCACGTTGATACTCCGTATGTTTCTGTCAGTATCAACAAGGTTCAGTATGTCTCATGAATGTCTTTCGAGCCTGGTATTCTCTAGAGTTGTCTCCATGCCGGTATTCTCCATTGTAGCAGAACAACTCTCATCAATGTGTTCACACCTCTCCTCAATCCATGCGGCCATCTTTTCTGCCAGCTTCTCTTCGTGTCTCCCTTAAAGTCGAAGTCAAAGGGACTGGGTAAGTCCGAAAGTACCGCAGAGCCACACCAGTAAGCTGATGACAGGCAGATCTTCCACTGTCTGCCCTTTCAGATTCTGGAAACTGACCCGTGAACTCAGGTCTTTGGGAAGCAGCAGTATCTCGAAATTACAAAACTTCCCGAAAAAAAGACCTAAGCCAATCTCCACATAGGGCATCAGCCCCTCCATCACACTGATCCAACCAACGAATCCTGCCCAGTTACCTTGGATCCACCAGCCACAACAAGCCTCGCGGTACACACGAACATTCCACCTGGAATCCAACCGGTAACTGCCATCCCCAGAGGTTGCTGCATTAAGCCAGTGTTGGGGGAGGGGCTGCATTAGTCGAGAGGTTCCTAAGGGAAATGTGATTCTATCCACAAGGGTCCCATGGTCCTTTTCTCTTCCCTCTTTCCTTTTGTTCAGGACTGTGTACACAATAGAAACGGATGGAAGAGTGTCCAAGTTCAGTTTATGGTTTCACACGTCTTTAAACTTTCTAAAATTTCAGAGTACACAGAGACCCACTCATGGAAACTCATGTTTGTGTAATATCCAGTCACCCAGAATACATATCCGTCTGTTGCTTTCTGCTGAAACACCCACTCTCTCAGATGATGGATCCATTTTTTTCATGGGGGCTGAAATTCCAAGAAATGATACCAATTCCAATGTGCACTTTCCTGTCTGTCTCTTTTACTCTTAGTACAGTGTTGCAGAGCTACTTGTCTTTGTTATAAGCTTATGCCATTCCTTCCCTACGTAGGGTAGTATATGGCATTCATTCATCCTGTTGGAAGACTTGTAATTCTATATCACGTACTTTGACAAAATCTTAAACAAAACCGTCGTTTGGGTTGGGTCACGATTAGCACTTATGCATCAATATTTATGAATAGCAATGCACGCGTCTGTTTTCTGAATACAAGTGTGTTGAGTACATTCTAGCCGTGATACTGGGTCGATGCGTGCTGAATGATCCCTGACATCATTTTGAGTATTCTGTTTTGAATAATCATGGTTCTTTCGTAAATGTCATCCAACTGTAACCTTTTGGTGTTTGTTTGTTTATATTGCAAGCACATTAGGCCTTGCATCTCTCCTTTTGCTTCAGACAGAGAGTCATATAAGCTGATTCACTTAAGATAGTGCTTAATATCACCTATGGTTTCCTGCTTCCCTCTCCCATCTTTAGGTTTTCGAAGTCCTGCTTGCCTTCTTCTTCTTTCTTCTTTTCAATTCATGGTCTGCTTGCATTTCCATTAATGGTTCTCTTATTTCCAATTCTTCTTGCTACTTTTCAACTAAACTTAAGATTCTCAATATTTGTTTTAGGATCAGTCTCAAACTGTTGAATTCTTTTAAGATTTGCTTGTCAGTGAAACTCCCTAGATCTGCCGTTGTTAGGAATCACGGTCATTTGTCATAGTCTTCCCTAGATTGCAGCTTATCTCATTCAGGCTATGGTCTATGTCCTGGCAACATTCACCGTCCTGCAATATTTTTGCCGAGATATCAGCTGAATCCCCTCTGTAGGTTCTGTTGTGAATAATTTGCTTTCCTTGAGGTGCATTTTAGAACACTGTGATGATCATGAACTTTGTTCATTTGAATTTTACAGCTGCTTGTTGGTCTATTGGGATTCCACTTCCTTTAGACGCTGTGTAATTCCTAAATTCGTATAGATGTACCTTTCTTGGCTTTCAGAAAGTTTCATTCTAATTTTTGTACAAATGCCTTTACATAATTTTTATTTTATCTCTTGCTTTCCATTTGGGACTCTTATGAGTCCTATTCTTTAATCCTTCCTCTTACCCCAGGTTTCAACAGCGATATTTGCATTGGTTTGCACTTGCTTTTCTATGTCTTATTCTGATCGAGGGATTTCTGTTCCCATGTCTTCGCAGTCTTTCACGAGTCCCTCTGCGTTATCTATTCTGCTTAGGTCTGACATTAGCCAAGTTATTATCTCATCCATTGAGTTTTCTTATAATATTTTGTCTTCTTTAGAGTTTCTCTTCCCCTTTTCTTGTATTCTGCCTTTTGTGATTCTGAGATAATGTTGTTCTTTAGTGTTTTCCTCACCTCCTTTTTCAATGCTTGCTCTGCTAGCGTTTTAACCGTCTAGTTGTTTGAAATGTTATTTTTTGTGTCTTCAATCTCTTTTGAACTGAAAATGGTACTTCCTGTTGGTTTACTATACTTCTTTTTCTCTACTGTTCAATTAATATCAGGTATGAAGTATAGACTTATAGCACTTGGTTTAGTGAAAAATTTAGTCTCCTTGGTGTACGCAATTCCATGATATTACTGTGAGGACAATTTTCCCTAGACATTGAAGCCATGTCCTTTTCCTGTGTGTGTTGTCTGGTATACCTCTAATTGCTGGTGTTGCCTTTGTTCGGATGAAAACACCATAGTATTTCAATTAGTAGAACCTCATATTTATTACGCTAATCTCACAATTCTGTAAGGGAACAGGGCACTTCCTCTAGTGGAAATGAATCTTCTAAAGGTTTTCAGCTCTGCATTCTTCTATATGTCATTTTGGAGTGTCTCCATAAAATCCAACAGACAGTGTACTTGTACTTTTAATTTCCATTTCAATGTCCCAATGATACCAGTCCTTCCCAGATTTTCTCTGTCTACAGAAACACCAGTGGAAACGTATGTCTGGATGTCATAGTTCAGGGCCTGCTGGAATGATCCCTCAGACCGACCTATGTGTCCTCGGTGCAGTAACATATCAGCCTGTCCAAAATATAGCATCTGCATTTTGGAGATAATGCTGAAGTAAATGCTTCATCTTCCCACGCTGTGGAATTTGACCACTCTTCTTTGTTCCCTCATCCTTCAGTCATGGGTTCACGAAGGCAACCACAGAGCTGTTCCACATCCTCTGCCTCAAACCAGACCGTAATCCCAGTCCAGGTTACGACTGTAGCAGATCCTAAAATTTTTAATACTGATTTCAACCCCAACGCCGCCTGGAACCCTCAGACCAGATGCATGATATCTCTGATTGAGCCCCACCCGTGCTCTATTGGCAAAATGCCAAATTGGCCCCTGGTCCTACAGATGCAGTGGATGTGGCCGTAGGACATATCGATAAACTCAACCTCACGTGTCAGTGTGGTTGCTGTCTCACTGTGGTCACAGTTCCCTTTGCTCTCTTGATAGGACCCAGCAAATCACACAACGCACTGTAGATACCTGATTTCTGCGTGTGCCATCATCCGTAGCCCTATCCTTTTTTTCCCGCTGCCTCTGCTAGCTCAGATTTGGCAGCTCGGATCTTGGTCTCAGATTCAAATGTGGGAATATTTTGTGCTGATTTTTTTGAGTTCTGTCTGCCAAGCATCTGCTGTGCACACTTCGAACTCTCAGCGCATCAACTTCAATCCCATGTGTGCCACCCGCTTCAGAGTGAACGTCCAAGTAAAAGAGATTCTCCTTTGATGCTCCATTACCAGAGATCAGATCCTTCACTGGTTTCCATACTCTAGTTTGCCTTCTCCTGCTTCCGGGTATTCTGAGGCCTCATCATATCTTTGGAAATTACAGACCACTCTTCAGCAAGTGTCTTTTGCCAAGGGTTGGGTGAGTGGTTGTTTACAATGCTGTGTGTATGGGAGCGAGTGAGAGCAGGTTGCACTGGTTCTCTGCCTACTGGGCATCGATAAATCAACACTTTCCCCGTAGAATTCATTGAATTTGGATATTTGTTTATCTCTTCTTTCTATACAGCCATGATCGGTGGGATTTTCCGAAGACTCCAATTTTGTCATTATGTTGATAAAGCATTTGCTGTCTTTAAGAAGGATAGGAGTATTGATTTACATGTTTTGGGATTTATATGAAATTGAAGTTAGTTTTGAAAATTACTATATCAACCTAGAAGCCAGACTTGTAAATTTTTCTAACATTTTGTCAGCTCTAAGGAAAAAAGAGACAGACTCAATGTAAAACAGCAGTCCAAAAGTTTAAAGGTGACATGTCAATTTTTTAGTGACGAAGCCTCCAACAACAATAGGAACAATGAAATACCTATTGGAAACATGAAATAACCCCGAACCTGTGTTTCCCTTGTGCATTTGTTGCCTTTTGTTGCCAATGATACATACTAGGCAATGTTGGCATTTCAAGGAGTAACATTCCGCTCTAGGAATATACAAGATACAGTGTACAAAATATACAGATTTAGGCTTATTTCCAAAACAACCTAGAGGCATTTAACTATGAGAAAACTGCTGCAGCTATGCTAGGCAACTGAGAACCAGGTGTATTTCTATCAGTGATGAGAGCGCTTCATCTTACGATCATGTAGGCTAAGGCAATTTAACACAACCAAATCTGCACCTCCATGATATATTATACCCGGGGCTTGACGGAAGGGAAAGACGGTCCACATAACCTGTGTCTTTAAAGTTTTTGGCCACTTATACGTTTTAGTTCACTATCTGACTTATAATAATTACATATACTGAATTGAAAACCTGAGGCCTAATATATATTCAAGTTCAGTCAAAGATTCCCGTCACTTACCACACTCCCTTCAGGCCAAAGAAGACATAACCCCAGCATTTGCTGAATCTAGGGGAAGGTCATCTTTACTTTGTGTGAGCTAAGTATTGAATTTCTAAGTTTTCAATTCCTATCATTATATTTGTGACCTAAGTTGAGTGTATTTGTCCTTAAAGGGGTTCACTGTTGTTCACCGAGTGTGAAGGAGGAGGAACTCTGATTCTAGGAGGGGCTTTCTCTTCTCCTACTGGCTTCATTTCAGCTCAGGTTCTGATCCTTTGAAATGGATGCCTGAGTGGAGTGGAGGGAAGAGCAAATGTTTGATATCTAGGCCCAAACCTGGGAGTAGGCTTACCTCGGCTTGGTTCATTTTGGTATGAATGATTTGTAAATGCATGTTGAGATGTGTGGATTCTCACTACCACTTCCAGGAACATGAGCACTGTTAACATCTCTGCCAACTCTTCTCTTTAAATGTCAGGAATCTTGGACCCGATCTTGGAGCAGAGATTCGAGTAACTTTCTCAAGTTCACGTTGATACTCCGTATGTTTCTGTCAGTATCAACAAGGTTCAGTATGTCTCATGAATGTCTTTCGAGCCTGGTATTCTCTAGAGTTGTCTCCATGCCGGTATTCTCCATTGTAGCAGAACAACTCTCATCAATGTGTTCACACCTCTCCTCAATCCATGCGGCCATCTTTTCTGCCAGCTTCTCTTCGTGTCTCCCTTAAAGTCGAAGTCAAAGGGACTGGGTAAGTCCGAAAGTACCGCAGAGCCACACCAGTAAGCTGATGACAGGCAGATCTTCCACTGTCTGCCCTTTCAGATTCTGGAAACTGACCCGTGAACTCAGGTCTTTGGGAAGCAGCAGTATCTCGAAATTACAAAACTTCCCGAAAAAAAGACCTAAGCCAATCTCCACATAGGGCATCAGCCCCTCCATCACACTGATCCAACCAACGAATCCTGCCCAGTTACCTTGGATCCACCAGCCACAACAAGCCTCGCGGTACACACGAACATTCCACCTGGAATCCAACCGGTAACTGCCATCCCCAGAGGTTGCTGCATTAAGCCAGTGTTGGGGGAGGGGCTGCATTAGTCGAGAGGTTCCTAAGGGAAATGTGATTCTATCCACAAGGGTCCCATGGTCCTTTTCTCTTCCCTCTTTCCTTTTGTTCAGGACTGTGTACACAATAGAAACGGATGGAAGAGTGTCCAAGTTCAGTTTATGGTTTCACACGTCTTTAAACTTTCTAAAATTTCAGAGTACACAGAGACCCACTCATGGAAACTCATGTTTGTGTAATATCCAGTCACCCAGAATACATATCCGTCTGTTGCTTTCTGCTGAAACACCCACTCTCTCAGATGATGGATCCATTTTTTTCATGGGGGCTGAAATTCCAAGAAATGATACCAATTCCAATGTGCACTTTCCTGTCTGTCTCTTTTACTCTTAGTACAGTGTTGCAGAGCTACTTGTCTTTGTTATAAGCTTATGCCATTCCTTCCCTACGTAGGGTAGTATATGGCATTCATTCATCCTGTTGGAAGACTTGTAATTCTATATCACGTACTTTGACAAAATCTTAAACAAAACCGTCATTTGGGTTGGGTCACGATTAGCACTTATGCATCAATATTTATGAATAGCAATGCACGCGTCTGTTTTCTGAATACAAGTGTGTTGAGTACATTCTAGCCGTGATACTGGGTCGATGCGTGCTGAATGATCCCTGACATCATTTTGAGTATTCTGTTTTGAATAATCATGGTTCTTTCGTAAATGTCATCCAACTGTAACCTTTTGGTGTTTGTTTGTTTATATTGCAAGCACATAAGGCCTTGCATCTCTCCTTTTGCTTCAGACAGAGAGTCATATAAGCTGATTCACTTAAGATAGTGCTTAATATCACCTATGGTTTCCTGCTTCCCTCTCCCATCTTTAGGTTTTCGAAGTCCTGCTTGCCTTCTTCTTCTTTCTTCTTTTCAATTCATGGTCTGCTTGCATTTCCATTAATGGTTCTCTTATTTCCAATTCTTCTTGCTACTTTTCAACTAAACTTAAGATTCTCAATATTTGTTTTAGGATCAGTCTCAAACTGTTGAATTCTTTTAAGATTTGCTTGTCAGTGAAACTCCCTAGATCTGCCGTTGTTAGGAATCACGGTCATTTGTCATAGTCTTCCCTAGATTGCAGCTTATCTCATTCAGGCTATGGTCTATGTCCTGGCAACATTCACCGTCCTGCAATATTTTTGCCGAGATATCAGCTGAATCCCCTCTGTAGGTTCTGTTGTGAATAATTTGCTTTCCTTGAGGTGCATTTTAGAACACTGTGATGATCATGAACTTTGTTCATTTGAATTTTACAGCTGCTTGTTGGTCTATTGGGATTCCACTTCCTTTAGACGCTGTGTAATTCCTAAATTCGTATAGATGTACCTTTCTTGGCTTTCAGAAAGTTTCATTCTAATTTTTGTACAAATGCCTTTACATAATTTTTATTTTATCTCTTGCTTTCCATTTGGGACTCTTATGAGTCCTATTCTTTAATCCTTCCTCTTACCCCAGGTTTCAACAGCGATATTTGCATTGGTTTGCACTTGCTTTTCTATGTCTTATTCTGATCGAGGGATTTCTGTTCCCATGTCTTCGCAGTCTTTCACGAGTCCCTCTGCGTTATCTATTCTGCTTAGGTCTGACATTAGCCAAGTTATTATCTCATCCATTGAGTTTTCTTATAATATTTTGTCTTCTTTAGAGTTTCTCTTCCCCTTTTCTTGTATTCTGCCTTTTGTGATTCTGAGATAATGTTGTTCTTTAGTGTTTTCCTCACCTCCTTTTTCAATGCTTGCTCTGCTAGCGTTTTAACCGTCTAGTTGTTTGAAATGTTATTTTTTGTGTCTTCAATCTCTTTTGAACTGAAAATGGTACTTCCTGTTGGTTTACTATACTTCTTTTTCTCTACTGTTCAATTAATATCAGGTATGAAGTATAGACTTATAGCGCTTGGTTTAGTGAAAAATTTAGTCTCCTTGGTGTACGCAATTCCATGATATTACTGTGAGGACAATTTTCCCTAGACATTGAAGCCATGTCCTTTTCCTGTGTGTGTTGTCTGGTATACCTCTAATTGCTGGTGTTGCCTTTGTTCGGATGAAAACACCATAGTATTTCAATTAGTAGAACCTCATATTTATTACGCTAATCTCACAATTCTGTAAGGGAACAGGGCACTTCCTCTAGTGGAAATGAATCTTCTAAAGGTTTTCAGCTCTGCATTCTTCTATATGTCATTTTGGAGTGTCTCCATAAAATCCAACAGACAGTGTACTTGTACTTTTAATTTCCATTTCAATGTCCCAATGATACCAGTCCTTCCCAGATTTTCTCTGTCTACAGAAACACCAGTGGAAACGTATGTCTGGATGTCATAGTTCAGGGCCTGCTGGAATGATCCCTCAGACCGACCTATGTGTCCTCGGTGCAGTAACATATCAGCCTGTCCAAAATATAGCATCTGCATTTTGGAGATAATGCTGAAGTAAATGCTTCATCTTCCCACGCTGTGGAATTTGACCACTCTTCTTTGTTCCCTCATCCTTCAGTCATGGGTTCACGAAGACAACCACAGAGCTGTTCCGCATCCTCTGCCTCAAACCAGACCGTAATCCCAGTCCAGGTTACGACTGTAGCAGATCCTAAAATTTTTAATACTGATTTCAACCCCAACGCCGCCTGGAACCCTCAGACCAGATGCATGATATCTCTGATTGAGCCCCACCCGTGCTCTATTGGCAAAATGCCAAATTGGCCCCTGGTCCTACAGATGCAGTGGATGTGGCCGTAGGACATATCGATAAACTCAACCTCACGTGTCAGTGTGGTTGCTGTCTCACTGTGGTCACAGTTCCCTTTGCTCTCTTGATAGGACCCAGCAAATCACACAACGCACTGTAGATACCTGATTTCTGCGTGTGCCATCATCCGTAGCCCTATCCTTTTTGTCCTGCTGCCTCTGCTATCTCAGATTTGGCAGCTCGGATCTTGGTCTCAGATTCAAATGTGGGAATATTTTGTGCTGATTTTTTTGAGTTCTGTCTGCCAAGCATCTGCTGTGCACACTTCGAACTCTCAGCGCATCAACTTCAATCCCATGTGTGCCACCCGCTTCAGAGTGAACGTCCAAGTAAAAGAGATTCTCCTTTGATGCTCCATTACCAGAGATCAGATCCTTCACTGGTTTCCATACTCTAGTTTGCCTTCTCCTGCTTCCGGGTATTCTGAGGCCTCATCATATCTTTGGAAATTACAGACCACTCTTCAGCAAGTGTCCTATGCCAAGGGCTGGGTGAGTGGTTGTTTACAATGCTGTGTGTATGGGAGCGAGTGAGAGCAGGTTGCACTGGTTCTCTGCCTACTGGGCATCGATAAATCAACACTTTCCCCGTAGAATTCATTGAATTTGGATATTTGTTTATCTCTTCTTTCTATACAGCCATGATCGGTGGGATTTTCCGAAGACTCCAATTTTGTCATTATGTTGATAAAGCATTTGCTGTCTTTAAGAAGGATAGGAGTATTGATTTACATGTTTTGGGATTTATATGAAAATTGAAGTTAGTTTTGAAAATTACTAAATCAACCTAGAAGCCAGACTTGTAAATTTTTCTAACATTTTGTCAGCTCTAAGGAAAAAAGAGACAGACTCAATGTAAAACAGCAGTCCAAAAGTTTAAAGGTGACATGTCAATTTTTTAGTGACGAAGCCTCCAACAACAATAGGAACAATGAAATACCTATTGGAAACATGAAATAACCCCGAACCTGTGTTTCCCTTGTGCATTTGTTGCCTTTTGTTGCCAATGATACATACTAGGCAATGTTGGCATTTCAAGGAGTAACATTCCGCTCTAGGAATATACAAGATACACTATACAAAATATACAAATTTAGGCTTGATTCCAAAAGCACCTAGAGGCATTTAACTATGAGAAACTTGCTGCAGCTATACTAGGATATTGAGAACAATGTGTTCCCCTATCAGTGATGAGAACGCTTAATCATATGATCATGTAGGCTAAGGCAATTTAGCACAACCAAATGTGCACCTCCATGATATAGTACACCCGGGGCTTGACGGAAGGTAAAGACGGTCCACATAACCTGTGACTTTAATGTGTTTGGCCACTTATACGGTTCAGTTCTCTATCTGAATTTTAATAATAACTTATACTGCCTTGAAAAACTGAGGCCTAATACATATTCAAGTTCAGTCAAAGATTCCCGTCACTTACCACACTCCCTTCAGGCCAAAGAAGACATAACCCCAGCATTTGCTGAATCTAGGGGAAGGTCATCATTACTTTGTGTGAGCTAAGTATTGAATTCCTAAGTATTCAATTCCTATCATTACTTTTTGTGAGCAAAGTTGAGGGTATTTGACCTCAAAATGGTTCACTTTTTTTCACCGAGTGTGAAGGAGGAGGAACTCTGTTTCTTGGAGGGTCTTGCTCTTCTCCTACTGGCTTCATTGCATCTCAGGTTCTGATCCTTTGAAATGGATGCGTCAGTGGAGTGGAGGGAAGAGAATGTGTTTGATATCCAGGCCGAAACCTGGGAATAAGCTTATCCCGTCTTGGTGCATTTTGGTCTGATTGATTTGTAAATGCATGTTGAGATGTGTGGATTCTCACTACCACTTCCAGGAACATGAGCGCTGTTAACATCTCTGCCATCTCTTCTGTTTTAGACGTCAGGAATCTTGGACCCGTTCTTGGAGCAGAGATTCGAGTAACTTTCTCAAGTGCTCGTTGAAACTCCGTAAGTTTCTGTCAGTATCACCAAGGTTCAGTATGTCTCATGAATGTCTTTCGAGCCTGGTATTCTCTAGAGTTGTCTCCATGCCGGTATTCTCCATTGTAGCAGAACAACTCTCTTCAATGTGTTTGCACCTCTCCTCAATCCGTGTGGCCAGCTTTTCTGCCAGCTTCTCTTCGTGTCTCCCGTAAAGTCGAAGTCAAGGGGACTGGGTAAGTCCGAAAATACCACGGAGCCATACCAGTAAGTTGATGACAGGCAGATCTTCCACTGTCTGCCCTTTCAGATTCTGGAAACTGACCAGTGATCTCAGGTCTTTGGGAAGCAGCAGTATCTCGAACTTACACAGCTTCCCGAACAAAAGACCTAAGCCAATCTCCACATAGGCAGCAGCCCCTCCATCACACTGATCCACTCAAAGAATTCTGCCCAGGTACCTTGGATCCACCAGCCACAACAAGCCTCGCGGTACACACCAACTTTCCACCTGGAATCCAACCGGTAACTGCCATCCCCAGTGGTTGCTGCATTAAGTCAGTGTTGGGGGAGGGGCTGCATTAGTTGAGAGGTTCCTAAGGGAAATGTGATTCTATCCACAAGGGTCCCATGGTCCTTTTCTCTTCCCTCTTTCCTTTTGTAAAGTTCAGTATACACAGTACAAAGGGAGGGAAAAGTGTCCATATTCTGTTTATGGTTTCACACGTCTTTAAACTTTCTAAAATTTTACAGTACACAGAGACCCACTCATGGAAACTCATGTTTGTGTAATATCCAGTCACCCAGAATACATATCCGTCTGTTGCTTTCTGCTGAAACACCCACACTCTCAGAAGATGGATCCATTTTATTCATGGGGGCTGAAATTCCAAGAAATGAAACCAATTCCAATGTGCACTTTCCTGTGTGTCTCTTTTGCTCTTAGTACAGTGTTGCAGATCTACTTGTCTTTGTTATAGGCTTATACCATTCCTTCCCTACGTAGGGTAGAATATGGCATTCATTCATCCTGTTGAAAAACTTGTAATTCTATATCTCGTACTTTGACCAAATCTTAAACAAAACCGTCGTTTGGATTGTGTCAAGATAAGCACTTATGAATCAATATTTATGAATAGTTATGTACACGTCTGTTTTCTGAATACAAGTTTGTTGAGTACATTCTGGTCTTGATACTGGTTAGATGCGTACTGAATGAACCCTGACATCATTTTGAGTATTCTGTTTTGAATAATCATGGTTCTTTGGTATATGTCATCCAACTGTAACATTTTGGTGTTTGTTTGTTTGTTTTGCAAACACTTTAGGCCTTGCATCTCTCCTTTTGCTTCAGACAGAGAGTCATATAAGCTGATTCACTTAAGATAGTGCTTAAAATCCCCTATGGTTTCCTGCTTCCTTCTCCCATCTTTAGGGTTTCGATGTCCTCCTTGACTTCTTCTTCTTTCTTCTTTGCAATTCATGGTCTTCTTGCATTTCCATTAATGGTTCTCTTATTTCCATTTTCCTTCCTACTTTTCTACTAAGGTTAGGTTTCTCAATGTTTGTTTTAGGATCAGTCTCAAACTGTTGATTTCTTTTAAGATTTGCTGGTCAGTGAAATTCCCTAGCTCTGCCGTTGATAGGAATCACGGTCATTTGGCATAGTCTACCATAGGTTGCAGCTATTTCTCATTCAGGATATTGTCTATGTCCTGGCACCCTTCCCGTCCTGCAATATTTCTGCCGAGATATGAGCTGAAACCCCACTGGAGGCTCTGTTGTGAATAATTTGCTTTCCTTGAGGTGCATTTTAGATCACTGCGATGATCATGAACTTTGTTTATTTGAATTCTACAGCTGCTTGTTGGTCTATTGGGATTCCACCTCCTTTGGACACTTTGTACTTCCTGAATACGTATAGATGAACCTTTCTGGGTTTCAGCAAGTTTCATTCTGATTTTTGAACAAATGCCTTTACAGAATTTTTATTTTCTCTTGCTTTCCATTTGGGGCTTTATGAGTCCTATACTTTCTTGCTTCCTCTTACCCCAGAATTCAACAGCGATATTTGCATTGTTTTGCACTTGCTTTTCTATGTCTTCTTCTGATCGAGGGATTTCTGTTCCCGTGTCTTTGCAGTCATTCACGAGTCCCTCTGCTTTATCTAGTCTGCTTAGGACTGATATTAGCCAAGTTATTATCTCATCCATTGAGTTTTCTTATATTATTTTGTCTTCTTTAGGGTTTCTCTTCCCCTTTTTTTGTATTCTGCCTTTTGTGATTCTGAGATACTTTTGTTGTTTATTGGTTTCCTTACCTCCTTTTCAATGCTTGCTCTGGTAGCTTTTTAAACATCTAGTTGTTTGAAAGATTATTTTTTGGGCCTTCAATGTCATTGGAACTGAAAATGGTACTTCCTGTTTCTTTTAATATACATCATTTTGTCTACTGTTCAAGTACTATCAGGTATCTTGTATAGACTTATAGCGCTTGGTTATGTGAAAACTTTAGTCTCCTTTGTGTACGCAATTCCATGATATTACTGTGAGGACAAATTTCCGTAGATATTGATGCCATGTACTTTTCCTGTGTGTGTTGTCTGGTATATCTCTAATTGCTGGTGTTGCCTTTGTTCGGATGAACAAACCATAGAATTTCAATTAGAGGAACCTCATATTTATTACGCTAATCTCACAATTCTGTAAGGGAACAGGGCACTTCCCCTCGTGAAAATGAAACTTCAAAAGGTTTTCAGCTCTGCATTCTTTTCTATGTCATTTTGGAGTGTCTCCAAAACAACCAACAGACAGTGTACTTGTACTTCCAATTGCCATTGCAATGTCCCAATATTACTAGTCCTTCCCAGATTTTCTCTGTCTACAGGAAAACCAGTGGAAACGTATGTTTTGATGTCATTGTTTAGGGCCTGCTGTAATGATCCCTCAGACCGACCTATGTGTTCTCGGTGCAGTACCATATCAGCCCGTCCAAAATATAGCATCTTCATTTTGGAGATAATGTTGAAGGAAATTCTTCATCTTCTCACGTTGTGGACATTGACTACTCTTACTTGTTCCCTCATCCTACAGTCATGGGTTCACCAAGGCAACCACAGAGCTCTTCCGCATCCTCAGCCACAAACCAGACCGTAATCCCAGTCCAGGTTACGAATGTAAAAGATCTTACAATTTTTAATACTGATTTCAACCCAACGCCGCCTGGAACCCTCAGACCAGATGCATGATATCTCTGATTGAGCCCCACATGTGCTCTATTGGCAAAATGCCAAATTGGTCCCTGGTCCTACAGATGCAGTGGATGTGGCCGTAGGACATATCGATAAACTCAACCTCACTTGCCAGTGTGGTTGCTGTCTCACTGAGGTCACAGTTCTTTTTGCTCTCTTGATAGGACCCACCATAACCCACAACGCACTGTAGATACCTGAGTTCTGCGTGTGCCATCATCCGTAGCCCTATCCCTCTTTTCCCGCTGCCTCTGCTATCTCAGATTTGGCAGCTCGGATCTTGGTCTCAGATTCAATTGTGGGAATATTTTGTGCTGATTTTTTTGAGTTCTGTCAGCCAAGCATCTGCTGCGCATACTTTTAATACTCAGCGCATCATCTTCAATCCCATGTGTGCCGCCCACTTCAGAGTGTACATCCAAGTAAAAGAGATTCTCCTTTGATGCTCCATTTCCAGAGATCAGATCCTGCACTGGTTTCCATTCTCTACTTTACCTTCTCCTGCTTCCAGGTTTTCTGGGGCCTCATCATGTCTTTGGAAATAACAGACCACTCTTCAGCAAGTGTCCTGTGCCAAGGGCTGGGTGAGTGGGTGTTTACAATGCTGTGTGTATGGGAGCGAGTGAGAGCAGGTTGCACTGGTTCTCTGAATACTGGGCATCGATAAATCAACACATTCCCAATAGAATTCAATGAAATTGGATGTTTGTTTATCTCTGCTTTCTATGCAGCCATGATCAGAGGGATTTTCCGAAGACTCCAGTGTTGACATTATGTTGATAACGCATTTGATGTCTTTAAGAAGGATAAAAGTATTGATTTACATGTTTTGGGATTTATATGAAAGTTAAGTTTTTTTTGAAAATTACTAAATCAACCTAGATGCCAGACTTGTCAATTTTTGTAACATTTTGTCAGGTCTAAGGAAAAAAGAGACAGACTCAATGTAAATCAGCAGTTTAATGTTGAAGGTGACATGTCAATTTTTTACTGTTGAAGCCTCCAAAAACCATAGGAACCATTAAATACCTATTGGAACTATGAAATAAACCCGAACCTGGATTTCCCTTCTGCATGTGTTGCCCTTTGTTGCCAATGACACATACTAGGCAATGTTGGCATTTCATGGAGTAACGTTGCTCTCTAGGAATATACAAGAAACATTATACAAAATATACATATTTAGGCTTGATTCCAAATGCACCTAGAGGCATTTAACTATGAGAAACCTGCTGCAGCTATGCTAGGCTTTTGAGAACCAGGTGTTTTCCCATCAGTAATGAGAATGCTTAATCATACGATCATGTAGGCTAAGGCAATTTAAAACAACAAAATCTGCACCTTCATGATATATTACACCCGGGGCTTGATGGAAGTGAAAAACCGTCCACATATCCTGTGTCTTTAATGTGATTGGCCACTAATACATTTCAGTTCACTATCTGACTTTTAATAATTACCTATACTGCCTTGAAAATCTGAGGCCTAATACATATTCAATTTCAGTCAAAGATTCCCCTCACTTACCACACTCCCTTCAGCCCAAAGAAGACATAACCCCATTATTTGCTGAATCTAGGGGAAGGTCATCATTACTTTGTGTGAGCTAATTATTGAATTCCTAAATATTCAATTCCTATCATTAATATTTGTGAGCTAAGTTGAGAGTAGTTGACCTTAAAGCGGTTCACTGTTGTTCACCGAGTGTGAAGTAGGAGGAATTCTGATTCTAGGAGGGGCTTGCTCTTCTCCTACTGGCTTCATTGCAGCTCAGGTTCTGATCCTTTGAAATGGATGCCTAATTGGTGTGGAGGGAAAAGCATGTGTTTGATATCTAGGCCCAAACCTGGGAATAGGCTTACCTGGGCTTGGTGCATTTTGGTCTGAATGATTTGTAAATGCATGTTGAGATGTGTGGATTCTCACTACCACTTCCAGGAACATGAGCGCTGTTAACATCTCTGCCATCTCTTCTCTTTTAGAAGTCAGGAATCTTGGACCCGTTCTTGGAGCAGAGATTCGAGTAACTTTCTCAAGTGCACGTTGACACTCCGTATGTTTCTGTCAGTATCACCAAGGTTCAGTATGTCTCATGAATGTCTTTCGAGCCTGGTATTCTCTAGAGTTTTCTCCATGCCGGTATTCTCCATTGTAGCAGAACAACTCTCATCAATGTGTTCGCACCTCTCCTCAATCCGTGCGGCCGTCTTTTCTGCCAGCTTCTCTTCGTGTTTCCCATAAAGCCGAAGTCAAGAGGACTGGGTAAGTCGGAAAGTACCGCGGAGCCATACCAGTAAGCTGATGACAGGCAGATCTTCCACTGTCTGCCCTTTCAGATTCTGGAAACTGACACGTGAACTCAGGTCTTTGGGCAGCAGCAGTATCTCGAACCTACACAGCTTCCCGAACAAAAGACCTAAGCCAATCTCCAAAAGGGCGGCAGCCCCTACATCACACTGATCCACCCAAAGGATTCTGCCCAGTTACCTTGGATCCACCAGCCACAACAAGCCTCGCGGTACACACCAACTTTCCACCTGGTATCTAACCGGTAACTGATATCCACAGGGGTTGCTGCATTAATCCATTGTTGGGGGTGGGGCTGCATTAGTTGAGAGGTTCCTAAGGGAAATGTGATTCTATCCACAAGGGTCCCATGGTCCTTTTCTCTTCCCTCTTTCCTTTTGTTCAGATCTGTATACACAGTACATACGGAGGGAATAGTGTCCATGTTCAGTTTATGTTTTCACACGTCTTTAAACTTTCTAAAAGTTCACAGTACACAGAGACCCAATCATGGAAACTCATGTTTGTGTAATATCCAGTCACCCAGAATACATATCCGTCTGTTGCTTTCTGCTGAAACACCCACACTCTAAGTAGATGGATCCATTTATTTCATGGGATCTGAAATTCCAAGAAATGAAACCAATTCCATTGTGCACTTTCCTGTCTGTCTCTTTTGCTCTTAGTACAGTGTTGCAGAGCTACTTGTCTTTGTTATAGGCTTATGCCATTCCTTCCCTAAGTAGGGTAGAATATGGCATTCATTCATCCTTTTGGAAGACTTGTTATTCTATATCATGTACTTTGACCAAATCTTAAACAAAACTGTCGTTTGGGTTGGGTCACGAAAAGCACTTTTGAATCAATATTTATGAATAGCAATGCACGCGTCTGTTTTCTGAATACAAGTGTGTTGAGTACATTCTAGCCGTGATACTGGGTCGATGCGTGCTGAATGATCCCTGACATCATTTTGAGTATTCTGTATTGAATAATCATGTTTCTTTGGTATATGTCAGCCAACTGTAACATTTTGGTGTTTGTTTGTTTGTTTTGCAAACACTTTAGGCCTTGCATCTCTCCTTTTGCTTCAGACAGATAGTCATATAAGCTGATTCACTTAAGATAGTGCTTAAAATCACCTATGGTTTCCTGCTTCCCTCTCCCATCTTTAAGGTTTCTATGTCCTCCTTGCCTTCTTCTTTCTTCTTTGCAATTCATGGTCTTTTTGCATTTCCATTAATGGTTCTCTTATTTCCAATTCTTCTTGCTACTTTTCAACTAAGGTTAGGATTCTCAATATTTGTTTTATGATCAGTCTCAAAGTGTTGATTTCTTTTAAGATTTGCTGGTCAGTGAAACTCCCTTGCTCTGCCGTTGTTAGGAATCACGGTCATTTGGCATAGTCTACCCTAGATTGCAGCTTTCTCTCATTCAGGATATGGTCTATGTCCTGGCACCATTCACCGTCTTGGAATTTTTCTGCCGAAATGTCAGCTGAATCCCATCTGGAGGTTCTGTTGTGAATAATTTGCTTTCCTTTAGGTGCATTTTAGATCACTGGGATAATCATGAACTTTGTTCATTTGAATTTTACAGCTGCTTTTTGGTCTATTTGGATTCCACCTAGTTTGGATGCTGTGTAATTCCTGAATTCGTATAGATGTACCTTTCTTGGCTTTCAGCAAGTTTCATTCTGATTTTTGTACAAATTCCTTTACAAAATTTTAATTTTAACTCTTGTTTTCCATATGGGACTCTTATGAGTCCTATTCTTTCATGCTTCCTCTTACCCCAGGATTCAACAGCGATATTTGCATTGGTTTGCACTTGCTTTTCTATGTCTTCTTCTGATCGAGGGATTTCTGTTCCCGTGTCTTCGCAGTCATTCACGAGTCCCTCTGCATTATCTATTCTGCTTAGGTCTGACATTAGCCAAGTTATTATCTCATCTATTGAGTTTTCTTATAATATTTTGTCTTCTTTAGAGTTTCTCTTCCCCTTTTCTGGTATTCTGCCTTTTGTGATTCTGAGATACTGTTATTCTTTAGTGTTTTCCTCACCTCCTTTTTTAATGCTTGCTCTGGTAGCGTTTTAACCGTCTAGTTGTTTGAAAAGTTATTTTTTGTGCCTTCAATCTGTTTTGAACTGAAAATGGTACTTCCTTTTAGTTTACTAAACTTCTTTTTCTCTACTGTTTAAGTACTATCAGGTATCCTGTATAGACTTATATCACTTGGTTAAGTGAAAATTTTAGTCTCCTTTGTGTACGCAATTCCATGATATTACTGTGAGGGCAATTTTCCCTAGACATTGATGCCATGTCCTTTTCCTGTGTGTGTTGTCTGGTATATCTCTAATTGCTGGTGTTGCCTTTGTTCGGATGAACACACCATAGTATTTCACTTAGTAGATCCTCATATTTATTACGAGAATCTCACAATTCTGTAAGGAAACAGGGCACTTTCTCTCGTGGAAATGAAAGTTCTAAAGGTATTCAGCTCTGCCTTCTTCTGTATGTCATTTTGGAGTGTCTCCATAACATCCAACAGACAGTGAACTTTTACTTTCTATTGCCATTGCAATGTCCCAATGTTACCAGTCTTTCCCAGATTTTCTCTCTCTACAGTAATACCAGTGGAAACGTATGTATGGATGTCATTGTTCAGGGCCTGCTGGAATGATCCCTCAGACCGACCTATGTGTCCTCAGTGCAGAACCATGTCAGCCCGTCCAAAATATAGAATCTGCATTCTGGAGATAATGCTGAAGTAAATGCTTCATCTTCTCACGATGTGGAATTTGACCACTGTTCTTTGTTCCCTCATCCTTCAGTCATGGGTTCACGAAGGCAACCACAGAGCTGTTCCACATCCTCTGCCTCAAACCAGACCGTAATCCCAGTCCAGGTTACGAATGTAGCAGATCCTAAAACTTTTAATACTGATTTCAACCCCAACGCACCCTGGAACACTCAGACCAGATGCATGATATCTCTGATTTAGCCCGACACGTGCTCTATTGGCAAAATGCCAAATTGATCCTTGGTCCTGCAAATGCAGTGGATGTGGCCGTAGGAAATATCGATAAACTCATTCTCACGCGCCAGTGTTTTTACTGTATCACTGAGGTCACAATTCTTTTGCTCTCTTGATAGGACACACCATAACCCACAACACACTGTAGATACCTGAGTTCTGCGTGTGCCATCATCCGTAGCCCTATCCCTCTTTTCCCGCTGCCCCTGCTAGTTCAGATTTGGCAGATCGGATCTTGGTCTCAGATTCAATTGTGGGAATATTTTGTGCTGAATTTTTTGAGTTCTGTCAGCCAAGCATGTGCTGTGCACACTTCTAACACTCAGCGCATCATCTTCAATCCCATGTGTGCCACCCGCTTCAGAGTGAACGTCCAAGTAAAAGAGTTTCACCTTTGATGCTCCATTACCAGAGATCAGATCCTGCACTGGTTTCCATTCTCTACTTTGCCTTCTCCTGCTTCCAGGTTTTCTGAGGCCTCATCATGTCTTTGGAAATAACAGACCACTTTTCAGCAAGTGTCCTATGCCAAGGGCTGGGTGAGTGGGTGTTTACAATGCTGTGTGTATGGGAGCGAGTGAGAGCAGGTTGCACTTGTTCTCTGCCTACTGGGCATCGATAAATCAACACTTTACCCATAGAATTCATTGAAATTGTATGTTTGTTTATCTCTGCTTTCTATACAGCCATCATCGGAGGGATTTTCCAAAGACTCCAGTGTTGACATTATGCTGATAACGCAGTTGCTGTCTTTAAGAAGGATAAGAGTATGGATTTACATGTTTTGGGATTTATATGAAAGTTAAGTTTGTTTTTGAAAATTACTAAATCAACCTAGAAGCCAGACTTGTCAATTTTTGTAACATTTTGTCAGCTCTAAGGAAAAAAGAGACAGACACAATGTAAAACAGCAGTCCAAATGTTTGAAGGTGACATGTCAATTTTTTACTGTTGAAGCCTCCAACAACAATAGGAAACATGAAATACCTAATGGAACCTTGAAATAACCCCGAACCTGGGTTTCCCTTGTGCATGTGGTGCCTTTTGTTGCCAATGACACATACTAGGCAATGTTGGCATTTCAAGGAGTAACATTCCTCTCTAGGAATATAGAAGAAACACTATACAAAATATACACATTTTTGCTTTATTCCAAAAGCTCCTAGATGCATTTAACTATGAGAAATTGCTGCAGCTATGCTAGGCTATTGTGAATCAGGTGTCCTTCTATCAGTGATGAGAACGATTAATCATACGATCATGTAGGCTAAGGCAATTTAACACAACCAAATCTGCACCTCAATGATATATTACACCCGTGGCTTGAAGGAAGGGAAAGACTGTCCACATAACCTGTGTCTTTAACGTGTTTGGCCACTTATACAATTCAGTTCACTATCTGACTTTTAATAATTAACTATACTGCCTTGAAAATCTGAGGCCTAATACATATTCAAGTTCAAAGATTCCCCTCACTTACCTCACTCCCTTCAGCCCTAAGTAGACTTAACCCCAGCATTTGCTGAATCTAGGGGAAGGCCTCATTACTTTGTGTGAGCTAAGTACTGAATTCCTAATTATTCAATTGCTATCACTACTTTTTGTGAGCTAAGTTGAGAGTATTTGACCTTAAAGTGGCTCACTGTTGTTCACCGAGTGTGAAGGAGGAGGTACTCTGTTTCTAGGAGGGGCTTGCTCTTCTCCTACTGGCTTCATTGCAGCTCAGGTTCTGATCCTTTGAAATGGATGCCTGAGTGGAGTGGAGGGAAGTGCATGTGTTTGATATCTAGGCCCAAACCTGGGAATAGGCTTAACAGGGCTTGGTGCATTTTGGTCTGAATGACTTTAAATGCATGTTGAGATGTGTGGATTCTCACTACCAATTCCAGGAACATGAGCGCTCTTAACATCTCTGCCATCTCTTCTCTTTTAGACGTCAGGAATTTTGTACCCGTTCTTGGAGCAGAGATTCGAGTAACTTTCTCAAGTGCACGTTGACACTCCGTATGTTTCTGTCAGTATCACCAAGGTCCAGTATGTCTCATGAATGTCTTTTGAGCCTGGTATTCTCTAGAGTTGTCTCCATGCCGGTATTCTCCATTGTAGCAGAACAACTCTCATCAATGTGTTCGCACCTCTCCTCAATCCGTGCGGCCAGTTTTTCTGCCAGCTTCTGTTGGTGTCTCCCATAAATTCGAAGTCAAGAGGACTGGGTAAGTCGGAAAGTACCGCGGAGCCACACCAGTATGCTGATGACAGGCAGATCTTCCACTGTCTGCCCTTTCAGATTCTGGAAACTGACCCGTGAACTCAGGTCTTTGGGCAGCAGCAGTATCTCGAACTTACACATCTTCCCGAAAAAAAGACCTAAGCCAATCTCCACATAGGGCGGCAGCCCCTACATCACACTGATCCACCCAAAGAATTCTGCCCAGTTACCTTGGATCCACCAGCCACAACAAGCCTCACGGTACACATCAACATTCCACCTGGAATCCAACCGGTAACTGCCATCCCCAATGGTTGCTGCATTAAGCCAGTTTTGGGGGAGGGGCTGCATTAGTCGAGAGGTTCTTAAGCGAAATGTGATTCTATCCACAAGGGTCCCATGGTCCTTTTCTCTTCCCTCTTTCCTTTTGTTCAGATCTGTATACACATTACAGACGAAGGGAAGAGTGTCCATGTTCTGTTTATGGTTTCACACGTCTTTATACTTTCTAAAAGTTCACAGTACACAGAGACCCACTCATGGAAACTCATGTTTGTGTAATATCCAGTCACCCAGAATACATATCCGTCTTTTGCTTTCTGCTGAAACACCCACACTCTCAGAAGATGGATCCATTTATTTCATGGGGGCTGAAATACCAAGAAATGAAACCAATTCCAATGTGCACTTTCCTGTCTGTCTCTTTTGCTCTTAGTACAGAGTGTTGCAGAGCTACTTGTCTTTGTTATAGGCTTATGCCATTCCTTCCCTACGTAGGGTAGTATATGGCATTCATTCATCCTTTTCGAAGACTTGTAATTCTATATCACGTACTTTGACCAAATCTTAAACGAAACCGTCGTTTGGGTTGTGTCACGAAAAGCACTTATGATTCAATATTTATGAATAGTAATGCACGTGTCTGTTTTCTGAATACAAGTGTGTTGAGTACATTCTAGCCGTGATACTGGGTCGATGCGTGCTGAATGATCCCTGACATCATTTTGAGTATTCTGTATTGAATAATCATGGTTCTTTGGTATATGTCAGCCAACTGTATCCTTTTGGTGTTTGTTTGTTTTTTTTGCAAACACTTTAGGCCTTGCATCTCTCCTTTTGCTTCAGACAGAGAGTCATATAAGCTGATTCACTTAAGATTGTGCTTAAAATCTCCTATTGATTCCTGATTCCCTCTACCATTTTGAGGGTTTCTATGTCCCCCTTGCCTTCTTCTTTCTTCTTTGCAATTCATGGTCTTCTTGCATTTCCATTAATGGTTCTCTTATTTCCATTTCTCCTTGCTACTTTTCTACTAAGGTTATGATTCTCAATTTGTGTTTTAGGATCAGTCTCCAACTGTTGATTTCTTTTAAGATTTGCTGCTCAGTGTAATTCCCTAGCTATGCCGTTGTTAGAAATCGCGGTCATTTGGCATAGTCTACCCTAGATTGCACCTTTTTCTCATTCAGGATATGGTCTATGTCCTGGCACCCCTCCCCGTCCTGCAATATTTCTGCCGAGATATCAGCTGTGAATAATTTGCTTTCCTTGAGGTGCATTTTAGATCACTGGGATGATCATGAACTTTGTTTATTTGAATTCTAAAGCTGCTTGTTGTTCTATTGGGATTTCACCTCCTTTGGATGCTGTGTATTTCCTGAATTCGTATAGATGAACCTTTCTTGGCTTTCAGCAAGTTTCATTCTGATTTTTTTACAAATGCCTTTACAGAATATTTATTTTATCACTTGCTTTCCACTTGGGACTCTTATGAGTCTTATTCTTTCATGCAACCTCTTTCCCCAGGATTCAACATCAATATTTGCATTGGTTTCCACTTGCTTCTCTATGTCTTCTTCTGATAGAAGGATTTCTGTTCCCGTGTTTTAGCAGTCATTCACGAGTCTCTCTGCGTTATCTAGTCTGCTTAGGACTGACATTATCTCATCCATTGAGTTTTCTTATATTATTTTTTCTTCTTTAGAGTTTCTCTTCCCCTTTTCTTGTATTCTGCCTTTTGTGATTCTGAGATACTTTTGTTCTTTAGTGTTTTCCTCACCTCCTTTTTCAATGCTTGCTCTGGAAGCGTTTTAACCGTGTAGTTGTTTGAAAGCTTATTTTTTGGGCCTTCAATCTCTTTGGAACTGAAAATGGTTCTTCCTGTTACTTTTACTGAACTTCTTTTTCTCTACTGTTCAAGTCATATCAGGTATCTAGTATAGACTTTTAGCGCTTGGTTAAGTGAAATCTTTAGTCTCCTTGGTGTACGCAATTCCATGATATTACTGTGAGGGCAAATTTCCGTAGACATTGATGCCATGTCCTTTTCCTGTGTGTGTTGTCTGTTATATCTCTAATTGCTGATGTTGCTTTGTTCGGATGAACACACCATATAATTTCAATTAGTAAAACCTCATATTTATTACGCTAATCTCACAATTCTGTGAGGGAACAGGGCTCTTCCTCTCGTGGAAATAAAACTTCTAAAGGTTTTCAGCTCTGCATTCTTCTGTATGTCATTTTGGAGTGTCTCCATAACATCCAACAGACAGTGAACTTGTACTTTCTATTGCCATTGGAATGTCCCAATGTTAATAATCCTTCCCAGATTTTCTCTGTCTACAGAAACAACAGTGGAAACGTATGTATAGATGTCATAGTTCAGGGCCTGCTGGAATGATTCCCCTGACCGACCTATGTGTTCTCATTGCAGTAATATGTCAGCCCATCCAAAATTTAGCATCTGCATTTTGGAGTTAATGCTGATGGAAATGCTTCATCTTCTCACGTTGTGGACTTAGACCACTATCCCTTGTTCCCTCATCCTTCAGTCATGGTTTCACGAAGGCAAACACAGAGCTGTTCCGCATCTTCTGCCTCAAACCAGACTGTAATCCCAGTCCAGGTTACGAATGTAGCAGATCCTAAAACTTTTAATATTGATTTCAACCCCAACGCACCCTGGAACCCTCAGACCAGATGCATGATATCTCTGATTGAGTCCCACACGTGCTCTATTGGCAAAATGCGAAATTATTCCGTGGTCCTGCAGATGCAGTGGATGCGGCCGTAGGACATATCGATAAACTCAACCTCACGCGCCAGTGTGGTTGCTGTCTCACTGAGGTCACAGTTCCCTTTGCTCTCTTGATAGGGCCCACCATAACCCACAACGCACTGTAGATACCTGAGTTCTGCTTGTGCCATCATCCGTAGCCCTATCCCTCTTTTCCCGCTGCCTCTGCTAGCTCAGATTTGGCAGCGCGGATCTTGGCCTCAGATTCAATTGTGGGAATATTTTGTGCTGAATTTTTTGAGTTCTGTCAGCCAAGCTTCTGCTGTGCACACTTCTAACACTCAGCGCATCAACTTCAATCCCATGTGTGCCGCCCCCTTCAGAGTGTACGTCCAAGTAAATCAGTTTCACCTTTGATGCTCCATTACCAGAGATCAGATCCTGCACTGGTTTCCATTCTCTAAATTGCCTTCTCCTGCTTCCAGGTTTTCAGAGGCCTCATCATGTCTTTGGAAATAACAGAACACTCTTCAACAACTGTCTTGTGCCAAGGGCTGGGTGAGTGTGTGTTTACAATGCTGTGTGTATGGGAGCGAGTGAGAGCTTTTTGCACTTGTTCTCTGCCTACTGGGCATCGATAAATCAACACATTCCCCATAGAATTCTTTGAAATTGGATGTTTGTTTGTCTCTGCTTTCTATAGAGCAATGATCGGAGGTATTTTCCGAAGACCACAGCGTTGACATTATGTTGATAACGCATTTGCTGTCTTTAAGAAGGATAAGAGTATTGATTTACATGTTTTGGGATTTATATGAAAGTGAAGTTAGTTTTTGAAAATTACTAAATCAACCTAGAAGCCAGACGTCAATTTTTGTAACATTTTGTCAGCTCTAAAAAAAAATCGACAGACTCAATGTAAAACAGCAGTCCAAATGTTTGAAGGTGACATGTCAATATTTTAATGTTGAAGCCTCCAACAACAAAGGAACCATGAAATACCTATAGGAACCATGAAATAACTTCGAACCTGGGTTTCTCTTGTGCATGTGGTGCCCTTTGCTTCCAATGACACATACTAGGCAATGTTGGCATTTCAAGGATTAACATTCCTCTCTAGGAATATACAAGAAAAACTATACAAATTATAGACATTTAGGCTTGATTCCAAAAGCAGCTAGAAGCATTTAACTATGAGAAACCTGCTGCAGCTATGCTAGGCTATTGAGACCAGGTGTTCTTCTATCTGTGATGAGAACCCTTAATCATACGTTCATGTAGGCTAAGGCAATTTAACACAACCAAATATACACCTTCATGAAATATTACACCCGGGGCTTGACGGAAGGGAAAGACGATCCACATAAACTGTTCCTTTAATGTGTTTGTCCAATTATACAGTTCAGTTCACTATCTGACTTTTAATAATTACCTATACTGCCTTGAAAATCTGAGGCCTAATACATATTCAAGTTCAGTCAAAAATTCCCCTCACTTACCACAACCACTTCAGCCCAAAATAGACATAAACCCAGCAATTGCTAAACCTAGGGGAAGGTCATCATTACTTTGTTTGAGCTCAGTATTGAATTCCTAAGTATGCAATTCCTATCATTAATTTTTGTGAGCTAAGTTGAGAGTATTTGACCTTAAAGTGGCTCACTGTTGTTCACCGAGTGTGAAGGAGGAGGAACTCTGTTTCTAGGAGGGGCTTGCTCTTCTCCTACTGGCTTCATTGCAGCTCAGGTTCTGATCCTTTGAAATGGATGCCTGAGTGGAGTGGAGGGAAGTGCATGTGTTTGATATCTAGGCCCAAACCTGGGAATAGGCTTACCAGGGCTTGGTGCAATTTGGTCTGAATGATTTTAAATGCATGTTGGGATGTGTGGATTTTCACTACCAATTCCAGGAACATGAGCGCTCTTAACATCTCTGCCATCTCTTCTCTTTTAGACGTCAGGAATCTTGTACCCGTTCTTGGAGCATAGATTCGAGTAACTTTCTCAATTGCACGTTGACACTCCGTATGTTTCTGTCAGTATCACCAAGGTTCAGTATGTCTCATGAATGTCTTTTGAGCCTGGTGTTTTCTAGAGTTGTCTCCATGCCGGTATTCTCCATTGTAGCAGAACAACTCTCATCAATGTGTTCGCACCTCTCCTCAATCCATGCGGCCAGCTTTTCTGCCAGCTTCTGTTCGTGTCTCCCATAAAGTCGAAGTCAAGAGGACTGGGTAAGTCGGAAAGTACCGCGGATCCACACCAGTATGCTGATGACAGGCAGATCTTCCACTGTCTGCCCTTTCAGATTCTGGAAACTGACCCGTGAACTCAGGTCTTTGGGCAGCAGCAGTATCTCGAACTTACACATCTTCCTGAACAAAAGACCTAAGCCAATGTCCACATAGGGCGGCAGCCCCTACATCACACTGATCCACCCAAAGAATTCTGCCCAGTTACCTTGGATCCACCAGCCACAACAAGCCTCACGGTACACACCAACATTCCACCTGGAATCCAACCGGTAACTACCATCCCCAGGGGTTGCTGCATTAAGCCAGTGTTGGGGGAGGGGCTGCATTAGTCGAGAGGTTCCTGAGGGAAATGTGATTCTATCCACAAGGGTCCCATGGTCCTTTTCTCTTCCCTCTTTCCTTTTGTTCAGATCTGTATACACAGTACAGACAGAGGGAAGAGGGTCCATGTTCAGTTTATGGTTTCACACGTTTTTATACTTTCTAAAAGTTCACAGTACAAAGAGACCCACTCATGGAAACTCATGTTTGTGTAATATCCAGTCACCCAGAATACATATCCGTCTGTTGCGCTCTGCTGAAACACCCACACTCTCAGAAGATGGATCCAATTATTTCATGGGGGCTGAAATTCCAAGAAATGAAACCAATTCCAATGTACAATTTCCTGTCTGTCTCTTTTGCTCTTAGTACAGTGTTGCAGAGCTACTTGTCTTTGTTATAGGCTTATGCAATTCCTTCCCTACGTAGGGTAGTATATGGCATTCATTCATCCTGTTGGAAGACTTGTAATTCTATATCACGTACTTTGACCAAATATTAAACAAAACTGTCGTTTGGGTTGGGTCACGAAAAGCACTTATGATTCAATATTTATGAATAGTAATGCACGTGTCTTTTTTCTGAATACAAGTGTGTTGAGTACATTCTAGCCGTGATACTGGGTCGATGCGTGCTGAATGATCCCTGACATCATTTTGAGTATTCTGTATTGAATAATCATGTTTCTTTGGTATATGTCAGCCAACTGTATCCTTTTGGTGTTTGTTTGTTTTGCAAACACTTTAGGCCTTGCATCTCTCCTTTTGCTTCAGACAGAGAGTCATATAAGCTGATTCACTTAAGATAGTGCTTAAAATCACCTATGGTTTCCTGCTTCCCTCTACCATTTTGAGGGTTTCTATGTCCCCCTTGCCTTCTTCTTTCTTCTTTGCAATTCATGGTCTTCTTGCATTTCCATTAATGGTTCTCTTATTTCCATTTCTCCTTGCTACTTTTCTACTAAGGTTATGATTCTCAATTTGTGTTTTAGGATCAGTCTCCAACTGTTGATTTCTTTTAAGATTTGCTGGTCAGTGAAATTCCGTAGCTCTGCCGTTGTTAGAAATCGCAGTCATTTGGCATAGTCTACCCTAGATTGCAGCTTTCTCTCATTCAGGATATGGTCTATGTCCTGGCACCCCTCCCCGTCCTGCAATATTTCTGCCGATATATCAGCTGTGAATAATTTGCTTTCCTTGAGGTGCATTTTAGGTCACTGGGATGATCATGAACTTTGTTTATTTGAATTCTAAAGCTGCTTGTTGGTCTATTGGGATTCCACCTCCTTTGGACGCTGTGTATTTCCTGAATTCGTATAGATGAACCTTTCTTGGCTTTCAGCAAGTTTCATTCTGATTTTTGTACAAATGCCTTTACAGAATATTTATTTTATCACTTGCTTTCCACTTGGGACTCTTATGAGTCTTATTCTTTCATGCAACCTCTTTCCCCAGGATTCAACATCAATATTTGCATTGGTTTCCACTTGCTTCTCTATGTCTTCTTCTGATAGAAGGATTTCTGTTCCCGTGTTTTAGCAGTCATTCACGAGTCTCTCTGCGTTATCTAGTCTGCTTAGGACTGACATTATCTCATCCATTGAGTTTTCTTATATTATTTTTTCTACTTTAGACTTTCTCTTCCCCTTATCTGGTATTCTGCCTTTTGTGATTCTGAGATACTGTTGTTCTTTAGTGTTTTCCTCACCTCCTTTTTCAATGCTTGCTCTGGAAGTGTTTTAACCGTCTAGTTGTTTGAAAGCTTATTTTTTGGGCCTTCAATCTCTTTGGAACTGAAAATGGTTCTTCCTGTTACTTTTACTGAACTTCTTTTTCTCTACTGTTCAAGTACTATCAGGTATCTAGTATAGACATTTAGCGCTTGGTTAAGTGAAACTTTAGTCTCCTTTGTGTATGCAATTCCATGATATTACTGTGAGGAAAATTTTCCCTAGACATTGATGCCATGTCCTTTTCCTGTGTGTGTTGTCTGGTATATCTCTAATTGCTGGTGTTGCTTTGTTCGGATGAACACACCATATTATTTCAATTAGTAGAACCTCATATTTATTAGCAAATCTCACAATTCTGTGAGGGAACAGGGCTTTTCCTCTCGTGGAAATAAAACTTCTAAAGGTTTTCAGCTCTGCATTCTTCTGTATGTCATTTTGGAGTGTCTCCATAACATCCAACAGACAGTGAACTTGTACTTTCTATTGCCATTGGAATGTCCCAATATTAACAGTCCTTCCCAGATTTTCTCTGTCTTCAGTAATACCAGTGGAAACGTATGTGTGGATGTCATAGTTCAGGGCCTGCTGGAATGATTCCCCTGACCGACCTATGTGTTCTCATTGCAGTAATATGTCAGCCCATCCAAAATTTAGCATCTGCATTTTGGAGTTAATGCTGATGGAAATGCTTCATCTTCTCACGTTGTGGACTTAGACCACTATCCCTTGTTCCCTCATCCTTCAGTCATGGTTTCACGAAGGCAAACACAGAGCTGTTCCGCATCTTCTGCCTCAAACCAGACCGTAATCCAAGTCCAGGTTACGAATGTAGCAGATCCTAAAACTTTTAATACTGACTTCAACACCAACGCCCCCTGGAACCCTCAGACCAGATGCATGATATCTCTGATTGAGTCCCACACGTGCTCTATTGGCAAAATGCCAAATTGTTCCCTGGTCCTGCAGATGCAGTTTATGTGGCCGTAGGACATATCAATAAACTCAACCTCACGCGCCAGTGTGGTTGCTGTCTCACTGAGGTCACAGTTCCCTTTGCTCTCTTGATACGGCCCACCATAACCCACAACGCACTGTAGATACCTGAGTTCTGCGTGTGCCATCATCCGTAGCCCTATCCCTCTTTTCCCGCTGCCTCTGCTAGCTCAGATTTGGCAGCGCGGATCTTGGCCTCAGATTCAATTGTGGGAATATTTTGTGCTGAATTTTTTGAGTTCTGTCAGCCAAGCTTCTGCTGTGCACACTTCTAACACTCAGCGCATCAAATTCAATCCCATGTGTGCCGCCCGCTTCAGAGTGTACGTCCAAGTAAATCAGTTTCACCTTTGATGCTCCATTACCAGAGATCAGATCCTGCACTGGTTTCCATTCTCTAAATTGCCTTCTCCTGCTTCCAGGTTTTCAGAGGCCTCATCATGTCTTTGGAAATAGCAGACCACTCTTAAGCAACTGTCCTGTGCCAAGGGCTGGGTGAGTGGGTGTTTACAATGCTGTGTGTATGGGAGCGAGTGAGAGCAGGTTGCACTAGTTCTCTGCCTTCTGGGCATCGATAAATCAACACATTCCCCATAGAATTCTTTGAATTTGGATGTTTGTTTGTCTCTGATTTCTATAGAGCCATGATCGGAGGTATTTTCCGAAGACTCCAGTGTTGACATTATGTTGATAACGCAGTTGCTGTCTTTGAGAAGGATAAGAGTATTGATTTACATGTTTTGGGATTTATATGAAAGTGAAGTTATTTTTTGAAAATTACTAAATCAACCTAGAAGCCAGACTTGTCAATTTTGTAACATTATGTCAGCTCTAAAGAAAAAATCGACAGACTCAATATAAAACAGCAGTCCAAATGTTTGAAGGTGACATGTCAATATTTTAATGTTGAAGCCTCCAACAACAAAAGGAACCATGAAATACCTATAGGAACTATGAAATAACCTCAAACCTGGGTTTCTCTTTTGCATGTGGTGCCCTTTGCTTCCAATGACACATACTAGGCAATGTTGGCATTTCAAGGATTAACATTCCTCTCTAGGAATATACAAGGAAAACTGTACAAATTATACACATTTAGGCTTGATTCCAAAAGCAGCTAGAAGCATTTAACTATGAGAAACCTGCTGCAGCTATGCTAGGCTATTGAGACCAGGTGTTCTTCTATCTGTGATGAGAACGCTTAATCATACGTTCATGTAGGCTAAGGCAATTTAACACAACCAAATATACATCTTCATGAAATATTACACCCGGGGCTTGACGGAAGGGAAAGACGATCCACATAAACTGTTCCTTTAATGTGTTTGGCCACTTATACATTTCAGTTCACTATCTGACTTTTAATAATTACCTATACTGCCTTGAAAATCTGTGGCCTAATACATATTCAAGTTCAGTCAAAGATTCCCCTCACTTACCACACTCCCTTCAGCCCAAAATAGACATAAACCCAGCAATTGCTGAATCAAGGGGAAGGTCAACATTACTTTGTGTGAGCTCAGTATTGAATTCCTAAGTATTCAATTCCTATCATTACTTTTTGTGAGCTAAGTTGAGAGTATTTGACCTTAAAGTGGCTCACTGTTGTTCACCGAGTGTGAAGGAGGAGGAACTCTGTTTCTAGGAGGGGCTTGCTCTTCTCCTACTGGCTTCATTGCAGCTCAGGTTCTGATCCTTTGAAATGGATGCCTGAGTGGAGTGGAGGGAAGTGCATGTGTTTGATATCTAGGCCCAAACCTGGGAATAGGCTTACCCGGGCTTGGTGCAATTTGGTCTGAATGATTTTAAATGCATGTTGAGATGTGTGGATTCTCACTACCAATTCCAGGAACATGAGCGCTCTTAACATCTCTGCCATCTCTTCTCTTTTAGACGTCAGGAATCTTGTACCCGTTCTTGGAGCAGAGATTCGAGTAACTTTCTCAAGTGCACGTTGACACTCCGTATGTTTCTGTCAGTATCACCAAGGTTCAGTATGTCTCATGAATGTCTTTTGAGCCTGGTATTATCTAGAGTTGTCTCCATGCCGGTATTCTCCATTATAGCAGAACAACTCTCATCAATGTGTTCGTACCTCTCCTCAATCCATGCGGCCAGCTTTTCTGCCAGCTTCTGTTCGTGTCTCCCATAAAGTCGAAGTCAAGAGGACTGGGTAAGTCGGAAAGTACCGCGGAGCCACACCAGTATGCTGATGACAGGCAGATCTTCCACTGTCTGCCCTTTCAGATTCTGGAAACTGACCCGTGAACTCAGGTCTTTGGGCAGCAGCAGTATCTCGAACTTACACAAATTCCCGAACAAAAGACTTAAGCCAATCTCCACATAGGGCGGCAGTACCTATATCACACTGATCCACCCAAAGAATTCTGCCCAGTTACCTTGGATCCACCAGCCACAACAAGCCTCACGGTACACACCAACATTCCACCTGGAATCCAACCGGTAACTGCCATCCCCAATGGTTGCTGCATTAAGCCAGTTTTGGGGGAGGGGCTGCATTAGTCGAGAGGTTCCTAAGGGAAATGTGATTCTATCCACAAGGGTCCCATGGTCCTTTTCTCTTCCCTCTTTCCTTTTGTTCAGATCTGTATACACAGTACAGACGGAGGGAAGAGGGTCCATGTTCAGTTTATGGTTTCACACGTCTTTTTACTTTCTAAAAGTTCACAGTACACAGAGACCCACTCATGGAAACTCATGTCTGTGTAATATCCAGTCACCCAGAATACATATCCGTCTGTTGCGCTCTGCTGAAACACCCACACTCTCAGAAGATGGATCCATTTATTTCATGGGGGCTGAAATTCCAAGAAATGAAACCAATTCCAATGTGCACTTTCCTGTCTGTCTCTTTTGCTCTTAGTACAGTTTTGCAGAGCTACTTGTCTTTGTTATAGGCTTATGCAATTCCTTCCCTACGTAGGGTAGTATATGGCATTCATTCATCCTGTTGGAAGACTTGTAATTCTATATCACGTACTTTGACCAAATATTAAACAAAACCGTCGTTTGGGTTGGGTCACGAAAAGCACTTATGTATCAATATTTATGAATAGCAATGCACGCGTCTGTTTTCTGAATACAAGTGTGTTGAGTACATTCTAGCCGTGATACTGGGTCGATGCGTGCTGAATGATCCCTGACATCATTTTGAGTATTCTCTTTTGAATAATCATGGTTCTTTGGTATATGTCAGCCAAATGTATCCTTTTGGTGTTTGTTTGTTTTTTTTGCAAACACTTTAGGCCTTGAATCTCTCCTTTTGCTTCAGACAGAGAGTCATATAAGCTGATTCACTTAAGATAGTGCTTAAAATCAACTATTGATTCCTGCTTCCCTCTACCATTTTGAGGGTTTCTATGTCCTCCTTGCCTTCTTCTTTCTTCTTTGCAATTCATGGTCTTCTTGCATTTCCATTAATGGTTCTCTTATTTCCATTTCTCCTTGCTACTTTTCTACTAAGGTTATGATTCTCAATTTGTGTTTTAAAATCAGTCTCCAACTGTTGATTTCTTTTAAGATATGCTGGTCAGTGAAATTCCGTAGCTCTGCCGTTGTTAGAAATCGCAGTCATTTGGCATAGTCTACCCTAGATTGCAGCTTTCTCTCATTCAGGATATGGTCTATGTCCTGGCACCCCTCCCCGTCCTGCAATATTTCTGCCGATATATCAGCTGTGAATAATTTGCTTTCCTTGAGGTGCATTTTAGGTCACTGGGATGATCATGAACTTTGTTTATTTGAATTCTAAAGCTGCTTGTTGTTCTATTGGGATTCCACCTCCTTTGGACGCTGTGTATTTCCTGAATTCGTATAGATTAACCTTTCTTGGCTTTCAGCAAGTTTCATTCTGATTTTTGTACAAATGCCTTTACAGAATATTTATTTTATCACTTGCTTTCCACTTGGGACTCTTATGAGTCTTATTCTTTCATGCAACCTCTTTCCCCAGGATTCAACATCAATATTTGCATTGGTTTCCACTTGCTTCTCTATGTCTTCTTCTGATAGAAGGATTTCTGTTCCCGTGTTTTAGCAGTCATTCACGAGTCTCTCTGCGTTATCTAGTCTGCTTAGGACTGACATTATCTCATCCATTGAGTTTTCTTATATTATTTTTTCTAATTTAGAGTTTCTCTTCCCCTTTTCTGGTATTCTGCCTTTTGTGATTCTGAGATACTGTTGTTCTTTGTGTTTTCCTCACCTCCTTTTTCAATGCTTGCTCTGGAAGCGTTTTAACCGTCTAGTTGTTTGAAAGCTTATTTTTTGGGCCTTCAATCTCTTTGGAACTGAAAATGGTTCTTCCTGTTACTTTTACTGAACTTCTTTTTCTCTACTGTTCAAGTACTATCAGGTATCTAGTATAGACATTTAGCGCTTGGTTAAGTGAAACTTTAGTCTCCTTTGTGTACGCAATTCCATGATATTACTGTGAGGAAAATTTTCCCTAGACATTGATGCCATGTCCTTTTCCTGTGTGTGTTGTCTGGTATATCTCTAATTGCTGGTGTTGCTTTGTTCGGATGAACACACCATATTATTTCAATTAGTAGAACCTCATATTTATTACGCTAATCTCACAATTCTGTGAGGGAACAGGGCTTTTCCTCTCGTGGAAATAAAACTTCTAAAGGTTTTCAGCTCTGCATTCTTCTGTATGTCATTTTGGAGTGTCTCCATAACATCCAACTGACAGTGAACTTGTACTTCCTATTGCCATTGGAATGTCCCAATGTTAACAGTCCTTCCCAGATTTTCTCTGTCTACAGAAACACCTGTGGAAACGTATGTATGGATGTCATAGTTCAGGGCCTGCTGGAATGATTCCCCTGACCGACCTATGTGTTCTCATTGCAGTAATATGTCAGCCCATCCAAAATTTAGCATCTGCATTTTGGAGTTAATGCTGATGGAAATGCTTCATCTTCTCACGTTGTGGACTTAGACCACTATCCCTTGTTCCCTCATCCTTCAGTCATGGTTTCACGAAGGCAAACACAGAGCTGTTCTGCATCTTCTGCCTCAAACCAGACCGTAATCCCAGTCCAGGTTACGAATGTAGCAGATCCTAAACTTTTAATACTGACTTCAACACCAATGCCACCTGGAACCCTCAGACCAGATGCATGATATCTCTGATTGAGTCCCACACGTGCTCTATTGGCAAAATGCCAAATTGTTCCCTGGTCCTGCAGATGCAGTGGATGTGGCCGTAGGACATATCAATAAACTCAACCTCACGCGCCAGTGTGGTTGCTGTCTCACTGAGGTCACAGTTCCCTTTGCTCTCTTGATACGGCCCACCATAACCCACAACGCACTGTAGATACCTGAGTTCTGCGTGTGCCATCATCCGTAGCCCTATCCCTCTTTTCCCGCTGCCTCTGCTAGCTCAGATTTGGCAGCGCGGATCTTGGCCTCAGATTCAATTGTGGGAATATTTTGTGCTGAATTTTTTGAGTTCTGTCAGCCAAGCTTCTGCTGTGCACACTTCTAACACTCAGCGCATCAACTTCAATCCCATGTGTGCCGCCCCCTTCAGAGTGTACGTCCAAGTAAATCAGTTTCACCTTTGATGCTCCATTACCAGAGATCAGATCCTGCACTGGTTTCCATTCTCTAAATTGCCTTCTCCTGCTTCCAGGTTTTCAGAGGCCTCATCATGTCTTTGGAAATAACAGACCACTCTTCAGCAACTGTCCTGTGCCAAGGGCTGGGTGAGTGGGTGTTTACAATGCTGTGTGTATGGGAGCGAGTGAGAGCAGGTTGCACTTGTTCTCTGCCTTCTGGGCATCGATAAATCAACACATTCCCCATAGAATTCTTTGAATTTGGATGTTTGTTTGTCTCTGATTTCTATAGAGCCATGATCGGAGGTATTTTCCAAAGACTCCAGTGTTGACATTATGTTGATAACGCAGTTGCTGTCTTTGAGAAGGATAAGAGTATTGATTTACATGTTTTGGGATTTATATGAAAGTGAAGTTAGTTTTTGAAAATTACTAAATCAACCTAGAAGCCAGACTTGTCAATTTTTGTAACATTTTGTCAGCTCTAAAGAAAAAATCGACAGACTCAATGTAAAACAGCAGTCCAAATGTTTGAAGGTGACATGTCAATATTTTAATGTTGAAGCCTCCAACAACAAAAGGAACCATGAAATACCTATAGGAACCATGAAATAACCTCAAACCTGGGTTTCTCTTGTGCATGTGGTGCCCTTTGCTGCCAATGACACATACTAGGCAATGTTGGCATTTCAAGGATTAACATTCCTCTCTAGGAATATACAAGGAAAACTATACAAATTATACACATTTAGGCTTGATTCCAAAAGCAGCTAGAAGCATTTAACTATGAGAAACCTGCTGCAGCTATGCTAGGCTATTGAGACCAGGTGTTCTTCTATCTGTGATGAGAACGCTTAATCATACGTTCATGTAGTCTAAGGCAATTTAACACAACCAAATATACACCTTCATGAAATATTACACCCGGGGCTTGACGGAAGGGAAAGACGATCCACATAAACTGTTCCTTTAATGTGTTTGGCCACTTATACAGTTCAGTTCACTATCTGACTTTTAATAATTACCTATACTGCCTTGAAAATCTGTGGCCTAATACATATTCAAGTTCAGTCAAAGATTCCCCTCACTTACCACACTCCCTTCAGCCCAAAATAGACATAAACCCAGCAATTGCTGAATCAAGGGGAAGGTCAACATTACTTTGTGTGAGCTCAGTATTGAATTCCTAAGTATTCAATTCCTATCATTACTTTTTGTGAGCTAAGTTGAGAGTATTTGACCTTAAAGTGGTTCACTGTTGTTCACCGAGTTTAAAGGAGGAGGAACTCTGTTTCTATGAGGGGCTTGCTCTTCTCCTACTGGCTTCATTGCAGCTCAGGTTCTGATCCTTTGAAATGGATGCCTGAGTGGAGTGGAGGGAAGTGCATGTGTTTGATATCTAGGCCCAAACCTGGGAATAGGCTTACCCGGGCTTGGTGCAATTTGGTCTGAATGATTTTAAATGCATGTTGAGATGTGTGGATTCTCACTACCAATTCCAGGAACATGAGCGCTCTTAACATCTCTGCCATCTCTTCTCTTTTAGACGTCAGGAATCTTGGACCCGTTCTTGGAGCAGAGATTCGAGTAACTTTCTCAAGTTCACGTTGACACTCCGTATGTTTCTGTCAGTATCACCAAGGTTCAGTATGTCTCATGAATGTCTTTTGAGCCTGGTATTATCTAGAGTTGTCTCCATGCCGGTATTCTCCATTATAGCAGAACAAATCTCATCAATGTGTTCGTACCTCTCCTCAATCCATGCGGCCAGCTTTTCTGCCAGCTTCTCTTCGTGTCTCCCATAAAGTCGAAGTCAAGAGGACTGGGTAAGTCGGAAAGTACCGCGGAGCCACACCAGTATGCTGATGACAGGCAGATCTTCCACTGTCTGCCCTTTCAGATTCTAGAAACTGACCCGTGAACTCAGGTCTTTGGGCAGCAGCAGTATCTCGAACTTACACAACTTCCCGAACAAAAGACTTAAGCCAATCTCCACATAGGGCGGCAGTACCTACATCACACTGATCCACCCAAAGAATTCTGCCCAGGTACCTTGGATCCACCAGCCACAACAAGCCTCACGGTACACACCAACATTCCACCTGGAATCCAACCGGTAACTGCCATCCCCAATGGTTGCTGCATTAAGCCAGTTTTGGGGGAGGGGCTGCATTAGTTGAGAGGTTCCTAAGGGAAATGTGATTCTATCCACAAGGGTCCCATGGTCCTTTTCTCTTCCCTCTTTCCTTTTGTTCAGATCTGTATACACAGTACAGACTGAGGGAAGAGGGTCCATGTTCAGTTTATGGTTTCACACGTCTTTATACTTTCTAAAAGTTCACAGTACACAGAGACCCACTCATGGAAACTCATGTTTGTGTAATATCCAGTCACCCAGAATACATATCCGTCTGTTGCGCTCTGCTGAAACACCCACACTCTCAGAAGATTGATCCATTTATTTCATGGGGGCTGAAATTCCAGGAAATGAAACCAATTCCAATGTGCACTTTCCTGTCTGTCTCTTTTGCTCTTAGTACAGTTTTGCAGAGCTACTTGTCTTTTTTATAGGCTTATGCAATTCCTTCCCTACGTAGGGTAGTATATGGCATTCATTCATCCTGTTGGAAGACTTGTAATTCTATATCACGTACTTTGACCAAATATTAAACAAATCCGTCGTTTGGGTTGGGTCACGAAAAGCACTTATGAATCAATATTTATGAATAGCAATGCACGCATCTGTTTTCTGAATACAAGTGTGTTGAGTACATTCTAGCCGTGATACTGGGTCGATGCGTGCTGAATGATCCCTGACATCATTTTGAGTATTCTCTTTTGAATAATCATGGTTCTTTGGTATATGTCAGCAAAATGTATCCTTTTGGTGTTTGTTTGTTTTTTTTGCAAACACTTTAGGCCTTGCATCTCTCCTTTTGCTTCAGACAGTCTTATAAGCTGATTCACTTAAGATAGTGCTTAAAATCAACTATTGATTCCTGCTTCCCTCTACCATTTTGAGGGTTTCTATGTCCTCCTTGCCTTCTTCTTTCTTCTTTGCAATTCATGGTCTTCTTGCATTTCCATTAATGGTTCTCTTATTTCCATTTCTCCTTGCTACTTTTCTACTAAGGTTATGATTCTCAATTTGTGTTTTAAAATCAGTCTCCCACTGCTGATTTCTTTTAAGATTTGCTGGTCAGTGAAATTCCGTAGCTCTGCCGTTGTTAGAAATCGCAGTCATTTGGCATAGTCTACCCTAGATTGCAGCTTTTTCTCATTCAGGATATGGTCTATGTCCTGGCACCCCTCCCCGTCCTGCAATATTTCTGCCGAGATATCAGCTGTGTATAATTTGCTTTCCTTGAGGTGCATTTTAGATCACTGGGATTATCATGAACTTTGTTTATTTGAATTCTAAAACTGCTTGTTGGTCTATTGGGATTCCACCTCCTTTGGATGCTGTGTATTTCCTGAATTCGTATAGGTGAACCTTTCTTGGCTTTCAGCAAGTTTCATTCTGATTTTTGTACAAATGCCTTTACAGAATTTTTATTTTATCACTTGCTTTCCACTTGGGACTCTTATGAGTCATATTCTTTCATGCTACCTCTTTCCCCAGGATTCAACATCGATATTTGCTTTGGTTTCCACTTGGTTCTCTGTGTCTTCTTCTGATAGAAGGAATTCTGTTCCCGTGTTTTAGCAGTCATTCACGAGTCTCTCTGCGTTATCTAGTCTGCTTAGGACTGACATTATCTCATCCATTGATTTTTCTTCTAATATTTTGTCTTCTTTAGATTTTCTCTTCCACTTTTCTTGTATTCTGCCTTTTGTGATTCTGAGATACTGTTGTTCTTTATTGTTTTCCTCACCTACATTTTCAATGCTTGGTCTGGTAGTGTTTTAACCGTCTAGTTGTTTGAAAAGTTATTTTTTGTGCCTTCAATCTCTTTTGAACTGAAAATTGTACTTCCTTTTCGTTTACTATACTTCTTTTTCTCTACTGTTCAAGTAATATCAGGTATGTAATATAGACTTATAGCG
Organism: Camelus bactrianus; assembly: GCF_048773025.1. Taxonomy (NCBI): domain Eukaryota; kingdom Metazoa; phylum Chordata; class Mammalia; order Artiodactyla; family Camelidae; genus Camelus; species Camelus bactrianus. The sequence continues at coordinate 41,943,029 of NC_133561.1, read as the reverse complement.
CTTGGTTAAGTGAAAACTTTAGTCTCCGTGGTGTACGCAATTCCATGATATTACTGTGAGGACAATTTTCCCTAGACATTGATGCCATGTCCTTTTCATGTGTGTGTGTTGTCTGGTATATCTATAATTGCTGGTGTTGCCTTTGTTCGGATGAAAACACCATAGTATTTCAAATAGTAGAACCTCATATTTATTACGCTAATCTCACAATTCTGTAAGGGAACAGGGCACTTCCTCTAGTGGAAATGAAACTTCTAAAGGTTTTCAGCTCTACATTCTTCTGTATGTCTTTTTGGAGTGTCTCCATAATATCCAACAGACAGTGAACTTGTACATTCTATTGCCATTGCAACGTCCCAATGTTACCAGTCCTTCCCAGATTTTCTCTGTCTACAGAAACACCAGTGAAAACGTATGTATGGATGTCATAAATCAGGGCCTGCTGGAATGATCCCTCAGATCGACCTAAGTTTCCTCATTGCAGTACCATGTCAGCCCGTCCAAAATATAGCATCTGCATTTTGGATTTAATGCTGAAGGAAATGCTTCATCTTCTCACGTTGTGGACTTTGACCACCATTTTTTGTTCCCTCATCCTTGATTCATGGGTTCACGAAGGCAACCACAGAGCTGTTCCGCATCCTCTGCCTCAAACCAGACCGTAATCCCAGTCCAGGTTCCGAATGTAGCAGATGCTAAAACTTTTAATACTGATTTCAACCCCAACGCCCCCTTGATCCCTCAGACCAGATGCATGGTATCTCTGATTGAGCCCCACACGTGCTCTATTGGCAAAATGCCAAATTGATCCCTGGTCCTGCAAATGCAGTGGATGTGGCCGTAGGAAATATCGATAAACTCATCCTCACGCGCCAATGTTGTTGCTGTATCACTGAGGTCACAGTTATTTTGCTCTCTTGATAGGACCCACCATAACCCACAACACTCTGTAGATACCTGAGTTCTGCGTGTGCCATCATCCGTAGCCCTATCCCTCTTTTCCCACTGCCCCTGCTAGTTCAGATTTGGCAGCTCGGATCTTGGTCTCAGATTCAATTGTGGGAATATTTTGTGCTGATTTTTTTGAGTTCTTTCAGCCAAGCATGGGCTGTGCACACTTCTAACACTCAGCGCATCAACTTCCATCCCATGTGTGCCGCCCTCTTCAGATTGTACGTCCAAGTAAATCAGTTTCACCTTTGATGCTCCATTACCAGAGATCAGATCCTGCACTTGTTTCCATTCTCTTCTTTGCCTTCTCCTGCTTCCAGGTTTTCTGAGGCCTCATCATGTCTTTTGAAATAACAGACCACTCTTCAGCAAGTGTCCTGTGCCAAGGGTTGGGTGAGTGTGTGTTTACAATGCTGTGTGTATGGGAGCGAGTGAGAGCAGGTTGCACTTGTTCTCTGCCTAATGGGCATCGATAAATCAACAATTTCCCCATAGAATTCACTGAAATTGGATGTTTGTTTATCTCTGCTTTCTATAGAGCCATGATCGGAGGTATTTTCCGAAGACTCCAGCGTTGACATTATGTTGATAACGCAGTTGCTGTCTTTAAGAAGGATAAGAGTATTGATTTAAATGTTTTGGGATTTATATGAAAGTGAAGATAGTTTTTGAAAATTACTAAATCATCATAGAAGCCAGACTTGTCAATTTTTATAACATTTTGTCAGCTCTAAGGAAAAAAGCGACAGACTCAATGTAAAACATCTGTCCAAATGTTTGAAGATGACATGTCAATTTTTTACTGTTGAAGCATCCCACAAATATAGGAACCATGAAATACCTACTGGAACCTTGAAATTACCCCGAAATTGGTTTTCCCTGGTGCATGTGGTACCCTTTGCTTCCAATGACACATACTAGACAATGTTGGCATTTCAAAGTGTAACACTCCTTTCTAGGAATATATAAGAAGCCCTATACAAAATATACACATTTAGGCTTGATTCAAAAAGCACCTAGAGGCATTTAACTATGAGAAACCTGCTGCAGCTATTCTAGGCTATTGAGAACAAAGTGTTCTTCTATTAGTCATGAGAATTCTTAATCATACGATCATGCAGGTTAAGGCAATTTAACACAACAAAATCTGCACCTCCAAGATATATTAAACCCCGGGTTTGATGGATGGGAAAGACTGTCCATATAACCTTTGTCTTTAATGTGTTTGGCCACTTATACAGTTCACTTCACCATCTGAACTTTAATAAATACCTATAATGCCTTGAAAATCTGAGGCCTAATACATATTGAAGTTCAGTCAAAGATTCCCCTCACTTTCCACACTACCTTCAGCCCAAAGGAGGCATAACCCCAGCATTTGCTGAATCTAGGGGAAGGTCATCATTACTTTGTGTGAGCTAAGTATTGAATTCCTAAGTATTCAATTCCTATCATTAATTTTGTGAGCTAAGTTGAGAGTATTTGACCTTAAATTGGTTCACTGTTGTTCACTGAATGTGAAGGAGGAGGAACTCTGATTCTAGGAGGGGCTTGCTCTTCTCCTACTGGCTTCATTGCTGCTCAGGTTCTGATCCTTTGATATGGATGCCTGAGTGGAGTGGAGGGGAGAGCAAGTGTTTGATATGTAGGCCCAAACCTGGGAATAGGCTTACCAGGGCTTGGTGCATTTTGGTCTGAATGATTTGTAAATGCATGTTGAGATGTGTGGATTCTCACTACCACTTCCAGAAACATGAGCGCTGTTAACATCTCTGCCATCTCTTCTCCTTTAAACTTCAGGAATCTTGGACCGGTTCTTGGAGCAGTAATTCGAGTAACTTTCTCAAGTGCACGTTGACACTCCGTATGTTTCTGCCAGTATTACCTAGGTTCAGTATGTCTTTTGAATGACTTTCGATCCTGGTATTCTCTAGAGTTGTCTCCGTGTCAGTATTCTCCATTATAGCAGAACAACTCTCATCAATGTGTTCGCACCTCTCCTCAATCCATGCGGCCATCTTTTCTGCCAGCTTCTCTTCGTGTCTCCCATAAAGTCGAAGTCAAGAGGACTGGGTAACTCCGAAAGTACCGCGGAACCACAAAAGTAAACTGATGACAGGCAGATCTTCCACTTTCTGCCCTTTCAGATTCTGGAAACTGACCCGTGAACTCAGGTCTTTGGGCAGCAGCAGTATCTCGAAGTTACACAGCTTCCCGAACAAAAGACCAAAGCTAATCCTCACATAGGGCGGCAGCCCCTACATCACACTGATCCACCCAAAGAATTCTGCACAGTTACCTTGAATCCACCAGCCACAACAAGCCTCAGGGTACACACCAACTTTCCACCTGGAATCAAACCGTTTACTGCCATCCCCAGGGGTTGCAGCATTAAGTCATTTTTAGGGGAGGGGCTGCATTAGTCGAGAGGTTTCTAAGGGAATTGTGATTCTACCCACAAGGGTCCCATGGTCCTTTTCTCTTCCCTCTTTCCTTTTGTTCAGATCTGTGTACACAGTACAAACGGAGGGAAGAGTGTCCATGTTTAGTTTATGGTTTCTCACGTCTTTAAACTTTCTAAAATTTCACAGTACAGTGAGACCCACTCATGGAAACTCATGTTTGTGTAATATCCAGTCACCCAGAATACATATCCGTCTGTTGTTTCTGCTGAAACACCCACACTCTCAGAAGATATATCCATTTTTTTCATGGGGGCTGAAATTCCAAGAAATGAAACCAATTCCAATGTGCACTTTCCTGTCTGTCTCTTTTGCACTTAGTACATTGTTGCGGAGCTACTTGTCTTTGTTATAGGCTTATGCCATTCCTTCCCTACGTAGGGTAGTATATGGCATTCATTCATCCTGTTGGAAGACTTGTAATTCTATATCACGTACTTTGACCATATCTTAAACAAAACCGTCGTTTGAGTTGGGTCATGATAAGCACTTATGAATCAATATTTATGAATAGTAATGCACGCGTCTGTTTTCTGAATAAAACTGTGTTGGATATATTCTAGCCGTGATACTGGGTCGATGCGTGCTGAATGATCCCTGACATCATTTCGAGTATTCTGTTTTGAATAATCATGGTTCTTTGGTATATGTCATCCAACTGTAAACTTTTGGTATTTGTTTGTTTTGCAAACACATTAGGCGATGCATCTCTCCTTTTGCTTCAGACAGAGAGTCATATAAGCTGATTCACTTAAGATAGTGCTTAAAATCACCTATGGTTCCCTGCTTCCCTCTCCCATATTTAGGGTTTCGATGTCCTTCTTGCCTTCTTCTTCTTTCTTTTTGCAATTCTTGGTCTTCTTGCATTTAATTAATGGTTCTCTTATTTCCATTTCTCCTTGCTACTTTTCTACTAAGGTTAGGATTCTCAATGTTTGTTTTAGGATCAGTCTCAAACTGTTGAGTTGTTTTAAGATTTGCTGGTCAGTGAAATTCCCTATTTCTGCCGTTGTTAGGAATCGCGGGCATTTGGCATATTCTACCCTAGATTGCAGCTTTTTCTCATTCATGATATGGTCTATGTCCTCTCACCCCTCCCCGTCCTGCAATTTTTCTTCCGAGATATCAGCTGAAACCCCACTGGAGGCTCTGTTGTGAATAATTTGCTTTCCTTGGGGTGCATTTTAGATCACTGCGATGATCATGAACTTTGTTTATTTGAATTCTACAGCTGTTTGTTGGTCTATTGGGATTGCACCTCCTTTGGATGCTGTGTAATTCCTGAATTCGTATAGGTGAAGCTTTCTTGGCTTTCAGAAAGTTTCATTCTGATTTTTGTACAAATGCCTTTACAGAATTTTTATTTTATCTCTTGCTTTCCATTTGGGATTCTTATGAGTCCTATTCTTTCATGCTTCCTCTTACCCCAGGATTCAACAGCGATATTTGCATTGGTTTGCACTTGCTATTCTATGTCTTCTTCTGATCGAGGGATTTCTGTTCCCGTTTCTTCGCAGTCATTCACGAATCCCTCTGCATTATCTAGTCTGCTTAGGACTGACATTAGCCAAGTTATTATCTCATCCATTGAGTTTTCTTATATTATTTTGTCTTCTTTAGAGTTTCTCTTCCCCTTTTCTTTTATTCTGCCTTTTGTGATTCTGAGATACTCTTGTTCTTTAGTATTTTCCTCACCTCATTTTTTCAATGCTTGCTCTGGTATCGTTTTAACCATCTTGTTGTTTGAAAGCCTATTTTTTGTGCCTTCAATCTCTTTGGAACTGAAAATGGTACTTCCTGTTTGTTTTACTGAACTTTTTTTTCTCTACAGTTCAAGTACTATCAGGTAGCTTGTATAGAATTATAGCGCTTGGTTAAGTGAAAACTTTAGTCTCCTTGGTGTAAGCAATTCCATGATATTACTGTGAGGACAATTTTCCCTAGACATTGATGCCATGTCTTTACCTGTGTGTGTTGTTTGGTATATCTCTAATTGCTGGTGTTGCCTTTGTTCGGATGAACAAACCATAGTATTTCAATTAGTAGAACCTCATATTTATTACGCTTATCTCACAATTCTCTGAGGGAACAGGGATTTTCTTCTAGTGGATATAAAATTTCTAAAGGTTTTCAGCTCTGCATTCTTCTGTATGTCATTTTGGAGTGTCTACATAACATCCAATATACAGTGAACTTGTACATTCTATTGCCATTGGAATGTATCAATGTTACCAGTCCTTCCCAGATTTTCTCTGTCTACAGAAACACCAGTGGAAACGTATGTATGGATGTCATAGTTCAGGGCCTGCTGGAATGAACCCTCAGACCGACCTATGTGTCCAAGTGCAGTACCATGTCAGCCCGTCCAAAATATTGCATCTGCATTTTGGAGATAATGCTGAAGTATATGCTTCATCTTCTTACGTTGTGGAATTTGACCACTTTTCCTTGTTCCCTCATTCTTCAGTCATAGGTTCATGAAGGCAACCACACAGCTTTTCCGCATCCTCTGCCTCAAACCAGAATGTAATCCCAGTCCAGGTTATGAATGTAGCAGATCCTAAAACTTTTAATACGGATTTCAAACCCAACGCCCCCTTGAACCCTCAGACCAGATGCTTGATATCTCTGATTGAGCCCCACACGTGCTCTATTGGCAAAATGCCAAATTGGTCCCTGGTCCTGCAGATGCAGTGGGTGTGGCCGCAGGACATATCGATAAACTCAACCTCACGCGCCAGTGTGGTTGCTGTTTCACTGAGGGCACAGTTCCCTTTGCTCTCTTGTTAGGACCCACCATAAACCACAACGCACTGTAGATACCTGAGTTCTGCCTGTGCCATTATCCGTAGCCCTATCCCCCTTTTCCCGCTGCCTCTGCTAGCTCAGATTTGGCAGCTCGGATCTTAGTCTCAGATTCAATTGTGGGAATATCTTGTGCTGATTTTTTTGAGTTCTGTCAGCCAAGCATCTGTTGTGCACACTTCTAACACTCAGCGCATCAACTTCAATCCCATGTGTGCCGCCCGCTTCAGAGTGTTCATCCAAGTAAAACAGTTTATCCTTTGATGCTCCATTACCAGAGATCAGATCCTGCACTGGTTTCCATTCTCTAGTTTGCCTTCTCCTGCTTCCAGGTTTTCAGAGGCCTCATCATGTCTTTGGAAATAACAGACCACTCTTCAGCAAGTGTCCTGTGCCAAGGGCTGGGTGAGTGCGTGTTTACAATGCTGTGTGTATGGGAGCGAGTGAGAGCAGGTTGCACTGGTTCTCTGCCTACTGGGCATCGATAAATCAACAATTTCCCCATAGAATTCACTGAAATTGGATGTTTGTCTGTCTCTGCTTTTATACAGCCTTGATCGGAGGTATTTTCCGAAGACTCCAGCATTGACATTAAGTTGATAACACAGTTGCTGGCTTTAAGAAGGATAAGAGTATTGATTTACATGTTTTGGGATTTATATGAAAATGAAGTTAATTTTTGAAAATTACTAAATCAACCTAGAAACCAGACTTGTCAATTTTTGTAACATTTTGTCAGCTCTAAGGAAAAAAGGGACAGACTCAATGTAAAACAGCAGTCCAAATGTTTGAAGATGACATGTCAATTTTTTACTGTTGAAGCCACCAACTACAATAGGAACCATGAAATACCTATTGGAACCATGAAATAACCTCAAACCTGGGTTTCCCTGGTGCATGTGTTGCCCTTTGCTGCCAATGACACATACTAGGCAATGTTGGCATTTCAAGGAGTAACATTCCTCTCTAGGAATATACAAGAATCAGTATAGAAAATATACACATTTAGGCTTTATTCCAAAAGCACCTATAGGCATTTAACTATGAGAAACCTGCTGCAGCTATGCTAGACTACTGAGAACCAGGTGTACTCCTATCAGTGATGAGAACCGTTAATCATACAATCACGTAGGCTAAGGCAAATTAACACAACCAAATCTGCACCTCCATGATGAATTAGAGCCAAGACTTGATGGAAAAGAAAGACGGTCCTCATAACCTGTGCCTTTAATGTGTTTGGCCACTTATACGGTTCAGTTCACTATCTGACTTATAATAATTACTTATACTGTCTTGAAAAACTGAGTCCTAATTCATATTCAACTTCAGTCAAAGTTTCCCCTCACTTACCACACTCCCTTCAGACCAAAGAAGATATTACCCCAGCATTTGCTGAATCTAGGGGAAGGTCATCATTACTTTGTGTGAGCTAAGTATTGATTTCCTAAGTATTCAATTCCTATCATTACTATTTGTGAGCTAAGTTGAGATAATTTGACCTTAAAGTGGTTCACTGTTGTTCACCGAGTGTGAAGGAGGAGGAACTCTGTTTCTACGAGGGGCTTGCTCTTCTCCTACTGGCTTCATTGCAGCTCAGGTTCTGATCCTTTGATATGGATGCCTGAGTGGAGTGGAGGGGAGAGAAAGTGTTTGATATGTAGGCCCAAACCTGGGAATAGGCTTACCAGGGCTTGGTGCATTTTGGTCTGATTGATTTGTAAATGCATGTTGAAATGTGTGGATTCTCACTACCACTTCCAGGAACATGAGCGCTGTTAACATCTCTGCCATCTCTTCTCCTTTAAACTTCAGGAATCTTGGACCGGTTCTTGGAGCAGTAATTCGAGTAACTTTCTCAAGTGCACGTTGACACTCCGTATGTTTCTGCCAGTATTACCTAGGTTCAGTATGTCTTTTGAATGACTTTCGATCCTGGTATTCTCTAGAGTTGTCTCCATGCTGGTATTCTCCATTGTAGCAGAACAACTCTCTTCAATGTGTTCGCACCTCTCCTCAATCCATGCGGCCGTCTTTTCTGCCAGCTTCTCTTTGTGTCTCCCATAAAGTCGAAGTCAAGAAGACTGGGTAAGGCTGAAAATACCGTGGAGCAACAACAGTAAGATGATGACAGGCAGATCTTCCACTGTCTGCCCTTTCAGATTCTGGAAACTGACCCGTGATCTCAGGTCTTTGGGCAGCAGCAGTATCTCGAACTTTCACAACTTCCCGAACAAATGACCTAAGCCAATCTCCACATAGGGCGGCAGCCTCTACATCACACTGATCCACCTAAAGAATTCTGCCCATTTACCTTGGATCCAGCAGCCATAACAAGCCTCGTGTTACACACCAACATTCCACCTGGAATCCAACCGGTAACTGCCATCCCCAGTGGTTGCTGCATTAAGCCTGTGTTGGGGGAGGGGCTGCATTAGTCGAGAGGTTCCTAAGGGAAATGTGATTCTATCCACAAGGGTCCCATGGTCCTTTTCTCTTCCCTCTTTCCTTTTGTTCATATCTGTATACACAGTACAAAATGATGGAAGAGTGTCCATGTTCAATTTAATGTTTCACACGTCTTTAACTTTCTATAAGTTCAAAGTACACAGAGACCAAGTCATGGATACTCATGTTTGGTGTAATATCCAGTCACCCAGAACACATATACGTCTGTTGCTTTCTGCTGAAACACCCACACTCTAGGAAGATGGATCCATTTTTTTCATGTGGGCTGAAATTCCAAGAATTGAAACCAATTCCAATGTGCACTTCCCTGTCTGTCTCTTTTGCTCTTAGTACAGTGTTGCTGAGCTAATTGTCTTTGTTATAGGCTTATGCCATTTCTTCCCTACGTAAGGTAGAATATGGCATTCATTCATCCTGTTGGAAGACTTGTAATTGTATATCACGTACTTTGAACAATATTTAAAGAAAACCGTCGTTTGGGTTGGGTCACGAAAAGCACTTATGAATCAATATTTATGAATAGTAATTCACGTGTCTGTTTTCTGAATACAAGTGTGTTGAGTACATTCTAGCCGTGATACTGGGTTGATGCGTGCTGAATGAACCCTGACATCATTTTCAGTATTCTGTTTTGAATAATCATGGTTCTTTGGTATATGTCAGCCAACTGTAACCTTTTGGTGTTTGTTTGTTTATTTTGCAAGCACATTAGGCCTTGCATCTCTCCTTTTGCTTCAGACAGAGAGTCGTACAAGCTGATTCACTTAATATAGTGCTTAAAATCACCTATGGTTTCATGCTTCCCTCTCCCATCTTTAGGGTTTCGATGTCTTCCTTGCCTTCTTCTTCTTTCTTCTTTGCAATTTATTGTCTTCTTGCATTTCCATTATTGGTTTTCGTATTTCCAATTCTTCTTGCTACTTTTCTACTAAGGTTAGGATTCTCAATATTTGTTTTAGGATCAGTCTCAAACTGATGATTTCTTTTAAGATTTGCTGGCAGTGAAATTAAATAGATCTGCCGTTGTTAGGAATCGCTGTCATTTGGCATAGTCTACCCAAGATTGCAGCTTTTTCTCATTCAGGATATGGTCTATGTCCTGGCACCCCTCCCCGTCCTGCATTATTTCTGCCGAGATATCAGCTGAAACCCCTCTGGAGGCTCTGTTGTGAATAATTTGCTTTCCTTGAAGTGCATTTTAGATCACTGGGATGATCATGAACTTTGTTTATATGAATTCTACAGCTGCATTTTGGTCTATTGTGATTCCACCTCCTTTGGTCACTGTGTATTTCCTGAATTCGTATAGATGAACCTTTCTTGGCTTTCAGCATGTTTCATTCTCATTTTTGTACAAATGCTTTTACAGAATTTTTATTTTATCTCTTGCTTTCCATTTGGGACTCTTATGAGTCCTATTCTTTCATGCTTCCTCTTACCCCAGGATTCAACAGCGATATTTGCATTGGTTTCCACTTGCTTCTCTATGTCTTATTCTGATCGAGGGATTTCATTTCCCGTGTCTTCGCAGTCATTTACGAGTCCCTCTGCTTTATCTAGTCTGCTTAGGACTGACATTAGCCAAGTTATTATCTCATCCATTGAGTTTTCATATATTATTTTGTCTTCTTAAGAGTTTCTCTTCCCCATTTCTTGTATTCTGCCTTTTGTGATTCGGAGATACCCTTGTTCTTTAGTGTTTTCCTCACCTCCTTTTTCAATGCTTGCTCTGGTAGCGTTTTAACCATCTAGTTGTTTGAAAGCATTTTTTTTCGGCCTTCAATCTCTTTGGAACTGAAAATGGTACTTCCTTTTTCTTTTACTATACATCTTTTTCTCTACTGTTCAAGTACTACCAGGTATCTAGTATAGACTTATAGTGCTTGGTTAAGTGAAAACTTTAGTCTCCTTGGTGTACGCAATTCCATGATATTACTGTGAGGACAATCTTCCCTAGACATTGATTCCATGTCTTTTTCCTGTGTGTGTTGTCTGGTATATCTCTAATTGCTGGTGTTGCCTTTGTTCGGATGAACACACCATAGTATTTCAATTAGTAGAACCTGATATTTATTACGCTAATCTCACAATTCTGTAAGGGATCAGGGCACTACCTCTCGTGGAAATGAAACTTATAAAGGTTTTCAGCTCTGCATTCTTCTGTATGTCATTTTGGAGTGTCTCCATAACATCCAACAGACAGTGAACTTGTACTTTCTATTGCCATTGCAATATCCCAATGTTACCAGTCCTTCCCAGATTTTCTCTGTCTACAGAAACACCAGTGGAAACGTATGTATGGATGTCATATTTCAGGGCCTGCTGGAATGATCCCTCAGACCGACCTATGTGTCCTCGGTGCAGTACCATGTCAGCCCGTCCAAAATATAGCATCTGCATTTTGGAGGTAATGCTGAAGGAAATGCTTCATCTTCTCACGATGTGGACTTTGACCACTCTTCCTTGTTCCCTCATCCTTCAGTCATGGGTTCACGAAGGCAACCGCACAGCTGTTCCGCATCCTCTGCCTCAAACCAGACCATAATCCCAGTCCAGGTTAGGAATGTAGCAGATCCTAAAACTTTTAATACTGATTTCAACCCCAACGACCACTGGAACACTCAGACCAGATGCATGATATCTCTGATTGAGCCCCACACGTGCTCTATTGGCAAAATGCCAAATTGGTCCCTGGTCCTGCAGATGCAGTGGATGTGGGCGTAGGATATATCGATAAACTCAAACTTACGCACCAGTGTGGTTGCTGTCTCACTGAGGTCACAGTTCTCTTTGCTCTCTTGAAGGGACACACCATAACCCACAACGCACTGTAGATATATGAGTTCTGCGTGTGCCATCATCCGTAGCCCTATCCCTCTTTTCCCGCTGCCTCTGCTAGCTCAGATTTGGCAGCTCGGATCTTGGTCTCAGATTCAATTTTGGGAATATTTTGTGCTGATTTTTTTGAGTTCTGTCAGCCAAGCATCTGCTGTGCAAACTTCTAACACTCAGCACATCAAATTTAATCCCATGTGTGCCGCCCGCTTCAGAGTGTACATCCAAGAAAATCAGTTTCACTTTGATGCTCCATTACCAGAGATCAGATCCTGCAGTGGTTTCCATTCTCTACTTTGCCTTCTCCTGCTTCCAGGCTTTCTGAGGCCTCATCATGTCTTTGGAAATAACAGACCACTCTTCAGCAAGTGTCATGTGCCATGGGCTGGTTGAGTGGTTGTTTACAATGCTGTGTGTATGGGAGTGAGTGAGAGCAGGTTGCACTAGTTCTCTGCCTTCTGGGCATCGATAAATCAACACTTTCCCCATAGAATTCACTGAAATTGGATGGTTGTTTATCTCTGCTTTCTATACAGCCATGATCAGAGGGATTTTCCGAAGACTCCAGCGTTGACATTATGTTGATAACACAATTGCTGAATTTAAGAAAGATAAGAGTATTGATTTACATGTTTTGGGATTTATATGAAAGTGAAGTTATTTTTTGAAAATTACTAAATCAACCTAGAAGCCAGACTTGTCAATTTTTGTAACATTTTGTCAGCTCCAAGGAAAATTAGACCGACTCAATGTAAAACAGCAGTCCAAAAATTTGAAGGTAACATGTTAATTTTTTCTGTTGAAGCCTCCAACAACATTACGAACCATTAAATAACTATTGGAACAATGAAATAGCACCAGACCTGGGTTTCCCTTGTGCATGTGGTGCCCTTTGCTGCCAATGAACCTTACTAGGCAATGTTGGCATTTCAAGGAGTTACATACTTCTCTAGGAATATACAAGAAACACTATACAAAATATACACATTTAGGCTTGATTCCATAAGAACCTAGAGGGATTTAACTATGAGAATCCTGCTGCAGCTATGCTAGGCTATTGAGAACCAGGTGTTCTTCTATCAGTAATGAGAATGCTTAATCATATGATCATGTAGGCTAAGGCAATTTAACACAACCAAATAAGCACCTCCATGATATATTACACCCGGGGCTTGACGGAAGAAAATGACGGTCCACATAACCTGTGTCTTTAATGATTTTGGCCAGTGATACAGTTCAGTTCACTATCTGACTTTTAATAATTACCTATACTTCCTTGAAAAACTGAGGCCCAATACATATTCAAGTTCAGTCAAAATTTCCCCTCACTTACCACACTCCCTTCAGACCAAAGAAGACATAACCCCAGCATTTGCTGAATCTAGGGGAAGGTCATCATTACTTTGTGTGAGCTAAGAATTGATTTCCTAAGTATTCAATTCCTATCGTTACTTTTTGTGAGCTAAGTTTAGAGTAATTGACCTTAATGTGGTTCACTGTTGTTCACCGAGTGTGAAGGAGGAGGAACTCTGATTCTAGGAGGGGCTTGATCTTCTCCTACTGGCTTCATTGCAACTCAGGTTCTGATCCTTTGAAATTTATGCCTTAGTGGAGTGGAGGGAAGAGCAAGTGTTTGATATGTAGGCCCAAACCTGGGAATAGGCTTACCTGGGCTTGGTGCATTTTGGTCTGAATGATTTGTAAATGCATGTTGAGATATTTGGAATCTCACTACGACTTCCAGGAACATGAGCGCTGTTAACATCACTGCCATCTCTTCTATTTTAGACGTCAGGTGTCTTGGACCAGTTCTTGGAGCAGAGATTCGAGTAACTTTCTCAAGTTCACGTTGACACTCCGTATGTTTCTGTCAGTATCACCAAGGTTCAGTATGTCTCATGAATGTCTTTCGATCCTGGTATTCTCTAGAGTTGTCTCCATGCCGGTATTCTCCATTGTAGCAGAACAACTCTCATCAATGTGTTCGCACCTCTCCTCAATTCGTGCGGCCAGTTTTCTGCCAGCTTCTCTTCGTGTCTCCCATAAAGTCGAAGTCAAGAGGACTGGGTAAGTCGGAAAGTACCGCGGAGCCACACCAGTAAGCTCATGACAGGCAGATCTTCCACTGTCTTCCCTTTCAGATTCTGGAAAATGACCCGTGAACTCAGGTCTTTCGGCAGCAGCAGTATCTCGAACTTACACAGCTTCCCGAACAAAAGATCTAAGCCAATCTCCACATAGGGCGGCAGCCCCTACATCACACTGATCCACCCAAGGAATTCTGCCCATTTACCTTGGATCCACCAGCCACAACATGCCTCGCGGTTCACACCAACATTCCACCTGGAATCCAACCGGTAACTGCCATCCCCAGTGGTTGCTGCATTAAGCCTGTGTTGGGGGAGGGGCTGCATTAGTCGAGAGGTTCCTAAGGGAAATGTGATTCTATCCACAAGTGTCCCATGATCCTTTTTTCTTCCCTCTTTCCTTTTGTTCAGATCTGTATACACAGTACAAACGGAGGGAATAGTGTCCATGTTCAGTTTATGGTTTCACACATCTTTAAACTTTCTAAAAGTTCACAGTACACAGAGACCCACTCATGGAAACTCATGTTTGTGTAATACCCAGTCACGCAGAATACATATCCGTCTGTTGCTTTCTGCTGAAACACCCACACTCTCAGAAGATGGATCCTTTTATTTCATGGGGGCTGAAATTCCAAGGAATGAAACGAATTCCAATGTGCACTTTCCTGTCTGTCTCTTTTGCCCTTAGTACAGTGTTGCAGAGCTACTTGTCTTTGTTATAGGCTTATGCCATTCCTTCCCTACGTAGTGTATAATATGGCATTCATTCATCCTTTTGGAAGACTTGGAATTCTATATCACGTACTTTGACCAAATCTTAAACAAAACCGTTGTTTGGGTTGGGTCACGAAAAGCACTTATGAATCAATATTTATGAATAGTAATGCACGCGTCTGTTTTCTGAATACAAGTGTGTTGAGTACATTCTAGCCGTTATACTGGGTCGATGCGTGCTGAATGATCCCTGACATCATTTTGAGTATTCTGTTTGGAATAATCATGTTTCTTTGGTATATGTCAGCCAACTGTATCCTTTTGGTGTTTGTTTGTTTGTTTTGCAAACACTTTAGGCCTTGCATCTCTCCTTTTGCTTCAGACAGAGAGTCATATAAGCTGATTCACTTAATATAGTGCTTAAAATCACCTATGGTTTCCTGCTTCCCTCTCCCATCTTTAGGTTTTCGTTGTCCTCCTTGCCTTCTTCTTCTTTCTTCTTAGCAATTCATGGTCTTCTTTCTTTTCCATTATTGGTTCTCTTATTTCCATTTCTTCTTGCTACTTTTCTACTAAGGTTAGGATTCTCAATGTTTGTTTTAGAGTCAGTCTCAATCTTTTGATTTCTTTTAAGATTTGCTTGTCAGTGAAATTCCCTAGCTCTGCCGTTGTTAGGAATCACGGTCATTTGGCATATTCTACCCTAGATTTCAGCTTTTTCTCATTCAGGATATGGTCTATGTCCTGGCACCCCTCCCCGTCCTGCATTATTTCTGCCGAGATATCAGCTGAAACCCCTCTGGAGGCTCTGTTGTGAATAATTTCCTTTCCTCAATGTGCATTTTACATCACTGTAATGATTATGAACTTTGTTTATTTGACTTATATAGCTTGTTGGTCTATTTGTTTTCCAACTCCTTTGGACCCTGTGTAATTCCTGAATTGGTATAGATGATCCTTTCTTAGCTTTCAGCAATTTTATTTCTTAATTTTCTACTAATTCTTTTTCAGAATTTTTTATTTTATGTCTTGTTTTTTCATTTGGTCCTCCTATGAGTCCTATTCTTTCCTGCATTGCCTTAATCCAGGATTCAACAGCGATGTTAGCGTTGGTTTGCCCTTGCTTTTCTTTGTCTTCTTCTGATCGAGGGATTTCTTTTCCCCTGTTCTCACAGTCATTCACGAGTCCCTCTACATTATGTAGTGTGCTTAGGACTGACTTTAGCCCAGTTATTATCTCATCCATTGAGTTTTCTGATATTTTTGGTTTCTTCTTTAGAGTTTCTCTTCCCCTTTTCTGGTGTTCTGCCTTTTGTGATTCTGAGGCACTATTGTTCATCAATGTTTTCCTCACCTCCATTTTCAGTGCTTGCTCTGGTAGCTTTTTGCCATCTAGTTATTTGAAAGCTTATTTTTTGGGCCTTCAATCTCTTTGGAACTTAAAATTGTACTTCCTGTTTCTTTTACTATACATTTTTTACTCTATGGTTCAAGAACTTTCAGGTATCTAGTATAGACTTATAGCGCTTTTTTAAGTGCAAACTTTAGACTCTTATTTGTAGGCAATTCCATGATATTTCTGTGAGGACAATTTTCCCTACACCTTGATGCCAAGCCCTGTTCCTTTTTGTGTTGTCTGGTATATCTCTAATTCCTGGTGTTGCCTTTATTGTGATAAAAACTCCATACTATTTCAGTTTGTAGAGCCTCATTTTTATTACGCTAATCTCACAATTCTGAAAGAGCACAGGGCTCTTCCTCTAGTGGAAATGAAACTTCTAAATGTTTTCAGCTCTGCATTCTTCTGTATGTCATTTTGGAGTGTCTCCAAAACAGCCAAATTTGAGTGCGCTTGTACTTTCTACTGCCATGGGAATGTCCGAATGTTACCAGTTCTTCCCAGAGCTTCTCTGTCTACAGAAACCCCAGTGGAAGCATATGTATGGATGTAATACTTTAGGGCCTGCTTGGATGATCCCTCATACCGACCTATGTGTCCTCGGTGCAGTACCTTGTCAGTGCCGTCCAAAATTTAGCATCTGCATTTGGGAGATAATGCTGAAAGAAATGCTTCATCTTCTCACGCTGTGAACTTTGACCCCTCTTCCTTGTTCTCTCATCCTTCAGTCATGGGTTCACGAAGGCAACCACAGAGCTGTTCCGCATCCTCTGCCTCAAACCAGATCATAATCCCAGTCCAGGTTACAAATGTAGCAGATCCTAAAACTTTTAATTCTGAGTTCAAACCCAACGCCCCCTGGAACCCTCAGACCACATGCTTGATATCTCTGTTTTAGCCCCACACGTGCTCTATTTCCAAATTGCAAATTGGCCCCTGGTCCTGCAGATGCAGTGGATGTGGCCATGGGTCATATCGATAAACTCAACATCACGTGCCAGTGCGGTTGTTGTCTCACTGAGGTCACAGTTCTCTTTGCTCTCTTGAAAGTACCCACCATAACCCACAACGCACTCCAGATCCCTGAGTTCTGCGTGGGCCATCATCCGTAGCCCTATCCCTCTTTTTCCGCTGCCTCTGCTAGCTCAGATTTGGCAGCTCGGATCTTGGTCTCAGATTCAATTGTGGGGTATTTTGTGATGATTTCTTTGAGTTCTGTCAGCCAAGCATCTGCTGTGCACTCTTCTAACACTCAGCGCATCACCTTCAATCCCATGCTTGCTGCCCGCTTGAGAGTGTGCGTCCAACGTAATCAGAGTTTCACCTTTGATGCTCCATTACCAGAGGTCAGATCCTGCACTTGTTTCCATTCTCCAGTTTGACTTCTCTTTCTTCCAGGTTTTCTGAGGCCTCATCCTTTCTTTGGAAATAACAGACCACTCTTCGGCAAGTGTCCTGTGCCAAGGGCTGTGTGAGTGGATGTTTACAATGCTGTGTGTATGGGAGCGAGTGAGAGCAGGTTGCACTGGTTCTCTGTCTACTGGGCATCAATTAATCAACTCTTTCCACATATAATTCGCAGAAATTGGATGTTTGTTTAGCTCCATATTCTATACAGACATGGTCGGAGGTTTTGTCCAATGAATCCAGCTTTGAGGCTTGGGAAGGCTGGGTCACACGTGTCCCTGCATCCCCAGCCCAGCTGGAAGCCAGAAAGAGGCCCAGGTCAGCCTGTGGCCCATTTTCAGCCCTGCTCTACCCTGGCCTGTCCAAATGCCACAGGGCCATATCACACATCTGGCTGGCAAGCGTTACTTGGGCTAGAGCACCTATCCCCTCTTCTCCTCGTCTGCCCCCTACCTGGTGCCCCTCTATAGCTCCCCTCCCGCTCCCCCGGCCTCTCAGCGCCATCTCCCCTCCTCCTCTCCGTAGTTTCTCAGCGTTTTCCTGCCTTTGGTGAGATGGGGCCATTTCTCTCAAGGGTCGTTTTAAATGTTCAGGTTTTTAAATTTTTATTTTATTGAAGTATAATCATGTTACAATGTTGTGTCAATTTCTGGTGTACAGCAAAATGCTTCAGTCATACATGAACATTTGTATATTCATTTTCATGTCCTTTCTCACCATGAGCTACTACAAGATTCTGACTATGGTTCCCTGTGCTGTGTATTATAAACTTGTTGCTTTATTATATATTTACCAGTCACTATCTGCAAATCTCGAACTCCCAGTGTATCCCTTCCCACCATTTTCCCCTCTGGTAACCATGAGTTTGTTTTCTATATCTGTTTAATTTTAGATTCCACATGAGTGTTGTCATATGGTATTTTTCTTTCTTTCTGGCTTACTTCGCTTAGAATGATGTTTTCCATGGCCATCCATGTTGCTTCAAATGGCATGATATTATTTTTTATGGCTGAGTATTATTCCATTGTATACATGACACGGCTTCTGTATCCAGTCATCTGTTGGTGGACATTTAAGCTGTCTCCATGTCTTGGCTATTGTAAATAGTGCTATGCATATTGGGGTGCTGGTGTCTTTCTGTATTAAGGCCCCCTTTGGATATATGCCCAGGAGTGGAATTATTGTATCATATAGTAAGTGTATTTTTAGTTTTTTGAGGACTCTCCATACCATTTTCCATAACTGCTGTACCAAATTACATTCCCACCGACAGTGTACAAGGGTTCACTGTTTTCCACACCCTCTCTAGCATTTACCATTTGAATATTCATGTTTTAATTATTTTATTGCAGCAGCAACATGTAAGAATGAAAAAGTGGCATCCTGGTGGCTGGGGGATGAGCCTGTGTGTGTGTGTCCTTTTGCATGTGTGTATGTTCCTGTATGTGTGTACATGTCCCTGTGTGTGCATGTGTGCCCTCTATGTGCCTGCATGGGGGTGGGGAGTGGGGCTGGAGCCTGTGTGTGTGACTGAGTGACATCTCAGGCACATGGGCCTGGAGGGGTGTGCGAGGCTGTGATGCTGGGCTGAGAGGCTGTGACCTGACCAAGGCCGCACAGCCTGTCTTGGGGCTCAGGGCCCCACCCTTGCTTCCAGGCCTGTCACCAATCAGCTGGGGTGTCCCCTGCCATGACACAGGGCTTGGAGTCCTGACCCTAAGTGCCCCACAACTTCCCTCAGGAGGAGGGGTCTCTGGGGCAGGAGGAGGTGGCTGGTCTTGGCATGGGGAAGGGGGAGCAGGGAATCCAAGGGGGTGAGCACAGCTCTGGAGTTTGGGGGTGACCAGCAGCAGTGAGGTGAGGGGAGTAAGAAGGGCCTCCTCACCAGGACTGAGTTTGTCACCCCTGCCAAGGGAGCCGCTCTTCTGCACAAGGGCCAATTTAGAAAAATGTGGGAAACCAAGTTTCAGGCTCCATGGTAGATAAGTCCCATTCCAGACGGAAATAGCAGGATGTGACCCCGTAAAAAGTGGTGAGCGCACGTGAGCTATCGCCTCGCCCAGAAAGGAATTCCCCTGAGAGCCAGAGCTCACCCCACACCCACCCAGGGGCCTGGGAGGCCTGGAGTGATGGCCTTGCTGGGGTCCCACTACCCAGGAAGATGGGGAGAAGGGCCGCTGGTCATACAGTCCAAGCCCAAGGAGGGGAAGAGACCTGCCCAGGTCACCCAGCACAGGAGGGCAGTTGGGTGGGACCCAGGCCTTCGGGCTTGTCACAGGCCCCCTTCTTAGGACAGGGGCACAGGCCTGCCTGGGAAAGAAGCATCGGGAAAGTGAATAACCCTGCAGACAATAACCCTGGCTAGCCGAGCCTCAGTTTCCCTTCTGTAGAACGGGGGACGGGACGGCGCCTGCTCACAGGGTCTCTGTGGAGCTAGAGATGGTGCTGCTGTGGTGCTGGGGAGAGCCCTCCTGGTCCTTCTTACCTTGGAAGTGGCCGGAGGGCCTTTCCTGAGGGCCAATGGTGCCTGTCTAGCTGGGCGGGCTGCTGGTCCCTGCGGCCCTGACAGTAGCAGCTACACGGCTTGGTGAAGGATGGGCCAACTCCCCTTCCCAGTCACCCTGGCCCATCGTCCCCCACCATGCACCCTGGGCTGGCTCCCTCTTTCCTTCCTGCCTCCTCTTGTCTCTGCTTCCCCCCACCTGGTGTCCCTCTCTTGTCACCTCCTGTCCCTCTCTAGGACTTGACCCCCACCTTTCTCTCTCTCACTCACACACTGTCTATCCCTGCATGTGTCTTTCTCTGCCTCTCCCCCAGGCCCTCAGGCCCTGAGCTCAGGTCTAGCCCTGTCCAGGGCCACATCTCTCCCAGCCCTCCCACCCTCACAGCGATGTTCCAGCCCCAGCTCTGCTCACAGTGGAGGAGCCCGGTTACAGAGCTGCTCCTGCTGGCACTTGCTGCTGCATCGCTGATCCCCCCACTTCCCGGGCAGTGCAGCAGTCTCACCTTGACCTGTTTGTGGCCCAGCCTGGACCCCAGAGCTGCTGCAGGGCGGGCTTCCTCCCCCACCTGGAATGAGGGAGGGCCCCGTGGGCTCCAGGGACAGCTGGCGCAGAGTGGAGTGGACTCTTTTTATACCCAACACCTTCTCCCTGGCAGTGGTGGCACCCCAACCACTGACCCTGCCCCACCCACCTCAGAGTCAGGAGGATGTGGGAGGATGAAGGGCGCTCATGGGGCCCACTGAGAACACTGCCGCCCTCAGCCCCCCTCAGGGTCTGCCTGGAGCCGGGGATGCCTGGCAGCTGACACAGGGCAGGGGCACGGACCTGGTCAGTGCAGGGCCTCTCGTTGGATGCCCATGGCCCCCCTGCACCTCATCCGTTCCTCACCATGAGACACAGCCACTTCATTCTGGTCATCTAGCTCACGACCGGACACCCCTGTGACTGACAGGCCCCACATGCCCAGTGAGTGTTTACAGACTGAAGCAGCACAGCCATCACTAGATCTAGACACAGGCTGTACCCACCACCCAGGAGGAGCCCCAGGGTCCCTGTGGTCACTGCTGCCCTGAAGGGGTAACCTTGCGTCTGCGCTGTCATCTTAGTTCCTGCTGGTTTGTGAGTTGTGTGCCTGTGAATCACTGTGTGCCCTCAAGAGGGTGTGACCACTGGTCCTCCAGGAAGCAGACACTGACACAGAGAGAACTGTGACACTTTCATTAGGGGTGACAATAGGAGAGAACAGCACAGGGGGCAGGTTGGAGCAGGGAAACATTCGGGCCATAATGCACCTCTGACATCTTCTCTAAACACATCATTGCCACAGCTGAGGGGCCCCTTCAGTTGGCAAATGGACTGTGCTGTAAGGCAAAAAGAGTTATTTATTTTAATAGGATCTTATTTTTTCCTGATTTTGTCTTCTCTAATGTGTGTATGGCCTCTGACAGACACTGTAGTCTGTGTGTGCATCTCCGTGTCTATACAGAATGAAAATAATTATTTTCACATCTCAGACACAGATCTCAAAATGTGCACATTCTCATTATTATATTTCCTTCTTTAACTAGTAAGACCTAATATTTAATAGAAGAAAGGGACCTTTTGCCTTATCTTTAAAGCAGAGAATGGTAAGCTCTGGGCCTGAGCTCTTATATCTTCAGTTTAATTTAATGTACTTCCTAAGGTCTCTTTTGATGATTCTGTGTGCAGACAATTTCTTTTAAACTATGAGAATGCTGAGTGAGAAATATGTCCCAGTCATTTTGCAAAACAATGTGTGTGCTTGACCCAACTCTCCTCACAATGATGTCAAGGAACAGCGTTACCCCCGGCTCACAGAGAACAGTGCTGAAACCCTGTGGGGGCCCCACTGAGTCTTGGTGTTAGGGGATGAACTGCAAGAACTCAAAGAATCAGAAATTGGATCTTGTGACATAAATGTGGAGATGCCAAGCTGACAGTGGGCATGGTGACAGGAGGGAGCAGGGGTGTAGGGACAGGGGTCCTACAGGGTGTCTCCTGATCACCCCTGACTTCCCCCAAAGAACCTGCCTCATGCTGAAGGGCAAGGCACCTGCTCAGCTGATCTAAATCCTGCCTGCACTTTTCAAATCACTGGGTCAAAAGAAAAGTTCAGCCACACAAAATACCCTGAAAAAAAACAAGCTAAATTTCAGCTTCTCTGATATCCAGAGATTTCATCCAGACCCAGAACTTTCAGAAACCCAAGAGAACAATCATCTTTATATGAGGTTGTGAACTGAGGGCTTTCTGGAGGCACTGGATTCTGAAGGGGATACGTGCATGGCTACACTGATTCCCCTGCACACACACGTGGCTCTGAGTGGACCTCATACTGCATTCACACGGCCCACCTGAGCTGCCCGCCCTGCCAGGAGTGACCTTCCAGCTCCATCTGAGTGAACCCAACAAACGTCCACTGGGCAGCCCTTCAATTTTTCTTCCCCTCCACACCCTCTTATTCACTCCTGTGTGGCTCACGTGTCCCTCTTCTGCACTCTGAGGCCCTGCACGGGCATGTCTGCTATGGTGACAAGCTGTCTGCTGTGAATGTCTCTCTCCCTCACTCGCTCCCTCACCCCTCGAGGCAACCCCGTGAGCCCCTGAAGTTAGGGGTGTGCTTCACCCCTCACAGAGCACATCACATGGTCCATGCAAGAGGCACATCTGCCAAACTGGGACTTCAAATTCATTTGATATTCTGTCAAAATCCTCTTCTGTACTATACAAGAGACCTGCTTCCCAGGTCAGGAAGGGGAAATGACACAGTCCATCAGATGTGTGTGCTGGGAAGCTAGACAGACGTCACAATGTCCCAAGTCAGATTTCCTCAGGCATCGCAAGGCCCTGGAGTGCCATCTCCCCTTCTGCAAAGAATCGACAACGGAGCAGAAGCACATGCTCTCATCTTACCGAGTGCTGTAACTGGTGGTGGTGGGGGTGGCGGTGGGTTAGACCACATAGGCCACAACAGAGGTGGGGGTGGCAGTGATGAATAGCCTCTGAGAAGTGACGCTGGGTGTCCCATCGGGCGAGGCACACCAAGTGGTCCTGCACAAGTACCGGGACATCGGGAATCCACAGTGACCTGCAGAACAGAAGAGAGAGCTGTGTTGGATGACAGACAAAAGGAACAACACCTACAGAACCTGAAACCCAATGCAGCAGCTGTCAGCACCGGGCACCCTCCCCTCCACCGGGTGCCCAGACAGCAGCACAGGGTCACACACTTGACCTTGTGGATAAAACACTGTTGCCACACGACACCGCCGGTGTCTGTAAGTGGAGGAAGGTGAGAGTCCTGCCTGAGACCATGTACAGAGGTTCCAGCAACTTGATAAAGTAGGACCTCCCAAACAGGAAGCCTCTCTATGCAGGACAACCCACCCTGACACCTTCCCCAGCTCCACAGAAGCATGGTCTGCATGAACCAGAAACACAGAGAAAGAAAGGAAGTGAAGTCCTGGTTTTCCACATAGAATCAGAGCCGCACCTGGGTACTTACTCTGTCTCCAGGACACTGCCAGACCCTCTCTACTCCCTGCTCACAAAAGGCCCTCCTCCGCCAGCAGGAGCTTCCCCTGGGCGCAATGAGCTCTGAGGAGCTGGGCATCCTGCAGTCCTGTGGGGGAGCTGGCAAAGTGCTTATGAGGGGACAAGGCTGTCCTCAGAAGGGAGTCAGTCTCCGCTACAATCATCCTTATTCGCAGGGATGTCTGGGTTTTAAGTTCGCTAGGAAAAGCACACTACGTTTGTCCTATGGGAAAGGGAAGGGGGAAGTCTCAATCTTGCAAATAACACCAAAGGGATTTTAGCTCATGTGGAAAATCCCACGGTGTGTGATGAGACAGAGAGGAAGCTCTGACTGCTTCCAGGGCAGATCCGAACCACCGCGGGATGGAGAACATGATGCCAGGACTGTGGTGCAAATTGGTCCTGCAGGGAAGTAGGCATTTTCACCTCGGGCACTTTCCCCTCTAGCCTCAATTCCCTACTACAAGTGCACCATCTCTGAGAGTCAGGCTTTTCTGCCCAAGAGTACAACTGGAGGCAGGGGGAAGGCACCTTTACCTCCCCAGAAGAGACAGTGATGGCCTGTGATATTTACCACACCCAGAAAGACTCAAAGTTGCACAAACACCACGGTGTAAGGCTGGAGGGGTGGTTTAGTTCAGTTTTCAGTTACGAGGAATTGAATGGGCATTCTACAAAGGAGAATCCCACAGCCTGAGCCAGGAAACCATTCAAAGAATTACAAAAGGAAACGGTCTCAGTGACCCAGGAGCAATCCCAAGAGAAGGAGGAAAAAAGGAGTTAGCCGAGCCAGGAGAAATCAGTATGGAGCAAGGGCTCACCATTCTTATGCTATTTTAAGAAAAACACAGATAAAGCCTGAGGTCCTCAGCCCTCATGCATTCCCTCGCTGATGGTTTCTGCAAGTAACACTCAAGGTGACAAGGGGAGAGGAAAAGTCAATGGACCCTGGGCAAGAGTTTGAATTTGAAAACAAAGAGACATGCCAGACTCATAACAGAACACACAGTCTGCAGACGAGGCCACAAGAGGCTGCTGCAAAAACAAAAAGAATACATATCCCAGAGAGACAACCACCGAACACGACCTCCCAATTTATCTGGGCCTCCGTGGTCACCTCAGGAGGGCGGGAGCTACAAGGGGAAAACCGGAGACACACGAGGTACTGAAACGGAAAAAAAACCACAGAAAGGATGGAGGATTAGGCTTTTCAGAGTAGACTATACTCCAGCAAAACAAAAATTTGAGCCTTCTTTCCAATATGACAATCGCTCTCATATCACACCGAGTGGGAGACAGGTCTCAGGACCCTTGACTGAAGAGACCACAGGCCCCGAGTTCGGGTGTTTCTTCCATAACCGATCATCGGCTGTGGAATGTCAGGGCTCCACTCACTGCAGACAGTGACAGGGGCGGGCTTGTCCTCCAGGGAGCCCAGAACGTGGTGTCTGTTGAAGGCCAGTGTGCAGAACTGACACGTCTGCCCTCTGTCAGAGGACCCTCTTTCCCTCTACAACAGACACCTCCCTCCCCAGGGCAGGACGGCGAAGACGCGATCCATCAAGTGCGTCTGCTAAGGGACCAGAGGGACACGGCCGTGAGCCCAGTCAGGGCCGCCCGTGCACGGGGAAGCCCCGGAGAGCGATCTGCCCTTCTTCTGCAGTGACTCAAGGAAGAAACAGAGGACAATGCTTTCCTCTTACCGAGCGGAGCAGCTGGCTGTGGGGGTCGAGTTTGCACAGGTCAGCAATTGGGACCAGGTGCAGGTGCCCAGCTGGGCGACGACGGGCCGCTCACGGGGCAGGCCACGCAGGCTGGTCCTCGGAAAGGTTGGGGCCTTCTGGCCCACGGGGTGACATGCAGGACAGAAGGGAGGGCTGGGTTGGATGACAGACAAAAGCGCCAACACTGACAAGAGCCGAAACCCAACACAGCAGCTGTCGGCACCGGGCACCCTCCCCTCAACCGGGTGCCCAGAGAGCAGCATGGCGCCACACGCTCCGCCCAGCCCTCTGGGGCCTGCCTGCACCCTGGGCCACACAGGGGGACATGGGGATATGACCCTGACGCCACACGTCGCCGCCGCTGTCTCCAAGTGGAGGAAGCCAAGGGTCCTCCTGCCCAAGAGGCTGCACACAGAGCTTTCAGCACACAGGCAAACTAGCGCCTTCCCAACAGCCAGCCGTTCTGGGAGGGACGGCCCTCCCCGCCACCTTCCCCAGCTCCACGCAAGCTTTCCCGGCGCGGACCAGGAATATGGAGACGGGACGGATGTGAAGAGCTCATTCTCCACACGAGCAAGCAGAGCCGCACCAGGGTCACCGCTGTTCCTGCAGGACCCTGCCAGGCCCTCTCTGCCCCCTCCTCACAAAGGGCCCTCCTCCGTCCCACAGGGGCTGCCCCTGGGCACAAAGAACCCTGGGGAGCTGGGCATCTCGGAGTCCTGCGGCGGAGCTGGCCAAGGGCTCCTGAGGGGACAAAGCTTTCCTCAGAAGGGAGTCAGTCTCCGCTACAATCATCCCTATCCTCAGGGACGTCTGGATTTTACTTTCGCTATGGAACGCTCCCTACCTGCGTGCTACGGGAGAGGGACACCTGACACCAAAGGGACTGTACCAGCTCGTGCGCAAAACCCTACGGTGTGCCATGAGACCGACGAGCAGCTCTGACAGCTTCCAGGGCAGGCCCGACCCGGCGCAGGGTGGGGGACAAACACAACGTACGCACTCTGGTGCGCATCGGAATTCCCCCGCAGGGAAGGAGGCATTTTCACGGCGGGCTCTTTCCCTTCCAGCCTCTATTCCCTACTAAAAACGCACCATCTCCGAGAGCCAGGCTTTTCTGCCCAGAGTACAAGTGGAGGCAGCGGCCAAGACACACTTACCTCCCGAGAAAAGACAGTGACGGGCTGTGACGTTTACCACACCCAGGAAGACTCAAAGTTGCACAAAGCACACCGTACAATGCTGGAGGGAGGGCTTTGCCCCTTTTCCAGTTACCGGGATCTGAATGGACATTCTAAACAGGAGAAGGAGTCAGCCGAGCCAGGAGAAGTCAGTGTGGAGCGAGGGCTCACCCTCCTCACGCTGTTTCGAGAAACCCACAGTCAAAGTCTGTGGGCCCCGGCTCCTAAGCACTCCCTCATGGCTCCTGCAGGCACCAGCCAAGGCGACGGGCTCCCGGGAGAAGCAGCCCACTGGCTCCTGGGCAAGAGTTTTGAGTCTGAAAAAGGCAGCAACTCGCCACGCCAGACCCGTCACAGGACACACAGTCTGCAGACGAGGCTAGGAACGGCTGCCGGGAGAACGGGAAGATCACCTTTCCCAGGACGAGTTCCAACAGAGCATGACCACCCACCCCACTTACCTGGGCCTCCGGGGCCGCCGCAGGTGGGCGGGCGCTGCCGGGCCACACCAGAGCTGCGCCAGGTCCCGCGTCGGCTAAAAACCACAGAAAAAGATGAAGGATTAGGCTTTCCTGCGAAGACACTGCTGAAGCGAAACAAAATCTTTGTGCCTTCCTTCCTTCCTTCCCCGTATCACACTCGTTTCTTGGAGGAACTGGATACTGACCCCAGGAACTCCTGCATGCTAAGCCCGCATTCTCTGTACTGCTGAGCTACATATATCCTTCCCCCCAGAGCACACTAGTTTCTAGGCACAGAGAACAAGAAATGCCAGCCACGTTCACTAACTTACCCAGTGTATAATAAGCTCCATATGCTCCACCAACAGAGGTCAGTGTTTTATGATCCGTCAGCTCCTGCGGAGCCATTTCTACAGTCCCAGTAGCGTATTCCGGTTTTCTAATTTCGGGCTTAGTCGCCCCTTCCTAGGAACACAAAACAAGATAAATCAGGAACCGAACTTCAGATAATGTGCATACGCTTAGTCAGTCAGGTAGACAACAGTTATTTACCGAAACTATCAGAACATAAGCCCTATCCTGGGAGAAGCTGGCGGTACAAATAAAAGTCAGATTCTCCTCTCTGTTCTGCCAGAGGCACAGGATCCATGAAAACAAATCAGCACAGAAAAGTTTCAACAGCTCTACAACTGAGGTGAACGGGTACAGTAACGCCACAAAGGACAGGAGAGTCCGCTGCAGGTGGATAGCTCAGGGAATGCTGGGAAGGCCGTACTGTTTCGTAAAAGAGAGATCCAGAGCAGAGGGGACATGTGGAGGGGCTTTGGGGAAGGGCAGACTGAGTAAAAGGAGCAGGTGGGAAACAGCTTAAGGCATTAAGGAAACTAGACCACTGTTACTGGCGGTGGAATGGGAAGACAAAACATGCTGCCTTGAAAATGAAACATCACTTAATTAATTTCAAGTGAGGACGGCTAAAACAAGAACCAACTCCAAGATACACCTAACTTTCCCAGGGATGTATTTCTTTTCAATATCCTCTAATAAACTGTAAGGGAAAGACCCTGAAAGAAAGAATGCCCATACAGACACTGGTTTCATTAGGTGAGTCTGGAAAATGAACACAAGTGCATTATACAGTCCTACGGCATTAAGCACAGAATCACATCCTAAATTGTCAGTTAAAAACATAAGTGAAAAATTCTCATCAGCAGATGCAAATGTGAAAATGCACACTCACGCCAACCCCCGGTTTAATTCTCAGAATCCCCTGGTACTTATATAGTCACACAAGGACATTAACAACAAGAGACTGTACCTCATCCCAGGAAGATTCTCTTCCTCTCTCTTCTGGAAAGTGGCGCACTGACACACCATCTGTAAAATGTATTTACAGGTACATTAATGAGAATATTCACGAATGTATATTAAATCCACCATGTGCGTCTATCTCTGTTCTTGGATGTGTCAAAACAATAGTGGCAGAAAAGACTTTCAAAGATTTGGAGCATTTTCTGAAAAAAATGCTTAAGTCATGGTTGGGATATATTTCAAACCAAGTAGTAAGAGGAAAACACGTAAAAAATAGTGGATATGGAAGTTGGGTTTGTGCACTATGTATTTCTAACATTTGAAGTTTGCTCTTGTTTTTGTTTTTTCTTTTCTTCTGTTTTTAAATGGAGGTTCCGGGAATGAGCACACGGAATTCGGCATGCTAAGCAAGCATTCTATTTACCACTAACCTATGTCCTTCCCCGAGTCAACTAGCTTCTCGGCATAGATAAAATAAAATACAAAACAGTCTTTCACTGTTCACTGCCTTACAAAACATGTTAGTTTCCTGAAGCGCAAAAGATCTTTGAGGCCTTCTTCCCGTATCACACTTAGTCTCACATCAGACCGAGTGGGAGACAGGTCTCAGGACCCTTGACTGAAGAGACCACAGGCCCCGAGTTCGGGTGTTTCTTCCATAACCGATCATCGGCTGTGGAATGTCAGGGCTCCACTCACTGCAGACAGTGACAGGGGCGGGCTTGTCCTCCAGGGAGCCCAGAACATGGTGTCTTTTGAAGACCCGTGTGCAGAACCGACAAGTCTGCCCTCCGTCAGAGGACCCTCTTTTCCTCTACAACAGACACCTCCCTCCCCAGGGCAGGACGGCGAAGACGCGGTCCATCAAGTGCGTCTGCTAAGGGACCAGAGGGACACGGCCGTGAGCCCATTCAGGGCCGCCCGTGCACGGGGAAGCCCCGGAGAGCGATCTGCCCTTCTTCTGCAGTGACTCAAGGAAGAAACAGAGGACTATGCTTTCCTCTTACCGAGCGGAGCAGCTGGCTGTGGGGGTCGAGGTTGCACAGGGCAGCAAGTGGGACCAGGTGCAGGTGCCCAGCTGGGCGACGACGGGCCGCTCACGGGGCAGGCCACGCAGGCTGGTCCTCGGAAAGATTGGGGCCCTCCAGCCCACGGGGTGACCTGCGGGACAGAAGGGAGGGCTTGGTTGAATGACAGACAAAACGCCAACACCGACAATAGCCGAAACCCAACGCAGCAGTCTTCGGCACCGGGCACCCTCCCCTGCACTGGGTGCCCAGTTGGCAGCTGCACGGCATGCACTCCTTTAGCCCTGGGCCTGCCTGCAGCCTGGGCTGCTCAGGAGGCTTTTGGGATAAAACACTGTCACCAAACTTCACTGTGATGACTGGGCATACTTATCCCCTAATTCCCAATCCATAGGCAAAGCCAGGAAGGTTTGTTCAAAAGGAAAATGCTCGTTGCAGAGATTATTCAATACAAAATGACCACTGGAACACAACTGAGTAAAATTACTTACTTTGGTTTCCTCTGCCTCCTGAGCCGGTAAGGCGGTGCCATTCCTAACAGGGGTGCCACCCGGCCCTGAAGCTGTAAAGGGAGAGCAGCACTGAATGCGGATTCTATCTGACAGATGCCGTGCAGGGGAAGCATGAGCCGAGCCCTCCGTGCCCTCCTCCAAGAGCTCTCACTCCCACCCACGCCCCGGGCTCTTCACAGAGGCCGCAGTTCTCCCTCACACCTCAGTTGACCCCGAGGACGAGGGGAGACTGGACCCCTGTCCCATGACGAGGACACCACAGGGCCTTGATTCAGGTGTTTTCATAGCTAATCATCCTGGATGTGGTCTCAGGGCTCAGATCCCTCGCAACCAACACTTACACAGTGGACTCACAGCACACTTCAGGGCAAATCAGTCTGTATACAGATTATACATTAAAGTAAGAAGGGTCTTTCGTAGGAAGAGTATCAACAACCCCTGACTGTGAGCTCCACCTCTTCCTCCTCAGCCTGTTGGTAAACGGTTAAAAGCCTTCTCTCTGACAGCGCATGTCTTGTATAAGTGACCAGATGTCACGTAAACATTTATGAAAGAAGTGGCCTCAATGACTTATGTTGTAATAAGCGGCAAAAGAATGGTGAGTTACATGGAGTAGCTGGTGGGAGACTTTAGAGTTACACGTTAACTCTGGGAGAGGGAGGCTACGTAGTCATGTCACTTACTAACTGGCTACTATAGGTCACTGTGCAAGCTTTTTTATAAGAACGAAGGGACCTGCAAAATTAGTGAAGAAATGCCTGCTGCCTTAAAGCAGATCTTGAATAGAATATTTACCCACCAAGGCAAATGAAGAAAAATGTTTTTCTCGTTATGACATACTGCCTTCATTCTACAATGTCATCCATGTTATTTTCCTAAAATGAGAAGAAAATTCAGCCTTCAAAACCGTGTCTAGGAGGGAAGAGAAGGCTGACGCTCATGTCTTCTAGTGCACAGAAACCAGCCATGCCAGCCACGCCAGGCAACCAAGAGACTGGGGGGCGGCCCGCAGTCCCTGGAGGGGCGTGAGCTCCACCGCTCACAGGGGACAGAGCCCTGCTGGCTGGTGGCATGTAAAGAAAACAGCATCTTGTCACCCAGCTGTGAACCTGTTCCCCACAGTGAGTGTGTGGTGTGGTGTCCAGGAAACCCGACAACTACCCATGGGGACAAGCAGCCCACTGGGCGGCTCCTGCTGCAGAAATGGAGCTGCCGCACTTCACAGTGCGCTCCTTACCTCTCAGGGGAGGGTGCAGCCTGTACGGTCCTCCTGGGGTTGGCTCCTGCCTCATGTATTCCTCTGCCTGCCTCCGTCTGCAGATTGCATCCAATCTTAAAGATAAAGAATGGCTTCAATACAAATTACAACACCAATTCCTCTACTAGGCACAAAACAACCAGTCCTTAAAAATCTCAAAACACCCTTAAAAATGTGTCAAAATTCTGTACCTCTGTTTCAGGTGGGCAACTTCCCTTCTCAGCTCAGAGGAGTTTTCCCTTCTCAGGTCAGAGTTTTCCCTTCTCAATTCAGAGATTTCCCTCTCCAGCTCCTGAGCCCTGAGCTGTGGGAGAAAAACACATCCACGTTCAGTTGTGGCCGACTGTGCACAAAGGAAAGGAAGGAAACAAATTCTTACCGAGCTGTCTTGGGCCTTCTTCTCGGCAAGAGTCACCTGAAAAAGTCAACACATCAAGAAACACCCCATGGCTAGGGGTTCTCAGGGCCACAATAGCTGTCTGCATCAGGTGCTGAGGACTCAGTGTGTCAGGAGGAAGGCAGGTTACCTGGTGTCTCCAAGTGATCTCTGCTTCCCGCATTTGCCCGTGACATTCTTCAAGTCGTATCCTATGAGTTACAAATTGTTCCATCAGAGAAGACACAATGCTGGGTATGCTGTTAAATAACCTGCCCCAGTCCACGTTATCTGCACTGCACACTCACACACATCATCTCACCGCTCAAGACACACTGCACACGGCTGCAGAAGCACAAAGCTGTCGCTGCAGCCACTCCTTCCGTCACTGTTACTGAACGCCTACCCGGTTCTGCGTGGACACAATTCCCCCTCCCGTTCTCAGCATTTCCCTCACGTGTCCTGTGCTGAGCGTCTTTCATCACAAAGCTTGATTCTTCCTTTCCTTACATCCTGACCCTACTTCTTACACCTGGGTCTCCCCAGCAGCAGAGGAATGTTTCTTGGTCCGACTGACGCTATACTAAACTGCTATCCTTAGGGTGAGAACGGTTTATAGTACCTTCAGAAACATCTCTGTGAACCGTCTCTCCACTCAGTCTGGCCAGCACTGGGACCAGGAAATTCTTAGTAACTTAATACTTTTTAAAGTTAAACTTTTAAGTTAACATGTGTAAAACTTAACACTTTTCCTCCTGTGTGAAGCCATGTATACAAATGTCTTTTGTTTGGGTCGGTTTATGATATTGTGTCTAAACATTTTAGAAAAGTTTTCAAAAAATCCAACAGGTGTTTTCAGAGCCGCAGGTGCAGAGGAGCTGAACTCACCTGTACCATCTTGTCTCCTCTTCAGCCAATTTTGCCTCCTCCTTTGCTGCCAACAGCTGCTGCTTTCCCACCAGCTCACATCCGTTCATGTCCACCTTCCTGAGAGGGGAAAGAAACTCTGAAATTCTGCCAGTTTCCCTCCCAGAAACTGGAAGGGAAGAATTCCATGTTGCTTTCGCCCTTCCCCATAAATGCTCAGGCTGATAAATACACAGGAAAGAATTAAAGTACCCCCACTAATAAATATGAAAAAACTACACTCAGGCCTCTGGCAAGTGTTTGGTATCTGGGCTTCCCTTCAGCGTCCTCACCCTTAATCATTTATGCATAAAGTAAACACACAGGAAAAGCCCACATGAGGTGTGCTCTGCGCCCCCCCAACCAGGCTCAGGCTCCTGTTTCAACGTGGGAATCAGGGTCTGACCAAGTCATCACAACCAAACACATTAGGGTAAAGCAAGCGTTCATGACTTGTTTGATTTCTCCCACAGAGAGCCCAGATTTCAGTCAAAACCTGGAGCAAAACCTGATCCTTTAGGAAATATAAGGAAATGTTTGTTTTTGAAAGCGGGTTAATGGGTGTGATGTCCATGACCTCTCCCTGAGAATGACAGGAAACTCTGGACAAATTATGAAATCCATGATCGTATGTACCAAATTGCTAAAAAGCCAGAAAGGGACATGAGGCCAAGATGGAGAAGAAGAAAGCCCAGGACTGGGCCCACCTTCCCGGGGGTCACCCGGTAACTGCAGAGGAAACCACTGAGATGCAGAGCAGCCCGGCAGCCGGTGCCCCCTACGCACGGGCACCGCAGTCAGGCAGCTGGAGCTCACTGTCCGTCAGTGAAGGTGATCCCTAGAGAGACCCACAGGACTTAGCTGGGATCCACGAGAGCTACATGCCAGAAACAAAGGTGGACAGGAGACACACGGGCCTCACGAAAGCTGGCTGCACTGACTGATCTCAGCCGCTAACCGGGTTAACAGGATGTAGCGCTGCTGGCGCCCTGACCACCTGCCAGCTGTAATGCCCACCTTCTCTGCAGCAAGTTAACCTCACACGAGGCCTCAAATTTTCTCTATTTTCTATCCAATGTCTAGAGTTTATTAAAAATGATAGACACATGGCAGGTCATGACACTTTGATGTGGTTGAAACCTAAGGACAATAAAAATGGACCTAGGGGGATCCAGATAATGAAGCGACTAAATCTGGCCCAAGAACCCGCTAAAATCTCAAACTAAATATAAACAAGACTCTGGTAACCAGTTAGAATGAACAGAAGCAGCAGATTACAGAAATCAAGGTCGAAAAATAAATGCACATATGTACTGATTGAATATGGTAAAGAAATTATGGTGGTAAGTATTCTGAAACATATTACAATATCCACATAACTCCACACATTCATTCACACATTGTCATAATTAACACGGGAATGTCTTACCCTTCAGTGTCCATAGATCTCTGTCCACTGATTTCATCAAGGACACTTACTTTCTTCACCTGCCTTTGGAAACCGTCTTCCTCACGTTCTTTCAGAGATCCCGATGCAGCATGGTGGTCTTGCATTTTCTTTTTACCCTCTATAAACATAAAACATCTGGCTTTGTGTGTGCACATGTGCACTCAAGAGCTTGGCTGTGCTGGGGAGTGGAGAAAGGAGAGAATTCTGAAGGCAGGAATCCCCTTTTTACCTTCCCAGTGCAAATTCATTGCTATTACAGGCATGTTTCATTTTATTGCCCTCCCTGGTAATGCATATTTTTAAACAATTGAAGATTTGTAACAACCCTGAGTACAGCAATTCCATTGGTGACATTTTTTTCTGGCAGCATTTGCTCATTTCTTATCTCTGTGTCACATTTGTGTAGTTTCTGAAATATTTGGTTCTTTATCATTTTAATTAAAACAGGCATGATATTCCTTTAAGGCAAAGCCTAATCCAGCGGAAGTCCCTATTTCTCAGCAATTCTATAACCCTGAGAGAGGTGAAGAGGCTTCAGAATAAAAGTGTGAAGCCAGCAGGGGTTGGCCCATGAAGTTTAAGGCAAGATTCCATCTCCACTGCATACCTGTGCAAGGTAAGGCGGGAAGAGCTGACCCAGAGGCTGCTGCAAGTGCTCCAGGAGATGAAGCTAAGGCAGCTAATGAAGGTGGCTGCACTAAACAACAGGTTTTCAATGCAGAGAACTGCAAGGGGAGGCCACCCAGCACCATCACAGCTGGAGAGAAGTCAGCGCCTGGCATCAAGGCTTCAATGGACAGGCTGATTTTCCCGTTAGCGGCTAACGAAGCCAATATTCATTTAACATTATGAAAATCCTATGTCCCATGAGAATCAAGTGAAATCTACTCTGTGCTCTATAAATAGAACAAAGCCTGAATGACAGCACATCTATTTACAACATGAATATTTTAGCCCATTGTTGAGACCTACTGCTCAGAAAACAAAACAAAACACACAAAAAAAATTCTTTCAAAATATTACTGCTCATGGACAATGCACAAGTCATCCAGGAGCTCTGATGGAGATGCATGAGATGAATGCTGTTTCCATGCTTAACACGACATCTATTCTGCAGCCCATGAATCAGGAGTAATTATGACTTTCAAGTCTTATTATTTAAGAAATACATTTTGGAAGGCTTTAGCTGCCATAGACAGTGACACCAATGATGGGTCTGGGCAAATGAATGGAAAATTTTCTGGAAAGGATTCACCATTTTACATGCCATTAAGAACATTCGTGATTCATGGGAAGAAGTCAAAATATCAACATGAACTGGGGTTTGGAAGGAATTGATTCCAATCCTGATGTGTAACTTTGAAGGGCTCAAGAATTCAGTGCAGGAAGGAGCTGCAGATGTGCTGAAAATAGCAGGAGAACTAGAGTTACAAGTGGAGCCTGAAGATATGACTGATTGGCTGCAACCTCATGATAAAATGTGCATGAATGAGGAGCTGCTTCTTATGGACAAGCAAAGAAATTGGTTTCTTGAGATGGAATCAACTGGTGAAGATGCTGTGAAGAAGGTTGAAATAACAAAGGACTTAGAAGAGCGTATGAACTTAGCTGATAAATTACCACAGGGTTTGAGAGGACTGACTCCAATTTGGAAAGAATTTCTACTGTGTGTAAAATGTGTCAAATTGCCTGTGACAGAGGACTTGTTCCTGAAAGGAAGAGAGAATCCTGTCACAAACTTCATTGTGGTCTTATGTTAAGAAATTGCAAAAGCCACACCGATCTTCAGCAACTGCCACAATGACCAGTCAGCAGCCACCAATGTTAATTCAAGGCCATCCACCAAAATGACTGTAACTCAATAAAAAAAAAAGTTAAAAAAATACCATCCACCAACAAAAAGATTAAACCTCACTAAAGGCTCCAATGATGGCTAGCCGTTTTTAGTAATAAAGAGTATTTTCATTAAGTTATGAACATTGGGGTTTTTAGACACAGTGGTATTGCTCACTTAATAGACTACAGTATAGTGTAAACTTAACTGTTCTTTGCACTGGAAAACCAAAAAAAAAAAAACCCCAAAAAATAAGTTATTTAACTCTCTTTATTATATTTATTTTATTCTAGGGGTCTAGAACTGAAGCCACAACATCTCCCAGGAATCCTGTATGTAAGGTTTTCTTCCCAACAAGCAACATACCTTCCAGGCTGCAGTCCCCTGTTGTCACAGCTCGCTGCATCGAATCCTCAGATCTGGTCTTTGAAACACCTGGCTGTAAGATAGATATGAGAAGACATTCAAGAAGTACTGATCCACAGCAATGTGCACCTACTTAACATGAGAGGAATCATACGCTTGGAATCAGCTAAGATGGGCCACCTGCTTTCCGTGCGTTACAGCACAATTAAACACTGACACAGTGATGCTCGGTTCTCTGAGGTAAGCATCTCTGGGGGTGAGTAACAATCCTTACTCTCTTCTTGATGCTGAGCTGAACGTCCTCCTGCACATGCATTTCTTCAGATTTCACTGTGGCTTCACAGACATGAGATTTATTAAGAGCAATTTCAACTTAAAACATTCTCATTGGTGACTAAATTCCCAAGAAAAATAATTTGAGTAGATATCAACATTTAATCTTCTAAGACATGAGATTGTTGTTCCTTGTGAAAGCTAATGTGTACAGTGGAAATCCTGCTACAACTGGAGGCATTTACCTCAAATTCCTGAAGTGTTCATTGAAACAGCACCTTTCAAATTCTCTGGAGATGTTCCTTTTTCCAGTATCTTCACACAGGACAGAAATAAAGTATGTACTAAGATTTCAATGAAAACTCAGGGTGATATGTTTAAAAAGTGTAATTTTTTTTCCAGAAACAAAGTATTTTGTTAACTGCAAAACAAACCATAGAAAATAAATATATTAGCCATGGTACATGTCCAAAGACTTTGGTGAGCATTCTCTCCAGAAGATATTAAGGCAGTGAAATGATTCTGAACATACAAATTTTATAAAGAAAGGAAAGCAAGTGTTATATGTTCCCTTACATATGCTTGAAAGCATCTGAGACTTTCCCTGAATTTCGGTTTGGGGCTGAAGACAGTGCTCCATTTGAGAGTTTACAGCAGACAGGGCCTCTTCCTTCAAGTTCTAGCAACGGGCATCCTAGCAGCTCATTCTGACCCTTTGCATCTTGCATTTCCTTCTTCAGCTGGTCCTCTTCCACTGCCAGCCGGCCAATCTCTTCCAGAAAGTCTTGGTTTGTTCTGATGGGCAGTTGCTTCTCTTCAACCCTTTTGGAATCCTGTCCCTTCTCAGCCAGTACCCACAACTACGCCTAATTTTCCTGTGATGGCAGCTGATACAGGCTGGGCCCAGGACAAATGTCAAGCCCATAAAGAAATGTGGAAAAAAGACCTCCAGGCACAGATTTTTCCTCACCTCCACAGGCTTCCTCCTCCCTGGACAATGGAGTTCAAGACTGGACGACAAGAGGAAGCAAGGGTGGGAAACTGCTCATGTCAAAGAGCTCACAAATGAGTGTTGCTGGTGAAATATAAACAAAGTTTACCCAAATTCACATGGAAAATTCTCTGTTTAACATCAACAGGGCAAGGAACTGTGCACCTAGTCTAGTAACTTCCTTATCCTCTCAGGTATTTCCTGACATCTTCTGTGTATCTTGGAGGGCAGTGTGAGTGGTGAGAAAACTCTCTAGGTTGTGAAAATAAGACATATTTCCTAGTCTCTAAAATAGAAAAAGTCACAGAGGTTTTAGTCCATGAAATTCTGGGTCATTGTTCACAGGGAATTTCCGCTCCTGGGCTCTCACACTCTGTTGTGGTCAAAAGCAGGAGGAGCAGGTGCACGCAGCTCGCCCAGGGCACAAAAAGCCTCAGAAGCCCGGCTATGGTCAAAGTGGCAGCTCTTACCAGGTGTGGGCTCTTGGCGTTCTGGTCCCTCACAGCCTGCAGCTTAGCTCGAACAATCTGAATGATGTCATTCAAATTTTCATTCACCTTCTCAATGGCTTTCAAGCTCTCATTCAATGAAACATTGAATTAGTAACAATTACTCATTACTTTCATTTCTACTTTCAGAATGTAATCTAACAAGAGGTTCGTACCTTAAACTTCAGTGCTTTCTCAGAGGGCAGCTTCTTTTGCCTGATGGCCTCCTCTAAGCATTTCTTTGCGTTGTTGGTCTATGCAAAAATGTAATGAAGGAAACAGAATTACAAATACTAATTACACTGCTAGCTGAACCTATCTTGTGTGTGACCCCTTCCACTAATACAGAAAGTGGTGCTTTACATCTACAACACTTGCTTTGTTTATTTTTTTACTGATATATAGTCAGTTACAATGTGTCAATTTTCTGGTGTACAGCATGTTTCAGTTACATATATATATACACCTATGTTTGTCTTCACATTCTTTTTCATTATAGATTACAAGATATCAAGTAGAGTTCCCTGTGCTCTACAGAAGAAATTTGTTATTTTTTTTTTGTTTGTTTGTTTTTTTTATCTAGGACACATGCTTTGAACCTAGACCTCTTATGGAACACATGGAACAGGACAGTAGGATGAAGGAAAAGAGAGCCAAATAACTGAACTGCCAGAGTGGGGAGGATCTGAAGGTAAAATCACACAAAAAAAAAAAAAAGCAAAAGGACAAGGATACCTTCTGCACCCAAGCAGATATATTTTCTGCAAGTTCTCTGTTTTCATTCTCCAAATTCTTGCTCTGCTCAGTCATCTGCTTTAAAGTAACTAAAAGGAGATGAAGCAATTTCTCATATTGGCAAGAAAACCCAGTAGAATAGAATTATCATGATTTATTAGCAGTAGAGACATATCTGGCTGGCACTATGAGTATAATTAACCTTTTAGCTTTTCTACTGTGCCTAAAGGAAGCAAATCTTAGTGGCATTCTAAATGTGAGATCATTGAGATTCCTAGTTTAATTTTTTTCAAAGATGCAGAAACACAATAAAAAGTCTTCCCCTAAATTCTCTCCCAGCTATAAGCACCATTCTTAGAAAATTCAATCATTCAAATACTTCTGACATCACCAGAGATGAAAAAGAAAAACCAAGCATCCTGTCCCCTTAACATTCTCTCCTCCAATTACTAAGGTAAGTAAACATGCCCCTGCTTAAAAAAATAGAACCCTTATCCCACGCAGGTTCACCCCACAGCCAGGCCCTATCTGCAACACCACAGAAGGCAAGTTCAAAACGTTGCCTGACTGGGCCTGCACTGGCCTCCAGTGTCTTCCTGCTGCCTGGAAGATCGTCTTTCATGAAAATCATGTTGGGGGCCCTGAAGGACAAGGTAGCTGGAATTAAACACTTTGGTACCATGTGGGCTTCCCCACCTAGTCACTGGAGGACCTGGATAACACACAGGCCCTAAATGACAAGCTTTTCTATCGCCAGGATGAGAATGTTACCATCACTGCTTCAGGAAAGCAGCACATGTAAAACAGCCAGTCACAGGCGACTCCATGTGTGAAGCTCTAGAACGCAGCCCTCAGAACCAGACTCCTCTCTCAGGCATCTAAGTCCCTCATCTGACCACACAGTGCACACGCGTCTTCTGTCTGCCCAGTGGTGATGCTCTGATGCTGAGATCCCTCTTCTCAGCACCAGGCCTTCTGCATCAACTGTCACCAACAGCAGCCCTTGAGGGCCTACTGAGTGGCGGGCAGCCACCCTGCACATCACGCACAGCCCCACTCGGTCAGCAGAGTGTGAAGCCTGCATAGAAAGCATCATCCTCAGGCTGAATCACTTCCATTAAGTCCCCACTGACATGAATGGCTCCTTTCACTTATGAGTCACAGCCCATGGATGCCCCTCTGCTGTGACACACACCGCCTGGCTACATCTGCATCCCTCCCTAAGCCTGGAGAGTCCTGACAGGCTCAAGTAGTGTTTCAGCATCTTTACTTTTCACCAAGAGCCAGCTCATATTAGGGACACACTCCGAACATTAGACTCTTCTCATCACCTGCTTCCTCAAGTTTGCTATGCGAAATTAAACTCATCCTAGTCTCCCTACTCCTGTGACCCTCCTGGCCTCTTAGCTCAATAGATGTCAACTTCCTCTACGATGTCATTTAGACACCATTGCAGGAGTAAAATTTTCAAGAGTTGAGAAGTCAGTTAGACATCAGAAGTCATTGCGTTTACTCTTAGTTGAATTAAAATCCACATCAAATCCTGGTATTGAGAAAATATTACAAAGGAAACTAAACCCTAATACCTTACCTTGACACACTGGAGGCTTTACCTAGGAGAGGAAGAAACATTAAATTTGAAGTCAAAACATATAATTAGTAAATCTATAATTTCTATTATACTATCAAAACAGTAATCCATTGAAATCACAATTATCACTTTGGTACAGCATAATAATTAATATGATTAAAAATCAGGAAAAATCAGAATTTCCTACTTAAGGCATGATCTTTCACTCACCATTTCTGATAGCACAATGGTAAATAACTTATTTTAGAACAAAAGATCTGCTTACATTCTATTAAATAAACATCACTCTATTCAATTTTCATAACGCATATTCACATTTAACAACACAACTATATTATTTTCATGATATGTTGTTGTAATGCACCATTTATCTAATTTTTTTTGTCAAACCAAACATCCACACTTAAGTCCAGAACCTGGATAGTTGTGTAACCTTCAAAAGAGAGAGAGAGACAGAGAGGAGGAAACTAAAAGAAAAATAAAGGCAAAATCTTTATACTAAGATTAAGATGCACCCCTTTCATTCAATGAAAGGTTTTCTGAAATCTTATACAGAGTTGACTGTTGAATTGATAAGCAATTGTAACATATGAGGTCGTAAGATTTGTCAAGACCACTAAAAACAAACGGACATCAGATGAGACATCAGACGAGAATGAAAGTGAGTAATGGCTGTAGTGAAACCACACACAGCAGCAGGATGGACAGCGACCATTTTCAAGAAGCGAACGTGCTTCTTGACTCAGATACAAGTCATCGTATGAAGAGTAATAGTCCAGAAAAACCCAGGCAAGACTCCACTGTAATACCATGTAAAGACCCATTTCCCTGACCCTTAACACATATTTCTTCATTCAAAACTTTAAGTGATGATCAGAGACTGAGGCCAGCCCCTAACCTTGCCAAGATATTGAAGAATCATCACAGTGTCGAAGATCCAGTGGCAATAATGTGGCAATAGAAGAATGCATCCATGGAGGGCAAACAGAAAACCACAGATGTTCCCTTAACTTCACACTTGCTCAGGAACACTGAGCTTCCCTGTCCCCTGTCACCCAACACACAGGCAGGGGCAGGTGGAGAGATAGATGGACTCGCCAAATACTTAACCTTCCTGTTTTGTTATTGAAGAGAAGAGTTTATAAATTGCCATTGTCTCATTGAGAATATACTGTTGTCTTGCTCAATGAGTTCTTTCTATAAAGATTTTGCAACAAATTTCCATTTCAAAACTAATTTGTGTTCAAGTTAATAATCTAAAAGGAAACAAAGAAAAGACTCCTGGATTCTGGCCCAGGCAGGCAAATAAAATGTCCAGTGACTATAAAAATTCCTATTAGGTGTGATTAAAAGGACACTGTCAGGTACTTTAGTAATACTTACAGCTAGGACGGTCCTCCAGACGAACAAGAGAAAAATAGAAACTCCCCAGGAGGCAGCAAGAAGAATAAGCTTCCACAGAAGTTCATAAACATCAGACACAGGATGGAAAAGGAGAATCAGAGTGTCGAGGATCTGAAAAGATATTAGATATAATGAGGAACCTCAAAGACATTCCCAGTGTATATGTCACAGAGAATCATCTTTAGAAACCCTCAACCACATCCTCAGATAGCTCCACAGAGAGGCGAGAAGGGACACTTGAGTTCAAAGGAGCTCTTGGGAGTGTGGGCATGTTTACTGCCTTGATTTGGTAATAGTTTCACTGCTGCACACATACGTCAAATATCTGATACACAAAATGTTAGAGATTTGACTTTGCTGACAGGCACATTGAAAATATTTTTAAAATAGTTAACAGAACTTAACTTATGAATGTAGAAGCCAACTTGAAATTGAAAATAAGCAAACACAAACCTACAGGGCATGGGACACCTCCATCTTCTATTGTATGTTCATGAAGTACCTGGACAAACCCCTATGAAATGTCTCCAAAAATACACCCAACATGTATGGGGAAAGAGCAATGAAGGTATGTGTTAAAATACAGAGAGATGTACAGAGATGTATTTCTACATTTATAGACTGGACATGAGTGAGAAAGCAGACCAGCTCTTAGAATAATGTCAAAATTACTATTCCAGCAAAAATTAATGATATATTTTAGCCCAACTATCTAAAAATCATGGAGGTTTTCTTCAATATTCACTTTGGTTCTGAACCAGAGCATGTAATGTCAGACTTCTGAAATAAATAGGGATTTGTATAATAGAGTTTTAATCATATTATACAAGATTACACAAAGAATGAAGTTACATAAAAAGAGAACTCAAAATAATCAGTAAAAATAATTTACATGCATATTTCACAGTACTGCACCTACGTCCATTAACAGCCACCAAGAAAATTAATTTGTATTTCTGGAATGTTCAGTCACCAAAACAAAAGCCAAACACATAGTTTTGTAAAAACTAGATTTATAAGTATTATAGGAGGGAATAAATGCACAATGTAATTTGTACTTTATCTAGACACCAAGTTTCAGTCTTGTGCAAATAAAACCCCTCT
Source organism: Camelus bactrianus (assembly GCF_048773025.1). NCBI lineage: Eukaryota > Metazoa > Chordata > Mammalia > Artiodactyla > Camelidae > Camelus > Camelus bactrianus. The sequence goes on along the minus strand of NC_133561.1, from coordinate 41,900,848 downwards.
AGAAAGCAGCCTCTGAAATCAGTAACACTGTCATTGTCAGCTCTCACAGTTGGGGTCAGTAAAATGTGTGCTGGTGGAAAACATGCACTGTCTTTGCATAGCTGCCATCTGAGAGAGCAGTGGATCTCAGCACAAAGGAGAGACATGCAGATAAAAGGCACAAAAACAAACACCATCTAGTCGCTAACTGGTAAAACCCCCTCCACCATGGGCATGCTTGTTACACACGGCACTGTCTGAGTGCTGACGTCAGCAGCTGCCTCCTACCTAAAGTCTATCCATCAGGGCCGATGGACTCAGGTTCTGTCAGCGGCCATGAGCAACGGTGGAGAAGGACAAGTTAGTTTATCCAAATGCTCAAAGATGTGGTAGGGAAAGAGGGCTGACTAACCTGTGAGAACTCAGCCTCATTCCCTTTGAGGGAAAAAATCCCAACAAAGATGACCTAGAAACGCCCTCCTTAGTAGGCTCAAAAGAAACAGAACAGACTCTTCTTTGGGTGGAGTGTTCATGTGGCATTGATTCTGCTTCAGTGCAAAGATTGTTCCTGACACTCAGTTTTTCCAGGTCCGTAAGAATCTGGTGGAAGCGTATCAGAACAAACCACTTAAATCCATGAGGTGTTCTCAGTCTTTCTTTTTTAGGGTGTGGAGGTGATTTATCCTGACACACTAAAAATTTCACAGCATGTATCTGAATTTTCTTTATATTTAGACAATTCTAAAGACATGAAGGACACTTTCTGCTTTGGGGAAATCAACATTCTTCACAAGGACACGTCACTAAAAAAAAAGACAACTCGTCCACCTCCTGGTCACATCCCTCCTGAGCATTTCCTCATTGTAAACATCACAGGAGGTTGCAGCCACTGATTTTCACATCAGCTCGGCTCTCAGGGCTCCCCCATCAACCTAGCTGGACACAGAGTCCCTGGGGGCAGCCTCCAAGATAAAAAGGAAAGGGATAACTAAGAATTTGCTAGAAGTCCAATAAAAATAAAAGCAAAAATAAACAAATGGAACCTAATTAAACTTGGAAGCTTTTGCATAGCAATGGAAACCATAAGCAAAACAAAAAGACAACCTACAGAATGGGAGAAAATTTTTGCAAAACATGAAACTGACAAGGGCTTAATCGCCAGAATATAGAAACAAATCATACAACTAAATAAGAAAAAAAAAAAAAAACTCAATCCAAAAATGGGCAGAAGGCCTAAACAAGCAATTGTCCAGTGAAGACATACAAACGGCTAACAGGCACATGAAAAAGTGCTCATTATCACTGATTATCAGAGAATTGCAAATCAAAACTACAATGAGGTATCACCTCACACAATTCAGAATGGCCATCATTCAAAAGTCCACAAATGACAAATGTTGGAGAGGCTGTGGAGAAAAGGGAACTGTCCTACACCGCTGGTGGGAATGCAGGTTGGTGCAGCCACTGTGCAAAAGTTTATAGATTCCTCAAAAGACTAAGAATAGACTTACCATATGACCTAATAATCCCACTCCTGGGCATATGTCCAGAAGGAACCCTACTTCAAAAATACACCTGCACCCCAATGTTCATAGCAGCACTATTTACAATAGCCAAGACATGGAAACAGCCTAAATGTCCATCAACAGATGACTGGATAAAGAAGAGGTGGTATATTTATACAATGAAATACTATTTGGCCATAAAAAACCAATATGCCATTTGCAGCAACATGGATGTCCCTAGAGAATGTCATTCTAAGTGAAGTAAGCCAAAAAGAGAAAGAAAAATACCATATGAGTTTGCTCACATGTGGAATCCAAAAAAAATAAATAAAAAAGAGCATAAATACAAAACAGAAACAGACTCACAGACATAGAATACAAACTTGCTGTTGCCAAGGGGCTGAGGGGTGGGAAGGGACAGATTGGGAGTTTGAAATTTGTAGATACTGACAGGCATATGCAGAATAGATAATCAAGATTATACTGTATATCACAGGGAAATATATACAAGATCTTATGCTAGTTCACAGAGAAAAAAATTCTGACAATGAAAATATGTATGTTCATATATAACTGAAAAACTGTGCTCTACACTAGAATTTGACACACTATTGTAAAATGACTATAACTCAATAAAAATGTAAAAAAAAAAGCTGTGATATATTTTACACAATAGACTACTACTGAGCCATAAAAATGATAAAATGATGCCATTTGCAGCAACAGGGAATGGATGGACCTGGAGAATGTCATTCTAAGTGAAGTAGTCATAAAGGAAAAGAAAAATACCATATGATATCACTTATATTTGGAATCAAAAAAAAAAAAAGACAAACTTATTTACAAAACAGAAACAGACTTAGAGCATAGAAAACAAACTTATGGTTACCAGAGGGAAAGGGAGTGGGAAGGGAAAAATTGGAAGTTTGAGATTCATGAATACTAATCTCTATAAAGTAGACAACAACTAGTTTACACTGTACAGCACAGGGAACTCTATTTAATATCTTGTAGTAATTTATGTTAAAAAAACTATATGAAAATGAATATATGTATTTTCCTATATGACTGAAGCATTCTGTTGTACATGAGAAATGGACAACATGGTAAACTGACTATACTTCAATAAAAATATTTTAAAATTTATAGGGCTATTGAATATTTTTGTTACATTAAAATTTCTGAAAAGAATACACTTCAAAGAAAAAACAAAGTTGTTGTAAGTTAACAAACCAGAAAGCACAGAGCAGAGATGACATTTCCCTGTTTAACAGACCAGCACCAACCCAGTGCTGAGACCCCACTGCTCCCAGGACTGCCAGACGTCACCACCAGGAAGGGTGTACACACAGGAGAGCACACCACACAGGGACAGAACCGGAACACGCACAACTTGAAGCAGGATCCTGACAAGCTTTCCGGGAGCCAGTCTCACTATGACTTCTAGTAAATAGGAGTTTCTCGCTTTTTAAAAAACTGCTTTACTGAGATATAATTCACCCACTCCCCCATTTTAGGCATACAACTCAATGGCTTTTAGGATGTTCACACTTCCTTCTTTGATGCAATAAAGTAACTAATTCAGGTTTCATCCTGTCAACCTGCTGTTTGGTCCAAGAGGTCCTGATAGGACTCAGATCTTGAGGACGCCGGTGGCCAGAGCCACTCTAGGCTGGTCAAGAAACCTGTCCTGAGAGCCTCGGGCTTCACCAACGATGCATTCCCATCAAGGACCCTATGAGAATGTATCTATTTAACCACAGTGTGAAAGAGCCCAGGAAAAAGGAGGACACCTGATGCCCGATGTTTACTCACAGTTGTATATTCATATCCAGTACAACCCAGCACGTGGGACCAGAACATCCCCATCACCTACATGTCCTGGTCCTCTCAGGTGGGGAGGGGACAGGGGAGGGGAGGGGAGGGTTGGGGAGGGGAGGGGAGGGGAGGGTTGGGGAGGGGAGGGGAGTGGTGGGGGATGGGGTGGGGAGGGAGTGTGACAGGAAGAGGGGTTGGGCACTTGGGAGGAGAAGGGGGTCACAGAAAGGATGAGGGCCAATCAAGCTCTTGAGGGGAGGAAGGAGGGTTCAGTCAGGTCAGGAGGTCAGCAGGTCAGGAAAACAAACAGCAGGCAAGTGGACTCTCAGGAGCAGCTGGAGGGGACCAGACGCCTCCCTCCAAGCCTACTCCTGTCTGAACGCTGCCTTAGCAAGGCCCCATGCTTTATGTCCTCTCTCGACCAATCTCCTGCCTTTGCCCCTGTGACCTCACAGTGGACATTCTGGGTGACGTCACTTTTACAATGTGCCCCGCCTAACTGATCCCCCACCACCAACTGCCATCTAACCCTGGGTCCTCTCTGCAAACTTTTTTGACCTTATGCTTTCTGGTCCTGCCCAACTGATGTCCCCTGCCCCCTACTTCTTGGGTGCTCCCTCCTCCTTTTCCAAATTCCCAGGATTTCCCTTGGGAAGTGGCTGAAAAACATATTAGGTAGACAATGACAGAACCAGGAGGGATCAAATATACAGGCAAGGTGGGTGGTCCTCTCTCCCCTTCGCTCAGCACTGCACACAAAATGCAAAGAGAACGTCCACAAGACGGAGATCTTAACAGCACACCATCTTAATCACATTGCCACACCCATGTGGCTGTCCTTATCTGTAGTACACTTGTAGGTGACACATTAATTTTAAGTATGAATGTCACATGCATAAAAATAAGCCCTATGGTTTTTGCCAAAAATATATAAAATTATAAAAAATAATTATATATTGTCACACCCCCTACACTGCCCTTGGGTGATTCACTTACACACAGGTTCAAGGAGGCAGGAACTACCTGGGTGGGACAGAAGCAAAGTTGTGCTTTGGGGCAGTACTGGCTGTGAGGGGGCCTGAGAAAATCTTTTGGGGTGGTGGGAAGACTTGGTGTCTAGATATGGGGGTGGTTGTGTTCACTCAATCAAGAAATACTGAGCACATGGGGCCTGCCAGTCTCAGGAGTCAGAGAGACCCTCCTGCCCTGTGGGGAGTTGACCCCGACTGCTCACAGGCCCAGTGGGGCTGCGTTTCCAACCACACTGCTGGGCCTTCCTGCTCCTACAGCTGGGCTTCAGGTGCTGTGCTGGCTCCAGGATCCCCTGGCCTGGAGGGACTGAGTCCCATCCAGGGTGAGCAGGCTTCAGGGATCCTGGGTCTCCTCCTACTGTCAATCAGAATTCCTTCCAACCCTCAGGAATCGGGACACCCTGTAAATCACCAATTAGCATCAGGTCAAAGGTATTGAGGTCTCACACTAAGCAATAAACTGTGCCAACTGACCAAATTCAAAGTGCAGTGTTCCAACTACACAACATTCTCAATAACCCATTTTATGGATGAGAAGACAGAGGGGGTGTGAATCACCTAAGTGTCTCAGGGCGGTGAGTGCTGTAACTTTACCCTGAACTAAGATCTACCTTGGAAAGCGATTCCACCTGGAGCCCATCCTGTGACCTGCTCCCTGAAGTTCTGAGGAAGACCGTTGGCTTTTCCTTGGGAAATTCCTCTTGCAATGACATTAAGTCATGCATCAGTCAGGACAAACGGTGAGGATGTGTTCATTAGGGATCCTGACTCTTAACGGCAAGTCAACTTTGTCTCAGGAAATGGGTCTTCTATTACCATTAATTCGGGCACCAAGGTAAATAAGAGTAACAACATAAAATCCATCATACATATAAGTACTTTTAATTTAAATTATAAATAACTTTATGAACTATAAATGGATGCATTGCATTGGTCCATGACAAACAGGACATTATGTACATTCATTACAAAGAAGTGCTGTCATGGGTGGGGATGTGGTGACAAGAGCAGGGTCATTTTTAGCAGGGAAGGATGTCCTACATCTCTCAGTACAGGGTGGGTAAGTTCACAGTGCTTCTCCCCACGACCAAACTCTCACCAAACACACACACACACACACACACACACACACACACACACACACACAGGCAAATGTACATAGATCCTAAAATGACCATCTACCTTCTGATCAGAAAAAAGATAAAGATATGTGCTCACATCACCTAACAACACACTGACCACACACACAGTTCCCATAATAACTTCTTAATACTTCAGTTCTATGAGCCTCTGAAGTTCCCCTCACTTGCGCTCACCATCATCTAACAGAAAGAAGTCATAAACAATTCTTCAAGTTTGATTCATTACAGTTCCTCTAAGAACTTATATTATTGCAAGTGTCAGAAGAATATAAAATTCAATTTCAGATGGAGTTTTTGGCTCAGTAGTTTTCATGGTTAAAAGTTTCCACTGACTACACAAAATTATTGGCTCTACTTTTCTCGTTCTGTGCTTCCTGTCCCAACTAAAATTTCCCTATACATCTCGTTATTTTGGATTTCAGTCAGTGGCCTGATAGTGCATTTTGTAGATAGTTTGATTGTTCCTACAGATCTCTATCTATTGATGAGCATTTTATTCTTTTAGTATTAAATAGAACAAATAACTTCCAGTCTACAGCTTTTCCTGTAACTGGAGAAACAATAAAGCTTATACCGACATCACTCACCACTACACTACCAGACTCACAGCTTGTCCTGACTGCACTCTGACCTCCTCTAGTCTGTGTCCAGAAAAATCAAGCCCACACACTTGTGGATGTGACTCTATAGGGCCAGCACGCCCACCTTCTCCATTTACTTACTCTCAGTCTTCACTACTTTCCTATATTTGACCTAGAAGTTGCCCTCCTCCTACCCCTACCCTGAGCATTTCAGAAGAGTAACCTAAAAATTAAACTCTTCATGGCACAAACTGTAATCACATTACTAGTAGCCATAAAGTTAGCCTATGAATGAATTTAAAAGGATTAGAATGAATGTATGATAATTACTTTAAACAAAAACATTTTGACTAATAAAACTGTAATTAACTTCATAATTATCAAATGGCATTAGTCTATTTTACTATCCTTTTTGCATTTACAGTACCCTATATGGATACTAATATATAAATCACACTTAACATCCCCAATTACTATGCTTAGATGGCACAATATCATCATTTTTCATTACAGCCGCTGTCACCACGCTCAGCACCCTTTCTACGTGAGCTGGCATAACTCCTGCCATCAGTGCTCCCCGCCTGTGTGGCCGCACCGGGGCCGTCACTAACAGCTGTGGGATCCAGCGACTGCGGTACTGATTGTGTCCAAAATCTTAACCTTCTTCAAGACTAAAACTCATTATTCCAAACATTATAGTAATACAATTAACACGATTACCAAAATTATATCCTCTGGATTAACACTAAACCTTATGGCCTAGTAACCAGCCTTATCAGCTTATTGCTCCTGAATCAACTGACACAGCCTCCACTTTTCACTAGCCTCCTTTCTGTTACTGCCTCCACTTGCATCAACAATGTCTCTTCTTCCACCAGCATACACAGCCAGCCGATTTCATCCATCCCAGCAATCATTAACCCCCAAAACTGTGTCATCACAAGTACCCTTACTACAAACATCCTTAGACTTTCACACTTCACAACTGACCACATTCTATAGTTTAATCAAAACAAAATTAGTCAAAACCCTAATTATTTACTACCCACTGAGAAAATCAGACAAGATGATTAAATTCAGGACTCTGTTTCTTACTGTATGTACTCCTTGGATCATTTTCACTTGTCACTGCATTAATTTTTACCCAGAATCTTGTAGGTTCCTTACACTTTATAATAATTCAACACTAAACTCAGGCAGCATCCATTTCTTAATCTGGTGTTTCCCTATGACTGGCATGAGTAAGAGCATTTAGAGTAAGCAGACTCCTTTAGGACCTGCTCCTTTGGTTCCCAAGGGCTTAACTGGAGTTTGCATTCCTGGACCCAGAGCACCTGCAGTCATGCTGCTCACACGAGGCAGCTGGGCCACATCACACATTATAATATTCAATCCCTTGGAAAACCAGATGGCATATCCTGTCCTTATACTATCTTTACAAAGAATGATCATAACGAGCCCCATCTGTCTGTGCCAGACAGATGTACAGCCACTCCCGCAGGGCTCCCCACCAGCCACAGACAGTAGGAGCTGTGGGCATCCATGCTCAGACAGCATGATGTCACAGAGGTGCTCCAGCCCTGACAACAACCCACGCCTTATGTCCTGGTCTGAAGCACGTGTCAGGCACCCAGGCACGGGGTTCAGAACCAGGACGAGCAGTCCCCTCAGCTGGAGTGAAAACCAGCGAGCTTGCTGGGGCGCTGTAAGATGCGGAGCCACTGCTCTTGAACAGCCTGTGCAGAGGCCCGCTGACTCCCCGTCACGGCAGGGACACAGCAGGCTGAACACTGCCTGGGGCTCCGGCCGGCTGGCAGGGGTGGCTCAGGGGGACCCCCGGACTCCCCCAGGCTCCTGCTCCCTCCCTCCGTTTTCTGGTGCTGCTCCCCACTCAGGTGGAGGCCTCCAATGCCAGTGAGTGTGCACACCGTGGGAGAAAGTGGTGCTGGAGTGGGTGTGGCCCTGTCTCTAAAAAGACGGCCGGCAGTCACGGCCAGCTAGTGTCCCCGCACACACTCTGCAGGGAACAGCACCAGCACCAGGGCAGGGCCTGCCATCACCAGAACTCACTTTCCTGTGCACGCCTGACGGGGTGGGGCCAGCTCAGTGGTGCAGCCCCAATTTCTCTGGCCCCAATCCACCCTCTAGCCAAGGTGTGCACACTGGGGAAAAAGTAAAACCAGTAGAGAAGTGCTGCTGCAAGCCCTCAGGCCTCAGCCACATCCCAAACCAGAGACTGCCACCACACCCAGGAGAAACCCACTCCCACAGAGATCCTGCTCCAGCCCCACAGGACCCCGTGCCAACCCTGATAGGGCTGGAACAGTCACTGAGCAGAGGAGAAGCCTCTGCTTCAACCTGGAACTGGCTCCAGCCACTCTGACTCCAGCCCTGCCTCCCCCATTGCAGCGGCTGCCAGCACGTCCCGGGGGAAGAGGGCAGCCCAGGATCACTTCAGGTCCAGCTGTTCCCAACAAACCCACTGGGCACAGAAGACTGCACAGGAATGCTCTCACACAAGGACACCTTTCATTCTGGGGCAGGCAACTGTTTCACCTAATTTCACAGAAATACAGAAAGTTAAAATGAGAAGACACAAGAACACATTTTAAATGAAAGAATAACAAAATAACCGTAATGAAAAGAAACAAATATTTACCTGACAAAGAGGTCAAAGCAATAGCAACAAGAATGATAACTGAACTGGGAAAAAGAAGAGATGAGCACCGGGAGAACTGTCAAAAGAACTAGAATATATAAAAAAGACCAATCAGAGCAGAACTGCAAGTTGTACAGAAGATTAGGCAATGCAGATGATCCATTAGCAATCCGGAAGACAGAATGAAAAACACCCAATCAAAAAAGCAAGAAGAAAAGGCCTGCTACATGAGTTTAAAGCACTTCCGAGACAGCAGCAAGCATAGTAACACTCACATTACAGGAGTCCCTGCAGGGAGAGAGAAAAAGGCTGAGAAAACATTGGATAAAATTAAGGCTGAAAACTTCCCTAATCTGAAGAAAGAAACGAGTATCAAGGCATAGGAATCAGAGAGTCTCAAACAGGATCAGCTGAGACAGACTCACATCAAGACATACCATCATTCAAAAAGCAAAATTTAAAGACAATGATAGAATTCTAAAGGCAGCAAGGAAAAAGGAAAGTGTCACAGAAAAGGAAATCCCTCATGAGTCTTTCAGCTGTCTTTACTGCACATATTTTTTAAACTTCCATGTATGTACTGTTCATTGTCTCTAAGACTGTTTAGAGCTTTAGCTTTTTAAACTTATGTAGTTATTAAAGGAATAAAACCAAACACAATAAAAATTCAAAAAGATACACGCATCCCACTATTAACAGCAACACTATTTACAATTGCCAAGACATGAAAACATCCCAAGTACATATCAACAGATGAATGGATAAAGGAGATTCACCATATGTAGGTAATGGAATACAATTCACCCATAAGAGAGAAGTGTATTTTTCCTTTTTTGGCCTTCATTCATTTTTAACTTCAAAACCCAGAATTTTAGAACTGGCATAAACATTTCCATTGCATCAAAACCAACAAAATACCTAGAAATAAACTTAACCAAGGAGGTTACGTGTATTCTGAAAACTGTAAAACACTGATGAAGGAAATTGAGGATGATACAAAGAAATGGAAATATATCTTATGCTCTTGGGTTGGAAGCAACAACATTATCAAAATGGCCATCTACCCAAAGGAATCTACAGATCCAATGTAACCCCTGTCAACACCCATGGCATTTATCTTTTTCTTTTTTTTTTTTTTAGCTTTTTTTATTGATTTATAATCATTTTACAATGTGTCAAATTCCAGTGTTCAGCACAATTTTTCGGTCATTCATCGACATATACACACTCATTGTCACATTTTTTTCTCTGTGAGTTATCATAACATTTTGTGTATATTTCCCTGTGCTATACAGTGTAATCTTGTTTATCTATTCTACAATTTTGAAATCCCAGGCTATCCCTTCCCACCCTCCATCCCCCGGTAACCACAAGTCTGTATTCTCTGTCTCTGAGTCTATTTCTGTCCTTTATTTACGCTTTGTTTTTGTTTGTTTGTTTTTGTTTTTGTTTTTTAGATTCCACATATGAGCGATCTCATATGGTATTTTTCTTTCCCTTTCTGGCTTACTTCACTTAGAATGACATTCTCCAGGAGCATCCATGTTGCTGCAAATGGCATTATGTTGTCAGTTTTTATGGCTGAGTAGTATTCCATTGTATAAATATACCACCTCTTCTTTATCCAGTCACCTGTTGATGGACATTTAGGCTGTTTCCATGTTTTGGCTATTGTAAATAGCGCTGCTATGAATATTGGGGTGCAGGTGTCATCCTGAAGTAGATTTCCTTCTGGATACAAGCCCAGGAGTGGGATTCCTGGGTCATATGGTAAGTCTATTACTAGTCTTTTGATGAATCTCCACAATGTTTTCCATAGTGGCTGCACCAAACTGCATTCCCACCAGCAGTGTAGGAGGGTTCCCCTTTCTCCACAGCCTCTCCAGCATTTGTCATTTGTGGATTTTTGAATGACGGCCATTCTGACTGGTGTGAGGTGATACCTCATTGTAGTTTTGATTTGCATTTCTCTGATAATTAGTGATATTGAGCATTTTTTCATGTGCTTTTTGATCATTTGTATGTCTTCCTTGGAGAATTGCTTGTTTAGGTCTTCTGCCCATTTTTGGATTGGGTTGTTTATTTTTTTCTTATTGAGTCGTATGAGCTGCTTATATATTCTGGAGATCAAGCCTTTGTCGGTTTCACTTGCAAAAATTTTCTCCCATTCCGTAGGTTTTCTTCTTGTTTTACTTCTGGTTTCCTTTGCTGTGCAGAAGCTTGTAAGTTTCATTAGGTCCCATTTGTTTATTCTTGCTTTTATTTCTTCTAGGAGAAAATTTTTTACATGCATGTCAGATAATGTTTTGCCTATGTTTTCCTCAAGGAGGTTTATTGTATCTTGTCTTATGTTTAAGTCTTTAATCCATTTTGAGTTTATTTTTGTGTATGGTGTAAGGGAGTGTTCTAGCTTCATTGTTTTACATGCTGCTGTCCAGTTTTCCCAACACAATTTGCTGAAGAGAGTGTCTTTATTCCATTGTATATTCTTGCCTCCTTTCTCAAAGATGAGTTGACCAAAAGTTTGTGGGTTCATTTCTGGGCTATATGTCTGTTTTGGTACCAATAGCATGCTGTCTTGACTGTAGCTCTATAGTACTGTCTGAAGTCTGGGAGAGTTATTCCTCCAGCCTCTTTCTTTCTCTTCAGTAATGCTTTGGCAATTCTAGGTCTTTGATGGTTCCATATAAATTTTATTATGATTTGTTCTAGTTCGGTGAAATATGTCCTGGGTTATTGGATAGGGATTGCATTAAATCTGTAGATTACCTTGGGCAGTTTGACCATTTTAACAATATTGATACTTCCAATCCAAGAGCATGAAATATCTTTCAATTTTTTAAAGTCTTCTTTAATTTCCTTCATCAATGCTTTATAGTTTTCTGTGTATAATTCTTTCACCTCCTTGGATAGATTTATTCCCAGATATTTTATTACTTTGGGTGATATTTTAAAGGGGATTGTTTCTTTACTTTCTTCTTCTGTTGATTTATTGTTAGTGTAAAGAAATGCAACTGATTTTTGAACGTTAATTTTGTAAGCTGCTACCTTGCTGAATTCTTCATTCAGCTCTAGTAGCTTTTGTGTGGACCTTTTAGGGTTTTCTATATATAGTAACATGTCATCAGCATATAATGACACTTTTACCTCATCTTTTCCAATTTGGATCCCTTTTATTTCTTTCTCTTGCCTGACTGCTGTGGCTAGGACTTCCAGGCCTATGTTGTATAGGAGTGGTGATAGTGGGCATCCTTGTCCCAGATTTTAGTGGGAAGCTTTTGAGTTTTTCACCGTTGAGTACTATGCTGGCTGTAGGTTTGTCATATATAGCTTTTATTATGTTGAGATATGTTCCCTCTATACCCACTTTGGCGAGAGTTTTTATCATAAATGGGTGTTGAATTTTATCAAATGCTTTTTCTGCATCGATTGAGATGATCATGTGGTTTTTGTCCTTTCTCTTGTTGATGTGATGTATTACACTGATTGATTTGCATATGTTGAACCAGCCTTGTGTCCCTGGGATGAACCCCACTTGGTCATGATGTATAATCTTTTTTATGTGTTGTTGGATTCTATTTGCTAGAATTTTGGTGAGGATTTTGGCGTCTATGTTCATCATCATCAGTGATATTGGCCTATAATTCTCTTTTTTTTGTAGTGTCTTTGCCTGGTTTTGGTATCAGTGTGATGGTGGCTTCATAGAATGAGTTTGGGAGTATTCCCTCCTTTTCAATCGTCTGGAAGAGTTTGAGAAGGACTGGTATGAGTTCTTCTTTGTATGTTTGGTAGAATTCCCCGGTGAAGCCGTCCGGTCCTGGAGTTTTATTTGTAGGGAGGTTTTTAATTGCTATTTCTATTTCCTTTCTAGTGATCAGATTGTTCAAGTGTTCAGATTCTTCTTGATTCAGTTTTGGTGGACAGTATGTTTCCAGAAACTTGTCCATCTCCTCTAGGTTATCCAGTTTGGTTCCATATAGTTTTTCATAATATTCTTGTTTGATATTCTGTATTTCTATTTTGTTTGTTGTAATTTCTCCATTTTCCTTTCTTATTTTGCTAATTTGTGCTCTCTCTTTTTTCTTCTTTGTGAGTTTGGCCAGATGTTTGTTGATTTTATTTACTTTTTCAAAAAACCAGCTTTTGGTTTGGTTGATTTTTTCTATGGTCTTGTTAATCTCTATTGTATTTAATTCCCCTCTGATCTATATTATTTCCTTCCTTCTGCTGCTTTTTGGGGCTTTTTGTTCTTCTTTTTCTAATTCATTCAGGTGGTGGGTTAAATTGTTTATTTGAGACTGTTCTTCTTTTTTGAGGAAGGCCTGTATCGCTATAAAATTCCCTCTTAGCACTGCCTTTGCTGTGTCCCATAGGTTTTGAGTGGTTATGCTTTCATTATCATTTGTCTCAAGGTATTTTTTAATTTCAGCTTTGATTTCCTCATTGATCCATTGTTTTTTCAATAACATATTGTTTAATCTCCATGCTTTCCTTTTTTTCTCCTTTGTTTCTCTGTTGTTGATTTCCAGTTTCATGGCATTGTGGTCAGTAAAGATGCTTGAGATAATTTCTATCTTCTTAAAATTGTTGATGTTTCTTTTGTGCCCAAGTACATGATGAATCCTGGAAAATGTTCCATGTGCACTTGAAAAGAATGTATATCCTACTTTGGGGGGGTTTAATGCTCTGAAAATATCCACCAAATCTAGTTTTTCTATTGTAGTATTTAATTTCTCTGTTGCCTTGTTTATTTTCTTTCTGGAAGATCTGTCTAGTGATGTTAATGCAGTGTTAAAATCTCCAACTATGATTGTATTCCCATCAATATCCCCCTTTATCTCTGTTAGTAGTTCTTGTATGTACTTAGGTGCTCCTATATTGGGTGCATATATATTAACTAGTGTAATATCCTCATCTTGTATCATTCCTTTAATCATTATAAAATGTCCTTCTTTATCTTTATGGCCTTTGTTTTAAAGTCTATTTTGTCTGAAATCAGTACTGCAACACCTGCTTTTTTGGCTTTTCCATTTGCATGGAATATCTATTCCTTCCTTTCACTCTCAAACTATATGTGTCCTTCTCCCTAAAGTGGGTCTCTTGTATGCAGCATATTGAAGTTTCTTGCTTTATTATCCAGTCTGCCACTTTATGTCTTTTGACTGGAGCATTTAGTCCATTAACATTTATAGTAATTATTGATAGATGTGTGTTTATTGCCATTTTGAACTTATATTTGCAGTTGAATTGGTATATCCTCTTTTTTCCTTTCTTCTTCCTTTTGTGGTTTGGTAATTTTCCTTTGTATTATCATGGATTTTATTTAATTTTTGTGACTCCCTTGTAAATTTTTGGCTTGTGGTTACCCTTTTTTGTAAATCTATTAACCCATTACTATAACTGTATTTATTAAACTGATAGTAACATGATCTCAAACCCATCCTACTTTTAAAAAAAATTAAAAAAGAAAGAAAAATATATTCTATATTTCCCTGCCTCCCTCTCCCACTCTCAGTGATTTGTATGTCTTCTTTTATAATTTCGTGTTTACTTTATTTGTATTTCATGAGTTATCACCTTTCCAGTTGTGAGTTTCTCTTTTCTGCAGCATCCTGCTGCTTTTCTATTTAGAATAGCCCTTTCAATATTTCTTTTAGCATGGGTTTAATGTTGCTAAACTCCTGCATTTTTTTGTCTGTGAAACTATTTATTTCTCCTTCTATCCTAAAGGATAGCCTTGCTGGATAAAATATCCTAGGCTGAATCTTTTTTTTTTTTTTTTTCATTCAGGGCTTTGAATATATCTTGCCACTTCCTTCTGGCCTGTAGTGTTTGTGTAGAGAAATCAGCTGAGAGCCTTATGGGGGTTCCCATGTAACTTACTCTTTGCTTTCCTCTTGCTGCCTTTAGAATCCTTTCTTTATCCTTGACTCTGGCCATCTTGATTATGATATGTCTTGGTGTGGGTCTATTTGGGTTCTTCCTGTTTGGGACCCTCTGAGATTTCTGTACTTGGATATCTGATTCCTTCTTTAAGTTTGGGAAGTTTTCATTCATGATTTCTTCAAAAACCTTTTCAATCCCCTTTGATCTTTCTTCCCCTTCTGGGACCCCTATTATGCAAAGATTGGGATGCTTTATATTATCCCATAGGTCCCTTATGCTATTTTCAGTATTTTTTATTTGCTTATCTTGTAGTTCTTCTGAATGGGTGCTTTCTATCACCCTGTCTTCTAGACCACTAATTCATTCCTCTGCATTATCTAGTTGACTTTGCACAGCTATTAGATCATTCCTCATCTCTGTCAATGAGTTTACCCATTCTACTTGGCTCTTCTTTATAGCTTCAATTTCATTTTTGACACATTTTATATCTCTAAACACTATCTCTTTTAATTCCTTCAGCAATTTGATCACTCCTTTTTTGAAATTTTGATCTAGTAGGCTATCGATGTCTATTTCATTGATCTTTCTTTCAGGGGATTTCTCTTGTTCTTTTAATTGGGAAACGTTTCTCTGATTCATCTTGCTCATACCTCTCTGGCACTGTGGTTTATGGAGTATCAGTTGTCTATTATGGTCCTTAAGGTTTAATCTATCTAATGCCTATTTAGGAATAGATCATAGGAAAAAAAGAAAAAAAAAATAAGAGAGAGAGAGAAAGAATTTTAAAAGAAGGGAGAAAGAGGGTTTGAAAACATTGTATAACGAATAATAGAAGAGCGAGTTTAAGCAGAGTATTAATCGGGTGGAGACGTCCTTTTAAAACCTTAAAAAAAAGGGGGGGAGATGAATAGATGTATTTGAAACCTCTGTCTAATCAATAACAGGACATCAAAACCCAAGAGAAATAGAAATGTATTAAGAGGTAAAAATTAAGAGAGTAATAGAAAATAGAACAGGTAAAAACAGATTTAAAAAAAGAAGAAAAAAAGGGGGGTTGTCAGTGTTCTCCTGGAGTCTGTGTGCTTTTAATATGAAGTCTTTCTGTCTTCGTCCTGTTTTGGAAGCTCAGCTTGCTGTTTTCAGAGACCCTCCATTGGCGCCTTCTTCTGTGCTGCTCCCAGCACCTGTCGGCAAGCAGATCACTCCTCCTCCTAACACTGGGTCAGGTGCAGCTCTCTGCTGTGGGCGGGCGGGTTGCTGCCCCTCCGGATGCCGCAGTCAAATGTTGCAGACTGGCCGGGTAGGAGGGTGGGTCGTGCCCACTCCCAGGACCTCGGTCAGGGGCTGTGTTCCTGCCCGAAATGCATGGGGCCGCTCTCAGTCTACCTGCGCCTCCGCTGGTAGCTCCGCTGCTCTGTGCGGCTGCACGCTCTGCCCTGGTCGGCGCTTCGCAGGTGGGCTCGGGGAGGACAGAGGAACAGCCCTGTCCCTGCTCCGAGCCAGAACCCAGCTCCTTGTTTGTCTTTGTGGAGCAAGTTCTCTGAGGGACCAGAATGAAAGGATCCTATCTGCCCCGGGCTTTATGTAGGCCAGTCTCAGTCTGGCCTTTGAGGCTGCTAAGCCCTTCGGTGCGGATGCAGGTTCCCCCCCCCGCCCCCGCCTGGGTGCTAAGCGCCAGAGGATATGGCGATATGGCGGCTGTGCCTGAGCCCCGCCTCTCTTCCCCCGAAAACTTTCCAAAGGTTTTCAGAGATGGGGGTATGCACCCTTCCCCCGAGAGCACATCAACCTTGCTGTTTTATGGAGGGCCCAGGTTGTTCTGCCCTGTGCACCCACAGCCATGGCACGCAGCCCCTTGCGTTCCACCGGGGCTGCCTCCGTGCAGCCGCCCCCGTCCTCCGCCCGGCTTGTGCAGCCTGGCCCTGCCCGCCGCTGCCGGCCCGTCTCTGGCTGGGTGTCGAGGGGACGCTCTGTGCCCGTTTAACTTAGTTCTGTCAGTCAAGGGCTGCTCTGTACAGATCAGAGACTTGGAGGCTCCCCCTCCGTCCAGCTGGCCTCTCAGTTGGAGAGGGGAGACCCAGCGAGCGAGCGCCAGTCCTCCTTTGCCTCTCCCTCCCCACAGGACACGTCCCACGCTGTTTTGCCTTTTGTTCTTTCTTTTTTTCCTTTTCTCCTACCAGATTTTTGGCGTCTTTATCTTTTGAAGAGGGCAATGTTCTGTCGGAGTTCCGCAGGTTCTCTGGTTGGCTGAGTGGGTCCATAGATGTAGGTCTTGTTGTATGTGTGGGAGAGGGTGAGCCACGAGCGTCCCTGTACTCCGCCATCTTCTCCGTCCTCCATCTCTTATTTTATAATTTAAGTGAAATCTAACATTTACTCCTGTTTAATGAAGAATTTGGTAGGTCTTTGGTCCCAGTTCCTGGATGGCAACCCCTAAAGCCTTGAAATTTCCCAAGATAGGAGTTTCTTTTCTATTCATGGTGGACCCTTGGATGGCTTGTGTTCATGAGATGACTCAGGATTGGGATTGGCCAGCCAGAGACACCAACCATGTAATTAGAGGAGTGGTGCTTTGAGCTTTGTGACAAATGAGTGACCACCAGGAGAGGAATGGGCTCAATGGTTAGGGCTAAGGAAAGGTTTGAGTTACAGTTAGGGTTTGGGTTAGCCATGTCGGTAGTGACCCAATAAATCATGTCTTTGTAATAAAGCCTCCAGAAAAGATTGGGGCAATAAAGCTCAGAGCTCCTGTGAGCTTCCCGGTTGGTAACACTCTTGGAGGACTGTCACACTCAGATGCCATGAGGGCAAACCTGAGCCCTTCCCACTGGAGTGCTCTGTACAACAGCTCACCTGATGAGATCTAAGGGCTGCTTCTTGTCTATGCTTTGAGGAGGAGCCCATTCCCTGTACAGAAGGCCCGGTTTGCTGGGGCAGCTGAGGTCCTCTGATGGAGGCTGAAGTTGCACTGGGAAGCAGAAGCAAACAGGTGAGCATCACTGTCACCACGTTTTCACATGTTCTGTTGTTAAAATGTGGTGCTAACACTTCGTGGTCATTTGTAAATAAGGGGCCTTCACTTGCCAGGAGGGATGGAGGCACCATATACTTTTTCATAATTCTCACCCAGTATTAATACTAACCCCTTGAGGGTCATTTGCAATGGTGGGTGGAAAGGAACGCTTCGATGTTACAGTCCTGGGACCACCGTGGGTACCTGGTGAGAGCCTTGCAGATGCTTAATGTCCTACAAGCGGGCCAGTCTTCAAAAGCCAAAAAACTAGGCCACCCAAGTGCCCAAACTGCTACAGTGGAGGGACAGCTGATGGTGCAGCCCCCTCCTTGGACCCCCAGAGGAACCTGGACTCTGGCTGGTTAGGGGCAGGGTCAATTCTAAAACCCAGGCTTTTTTGTCCCCACAATTCAGTAGATATTCGGTGACAGCACATGGAATATAAACAACAAAGAAACTTGACATGATGTTATATATTTAGCTTACTCAAGAAACAAAATTTAAATCCAGTCATTCTCCTTCCCACCTGACCTACGTTCCTTTCTCGTGTACTAGAACCAGATTATTACCCATCCAGCCTTAGCATGGATCCTGACTCCACTTACCTCCCTCCCAAACACCACATGAGATGATTCCTCAGCCTGGATGTGGGACCAGCAAGTACAAGAGGCTTTAGTGGAAAAGAACTGGATGTGCGCAGACGCCAACTAAACACTGTAGGATCCTGGTGTCCCACATTATTAATCATGACAGCTGTATGCAAGTGTCCCCAAAGTTCATTTAAGACTCTCACTGCTAACTTTGCTGGGACATAAATATAAAACATGTGGACGGCTGGGCTGGACTGCTATGCTGGGTCTCTGATCCAGGAAGTTCAGTGTCTGCTCCCTGTACCCAGCTCCCTGTTCTGTTCATGCATGTGCATCAAGCAGCTGTTTAGTGTCCATTTTAATATCTTAAACAGTGCATTTCAGTATTGTCTTCATCCACAAATACGTGTACCACACAGTAGTAACGATCAATCTCAGTCTTTGCTTTCTTTGGTCTTAGAGAGTCAGATAAATGGATAGCAAAGATAACAAAGTCATAGAGCACTATAATACAGTATTTCCATTATTTCAATGACAGGATTTATTTAAAGAGCTTAGATATAACATCCTTGCATTTATGGCATCATTAAGCGTCTGAAGCTGTTACATTATAAAAACTTCATTTCATGCGAGATGTTATCCGTTAGAGAAGTGCTCCTGAATTTGAGGGGTTGCTGTCATCTCAGACGGAGTCCCTAAAAAATGTCAACACTCTGCAGTATTGCCATCATGACAAGAACCCAGACAGATGAAATTTGGAAAGCCCTGTGGCTTCCTAGTGCACAGACAGAAAATGGTATTTCAGAGGGAAAAGCCTGAATTACAGAAAATGATAAATTAAGTGGTCTAAAATGCATTTCCCTTACAAAGAACTAATACTTATTTGGTTGATAATAACATCTGTCAATAATTATGAAAAGAGCTGACAGATGCATAGTATTTACTATTAGCCAGGGCTGTTCTAACATTGACACAGATTCATTAATCCCCATAGCAACTCTACGAGGTGGGTACTATTATTATCCCCAATTTATTGATGAGGAACTTGATAAACACAGTGGCTAAATGACTTTTACAAGGTCGACAGCGAGAAACCAGCACAGGTGTTCCAGCCTGACTCTGCGCTCTTGGCCACTTCTCTTTTTTTTCTTTTTTTTTTTGGCTGGGAGATAATAAGGTAATTATGGTGGGGGGTGGGGAGGTAATTAGGGTTATTGGTTTATTTTAGAGGAGGTGTTGGGGGCTGAACCCAGGACCTTATGCGTGCTAAGCATGCACACCATCACTTGAGCTGTACCCTCCCCTCTCGAGTCTATGCTCTTAGCTGCTAATGCGCACTGCCCCACATGGTAACTCTGGGGGAACTACACTTCATCCATTCACTTGTTAAACTCAGCCTTCCCGGTGCCTGGGATTTAGCAGTGAACAAAACAACATGGTTCTTGCCCTAAGGGAGCGTCTCGCCTCCTGACATATTGTCTTCATTTTACCCAGGAAGAAACAAGGTCAAGAACATTAGCCTTTTCCTGTTAACACCGGAGGATACATGACGTGCTTTATTTCATTTCTGCCATTTGACTTACACCATGGGGAGGGAAAGCTGCCTTACAGATCCCAGAGATCACAAGCCTGTTAATCCCGAATTTTTTTTTAACACTATCCCTTAGTTGATACTTGATCTGAGAAAGGATGAAGTAAACCTAAAAAGATTCTAAGAGAGTGTGTGGTTTATACAGGGTAACTAACCAGCCACTGTTTATTATCCTAACAGGAATCTCTAGGCATATTTCTTTTCTTTCTCTTTTTTTCTTTTTATGGGCAGCTTTTAAAAACCAGACCAAACCAACCAAACCAAATCACTGATAATTCAACAGCAGGCTCTAAATCACCCCCAAGACAGCTGCTAAACTCGGTTTAGACTTACAATGCAGCTTCTGGTGGCTGGATTGAAGAATGTATCTCTATCCTGAATATAAAAGTCATTCACGCAGCTCTTCTCAAATAGGGAAATGAAAAACTCTTGCTCCAGCTTGATGATACTTTCATCCACTTGGGGGACTTTCAGATAACAGCTGAAATTATCAAAGGCTGAGGACAGGGTTTTCAGATCATTGGGCTTCAGAGGCAATTTTATGTGCAGTATCTCAACGTATGTACAGAGCACCTCCCACAGGGTGTGTACTTTTGCAAATACAAGCTTTTCATCCAAAACCTATATTGGGAGAATGAAAACACAAACCAGGAAACTAACTATTTTCACATTTTTAGTACACAGGTTTTTCTTACGTTGCTGGTAGTTAAAGCACTTGTGCAAACACACACACATATGACACTGGTAAAAGTGAAGATATAATAAAAGTAGATTTGCAAACCATCATACATATTTGCCTTAAAGATAATTTCTTTGTTGAAATTACTGAAAAGTTATTTAAAATCCTTGCAGTTCATTCATAAAATAACCAATGTTTTAGATGAAGAAAAGCAAACTTCTTAATTTTTAGTCCAAATTAGTAACTAAAAATAGAAACACCAAAATATTCTTTGCAGTGGTATTGTAATGACAAATTTTTAAATTTCTGAAACCTAGGACTAATTACATATCTGTTCAATATAGAGTTAAACGGCCATTAAAAGGTATTTATAAGAATTATATTTATTGATATGGAATATATAATAAAAGGAAAAAGCAAAAAAATATGAAATAATAATTTTCCTTCTTGGAAGGGAAAAATATCTACATTTGAATAAAAAAAGTTTAGAAGGATTTTAAGATTCTTAATGTATAATTAAGGTACAGATGATTTTTAATTCCACTGTTCTTTCATTTTCAATTTCTGGGGGTAAAATTTATAATAAAAAAATCTTTAAAAAGGTTCTTGCATAATTAATAGATATATTTATGACTACATTCTCTGGCTATTAGAAAAGATCTCCTAGCTTTGGATCTGAAACATACATTCCATAATGCAGATTCTGACTTACTCGCCTCCCAGCCCACAGCAAAGGCACAGCTAGTGTGACATGTTTCAAATACCATTCCAGGTAATATGCATGCTCCCAACCAATGGCTGCAAAGGGACTGACACTGATCTGGTTGCTCCCAGCTGCAGACCATCATAGATGATGTTGGATTCATAGGCTCATGTTTTCTCTGTCAAAAGAAACCAGAAAATGTTAGGCTTTTACTTTCACCAAGGGAACAAGTAGTTGTTTGATTTTTTTATGCAAAAATAACAACAAACCAATTTGAACCTGATGAAAGACATTTGCTCAAAACAGCACAGTAGCAATGAAGGTGCTCTGGCAGGCAGAGATTTGTTGGATTCCTGTGAGTGCTGGACTCCCACATGGAATTCCCTTGGCACTCCAGAAGGCCTGTGGTTGTCCCCATGTGTTTGTGGCCATATGTGGAGCACAAAACTCTCTGGCTTTGCCACAATTTCAAAGCCTTTTTTGGCTTTTGAAAAGTTTTGGACTCAAATGGAGTTTTCTTGAGTCCACTCACTGATGTCATTCACCAGTTATAGTCCAGATCTGACATTCTAGACTCTTAAAATCTTGCAGACATTCAAATGGTTCAGGTTTGGATGTATTTACCTCTGCAGGCCTGGACCAAATTCGATAAAGCCACCCAGACAAGTTCAGCAAAATGTAAAGAAATTTTTCTCTCTGCAAGTCTGAAATGTCTGTGAAGCTATAAAAACTTCTGCATCTACAAAAATAGAGAACCAACTCATCAGTAACATATCTATCCATAATGCATGGCCATTTAAAAAAAATACTGTATTAACTGCTATTATATTCTATCTGGCTTTTGCCAAATTGTGTCCTAAACTGTAAGGAAAGTATATAAATGTAGAGAATTTTTGACCTTTTAAGAGAAAAAGGAACCCTCCTACTCAGTTGGTGGGAATGTAAATTGGTGCAGCCACTATGGAGGACAGTATAGAGGTTCCTTAAGAAACTAAAAATAGATTTCCATGTCATCCAGCAATCCCATTCATGGGTATATGTCTGGAGAAGAATATAATTCAAAAAGACACATGCACCCCAATGTTCACAGCAGCACTATTTACAATAGCCAAGACACTGAAACAACCCAAATGTTCACTGAGAGATGACTGGATAATGAAGGTGTGGTATATTATATAAATATGTATATATACATATATATAAACACACATATATACCCACGCACACACACACACAATGGAATACTGCTCACCCATAAAAGATAAAATAATGCCATTTGCAATAACATGGATGGACCTACAGGGTATTATGCTAAGTGAAATAAGTCAGAGAAAGAAAAACAATTATTCTATGTATTAACTTATATGTATATCTAAAAAATAAAACAAATTAATGACTATAATAAAACAGAAATATACTCACAGGTACACAGAACAGACTGGTGGTTACCAATGAGGAGAAGGAGGAGAGGGGAGGCAGGAAGGGAGTAGGGGATTGAGAGGTAAAAATTACTACGTATATAATGGATAGGTTACAGGGCTGCATCATACAGCACAGGGAAATATAGCCATTATTTTATGGTGACTTTAAATGGAATATAATCTATAAAAATGTTGAGCCTCTGTGTTGTACACCTGAAAATACTAGGATGTAAATCAACTACTCAATTACAAAATTTTTAATCAAAGTTTTGTTTTCATATTATTTGCAATAATTTACAAGCCAGCACTGTCAATAGAAACATAGTGCAAATCACAATTTCCAATAATCCCATTTGGAAAATAAAAAGGAACAAGTGAAATTAATTCCTGTAATAATTATATTTATCTCAAAATATCCAATATACTATCATTTAAAAAGTGTGATAAACACTTTTAAAACTTATTAAAAAGTATTTTACATTATTTTTGTTGTATGAAGTCTTGAAAATCTATTACGTATTTTGCACTTATAAAACATCTCAATTCACAATAGCCACATGTGGTCGGTGGCTACCATACTAGACAGAGCAGATTACACCATTTCCACTTCTGATAAATTACCTGCTCTTACTTATTTAAAAAACTTGCAGAAAAGGCTTTAGATATTCCCTATATCAAACAAAGCAACCTTGACGGGTGTGGAGTATCTTCATTATAAGGTGAAAAATAAAGGTAAGAGAGCCATGGTTACATGTATGTTAATTTAACAATAACTTCTTAATTCATTCAGGACTTTACAATCTTTCTTCATATGCCAAGAATTCACTGTCACTGTGCAATATTTTTCACTATTATCATCTTTGGAATTGAGAGGATTCTGATGACCCTGCTTTGTGCATCTGTACATAAAAGAAAATAACGAAACAGAGAAAAAGACCTTATTAAAGATAATTTGGGGGGAGGGTATAGCGCAAGTGAAAGATCATATTCTTAGCATGCACAAGGGCCTGGGTTCAATCCCCAGTACTTCTTCTAAAAATAAAATGAATAAATAAAATTCTAATTACCACCCCCCTGCAAAAAATGAATTAACTAATTTTAATTAAAAGTTTAAAAATGATAATTTAGTGCAGGCTTATCAGGCTACAAGAGCTACAATGAATGCCCGTCCCCCCATTAATTTTGAAGAAGTCTCACAGTATTTCCCAACATAAAGGCTAAAATATAATTCAGAACACTTTCTGATGGTCAGCATGATTTTAACAGAAAAGTAGATAATTACCTCCCTGCTGTCAAAGCTCTGTCAGAGATGGGCACAGAAAATTTAGTAAAAATGATTTTGCAACTACCTTTGAAAGAAATACTGAGAAATGATCTTTTCTGTTGGATATTAGCCTGCTTTTAAATTCTGCAGTAAGCATACGTGTTTACAAACCAGGCAGGAACTAGATCATACTTTACACATACTTTAGAAACTGATTTGAATTTTGCTGTCTACCTGCAAGGCTATTTTTTAAGTACTAACATAAGCTGGCCACTATACTAAATTTTGTTTCCCTGTTTTCTTAATCCTCACAACTCTGTAAGCTGCTATTATTACCCCCATATAACAGATAAAAAGCTTGGGGCAGAAAATAATTTGGGTAACTTGGTAAATGGTGGAGCTGGGTAAGACTGCAGCCAGTGTGACACTCAAGTCCATTCTTCTCACCAATGTCTGATACTGCTACCTACATTCAGCAATGACTGCTGATTTCATATTTAAGTGTGTCATTTCTAAAAGTGCAAAGCTATATTAGTACTCCTGTGTAAATTATTCTTTTGAGATGTGATTGCCAAAAAAACAAAAAGATATAATATCAGGGTACAACTGAGGGGAGGGCGAACTGCATATGGATGGACACAAGGGGACATTTTGGGGACACAGTTGCACAACTCTAGAAATAGCTAAAATGGTTGACTTGAACAATTATAATGTGTGAATTTTATGGCCTGTAAATTGAACCTTAATACAGCTATTAAATTAAGAAACTGGGATACCAAATTAAGACTAAAACACATATATATCACACAAAGAACAAGAGGCAAATATCATTATTTGCTGCGCCATTTTCCTTCATGCAGCTTCCTTTCCTCACCCTTTCCTGGAAGGATGATTCAGTTTTAAAATAGTCTTTTAATTTATTCAGCAAATAATTTTTGACTGCCTACTATGTACCCAGGACTAGTCTAGGCACTTGGAATAGATCAATAAACAAAACAAAAGTCCTGTCCTCACGGAGCTTGGTTGGGGTTTAGCTGGGGTGGGGGTTGGAGATGAAAATTCACACAACAGAGCAGCAGAGGAGGTGGCATGTTAGGAAAGAGGAACCATGGAAAAAAGAAAAAAGGGCAAGGTAAATAGGGTTGAGAGTATGGGATAAGGGTGATGCTGTATTAAATACCAGAGCAGGCCACACAGAGGACTGAGGTTAGGACTAGGACTAGGAGGTGAGAAGTCCCAGGTGGACTTAATAAACATCACCAAGGCCAGCACGCACCTCGCATGTTCCAGAATGGGGGCACAGCTGGAGCTGTGGAGAAGGGTCAGTGCAGATCCTGTACGGCCTTGGAGGATGTTGTAAGGACTGTGGCTTTTACCTGGAGTGAAATGGGGAGGTACTGCAGAAGGACGACACAATCTAACTTAGGTATTCAAGGCTCACTTGAGTGCCAGGTGAGCATAGTCAAAATGGTTCAGAGATTAATAGAGGGAAGCCATTGAGAAGGGCTGTGCAGGAGAAGAGGACAGTGGCTCAGGGCAGGGAAGCAGCAGTGGAGGCAGGAGCCATGGTGAGAAGTGCCTGGGTTCTGGATATGTTTTAAAGGCAGTGTTAAACCAGATCTATAGACAGAATTCTAGTGGTATGTCAGTGAAAGTCAGAATAACTCCAAGATTTTTGACCCAAGCATCTGGAAGGATTAAGTTCCCACTAACTGAATAGGGGAGGCTGCAGAAAGAACCAGTTTGGGGTGGTAGGAGGACCAAGAGCTGTTTTAACACATGTTGGTCTTAAGATATTAGAGTTCCAAGTGAAGATGTCAAATCAGCAGAAGATTGTAAGAGTCCAGAGTTGGAGAGAAAAAGTCTAGCGGGAGACAGAAATGTGGGAATCATGGGTCAACAGGTGGTACAGGAAGACATGAAACCCAGGTACTCAAACATTAAGATAACCTGGCATTAACCATAGAAGTTATCCTTGAGGGCCTGCCTACTAGGTGTGGATATCAGTCCAATTTCCCGACCACTCGAGTTTTAAAATGGAACTTACAAATGAATTCGTGCAAGACACTGCCTCCAGTGGGTGGGATCAGAGCTGGAGTGGGAGAATGGGATGTTGCACGCTACTCCCTACGGCAGATTATGTGTGTGTGTGTGTGTGTGTGTGTGTGTGTACAACGCATGTGTGTGTGTGCAGGGGGATGAGTTACACCTCGCTTAAGAAAAAGAGCTAGTAAGTCTAGAAACCGAAAGATGAAAGAACATCCAGATCTGATAAAGGGAACAGGGGAAACACTGTGTAGTGTAAGACATATCCCCATAATGCCATTTCCCACCATCCTTTAATAAGGAACACAGTTGGAAAGGGGGGAATTATGTAGATACGTGTGATGTACACAAACTTTCTGACTATGTAACACTGAATATCTACATATGTAGCAATTTAATGATATTTATATCTGCTTCAAGTTTAATAACAAGTTCACAACAGAGGGAAAATAAAATATTGAGGACTGGTAGAAGTATCATAGAAGGCCTTTCAATGTTCAGAATGGAAGCAAAAGCAGCTTCACCGCACAAAGAATGTCATTAAGAGTCAAGAATGTTTATATTTGCTTAAGAAATTCAGAGTTACAACTTCCTGCTTTAAAGAATTAACTTTAAGACAGATGCCATACTATAAGCAACGTCTATACTGGTACATTCTTAAAAATATTTTTAGTTCCTGCTTGTTCTGATGTACTCCAGAAATTCTGCAAAGAAAACCTTCTATTCAAAGGCTTAAAGGAATAAAAAAAGAAATAACACTGCATTCTTTTAAGTGTTCTCTGTACCGAAAGTCACCTGCAAATGCAGCACCCTGCCACAGCTCCACATTTTTAACAATAAAGCCCTTAGCGCAATTTTTCAGTTGCTATGTGACTTTGTGTCAGTCTCTCACTCAGAAGCAGAATGCAGTACCAGAAAATGTCACGTCATGTCTAAAACTACAGATGTGGAAAATGAACGGACACCAGGACACAGCTAAGTGGGAGGGTGAAGTTTACCTTCTAAGTTACCGTAAGTGCAGTTACACCTGCTCCCTGCTTCCCCTGTGAAGTGAAGAACTAGTCTTTTCCAGCAAAGCTCTCATTCTGAGAACTGTCTTCTTTAAAATATTTGGAGATTCTTTTTTAAGGTTATTTCACTTTTAAGTCTTTCCCCAACTCTACATCCCATAACAAGTGTTAAAATTATCCAATAGCCTTTTGTTACAGAACATACTCTACAAAAGCTGAGGTTTCCCAGGGTTTGGATCCCAGAACTCTGCTACCAGATAATCCTAAAGCCTTCCTTCCATAACTGACTCTTCTGCCAATTCCCAGCTGCGGGCAAATTCGGCTTCTCAGACCAGGTAACTTTCTAACTCTGCCTACGAACACTCTACTGTCAGTAAAGGAAATCTCAGACAGGAAGCAAACAAAGCCCCTAGTGAGGGTTGCACCTTCAAACAATCAAGACGCCATCACCAAGCAAATATTTAAACCTACTGCAAAACTTCTGAAGACATCTTACAAAAAATGTAGTTTCTATAGATGCATACTATTTGTTCTGGAAGAGTGATTTCCAATGGAGGGAACATAGGACCCCATGACCCAAGCAATTTTTTAAAACTGCACATAACCGTCCCTCTTCACGTGAGGATTCAAGCAAGCCCGTCTCACAGGTCTAGGTGTAATAGAATGACAGCAACTCTAGGAGTGGGGTGAAAAACAGTGAGGTAGACTTTTAGTGAAAGGGGGAGATGTAACAGGCCCCACCGCCCACTTACCTCCCACCACAGGACAATCATCTCAGATCGAGGACAAACACTTTGGGAAACAGAGGTTCTTTATGTTTTTATGGTTTTCTGTTGGAAATAATTCCCTGAGTCATGTGAAGTTGTGGCTGCAAAATTGAACAGGGGACCAGATATTTTCACATTCAAGACACAAATAGCCCCAGGGTGGCCACCATATCTTCTCTCCCCTTTGCCTGTTCACCCCAAAAGCTGCAGGACAATCCTACTTGCAAAGACACTCACCACTTCTCACAAATTCCTGCCAAGTCCACATCAGCAGCTGGTGGTGTCAAAGTCACCATTTGTACTGCTATGAAGTCCCTCCATTACTTTATATCCCTTCTATTTTCTCTGTTGTCTTCCTAGCTACACTTGCATTCAGGAGTTGGTTACTGCACTAACATTGCCTCTGTAACCAGTCCAGGATATAGGAAGTAGAGGTTCAACTGTAACCTGTCCCAGAATACTTGTCATGCCACTCTAGTTTTCCAACAAAATACTCTGGTATCCCTCAGCTCACCAAAAGAACCACCGCATTACTTACAGATTGTAAAAGTAGAGGGCTTTCTCTACTAGAAAACACTGTGGTCTGTGGTAGAGATGTGATTTCAGTTTTTGCAAAAAGACATGTTCCGCAAATTTTCTTCAAGTGTTTGGAATTTAAACTTTTATTAGATACAGAGCCGGCGGACTAACCGTAATCAATGAACATATGGTCATATTACCAAATAATGTTCCTGTCTGCCTTACAGACATGTAAGAACTTGAATTACACCTGCAGCCTGTAGGTCTTTAGAATTGGATGTGAAGCATCCTGTGAGATAAAAAACCTCCTATCCAGTCACAGAACACCTTACAGACAACATCACATTAATGCCACTGAATACATTAGTAGAGTCCTTGTATGGTTAAGTTACATCTCCAATTTCTCAGAGCTAGATAGGAGATGTCTAGAAAAGGTGGAAAAGCCCAATTACCAAAACAGCTCAAAAGTTAAAGCAGACTCCTTCACCTCCCAAAGTGGAGGGCAGAGAGGGCATTGCCCACCACCCTGTCCTTCCCCAGGATGTGGCATGTGGGGAAGCAGGCAGGAGTGGGTGGCTGGGACTCGGATGTGGAAAGGTGATGAAAGGAATAGAGGAACTGCTCTGGTCCTAGAACAACAGAGCTGTAAAAAGCTCGGCTTCAGTTCAACCCACTCCCTCTCCCACTTTCCCTCCCACCTACGTGACAAACAGCACAGTCAGGCACTTTCTACCCATGACAGTGACTACTAGCAGGAAAGGGACCAGGATAAAAGCATGTCCTATAAAAAATCAGTCTGATTTTAAAGACTATGTCATAAACAATGAACAGCACTGTCAGAGTAGAACACTTGTGAGGCGCTCAAATAGGGAGGAGGAGGTTGAGGATCTATTTCCAGCACTTCCATGTCTTTTATCACTCCTATTTCTGACCTTTCCTTTACCACATTTTGTAGCACTGCCATCACTGGCAGGTAAAGGGGCAGCAATGTGACTTGACCGTTTGGCTGATGGGGCTACATTTCCCAGCACTGGAATGAAAAGGCACTGGAAGAGGAGAAGCTGGAAGATGTGAACCGTGGTCCTGGTCTGTGCCAAACACTAACCAGGTGACCATGGGTTAGGCTGTTAGTCTCTCTGGGCTTCCGGCTGTTTACTTATAAAAGAAGGTTTTGTCATTGCACAAATATATCCAATATGAAATGTAACGTGAAAGTCAAACATAATGATATCTCACCTGCTTGCCTCAGGGAACCGTACAAGCACTGAACACTATGTGAATGTAAACACAGACTTAAGGAAACTGTTGAGGTAAAGCACTAAACTGAACATGGAGATAAAGTTTTATGGATTTTCTTGGCTTTCTTTTTTAATTGCAACACTGAATTAATAGTTATTAGCTATAATCCACACCACCACCCCTGCAAATAAGTAAAGTTGGTAAGCACTGCCTGGATGCCTGCTATTGCCCGATGCTAAGCAGGGTGAGGGGTATAAAGGAGGCTGAACAAGGGAGTCTTCTCCAGTTACCAGCTAAGTGAGGAGATACATTGGAAACCACCCGGGAATGGTACCAAGTCAGTACTCAAAGCCAAGATTACAGGCTACTGATCATAAACACTGCAGGAATACAGAGAGGAGCTAGAAGTATTTGGAGTAAATAGGGAAGACTCTATGAAGTGGGTGGGGCTCCAACTAGTTCTCAGGGCAATTCTAAGCTGTTTTAACTGAGGACTGGTTTGGAAAATGCTGGTGACTCCTGGTTTTTAATAAGGCACAGGTTACCCTGGGAGGCTAAGTCACATAATGATTGGAACACATAAGGTAAGTCTAAAATGATGGAGGGTCGAGACTACCTGGCTGAGATCTGATTGTGGTAAGTCTTTGACTTGACTCTAGATGTTGGAGTGTCAAAACTGTAGGTTGACTGAAAGGAGGGGAGAGAATATCCAAGAATTCAGCAGAAGGAAAAATTCATGTATCAGGGATGAAAGCTCTTCATCAGAGTATCAGCAATCAGAATAGACACTTGAAACCAAAATCATATAGTTCCAGAAGCCGAAAATATGTGGAGGGTGGTGGGAGAAATATAAATCAAAGATCATTCCAAGCCTTTGGGTATTCAAGACTGGAAGAATGATTATCCCACTGAATAAGTGAAGACGCTGCAAGAAAAAAGATTATGAAATCAGCTTTAGACATGTTGAATCTGACATATAAGCTAAGAGTAGGTGTTCTCTAAGAAGCTCAAATTCAAAATTGAAGCACAGATCTAGAGTACAGGCTTAAGATGCAGATGGACAAGGCATGATAAATCTCCTAAAAGAAAACATAGGCAAAACATTATCTGACATAAAACTTAGCAACGTTCTCCTAGGGCAATCTACCCAGGCAATGGAAATAAGAGAAAAAAATAAACAAATGAGACGTAATTAAACTCATAAATTTCATCACAGCAAAGGCAACCATAAGTAAAACAAAAGGAAACAACCACCTACGAATGGGAGAAAATATTTGCAAATGATACGACTAAAAAAGCCTTAATTTTCAGAATATATAAACAGCTCATACAACTTAATAACAAAAAAAAACAAACAACTCAATCCAAAAATAGGTAGAAGACCTAAACAAGCATTTCTCCAATGAAGACACAAATGGCCAATAGGCACATGAAAAAATGCTCAATATCACTAATAAACAGAGAAATTCAAATCAAAACTACAATGAGGTATCAGCTCACAGCAGTCAGAATGGCCATCGCTCAGAAGTTCATGAATTATAAATGCTAGAGAGGCTGTAGAGGGAAGGGAAACCCTCTTACACTGCTGGTGGGAATCCAATTTGGTGTAGTCATTATGGAAAGCATGGAAATCCCTCAAAAAACTAAAAGTAGACTTACCCTATGACCCAGCAATATCACATCTGTGTATATAATTGGAAAGAACTCCAATGTGAAAAGATACGTGCACCCCAGTATTCATAGCACCACTGTATACAATAGCCGAGACATGGAGGCAAGCTAAATGTAGCAACAGATGACTGGATAAAGAAGTTGTGGCATATTTATACAGTGGAATACTACTCTACCATGAATAGGACAAAATAAAACCATTTGCAGCAACAAGGATGGAGCTAAAGATCGTCATTCTAAGTGAAAGCAGCCAGAAACAGAAAAATACCAAGTGCTACCACTCATATGTGCAATCTAAAAAAAGAAAGAAAAAGACAGTGAACTCATCTACAAAACAGAAACAGACTTGCAGACTTAGTAAACAATCTTAAGGTTACCAGGGAAAGGCGATGGGAAGGGATAAATTTGGGAGTTTGAGATTTACATATGTTAGCCACTATATAGAAAAGTATATTTTAAATAAAGTTTCTTCTGTATAACACAGAAACCTATGTTCATTATCCAGCAATAACCTATAATGGAAAAGCCGATACAGCCACCAACTGAGGAAGCAAGAGAAGAAAGGATTTAGTTATGCTGGGCTAGAGCCCACTTCTAAAATCCTTGTCAGCCACTGAGGCTGCCTCGAGTACACTGAGCCCTCCTCCCAGGGACAGGCTGACATGAAATGTGTCCTGCAAACCTGGGGCAGCAGAGGCCGTCCCCAGGTCTGGCCCTGGGATAGATGGGAGCAAGTCCACCTGCTCCCATTGGGGCAGCACCCCTACCCACAGCCCCCGCCACCTGACTGCACCGCGCCTGCCTCTCAGGAACCCACTGACTTGAAAACAAGTGATCCACGAACCTGGGGCAGCAGCAGGGAGATGGGCAGAGACCTGGCAAGCTGGTCGACTTGTCCCCATCTCCCCCAAGGCCTGTCCAGGGCTCGTCCTCAGCTACTCCAGGCACGGTCCGCAGGTCAGCCTGCTTCTGGTAGGAGGGCATGGTGTGGTCGAAGGTATTGGCGAGGATTGGGGTCTGCCATTGGGAGCCCGTGGTTTTGCTACAAACTCCCCAGTGCATGGCCTGAGCTTGGCCTCTGCTGCCCCAGTTTTGTGGAACTCAGGTTAAAGGTCAGCCTGCTCCTGGAAGGTAGGTGCTGTGCTGTCAGGGAAAGGCGGCGGCTGCGATGGCGGGATTGGGGCTGCCCTGTTGGAGCGCGGGGGTTGCGACCATTTCCCGCTGCTTCTGCAGCCATCCCAGCACACTGATCGCACCGAGCCCACCTCCCAGGAGCAGACTGACTTGTAACATGAGTCCCACAAACCTGGGGCTTTACAGGCCGCCCCCAAGGTCAGGCCGTGGGAAAGATGGGAGCAAATCCAGGGGCTCTCATGGGGCAGCCTCCATTCCATCCGAGGCCCCGCGACCGCACCGCACCCGCCTCCCAGGAGCAGGCCATGGTCTGAGGACCAGTCAGAGATGCTCCGGAGCCGTCCGGCGCCCTCCCACCTCCTGGGGCTGTACCTGCTCTCCCAAACCCGGGTATAAGCGGCGGCAAAAACGCGGGGTTCAGGAACTACTAATAGCGGGGTTACCACAAACCACAGCGGCGGCTGGGACCAGCCTAATAGTCCTAATGGGACGCGCGGCCGGGACCTCACCTCCGCACCCCTCCCTGGGCGCCTCCTCAGCTGCACAGCGCATGCCTCACCCACCGGCTCCCCGAGCAGCACGCCCCCACCAGCACCCCCTTAACTGCCCGGCAGCGGCAGCCGAGCCGCGGGCAAGCAGCGGCCCAGACCCCAGGCCGTGTTCCTCTTCCAGGAGCTGGTCCAGGAGCACCCGGCTCCCGCCAGCTTCCACGTGTTCTGGGCGGCTTCCGGGGTCTGCGCGTCTGTCCGTCGGCACGTGTGCACCCCTCCTCCTCCCGCCTGCAGCGCAAACCGCCCGGGTGGGTCTCCTGCTTTACCGGACCTGTCCACTGGGGCCGGGAGCGGCCAGGTGGGGCCCCTCCTGCTCTTCCCGCCGGGTCTCCATCCCCAGAGCCTTCACCCCGCCACTGACTGGGTCCTGGCACTGAACTAGAACCACGACTGTCCTGGGCCAGGCCACACCCCGCCAGCCCCACTTCCCCTGCTCACCTTCCCCTCCCTGTTACTACCCTCCCACCCCTGGCCAGGCCTAGTCTCCCACAAGACCTTGAAGACAGGGCTTCTTCTCCTCACACTGAGGTCCGTGCCCTGACACTCCGTCCTGCTAGTTCCTAACCTAAGGCCCCTACACCCTCATGCCTCACCACAGGACCCCCAACATCCTGAAACAATCCCCCTCACCTCTCAGCCAGGTCAGTTCCACTCTGAGCGGGCCCCACGCTCCTCAACCTATACTCCCTACCCATGGGATCCCTTTCACTCTGACTGCAACCCTACCCTGAGCTGACTCCCTCACCCCTCACCCTGTGGTTGGGGTGAGGAAATCTGGGCTCCAGTAATGATGACTACTGCCACCAGTGGGGGATCCAGCCTAGTGTGCACGTTCATAGTTAATGTCTGAGGCTACAGGGTGAGGCAGGCTGGGCTGAAAGCGGTTCCAATTCCCGCCCTGACACCCTGATCCCCACACCCTGTGTCTCATCTGACCTGGTGGATCAGGGTGATCCCAGGCTGCCAGCCACTGGCCTGTGGGCCTTGGGTGGTTGATGGTCCTGATGGTGATCTGGACCCCTAGGGCAGAGGCACTGGGCACGTGGACCTTTGGGGTGGGGGAGTTCAGAGGGTGCACTTGAGCCCAGGGGTAGACAGCAGATGGTGGGCTGTGTGCATGGGGCTGTGTTTGTGGCCTGGCCTCAGCCCAGGTGGGTGCAGGGATCTTGTTCATTCACACCAAGCCAGAGGGAAGAGGGACGGGAGCTTTTAAAGCATCAAAGTTAGGAAGCCAAGGCTGGAGAGCAATGTAGGCAGGTGCATTGGCCAAGCCACCTTGGGGCCCCCCTCGACGCTGGTCCCTTGCATCAGGGGAGACTGGCATTTGACTGGCCAATGAGACATCCCCTGCTGTGGTATAGTTTACAGGCAATTGAAGGGATTTTGACAGGTAATTTTAATCCAATAATTGTCACTTTCTCTGTGGGAGATCAGGTCCAAAGTCATGGGGAATCTGGCAGTGATCCTGCCTGAACTCCAGCCTGGGACAGTGGAGGACCCACCCAGGAATCATCATGTTAGCTCTCACCAAAAGTCACTGTAATAGAGAAGAACAAATCTGACTCCATATTGGATCTGTTCATTTTCCTTTAACCCTCTGCCGTGTTCTCTAGGCTTAGTCTAGCTAGCTCTGCTCCTTTTGTAAAACAATGTTGCCTTTAGCCTAAAATAAAGAGGAGAGCCTATTCTCAGGGCTCTGAACTTTAAGGATATTAACACTTTTGCACTCCTATAAAGATAACAATTTGCAGAATAGAAAAAGTTTGTTTTGTTGCAGGTTTTACAGGAACACCATTATCTGACCCACGTGGACAGCTGCAAAGGATTCCAAGAACAAAGAAATCCTACACCAACAAGTTTGCAACAACCAACCACAGCCCCTCCCCTTTTTAGTAGAAAAGGAGCCTGAATCTGACTTGGGGAAGATGGTTCTCCAAGTCTGCCATTATCTTGGTCTGCAGCTGTCTACATAGACCAGGTCATAGTCCCTCTGTAAATCCTCTAACAAAACAAAAGTTATTTTCTTTTCTGCAACTTGTTGTCTTCATATAAGTGCAAAAGTGTTAATATCATTAAAGATCAGAGCCTTGAAAATAAGCTCTCCTGTATATTTCCGGCTAAAGGCAACATTGTTTTACAAAATGTGCAGAGCTAGTAAGATTAAGCCTAGAAAAGAGGGCACAGGGTTAAAGCCAAAAGAACAGATCGTCTATGGAGTCAGATTTTTTTCTTTTCTATTATACTATATTCTATATTTGTTTTAAGTTTATAAGAATAAAGTTTAGCCTTTTCCCATTTTAAATTGTGCAGTTTTCAGGAGCATAAAGTGCATTCACAATGCTGTGAGACCAACACCACTGGTTTCAGACTATTTCCTTCCTCAAAGTGAAAGCTTGTATACAAAATGAACCCCACATCCTACCTCCCCCAGCCCTTGACAAGCCCTAATCCCCTTTCTCTCTCTATGTCTTTACCTATCCTGGAGGTTCCCTATCAATGAAATCATATAAAAGGTGGCTTTTTTAATATTTTTTTGTGTGCCCACATATCTTTATTAGGGAACGGTGAATTTTTGTTTGTTTGTTTTCACGTGAATTAGCATTTTTGTATTTGGAGAGGAAAACCAGCTGGATTAAAGATGAGACGTACCAAATGAATCCCTTTTAGTAACTGGCATAATCTCGGGGTAGGCACTGCTGTTCTAACTGTGAAACCAGAGCCAGAAGGGAGATGCTTAGCTCTTCTTGTGGCAAAATAAAAGCATACAAAAACAGAAAACAAAGGCCAAGAAAGACAGATTGAAAGGCAAACCACAACCTGGAAAAACCTTTCCTCGTGACCCAAGGTCGGAGAAAAGCTTCACATCCCTGTGGTCCAAAAACCTCTTGAAGCCCAGTGTTCTGAAAAGAAACAAAACACACACAGGCACTTCCAACGAGAGGCAGTGCAGGTGACCAGTGTCTGCTAGAGATGTTCGACCTCTCAGGTGAGGACACAGGCAGACGGACAGACTGCAGAGACAGCTTTGGCCACCATCATACTGGTAGGACTTTAGCCCGGTGACAATCAACCCTGGTGACGACGTGAGCAGGCAGAGGCCCCAGGAGGTCCCCTGGAGGGAAAAGCAAATGGACGCTCCCCTCTGGCAGAACAAGGTGCAGGATACATCATGGCGCCAAAGGTGCATCCCTTCCCCAGCAGTGCTGGTCCTTAGAGGAGAACCCACCAAAGTTCTTGCACAATTTTCAAAGATAATTTTTCTTCAGTAACATGAATTCAAAATAATCAATATGTCATCAAAGGATTTTCAGAAGTGACCTGCCGTGGGCCAGAAAAATACATACATAAATACACACATATGCACATAAATATATGTACACATACATACAGGAAAAGAGACAGACTGAAACACAGAAATGCAGGGGGAGACAGAGAAACAGAGAGCGAGACAAGACAGAGAGAGAGGCACTGAGAGGCAGAGACAGAGAGAAGGAACACTGGAGCTGGTAATGAGTGGAACTCATGCACATTTTCACAAGTCAGTCTACATGTCAGAACCTGGTCTCAAAGTCCATCTACCTTCCAGGGGAGGGTGTGGGGATCACAAAATGGCGTGGGAACAGAAGGCAAAAAATAGGAAACCATTGTGGGGCAGCCCACCACAGAGGCCGAGATGAGACACTGGACCTGTATGTCAACATGACAGAATGACCTAGGTGGCTGTATGCCAGAGCGGACGATGCCAGAGTTGTATTTAATTTCAGTCTCACGACTGGGAGCTGGGAAGCATGTAGCAAGGAAAGTGACTTTCTCCAGACCCCAGGGCAGACCCCGGCCGGTGTGGCATGTTCTCTGCGCTCGGCCAGCGCTCTGTGGGGTCCTTCCTTTGCTGAGTCTGTGCACGAGCTCCCTGTTATGCCAGCCCATGGGGGTGACAGATGCAGTAGGTATTTCTAGGTCTAGAGACAGGATGGCTTCTCTAGGAATCAGGGGCCAGAATGATCCCCACTGTGCCGATGGGGGTTTGGGGAGACCCTGAGAGGCACATGGCTTGTCCAGGGTGACAGCACTGCTGAGTGGGGGGAGCCAGGTCTGACCCCACGTGTCTTCAGAACTGCGGCACTGGCTGCATCCAGGCCTCCCCAGGGCTATGGGGGAGGCAGAGTTGGTATCACTGTGTGTGAACATGGCAAGAAGTGAGAAATGAGAGATCGGCAGCCCAGAAAGGCCCTTGGGGAGCTTTGTGTCAGGAGGAAGCTTGGATAAGTGGACCCCAGTAAGTGACCTCACTTCCCTGGCAATAGAGCCCAACAGAACTTGGAACTGAAGTCACCAGGCACCCACTCTGTACAGAAGTCCCTACTCAGCTCACCTGGTTGGAGACAGAGGCATGTTCTGCTGCATCCCATTATCCCGAGGCCGCAGCTCCTGGAAAACCCGCAGTGAGGGGCTGTACCAACGCTACCGGCGCTGGGTCAGGTCTCACTCAAGGCTCCTCTGGCCTTTTGGCGAGAGACACCCAAAGGTAAAACAACGAGACCCAGGGCAGACCTGCCCAGGCTGGTCCACCACTCAGATCCCACCCAGGTAGAACCATGGCCCTTTCTTGGCTGGTGGAGGTGGAGCAGTCATGTTGGGGATGGGTTTCTGCCTCAAGCAAGAGCAGGTCAGAGCCCTAGGGGGCCGGTCACATCCCCAGCCCAGGTCAAAGCTGGCTGGCTGGAATGTGGAGAGCCGGGGAACGGTCCTGCTGCCCGAGGTGGAGCCCACGCTCTCTGGGTATGTCTTTTCCCTCCTGGGTGTCTGAGCTGAACAAGGTCCCAGTCTGACCTGGCAGCAGAGGGTCGAGTGGACAGAATCAGGAGTGTTCCTGGCCGGGCAGGGCTCTGAGACTTCCAGGCCGAGTCAGCCGCTGGTCACTGTCATTGCAGAGCCAGATACCACATACTGAACAGAAGATGATGAATAAGAACACCAACGCTCCCTCCCCAAGTGAAGGGCTGGCGTGCCACTATTCTGAGGGCCAGCACAGGCTCCAGGTGGGTCTGGATATGGAGGGGTACCCACCACCATGGCCCAGAAATCAGTGGGGCAGGCCTCCGACCCATACATCACCCAGGGCTCTCCCCAGGGACCTGTCCAGGGCTGACGGGTAGCTCAGCACACCCGGCTCTGACCTGGAGCACCGTGCCCACCTCGCTGCAAGTCAGGTGGAGGACCAGGGGCCGCCGAAGCAGAGCCCAAAGTTCAGAAAGGCAGGTGTGTTGCATGTGTGTAGGTGAGGGAGGGGCAAGGGCTGGGCCACACAGGGAGGTGTCCCCAGAGGCTACTGTTGGGACCAGAGCAAAGAATGGCCTCAGACCACCTGTCTGGAAATATTCTGTCACAGAACACATCCTGTGGGCACTTTCTGGGTGGGAGCTGTCTGGAAAGCTCTGGGAAGGTTTCTGTCCTTGAAGAGGCACATGGAAAGGGAGGCAGGTGGGTCAATTTTTCCTCTCTCACAGCATGAGCACTTCCACAAGACTTAAAACTCTCTCCACATCCAATAGTTACACAGAAGGCAGGGGCAGAGGAAGATGTCAGAGACCAAAAAAGGATGATCTGGATCCAGCAGTAGACCCCGAGCTCCCTCCTGCATCTCCTGCAGCTCCTCCTGAACCTGCATCTGCAGCTGGACTGCTGGGCAATGGAGAACCAGTTCAGGCATCACCACCCCCTGGGGCAGAGCCCCCTCTGCACCCACCCACACCTTCTTCTCCAAAATGTTCTCCAAAATCCCACCGTCAGTCCCCTCCCCCTCCCAAACTTGACTTCCCTTCCGCTGGAGATGTTTTTGTTTGGTTTTCTTTAGTTTCCTTTGTTTCTTACTCATCATTTATGGTATCCTTTATTTTTCTTTTTAGAGTTTCATGTAATAAAATATAGACATTTCCTCTTTTAAATTGTGCAATTCAGGAGCATTAGGGGCATTCACAATGTTGTGCGACCATCACTACCATCTAGTTCCACACTATTTCTTTCCTCAAAATGAAACCATGGATCCAGAGCGTGCACTCCCCTCCCTCCTCACCCAGCCCCTGACAACCCCAAGTCCTCTTTCTCTCTGCGTGTCTTTACCTCTGCTGGGTGTTCCCTGTCAATGAAACTTTAAAAAAGGTGTTTTCTTTTTGGCCCTGCCCACATGTTTTAAGCTGGGGCTGGTGATATTTTTTTGTTTTCACTTGAAACAGCATTTTTATTATTTTAAGGGGATATCCAGGGATATCACATTAAAGATGTGATGTACAAAATGAAGCCCTTTTAGTAACTCTGTGCATAATCTCAGTGTAGACACTGCTGTTCCCCCTGGGACACCACAGCCAGAAGACATAAGGGAGATGCTTAGCTCTTCCTGTGGCAAAAACAAAACCAAACAAATAAAAAAAATTAGCAAAAGCCCAGAAAAACAGCTGGAAAGACAAACCACAACCTGGAAAAAGCATTCTTCATAACCCAAGGTTGGCGAAGGGTTTCCCACCCCTGTAGTCCAAAAATCTTTCAAAACTCAGTGTTCTAAACAGAAATAGAACAGAAATGGGCAGTTCCAATGAGAGGCAATGCAGGTGGCCAGTGTGTGTTAGAGAGGCTTGACCACTCAAGTGAGAATTCAGGCAGACGGAAACACTGCAGAGACAGCACCGGTCACCATCACACTGGCGGGTCTTTAGTCAGGTGACAACCAGCCCTGGTGACAATGTAAGCAGGCAGAGGTTCCAGCAGATCCCCTGGAGGGAAGAGTGAAGGGACGCTCCTCTTCAGGAGAACAGGGTGCAGGACGCATCAAAGGGCCACAGATGCATCTCTTCCCCAGAACTTCTGATCCTTACATTTCATCCCACTAAAATCCTTACACACCTATTCAAAGATGCCTTTTCAAGGGTGTTCATCACAGCACTGGTTGAAACAGTCGGAATTAAGGCAACACTAATGTTGATGGAGAGGGGATGGGGTCCATTCGTTCTGGTTGATGTGAATGAATGAATGCTGTGCAGTTGGAAAAGTGGGTGCCTGGTCTCAATCCAATGTCAAGGGAGGCCTCAGGGTGGAAGTATGCAGACCCACTGTCTGCATCCAGGGTCCCATCTGCACTACCACATATGTGTGAAATCAATAGAGTTGTAAATTGATCTGATTGTGAGTGTGTGAGAGGCAGAGATGGAAAGAGACATACTGAGAGACACAGAGACTGAGACCTAAGCAACAAATCATTCATGACAGTCACCTCTGTGGGTGGGAATTACAAATCTCTTCTCTTTTAGGCAATATTTCAATTTTTTGTAATGTGTCTGTATTACTCTACTAATTCTAAAAGGATTAAAATCCTATGTTAATGTGACCCATTCATTATTCATCTATGGAGTAATTAAAGTATACTAATCCTGTTTTTAAAAGAATTTAAAGGCTTTTCAGGACTCAGCTCCATGTCAGCTCCGTGGCAGCAGAGGTTCTCCAGGAGGTCGTGTCTTTTCTGAATCAGCGTCCAATAGAGGTGAGGAAGAAGTATCAAACTTGGGCACTGAAAACTACAATAGATGAGAGATTCTGTTGAGAGAAATTAAGACCTACATTCACAGAAAATAATCCCATATTCATGGAGCAGAAGGCTTCATTCTACTAAGATGACAATAGTCCACAAATAGATCTGAGGATTCAAAGAATGCCTACCCAAATCCCAGGTTCTGTTTTGCAGGAACTGACAATCAATCTAAAATTCACGTGGAAAATCCAAGGGCTCAGAATACATGAGTGAATCTTGAAAAAGAACAAAGTTCGAGGAATGGAAAGTCAGATGGAACCCACGGTTAATACAAAAGCACTTTAAGCTGAAGGTACCTGAGATTCAATAGATGTAGAAGAAAACCTGTCATGGAAGCCAATTCTCTCCTCTCCCTTTGCCCTATTAAGTTAGGTTGATAAAAAGCCTTTAACTTTCACCATTTAACATGGTAGTTACTTTTCTTGTTGGCTCCTGCATGTGTATAAATAAACCTTTTCTCTCGTTCGTCTCCTCTTTACTTCTGTGGGCCCTTTGGAAGGGATTCTGAATGATGGGGACCTGCTCTTTTCACACCTTCTTTAGTGACATCTTTTGTCCATGGTGAAGTGCTTAAAAAAAGAAAAGACTCATTGGTTTTGGGTCAGATTTGGAACATATATAAATTTGGAGACCCCCTGGAGGAACAAGGGGGTTCAATACTGCTGGCAGAATTTACTGGTTGTCTTGCCCAAATCCCTAACAAGATGCTATTTGCAAGGATTTTTTTTTTTTAAAGATTCTTACCCTAAAACAAAAACCCTATCTCAACCTCTTGGATGATCAAATAGAAGAAATGAGAATCATGTCTGGCCTAAGAAAACTTCCTTAACAAAACAGAAGGACAGAATCAGATTCAGAGCAAAAATTAAAATCCATTTATACCATCAACCCTTCCATTCTTTGGACACTTTCCTCATGTAATCTGCCAGATGGCGTCCTGAAGAAGGCCCTTTGCCCGGAACTCGTGCTCATTTTCAGAGCTCGGCCAAGCGGGAAGTTGGTCCCCAGGGCCTGAGAGGGTCTATTTGTGAAATCTCTGCTGAGACCCACCGGACTGAAGGGAACTGTGTGCTCTGAGGGAGAGAGAGCACACTGAGCATCTGTGGAGGCATCTCTGAGATCATCCCAAAGGCACACAGCTCTAACTCTGGACACGGGGATTTTTGATTGGCATCTTATTTTGAAATCTCCTCCTGGATAGAAAGAGGCAGATTGAAGATGTTGCAA
The DNA here is from genome assembly GCF_048773025.1 of Camelus bactrianus. Taxonomy (NCBI): domain Eukaryota; kingdom Metazoa; phylum Chordata; class Mammalia; order Artiodactyla; family Camelidae; genus Camelus; species Camelus bactrianus. The sequence goes on along the minus strand of NC_133561.1, from coordinate 41,859,243 downwards.
TTGGATGGGCACGTCGGCCTCTCGAAATTGTCGATGAGGAAGACACGCAATTCTCTGCAGAAATAGGAACACCCATCCCTGCTCTGCTGACTTCATCTACCGAGAAACAGAGATGCGGCTCTAGGGGGAATTCAACCCCCACCAACTCTTCTTACCAACGTTAACGTCCCCACTTTATTCTCCTGTCAGGTCTCTGCACAAAAACTGTGACTCAGCCCCAAATATCACATACCCATCACCCTGAACCACTCTGTGTCTGTGTGCAACTTGAGCATTAATGCCTGTGACCGTTACTGTCAAATCGTATCCCCCTTTCAGCCTGCCTCCCGCCATCATCCCAGCCCAACCTCGGTGTCTCTCTCCAGGTCAGCAGCACTCTTCCCATTGGCTTCCCATCAGCTTACCTTGCCCTGCTTCCATTGTTTATTCCCTATATGTTACCCACAACGGTCTTATTAAAGTATGAATCAGATCAAGTTGTTCCGCTTTGCAAAATACTCTCGTGATCTTCCATTGTATTCAGAAGGATATCCAGAGTCCCTACCAAGGCCCTGTGTGATCTGGTCCCTCACCCATCTCTGAAGCCTCTGTTCTCACCGTTCTGCTCCAGCCCATCTTCACTGCCCAGATGATCCCCACCAGGACAGCTGTGTTTGTAACTCCAAGTCTTGTACTTACACTTCTGCTGGCCTGGGAGGATTTTCTTGTCTGTTACCTACGTGGCTTATTCTTTTGCTTCATTCAGGACATTGTTCAAATTATTTTACCCTCAGAGAGGACTTATCTGACCACATTATTTAAAATAGCACGCACATATTTCCTATTCAATCATTTTCTCTCCTATTATGCTTTATCTTTCTTTGTGGCAATTATTAGTACCTGGCAGTACATCATATATTTATTTGCTTACTTGTTTATTGTCTATTTTTCTTACTATACCTATATTCATGGAAGCACAAATAACTGTTTTAACCAGTAACTTTCAAATTGCCTTTAAATGAATTCTTTCATAAAATGAGAATTTCAGTGGCTTCCACGGGTTGCTTAGGGGAAAAAAGAGAAAGGATTCAGGTTGAACTAGATAATTAAGGACCTGGGAGTTGGTTATTTATTTAATACATAGTAGTTTGTATCTGTTAATCCCAAACTCCTAATCTAGCAAAAGACCGAGCTGATTACTATTATTAAAAGACTTTATTTTTTTCTTTTTAAACTTGGGTTGTTTGAGATCTCTTTTCTTCTTTGTTCTTTTTCTTTTTTTTTAAAGATTTTTTCTTATTTTTTTTTTACATTGAGGTACTGAGAATTGAACTCAGCACGTACTCTACCCCTTGAACTGTACCATCCCCTCCAAAGACAGTTATTTTTATACTTTGACAATACCATATTGAATTAAGATTTTTTGTTCCATTTTCCCTTCATAGAGTTTATAACTGAGGGAGAGAGTCAGAGGAAGCCCTGGGCCATCCCTTCCTTCTCAGCAGGTTACTACACAGCAGAGGAGCTTGGCTGTCACCAGGCCCAGCTCACCTTTCTGCTCTGAGGGCCGACTCAGGCCACTTCTCTAAACAGAGGCGTGTTAGAAGCAGCAGAAAGCCAACTAGCGAGCAGCAATGACAAAACTGACCCACCTGCAGTTGGACATAATCTGCTCTGAAATGAACATCTTAAAACTCTTTTTCCTATTAGTGGATGGTTTTCAAAAATATTCCCAAGGAGATGAATCTCAATCTATCTTTCTGGATTTTTTGGGCCTTCTATGACTTTAACTGCAGGCTTGATTGTCTGCAGAACGTCTTCAGGGAAGCCAGGCAGAACACGTGAACAGATCCTGCAGGCCACGGCTGAGGCCTCTGGTCAAAGCATCCTTGTGCAGAGCCTACGTTCATGGGACCATTTTCATGACTGCTGTAATTAGTTCTCATCCAACTGTCTCACTGAAAATGTTTCTAGATGGAAGGTGGTCTGACACAGTTGAGCAGTGGGGATGTGGGGTGCAGATGGCAGACAGACTGGAAGGAGAGAAGGGAAATGTTTCCTCAGGCTTCAGTTTGGAAGACTTATGATATTTATATGAACATTAACTAGGTCAGGCTGAAGCGCCGTTTGCTCTAAGATGGGGTGATGTACGCGTATCCCTACAACTTCTAAAAAATATGTTGAAGCTGGACGTGACAGCCTTGGGGACACACAGCTTAGAGTGACACCTTCGTTCCAAGATGCCTATGATCTCAGGCTCACAAAGAGGAAAGGAATACACATATTTTGCCTGTGTAGTTCTATGTGAAATTATTTTGACCCTTGCCGGATGGTGTAAGATCAGAAATCATGTAGTCTTTCTTGCATCGCAAAGACAACAATCCTTGATGAGTCAGCAGACTGTTTCCGATGGCCCAAGGTCTGCGCCAGACATTAGCTGTCTAGAAAATACCACACAGCCCCCTATCCCTCAAGGAGATCACAGTGTATCGTGGAAGAGACAAATTTAAATAGATTTTCAAAACAATGTGGTAAGAGTCACTTGGCATCATGTATATTGTATGTTCAGAGGGGCTCTTGCACTGCCTGGGGAAGGGTTCTAGAAGGTAGGGAAGGTGTCAGAGAGGAAATGCTTTCTGCACTGACATCTGAAGGATTCCAGCAAATCTCTAGACCAGGAGAGTGCTTGCTGGGCACGGGATTCTCGCCAGCTTGCGTGTCTAGTGCAGAGGTCTGGTCGTGTCTAAGAGCACTTTGCACTTAGGGAAGGAAGGTCAGTGAGGTTAAAGGCTGTGAGGAACTAATGGAAGCTGAGGCTGAAAAAAAGCAGCAACTAGCTGATGAGAAGGTGTAACTTTAAATCAGGGAGCGTGGACTTCCTCACATATGCAGCGGGGAATTCTTTGGGGTTTTAAGGAGGAGAGTGACACAAATTTGTCATTAAAAGTGAGCAAAGGAGATTGTTCACTCTAAAGAACAGCACTGGGGATACTAGCAATGGGTGTGAGTTAATGCAGTGGGGAGCGAGGGGCAGGGACTTAGCTGGGGGACATTAAGGAATAGAATTGTAATACTGACGGGAGTGAGGGAGTGGAAAAGTAAAGGAAAACTCCCAGATATATGGCACGGAAAACAGATGGGATAGTGATGCCATTGTTCTGAGCAAGTGTAAATTCAAACATACAGAGCTTGAGATTTTTATGGGCTAATCAAGAGGGAATGTCTACTTTTCAATTACAAGTATATTTCTGGGACTGAAAACATTTGATGGTTAATCAGTGGACAGAGAGCAGTTGAAGCCACAGGAATAAATGCCACCCACTGACAGTTTATCAAAGAGAAGGGAAGGAGGGCACTTCTGGTTCAGAAAATATGGCAGACCAGAAACTTGAAGACCCACTCACTGAAGACACATAAAAACGTAGGACACAATGCCGCCAATCTTTTCTTTTCTTTTCGTTTCTTTTTTTTACAGGCACATTTATTGTGGTATGATTCCTTTAAAGTAAATTACACATATTTCACATGTACTATTTGATGAATTTGATAGATGTCTACACCCAGAAAACCATCACCACAATCAAGATATCTATCATTCCCATCACTCCCCAAGAGGGACACTTTTTGAATTCCCGTATTTATCCCTTCCCATCCCCTTCTCTCCCTGGTAACCGTAAGATTGTTTCTCTATGTCTGTGGGTCTGTTTCTCTTTTGTAGTTAAGTTCATTTATGTCTTTTTTTAGATTCCACATATAAGTGATATTATATGGCATTTTTCACTTTTTCTGGCTTACTTCACTTAGAATGACTATCTTTACGTCCATCCATGTTGCTGCAAATGGCATTATTTTGTTCTTTTTAATAGCTGAGTAGTATTCCTTTGTATAAATATACTACTACTTCTTTATCCAGTCAGCTGTCGATGGACACTTGGGTTGTTGCCATGTCCTGGCTATTATAAATAGTGCTGCTGTGAGCATTGAGGTGCATGTGACTTTTTGAATTAGAGTTTTCTCTTGATATATGCCTGGGAGTGGGAGGGCTGGATCATGAGTTAAGTCCATTTTCAGTTTTTAAAGCAACCTCCACACTGTCCTCTCTAGTGACAATGCGGCCCGTTTTATTAAAGCAGAGCCATGCTCAGAAAGTAACGTGTATTTCTAGGGGCCAGACATGAAGTGCAGTGAGTGTGGCCTGTTGAAGAATCAGAGGGCAGTCTGGCAGGGCTGGAGGAGAGTGACAGGGAGAGTGTGGTACAGGCAGCATTCAGACCACGTGGGGACCTGATAGGCTGGGACAAGGAGCCTGGACTTCCAGTCATCCCTTGGTAACCATGGGGCACTGGTTCCAGGACTCCCCCAGATGTCAACATCCATGGATGCTGACACCTCTTGTATAAAATGGCATAGGACTTGCATGGAACTTATGTGCACCCTCCCATGTACATTTTCTATATATATATACAAACTTTTGTTTTATGGAGTTATAGTCATTTTACAATGTTGCATCAAATTCCAGTGTAGAGCACAGTTTTTCAGTTATACATGAATATTCACGTACATTCGTTGTCATATTCTCTTTTGCTGTGTCCTCCTGTGTACTTTAAGTCATCTCTAGATTATTCATTGTATCTAATACAACATGAATGCTATGTAAGTAGTTGCCAGTGTATGGCGAATTCAAGTGTTGCTTTTTGAAACTTTCTGTTTTTTCCCGAACATTTTCAATCCTCAGTTAGTTGAATCTGCTGGATAGGGAGCCTCTAGATATGGAGAACCCCCAAGCTCTTCCTTTCCACCTAAATTTCCACTGCAAGCACTGAAGGGTTCCAAATATAGAAGAGCGCCATCTACCTGCTATAAACGCTGAAGAACTCCTTCAGCGTATGTAGAGCAGGAGAGAAGGTTTAGGGCCAACTAGTGGGAAAGGATGGCCTGCCTGGAGAGGAAGGAGGAAGGACCGCAGTGGAAGCCAGCTTGTACCCTGACTGGAGCTATTTGATAGCAGTGAGGGACGCCGAGGAACTGGGGACAAGCCACTTGGGGGGCGATCCTGGCCGCCTGGTGCAGGGTTCACATAGCTGGGACCCAGTTTGCAAGATCAAAATAACAAGGGAGGAGAGGACCTGCCTCAGCCCCGGGATCCTGACAATGGCCACAGCGCCGTGACCCCAGCTAATGCGGCTCCCCTAGTAAGCCAGAAAAAGGAAACTCTGAGCCAAGATATTGCAAATTCCACCACAGCCACACGGATAACTAGATCTCTAAGCTGACAAAATGTAACCACCAGAAACAGGAATCTTTCCTTTTCTCTTCCTTTGGACCTTTGGACAGGGAGCCACATATCTCTGACGGGAACCACCTTTAATCCGATAGAGACCTCACTTATTCAGGAATAAGCATAGATAAAAAGAGTGGGGTGATGGTTTAAAGTGGAAGTCAAAGCGGAAGCCCAACTTAGAAATGGTGAAAACATGCATGTCATTGAATCCGAGTTATGGCGAAAAGATGGAGGAAGGTTAAGGAAATCTTTATTCACCAGACATGACTAGGCAGTCATAAAAAGACAGCAATTTAAATCAATAAAACATTTTTTTGTTGATGAAAAACAATGCCATATTTTAAAACATGGCTTGGGCCATCAATAACACGCTGAGAGTTGTTGAGGAGGAGAACATAAAGCTGCATATAGACATGTAAGTGTTCCAAGTCCACTGCTCAAAAAAACTTAGCTAATCATGTGTCCAGTGATTTGAAAATCCCTATAAGTAAATAACTCAAAAGTGGGAAAGACATGGGATTAAATAGTGGTAGTGAGCAATGAAATCCAAGAAGTTTATACCTATAATTTCATTGTTAATGTAACAAACTGAAAGTAACTGTCTAAGAAATAGTAACTGGAGGACAAACACACACACACACACACACACACACACACAATCTGGAACAGCAGAGAGGTAAAATATGCTAAATTTATCATTATTGAGGAACAGGATCTAATAGATTATTTCATTTTTGAGACTGTTATAGAAATACTGGTCCAATTACATATAAAGTTATGAAATTAGAGATGATTTATAAAAATTTAGAGAGAATTTTCATTAAAAGGCAATATAGCTTCCAAATCATTGAAGAGAAAATTAACAATAAAAAAGTAATCAATCCAGCTAATATGGAGTAACAGAGACAATATATACCATCCTAAAATAAACCACAAATTGGATGCAATATATGAAGCAATGATTTTTAAACCACGTGAAAAATATCCTCCACAAGGACCCTGTCCTGACACCTCCATAATAAGGCTGCTAGGCCTCCTACTGACATCACCAAGAATGTCCACCAGGAGGCGACATTTCCTTCCTCTGCTCCTACTGCAGAGCCAGTCCTGCGCAGTCCTTTTCCAGGTTTTGGCAGGCAGCTCCCAGAAGTGCTCTTCTGGGCCTTGGTCCCTTTTAGCCACCAGCAAAGGGATAAAGGATGAGTAGTAAGCCTCCTTACTCATTGAAGACCTAGGAAACTATCTGATTTCTGAGCAGCCCTTCACTCATGTCTGCTGTCTGTTACTCCCCGCCCGGCTTCCCGAGTCCCCGGCTTGGGCAGTCTGCACGCTGGCCACAGCCCATCAGAATCTGTTCCCCCGCCAAGAGGCCATGCGTGATCGTGAGCAGGGCTCCAGGACTCTGGAACAGCATGGCTTGGACTGCGTATTGGCCCTGGGCTCGTGAGCTCCATGCCCTTGGTTCAGTCATTTAACATCTCTAAGCTACAGTTTCCTCATCAGTAAAATGAAGACATAATCAATATGGAAAAAAAAATCAGAATCTGTTGGGGAATAAATTTCTGGTGATTGAATATTATTTTAATTTTGAATTATACAGCAAAGGACATCACACAATTTTTACTACTTCAGAATTCTAAAGGACAGCTTCTACAAAACTAATGCATGCACGTACACACAAACACATGTGCAGACACACTGGCTCTGCTTCACATACATCCCCACGCGCACACACACATGGACTCATGTACCACACACGCACATACCATACAAACAACCACACACGTCCTCAGGCTCAAACACACACATAACATACACACAACCACATACATCCCCAGGCGCGAGCGCACACTCACACACACAGTCACAGTCATGTACCACACACATCCCCAGGTGCGCGCGTGCACACACACACATCATACACACCTTTGGCGTTATTCTAAATCAATTTACAATTGAGGGTCTCAGTGTCCATTGTTTTATCCGCTCAGAAGATCCTGACTTCGGAGCGTGAAGCAGGAGCCCCTCCTCTCTGGAGATGGTCTTTGCCACTTACAGTCTCAGCAGAGCCAACATAACTGCTCTGGACCTTTGGAAGTGCAGGGCCAGAACATACCTGGGAGCTCACATCCTATATATCTAAACATTTTAAGTGCAGTAGGTTCTAAAGTCCTGCCTTTACAAATATACATTCATTATAAGGGGGAAGGCCAGGTTCAAATTTAGAATTCCCAGACTCAGGAGAGTCCTGCAAAGAAAGTGAGTGTGTGGGGAGAGCTGATTCCAAGTCTCTGATCACTAGCCTGACCCTTTTCTTCCAAATGCTGGGTCCATCCCTTGTCACAAGGGGCATTGAATGTGCAAAGGGGGACACTCAGAATTCACGTCTGTGCTCGGCCTATACCCTCCATGCAAACAGCTGCCCTTTGGCCTCTCTATGAGTCCTGGGAATCTGAAATCTGGGGAGAGCCGGTGCATGACCTAGAAATGGGTCAGGGGCTGCAGAGGCAAGGCATTCGGGGTCCTAGGTTTCCAGAGCACGGGATGGAGCCAATGACCGTGTCCCCTTGGCCCTGCTGACTCCACCCCATGGAGGGCGTGGCCAGAGGAAGTGTCAGGGCCAGGGGGACCTTCTGTAGTGCAGGACCCAGGGCAGCGGGCCCCCTTGCCGGGGACTAAGGGCAGAATCCCTAAGGAAAGGCCTGAGGAGACTGTAAGGTATCTTCATTCCCATTAATTAAAAAAACAAAAGCTCACCACAGATGTGAGTGGGAAGGGTTTTGTTATAACAAGGGAGGGCACTTGCCAATTTCTGGCCATAGAGGGCTGGTGGGTTTGCCAGGTTGATGAGGAACTGAGAGGCCGTTAGCCTCCCCTGGGTCTAAACACCGCCTGAATTCCTCCAGGTGACACTGAATTGCAGTGAGACATGGAACCCTCTCAAGTTGTTAAAATATTCATGGTGAGCCATGCAACTCTCTCCTCATTCTTGGCTATGAAAACAGGATAAACACAGGCGGGAAACTCATCTGCCTGTTGGTTGGTTCACTGTCCATCTGGTGCCCCTTCTTGTAGGAGCCTTTATCATATCACCCAGGGATGACCCGGCTCAGGATTACAGCTGATTTTCCGCAGGTGGCATCACTTGCTGGTGACACGAAGGAGGCATGTGAGCCACCTCCCAAACACTGAGGCTCCTCCTGGAAGGACCCTGCAGGCCCCCAGTCCAGCCTCTGCACCATGATGCTCCTTAGTGCCACTCCCTGCTTGCTGTCCTGGCCTCTAGCTCTGGACAGAACCTCACTGGGTTGTCGATAAATGTCACCCATGCACCACGTCTAAGCTTGGTGTCCAGATGTGACCATGGTTCTTATTTTCTTCCCATCGATTGATTGTTTGATCTTCGTGTAATCGTGTTGGCAGGAAGGCCAGTACCGCCCTCTTGAGGCCTCCCCAAGCTGCCTCTGCCTATAACTGTCCTAGCACCCCAGGGGATAGGTTCTGAATCCTGGCAATCAGACACGAGGATGAGAGCTGGAGAGACAGGAGTCCACTCCTGCTGTGGTTTCTGCTGAGGCTCGATGTGGCCATAAAAATGGATCCCACAGGCCCTGACGTCAATTGACTCGCTGCAGAGATGCTCCCTCCCTGCCCCATTCACCTCACAGACCGAGGGCTTTTTGCTTGTTCCAGAAGGCCCCACCCCAGAGGGGGCACTGGGTCCAGTGGAGTGCCCAGCCTGGTTCCCCGCCAGCCCTTAGGGCCTTGGTGGGGACAGGAACATCAAGTACCCTCCCCTTAGGGGCCCGTTTGTCCATTCCAGCCAACAGACCGGGGTCATAAGCACTTTAACTCACCTGAGGGTGTTTTCCTCACTTCAGGGGTAGTGAGGAATGGGCTTCTTCACACCCCAAGTGCCACAGGTCTGGATTCAGACAGCCTGGCTCACCCCTCAGTCCTGCAGATCCCCGCCACACCTGCTGCTGGTCACTGAGTCTGTGCTGTGTTCTCTTCCAGGACAAGAGGTGCACTCTGCCCCCACCCCACCCCCACCAGCGGTGGCAGTGGTGGCCGACAGGCAGGTGAGCTGGGGCCCGAGACCATGCCCGGAAAACAGTGCCCCAGAGGCCGCTGGTGACTAGAGGGACCACGGGGCAGAAGGCAGCATGGGATGGGAGGAGGAGGAGGAAGCTTCAGGATAAGGAGATGAAAGGGGGAACGGATAGCACTGTGAGGACCTCGACCATGAAAGGGAAGAGAAAAGACAGTGACAGCTGGAGTGGTGTTGGCGTTAAAAGCTGCGGGCGTTTTTATTTAATTTTAATAATTACCATTATATATAGTGACAGATTTCTTATTTTATTAAAAATTATGTGCCATGTCATATAACAGGATATATTATGTTATTATATATTAAATAATACAGAATAGTAGATATACTAGCATATTATATTCTGTTTATTTATTAGCAGATATTATATAATATATATGTAGGTGTTTATATACATAGTATATAATTCATGCATCTATATAATATATAACACATAACACATAATGTAAGATTATGATTAATATATTTTATAACAAGATTACATAACAATAATGATGTAATATTACCCATTGTATGTCTTGGTTCATGACACATTCTCACCTTAGGTGCCTGTCAGAGGTATTTATGTATTAAAATTAATATTATAAGAAACAGTTGTGAACGTATCACCCAGCATCAGAACAGGACTATTGACAGTGACATACTGTGTCCTCTTTCCCTATCCTGCTCTTGGCCTCTTCTCACAGGAAGTAACCAGCATCCTGAATCCTGGTTTACCCTTGTCTTGTGTTACATTCACACACACAACATTTAAGATCAGTTAAAACAAATGAGTTGCAGGTACATGCAGCGAAGTGGATGAATCATACACTCAATTTTAAATGAATAAAGTAAGCCCTAGAAGGTAGCCTATAGTGTGCTATGCTTTTAAATGTGTATATATATATGTCAACTAAACTCACCAAATTATGAACAACTACAGCTAGAGTCCAGGTGGGTGAGGGACAGAGAAAAGGTGAGGTGAGCAGATCTGCTGCAGGTGAGCGAGTTCCTTTCCAGTAACATGCCATTCTCTCTGAAGCAGGAGGCAAGGCCATCTGCTGGGAGTCAGGGAAGAGACAGAGGGAAGGATAGAGGTGTGCAGAGAGCAGAGAATGTTGACACCACTGAGTGATAAGTGGGGAAATGTGCTCACTAGAGAAACACTGGAGGATTACCTGGCAGTGGCAACATGGTGGGCATTGATTTGTAGTCTTAGAAATCTGTGCTGGGAGAGCCTTCTGCTTGCAGGCTCAGAACAAATAGAGCTGGGTGAACCGAGATGGAAGTCGGCCTGGTGAGGAACTGAAAAGATCAAGGGTCAAGGGAGTTTTGTTTGTCATAAAGAGAGTGCTGACTGTGGATGCAGAGCTAGAAGGTGGGGAAATGGAAGTAAGAGGAAAGTGGACAGGCAGGAAAGCAGAGGAGTCAGCCCATGATGCCCCAGTGAGGGTGAAGGAGGGCCAGGGAGGCCAGTGGTGAAGTAGCTGGATGGCTAGATGTGGGCACTTAAAGGAGAGAGCATGGACCTGGGGTGGAGTCAGGCCCGGGTATGAGCCCATGGGTAGGGTGAATGGGGGGTGGCTGGCTCAGGCTGATGGAGAAGACCCTAAAATGACCATACTGGGTGGTGGAGGGAGAATCAGCTTTGACGTCTTCATGGTAGGAGGCGAGGCAATACAGAGGTGGTGGTCCAGGTGCTCCTGACTGAGGCAGATGAGCACGGAGGACAGGGTGGCAGGCACTGCTAGGAAAGGATCTGGGTTTTCCAGGTGCTCCCAAGAGAGGAGGAGCAATGATCTGAAGGTGGAAAGTGAGCACAAGGAGGTCAACCCAGGCTCCTGATCAAACGGGGGTTGTGAGGGGGCAAAGCTTCAACTCCAGAGATGGTTGCCCAGGAAGCAGGGACCAAGGGTGAAATGACGGGACACTCAGAGAAGAGAGGGAGAAGATTCTTCTGGGTATAGGGGGAAGAGAGGCCCCAGGACAAAGGAGCACAGGGGCACAGTGATGAGGATGGACTGGCTCCACGGTGACACTGGCGGGATGGCTGGATCTTTGTCCTGAGGGCTTAGGTTGGGGGACTACTGGCCTCATGAGGATCCCCCTTTCTGAAGTCTGGACAGAGGCTCCCGCTCCTGAGAGCTGTGTGGCCACCACTGTTCCCGGAGGAACTCTGCCTCCATCATCTCCTATCAGGCTTTCCTGCCCAGACCCCAACTGCCAGTGAGGGAGCCTGGGCCTCGCAGCTGTTTCCCATGGAGGGACACAGGCTCCTGGGAGAAGCAGGCTGATCTTAGTTTGCTCCGTAACCCAGGGCCTAGCAAAGCGCCAGCCCATGAGTGGGCCATAAAGGGGTTTGAATACTTACTAAATTAACCCAAAGCAGTAGAATATCAGAGCTGGAGGAAATGACAACTGAGCTCACAGTGTTCACTGCCCACACCCCCATTCTACAGATTAGGAAATAGAGACCAAGCGGTGAAGCAAACTTGGCCAAGGACACACTGCTCTTAAATGCTGCCCTGTGTCGGGCATGCCAAGTGATGAGCTGCAGTGAAGGGGCTGAAAGGGGGCTCTGGGGCCAGACAGCTTGGGTTCAAGTCCCAGCTCTGCCATTTATTAGCCGTGTGATTAGTGAATGTCCTTACCTTTAAAGTGGAACTCACAGTGGTGCCAACTCATTGGATTGTCGTGAACACAGCGTTCCTGGAACAGCAGGACAGAGTTCTGTAAGGGTTTGCTTTTACTTTGGTTACTATTATTATCACCAAGTGAACCCTGAAATGAAGAACAAAGGCAGCAAGAATTTTTATTTTAAAGGATTTTAAAATCCTCTGATGAATGTTTCATTTCATCTATTCAAGTCTGCATTTGACCCTTATTAACAACTACACAATGGATGACTTTTGAGGCAATCTTGCTTCATGTCTTTAATTCTCACTAACGACAGAGGCTATTAAACAGGCAGCAGTTTCTTTTCCAGGAAGAGGGACAAAAAGTTAAAAATAACTCAGTGCCTCTTGGTCCCCAGTGAGTTGGTTGTGACCTGTCAACCCAGCTTTGGGGAAGTGCCCGCTCCCTCGGGGCTCACTGCGCTGCCCCGCGGCCTCCAGGAGGCGCTGTACCCCCACACGAATCCAGTCTCTGTTCCTATCTTTGCTTCAGATCCCTCAAGGACTGCCCATGCCCCATAGCCCCATCTGCCCCTCCAGCCTCGCCTGCTGGACTCCAAGACACCATCCTGGGTCTCAACCATCCTCTATTCCTACGCCCGCCCCACTACTCTTCACTTTGTCCTTCAAGTGAGGGCTCCTGTGGCTCGCCACCCAGCAGAGGTCTCCCGTCCTCCACCTCGGGTAACTGCATCGTCCTGCACGGTGCCTCAGGAACCCGTGTGGAGGCAGGAAGAATACAGAACAGGTGCTCAGAGGGGCTGCCTTTTCCACTACAGGGGCCCTGGAGAGCTTTCTCCCAGCTCGTTATTCACAGGTGCTGAAGCTGTGGAATCTCGATCTCACCAATATAAAGGGCATTATCATTAATTACAAAATCAATCATTTCTTCAGGAGCAAAAGGAGAAAAGACTTTGTGTTCCCCACCTCCAACTTTTTTTCTCCACCTTCAGAAGTTTCTCATCTATGGGCAAGGGTAGAAAACAACACACAGAATATTATTTTTCAATTTTTTTTCCCAATCTGAAGATTGCTTTCCCAGAACTGATGAAGGCTAAAATGGTTTGGCTTTCCTGAACTGAGGATTCAGAGGCTTGGGGGTGGGAGGGGAGATAACTCAGCAATATTGAACCTAACAGAGACATTAAAAGGTTCTATTCTAAACAGAAAGGAAGTAGGATGCTATAGAAACAGGAAAACCATAGCTGGAAATGCAATAACGTGTTACAAGAGAATAAACATGAAGATGTGAAAAAGAAAAAGGACATCAAAATAAAAAAAGGTGGGAATGGTAGAGGGGAGCAAGAAAATATAATTTTTTTTCTTTCTTTTTTTCCTAAATTATTCTTAGGATGTGTTGGAGCCTACGTGATTATCAGTCTAAAGGAAATAGATATAGTAATGGGTTGATAGAGTTGAAAAATAAGGTAACCAGAAATCAAAACCATACAATAGAGTCACAAAAAAAAAAAAAAACCCAAAAGAAACAAACTCAAAATGGCTTAAAGACTTAAACATTAGACAGGACACTATAAACTTCTTACAAGAAAACATAGGCAAAACATTATTTGACATATATCACAGCAATGTTTTTCTAGGGTAATCTACCCTAGCGACAGAATTGAAAGCCAAAATAAACAAATGAGACCTAATTAAACGTATTAGCTTTTGCACAGCAATAGAAACCATAAGCAAAACTAAAAGACAACCTATGGAATGGGAGGAAATATTCGCCAAAATGAGAATGACCATGGCTTAATTTCTAGACTATATAAATATTTCATACAACTTAATAAGAAAAAAATAAACAACCAAATCCAAAAATGGGCAGAACAACTAAACAAGCAATTCTCCAATGAAGACACACAAATGGCCAATAGGCATATTAAAAAAATGCTCAATGTTGCTCTATTATGAGAGAAATGCAAAGCAAACTAGAGTAAGTTATCATCTAACACCAGTCAGAATGGCCAGTATTCAAAAATCCACAAACCATAAATGCCGGAGAGGCTGTGGAAAAAAGGGAACCCTCCTACATTGTTGATGGGAATGTAGTTTGGTGCAGCCACTCTGGAAAACAGTATGGAGATTCCTCAAAAGACAAAAAAATAAATAAATAAATAAAAAAGACTTATCACTTGATCCAGCAATCCCACTCCTGGTCATATATCCAGAGGGAACCTTAATTCCAAAAGATACCTGCACCACAATGTTCAATGCAGCACTGTTTGCAATGCCCAAGACATAGAAACAACATAAACATCCACTGACAGATGACTGGATAAAGATGTGGTATTTAGATATAACAGAATATTTCTCAGTCGTAACAAAGAAGGAAATAATGCCACTTACAGCAACATGGATGGACCTGGAGATTATCACACTAAGTGAAATAAGTCAGACAAAGACAAGTATCATATGATATCACTTATATGTGGAATTTTCAAAAATGATACAAATGAAATTATTTATCAAACAAAAACAGACTCACAGACTTAGAAAACAAACAGGAGTTTGGGATTAACAGATACAAATTACTATATGTAAAACAGACAAACAACAAGGATTCACTGTAGAACACAGGGAACAATATTCAGTATCTTGAAACCTATAATGGAAAAGAACCTGAAAAAGAATAGACTATGTATATGTACAACTGAATCACTATGCTTTATACCTGAAACTAACAAAACAGCTGTATATCTGAAACTCACAAAACATTGTAAATCAACCACATTTCAATTAAAAATTAAAAAAGAATGATAAGTTCTAAATACCTTTATTCAAAGAAAATCTTCCACCCTTCCCTCTTACAAAAATTAAAATGGGAATCTTGAGCAGGACCAAATTATACTGGATGGGCAGTTACATGTCGTCTGCAGCATGTGGCCCATGCTACACACACATCGTGTTTTCCTACAGGTAAGAATGACCCTGGCTGCCCAGGGAGCGAGTCCTGCTGGGACAAGGCCTCTGTGGCAGTGGCCTCTTTGTCACGCTCCATCTCACCAGGAGGCCAGGATTTTCAGAGGGGAGGGGACATAGAGCTCATACAATTCAAATCGATATCCCGAGAAAAACTATGGGAACAGCAAATTTACCTGCAGTGTGGGAAACATGAGCAGGGCCCCTAAGCAGACCAACAAGCCCAAAGCAAGATGGCCCGATGTTCAGATCGGAACCAGAACAATGACCACCTGTCTCCAGTTAAATGACCACCACCTCACCTGCAATGAACTACTCATACTCAATGTCAGGGATGTTTCTGTTGAGACTTGGGAGATCAAAGAATTCGGACCAGAGAATTTGGACCTGGTTGATGTTGGGGCTCCTCCATTGGTAGAGGTGGCCCCAAGGGGGAGCACCAGTACCGACTCCTCCATCTTCAGCAGGGTTTTCAGAAGGAAGGCAATGTGGATGCGGACGTTCCTATGGTGGCTAAAGCCCTCTGGAGGGTTGATATCACACAGAAGGTACCTGGCAGGGAGCAAAGGAGAGTGGGTCTTCAGGGCCAGGCCTCTGCACAGGAATCCCAGCTTAGATATAACAGATAGAACAGGAATCCCTGCACAGCACATGGCCTAGACTCCAGACACGTTCAGCAGCTTCTGGTTTTTAAAGTGGAGGCACTGCCCACCCATCTCCATGTGGCCAATTACTTCGAGTCCAGGAGCAGCTGCGGAAGACATCTTGGCATCCGTCTAACACTGCTAAGCACCTGACTAGCACCTGAGCACCCGTTCTCCAGGGGCTTTCAAACTTCTTGGTCTACAGAACCATATACACTCTTAACAATTACTGAGAACTCCAAAAGGCTGCTATTTATGTGAGCTAAATCTATCAAAATATTGTGTGTTAGAAGTTAAATAAGAACTTAAAAAAGTGTATGAATTCACTTAAAAATATTAACAACTACTACATGTTACGATTAATACTCCTAAACAAAAAATAAGTCTATTTTTCAAAACAAAAATCATTAGTGGGAAGAATAGCAGTGATTTTAATTTCTGCAAATCTCTTTTGGACTGTTGAGAGCTGAATTCTCCTATCTGCCTCTGCATTCTTGTTTTGTGATATCACAGGCCAGGTTTTCCCTGGAAAACCACACAGGAACTCAGAAGAGCAAGAGTGTGCAAAAGGCATTTGACATCCCGGGGTTTCTACGAAAATAGTCTTGCACCTCAGGGGCCTCAGACACACTTTGATAACTGCTGCCCTACCCTAGGCGAAACTCTTCTACACAAGAGCCAGGCAAGGGTCCTAGCTTCTGTAATGAGTTACAGCCACCACATCCCTCCCTTCTCAGTGTGTTTCCCACAACCTCCATTACTGCAGATGAGGATGTAATCCTCATCTGGGGCCTCTAGTCCTAGAAGACTGCTAACTTCGAGAGGGAGGGTCCCATCTACCAACCCTACACCCCGCACAGTCTATTTTGAGTCAAGCCCTAGATAACTGCTAATCAGCACTGACCCTTGTGACTTATTCCTGAGTTTTACTGAAGGAATCAACATCTGGATGGAGCTCAAATTTCCCTGCAGAAAAACAAGGCTGATAAACCACCCCATTCCAACATCTGATTCTGGGGCTCTTCAAAACCTGGGTAAGGCCCCTCTTCATCTAAGAGGGGTCCTCTGCCTGCCCTTCCCGGGGGGTTCGGGAGGCCGTGGCCACCCAGTGTGATCCAGACTCGCGGCCCCAGACCCAGGGCCTGAGGGGGAGGAAAGCCTGAGGCTGTGCCCCAGCCCTGTCCCCCACACACCAACCTGCTCCCCGGCACCACAGCCCCTCACCAGCCACCACCACAACCCCGATCCCACCGTGGTTCATGTCCACCCGCCCCGCCGACGGCACAGCCATACGTTTACCATCTGTGGGATGCCGCCCCAGACAGGATGTCGGCCGCCGACTGACCAGGCCAAAACTAGTCTCCCGGCCAAGAAAGCCGCCATCCCCAGCAGCAAGCACCGCCATGGTCCCTGGCAGCTACACACTTCCAGAGCCCGCTCCCTGCCCCAGAAGCTCACGCCGGCCCCCCGCGGAGCATGGCGCCTGTAGCCATGGCAACGCCGCTGGGCCCTCCATTAGCTCTTGAGTCGTGCATCCTCCCAAGGCTAGATGTGCGAGGGCAGAACTTGAGGAGCCAATGGGAGCCGGGGCACGGCCAGGACTGGGGTCAGTGGGAGGCTTATGGGGCAGCTGAGCGAGACTGTGATGGGTGGGGCCGCACGGAATTTCTCACTTGCATGTGGCGCCGGCCGAAGTCTGGGGCATTGCTGCCAACAGTGGTCGTGTCAGCGGGGCGGGGGCACCCTCACCCGTCCGTGTGTGGGGCTCAGCCTGGGCTCCGTGGCCTCCACTTGCACTGGACGTGGACCCGGGCTGCGGGTGGGCAAGATAGAGGACTGAGCCCAGGCACGCAGGGCTGGCCAGGTTAGGGCACCTGAAGTGCAGATCTGCCAGGCCCGCTGCCGGCCTTGAATTCACGCTGCTGGGCAGTTTCGAAGAAGACAGGGTCTGTCCCAAGAGGGGAGGTAGGGCAGGGGTGCCAGATGCCGGGTTGGGTGCGGTCTCTCAGGAGAGCCATGGTGAGAGGGCGCAGAGTGGCCCCTGTGTTGGCGGGGCTAGGAGTTTTGGGTATAGGGTGGGGATGGTGTGTGCCATGTTCTGTGGTCTCCCAAAGAACCCTCACTCCAGAGCAAGGGGCTCTGCTCCCCGCACCCTTCACTGCACTCCCTGCCTTCCCCAGCACCACTGCCCCTGCCCCCAGAGTGTCCCATGACCTTTCCCCACACCGGGTATGTCTCTGTTAGAGGTACTGAGCTCCTGGTGGCTCCAGCCCGAGGGTGAGGGGCTGTATCTGACCAGTTAGGACGCCTGAATCCTTTACATGAAACCTCAGACCATGATTCAGGCATGCATAGAGGGCCCTCTAACAGGATTCCCTGCATGGCCCTCACCACCACGCACCCACAGCGCAGCTGCCACACCGGGCCAAGCCTGCCAGAGAACCGCTGGTCCCTCTCCTCCTGTCCCTGATCAAGAGTGCACCGCCCACACTGCTGGGTATTTAGGGGGCCTTAGAAGAGCAGCTGGCATTTTCATGGGCAAATACTTGCTCTTTGGGGAAGATTTGAGTGCAAAGGGATGTAGGGTAGGCTTTTTCTGTTGCCCTGGAACTGGTGACTGGGATACAAATATAAGTCAAAGCAGTTTTTAGAGAGAGCCGCAAAACATCTCACAACCAAAGATCACTGTTCCCCAACAAAGGCAACACCACCTGGCATGTGGGGGGCCTGGCCTCTCTTTCTGGAGGTTGCGGATTGCACCCTCCAGCTGGGACAGAGCCAAAAACAGCTCTGAACACACTGGGAGTCGCTTCTCACAAGACCTGTGGTCTCCATTGCAGGTCCGGCTCCAGAGCCCAGAGCCAGTATTGTGACTCTGCTCCCGCTGTCCATTCTGGGAGGTCTAGGTGTCCTCCACGGCCCTTCCACTATTGTTTCTTTTGGAAACAGCCTCCGGATGAAATGGGTCTGAGAACAGGAGAGCTGGATGCCAGCAGCCACTGCCCAGTTTGTGGCCCGAGGGAGGGGCATCTCCTATCCTTGGGCTCTGATCTCTCCTCTTCTCTCCCCATATCCTCACCCCTCTTCTCCTTCATTTCTTGATTGATCCCTGGATAATGGTCCTTACCAGGAATGACCTGGGAGAAGTTTTATGAGTCCTTAAGGAAAAAAAACAAGAAATCTATAGACGTATTACTGAAAGCAACTTCCGTCTTTCCCAGGAAAGTCTTCTTTCCAATGTTTAAGGCTAGTTGACAGGGTGTCAAGTGGCCTGACCAGTCACATCTGAGCAAGTGTTAACTCTCCCTCCAGCCGCCAGCAGCATCCGTCTGTGGCAACTTAGCCACAAGAACGCAATAAAGCTCTTTCCCCATGCCAGTGACAGCGTGGCTTTGGAGGCAGTGGAGGCCGAGAGAAAGGGCCCCGCCCTGAGGCTTGGGGGATCTCCAGCCACAGCCAGAGGAACTGGAGGTTTTCAGAGCTGGCCCAGCAGGGAAACCAGGCAAGGCCGCCTGACCCAAGTCTTTCCTGCCCAGAGAGCCCCATGAACTGCCCTGGGCCCCAATCCCCAGTCGGCCTCCCTGCAAAAAGTTACCACGGGATCCACACCTGAGAAGGGAGGAGGACGGCCCTTTGGCCTGGGGTCCCAGCAGATGTGTCCTGTGAGATCCATGGCCACATATCTTCCTTGTCTCCCCAGGTCTCTGATGGGTCCATGCTGGACATTCTGGTGGTCAGGGACACTGGAACAACTCTAAACTCTGAAGAAGGACAGAGAGACCCTTCTGGAAACAAGGATTCCAGGGAGATGCCTTGCCCAGAACGGGGGACTGTGTGCTGAGTAGACCCCTGGGAGGCACTGTGGAGCTGTGGGGTCCTCTTCAGAGAAGGGAGCAGTTGTGATTCCCAGTGAGGGGCCCTGCTTTGTTCAGTCATGTCCTCGTGTGAGACTCACTTACAAACACCTCCCAGTCCATCTAGGGGTGGACCCATGGGTGGGGGCAGAGGAGGAGAGTGAAGGGGGCAGCCTTAGGACCCCTGACCCACACAGGGAGCCAAGGGCCAGTGGGAACATCTTGGGAATCAGACGCAGGAGAGGAGGACGGGCACTAAGAACATGCCAAGTCATGCAATAAAGTGACCCGTGTCCACAAGACACAGGCGGCCTTCCACCAAAGCAGGGAGATAGAAATTTAGACCCAGGCTCTGAGAAACTTGAGTGGGGCTGGAGGGCCACAGGAGCCCTGAGGAGCAGCTCTCCTAGGGGCAAAGACATTCCAATACACACATTTCTCATGGATGCTTTTTGGGGTGCAGAGTGAGTTACCAGAATCCTGAACTTAGTATGGAATCCCATCCCCTTGTTCATCACAGTTCCTGGCAATAAATTGCTGTCATTTGTCCCTGGACATGCACAGGGGAGCTGACTGTTGTGGGGGTCACTGCAGGACTGGAAGCTTCTGGTGTGGGCTCTGTGACCACAGAAACCCAGGGGGATTTCTTAACGGGAGCAGCTGGAGACCATGCCTGCCAGGACCACCCTCATGGGATGGTCAAGGAGCCCATGGTACCAGGCCAACAAGTGACCAATTTGTAAGGCTGCCTGGGGTTTCCTGGGAGCGTGTAGATTCCTCTGGTCAGCACGTGGGCCCAGGACAGCAAGACGGTCTGCCCAAAGAGGGGCCTGCCCTTCTGATGATGGCTCCTAACACCTGCAGGGAAACTGCTCCAGGTCTCCTGGAGGTCCATAGTGAGAGTGGCCTGCCTGCCACGTGGGGTCACCTTCCCCTGATGCAGAGGCACACGTCTCCCCCTTGAGGCCCAGGGGACACCTGGCTCAGGTCCCACCTGTTTGCCCTGGACACGCAGAGCCCCAGAGCTCTGGCACAGCCTGGGGTGTGGTCGTGTTGGGGCAGGGAAGGCCCAGGGAAGGGGCTCATTCAGGGTCAGGGTCCACTCTGCAGGGATGCTGGACCTGGCAGCGATGTGGTGCTTCAGAACTCCCCTGGGCTGGGTTTCCAAGCTGTGGGATGGAAGGGTCTCTCCTTCCTGTGGTGCAGTGGGGGGAACTAGATCCATCATGAATGTCAGCCCTGAAAATGGAGGCTGCGCTACATCCATTCCTGGAAAGAAAAATCAGGCCCCTCCATCCCAGGTGACTCAGAAAGTCATTCAGTCCCCAGTTTAGGCTTTGAATTAGAGCTGAGTGGCTCAGGAGGCCAGATCCCCGTCCGTGGCTCCAGGAGTAGGCTTTCTTCTGGGAGACAGGATCCTCACAAACACCTGTGTCTTTGTGGGACACTCCCCTCTGACCAGCTGGGAGGCAGGTTGCAGTTGTGGGAAATCTTGTTTCCATGAGCAGAGGGCCACCAAGTGGTGGGGGCACAGGAGACAGTGAGAATGAGTCCCGTAGCCTTTCTGGAATCAAAAAACTGGCAAAGGTGAAAAACTGCATAATTTGTTTTATTGAACAGGCTGCTTATGTACGTTTGGAGGGCCAGGATCAAGGACTGCATCCCTCCAGGACAATAGCCTCAAGAGAAGAACAGACAGAGCAGGAGGAGATCTGGGGTTTCTCCCAGGAATGTGGCAGAACTGGGATTTCTGCACATTTGCAAGGAGTCCCTGCCCACTGAGCACAGGGTTACCATCCACGTGACCCCTGTCGTGTTTGGCTTGGGCTCTGGGTCTGGCCTGATCTTGTATTCTTCCAGCTGAGTTCCAGAAGCTCAGAGGGTGGGCTTAGAGGGGCTGCGTTTGGAACCCGGTGAGGAGTTGGAGGGTCCTTTATCCTGAGTCTCCTCAGCCTAATCACTGTAGCTGAGGCCCAACACCCCTCAGGCCCCCAGGGTGGCCGTGGAGGGAGAGCAAGCCTGGAAGGAGACCTGGGGGTCCCATTGCTGTGTCCCTCCCTTGTCTGTGTTCCTTTTCACCCCGGAAGGTGTGATTGTCTCATGTCACGGCAATCTCTTCTCTGTCAGGTGGGGTCCCCACCCCCGCTCAGCCTTCTCTCTGCATGGATGCTGAAGGACCAGGCCCACCTGAAGTTCTGAGCTTGAGCAGTAAGGTGGAAACAAAGAAACCAATGGAAACAAAGAAACAAGTGATTGTGGCAAAGCTCCCCACCACAGAGAAGCTGCCCTGAGTGGAAGGGAGGGTGTGGGCATGCCCATTTGCTTCCTGTCTCCCAGTGCTCTTAGCTTTCTTATTGCAGACCTGCATGGTTATAACAAAATGATCTGCCAAACTGAAAATATTTACTCTCTGGCTTTTATGGAAATGGCTGGCCAGTCTCTGGTTCCCATACCGGGCAAGTGACTGGAGTACCTTTCCAGTATGGAAACATCTGGGCAGGCCCAGGTTTGCACATGTCTTTAAGAGTAGTTACGGGGTTTTGCTTCTAAAATTTTTTTGACGGCTGTATACTTCTGAGCTGAGGTTTTGCTGTGTAAATCTGAGCTGGGATTTTCTCACACTGTTTCTCACTTCTTATACCGGACATCCCTAAATTCCAAGGGGAACTGGATATTAAGGAAGCCATGGAGTTTAGGAAAAGGATACAGATCTCATTTCCTTTTAAGCATCGGTGTACCTCCATCCTAGGCAGTATCGGTTATGTGTTATTGCTATGGGAAATAAATAGTAACCAAATTTATAGAAAACAGTGGGTCTTTAGGTATACAAGTTCATCTTTTCAACATTTTTTGTAATGTTTTCAGTTTAAGATGACCATTCCTGAGAAACCATTCTAACAGGCATCCTGTTAGAATGAAGTAGCATTTTCCCTGAGCCATACTTAATTTTTATTTCGTAGACAGCAGGAAGGGCAATCACACATCACACATTTGTGGACCTCAAAGATAAAATGTGACTTTCTGGGAGCACACTCACCCCATCTCCCCCTGCTCTTTTCACTGTCCCATTCTCCCTGAAGGCTCTTTCGTATCTTCTGCTCATGACTCCAGTAACTCTTTCTTCCTCCTCGTTCCTCAGCTGGTGAGTTTACTTTTTTACTTCTCTTCTGAAGCCAACAGAAGAGAACTTTCACCAGCAACTCCCAGCACATCTGCTCGCTTTCAGATATCTGTGACCTCACTCTCACTGCCCCACCTCTTATTACAGGTGACATCAAAAGCCAGTTTCTCCAAAAGTCCCCGGGGCCCTGTTCCTCCTATCTTCTCCAGGCTATCACTCCCAAAACTATCCTCTCTCTCACTACCTCATCTATTTTGTTCTTCTGCTTGTTGGCTCCTATCAGTATATAAACGTCCATCCTCTTAAAATAAAAAAAACAGCACTCCTTGACCCTAATTCACCCCCACTAATTGCCACCCCATGTCTTTGCAGAAAATCTTTAAGGAGTTGTTTAAATTCACTGTCTGCATCTTCTCTTGAGCCATCCCTTTTTACACCCACTGTGGCTTTTCCCCTGATCCCTCGCTCTATGGAAACTGCTCTGTCAAGGCCATCAGTGACCCCACGTTGCTAAATATAGTGGTCAGTTTTCAGTCCTCATCATGCGTGGCCCCTCGGCAGCATTTGTCCCAGCTCTTCCATCACTCCTCCCCCATGTTCCTGCTTTACTTGGCCTCCAGCCCATCGCTCTGTCTGCTTTCTGCTTTTGGTCCACTGGCTGGTCCTTTGCCAATGTCTCCTCTTTCTTCCAAACATTTACTGTGGGTGTACCCCAGAGTTGGGTCCTGGGTCTCTCCTCTCTCTCTCTGCTATACCTTAGGTGGAAGAAACCAGCCTTGAAAATTGACATGCCATCAATTTGTCGATTTGTCAAAAACTCCCTGATTTGTCCTTTCCATTTGGACCCCTCTCCCTAAGACACATACTCTTTTTCTTTCATTCATCTTGCTTTCACATTCATACATATGTTCTACTATGTAAGTTACTTTTCCAAATTTTGAACCAGTCCATATATATCATGTAAAATGCTCAAATCTCTATTATTTCCACTAAGATGCTTATTCTACCTTAAAATATTTCTGCATTTCTGTATTTATGTGAATAAAGCAAATAGTATTTCTACAAGCCTCATAGTTAAACAGTGTGTTTGTTTGGGGCTCTTTTGTAACATGAAATAATGATACATCAAGATAGTCTTTTTTCATTTATTTTTATGTAACACCAAGGTGAGGTTTTTGCACTGAAGACTGGTTTTATTGAAATTTTACCCACGTTATGGACAGTCAGTTTATGTGAAAGCCCTCATTTCTCCCCTTTTCTGATATATTTTCCATTTGGCTATGTATAACATATACCTTGGCATGACATAAAATTCCAAAATCATTCACATAATGCAATTAATATATATAAATTATAGTTTTTAAATGTTAAAAAGAAAAAAAAAACCAGACTCCTCTACCTATTAGGCATTTCTGTGGCAATATCTAATAGACCCCTTAACCATGACATTGAAGAACTGAGCTGATTCCAGCCTCTTTCCACCTGCTCAGACTCACCTTGTCCCATCCCCTGTGGATGGAGAGGACATCCCTCCCATTGTCCAGGTCCAGATGTTCAAACCATGTTCTTTCTCTCTCTTTCTCTTATACACACACACAGCAAATCCAGCTTGTTAGAAAATTCTGGCTACTCTGTCTTAATTAACCATCTGCTCCCTGCTCACTGCCCTCATAAGAGCCACCTTCAGCCCCTTCTTGGACACCAAATAGCCTCTTTCTTCCATCTTTGCTTTTATACAATCTCTCATTCATACAGAGTCAGAGGGAGCCTTTAAAAGCATACATTGAGGATGTGAGTGTAGCTCAGTGGTATAGAGCATGCTTAGCATGCATGAGATCTAGGGTTCAATCCCCAGCACCTTCATTAAAATAAATAAATTACCATCCCCCCCAAAAAAAACAAAACCAAAGCATAAATTGGATATCACCCATCCCATCAAAACTCACTAAAAGTTCACCATTTCATTAAGAGCCAAAGTTGTCACAAAGGCTTCCAGGACCTGGAGTGCTGTGCCCCTCTGCCCACACTCTCTCCCTCAATTTGGGGGCCTCTTGTCCCTGCTCTTCCTTCTTCTTCCGGAACTATTCTGCTTCAAGTTCATTACTCCGTGAGATCTGCCAGGACTGCCTTATTCCCTCCTGCCTGCCTCCCACCCCACCAACATCACCTGAGTTTGCACATATCACTCTTTTTTTCCCAAGCTCTTGTTACCTCCAACATGCTGCCTGTTTCCTCTACTAAAACTCTGAGCCCCCAGTGATGGGGAGTCTTGTCTATTTTGTTGACTAATAAAGCCCAAGAGCCTTGGGAACGGGTTTAGTTACTAGATTCCCATACATAGTTGGAGCTTATACAGATTTGCTGAATGAATGCAGAGGCCCGGGTCCAATCCGATGGAGCACTTCTGTGTCCTGCTCAAAGAATAACTCTCCTTTCCTCCTGAGATGGGGTGACCACTTCCTTGCTGATCAAAGGCAAGATCTTTTAGCTTTATGCTGTTAACCTTAGGCGGGGGACTGGGGAATCTTCATATATATTTTAAAATTTGATTCACTTTGCAGTTTGTCTTCGGTCTATGTATCCTTTTGAGAAACGGTTTATGAGTGATCATTCTTCAATCAGATTGAACAGGGTCCAGGGGGGAGGACCAAGCCTGTTCCATCGGCCATCCTGTGTGTCATGTCCTGTGACCCAGTGGATGCTCAGCACGTAAATGAAAAGAGAGGAGTGAGTGAAGAGATGGGAGCATCTCCTTATTGTGGTGGTTGCTCTCTGCCCGATGCCTTGATATTTGGTGAAGGGCTTACAAGTGCAGAGGGGTGAAGACAGGGCCTCTGTGCTCTTCCTAAGTGCCCTGGCCTTACCCATTCCCCCAGCCCCCTCTGGGCAGCCAAGCCGAGGAGCTGGGCCACCGGGGGTTGTGCTGATCACTTCACCCCAAGTCCGGGGGTAGGAACGTCTAGCACACATGGTTGTAGACTCTGGAGTCAGGTCCTTGGAGGAATTCCTCACTGAATGATGTTTTGGACCTTTTATTTTTCTCTATAGCCTCCAGTTGAAGAAGCAGATAGCCTTAGATACATGAAAGTTGAGGACACCTCCTATCCCCATGAAGCCCAGTTGGGGCTGTGAGTCTGCTGTTTGTACAGCCGGTGGGCTCGTGTTGCTTTGGGCATTCCTGTGCCTGAATTCCTGCAGTACACTCGGTGGTAAGGATGGGGGTGCCTGGCAGGGAGGGAAGCGGGTCGGGAGTCTGCACAGCTGGGGATACGTTAACCTGGGGTGAGCAGGAGCCAGCTGATGCATGGCATCTCGGTGCAGGGAACTCTCCACACTCAGAGGGGTTCCCACTCCCACAGAGGCCCTTTGATCAGGGTGCTGGGCTGTCAGCACAGCAGGGTCCCTTTGAGGATCATGGTGCCTTCAGGCAATGGGAATTGAGGGGTCCAGTGGCACTTAAATTAACTGTGCATCTGAAGCCAACCCCCATCTCTTTCAGCCTGTTTCCTAATCTGCAAAACTGGAATGATGTTAACCATCCCGCAGGGTCGTTGATGGGCTGGGACACACTAGACAGTCAGGAGCTGGAATTCCTCTATCCCCTGATTGTTTTCCTTCCTTCTCACTATTTGCTCTCAGTCTCTCTGCCTCTCTCTCTCTCATTCACTTGTAACTTCCTCTCCTGCTCTGTTTCATTTGATTTCCACCCTCCTCCCAATTCCCAGATGAGTGAACTTGATTTCTGTGTGTCAGTTCCAAATTCCCAGGAAACATGCTCTGTCTCCCTCTGGATCTGTTGTCCAACCCATCAGTTACAGCTAGAGGAGCGATTCCCTCTGGGACCAGCAGAAGGGCTCTGCCCAGCACCCAGCCACCACTGTGGGAGCACATAGGTCTCCGAGGAGGAGGTACTGGCTGTGACTTGGTGTCACTAAGTGTGAATTTATGTCTCCTCTTGCCTCACCTTCATCCTCCTAAACAAAGATGAAAAACACTCCCAGGATTTGTGTCATGGAACACTCAGGATGGGGGCTCAGGAGGCTGGATTCCCTGCTGCATTTTAGGGGCTACAGTGACTCCCAAACGAGAGCCTGCAAAGGGAACAGCACTGGCCCCACCCGGCACTTAGGGTGCTGAGTCTGCGTGACATTGAGCCAGGCTTCTGACCACAGCTCAGTGGTCTGGTCCGACCGGTTAGTCTTTGAAACCAACCAGCTTTGGATTCCTCAATCCCTCCCTGAGATTTTACCTGAACCACCAGCTTCTGTATCTCTGAAGACAGATGATGTGGACCCTTCACGTAAGCCGTTCACACAGCCCTGTGCGGGAATTTTTGCTGCTCGGTCTGCCCCACGAGCTGACCGAGGTTGGTATTTTACTGATCTTAGAAATAGTCTGGTTTCCCGATGCACTGTTTCACTGAACAAGCAACAGAAGCCACCTCTGGCTGATAAAAGCAAAACAGGGACTTAATGAAAAGATACTGGGAGAGTACATGGAGTGGCCTGGACCAGAGCTGACCCGGGGGCCGTGGGAGGTTTTGGGGAGCCCCAGGCACCAGGCAGGGCAGGGTACTGCTGGGTCCCCTCCTGCCCGAGCAGGGACTCCCCTCCTCCTGACCATCCACCTCACTCACTGTAGGTTCATGTCCCAGCAGGGCCAGGTCACACTGAATCCACCAGCACACACCTCAATGGGGGAGTTGGCCCCGTCTCAGCTGAGGGCGTGCCTGGTGTGGAGAGATGCCCAGTTAGAGGAAGGCGGTTCTCCTACTGTTCCGAGTTAATGTGCAAGTCAGTGCCCGTCACTCAGGAGAGCCAGGCTGGTTGGAACTCATTGTGGTGACTAGGCCGTCTGAGTTCACTTATTGCTTTTTATGTTCGAAGGCCCTGGAGGGAGCAAAACTGGAGGTTCTAGTACTTATTTTATATTTCCCATGTACCAGGTATGGTAAGCGAGCCACTTCAGACAAGGCCCAGAACAACCACGTAAATAAGCCATGGAGCAAATCATGCAGTCAGGCCTCTGCAGCCCTGAAACCCATGTCCCCATCAGCTCCGTAGTTACCAGTGGAAATTGTAGGGATTTATGGGACTGTGTTCTCCTGTGGGGGCTGGGATGTGTGTGTTTAAATCCACAGCTTCAGAAACTCGGCTAAAACCACAGCCACTGATTGTCTGCATGGAGGGAGAGGAGGGGAGGCTTCCAGCTTCTGGTCCAGCTTGTGAGGAGCTCAGAAATTGCTCCTTCTTTCCTGAAAACAACACCAGAGCTGAGGGAGCTGCAAACCCACAGCTCTTCTTAGATCCACCAGAAAACTGAGGGGAAAAGCTACTCCTAACCCAGAAAGGCAGCCAGGCAGGCTTGGAGAGTCACATCTCCCAGGGCAGAACACACTGCTGTAAGACCCGCTGGGGCAGGCAGATTTCAAAGCTCCCTGTGACCATCAGGAGGCTCAGCGTGGGGAAGTCTGAGTGTGACAACTCCAGGAGGCCAGTCAGAGGGGCCCTCTGCTCTTTTACATGCATTTTACCTCCAGGACCATGCACTGTTCTCAGAGTGAAGATCAGAGAAGAACCCCTCATGCTTCCTGCCAGTAAAGGAGAAAATATCTCTATTGAAATACACCCAGAACATTCTGTTCCATTGTGGGGGGTTGTGTTTTTTTTTAATGAGAAATTATTTTACCAGAGCCTAACCAACCTGGGGGAAGGGAAATATCTTCTGTGTCACCCAAATTGGGGTGGGGGGAAAGAGACACACTTGTGGAGGTCACAGCTCAGGGCACAGGCTCAATGAGAACTAATCACAGGAGTATAGATGCCCTGCTCTGTCCCGCTACCCCAACACCTTACCTCCATGTCATTAGGGCACCTGTGTGATAACAGGAATAAAACTAAAAGAAGTAAATGTCTCAGTAGTGCTAGGGAAAACCCAAAGACTGTGGGGAGATGAAAACAAGGACACACAGGTGGCTTTAACCTCTCACACCAATAGCTGCAGCAAACTACACACAGCCCAGCCCCAGTAGATTAACAGAAAACCTCACAGAAGAAACTATAAATTTTGGTTCTCTTACCCAGTGCATTCCATGGTGCATCCCCGCCTAGAATTGAGTGGAAGCAAATCCATCTCAGAAGAGACCTAACTGAAAAGGGATGGCTTTCCAAACTCTGACTGGCAGAGAAAGCACCAGCCTGGGTGAGAGCAAGGTGAGGGCTGGGGTAGGGGGTAGGCTGCCCCCTTCCCCAAATAAACTTCCTGAGGCCAGCACCATGGGAGGGAGGGCCATGGGGTGGAAGCAGCCAGACTTCTTCCTGAGAACTGATGGGATGCCTCCAAGGGACCATTCAGGTGCCCAAACTTGGCCTTGAGGCTGGGAGCCAGTCTGTCTGCCTCAGAGACAGGACTGAGGTGGGTGAACAGCAGGTCTTACTTGGCCGGGGCCATTTCACTTCCCCAAAGCCCTGTGTAAAACATGAAGCATGGAAGGCCAGGGGAGCACAGCTCTGCCCTCAAGACCAGTTTCAAGTTCTCTCTTCCCAGAGTGTTATGGAAACGACCGGCCAGTCAAGAAACAAGCACCACTCGAAGGGTTGGAGCACTCAGATGTATTACGCCAGCGGGCTCAGAGGGGTTTCTGCTCCGAAGCTCTGAGCACCTCCAAGACGTGCGCATGAGGTCTTATAGGGTAAAGTGCAAGCTTGGGGTATTCGGCCAATAGGCATGGAATAGCTTTAGCAGCATTATCATCACAAAAGTGGAGGCGGGGAGGCAGCAAACCACCATTCCAAAGCCAGATATGTATCTTCGAAAACCCAGCTGGCTAGCAAAACAAAAAACATGAACAACAAACCAACACTAATTAACTTAGATTTACAAGTTAGTCCAGCAGAACTCAGATCAGTATACTGATACATAGATTTGTGACTTATCTTTTTAGACCAGCCCGGCTTTTCCTTCACACTAGTAGATCTTTTGCATTCTGATTGGATCACCAAACTTGCATCAAAATGCTTGATCTTAGTTTAGACTTCAAACAATTTATGGTTGAAAATGCAGATTCACAGGACTAAGTTTGCCAAAGAAACATACTTTTCAATATCTGAATTAAGTGCCAAAGTTTTTTCTTTTAGTGTTTTTATCTAATTTGATAAAACTCTTTCATTTTTTTTAGAATTTAAAGCAAAAGTTTAACAGTTTCAAATCTGTGCTACTTAAATTAAGCAAATTCACTAATTCTTGTGTCAACTTAGCGTTATTAACATCATTTCCTAAGGATATTGCATAAATTGAACACCAACTTTAAATTCGGTCAAAACAACAAACTGTTCAACTATTTCTGATTATTTTTGCAGCCAATTTTTACAACACTCTGCATTGTAAATAAAATATTCTGTATATTGTTTCATGTTAGAGAAAAATGTAAAATCTTTATTATCAATTCATATTATTGTGGGTTCGTCACCAGTCGTGTGTTCTGGCCAGCAGAAGCCCAACCGAGACGGAATTAATTACTCAAGACTGTGGGAAAGTCAAGTGAGCGAGAGGGAGTTGGGAACCTGGAGCCTCTCAAATCTCCCATATTTGTTGAGTACAGTCAAAGGAGGAATGCAGGAATTTAGGAAAGGATAGGTTCGGATCACAATGAGCACAAAGGCTTTGTTTATATTTGGTGTTTGGCTCAAGGTCAGAAGAGTCTTTTTGGTGAATCATGTTTGTGTTGAGCCTTTCAGCTTATCTGGGCGGAACGTATGAGAATCAGCTGTTTAACAATTTGGACTCAGGCGGCCGTGCCTGTCTTAGGTTGCCCCCCTCAGGGTACCTTTCCGGTCATTGGCTAACCAGCCTTCTCACCTCTGAGTCTACAGCTTTTTACCATTCCAGCCCAAGGCTGTTTTGGGGATAGAAGACTAACAGCAGGCACGCCCAGCGTTTATAGCCAGGGGCCTTTCTCATTGCTAAAACCTCAAGGCAGTTACTAAGCACATCTCCTTTAAGGAGATAAGCGGCTGGGATCTGTTACAATTTGTTAACCCATCATGGGCTCCCACAATTATGAGAACTTTCAATTTCAACATAAATGTCTGTACCTGTGTAACTAGGTCGTAGGTACAATTTTTCTTTCTTTGGTACTTCAAGCCATGCTTGTTTACCTGTACTGAGATACCAGTGAAAAAACATAAGCACTACCATTTTTGTCTTTGATTATTGAATATTGAAAAAAATACTTTCTTGATCAGTGTTAATAATACAGTAAATCTTTGTGAACTTCTTCCTCTTCTCAACTGAGCAAGATACACAAGATTCTTAAATGTATTGTTTTCTATTTTTCCAATAGTTTTGCAAGCTGGTTAGGATTCTTATTATTTTCATGTACATACTTATCAGTTTTAACAACTTAATACATGCTACTTTTCATAGCTTTAGAATGCTGAGCACAAACATTTTTTCATTCTATTTTTTGAGGGGGAGGTAATTAGGTTTATTTGTATGTTTGTTTGTTTTTGATGATGGCACTGGGGATTGAATCCAGGACCTTGTGCATGCTAGACACACACTTTATCGCTGAGCTATACTCGCCGCCTCACAAATCTACGCTATGTATATCATATATTGGAGCAGAGCCATAAGAGGAATATCAGTTTCTTTTTTAAAAAATCCAATAAGTGTAGCTTTTTAACCTAACATGGCTGGAGCTCTCTATTGAGACAGAGACTAATATTTTAATATATAGCTGAAATTCTTTGGCCGTGTAAAAGATGAATAATTATCCATGCTACAATTTTGATTTTTTTAAGGTATATATTGACATTTATTCTTAAGTTTGGAAGTTCTTTCAAACAAAATGTGTCTAAAGTTGTACTTTGGTAGTGTCTCTTGTATCACTTGGCTTATCTAAAGCTAAAAGAAAAGTAATTTCTCATATTTTGAATCTACTGATTTTTGATACTGTTAGACATGTCTTCCA
Organism: Camelus bactrianus; assembly: GCF_048773025.1. Classification (NCBI taxonomy): domain Eukaryota; kingdom Metazoa; phylum Chordata; class Mammalia; order Artiodactyla; family Camelidae; genus Camelus; species Camelus bactrianus. The sequence continues at coordinate 41,827,703 of NC_133561.1, read as the reverse complement.
TATGATGGAGAGTTGTTTCGTGGCTTAATTGAAGGCCTTCTACTTTTTCTATAATATCTGTTTTAGTATTCCTCATAATTTTCTAATAAAATATCTATAATTGAAATAATTTATTTACCATCTCTCTACTTAAATGTGGTTTCTTCCCTCTTTCCTTCCTTCCATCCTTCCTTTCTTTCTTTCATATCTCTCTCCCTCCCTCTCTTTCTTTTGCAAGAATCCACACCATATATAGCTCACTAGATTAAAAAGCCCAGATCCTTTATAAATCTTTTAAAAATGTTTGTTGGACATTTAATTCTGATCTCAGGTGAATAAGTTTGTTGCTTCTCTTTTGACTTAGGAAACTTCTTATGAAAATTTACTATGTATTTCCTGAAAATGTCTCTTAATACTGTCTACTTTTTTTGTTTAAAATATTTTTATATAAGTAATAGTTTCTAAATTTTGCTTTACCAGAGATAATTGTGATTATTATTCATGTTAACATTGGTTCATTGTTTTCTTCTAGTCTCACTTCACTGTGCCGGTGGCAGCGCTATCACAGCATCTGCTCACTTTATGTCTTTGTGTTACATTTTAGCAATTCTTGCAATATTTCAAAATTTTTCATTATTATTATACTTGTTGTGGTAATCTGTGATCAGTAATCCTTGATGTTACTATGGCAATTGTTTTGGGGTGCCAAAAACCACACCCATTTAAGATGGCAAACATAATCGGTAAATGCTGTGTGTTCTGGCTGCTCCACCAATTGTTCATTCCCCCATCTGTCTCCCTCTCTTCAGACCTCCCTATTCCTTAATACAGAACAATATTGTAATCAGGGTAATTAATAACCCTACAGTGGTCCCAGTGTTCAAGTGAAAGTAAGAGTTGCATGTTTCTCACTTTAAATCAAAAGCTAGAAACAATTAAGTGAAGTGAGGAAGACATGCTGAAGCTGAGATAAACTGAAAACTAGGCCTCTTGTGCAAATGAGCCAAATTGTGAGCAAAGGAAATTTCTTGAAGGAAATTTACAGTGCTACTCCAGTGAATACACTAATAATAAGAAAGTGAAACAGGCTAATTGCTGATACGGAGAAGGCTGTATTGTTCTAGATAAAAAATCTAAGCCACAGCATTCCCTTAATCCAAAACCTAATCTAGAGCAAGACCCTAATTCCTTGAACGCTGAGAGAGGTGAGAAAGCTGCAGAAGAAAAGTCTGAAGCTAGCAGAGGTTGGCTGATGAGGTTTAAGGAAAGACACAATCTCCTTAACAAAATAGTACAAGGAGAAACAATAAAGGCTGATGGAGAAAGTGCAGCAAGTCATCCTCAAGAACTCAATAAGAGAATTCATTTTGGTGTTCACACTAAATGACAGATTTTCAGTGTTGATGGAACAGCCTTATATTGGAAGATGCCATCTAGGACATACATTCGGGTCTAACATTGCTGGTGACTTTAAGTTGAAGCCAGTACTTATCCAGCATTCTGAAAACCATCAGGCCCTGAAGAATTATGTTCAGTCTGCTCTCCTATGTTCTATGAATGGAACAACAAAGCCTAGATGAGAACACATCTATTGACAACATGGCTTATTGAATATTTTAAGCTCACAGTTGAGACCTCAGAAAAAAACAAAAAGATTCCTTTCAAAATATTTTTGCTCATTGGCAATGCAAATGATTACCCAAAAGCTCTGATGGAGATTAATGTTATGTGCCTGCTAACAAAACATATGTTCTGCAGCCCATGGATAGAGTGACTACAACTCTCGTCTTATTATTTAAGATATATTTTGCAAGGCTACAGCTGCCATAGGTAGAATTTCCTCTGATGAATCTGTGCCAAGTAAAGTGAAAACCTTCTGGAAATGGTTCCCCATTCTAGATGCCATTAAGAACATTTGTGACTTGCGGGAAGAGGTCAAAGTATCAACAATAACAGGAGTTTGAAAGACATTGATTCCAATCCTCCTGGATGACTTTTTGAGGAGTTCAAACCTTCAGTGGAGGAATGAACTACAGATGTGGTGGAAATAGCAAGAGAATGAGAATCAGAATTGGAGCATGGAGATGTGACTGAATTAGCTGCAATCTCAGGATAAAATGTGAATGAGTGAAGAGATGCTCCTTATGGATGAACAAAGACAGTTATTCTTGAGATGAAATCTACTCTTGGTGAAGATGTTATGAAGATTGTTGAAATGACCAAAAAGGATTTAGTATATTACATAAACTTGATAAAGTGGCAGTAGGGTTTGAGAGAATTGAGTCCAGAATTGAAAGAAGTTTTACTGTGGATAGAGTGCTATCAAACAGCATTACACATTAGAGGGAAATCACTTGTAAAAGGAAGAGCCAATTGATGCAGCAAGCTTCACTGCTTAATTTTTAGAAATTACCACAGCCACCCCAGCTTCCAGCAACCACCGCCCTGGTCAGTCAGCCGCCACCAACATGGAGGCAAGATCCTCCACCAGCAGAAAGATTACAACTCACTGTCAGCTCAGTGGATAATTAGCATTTTTTAACAATAAAGTACTTTTTGATCAAGGTATGTATAATTTTTAGACATAATGTTATTGTGCACTTAATAGGCTATAGTATATTGTAACTATAACTTTATATGTACTAGGAAACCCCAAAATTCCTGTGACTTGCTTTGTTGCAAATTGACTTCATTGTGGTAGCCTGGAATTGAGCCTGCAGTGTTTCCAAGGTATGCCTGTACTTGCATTGTCTTTGTGGCATGCCTCATAGTCATGCCAAATTAAAAAGAAAAAACATTTCAAACACTGTTTATGGATAAAGGCTATTTAGAAATCAAACATTTGGACACATGTATTATATTTGAAGTCATGGTTCATCCCCCATTATTCTCCAAGTATTCTGCAGGAGTACTTGGGGAGTGGGGGCATGTCTATATTCTAAAACTGCTTTCATCATTTCACTGAAAGACCAAATGACAACAAAAGAGGGGAGTAATTTTGTTTAAGCACTCTCTCACAAGTTAAAATTTAAGAACATCTCATCTATAGAGATCTATAGATATCTCATCAGGCATACAACAGATGTTTAAATTAGGAAGTTTAATTTCAGCTGACATGGACTGTGGAAAGAGGTTAATGGAGTTCAAGTATTTAATATTCTGAGTTTGGGTAATTATGAAAATGTTTTTTTATGCACACCTCAACTGCTTTGTGGTTTTTAAAGCTAGGGCTCTCTCAACTAGTTATAGTACCAGCCTTTCTCTCACTCTCTCTTTCTTTCTTGCTTTTTCTTTTGCCTTATTTTCTTTCTTTCACTGTTGTCCTTTGAGCAAGCCAAGCAGTAAGTTCTCCATGTTTCTGATTTCCCCAAAATAAACGAGTGTAAATACATATTCCATTCTCAGCCATGATCTGTGAATAGAAGGGGATGTCTAAAGACCTATTTTAAAAATCAGAGGAGCATGTCTATGAATAAAAAAAGGAATTGAAACTTGTCAACTAGAGAATTTGTCTACTAGATTGTTTCAAAATGCATTCTGTCATAGTCACTAGAGATGGCCCTTGAAGAAAGGTTACTGTGATTAAGTTTGAAGAAACACTGTGTACCATAATAGTGGCCTATTGATGATTCATAAAGCACAATGGTATGTTAAAGATTCTGAGACATCTTACAAGAAAGAAACTTGTAAAAGCTTATTTATTTTTGTCTCTTAAACTTCTTGGACAGTGGAATTCTTTTATATTTGTCATACTTGTATGAGGAATGCTGCCCTCTAGAGGCATAATTTTTTTGTTTTTTTGGTTGGGGAGAAAATTTTCTTATATATTATATGTCTAATATGAGAAAAAGGACAAATCTCATGGACTAAATTCCATAAATTTAATGTAATTGTATATTTTTCATTTTTTAAAGTTTTATTTTAAAAAATCTGAGACAAGAAAAACATATAAAGCAACAGTAAGAAGAGAAACCAGTAAGACCTACTGGTAATGTCTAAGTAAGAGCTGGTTAATGTTTTCAAATCAGAAATTCTTAGAAAAAATAAATAGAGCTCTATCTCTCATGTCCAAATGCCTTTAGATGATTCTCCCAATTTTCGAGAAATACATTATTTTTCTACACATATTTTCCTTTTCTGAAATTTTACCTAAATGGTTTTTATAAGGCTAATACTACACAGATGCAAAAATTGGAGAGACGGTACTCACACAATCTTCACACATTTATTTTATTTTAAAAAACACATAGAGGTTACATACCACATTGTTATAATAGCACAGAACAGAGGTAGAAATTGACAAAACAGAACATTGTCTAGGAAAGGATCCATATAAAATGCAGTTTTGCATGTAACACAGTTGGCAATTGAAATGGCGAGGAATAACAGATTATGCAATATATTTTGGGATAAATGATTAGGTAAAGCCCATAAAAATGAAAATATTAATTTAAAACAAGTACAATTTCTAAAATAAAGGAATTACAAGACAAAAGAGAGCAAGATGATGAACACATGACTGTAAAGAAATGGAAATAGTGTAAGCATAAACATATGCTCAGTTGCAGTCACCAGAGACACTGCAAATTAACCCAACCAGATAACAGCATCCTATCAAATTAGCAAAGAAAAAAAAATTAAAGTGATAATCAATGCTCAGAAAGTTGAAAATAAACAGGTAATTTAATCTCTGCTGGAGGGACTACTGGTACAGCTTTACAGGAGGACAATCTATTAATATAAAAATAAACATATACTACAAACTGGTGATTCCATTTCTCAGTGTCTACCCTAGAGAAATAGGTTTTATCTTTTACAAATTGCACTGCAGCAATTGGTAAGAGAAAAATTGAAAAATCTAAATATATATCACCAAGAAATACATATATATATATACACATATATAAACTTGGATATATATCCCTACACTGTGGAATGTTTTGCAATGATTCAAAGGAGATATACATACATAATATATATAGAGAGAGACAAGGAAACACAATCAAGACATTAAGTGGGAAAAAATAAGTTCAGGAACATATATTCTTCCTATTACTCATGTAAAAGTGGAAAAGAAAATGATTCCTACATATTCCACATAGACCCATATATACACACACACATACAGACACATACAGACAGACGTACATAATCGTGTTGGAAAAGCACTGGTAGAAAAACTGACAAGCAATCATTGTCTGCAGGAAAGAATTCGTGACTGGTAGAAGGCAGTCAAGGAAAAAATCAATATATTCATTTATTATTTTTTCTGCAACATTTAATTAGGAATATTTGCAAATACATAGAAAGGTTAGAAGAAATGTAAGTGAACATCCATAAACCCACCTAGATTCTACAGTAGTCTACTATATTTATCTTATATCTATTCACCATCTGTTTTTAATGCATTTCATGTTGCAAATGTCTATAAAATTTACCCCTAAACACTCCATGCATATTAACTAAAATTGAGAAAGCAAATTATATTCAGTGAAATGCACAAACCTCTAATGTACCATTACTTGAGTTCAACCTATATGATCCAAGCCACTGTCAATATAGAGGACATTACCATCACCCTGTAAATGTCTCTCATGTCCCTACCCAGTCAATCCCCACACCCACCATTCTAGAGGCAGACATAATTTTGACCTTTTTTTCAAGCACAGATAAGTATTGCTTGTTTTATAATTTCATAAAAATGAAATTATATAGTAATGTTCTCATAAATAAAATACTGAAATGCTAGTTTACATACTTTTTATGGCCACTTTCAAGCTACTAATAGCAGAGTCGAGGAGCTGCAACAGTCTATGGCTAGCAAAGCCTAAAATACTATCTGGTCCCTTAAAGAAAAAGTTTGCAGCCTCCTGTTCAAAAGCTTTTATAGGCTTTTTCATTCCAAACTGATACCAGAAACTATCTTATGCAACTTTTCCCTTATAGAGGAAATTAAGACCAAGAGATTTTAAATGACTTATCTAAGCTTAGGTGGAAATGTGGAACTCAAATTTAGGTCTGTATTCTGAGTCCTAGTCTGATCATCTTCTCAATATGCCAGTAAATTTCTACACTTATCAAGTAAAAATATATATGCCCACAGGCTCACTTTGACTCTTATGCCCTACCTGTAAACTTCAAAATGAGTTAGAAGTTTAGTGGAACAGAATCATGGTGAGCTAAGGGAAATTGCACCTTTATGAACAAGTTTTTCCACAAAGAAGACTTTCATAGTGTGAAGGTAAACCAATGAATCCACAGTACTCTCAACTTACAAACAGGTGGATCACAGGTGGCAACTGATTAAGTGACAATTTTTTCATCAAAAAAATAGCAAGTGCTTATTATGTGCTGGATGCTGTAGGGATATAAAGTCCTGCTGTGAGAACATCCAGTGAATAGGAGCAGTGCATAGAAAAAACTATCACTCCATTGTACAAAGTTTTAGGTGTTAGAGGTGATAAGTGTGGTATTATTTTCATCTTGGCATGCCAGAGAAGGCTTATGATGGAGCTGGAACTGAAGAGTTTATGACGTAGAGGATGAAGGGTGTTGGGGAGGGAATGAACAGGGCACCCCAGACCAGCGGTCCTCAGATACACCTATCTGGCTGTGACAGGAGGTATACCAGGAATATGGTGTAAAATAGCAGGTTATGAAGGTTGGAAATGTAGTTCTAAGCCAATATATAATACACTCAGAATGCCAGGCTATCTGGAACTTATGTAAACATTCTGAAAGCAGCGGGAATTTAAATAGTTTTGAGGTACAGGGAAGTAGCATGAGCAAAACTACAGCCTTAGAAATAATGAGAAATACTGGTTTAAGTCTGTCAGCCGTGGGAGGCTGGAGAAGGGATGCGAGTAGGTGAGCTTCCCAAATGGAAAAAAATGCACAAGGAGCAGACATAATGCGTGAGGAGCTGACATGGAGCAAAACAGCAGTTTATTGCATTACAAGCGGGTGAAGCGCGTCCTCGGGCATATGCACTTGTCCTTTTATTATGCCCGTGCATGCGTATTGTTCATAATACTTTCTCATGCTATTGGCACATGCATACATTTACTTCCCACCTGACACACATGCAAGTTATTGTGAACTTTGACCTTGGTCCCATGGCCTACTCACTTAAGACTGTCGACAAGGTCACAACAATTCCAAATGATTCTTGGATCTTTCTAGAGGTGCACCAGTATTTAAGAGCCCATGGTCCCCTGTCAAAAAACACTGCACTGCTTTTAAACAGCAGATAATGGCTGAAAGCCAAGGGTCTATTTAAACTTGGAACAATTTTGAAAGAAAGTTACAAAAAATCTTCATCTGGTGCTTAAGTTTTACAATCAGATAATTCACATGAAAAGGCACTGCCAGGTCCTGATAAAGAGGGGCAGAACTGATAGGAATGTTAAGGGCTATGCAATTTGCAACAGGTGGTTAGAATTGCAGAGCTAGGAAAGACAAGCACCCGAGGGTTCCTGTGAATGTGCACCTTCACAAGGCATTGGAGGATGAGGCCAGATGGAAGAGTGGTGTGCAGGTCAGAGAAAATTCATTCCTGAACTGACCATGGTAGGGTGTGCATCATAGAGAGATTCAGGAGGTGTTACGGGAACTAGAACTGGCATGATCTGGCCAGGTTCAGAGCCCAGATGACAGCAGTGATAGTGACAGTCTTCAAAAACTACAAATACAGGAGCAACTCAGAACTTCAGTGAAGGAAGGGGAAAGAGCCCCGCTTAATCAGTTGACGTATAAGGTACCTGAGTTATCTAAGCCTCACTCTCAGGTTTATGGGATATGCAAGAAGCAACTGCAATGTGAGATGATAACCAAGAAGTAAAATTTGTCAATAATCTTTGCAATTGTTTTAAGATGAAGATGAAGAGAAGACAAGGCCCAAAAGAGCACCTGGGAAATACATATTCAGGAAACAAGAGAACCAGGAAAGGAATGGCTAGAGAAGTGTGGAGTGGGGGTAAGGGCGGCTTTTTATGGGCCAGATACTGCCAGCCGGTCAGAAACCACCAAAAGAAAAGTACCTCATTCTGTACACAAGGGCCAATTCCTTACTATGGTATTAGCAAAATACTAAGAGGAAATCATAAATAAGAGCCAGCTCCACAAATGTCTCAACAACAAAGTTTAAACAGATATGGGGAGGTTGTTAGGTTAGAGAATTCTTTTCAAACATATTATTAGCTAACAGCACCGTGTAGGGAGAGGATGAGACTGTTAAATTAACCTCCACTGAGTCTGAGGGCAGGTAAGTTAAAAAATAATCAGAAGCCTCTATGAAGTTCTCGTAAGAGCCGTATAAGCAGCTGAATAGGGCAATAAAGCCAGACAGAGCAGAGCTGGGTAATAACTCTGGTTCTGTTATCCTAATCAGGTGCACCACCCAGGCGTGTTAAGCTCAGCTGAGTCTCCCATGAGAAAGTAAAGGGGAGGCTTCTTCTGAACACTGAACTATGAAAACCCATTCGTGCTGTACTCAAAAGAAAAAAAGAAAGGAAAGTGCCGAAACACTGGGTGAACCTTAGTGCTATTAAATGCCAATACCATCAAAGATATTAAAAATAATGTAGAAGACTAATTACAGCTAATTAGACTGGGGACACTTCATAATACTGTTTGCTTATCCAAACAATATTTATTACGTCCCTACTAATTGCCAGGCCCCAGACTATGTGTTAGGAAATTGTGAATAAGAAGTTTATGTCTAGTAAACAGGCAACAATAATACTATATGAAGTGACAAATGCTATGGTGGAAAAAGGTATCAGAGGGTACATTGAAGCACTTGACCCAGTCTTAAGGAGGTCAAAGAGGAGTTCAAAAACATTTCCCAGAGATCAGGCTCTGAAACCTGATGTCTGAGTAGCCAGGCCAAGTTGAAGGAAGGAGATGTTAAGAAGCTAGGAAACCAGCCCAGAAGGGGTGGGAGAGAACTAAGTAGAACAGTAAGGCGACAGGAGAGAAATACACCAAAGTGATTGCAAACAGTTTGTAGGTCACACTAAGAGCCCCAGGGGAGAGTAAAAATTTACATGAAGAGGTGCCTATAAAACATCCAGTTGAAAATTTCTGACAGGTAGTTAGAAGAATATAAAAAAGGCTTAGGGACTAGAGATGCAGATTTGGATCCCAACATAGAGACAGTAACTAAAGCCACAAGAACACCAAAGTTCTAGCAGGAACTGTGGACAGTCTCCACACTGAAAGGTGATGGAGAGGCCCAGGGAGACTCCCAACGCATCAACCTGTAAGAAGGTGGCAGAGGGAAAAAAATCATTCCCATTACACGTTAAGTGATACGACTAAGAATCTAGCTGAATATACATATATATATATATATATATATATATATTTTTCTTCTCCTTGACTTTTTTTTTTGGTCAATTAAGCTTTTCTAAAATTATACTGTTACAATTTGTCAATTTCTAGTGATCAGCATAAAGTTTCAGTCATACATATACACAAATATATTCATTTTCACATTTTTTATTATAGATTACTACAAGATATTGAGTATATTTCCCTGTGCTATACAGAAGAAATGTGTTTTTTAATCTATTTTTATATATAGTAGTTAATGTTTGCATATCTCAAACTATCAATTTATTCCTCCCCATCCCCTTTCCCCCAGTATCCATAAGATTGTTTACTATGTCTGCAAGTCTCTTTCTGTCTTGTAGATGAGTTCATCAATGTCTTTTTTTCTTTTTTTAGATTCCACATATGAGTGATATTATATGGTATTTTTCTTTGTCAGTCTGACTGCCTTTACTTAGACTGATGATCTCCAAGTCCATCCATGTTGCTGCAAATGATATTATTTTATTCTTTTATAGGGCTGAGTAGTATTTCATTATATAAATATACCACAGCTTGTTTATCCAGTTATCTTTTGATGGACATTTTAGGTTGGTTATAGTAAATAGTGCTGCTATGAACATTGGGGTTCATGTGACTTTTTGAATTAGAGTTCCCTCCAGATGTATGTCCCGGAGTGGGATTGCTGGATCATATATTAGGTCTGTTTTTAGTTTTTTAAGGAATCTCCATACTGCTTTTCATAATAGCTGCAATAAACTACATTCCCACCAGCACTGTAGGAGGGTTCTCTTTTTTCCACACTCTCTTCACCATTTATCATTTGTGGACTTTTGGGTGATGACCATTCTGACTGGTGAGGTGATATCTCATTGTAGTTTTAATTTGCATTTCTCTGATAATTAGCGATACTGAGTATTTTTTCATGTGCCTATTGGCCATTTGTTTGTCTTCATGGGAGAATTACTTGTTTAGGTCTTCTGCCCATTTTTGGATAGGACTGTTTTTTATTTTTTGTTGTTGTTATAATGTATCAGCTGATTTTTTTAATATTCTGTGAATTAAGCAGTTGTCAGTTTCATCATTTGCAAATATTTTCTCCCACTCTATAGGTTGTCATTTTGTTTTGTGTATTGTTATCTTTTCTATGCAAAGATTATAAGTTCAATTAGGTCTCATTTGTTTATTTTTGCTTTTATTTCTATTGCCTGGGTTTACCGCCCTAGGAGAACATTGCTAAGATTTATTTCAGAGAATGTTTTGCCTATATTTTCTTCTAGGAGATTTTTTTTTAATTGAAATAAAGTTAGTTTGCAATGTTGTGACAATTTCTGGTATACAGCATATTGCTTCAGTCTAGCTGTATATTTAAAAATTTATTTATACATTAAAAATTGCACATACAAAAATGTTAACAGTGATTATTCAAAGTGATTAAAGATTACAGGTTTTACTTCAAAATAAATGTAATAAATGCATAATTAGAAAATAATAAATTTACTTTTGAAAGTTAAAATGTTTTTTTCTTCTATTACAAACACAATGTTAAATGGTCCTTAAACAAACATGAAGACAAATCATGGTAAAGTTGTTACTAAAGATAGGGTTTTTAAACTTCTTTGAATGCAACTAATTTAATTCTGTAAATCTTTATTAAAAAATCAACTTCAAAGAAATCAAATTATTTCAAGAGTGAAGGGAGGAGCTCTTTAACATAGTAAAGCACATACTACAGTTATTGCAAAGGTATTGGAAGGCCACAGAGACACACACACACACTCTCTCCCTCCCTTCCACTAGCAGTAAAGGAAGTGCTGCCCCCTGGTGGAGGACGGCTCAGTAAGCCTATGCGGCTGCCACCGCCACGCCCACCACTGACCTTCATTTCCAGCCTGCACACAGGGTAAGGCAAGTCCTGTTACTTTCCCAACAGCGCATATTTTTGTAAAGTATCTCCAATATGTCACCTCACAGGACAAAAAGCATCCTAGAAAACTGGGAAAATACACATATTTGCCTTCTCCTCTACAGTCAGACACCCAAGATAGGATGGAGTCTGATCTCCAAGGCAGACATCATTATCTGAGGTATGACCTAGAAAGGGAAAAAGTGACTGAAAAAAAAAAGGCACTTCATGGACTTACAATAAAAGAGGTGCACATGAACAAAATGGAGATGTTAATAGTTTTGGTCCAGAATTCTGACCTTGCTTGGAACCAGTAACTTGAGTTTTCAGTTAATATTAACATAAAGCATCTATTGAGAGATAACCTTAAGATAATGACAAGTGGTCGTCACTAAATGACACCATGTCATGACATAGTTTGAAAAGTAAAGAAAAGCTCTGTCCATACAGAGAATTGAAAGGCCAAGGATTCTATTACTGAGTGAGTGAATTTTGATAGATCAGATCTGTGGGTTCAATGTTCACATCTATGAAATGAAGGCACAAGATTAGTTTAGTAACTTTCAAGGTTTTTTTTTTTTTAACTGTGAGTCATAGTAAGAGGTACATTTTACAGCAGGGTATCTGAATACACAAAACACAGGCAAGTTTCATGGAACAACATTATCTCTTAAACTTAGGAAGAATAATGTTCATGGAAAGAGAGACAAATGAGATTAAAGCAATTGAACTTTTAAGCAGGAGGGAGATGATTAAAAGAACAAGTTTCTGGAGGAGATATGGGGAAGACAAAATCAAAAGGACTGATATCAGTCTTGGGAATGATAGGGATCACCCTTTTCTTCACAGACAGGAAGGAAGGAAAGAGGAATCAAGAAACAAAAGCCTTCTAGATTGAGAGGTAGCAAATTGACAGAAGCCTAGATCTGAAATCTTCAATTATCTCGATGAGGAGAGTAAAACACTTACTGAGCAGTGTAAGCTCTAGTTGTTAAATAAACATTTTATTTTATGTAGGACTCTTCAATTTTGATTCATATTTTGTTTTATCACAGTGGAAATTTAATAACTTTCAATATTGATAACTTTTAGTAACTTACTTTACCAGAGTTAAAATTTGATTAGGGTTTGACATTCTTAAAGTATTAGTGATGTCTTAGACACATTACAGAGAGAGATTTAAATGAAGAAGCCAACTTAGTAATGTGTATTTTCTGTGACCAGTATTGTGAAATATTGTTTTCTCCTTAATAATTGACATTTTCATAAGGAAAATAATCTCAAGTATGCTGTCTGTAGACTAATTCTAAGGAAAAAACCTATATTATTATTGTAATGAATGTCATCTTCCTTGTGGAATTAAAAATTTTTTTAACTGACTCAAAATATTTTTAATACATAGCATATATTAGAATTTACATTTAATTTAGCATAATTTTGAGAATTTTGAGATCATATATTCTACTTCTGTTAATATAATCTGTATTTTAAAATGTTATCTTCTATTTTTGTTTATTTCAAATATTTCACTCCAACTCTTTTTTTTCTTAAAGTAAAAATAAAAATGGGCAATGATTTGGTTTGACAAAGTAATTCTTAATTGTTTAGCAGTAATAAAGTTTATTTAACCTCTCAGTGTAGATTGGTTTTACTCTGTAACAGCAAATATTGAAGAACTTAGAATAGGTCTGAATAAAGCTGGTGGTGAAACTAGGTTTTCTTCAATACCATAGTACAGGCAGTTCTCTTGTAAAGGAATATATGTTTCTCTGGAAAAAAAATTAAAGTTCTGCAAAATTATACCCTAAAAATATGGACAAGCAACTCAGAACTATGCAGCCTTGTAATCTCTGTACTAGCAAAACTGGTAACAGTTCTCATAAAATGCTAGTATAGCTGAACATTTGCACCCAATATCAGTTATTCTTCTTTGAAATGTAGTTCCATGAGGGCATTCAATTCTGTTAAAGATAAATTGTCAAAATTAAAAATTCTGATCCAGGATGTAAACTTTCTTCTTTAGATACTCCCCTCTAATTTTTCTTTTAAGTAAACATGTGGAAATATTTTCATGGCTTATTTGTATTCACAGCTCAGCCAGATAGTCTAACATAGTAGAAATCCTAGCAGTTCTTGAAGCCATTAACTGGCCTCTGTTCACCCTCTTCCACAGGATGGTCATCTGTTTTCCTTAAGGTCATCATACATTGCTAAGACTCTGTGAGAAAGCTCATCCCTCACCGGTTTAAAACATTACTCTGCTGGAAATAATTCTTTCTGGACCAATGTGACTTTCACATTATACTGACCTCATCACTTAATGATGAATGATTGAACTAATTCTCCCTGCAGAAGTGTGTTATGTAGAAAAAATTAGACAGTAGTCTCTAGCTGTCCTATTGCTATCTCATGATTCATATAGTGGAATGTATTTGTGCACATTCATGTTTATATATACATAGTACCATGTAGTAAAGGAAAAGGGCTTTGGAGTTTGGCTGACTTGGCCAATGGAATCAAATTTAGGTGACTGAGTTTTGGTTATGTGAAGTAAATTCTAATTATCTGGTAGGATTCTTTTGGAGATTGAGATAATTTACATAAAACATCTAGCACAGTGATTGGCATATTGCAGAAACTCAACAAGTGCTATTTCATTTTCTAGTGATGAATCTTAAGGCTAAAAATACTAAGTGACTAGTTACCCCTGTACATAGCAAAAGTCAGATTCACTATGTAATTCTTATGAGAAATTCCTATACAGACATACATACCTGTAGGTGCATAGATAAATGCAGATTCTCCTACAGATTTAAGGTTTATTCTTCCCTTAATTGATTAATGTTTCACTAGTTCATATCCTTTTCTATTCAGATATTGAGGCTGATAGTGATTAAAAAAATTGATAGGGAATCTCTTTCCTTGACGTAACTTCCTATACTAATTAGACTAGGATGCTGTACTAAGGTTGTGTCAGCAGTTTAATTCATGCGTTTGCACTTTTCCAGTAGACTATAAAATGTTTCCCTAGCTGCCTGATAATAGTCAGACATTGGCAAATTCATTGCTTCCTTTTTTAAAAAAAAAATGGCATCTTCCCCAGTCAAAATAAAATATAGCAAGTTGCTTGTTTTATGTTACTGCATTATGTTGATTGTGTGAGTTTTCCTTTAGAGTAATTTATAAATGAATATGAAATTCATTAATATGAAGTTAACACCTTTCTATTTCTTTTTCAGTAAAACTTCTACATGTTAAGATGGTCAGTATTTTATTCTTTTATTTATAGATAAAATTATAGCAACAAAAATTATTTTCTTTTCCCCAACTTTCCACCTTTCAGTGTAAAATGGGAAGAATATCTTCCGTATTTCTATAACAGGTTTGTTTACAGTATCTGCAGTTATTTACCTCACAGCACCGTTTGCAGTAACATTGCAGATTCTGCATGCTCTAGATTTTAAGATGTGCTGTATGAGTTTGTAGTGGTTGTAATTTTGTTGTTTTATGTTTTGAAACTTTAAGAATTAGATCTCACAGGATTTGACATCACAATTTTTCATTGGCTTTCATTAAGTTTTTGAGCTGTTATGTATAATAAAAGTTATAATAAGGTATATAAATTTACATGTATAAGGGATTAATTTTGAAATCATATTACATAAAATAACATTTGTTTAGAGTAAATCAATATGCTTCATCAAATTTAAGATGCTTGAGATACACATTTATTTTAACTATTAGAAAGAAAAAATGCTACTCTTTAAATTATGGCTTCTCATCAATTTCTGAGAAGCTGAGACATGAAAACAGATATGTGCCTTTAGACTCAATGAAATATTTCAGGTGTGTATTTAGACTTGAGGGCTTTTGTTTGGTGAGGAGCAGATTTTGTGTTGCTGGTTGTTGAAAACCCTGCTCAAGCCTATGTATCTGCACAGCTATGCTGGTTTTTCTTGTTCATTCAATTGTTCCCTCATTTAGTATTTACTGAGTGTCCTTCAGGTGCAAAGCTATGTCATGTTTCAAGTCACAAAAGATTTCGTCTCTTGGTACTTCCTTTATATATCTGGAATATAACACAAAACCAAGTAATTGTTTGATGGCACAACATAGTACTTATGTCTCAAGCTAAATTCTAAACTATCATAAAGATTGCTCTTTTTCACATGTTTTGTATCTGCTTCATGTCCTAGGACATAATTTGTAATTCATTGTAACTTCTTGATTAATTGAACTTTGTTTATAATGATAAGAAAAAAGTGTAGTGTGTACACCTGACAAGTGTGTCTGTATGATTATGCATTAATATAATCAGAAGTTTTGAATTTTAGAAAAATGGAATAAAAAATTTTAACTGTAAAATGAGATAACAAAAATTTCTTCAAATAGCAAATGACTTTTCTGGATTTCTTTGACATTACAAGAAATCTAGAAAAGCCCAGTGGTCTGGCAGCTGTGGCTTATTACCCAGCTGCACAAGTGAATTACTGTTTTGAACACTGTGGAGTGGTGGAATGAAGAGGTGTCTAGGTGTTCTACTGCTTGTATAGACTGCCCTATTAGGACATTGCTAAGATTTATGTCAGAGAATGTTTTGCCTATGTTTTCTTCTAGGAGATTTACACTGTCTTGCCTTATATTTAATTCTTTAAGCCATTTTGAGTTTATTTTTGTGTATGGCGTGTGGGAGTTGTTCTAACTTCATTGATTTACATGCTGCTGTCCGGTGTTCCCAACACCATTTGCTGAAGAGACTGTCTTTAATCACTGTATTTTCTTGCCTATCTTTGTCAAAGACTAATTGACTGTAGGTCTGTGGGTTTATTTTTGGGCTTTCTAGTCTGTTCCATTGATCCATATGCCTGTGTTTATGTCAATAACATTCTGTTCTGATGACTGTAGTTCTATAGTGTTATCTGAAGTCTGGGAGGGTTATTTCTCCAGCTTCATTCTTTTTCTTCATTATTGCTTTGGCAATTCTGGGTCTTTTGTGGTTCCATATAAATTTAAGATTATTTGTTCAAATTCTATAAAAAAAAAAAAAAGTCCTGTGTAATCTGATAGAGATCACATTAAATCTGTAGATTGCTTTGGGCAGTATGACCATTTCAACAATATTGATTCTTCCAATCCAGGAGCATGGGGTATCTTTCCATTTTTTAGAAACTTCTTTAATTTCCTTCATCAATGTTTTATAGTTCCCCGTTGAATTTTATTAAGTGTGTTTTCTGCATCTATTGAGATTATCATGTGGTTTTAGTCCTTTCTCTTGTTGTTGTGAATTATTACATTGATTTGTATGTGTTGAACCACACTTGTGTCCCTGGGATGAACCCAACTTGATCATAATGTATGATCTTTTTTTATGTGCTGTTGCATTCTATTTTGTAGTATTTCCTTGAGGATTTTTTGCATCTATGTTCTTCTGTGATATTGGTCTTTAATTCTCTTTCTTGGTGGTGTCTTTGCCTGTTTTTGGTATCAGACTGATGGTGGCTTCATAGAATGAGTTTAGGAGTATTCCCTCATGCTTTTTTTTCTTTCTATCAGCTTTATAATGTTCTGGAAAGCACAAGAAGAAAATATGGTAAAGTGGCATAAGGCTATGACTATGGTAAGTTCACCTAACGAGTAGTTTTCCCAACAACATAAATTCTTTTGTAACAAAAAGGGAGGGAAAATGACTGCTTTAAGATGTAAGATGTGAAAGGCTATTCTACCACACACATTTCTTGTCAGTCACACAGAAGTTGTCAAATAATTATCCCCTGCCACTCAGAAAAAGATAATACTGTGAGAACACACTGTCCACAGAACCCCCTGTCCACTTCAGCATAGGCATCAATTTTTCTGCCCTGCTCAATGAGGACACACAGCCGTGGCTACAGGAAAGAGCCCTGATGCCCAAGCACCATCACATCCCATGACAGGAGCCATTCCCTTCCCCTGGGGGGGCAGACAAACTCAGAAAGCCCCAAAAGCCTGGGCGGATGGCCTTAGTAGTGTTCGTTTTTCAAGGCTCTGAGCCCCAACCTATGTTGTTTGCATCCAAAAAGAGGCCATATTAACACATACACACCATTATATATAAAATAGATAAGCACAAGGACCTACTGTATATCACAAGGAACTATATTCAATTTCTTGTAATAACCTACAGTGGAAAAGAATCTGAAAAAGAAAAAATTATATATATATACTGAATCACCCTGCTGTACAACTGAAACTAACACAACATTGTAAATCAAATATACATCAATATAATGTTTTGAAAATGCAGCTCTAAAGAGCAATACAGTCATGGTGTGAGCTGCCAGGCCCAGTGAAGGAATTTTGAGAGGTGAATGTTTTAAAAAATAATTCCTAATACCCTGAGATAACTATTTCCAGGATGGTGCAATTTTACCTTTAAAAAGGGAAAGAAAAAAAAAAACAAAATACAAAAAACTCAGACATCACCATCCTGGAATTAACCAGCACACAATTAAATTTTAGAAAAGAAAACACAAAACAGTAATGCAGTCATTCATCAAATTCAGAAAGCAAA
Organism: Camelus bactrianus; assembly: GCF_048773025.1. NCBI lineage: Eukaryota > Metazoa > Chordata > Mammalia > Artiodactyla > Camelidae > Camelus > Camelus bactrianus. Next base: position 41,809,935 of record NC_133561.1, on the reverse strand, counting down.
ACCAAAAATGCTAGCTCCTTACTGCTTGATTTCAAACAGAAGGCTGGTATAGGTTACAGCATGAAAACGTAATTCTAATAATTAAACAAAACTTCATAAAATGAACAGGACTGGCAAAAGTATGTTTCTGGTAATTCAACTCAGGGGATGTCCAAATATAATGCAAACAACTCATGCAGTTTTAAATTTTCCAGAAGCCTCCCCAACTTTTTTAAATAAGTAAAAAAAAAAAAAAAAAAGGAATTGATTTTAGCAATATATTTATATTTAATCCAATAGAGCCAAAATATTATCATTGCTGCATATAATCAACAGAAAAATATATGAGATATTTCACATGCTTTTATTCATACTAGACCTTGAAAATCTGAGTGTATTTTACATGTACTGTGCATCTCAAATTCAGCTGGCTATGTATCAAGCAAGCAATAGTTACATGTGGCTAGCGGCTGCCACTTTGTTTTTCTGTGCTTTGTTTTGGTTTTTTTTTTGTTTGTTTGTTTGTTTTGTTTTGTTTTTTTGGGAGGGTAATTAGGTTTTTATTGATTTATATTTAATGGAGGTACTGGGGAGTGAACCCAGGACTTCGTGCATGCTGAGCACATGTTCTATCACATAGCTATACCCTCCCCCCTAGCAGCTGCCACTTTGGACAGGGCAGATCTCAATGGATAATTTGCACTTATTTGTAAGTCCAAGTCTTCTCAAAAAAGAATCCCAATGGCAACCTCTTAAATGGATGCCTTCAGAAAATATAATTTCAAATATAATTTTTAAGTTTTTCCACTTCACCAAGGATGCTCTCTACTGTGATAATCAAGCAGATGGCTTCCCTATCCCTCATGGAGTCCCTGAAAGCAACTTGTAATGGGAGCAGAATGGGAGACTTCTGAACTCTCTGTGCCTTTGAGGATCACTTTTGAGAAAAGAGACATTTTACTTCTGTTCCAGTCTCTTCACCTCCCTAGAAAAGTGTCTTCACATCATCACCATGTCCTTTCTTTCCTCGAATCCACCTCTCATTCCACTGCTGTCGGTTTTAGCCTCCCCAAACAGAAAACTATTGGTACTCCCCCATTTTTAACACATCACCAAGCCTCAGTGTGTCCTTCTACAAAAATACCCCACTATTTTCCTCACCCTGACTTTGGCTTCTCCACACCCAGTCTCTTGTAGTCTACATGTGAACTAAGATTTAAGAATAACCCCACCTCCCAGCCCTGACACATACACCCTCACTGCTGTTAATGGCCTGTTGCCACTTTCTCAGACAGTGACTTTCATCTCCCCCACACCTGTGGTCCCGGTTGTTCATGGACCTGGGAATCTACCTTTGTGGGACTGTGGAATTCTGTTCATGCTAGTTCCATTCCAGGCCATCTGGTTCTAGACACATGTCCCAGGAAACCATTTCCAGTGATTCTGGACTCCCTGACCCCACCTTTCCTTGGAGCACATGCTCATTAACAGCACCCCGCCAACCCTAACCTCAGCAGGTCCACAGTGGAATCTGCACTCGGTTCCTCTCCACTCCCCACAAGCATGACTCACTCTGCTCTTCTACACATTCAGGGAAGAGGTAAGGTCCTTCCTATAGTTACAGTGTGTCTCCTACAACCATTCATCCCTACCTTCCTCCAGGGTGTTTCTAAATTTGGAATTAATGACACATGTAAAAATCATCTGAACTTTGGAGAAGCTAGTGTGTGAATCAACCTATCTATCTTGCTATGGTGGATTCAGAGATCTTTTAAAACAACTAGATTAAACTGCATCCTGATTTTTCTTTATTGCACGTGAAATTGTAAATAAGAAGACAATGGAAGACCTTCCTAATGTCTAATATAAACCAGGCTATAGCAAGTTGCCCATTTTTATTAGGTTTTGAAGATTTTTATGTTTTTTTTTATTTTTTAAGTGAAAGGTCTTTATTGTAAAAAACAAATCAATATGATTAAATTTAAGTTTGACAGAATCTACTGTTAATGACAAATTAATAGCAAGTAATTCATGCCAAGAACTTGAGCTACACATTTCCATCTTGATTCTGCCAGGGACCAGTGATCAGTACAGAGACCGAGCTTGGTTTGATATTTATATTTGTAGCTGTGCTTCTTTAAATTTTTCTCAATGGAGGCAGCTAGCCCACCAAAATAATGTTTTCGATTTCTTTAAATTTTAAAGACAGAAGAAAAACTCATTATGTTATTTGTCAGATCTTGTAAACTCTTGTAATTCTAGTAACCTCAGAGACCATAGTGATGGCTTCATAAGCAGTACATACAAGTGAATATTTTGATGATGCTGATTGGTAGACATATATCTCAAAATGTTTTGAGAAACTATTTCTTTGTGCTGTGGATGTATTTGAGGTCCCCCACTGCCTTGGTGCTGTGTTCTTCCACCTGGAGTGAGACACTCTCTCCCCTGTCACAGCTAAGATGGCTGATCAGAGAACATGGAGTGAGCATCAGCTAGCCTGAAGTCCCTAACACTTCCCTTCCATGTCGGATTTGATGAGAATGAAGTCCAAAAGGAAAAACCAAGAGTGGAAAATATTAAATTTGGTTTGGGCTCATTGCCTGTTTTTCTCAAAATCAGTGCAAGTTTCCTCCTAACCCACTGTGATTTCATTTGGACAGTGACAGTGGGTTCATCTGTATGTGCTCTCTGAGCATTTTTGCTAGTTTAATGACAACTTTTTTTTTTTTTTACTTTTTAAAATTGAGTTATAGTTAGTTTACAATGCCTCAATTTCTGGTGCACAGCACAATTCTTCAGTGATACATAAATATACATATATTAATTTTCATATTCTTTTTTAAAAATTGGCTACCACAAGATATTGAATATAATTCCCTGTGCTATACAGTAAAACTTGTTTATCTATTTTGTATATGTCACTCAGTATCTGCAAATCTCAAATTCCCAGTTTATACTTTCAAAATCCCCTCTACCCTAGCAACCACAAGTTTGTATTATATGTCTGTGAGTCTGTTTTTGTTTTACATATAAGTTCATTTGTCTTATTTTTTAGAGCCCACATATAAGTGTTATGTGGTATATTTCTTTTTCTGGGTTAATTCACTTAGAATGACATTCTCCAGGGACATCCATGTGGCTACAAATGGCAATATGTTCTCAATTTTCATGGCTGAGTAGTATTCCATTGTATAAATATACCACAACTTCTTTATCCAGTCATCTGTCAATGAACATTTAGGTTGCTTCCATGTCTTGGCTATTGTAAATAGTGCTGCTATGAACATTAGGGTGCAGGTGTCTTTCGGAATTAGGGATTCTTCTGTATATATGCCCAGGAGTGAGAACACTGCATCATATGTTAAGTCTACTTTTGGTCTTTTGAGGAATCTCCATACTGTTTTCCACAATGGCTACACCAAACAACATTCCCACCAACAGTGTAGGGGGGTCCCTTTTCAACAAAACCCTTTCCAGCATTTGTCATTTATAGACTTTTGAATGATGGTCATTCCGACTGGTGTGAGGTGAAGCCTCATTGTAGTTTTAATTTTCATTTCTCTGATAATTAGAGGTATTGAGCATTTTCTCATATGCCTTTGGCCATTTGTATGTCTTCATGGGAGAATTGCTTGTTTAGGTGTTTTGCCCATTTTTTGGATTGGGTTGTTTTTCTTTTTCTTATTAAGTCGTATGAGATGCTTATATATTCTGGAGATTAAGCATTGTCAGTTTCATCTTTTGCACATATTTTCTCCTAATCCGTAGGTTGCCATTTTGTTTTGCCTATGGTTTCCTTTGTTGTGCAAAAGCTTTTAAGTTTAATTAGGTCCCATTTGTTTACTTCTACTTTTATATCTATTTCTTTGGTAGACTGCCCTGGGGAACATTGCTGAGATGTATGTGAGATTATGTTCTGATTGTGTTTTCTTCTAAGAGGTTTATTGTGACTTGTCTTATGTTTAAGTCTTTAATCCATTTTGAGTTTATTTTTGTGTATGGTGAGAGGGAGTATTTTAACTTCATTGATTTACATGCTGCTGTCCAATTTTCCCAACACCATTTGCTGAAGAGACTGTCTTTTTTCCATTGTATGTTCTTGCCTCCTTTGTTGAAGATTAATTGACCAAAACATTGTGGGTTCATTGCTGGGCAATTTTGTTCCACTGATCCATATGTCTGTTTTGTATCAATACCATGCTCTTTTAATTAATGTAGCTCTGTAGTATGGTCTGAAGTCTGGGAGGGTTGTTCCTCCAGCCTCATTCTTTTCCTTCAGTTATGTTTTGGCAATTCTGGGTCTTTTGTGATTCCATATAAATTTTATAATAATTTGTTCCACTTCTGTGAAATATGCCCTTAGTAATTTGATAGGGATTGCATTAAATCTGTAGATTGCCTTGGGAAATGTGACCATTTTAACAATACTAATTCTTCCAATCCAGGAGCATGGGATATCTTTCCATTTTTTAAAGTCTCCTTTAATTTCCTTGTAGTTCTCCATGTATAAGTCTTCTGCTTCCTTGGTTAGATTTACTCCTAGATATTTTATTACTTTAGATGTAATTTTAAAAGGGATTGTTTCTTTATTTCTTTTTCCTGTTGATTCATCATTAGTGTAAAGAAATGCAACTGATTTTTGTACATTAATCTTGTATCCTTTTGTACATTAATCTTGTGATCTTGTATCCTTGTACTTTGCCAAATTCTTTAATTAGTTCATGTAGTTTTTGCCTGGGCCTTTTAGGGTTTTCTATATATAGTATCATGTCATCTGCATATAGTGATGGTTTTTTAGATTCTTTTCCAATTTGGATCTCTTGTATTTCTTTTTCTTTCCTGATTGCAGTGGCTAGGACTTACAAGATTATGTTGAATAAAAATGGTAAGAGTGGAGAACCTTGCCTTTTGCCAGATTTTGGTAGGAAGGTTTTCAGCTTTTCACCATTGAGTTCTATGCCGGCTGTAGGTTTGTCATGAACAGCTTTACTTATGTTGAGATATGTCACCTCTATACCTACTTTGGTGAGGATTTTTATTATAATGGGCATTGAATCTTATCAAATGCTTTTTCTGCATCTATTAAGATGATCATGTGGGTTTTGTCCTTTCTCTTGTTGTTGGGGTATATTATTGATTGATTTGCATATGTTGAACCATCCTTGTGGTCCTGGGATAAACCCAACTTGATCATGGTGTATGATCTTTTCTATGTGCTGTTGGATTCTGTTTGCTAATATTATGTTGAGAATATTTGTATCTATGTTTCCTCAGTGATATTGATCTGTGAGTTTCTTTTTTAGTAGTGTCTTTGTCTGGTTTTGGTATCAGGGTGATGGTGACTTCATAGAATGAGTTTGCGAGTACCCCCTCCTTTTCAATTTTCTGGAAGATTTTGAGAAAGGCCGGTATGAGTTCTTCTTTGTATGTATGATAGAAATCCCTGGGGAAGCCATGCAGTCCTGGACATTTGTTCATTGGGAGTTTTTTTTTTTTTATGCTTATTCAATTTCATTTCTAGTGATTGGTTTGTTCTGGTGGTCAATTTCTTCTTGATTCAGTCATGTGGACTGTATGTTTCCAGAAACTTGTCTTTTTCTTCAAGGTTATTCATTTATTTTCCATAAAGTTGTTCACAGTATTCTCATATGATATTTTGAATTTCTGTGGTATTATTTGTAATTTCTCTTTTCCTTTCTTATTTTGATTGTGCTCTGACTTTTCTCTTCTTTGTAAGCTAGGCTCGAGGTTTGTCAATTTTATTTACTGTTTCAAAAAAAAAACAACAGCTCTTTGTTTGATTGACTTATTCTATTGTTTTTTAAATCTCTATTTTATTTATTTCCTCCTTGATCTTTATTGTTTTCTTCCTTCTGCTGACTTTAGGTTTTGTTTGCTCTTCTTTCTCTAATTCTTTTAGTTGGTTAGTTGTTTATTTCAGAGTGTTCATCTTTTTTGAGGAAGACCTTTATTGCAATGAACTTTCTTCTTAGGAATGCTTTTGCTGCGTCCTATAGATTTTGTGTGGTTTTGATTTTTGTCATTTGTCTCAAAGTAGTTTTTAATTTCTTCTTTGATTTTATCATTGACCCATTGGTTTCTTAGTATCATGTTGTTTAATCATCATGCTGTTGTTTTTTTCTCTTTGTTTTTCTGTAGTTGATTTCTAGTTTCATGCATTGTGTTCAGAAAAAAAATGCTTAAAATAATTACTATCGTCTTAAAATTGTTGAGTCTTCTTTTGTGCCCAAGTACATGATCCACCCTAGAAAATGTTCCATGTGCACTTATGAAGAATGTATATTGTATTTTTTTTTCGGATGTAATATTCTGAAATACCAACCATGTCTAATTTGTATATTGTATCATTTAATTTCTGTTGCATTATTAAATTTGCATCTGGAAGATCTTCCAGTGAGGATAATGGGATGTTTTAATTTCCTACCATTATTTTATACCCAGCAATTTCTCCTTTTATATCTGTTAGTATTTGCTTTATGTATTTAGTTGCTCCTACATTGGGTGTAGTTATGTTAATGGATGTAATATCTTCATCTAGTATTGCTCCTTAAATCATAAAACGTTCTTCATCTTACTTTATGGTCTTTGTTTTAAAGTTCATGTTGTGTCAAATCAGTATTGCTACCCCTGCTTTCTTTTCATTTCTGTTTGTGTGTAATAACTTGTTCAATTTTCTCACTCACAGTCTATTTGTGTCCTTTTCCCAAAGGTGGGTCTCTTGTATGTGGCATATTGTAGGTTCTTGTTTTATTATCCAGTCTGTCATTCTAGGTCTTTTCATTGGAGCATTTAACCTATTGAAATTTAAAGTAATTTCTGATAAACTTTAGTTTATTGGGATTTTGAACTTAATTTTGCAGGTGATTTGGCATTTTTTCCCTTGTTCCTTTCTTTTTCTTATTGTGTGTGTGTGTGTTTTTTTTTTTTTTTTAAGTTTTCCTTCCTATTATCTTGGTTAATTTTTTGTATTTGTGACTCTCTTGTAAGTTTTTGTCTTATGGTTACCCAATTTTGTACATATGTTAACCCATTACTGTATCTGTTTGTTTTAAACATATAGAAATATAAGCTCAAACCCATCCTACCGAGAATGATTTAGATGTCTTCTTCTACTATTCCATGTTTATTCTGTTGTAATTCATGGTATTTATCACCTTTCCAATTATGGTTTTCTCCTTTCAAAAGCAACCTACTTCTTTTTGATTTAGAGTATACCATTCAATATTTCTTTTAGTATAGATTTAGTGTTGCTAAATTCTTTTATTTTTGCTTGTCTGTGAAGATATTTATTTCTCCTTCTATTCTAAAGAATAGACTTGCTGGATAAATTATCCTAGGCTGAATCTTTTTTGTTTGTTTGTTTCTCATTCAGGACTTTGAATATATCTTGCCACTACCTTCTGGCTTGTAGTGCTTCTGTAGAGAAATCAGCTGGAAGCCTTATGAGGTTTCCTTTGTAACTAACTCTGTTTTTCTCCTTATGCCTTTAGAATCATTTCTTTATCTTTAACCCAGGCCATGCTGATTATAATAGAGCTCATTGTGTGTCTGTTTGGTTTCTTCTTGTTTTGGTCCCTTCGTACTTCCTGTATTGGTATATCTGATTGCTTCTTTATGTTTCAGAAGTTCTTAATTAATATTTCTTCAAATACCTTTTCAATCCCTTTTGCTTTTTCTTCTCCTTCTGAGACCCCTGTTATGCATAGGTTTTGGCAAGTTTTATATAATCCCATAGGATAATTGTTTTCATTCAATTTTGTTCTTTCATTGGTTTTTATTTGTTTTCCTCTCTTCTGTTCTGATTAGTTGATTTCTGTTGTCCTGTATTCTAAACCACTTATTAATTCCTCTGCATTAAGTAGCCTACATTTTTTTTTTTTTACAACTTTTAACTCAGGTCTTATCTCAGCAAATGTGTTTTCCTATTTTAATTCACACTTTATAAAGTTTCAATTTCCTATTTGACATAGTCTTTGCCTCTATACACAATCACCTTTTGTGTCTTTAGTACTTTTATCTCTCCTTCTTTGAAATCATGATTTAATAGATTATCAAGGTCTATTTCATTGATCTGTCTTTCAGGGGATTTTACCTGCTCTTTTAAATGGGTGTTGTTCCTCTACTTCTTTATTTTACTTATATCTCTCCTGCACTATTGATTGTGGAGCATCAGTTATCTTTTCTGTTTCTAAAGGTTTTCTTTTTACTTATTTACCTAAAACAGATGCAGAAATAAAGCTCAAAAATAAATTTAAAAGAAGAGAATAAGATTTGAAAACAGATTATGAACAATAAAAGAACAAGTCAAAGAGAAATAAAAATTGAGTTGAGACAAATTTTAAAAGCCTTAAAATTAGAAAATAATATCTGAAAACTGATTATAATAAATAAGAGAACAAAACAAAGAGATAAATAGCAAATTGTGAGAAATTAAAAATCTTAAAAAAGAAAAAAAATTTGAGAACAGAGTCTAATCAATAATAGAAGATTAAAGCAAAGAGAAATAAAAATGAAATTGAGACAAACTAAAAACAATTTAAAATATTTTAATGTCCAATTTTTAAAGGGGTTAAACATAGAAACATAAACATTTTTTAAAAGTAAAAATTTAAAAAGTAAAAGAAAAAAGTGAAAATATGTGGATGTGTTCTTGTGGGCACTATGTGCTCTTAATAATTTTGTCGATAGCTCTGTCTGAAGTATGGGTGGTTACTATGTCTTCCTGTCTTTTGCCTGTTATCCTTTTTGTTGGGGATTTGGCCTGTGACCTGGTAGTAAGAGTCTTCCCTGGCTATTAAATGAGATCTCCTTTTTATTTTGTGGTTGTTGCTGCTCCTGTTCTCACCCTGCTACATGAACTCCAGTCACTGGTTCCAGAGGCCCTCCAGTTGTGCCCCTGATGTGTGCTTCTCCTAGTGCCATGTGTCATGTCTCCTCCAAATGCTGCATTGTGGTGGTGCACTTGTGCATGATAGGTGGTTGGGTCACTCTGTCTTTCAGTGCCCATCCCAACTTCACTTCAGTTCCATGCTCTCTAGGTGGACTTGGATAAAATGGTCATACCAGCCATCACCCCTGCTCTGTGCCAGAACTCTGCTCCTTGTTCATTTGTCTTAGAAGCATTAGTTCACAGAGGTACTGCAGCAGAACTTTCCTATTTTCCTGGGGCTGTAAACAAATCTGAGTCCCCTCTATGAGGTTGCAGAGCCACTAGGTAGGGATTGAGATTTCAACCCTGCCTCCACCTGGGTGCACATTAGAGTATATGGTGGGTGTGGTTGAGTCCCACCTCTCTTCTCCAGAAAAGGCACCAGAAATGATGCCACAAGTCTTCAAAGACAAAAGCTATGGCACCCCTCCCCCCAGGGCACACCAGCAGTGTTGCTTTGCCTTTTTTTTTCCATATTTTATGTGGGACTCATGTTGTTCTGCTCTGTATACCTTCCCAGCGATGGCACACAGCACATTGAAATCTCCTGAGGTTGCCTCTGTACAATTGGCCCAAGTCCTCCATCAGGCTCAGGCAGTCTGTTTCATCCAACACCTGCTGGTTCGTGTCTAAACTTGGGGAACATGAGGACCCTTTTTGCCCATTTAACTTTGTTCTGTCAGTCAAGGGCTATTCTACACAATTTCAAGCCTCAGTGGTTCCCCCTCCACCCAGCTGACCTCTTCATTGGAGTGAGAGAGACCCAACAAATGAGCACTATACCATCTTTGCTGCTCCCTCCCATGGGACTAGACTGCACTATTTTCCTTTTTCTTCCTTTTATTTTCCTTTTCTCCTACCAGATTAATGGCGTGTTTTGTCTTTTGATGAAGGTGAAGTTCTGTCAAAGTTCATCAGACTTTCTGATTGGATAGGTGGGTCAGTGGATGTCAGTCTTGGTGCATTTGTGGGAGAGGGTGAGCTAAGAGTGTTGTTCTACTCTACCACCTTGGCCCTTCTTGATTTTTTTCTTTTTTTAAGTGTACAGTAGTCTAGTGTCCGTATAAGTGTCAATTGTAGTGGGATTTTGTTCAGTAAGCCTAAAATCTCTACTTTGAAATAAAGTACTGGGTTTATAAAAAAGAACTAAGTTAACAGCTGCAAGCCAGCATCATCCATTCAAGGGTGTGTTAGAGAAGGATGGAGGGGAGGAAAGGGAGAGGGGGAAGAGACACAAAGGGTGAGAGAGTGGAGAAGGGGGAAGTCCTACCTGCTAAAAAGTGGATGCTTGCTGCCTTTCAACACAGCTCAGTGCAGGGGCACCCTAATTTATGCAGGAAGAGCTAGCTGTCTGGACTCTGATCTACAGACACTGCTCTCAGTTTCTACTCTGGAGTTGAGCAGGTGCTGCTGGAGGAGAGTGTGGAGTCGGGGCAATGGTGGTTGGATGGAAGCCTCTGATGTGAACAAGGAGCTGTGAGTTCAGACTTGCTCCTTAAGCCCCTAAAGGACAATGAGCAAGTGAGTCCTTCTAGAGAGACAAGGAGGGAGAGGGTCCTGTGGTGCTCCCACTGACTCTCCAAGCATCTAACTTGGAATTCTGCATCAGGCTGACATCTTTGATCAAGAAACAACACAGGTTGCTTTTATTTCCTAATTTAATAAATGCCTTTTGTTCACTTCCACGGGAAGCATAATAACAAATCTGAACTACTTTAAGAAGAAGGGAAATCCTCACTGAGCACCTACCCTGCACCAGACATGGTATAAGGAACTTCGTGGCTGTGATCTCAGTGACATCTGACAAGTCACTAAGAACTGGGATGAAGGGACATGAGCAGATACCAGAAGACAAAGACAAGCTGAAGGCAGATGTCATACAGACAATTCCACAAGAATGAATAGCAGAAGCAGAAAGTGGAGATGGTGTGGGACCACATGGGCAAATTCCTAGGTTTGAATTCCAATGAACTAGGCAGGGAGGTAATCCTGGACTTAAAGCATAAAGATCATTGGTTTCACAGTTTCTCTGCATGACCAATTATTTTTGCTTGTTTGTTTCTTTTTGCTGTCCTAGATTTTCCAACATGGCAATTTTTATACTTCTTCATCAACCATTCCCTTGACTGCTTCTCTTTCAACTCATATGCATAAAAGACTTCACCCCAGGACCAGATAACAAATCAGTTAATAACAGGAAGGATAAGCCTTCAGAACTTGCCAAGCAAAAGGAGAGATTGGTATGCACAAAGGTAAATATGTAAGATGATGAATAATTGAAATTTAAATGAGTGGCTCACAGTAGTGTTCAAAAAGTTCAAAGAGGAAAGGAAGGCAGGTGGAAGTGATCCTGTTTGTGTGTGTTTGTCTGTGTGAGTATGCATGCTGGGAAAGGAATTGTGTAATGGATGAAGACATCATGCAAGATGGTTGAAGTGTCAGTAACAGTCTTTGGAATATGAGTTGAGAAAGGGAAATAAAAAGTTGAATTTGGAAATGATGTTTGAAGCCAGAATGTAAAAGGCCTTGAAGGTCAAATTAAGATATGCTATCATATTTTATAAGTCTTGTCTTTCACACCAATTATGTGTTGACCCTCTTAGAAATGGTGAATTAGAGAGGAGATGAAGGGTTCCTTTAAAGAAGACATCTAGGCAAACAACAGCACACTGAGGCAATGGTACCCAGCAGTTGCATTCCACAAGATTAAGTACATTAGCATTTCTAAAGAAAAATAATAATTTATAGTACTGTAAGTTTCCTACTACCTACAGAGTTAGAAAATAGCTCAGTAACATTGAATTTGAAATATTCAAAGGGTGAGCTAGACAGACATCAAGTAATCTTTTGTGTGGTTGAATGTGTGTTTCAAAATGTTTCAGTTTTTCCTGACAGTGGTCACTTTTATTAGGTATTTACCTAGAAGCAGATTTGCTGGAATAGGTTTATCTGTATGTTCAGGTTAAAGTGGATACTGACAGGTATTTGCTTCTCAGGTGATTGTACTAATTTACATGCTCATTAGCAATGTAGCATTCTTTATGTGCTCCTGAAAGTTAGGAAGTTCTGAGCCTCAATTCAGTTCTACAAAGGGTAAAATTTTAAACAATCTCCTTTGTAGTTCTCATGCATACCAAATTTTTAGAGTTATTATCAGTGGTATAATAAATAAATTATCTGTCCTTTATTTCTGGTACCAGACACAGAACTTCAAAACTCTTGGAATTTCTTGAGTGAGAAGACCGTCTATTATGCTAATGAGGTGACTCATGGTAGTGGGCCCCAAGTTAACTTCAGCATGAGCACTAATCCCAGAAAGACCAGCCACATAATTAGAGGGTTGAAAATTAGGGACACGCTGGACTCTGGGAAGATGGGAGTAGATGGTGCTGGAGATGGAGATTAGTCATGTGTCCAATGATTTAATAAATTATAAAGCCCAAGTAAAACCTCTGGACTTCAAACTCAGTGATGCTTTCTGGTTTGTGAATACCCTGAATCCACTTGCAGCCAGTGTCTGAGTTTGGCATATACTAAGTCTGTGTAATTTATTTGTTGAACAACTTAATGCACTGATTCTAACCTGAGTCTTACATCCAACTCTTGTATCATTCTGGAAGTATAAAGTCTACGAGCTTGTGTCTCTCATGGTGAAGCTTGACATTTCTGTCCATGTGGGGAGATTCAGGAAAGGTATGACTAAACAGTGGGAATATTACTGTGTGGAAAAAGGCATCATCATAGGAAATCAAATCCTCTAACACAACAATTTTCAGTTCAAAGCAAGCCAAAACAAATTGACTATTCCACTTGTGACCTAGGCAGTGGGCATTGGTCTCTCCAGTAAGATTTGGCCTCTCCAGTAAGATTAACAAGAGGACAGATGACTGGATAAAGAAGTTGTATTTTTATACAATGGAATAATGTACATCCATAAAAAATAATAAAATAATGCCATTTAAAGCAACATGAATGGACCTGGGAAATATCATTCTAAGTGAACTCAGAAAGAGACAGAAAAATGCCATATGATATCACTTATATGTAGTATCTAAAAAGTAGATGAAATTATTAAAAAAAGACTCACAGACATAGAAAACAAACTTATGGTTTCCAGAGGGAGAAGAGAGTGGGAAGGGCTAAATTGAGAGCTTGAGATTTGCAGATAACAATATATATATAATATATAAAAAACAATTCCAAATTGTGTAGCACAGAGTACTATATTCAATATCTTATGCTAACTTATGGTGAAAAGGAATATAAAAAAGTATATATGTATGTTAATGTGTGACTGAAGCATTATCCTGTACAACAGAAATTGACATAACATTGTAAATTGACTAAACTTCAATAAATAAATATAAATAAATATATAGATATATTTTAATTATGCATTAAAATTCAACAATAAACTTTTATTCTCTAAAAGAAAGAGGAGAGTGAGTGGACAAGCAATTTGAAATGTATTTTGTATTTCATTATCTCATAATATAAGGATGATTCTAGTCTATAATTAATAAGTAACTTGTAAGACTTAAACCCATCAGAGAAAATACTTAAATATTTACTTTTGGGAAATTAGATTTTGCCCAAGAGGAAAAAAATCTAAAACTGATATTAGACATCCACCAATAGACATTCAAAAGAAGTGCAGTGTCTTCCAGTATTAGACTGACATGTTCACCTTTATTTCCTAGAATTATACGGATTGTGGGGGAATGGAATTAAGATAAAACTATGTTTGACTTTGGATGTCTGGCTAAGACATTTTAGTTTTAATTTTTGTTCACAGTGGAGAGTGGAGAAGTTTTGAAAGGCAGCTATGCTCACCATTATACCACCAATGCCTTTGAATGGAGAAGTTTTGATCAGTAGAGGGAAGAGAAGAAATTAGTACCACAGAAAAAGGCATTATCAAGGAAGGTAGAACAAAGATAACTGATATTGACTGTACATGGCTACCAGACTTTCCATTAGTTCATCCTTTTATTGAAGATTCATAGGATTACACTTATATTTACTTCTTCCCTGCAGAATGTGCTGTCAATTTTTTTAAAAATAAGAAATGTCATGCTAATTTTCAGACAGGTATACAATATCTGTCTGAATAGATCATGGAAACATTGTTTGAGAATTCTGGCCAATTATTAGTAATTTCAGTATCAAATCTAAGAAAGAGGAGTCAGGAGCAGCCAAGATGGTGGAGTAGAAAGACACTAGTAGCTCACCCTTTCCCACAAATACACCAAGAGAAACACCCCAGGACCCACCCATTCACTCAGAACACCTACTGAACATTGACAGAACATCACCTTCTTCAAAAGACAAAATTCACCACAAATCTGGTAGGAAAAAAGTAAAAGGAAAATAGCGTGGGATGGATCCCACAGTGTGGGAGTGACAAATAAGGATTCACACTCTTAAACTGGGGGTGACGGAGGACTCCAAGTCTTGTATCTGTGCAAAGTAGCCCTTGACCCACAAAACAATAATTAAAATGAACACTAAATTTCCCTTTGACCTCAGCCCTAGACACAAACCAGCAGGGGGTGGGCTGGGGATGGCTGCCAGAGCCACGTGGTGGACTGGGGCCAACTGCAAAGAGGCAATCTCAGGGGGCTGGAGTATGCTATGAACTATGTCTGGGAGGATATAAAGAACAGAACAGCCTAAGTTCTCCATAAAATTTAAAAAAAGAAAACAATACTGCTGTTGTGCATTGTAGGGAGGAGCACAATGCAGCTGGGCCATAGCCTTTGTCTACACAGGCCTGTGGCACCATTGCTGATGTGTTCTTAGAAGAGAGGCAGGGCTCCAGCACAACCGCCATATCCCTTAGTGTTCAGCTCCCAGGCAGAGGTGGAGTTGAAACACGAATTCATACCCAGAGGGTCCACAACTTCACAGGCAGGACTGAAATTTGTTTACAACACCAAGCAAAGGGGACCATTTTGCTATGCAGGTGTCTTTGTGGACTCACACCTCTAAGACAAATGGGCAAGGACTAGAGTTCTGGCACAGAGTGAGGGTGAGTGCTGGTGTGGCCATTTTCTGTGAGCCCACCTACCCTGAGTGGATGCAGCACTGAGAGTAGTTCTGACCAAGTAGCATGGCCTGTGGGCCTCTGGGAAGAGTGAGCAGAATTTGCAAAGTGGGGTGATTGAAGGGGCAGCATTTGGCACTTGGCATGGTGCTGATCTGGTAGCATGAATTCAGTCACTGAGTGCTGGAAGCCCTACTGGTGTAGGCATCTAAGACAGGTGAGCAGAGTTTGTGTATCAGGGCAAGTGCAGGTGCAGTGTTTGCTGCTGGTGATGTCACTGACCTGATAGTGCATCACCAACCAAGTGTGTGACACTGACATTCCTTTAACTAAAGCTAGGACAAGGGCAGAGTCAAGAAAAAGTACTTAAACTGCTCCAACCCCACCTACTATGCACCAGAGCTCAGAATCAGGTCTGGAAGCCTCACTCCCAACAAAAAGGAAACAGACCCAGTCCCTGACAGAGCTGTGACAACCACAGAACAAAAAGGAGACCACATTAAAAAACCAGAGAAGGCTCTGGTCACCACAACACCAGCCACATCCCTAATCAAAAGGATAACAGAAAACACACATAGAAGAAAGACGTGGCTACCATCCATACTAAAAACAGACATAGCGAAAAAATTATTAGCTAAGCACAGTCTACACAGGAACACATCCTCTTCAAAAAAAAAATCCCTTGAAGGTCAGAGAAGATAACTAATACTTCATAATCCATAGTGCCAGAGAGATATAAGTAAAATGAAGAAGGAGGGGAATGACTCTCAATTAAAAGAACAATAGAAATCCCCAGAAAGAACAGTCAATGAAATACATCTCAATAGTCTACTAGATCATGACTTCAAAACTGGAGTGATGAATGCACTGAAAGAAATAAAAGAGACTATAAATAGAGAGAGAGAACATTATGAAAAGGAAATTGAAACTATAAAGAGGAGATAATTAAAAACATAATACTCAATGGCTATGAAAAGAGCCAAGAGATAGAGAGTCAAAAACAGACTAGACAATGCAGAAGAATGAATAAGTGACTTAGAAGACATGATAAGAGAATTCACCCAATCAGAACAGCAGACAGAAAAGCAAGAGAAAAAAAGGAAAAAAAAAAAAAAACAATGAAAGCAATATAAGGGATCTATGGGATAATATATTACATTCCAACCTATGCATAATAGGGGTCACAGAAGGAGAAGAAAAACAAAAGGGATTGAAAAAGTATTTGAAGAAATCACGACTGAAAATATCCCAAACCTAAAGAAGCAATCAAATATCTAAGTACAGGAAAAACAAGAGAGTACTCAAGAAGAAGAACCCAAATAGACCTACACCAAGACATATTAAAATTAAGATGGTGAAATTTAAAGATAAAGAAATTATACTAAAGGCAGAAAGAGAAAAATGAATTGTTAGTTTTAAGGAAAACCCCATAAGGCAATCTGTTGGTTTCCCTTCACCAACACTGCCAGCCAGAAGGGAGTGGCAATATATATTAAAACTTCTGAATGAGAGAAAGCTGCAACCTAGGATAATTTATGCAGTAAGGCTGTACTTTAGACTAGAAGGAGAAAGAATTTCACAGACAAGCAGAAACTAAAAGAATTCAGCAATACTATACCTATGCTAAAGGAAATAATGAAAGGTTTACTCTAAATAGAAAATAAGCAGAGGACAAGGGCAAAGATGTTGGAGTAGAAGGACACTTGTAGCTCACCCTCTCCCACAAATACACCAAGGCTGATATCCATGAACCCACCCATCCAATCAGAACAATTGCTTAACTTTGACAGAACATTGCCTTCTTCAAAATACAAAATACATTGCAAATTGAGTAGGAGAAAAGAAAAAAAAAAAAGGAAGAGAAAGGAAAATAGTGGGGAACCGGTCCTGCAGGGAGAGAGTGACAAAAGAGAAATAGCATTCATTTGTTAGGTCTCCTTCACTCCAAAGGAGAGGTCAGTGGGATGGAGGGGGAGCTTCCAAGGTTTGGATCTGGATGGAATGGCCTTTGACTGACAGAACTAAGTTAAGTGGGCACAAAGGATCCCTGTAATCCCCAGGCATAGACATCAACCAGCAGGGTTGGGACAGGACAGGCTGCCCGAGCCAGGAAAAGGATATGGGCCAACTCTACAGAGGCAAGCTTGGGGGACTTCAGTGAGCTATGTGCCATAGCTAGGGGGATATACAGATCAGAAAAGCCTGGGTCCCTCATAAAATACACACACACACACAAACACACACACAAAGCAACACTGCAGGTGTGCCCTAGGGAGAGGGACACTGTAGCATTTGTCTCTGCAGACCCATGGAACCATTATTGGTGTATCCTTGGGAGAAGAGAGGCAGGGCTTAAAGACAACCACCATATTCTCCACTGTGCAGCTCCCAAGTGAAAGTGGGGTTAAAACCTGAAGCTATACCTAGGGTTTGGCAACCTCATAGGTGAGAGTGAGATTTGTTTACAGCCCCAGACAGAGGGAAACTTTCTGCAAAGGTGCCTCTGTGGACTCATGCTTCTAAGAGAAATGAATAAGAAGCAGAAATTTGGCACAGAGCAGGGGCAAGCGCTAGTGAGGCCATTTTCCCTGATCCAGGGACATGACTGTTGGGCCTCTAGAACCAGTGAGTGGAATTCAGGCAGCAGGGTGAGGATAGGGTCAGTGACAACAACAGAACAAAAAGGAGGGCCCAGTAAATAGCCAGGGCATGCTCTTGCCACCAGAACACTGGCCACAACCCCAACCAAAGTGATAACAGGCAAAAGGGAATGAAGGAAGACTTGGCAACTACCCATAAGTAAGAAAGAACTCTCAACAAAATTATAAGGGCACACAGTCTATAGAGAAATATATCCATATTTTCTTTAATTTTTACTTTAATTTATTTATATTTTATTCATTAAAAAAATGTTTCTTTAAAATATTTTTATTAATTTTTAAAATTGATTTCAATTTCATTTTTATTTGTTTTGTTCTTCTGTTATTGATTATACACTGTTTTCAATGTTTTATTTTGCATTTCTTTTTCATAGTTTTATTTCTGCATCCACTTCAGATAAATAAATGAATAAATAAAACTTTTCAGGACCAGAGTAGATAACTGATACTTCATAATCCATAGTGCCAAAGAAAGATAAGCAAGATAAAGAAGCAAAGAATCACTCCCAATTAAAAGAACAAGAGAAATTCCCTGAAAGAATAATCAATAAAACAGACTTTGATAGTCTGCTACATCATTATTTCAAAAAATGACTGGTCACAGCACTGAAGGAACTAAAACAAATTGTGCATAGAAACAGAGAATATGTCAAAAAAAAAGAAATTAACACTATAAAAAAGAGCCACATAAAATTGGAAAACCCATTTATTGAAATGAGAGCTAGTGGGCTAGATAATGCAGAGGAACAAATAAGTGACTTAGAAGACAGGAAAACAAAATCACCTAATCAGAATAGCAGAGAGAGAGAAAAAAACAATGTAAACTATATAAGTGACCTATGGTATAATATAAAGTGTGTCAATCTATGCATAACTGGGGTCCCAGAAGGAGAAGAAAGAGCAAAAGGGATTGAAAAGGCATTTAAAGAAAAAATAACTGAAAACTCCCCAAACCTAAAGAAGCAATCAGATATCCAAGTACAGGAAGCACAGAGGGTCCAAAACAAGAAGAAACCAAGCATAACCACACCAAGACATATTATAATCAGGATGACCAGTTTTCTACTGAAAGGAAAAAAATGTAATTGGAAAGGTGATAACTACAATGAATAACAACAGGATAAACATGAAATTGTAAGAGAGACGTCTAAATCATTAAGATTGGGAGAGGGAAGCAAGAAAATTAAGAGTATTTTTCTTTTTTTCTTTTTCTTTTTCTTTTTGGCAGGATGGTTTGAACTTATATCACTATCTGTTTAAAACAAACAGACATAGTAATGGGTTAGTATATGTAAAAACCAGAGTAACCACATGACAAACACTTACAAAGGAGACACACACAAAATAAAACAGAGATAATACAAGGAAAATTATCAAACCACAAAAAGAAAAAGAAAGAAACAAAGAGGAAATACCAAATCAACTGCAAAACCAAGTTCAAAATGGCAATAAATACAAGTCTATCAATGATTACTGTAAATGTCAATGGACTAAATGCTCCAATAAAAAGACAGAGTGGTATATTGGAAAATAAAACAACAACATACCATATGCTGTATACAAGAGACACACTTTAGGGAGAAGAAGAGACATAGAGTGAGAATGAGAGGATTGAAAATGATATTCCATGCAAATGGAAAAAAAAAACAAAGTAGGAGTAGCAATACTGATTACAGACAAAATAATTTAAAAACTAAAGCCATAAAGATAAACAGGGCACTGTATAATGATTGAAGGCAAAATGCAAGATGAGGACAGTATACATGTTAACATAGAAGAACAAAACATAAGAGAACCTAAATACATAAAGTGAATACTAACAAATATAAAGAGAGAAATCTATGGGAATACAATCATGGTAGGAGATTATAACACCCCATTCACATCACTTGACAGGTTCTTCTGACAGAAAGATAAAGGCAACACAGCAACTAAATGATACAATGGAACAATTAGACTTGGTTGATATTTTCAGAATATCACATCCCCCAAAATTACAATATACATTCTTTCCAGTGCACATGGAACACTTTCTAGGATGGACCATGCACTTGGGCACAAAAGAAGACTCAACAATTTTAAGAAGATAGTAATTATTTTAAGCATTTTTTTTCTGAACACAATGCCATGAAACTAGAAATCAACTACAGCAAAACAAAGAAGAAAAAAACAACAGCATGATGATTAAACAACATGATACTAAGAAACCAGTGGGTCAATGATAAAATCAAAGAAGAAATTAAAAAATGCTTTGAGACAAATGACAAAAATCACAACCACACAAAATCTATGGGATGCAGCAAAAGCAGTCCTAAGAAGAAAGTTCATTGCAATAAAGGCCTTCTTCAAAAAAGATAAACAATCTGAAATAAGCAACCTAACCAACCAACTAAAAGAATTAGAGAAAGAAGAGCAAACAAAACCTAAAGTCAGCAGAAGGAAGAAAACAATAAAGATCAGGGAGGAAATAAAATAGAGATTTAAAAAAATAGAAAAAGTCAATCAAACAAAGAGATGGTTTTTTGAAAGAGTAAATAAAATTGACAAACCTCAGGCTTAGCTCACAAAGAAGAGAAAAGACAGAGCACAAATTATCAAAATAAGAAAGGAAAATGGAGAAATTACAACCAATACCACAGAAATTCAAAATATCATATGAGAATACTGTGAACAACTTTATGGAAAATAAATGAATAACCTTGAAGAAATGGACAAGTTTCTGGAAACATACAGTCCACATGACTGAATCAAGAATAAATTGACCACTAGAACAAACCGATCACTAGAAATGAAATTGAATAAGTATTAAAAAAAGAACAGAATATTTACATAATCTCAGAATATTTACATAATCTCAAATTAATAGATGCTTAAAAATGGTGGGTGAAATTTTGATGAAGAACAGAATATTTACATAATCTCAAGTTACTGGTTAGTCAGAAAGGAAAAAAGAACTTTATAGGGAAGAAACCTAATAGACACCACCTAATGCAGTGATGAACTTAGCATCACCCATAAGTGGAAAAACTGACATCTTGTGCCATCTAAAGTAACACTTTGGGAAGAACATAGCATCACTGATGCCTGTTGTGCTCCTGCTAACAATACATGACATGGAACTAGTCATCAGGCAATATCAGAAAACTATAAAATGGACACTATAAAATTAATGACATGTGTTCTTCAAAAATCATAAGATAAGGAAAGAAAGGAAATGCTGAAAATTGTTCCATACTAAAGGAGAATAAAAGTACAAATCAAATGAATACTATTGTTCAATATCTGAGCACAGATATTAGATATTATAGATATAATATTAGACATTATAACTCCTATAAGAACAAAAAGTCATGATTAAAATTTTAAAGGAAGATATGCAAATGTCTCATCCAATAGAAAATAATAAGAAAGAACTTACTTTAAAAAAAAAGGAATGGAAAACCAGAAGTTGAAAAGTATAACTGAATTTAAAAATTTGCCAGAGAAATGATAATGTCAAGAGAATGACAGAGAAGACATTTGGAGAAAATCTTTTCAAAAGGCACATCTAATAAAAGACTGTTATCTTCAATATACACAAAACATTTAAAACTCAACAGTGAAACAAAAATACCTGATTAAATGTAGCCAAAAGTCATTAACAGACATCTCAACAAAGAAAATACACAGAGGGCAAATAAACATATCAAAAAATGTTCCGCATCATATGTCATTACAAAAAAGGAAACAAACCTATTAGAACACCCGAAATTCAGGACACTGACAACACCAAATCCTGGTGAGGATGTGGATCTATAGCACTTCTTATTCACTGCTGATGGGAATGCAAGATGGTAGGGAATCTGTGGAAGACAGTTTGGCATCTTCTTAAAAAGCTAAACACTCATGCACAATATAATCCAGCAGTTGCACTCCTTGGTATTTACCAGAAGGAGTTGAAAACTTATGTCCACACAAAAAACAATATACAGATGTTTAGAGCAGCGTTATCCATCATATCCAAATCTTGGAAGCAACCAAGATGCTCTTCA
This sequence comes from Camelus bactrianus, assembly GCF_048773025.1. Lineage (NCBI taxonomy): Eukaryota > Metazoa > Chordata > Mammalia > Artiodactyla > Camelidae > Camelus > Camelus bactrianus. The sequence continues at coordinate 41,788,266 of NC_133561.1, read as the reverse complement.
TTAGGTAATGCGTAAACAAACTGTGGTACAGCTGGAAAACAGAACAATATTCTATGCTAAAAACAAATGAGCCATCAAGGTATGAAAAGACATGGAAGAAATTTGAATGCCTTTTTTTTTTTTTTGAATGGCTATTACTAAGTGAAAGAAGCCAATTGGAAAAGGCTACATATTGTATGATTTCAACTATGTGATATCTTAGAAAAGGCAAAACCATATGGACAGTAAAAAGACTGATGGTTGCCAGGGATTTTGGATGGGAGAGCTGAATCGGCAAGCAATGAAGATTTTGAAGCTGGTGAAAATAAACCATTTGATACTATAATAATGCATGTATGTCATTACACATTTGTCCAAATCCACAGAACGCACACCAAGAGTGAAACTTAATAAAAACCATGAACTTCAGGTGATAAAGATGTGTCATTATTGGTTCATCAACAGTAACAGATAGAAACGTCCCCCACCAGAGTGGCCTAATAGGGAAGGTTGTGCAAGTATGGGGACAGGGCATATGGGCAATCTCTGTACCTTCCTCTCAGTTTTGATGTGAGTGTAAAACTGCTCTTGGAAAACATCTATTTAAAGTTTTACTAGTCATAACCACAGAGAATATATGCTTTACAGGAAAAGGAGTCCTAGGAGGGAAGCTCATACTAATACAGGACTTCCTCAAAAAAGAAGAACAATCTCAAATAAACATTCTAACCTACTAGCTAAAAGAATCAGAAAAACCAAGAGCAAACAAAAGCAAGTCAGCAGAAGAAATAAAATAAGAAAGATCACGGAGGAAATAATGGAAAAAATCAATATACCAAGAGCTGGTTTTCTGAAAGAGTAAACAAAATTGACACATCTCTGGCCAAGCTCATGAAGAAGAGAAAAGAGGGAGCAGAAATTAACTAAATAAGAGAGGAAAATGGAGAAATTACAAACAATACCACAAAATACAAAATGTCATATGAGAATACTATGAACAACTATGAGGAAATAAAATGGATAATCTAGAAGAAATGGACAAGTTTCTGGAACCATAGAGTCCACCAAGACTGAATGAAGAAGAAACTGACCACTTGAACAAACCAATCAGGAGAAATCAAATTGAATTAGAAATAAAAGGCTTACCTAGAAACAAAAGTCCAGGACCAGAAGGCTTCACTGAGGAATTCGACCAAACATACAGAGAACTCATAACAGTCCTTCTTGAACACTTCCAGTAGACTGAAAAAGAGAGAGTACCCCCAAATTCATTCTATGAAGCCACTATTAGCCTGATACCAAAAACAAAGGTACTACCAAAAAACAACATTATGTACTAATATCACTGGTGATCATAGATGCAAAACTCCTCAACAAAATATTAGCAGAGTCCAACAGCACATAAAAGAGATCATACACCATGATCAATTTGGATTCATCCCAGGAACACAAGGATGCTGCAACATACATGAATCAATCAATGTAATGCATCTCAACAAGAGAAAGAAAAAAACACACACACACAATCATCTCAATAGATGCAGAAAAATCATTTGATAAAATTCAACACTAATTTATGATAAAACACATTACCAAAGTGGTTATAGAGGGAACACATCTCAACATAATAAAAGTTTTTTTTTAAACTTTTTAAAATTGTTATAGTCATTTTACAATGTTGTGTCACATTCCAGTTTAGAGCACAATTTTTCAGTTGTACATGAACATACATATATTCATTGTCACATTGTTTTTTGCTGTGAGCTTCCACAAGATCTTGTATATATTTTCCTCTGCTATATAGTGTAATCTCCATAAAGGACAAGGTTGTCACTCTCACCACTTGTATTCAATATAGTCTTGGAAGCCCTAGCCACAGCAATCAGGTAAGAAGAAAGAAATAAAAGGGATCCAAATAGGAAATGGAAGAGGTAAAATTGTGACTATATGTAGATGACATGATACTGTATACAGAAAAATTTGAAATTTTCACACAAAACTTCTAAAACTAATAAAAGAATTTGGCAAGGTAACAGATACAATCTTAATGGACAAGAATTGGTTGCATTTCTTTATACTAATAATGAATCATCAGGCAAAGAATTTAAAGAAACATTCCCTTTTAAAATAGCACCCAAAGTAATAAAATATCTAATAATAAATTTAATCAAGGAGGTGAAAGTTTTATAAATGAAGGACAATGAAACTTTGATTAAGGAGCTTAAAGAAAACCTGAAAAAATGGAAAGATATCCCATGCACCTGGATTGGAAGAAAAATATTGTTAAAATGCTCATACTGCCCAAGGCAATTTACAGATTTAATGCAACCTGTATTAAATTAACTAGCACATACTGCACAGAAATAGAACAAATCATATTAAATTTTATATGGAATCACAAAAGACACAAAATTGCCAAAGCATAGCTGAAGAAAAAGAATAAGGCTGGAGAAATAACCCTCCCAGATTTCAGAAAATACTACAAGCTACAGTAATCAAAACAGCATAGTATTCGTACAAAAACAGAAATATGGATCAATGGAACAGGATAGAAATCCCAGAAATAAACCCAGAAAATTTTGGTCAATTAATCTTCAACAAAGGTGGCAAGAACATACAATGGAATAAACAGAGTCTTTTCAGCAAATGGTGTTGGAGAAACTGGAGAGCAGCATGTAAATCAATGAACTTAGAATACTCCCTTACACCATACACAAAAATAAATGCAAAATGGATTAAAGACTAAAACATAAGACAATACACAATAAATTTCCTAGAGGTAATCATAGGCAAAACATTATCTCACATGCATCTCAACAATGTTCTACTAGGGCAGTCTACCCAAACAATAGAAATCAAAGCAAAACTAAGCAAGTGGGATATAATTAAACTTACAAGCTTTTGCACAGCAAAGAAAACCATAAACAAAACAAATCGGCAACCTATGGAATGGGAGAAAATATTTGCAAAAGATGAAACTGAATGGCTTGGTCTCCAGAATATATAAACAGCTCATATGACTTAATAAGAAAAACAAAAAACTCAATCCCAAAATGAGCAGAAGACCTAAACAAGCAATTCTCCAATGAAGACATATAAATGCCCAATAGGCTCATGAAAAAATGCTTAAAATAACTAATTATCAGAGAAATGTAAATCAAAACTACAATGAGATATTATCTCACACTAGTCAGAATGGCCATCATTCTAAAGTCTACAAATGAAAAATGCTGGAGGGGGTGTGGAGAAAGGGCACCCTAATATACTGTCAGTGTCAATGCAGTTTGGTGCAGCCATTGTGGAAAACAGTATGGAGATTTGTAAAAAGACTAAAAATACAAATAACTTATGATGCAACAATCCCACTCCTGGGCAATTGTACAAAGGGAATGCTAAATCAAAAATACGTCTACACATCCTACAGCCAGCATAGTACTCAATGGTGAAAAACTCAAAATCTTCCCACTAAAATCTGGAACAAGACATGGTTACCCACTATCACCACTCCTATTCAACATAGTCTTGAAAGTCCTAGCCACAGCAATCAGGCAAGAGAGAGAAATAAAAGGGATCCAAATTGGTAAAGAAGAGGTAAAATTGTCACTATATGCAGATAACATGATATTATATATAGAAAACCCAAAAACTACTAGAAATTATCGCAGAATTCAGCAAGGTAGCAGGTTACAAGATTAGCATTCAAAAATAAATTTCATTTCTTTACACTAATGATGAATCAACAGAAAAAGAATGTAAAGAATCAATCCCCTTTAAAATAGCCCCCAAAGTAATAAAATACCTAGGAGTAAATCTAACCAAGACAGTGAAAGACTTCTACACAGAAAACTATAAAATACTGATGGAGGAATTTAAATAAGACAAAAAAAAAAAAATGGAAAGATATCCCATGCTCCTGGATTGGAAGAATCAATATTGTTGAAATGGTCATTTGCCCAAGGCAATCTACAGATATAAGGTGATCCTTATCAATTTACCCAGGACATATTTCACAGAAGTAGAACAAATCATAATAAAATTTACATAACATTGTTTAATAAAAGCTATTTTTGACAAACCTACAGCCAGCACAATACTCAATGGTGAAAAACTGAAAACTTTCCCACAAATATCTGGATTGCAGTTGGACCAAAAAAAAAAAATTATTAAGAAGAACATGATTAGAACAGCTGGTACAATTTGAATATGAACTGTGGCATACATAATAATACTGAATCAGTATTAAGTATCCTGATTTTGATAAATATATTGTGATTGCATAAGAGAAATCTATATCTTAAAATATAGTCACTGAATTTGAGACACGATTTCTATAAATTATACTCAGATCATTCAGAAATAGATATGCCCAGGAGTAGATCATGCGGAAAGTCTATTTTTATTTTTTTGAGACATATCCATAATGTTTTCCATAGTGGCTGTACCAATCATATGATCTAGCAATACCACTCCTGGGTATATATCAAGAGGGAACTCTAAATTGAAAAGATATATGCACCCCAATGTCCATAGCAGCACAATATACAATAGCCAAGATGTGGAAACATCCTAAATGTCCATTGACATATGACACTATAAAGAAGCAGTGTTATATTTATACAACGGAATACTATTCAGCCATAAAAAAGAATAATACAATAACATGGATGGATATAGAGATCATCATTCTTAAGTGAAGGAAGCCAGAAAGAGAAAGAATATATATGGTATCACTTATATGTGAAATCTAAGAAATGAAAGAAAAGGAACACAGTAATGAACTCATCTACAAAGTAGAAACAGACTTGCAAGCAAAGTAAATATTCTTATGGTTACTGGGGGAAAGCGAGTGGGAAGGGATAAATTTGGGAGTTTGTGATTTGCAAATGTGGGCCACAATATATAAAAACTGGATTGAAAAAAACAAATTTCTTCCATATAGCACAGGGATCTTTATCTCCTTCTGCTTCTTTTCCAATTTGGATCTCTTTTATTTCTTTTTCTTGCCTGAGTGCAGTGGCTAGGCCTTCCAAGATTAAGTTGAATAGAAATGGGGAGAGTGGACAACTTTGCCTTTTCCCAGATTTTAGTAGGAAGGTTTTCAGCATTTCACAATTGAGTTCTAGGCTGGCTGTAGGTTTGTCATAAATAGCTTTTATCATGTTGAAATATGCTCCCTATAAGCCCACTTTGGTGAGAATTTTTATCATAAATTGGCATTGAATTTTATCAAATGCTTTTTCTGCATCTATTAAATTCAAATAAGAAATTATATGGAATCATAAAAGACCTAGAATTGCCAAAGAATTGCTGAAGGAAAAGAAAAGAGGCTGGAGGAATAACTCTCCGAGACTTCAGACAATACTACAGAGCTACACTAATCAAGATATTATGGTATTGGTACAAAAACAGACATATGGAATATTGGAACAGAATAGAGAGCCCTGAAATGAACCCACAAAATTTTGGTCTACTAATCTTCAACAAAGGAAGCAAGAATATTCAGTGGAGTCAAGAGAGTCTCTTCAGCAAATGGGGTTGTTAAAACTGGACAGCAGCATGTAAAGCAATGAAGCTAGAACACTCCCTTACATCATACAAAAAAATAAACTCAAAATGAATCAAAGACTTAAACATATGACATGATACAATAAACCTCCTAGAGGAAAATATAGGCAAAACATTATCTGACATACAGCTCAAAAATATTCTCCTAGAACAGTCAACCCAAGCAATAGGCATAAATGAAAGAATAAACAAATGGGACCTAATAAAATTTACAAGCTTCTGCACAGCAAAAGAAACCATAAGTAAAACAAAATGACAACCTAGTGAATGGGAAAAAAATTTTGCAAATGAAATTGACAAATGCTTGATCTCCAGAATATATAAGCATCTCACACAATTTAATAAGAATAAAAACAAACAACCCAATCCAAAATGGATAGGAGACCCAAATAAGCAATTCTCTAAGGAAGGCATGCAAATGATCAATAGGCACATGAAAAAAAGCTCAATATCACAAATTATCAGAGAAATGCAAATCAAAACTAAAATGAGGTATCACCCCAAACAAGTCGGAATGGCCATCATTCAAAAGTTCACAAATGACAAATGCTGGAAAGGCTGTGGATAAAAGGGAACCCTCCTACACTGCTGGAGAGAATGCAGTTTGGTGCAACCACTGTGGAAAACAGTATGGAGATTCCTAAAAAGATTAGGATTAGACAACATATGACCCAGGGTACCACACTTGGGCATATATACAGAAGGAACCCTACTTCAAAATGACACTTGCACCCCAATGTTCATAGCAGAACTATTTACAATAGCCAAGACACAGGAAGAGCCTAAACGTCCATCAACAGATGACTGCATAAAGCAGATGTGGTATATTTATAAAATGGAAAACTATTCAGACATAAAATCTGACAAAATAATACCAATTGAAGCAACATGGATGTTACTGGAGAATACTATTCTGAGCGGATTAAGCCAGAAAGAAAAAGAAAAATACCATATGAGATCACTAATATGTGGAAATATATGTATATATATATATATAACAGAGACAGACTCATAGACATAGAATAAAAACTTCTGATCAAAGGGGAATGGGGGTGGTAAAGGACTGGGATATCAAAATGTAGAAAATATACACAAGACTGTACTGTGTAGCACAGGGAAATATATACAAGATTTTGTGTTGGTTAAAAAAGAAGAGAAATGTCAATGAATGTATATATGCACATGCATAAGAGAAAAATGGTGCTCTACACTGGAATTTGAAACAAAATTGTAAAATGATTATGAATCAATAAACAGTTAAAAACAAAAAGAAAGTTTAGTGGATGTGATAATAGCATGGCTAAAGACAGGAATTGGCAGACTAGATAATGAATAAGGACTTAAAAGTGTTTGAGAAGACATGAGGACACAAAACTGTCAGTAAAAAGATGACATATAAATTCAAGCGTAAACCAATGCAAACATTGCTGTTGAAACATGGGAAAAGACAAAGAATGCAAGGTTAGGACATATAGGATTCCCAGATGAAAAAGAAAGATTATAAAAGAAAAAAAAAAAAACAAAAAAAAAGGGCTGAAAATGTATTCGAAAAATATCAGACTGAAATTTGCTGAAAGCCAAGAAACAATCATCTATACGAAATCAGGAAGCAAACAGCTTCCAAAGCAGGCGGAATCCCAATAGACTTACAAGCAGCTGTATTATCATTGAAATCATCAAAGTTCATGATCAACCCAATGATTTTAAATACACCTAGAGTAAAGCAACTTAGTCACAACAGAACCTCCAGAGGGGTTTTAGCTGATATCCCGACAGAAATATTGAAGGACAGGAAGGAGTGCCAAGAAATAGACCAAATCCTGAATGAGAAAAAGCTGCAAACTAGCGTAGCCTATGCCACAAGACCACGCTTTAAAATAATGGCAGAAGTAGAGAAATTCACAGACCAGCAAAACTTAAAACAATTCAGCAGTTCTAACCTTATCCTAAAAGAAAGATTGAGATTTCTACCCTGAATAGAAAAGAAGCAAGACGAAATGGAAATAAGAAAACCGTCATTGGAAATGCAAGAAGAGCTATGACTTGCAGAGAATAAACAAAAAGAAGGCAAGGAGGACATCAAAACCCTAAAGATGGGATAGGGTAGCAGGAAAACATTGGTGAGATTCAGCACTATACTAAGTGAATCAGCTTTTATGACCCTCTGTTTGAAGCAAACGGAGAGATGCATGGCCTAATGTGTTTGCAAAACAAAGAACAAGCAAACAGACAATCAAACAAACAAACACCAAAACAGTACGGTTGGATGATATATATCCAAAGAACCATGATAATTCAAAAGAAAATACTCAAAGGGATGTCAAAGAGCTTTCAGCACGCATCGACGCAGTATTGCTGCTTGCATGTACTCAACAGACTTGTATTCAGAAAACAGATGCGTGCAATAATATTCAAAAATACTGATTCATAAGAGGACATCGTGACCTAAACCAAATGCCTATTTTGAATAAAATCGATTCGTATTCCATGATATAGATTTACTAGTCTTCCAATAGGAAGAATGAATGACCTATTTGACCCTACATAGAGAATAAATGGCATATGCCTTTAACAAAGACAAGTAGCTCTACAAAACTGCACTAAGAGCAAAAGAGACAGACAGTAAAGTGTACATTATGATTGGATTAATTTCTAGGAATTTCAGCCGCCATGAATCAAATGGATCCATTTTCTGGGACTGTGGGTGTTTCAGACGAAAAGCAACAGACGGATGTGTATTCTGGGTGAAAGGCTATTACACAAACATAAGATTCCTATAGTGGGGTCTTTTTGTACTTTTAACTGTGAGAAAAGTTAAAGATGTGTGGAACCATAAAATTAACATGAACACACTTCCCTATTTTGTACTGTGTATAGAGTTCTGAACTAAAGGAAAGAGGGTAGGAAAAAAAGGACCATGGGACGCTATTGGAGAGAATCACTTTTATCTTAGGAATCTCTCGTCTGATGCAGCCCCTCCCCCAACACTGGAAAGATGCAGCAAATATTGGAGATGGCAGTTACCGGTTGCTTTCCAGATGGAATATTGGTGTGTTCAACCAGGCTTGTTGTGGCTGTTGGATCCAAGATAACTGGACAGAGCTCTGTGGGTGGATCAGTGTCATGAAGGGACTGCCACCCTCTGTGGAGCTTGGCTTAGGTCTAATTTTGGAAAGATTTGTAAGTTCGAGATACTGCTGCTTCCCAATGGCCTGAGATCACGGGTCAATTTCAAGAAACTGAAAAGACAGACTGTGGAAGATCTGCCCATCATCAGCATACCGGTGAGGCTGTGAGGTACTTTCAGACTTGCCCAGTGCTGTAGAAGTCGACTTTAATGGAGACACGAAGAGAAGCTGGCAGAAAACCTGGCTGCACAGATTGAGGAGACGTGCGAACACATTGATGAGAGTTGTTCTGCTACAATGGAGAATACTGGCATGAAGACTTCTTTAGAGAATACCAGGCTTGAAAGACTTTCATGAGTCATGTTGAGCCTCACTGATACTAGCAGAAACCTGTGGAGGGTCAACGTTTACTTGAGGAAGGTACTCAATTCTCTGTTCCAAGAAGTGGTCCAAGATTCCTGACGTCTAAAAGAGAAGAAATGGCAGGGATGATAAAACCGCTCATGTTCTTGGAAGGGTTTGTGAGAATCCACATATCCCAAGGGGCATTTAAAAATCACACAGACCACAGAGCATGAGGCCCTGGTAAACTTTCCCCGGGGTTGGGCCTAGATATCAAGAAATTGCTCTTTCCTCCCCTCCACTCAGGCATCCATTTCAAAGGATCAGCACTTGAGTTGCAATGAAGCCAGTAGGAGAAAAGCAAGCCACTCCTACGTACAGTGTTCCTCCAACTTCACACTTTGTGCACAACACTTAATTCCTCAAAGATCAAATACTGTAGGCTATAATAGATAGGAATAGAATACACAGCTCACAAAAAGAAATGATGAACTTAGCCTAGTTTCAGCAAATGCTGGGGTTACGTCTACCTTGGGGTGAAGGGAGTGTGGTAAGTGAGGGGAATCTTTGACTGAACTTGATATATATTAGGCCTCAGTTTTTCTAGACAGTATAGGTAACAGTTATGTCAGTTAGTGAAGTGAACTGTAAAAGTCACCATAGACATTTAAGGACACATGATATGTGGACCATCTTTTCACTTCATTGAAGCTCCAGGTGCAGTATATCATGTTGGTGCATAATTTGTTGGGTTAAACTGCTTTACCCAACATGATCAAACGTTTGTTCTCATGGTTGATAGAAGAGCACCTGGTTCTCAATAGCAGAGCAAAACTGCAGCAGTTTTCTCATAGCTATAACTCCTCTAGGAGTTTTGGAACCAAGAATACACATAAATATGGTGTTTTAGTTTAATTGGGTTTCCCTAGAGAGAAATGTTCCCCCTTGAAATGACAACATTGGCCTGTATGTGTCATTGGGAGGAAAGTGCAGCACATGCAGAAGGGAAACCCTGGATGGGGTTTATTTCATGGTTCCAATAGTTATTTCATGGTTCCTGTTGATGTTGTAGTTATCAACAGTAAAGATTTGACCTGTCCCCTTCATCATTTTGGACTGCTACTGTACATTCTATCTGTCTATTTTTCCCTTAGACCTGACAAAATTGTAAAAGAACTTCACAAGTCTGGCTTGTAATTAGATTTAGTATGTTTCAAAATCTAACTTCATTTTCATATAAATCCCAAAATATGTAAATAAATTCTATTAACCTTTTGAAAGACTGCAACTGAGGTATTAACACAATGTCAAAACTGTAGTCTTCGGACAAACCCTCCCACCATGGCTGTATAGAAAACAGAGATAAGCAAGAATCACATTTCTGTGAGTTATATATAGAATGTGTTGATTTCTCGATGCCCAGTTGGCAGGGTATTAGTGCCAACTATGCTCACTCGTTCCCATGTACACAGCAAGATAAACATCCACTCACGAAGCCCTTGATTCAGGACACATGCTGAAGAGTGGTCCCTTAGTTCCAAAAGAGAATGAGGCCTCAGAAAACCTGGGAGGAGGAGAAGGCAAAGTAGAGAATGGAAATCAGTGCAGTACCTGACGTCTGGTGATGGAACAGCAAAGGTGAAACTCTGTTTTACTTGGACACACAATCTCAAGTGGAAAGGACACATGGGATTGAAAGCGATGCGCTGAGTTTTAGAAGCATGCACAGAAAATACTTGGCTGACAGAACTCAAGGAAATCAGCACAAAATATCCCCACAATTGATTCTGAGACCAAGATCCGAGCTGCCAAATTTGAGCTAGCATTGGCTGTGGAAAATGAGGTATAAGGCTATGTATGATGTCACACGCTGTGTCTCAGGGATCCGGAGTGTGTTGTGGATTGTGGTTTGCCCTACCAAGAGAGGAAACTGACCTTAGACCCCAATGTGAAAGCAACCACCCTGTGCGCAAAGTTGAGTTTATCGAAATGTCCTATGGCCACATTCACTGCATCTGCAGGCCAAGGGAACAATTTGACATTTGCCAATAGAGCACGAGTGGGGCTCAATTAGAGAAATCATGCATCTGGTCTGAGGGATCCAGGGGTCCTTGGGGTTGAAATCAGATTGCAAAGTGTTAGGATCAGCTAGTTTCCTAGCCTGGACTGGGATTAAGTTTTGGTATGAGGCAGAGGATGCAGGACATCGCTGTGTTTGCCTTTGTGGTCCCAAGCCACAAGTATGAGAGAATAAAGGTTAGTTGTCTAGGTCCGCAGCATGAGAAGATGAAGCATTTCATTCACCATTACCTCCCAAATGCAGATGCTACATTTTGGATAGTACTGAAATTGTACGGCACCGAGGACAACTTGGTGGGGCTGTGGGATAATGGCAGCATGCCCTGATGCATGACATCCTTAGATATGTTTCCACAGGTTTTTCTGTAGACAGAGAAGCTCTGGGAAGAACTGGTAAAATTGGGACATTCCCATAGAACTAGAAAGGACAAGTGCACTAACAATATTCTGTTTTGAAAACACTCCAAAATGACATACAACAGCCTACAGAGCTGAAAACATTTAGATGCTCCATTTCCACAAGAGGAAGGGTCCTGTGCACTTTCAGAAAAGTGACATAAGCATAATAAAAGGAGATTATTCTAAATGATGCGTGTATGGTGTGTTCATCACAAGAAAGGTATCACCAGTAAATAGAGGTATACCAGACAACACACACAGGAAGATGAAATGGCTTCAATGTCAAGGAAAATTTGTCTTCAGGGAAATATCATGGGATTGGGTACACCAAATAGACTAAAAGTTTCACTTAACCAAGCCTTACAAGTCTGCATTAGATACCTGATAGTACTTGACCAATAGAGATAAAGATATGGTAAAAGAAACAGGAAGTAACAATTTCAGTTTCAAAGAGATTGAAGGCCAAAAAAAAAGCTTTGAAACAACTAGATTTTGAAACATTACTAGAAAAAATATTGAAAATGGAGGTGAGAGAAACAATAAAGAACAACAATGTCTCAGAATCACAAAAGGCAGAATATCAGAAAAGGGGAAGAGAACCTCTAAGATGAGCCAAATAAAATAAGTAAACTCAATGTATAAGATAATAGCAGGTTAAAAGTCAGTCCTGAGCAGTCTAGATAATGCAGAGCGACTCGTGAATGTCTGTGAACAAAGGGGAACAGAAATCCCTCTATCAGAAGATGACACAGAAAAGCTAGTGTAAACCAATGCAAATATTGCTGTTGAATCCTGGGGTAAGACAAAGCATGAAAGACTAGGATTCTTAAGAGTCTCAGAAGGAAAAGCTGGGTATACAAAAAAAAAAAAAAAAAAAAACCTCTGAAAAGATATTTGGAGAAAAATCTGACTGAAATTTGCTGAAAGCCAAGAAACAATCATCTATACGAAACCAGGAGCAAACAGCATCCAAATTATGTGGAATCCCTATAAACCTACAAGCAGCTGTATTATTCAAATCATCAAATTTCATGATCAACCCAGTGATTTTAAATGCACCTAGAGGAAAGCAACGTAGTTACAACAGAAAGACCATAGGGGTTTCAGCTTATACCTCGACAGAAATATTGCAGGACAGGAAGGAGTGCCAGGACATAGACCAAAACCTGAATGAGAAAAATCTGCATTCTAGGGTAGCCTATGCCACAAGACTGCCATTTCTGATAACGGCAGATCTAAAAATTTCATAGACCGGCAAAACGTAAAAGAATTCAGCAGCTCAAACCTTATCATTAAACAAAGATTGAGAATTCTACCCTTAATAGAAAAGTAGCAAAATGAAATTGAAATAAGAAAACCATCATTGGAAATGCAAGAAGAGCAAAGAGTTGCAGAGAATAAACAAGAAGAAGGGAAGGAGGACATTAAAACCCTAAAGATGGGAGAGGGATGCAGGTAAACATAGGTGATTTTCAGCACTATACAAAGTTAATCAGCTTATATGACTCTCTGCTGCAAACGGAGAGATGCATGACCTAATGTGTTTGCCAAACAAAGAACAAGCAAACAAAAAATCAAACAAACAAACAAACACCAAATACTATGGTTGGCTGACATATACCCAAAGAAACCATGATAATTCAAAAGAAAATACTCAAACGGGTGTCAAGAATCATTCAGCACACATCGATACATTATCGCTGCTGGCATGTACTCAAAACACTTGTATTCAGAAAACAGATGCGTGCATTAATATTCAAAAAGTTGATTCATTAGAGCATATCGTGACCTAAACCAAATGCCTATTTTGAATAACATTGATTCGTATTTCATTATATAGATTTACTAGACATCCTACAGGATGAATGAATCGCCTATTCAACCCTACGTAAGAATAAATGGCATATGCCTATAACAAAGAAAAGTAGCTATACAAAACTGTACTAAGAGCAAAAGAGACAAACATTAAAGTGTACATTAGGATGGGCTTCATTTCTAGGAATTTCAGCCCCCATGAATCAAATGAATCCATGATCTGAGAGTGTGAGAGTTTCAGCCAAAAAGCAAGAGACAGATATGTATTCTGGGTGAATGGCTATTACACAAACTTAAGATTCCTATAGTGGGGTCTTTGTGAACTGTTAAGTTTTAGAAAGGTTAAAGACGTGTGGAACCATAAACTTAATATGGACACACTTCCCTCGGTTTGTACTGTGTATAGAGATCTGAACTAAAGCAAAGAGGGTAGGGAAAAAAGGACCATGGGATGCTAATGGAGAGAATCATATTTACCTTAGGAAACTCTCGTCTGATGCAGCCCCTCCCCCAACAGTGACAAGATGTAGCAAATATTGTGGATTGCAGGTACCGGTTTGATTCCAGGTGGAATGTCAGTGTGTTCTGTGAGTCTTGGTGTAGCTGCTGGATCCAAGGTAACTGGGCAGAGCTCTGTGAGTGGATCAGGGTCATGGAGGGGCTGCCACCCTATGTGGAACATGGCTTAGGTCTATTTTTCAGGAAGCTGTGTAATTTCGAGATACTGATGCTGCCCAAAGACTTGAGATCACGGGTCAGTTTCTAGAAATTGAAACAGCAGACAGTGGAAGATCTGCCTGTCATCAGCTTACTGGTGACGCTCCGAGGGACTTTCAGACTTGCCCAGTCCTGTAGAAGTCGACTACATGGGAGACACCAAGAGAAGCTCTCAGAAGGATGAGTGCACGGATTGAGGAGAGATGTGAACACATTGATGAGTGTTCTTCTGCTACAATGGAGAATACTGGCATGCAGACTTCTGTAGAGAATACCAGGCTCAAAAGACATTCATGAGAAATATTGAGCCTTGCTGATACTGACAGAAACCTGTGGAGGGTCAACGTGCACTTGTGGAAGGTACTCAATTCTCTGCTACAAGAACTGGTCCAAGAATCCTGACGTCTAATAGAGAAGAGATGGCAGAGTTGATAAAATGCCTCTTGTTCTTTTAAGAGGTCATGAGAATCCACACATCCCAAGGGGCATTTATAAATCACTCAGACCTCAGAGCACGAATCCCTGGTAAGCCTTTTCCCAGGGTTGGTCCTAGCTATCAAGCACTTGCTCTTCCCTCCCCTACACTCAGCCATCCATTTCAGAGGATCAGCACCTGAGATGCATTGAAGCCAGTAGGAGTATAGCAAGCCCCTCCTAGAATCAGTGTTCTTCCAACTTTACTCTCCATGCACAACACTATACTCCTCAATGGTCAAATACTCCCGACAAAAATAGGTAGGAATTGAATATTAACTCACACAAAGAAATGATGACCTTCCCCTAGATTCAGCAAATACTGTTTTTACATCTTCTTTGGGGTGAAGTGAGTGTGGTAAGTGAGGGGAATCTTTGACTGAACTTGTATATGTATATGTCCTCAGTTTTTCAATACAGTCCAGGTAACTAGTATAAGTCAGTTAGTGAACTGAATTTTAAAAGTCGCCATAGACATGTAAGGACACATGATATGTTGATAGTCTTTTCCTTCACTGAAGCCCCTGGTGCAGTATATCATATGGGTGCAGACATGGTTGTGTTTAATTACCTTACACAACATAATTGGAAGATTAAGCATTCTCATCTTTGATAAAAGGGCACCTGGTTCTCAATAGCCTATCAAAGCTGCAGCAGTTTTCTCATAGTTTTAATGCCTGTAGTTGCTTTTGGATCCAAGCGTATATATAAATAAGTAGTTTGGGTTACCTTGTGTCTTCCTACAGTGAAATGTTACCCATAGAAATGACAACATTGGCCAGTACAATTCACTGGGTGAAAAGGGCAATACATGCAAATGGGAAACATTTTGTGAGGGTAATTTCATGGGACCAATATTTATTTCATGGTTCCTGTTTGTGTTGGAGGCATCAACATTTAACATTTGACCTGTCCCCTTCATCATTTTGGACTGCTTTTTTACATTCTGTCTTCTTTTCCCTTAGAGCTGACAAAATGGTACCTCAATGTGACAAGTCTGGCTTGTAGGCAGATTTAGTATGTTTCAAAATCTATCTTCATATTCATATAAATCCCCAAAAACATAAATCAATTCTACTAAATTTTTGAAAGACAGCAACTGAGGTTTCAACACAATTTCAAAACTGTAGTCTTCAGAAAAACCCTCCCACCATGGCTGTATAGAAAATGGAGATAAACAAGAATCACATTTCTGTGAGTTATACATGGAAAGTGTTGATTTATTGATGTCCAGTTTTCAGGGTAGCAGTGCAACCTACACTCACTCACTCCCATCTACACAGCAAGATAAATATCCACTCACCCAGTGCGTGGTCCACGACACTTGCCAAACAGTGATCTCTTATTTCCAAAGACAGAATGAGGCCTCAGAATACATGGAAGGGGGAGAAGTCAAATTAGAGAATGGAAATCAGTGCAGGACCTGATCTCTGTTAATGCACAAGCAAAGGTGAATCCCTGTTTTACTTTGAAGCACACTCTCAAGCGGACAGAATGCATGGGATTGAAAGCGATGTGCTGAGTGTTAGAAGAGTGCACAGCAGATGCTTGGCTGACAGAACTCAAAGAAATCAGCACAAAACATCGCTACAATTGATTCTGAGACCAAGATTGGTGCTGCCATATTTGGGCTCACAGTGGCTGCGAACAATGAGGGATAGGGCAATGGATGATGACACATGCTGAACCTCAGGGATCTGGAGTGTGTTGTGGATTGTGGTTCTCCCTATCCAGAATGGAAGCTGACTTGGGACACCAATGAGAAAGCTATAAACCTGGTGCATGAGGTTGAGTTTCTCGAAATGTCCCATGGCCACATACACTGCATCTGTAAGCCCAGGGACCAATTTGGTATTTTACCAATACAGCACATGTGGGGCTCAATCAGAGATGTCATGCATATGGTCTGAGTGATCCAGGGGGCCTTGTGGTTGAAATCATTTTCCAAAGGCTTAGGATCTGCTACATACATAGCGTGGACTGAGATTACGTTTGGTATGAGGCAGATTATGAGGGACAGTTCTGTGGTTGCATTCGTGGTCCCAAGCCACAAGGATGAGAAAACAAAGAACAGTGGACTAGGTACACAGCATGAGTAGATGAAGCATTTCCTTCATCATTATCTCCCAAATGCAGATGCTACATTTTGAATGGCACTGAAAGTTTATGGCACCGAGGACACCTAGCTGGGGCTGCCCAAAAATGGCAGCAGGCCCTGATGCATGACATCTTTATATATGTTTCCACAGATTTTTCTGTAGACAGAGAAGCTCTGGAAAGAACTCGTTACATTGGGAAATTCCCATGGAAATAGAAAGGACAAGCTCACTATCATGATGCTGTTTTTGAAACACACACACAAAAAATGACATTAAAGAGCCTGCAAAGCTCAAAACCTTTACATGCTTCATTTCCACAGGAGGAAGGGTCCTGTGCACTTTCAGAACAGTGATATAAGAGTAGTAAAAATGACATTATACTAAACGACAAGAGTATGTTGTGTTCATCACAACAAAGGCATCACCGGCAATTAGAGGTATACATGACAACACACACAGGAAAACGACATGGCATCAATGTGTAGGAAAAATTGTCCTCACACAAATATCATGGAATTGCGTACATCCAATGGTATAAAATTTTCACTTAACAAAACCCTATAAGTCTGCATTAGATACCTGAAAGTACTTGACCAGTAAAGATAAAGAAGTATAGTCAAAGAAACAGGAAGTACTATTTTAAGTACAAAAGAGTTTGAAGGCCCAAAATATAAGCTTTCAAACAACTAGATGGCAAAACGCTACCAGAGAATGTATTGAAAACTGAGGTGAGGAAAACACTGTAGAACAACAGTGTCTCAGAATCACAAAAGACAGAATACCAGAAAAGGGGAAGAGAACCTCTAAAGATGAGCGAAAGAATATCAGAAAACTCAATGGATGAGATAATACCAGGGCTAAAGTCATTCCCAAGCAGAATAGATAATGCAGAGGGACTCTTGAATGACTGTGATGACAGAGGAATAGAAATCCCTCGATTAGAAGATGACATAGAAAAGCAAGTGAAAATCAATGCAATCATCGCTGTTGAATCACAGGGTAATACAAAGCATGAAAGATTATGATTCATAAGTGTCCCAGATGAATTAGCAAGAGATAAAGAAGAAAAGTCTGAAATATATTTGCAGAAAAATCAGACAGAAACTTCCTTAAAGCCAAGAAGCAGTCATCTATACGAATTCAGGAAGTACAAGTGTCCAAAGGAGGTGGAATTAAAATAGACCTACAAGAAGCTGTATTATTCAAAGCAACAAAGTTCATGGTCAACCAAGTGATTCTTAATGCACGTAGAGGAAAGCAACTTAGTCACAACAGAATCTCCAGAGGGTTTTCAGCTGATATCTCGACACAAATAGTACAGGAGATGTAATAGTGCCAGGACATATACCAAATCTTGAATGAGTAAAAGCTGCAATCTAGGGTAGCCTATGCCACAAGACTACCATTTCTAATAATGGCAGAACTAGAGAATTTCACAGACCGACAATACTTAAAAGATTACAGCAGTTCGAAACTAATATTAAAAAAAGGATTGAGAATTCTAAACAGAATAGAAAAGTAGCAAGACGAAATGGATATAAGAATACCATTATTGGAAATGCAATTAGAGCAATGAGTTTCAAAGAATAAACAAGAAGAAGGCAAGGAGGACATCAAAATCCTAAAGATGGGAGAGGGAAGCAGGAAAACATAGGTGATTTTCAGCACTATACTAAGTTAATCAGCATATATGACTCTCTGAATCAAACGGAGAGATGCATGGCCTAATGAGTTTGCAAAACAAAGAATAAGCAAACAAACAATTGAACAAAGAAACAAACATCAAAAGAGTACGCTTGGCAGACATCTATCCAAAGGAACCATGATAAATTAAATAAAAATACTCAAAGTAATGTCAAGGATCATTCAGTACGCATTGACAAAGTTTCGAGGCATGCAAGTACTCAAAAGACTTGTATTCAGAAAACAGATGCGTGCATTAATATTCATAAATTTTGATTCATAATAGCACATTGTCTCCTAACCCAAATCTCTATTTTGATTAAAATGGATTCCTAGTCCGTGGTATAGATTTAGAAGTCTTTCAACATGATGAATGAATGGCATATTCTACCCTACATACAGAAGAAATGGCATAAGCCTAAAACAAAGGAAAGTAGCTCTGCAGAACTGTACTAAGAGCAAAAGAGTCAGTCAGTAAAGTGCACAATGGGATTGGTTTCATTTCTAGGAATTTCAGCCCCGATGGAACAAATGGATACATGTTCTTAGAGTGTGGGTGTTTCAGCAGAAAAGCAACAAACGGATATGTATTCTGGGTGAATGGATATTACACAAACATAAGATTCCTTTAGTGGGTCTTTTTGTACTGTTAACAGTTAGAAAGTTTAAAGACGTATGAAACCATAAACTAAAAATGGACACACTTCCCTCCGTTTGTACTGTGTATAGGGATGAGAACAAAAGGAAAGAAGGAAGAAAAAAAGGACCATGGGATGCTACCGGAGAGATTCACATTTACCTTAGGAACCTCTCATCTGATGCAGCCCCTCCCAAACACTGACAAGATGTAGCAACCATTCGGGATGGCAGGTACTGTTTGGATTCCAGGTGGAATTTTGGTGTGTACAGTGCAGCTTGTTGTGGCTGGTGGGCCCAAGGTAACTGGGCAGAGTTCCGTGGGTGGATCGGTGTGATGGAAGGGCTGCCACCCTCTGTGGAGCTTGTCTTAGGTCTTTAGTTCGGGAAGCTGGGTAAGTTCGAGATACTGCTTCTGCCCAAATACCTGAGTTCACGGGTCAGTTTCCAGAAACTGAAAGGGCTGACAGTGGAACATCTGCCAGTCATCAGCATACTGGTTACGTTCCGAGGATCTTTCAGACTTGCCCAGTCATGTAGAAGTCTAATTTATGGGAGATTTAAAGAGAAGCTGGAAGAAAACCTGGCTACATTGATTGAGGAGATATGAGAACACATTGATGAGAGTTGTCCTGCTACAACTGAGGACACAGGCATGGATACTTCTGTAGAGAATACCAGGCTCAAAAGACATTCATGAGACATATTGAGCCTCGTTGATACTGGCAGAAATTATGGAGTATCAACATGCACTTGAGGAAGTTACTCAGTTCTCTGCTCCAAGAATGGATCCAAGATTCTTGACGTCTAAAGAGAAGAGATGGCAGAGATGATAAAATCGCTCATGTTGGTGGAATAATTTCTGAGAATCCCCATGTCCCAAGGGGCATTTACAAACCATTCAGACCAAAATGCACCAAGCCCAGGTAAGCCTTTTCACAGGCTTGGGCCTTGCTATCAAGCACTTGCTCTTCCCTCCCCTCCACTCAGGCATCCATTTTAAAGGATCAGAACCTGAGCTGCAATGAAGCCAGTAGGAGAAGAGCAAGCCCCTCCTAGAATCAGAGTTCCTACAACTTCACACTCTGTGAACAACTGTGAAATCTTCAAAGGTCAAATACTCTCAACTAAAATAGCTAGGATTTGAATATTTAGCTAACACAAAGAAATGATGACCTTCCCCTAGATTCAGCAAATGCTCTGGTTATGTCTTTTTGGGGTGAAGGGAGTGTGGTAAGTGAGGAGAATCTTTGACTGAACTTGAATAGGTATTATGCCTCAGTATTTCAAGACAGTATAGGTAAATATTATGTCAGTTATTGAACTGAACTGTAAAAGTCGCCAAGGACATTAAAGGACATAATTTATGTGTACCGTCTTTTCCCTTCATTCAAGCACCGGGTGCACTATATCATGGGATGCAGACAATGTTATGTTAAATTACTTTACCAACATGATCAGACGATTAATCTTTGTCATCACTGATAAAAGAACACCTGATTCTCGATAGCCTCGCATAGCTACAGCAGGATTCTCATAGATATAATGCCTCTAGGTGCTTTTGAAATGAAGCCAAAATGTACATATTTTATTTGGTTTTTCTTGTGTTTTCCTCTAGAAGAATGATACCCCTTGAAATGAAAACATTGGCCAATATGTGCCATTGGGAAGAAACGGCAACACATTCACAATGGAATCCCAGGTTGGGGGTTATTTCTTGGTTCCAATAGTTAGTTCATCCTTTCTGTTAGTGTTGGAGGATTCAACATTAAAGGGTTGACATGCCCCGTCAAAATATTGGACTGCTATTTTATATTCTATCTGTCTATTTTTTCCTTAGAGCTGACAAAAGTAACAAAAATTGACAAGTCTTTCCTCTAGGCAGATTTAGTATGTTTTGAAAACTAACTTCATATTCATATAAATTTCAAACATGTAAATCAATTATTCTAACATTTTTAAAGACTGCAACTGAGTTATCAACACAATGTCAAAACTAATGTGTTCGGACAAACACTTCCACCATGGCTTTATAGAAAACAGAGCTAAGTAAACATCATATTTCTGCGAATTATATCTGGAAAGTGTTGATTTATCACTGCCCAGTTGGCAGGGAACAAGTGCATCATGTGCTCACTCGCTCCTATGTACACAGCAATTTAAACATCCACTCAACCAGCCCTTGGAAAAGGACATTGCTGAAGAGTGGTCTGTTAATTCCAAAGACAGGATGAGGCCTCAGAAACCTGGAAGGAGGAGAAGACAATGTAGAGAATGGAAACCACTACAGGATCTGACATCTGGTAATGAAGCAGCAAAGGTGAAACTCTGCTTTACTTGGATGCACACTCTCAAGCAGACAGCACACATGGGATTGAGGGTGATGAGTGGAGTGTTAGAAGAGTGCACAGCAGATGCTTGGCTGACAGGACTCAAAGAAATCAGCACCAAATATCCCCAGAATTTAATCTGAGACCAAGACCCGAGCTGCCAAATTTGTGCTGGCAGAGGCAGCAGAAAATGAGGGATAGGGCTACGGATGACGGCACACGCTTACTCTCAGGGATCTGGATTGCGTTGTGGGTTGTGGTAGGTCCTATCAAGGGAGCAAACTGACTTGTGACCCCAATGAGAAAGCAACCACACTAGCTTGCGAGTTTGAGTTTATCAATAAGTCCCATGGCCACATCCACTGCATCTGCAGGACCAGGGACCAATTTGGCATTTTGCCAAGAGAGCACATGTTGGGCTCAATCAGAGGTACTGTGCATCAGGTCTGGGGGAACCAGAGGCCTTGGGTTTGAAATCAGTATTAAAAGCATTAGGATCTGCTACATTCAATGTCTGGAGTGGGATTACATTTTGGTTTGAGGCAGAGGATGCAGAACAGCTGTTCTTCCCTTCGTGCACACATGACAAAAGGATGAGAGAACAACGAAGAGTGGTCAAATTCCGCAGTGTGAGAAGATGAAGAATTTCATTGAGCATTTTTCCAAATGCAGATGGTACATTTTCGATGGCACTGAAATTTTACTGAACCGAGAACACATACATCGGTCTGCAGGATCATTCCAGCAGGCCCTGTTGTATGACATCCATAGATAAGTTTCCACTGGTGTTTCTGTAGGCAGAGAAGCTCTGGGAAGATCTGGTAATATTGGGACATTCCCATGGCAATAGAAAGCACAAACTCACTGTCAGTTTCCTGTTTTGGAAACACTCCAAAATGACATACAGCAAAATGCAGAGCTGAAAATGTTTAGAAGCTTCATTTCCACAAGAGGAAGTATCCTGTGCACTACCAGAATTCTGAGATAAGCATAATAAAAATGAGGATATAATACTCGAAATATTATAGTGTGTTCACCACAACAAAGCAACACCAGCAATTACAGATATAACAGACAAAACACACAGCAACATGACTTGGCATCAAAGACTAGGAAAAATTGTCCTCACAGAAATATGGAATTGCGTACACCTAAGAGTCTATAATATTCAATTAACAAAGTCGTATAAGCCTACAAATAATACCTGATAGTACTTGAACAGTAGAGATAAAGAAGCATAGGAAAAGAAATAGGAAGTACAATTTTCTGATCCAAAGTGATTGAAGGCCCAAAAAATAAGCTTCCAAACAACTAGAATGCAAAACGCTATGAGAGCAAGTATTGAAAGAAGAGGTGAGGAAAACATGAAGTACAACATTGTCTCAGAATCACAAAAGGCAGTATACCTGGAAAGGGGAAGAGAAACTCTAAAAACGAGCCAAATAATATCAGAAAACCCAAGGATGAGACAACACCAGGGCTAAAGTCAGTACAAAGCAGACTTGATAATGCAGACGGACTCGTGAAAGACTGTGAACACAGGTGAACAGAAATTCCTCGATAAGAAGAAGACATAGAAAAAGAAGTGCAAAGCAATGCAAACATTGCTGTTGAAGCCTGGGGTAAGACAAAGAATGAAAGAGTATGATTCGTAAGAGTCCCAGATGGAAAAGCAAGATTAACACAAAAAAGCCTGAAAAGATAATTGTAGAAAAGTCAGACTGAAACTTGCTGAAAGACAAGAAAGAATCATCTATATGAATTCAGGAACTAAACAGCGTCCAAAGGAGGTGGAATCCCAATAGACTTACTTGAAGCTGTATAATTCAAATCAACAAAGTTCATGATCACCCCAGTGATTTAAAATGCATCTAGAGGAAAGTAATTTAGTCACAACAGAACCTCCAGAGGGGTTTCAGCTCATATCTCGGCAGAAAAATTGCAGAACAGGGAGGAGTGCAAGGACATAGGCCATATCCTGAATGAGAACAAGCTGTAATCATGGGTAGCCTATGCCAGATGACTGCCATTTCTAATAACGGCAGAGCTAGGGAAATTCACAGACCAGCAAAGCTTAAAAGAATTCAGCAGTTCAAAACTTATCCTAAAAGAAAGATTGAGAATTCTACCCTGAATAGAAAAGTAGCAAGATGAAATGGAAATAAGAAAAACCATTATTGGAAATGCAAGAAGAGCGTGAGTTACAAACAAGAAACAATAAGAAGGCAAGGAAGTCATCAAAGCCATAAGATGGGAGAGGGTAGCAGGAAATCATAGGTGATTTTAAGCACTATCTGAAGTGATTCATACATATGAATTTCTGATTGAAGCAAACGGAGTGATGCATGGCCTAATGTGTTTGCAAAACCAACAACAAGCAAACAAACAAACAATCAAACAAACAAACAGACACCAAAAGGGTACGGTTGGCTGACATATACCAAAGAAACCATGAGTATTCAAAACAACAGACTCAAAGTGATGTCAAGGATCATTCAGCACGCACCGAACCATTATCGCAGCTTAAATGTACTCAACAAACTTGTATTCAGAACACAGACGCGTGCCTTAATATTCATAAATATTGATTCAAAAGAGCATATCGTGACCTAACCCAAATGCCGATTTTGAATAAGATTTGGTCATAGTCCGTGATATAGATTTACAATTCTTCCAACAGCAAGAATGAATGCCATATTCTACCCTAAGTAGAGAAGAAACAGCATAAGCCTATAACAAAGAAAAGTAGCTCTGCAAAAGTGTACTAAGAGCAAACGAGCCAGATAGTAAAGTGCACATTGGGATTGGTTTCTTTTCTCGGAATTTCAGCCCCCATGAAGCAATTGGATCCGTTTACTGAGAGCGTGGGTGTTTCAGCAGAAAGCAACAGACGGATATGTATTCTGGGTGAATGGATATTACACAAACATGAGTTTCCTTTAGTGGGGTCTCTGTGTACTGTGAGATGTTAGAAAGATTCAAGACGTGTGAAACCATAAACTAAAAATGGACACATTTCCCTCCGTATGTACTGTATATACAGGTGTGAACCAAAGGAACGAGTGAAGATAACAGGACAGTGGCACGCTAGTGGATAGAATCACATTTAACTTAGGAACCCCTCGTTTCATGCAGCCCCTCCCCCAACACTGACAATATTCAGCAACATTTGGGGATGGCAGGTACCGGTTGGATTCTAGGTGGAAACTTGTTGTGTACCACGAGGCTTGTTTTGGCTGGTGGATCCAAGGTAACTGGGCAGAATTCTGTGGGTGGATCAGTGTGATGGAGGGGCTGCCGCCCTTTGTGGAGATTGGCTTAGGTCTTTTGTTCGGGACGCTGTGTAAGTTCGAGATAAAGTTGCTGCCCAAATACCTAAGTTCAAAGGTAAGTTTCCAGAACCTGAAAGGGCAGACAGTGGAAGATCTGCCTGTCATCAGCTTACTGGTGAGGCTCCGAGGTACTTTCAGACTTGCCCAGTCCTGTTGAAGTCGACTTTATGGGAGACATTAAGAGAAGCTGTCAGAAAAGGTGGCTGCACGGATTGAGGAGAGATGAAAACATATTGATGAGAGTTGTTCCGCTACAATGGAGAATACTGGCATAGAGACATCTCTAGAGAATACCAGGCTCGAAAATCATTCATGAGACCTACTGAACCTCTGTGATACTGGCAGAAACATTCAGAGTGTCAACGTGCACTTGAGAAAGTCACTCAATTCCCTGCTCCAAGTACGGCTCCAAGATATCTGACGTCTAAAAGAGAAGAGATGGCAGGGATGATAAAAGCGCTCATGTTCTTGGAAGAGGTCATGAGAATCCACACGTCCCAAGGGGCATTTACAAACCATTCAGACCAAAATGCACCAAGCCCAGCTAAGCCTTTTCCCAGGTTTGGGCCTTGCTATCAAGCACATGCTCTTCCCTTCCCACCACTCAGGCATCCATTTTAAAGGATCAGAACCTGAGCTGCAATGAAGACAGTAGGAGAAGAGCAAGCCCCTCCTAGAATCAGAATTCCTCCATCTTCACACTCTGTGAAGAACAGTGAAATCCTGAGCGGTCAAATAATATCGCCTAAAATAGTTGGGTATTGAATACTTAGCTCACACAAAGAAATGATGACCTTCCCCTAGATTCAGCAAATGCTGGGTTTATGTCTTGTCTGGGGTGAAGGGAGTGTGGTAAGTGAGAGGAATCTTTGACTGAACTTGAATATGTACTAAGCCTCAGTTTTTCAAGAAATTATAAGTAAATATTATGTCAGATAGTGACCTGATCTGTAAAAGTCGTGAAAGCCTTTAAAAACACAGGTTTGTGGACCGTCTTTCTCTTCAGCCAAGCACCGGGTGCACGATATATTGGGGGTGCAGACTTGGTTGTGTTAAATTGCTTTACCCAACATGATCGGATGATTAAGGCTTCTCATCACTGATAGAAGTACACCTGTTTTCAGTAGCCTAGCATAGCTGCAGCAGGGTTCTCATAGCTAAAATGCCTGTATGTGCCTTTGGAATCAAGCCTAAATATATATATTTTGTTTGGTTTTTCTTGTACTTTCCTAGAGAGGAATGTTACCCCTTGAAATGCCAACATTGGCCAGTATGTGTCATTGGCAATATAGGGCACCACATGCACAACGGAATCCCAGGTTCTCGGTTATTTCATGGTTTCAATAGGTACTTCATGGTTCCTGTTGGTATTGGAGGCTTCAACAGTAAAGGGTTGACATGTCTCCTTCAACATTTTGGACTGCGATTTTACTTTCTATCTGTCTACATTTTTTTTAGAGCTGACATAATGTTACAAAAATTGACAAGTCTTACTTCTAGGTAAATTTAGTATGTTTCAAACACTAACTTCATTTTCATATAAATCCCAAAACATGTAAATCAATTCTATTAACATTCTTAAAAACTGCAAATGTGTTATCAACACAATGTCAAAATTGGAGTCTTCGGACAATCACTCCAACCATGGCTTTATAGAAAACAGAGCTAAACAAACATCACATTTCTGTGAATTACATCTGGAAAGTGTTGATTTATCGATGCCTAGTTGGCAGAGAACCAGTGCACCCTGCGCTCACTCCCTCCCATGTACACAGCAATGTAAACTTCCACTCACCCAGCCCTTGGCACAGGACACATTCCGAAGAGTGGTCTGTTACTTCCAAAGTCAGGCTGAGGCCTCAGAAAATCTGGAAGCAGGAGAAGGCAAAGTAAAGAATGGAAATCTGTGCAGGATCTGACCTCTGCTGATGGAGCAGCAAAGGTGAAACTCTGTTTTACTTGGACGCACACTCTCAAGCGGACAGCACACATGCGACTGTAGGTAATGTGCTGAGTGTTAGAAGAGTGCACAGCAGATGCTTGGCTGACATAACTCATAGAAATCAGCACAAAATATCCCCACAATTGATTCTGAGACCAAGATCCGATCTGCCAAATTTGAGCTAGTAGAGGCAGCGGAAAATGAGTTATAGAGCTACAGATAATGGCACACGCTGAGTCTCAGGGATCTGGAGTGCATTGTGGGTTGTGGTGGGTTCTATCAAGAGAGCAAACCGACCTGTTACCCCAGTAAGAAAGCAACCACATTGGCGTGTGAGGTTGAGGTTTTCGATATGTGCCATGGCCACATCCACTGCATCTTGCAGGCCCATGATCAATTTGGCATTTTGCCAATAGAGCATGTGTGGGGCTCAACTAGAGAAGCCGTGATTCTGGTCTGAGGGATTCAGTGGCCCTTGGGTTTGAAATCAGTATCAAAAGCTTTAGGATCTGCTACAGTCATAACCAGGACAGGGATTACAGATTGGTTTGAGGAAGAGAATTCGGTACAGCTCTGTGGTTGCATTCGGGCACCCATGACCCAAGGATGAGGGATCAAGGGAGAGTGGTCAAAGTCCACAACGTGAGAAGTTGAAGCATTTCCTTCAGCATTATCTCCCAAAACAGATGCTATATTTTAGATGGTACTGACATGGTACTGCCCAGTGGACACAAAGATCGGTCTGCGGGATCATTCCTGCAGTCCCTGATGTATGACATCCATACATATGTTTCCACTGGTGTTTCGGTAGACAGAGAATCTCTGGGAAGAACTGGTAACATTGGGAAATTTCCATGGCAATAGAAAGCACAAGCACACTCTCAGCTTGCTGTTTTGTAAAGATTCCAAGATTACGTACAGAAGAATGCCGAGCTGAAAAGATTTAAGCTTCATTTCCAGAAGAGGAAGTGTACTCTGCACTTTCAGAATTGTGAGGTAAGTGCAATAAAACGAAGATTTTCTGATTGAAATAATATGGTGTGCTCATCACAAAAAAGGCAACACCAGCAATTAGAGAAATACCAGACAACACACAAAGGAACAGGACATGGCATCAATGCCTAGGGAAAATTGTCCTCACAGAAATATCATGGAACTTTGTACACCCAATGGTCTAAAATTTTCACTTAACAAAGCCCTATAAATCTATATTTGATACCTGATATTACTTGAAAAGTAGAGATAAAGAAGTATAGTAAAAGAAACAGGAAGTACAATTTTCAGTTCCAAAGAGCTTGAAGGCACAAAAAATAAGCTTTCAAACATCTAGACTGCAAAACGCTACCAGAGCAAGTATTGAAAACTGAGGTGAGGAAAACATGAAGTACAACAGTGTCTCAGAATCACAAAAGGCAGTATACCGGGAAAGGGGAAGAGAAACTCTAAAAACGAGCCAAATAATACCAGAAAACTCAAGGATGAGACAATACCAGGGCTAAAGTCAGTCCAAAGCAGACTTGATAATGCAGACGGACTCGTGAAAGCCTGTGAAGACAGGGGAACAGAAATACTTCGACCAGAAGAAGACATAGAAAAAGAAGTGCAAAGCAATGCAAACATTGCTGTTGAAGCCTGGGGTAAGACAAAGCATGAAAGAGTATGATTCGTAAGAGTCCCAGATGGAAAAGCAAGATTAACAAAAAAAAAGCCTGAAATGATAATTGTAGAAAAGTCAGACTGAAAATTGCTGAAATACAAGAAACAATGATCTATACGATTTCAAGAACTACACAGCATCCAAAGGAGGTGGAATCCCAATAGACATACTTGCAGCTGTTTAATTCAAATCAACAAAGTTCATGATCACCACAGTGATTTAAAATGCATCTGGAGGAAAGCAATTTAATCACAACAGAACCTCCAGAGGGGTTTCAGCTCATATCTCGGAAGAAATATTGCAGAACAGGGAGGAGTGCTAGGACATAGGTCATAACCTGAAAGAGAACAAGCTGTAATCATGGGTAGCCTATGCCACATGACTGCCATTTCTAATAACGGCAGAGCTAGGGAAATTCACAGACCAGCAAAGCTTAAAAGAATTCAGCAGTTCAAAACTTATCCTAAAAGAAAGATTGAGAATTCTACCCTGAATAGAAAAGTAGCAAGATGAAATGGAAATAAGAAAAACCATTATTGGAAATGCAAGAAGAGCGTGAGTTACAAACAAGAAACAAGAAGAAGGCAAGGAGGACATCAAAGCCATAAGATGGGAGAGGGTAGCAGGAAATCATAGGTGATTTTAAGCACTATCTGAAGTGATTCCCATATATGACTCTCTGATTGAAGCAAACGGAGTGATGCATGGACTAATGTGTTTGCAAAGCCAACAATAAGCAAACAAACAAACAATCAAACAAAAAAACAGACACCAAAAGGGTACGGTTGGCTGACATATACCAAAGAAACCATGAGTATTCAAAACAACAGACTCAAAGTGATGTCAAGGATCATTCAGCACGCACCGAACCATTATCGCAGCTTAAATGTACTCAACACACTTGTATTCAGAACACAGACGCGTGCCTCAATATTCATAAATATTGATTCAAAAGAGCATATCATGACCTAACCCAAATGCCGATTTTGAATAAGATTTGGTCATAGTCCGTGATATAGATTTACAATTCTTCCAAAAGCAAGAATGAATGCCATATTCTACCCTAAGTAGACAAGAAACAGCATAAGCCTATAACAAAGACAAGTAGCTCTGCAAAAGTGTACTAAGAGCAAACGAGCCAGATAGTAAAGTGCACATTGGGATTGGTTTCATTTCTCGGAATTTCAGCCCCATGAAGCAATTGGATCCGTTTACTGAGAGCGTGGGTGTTTCAGCAGAAAGCAACGGACGGATATGTATTCTGGGTGAATGGATATTACACAAACATGAGCTTCCTTTTGTGGAGTCTCTGTGTACTGTGAGATGTTAGAAAGATTCAAGACGTGTGAAACCATAAACTAAAAATGGACACATTTCCCTCCGTATATACTGTATATACAGATGTGACCAAAGGAACGAGTGAAGGTAAAAGGACAGTGGCACGCTAGTGGATAGAATCACATTTAACTTAGGAACCTCTCATTTGATGCAGCCCCTCCCTCAACACTGACAATATTCAGCAACCTTTGGGGATGGCAGGTACCGGTTGGATTCTAGGTGGAATCTTGTTGTGTACCACGAGGCTTGTTTTGGCTGGTGGATCCAAGGTAACTGGGCAGAATTCTGTGGGTGGATCAGTGTGATGGAGGGGCTGCCGCCCTTTGTGGAGATTGGCTTAGTTCTTTTGTTCGGGACGCTGTGTAAGTTCGAGATAAAGCTGCTGCCCAAATACCTAAGTTCAAAAGTAAGTTTCCAGAACCTGAAAGGGCAGACAGTGGAAGATCTGCCTGTCATCAGCTTACTGGTGAGGCTCCGAGGTACTTTCAGACTTGCCCAGTCCTGTTGAAGTCGACTTTATGGGAGACATTAAGAGAAGCTGTCAGAAAAGGTGGCTGCACGGATTGAGGAGAGATGCAAACATATTGATGAGAGTTGTTCCGCTACAATGGAGAATACTGGCATAGAGACATCTCTAGAGAATACCAGGCTCGAAAATCATTCATGAGACCTACTGAACCTCTGTGATACTGGCAGAAACATTCAGAGTGTCAACGTGCACTTGAGAAAGTCACTCAATTCCCTGCTCCAAGTACGGCTCCAAGATTTCTGACGTCTAAAAGAGAAGAGATGGCAGGGATGATAAAAGCGCTCATGTTCTTGGAAGAGGTCATGAGAATCCACACGTCCCAAGGGGCATTTACAAACCATTCAGACCAAAATGCACCAAGCCCAGGTAAGCCTTTTCCCAGGTTTGGGCCTTGCTATCAAGCACATGCTCTTCCCTTCCCTCCACTCAGGCATCCATTTTAAAGGATCAGAACCTGAGCTGCAATGAAGACAGTAGGAGAAGAGCAAGCCCCTCCTAGAATCAGAATTCCTCCATTTTCATTTTCTGTGAACAACAGTGAACTCCTGAAAGGTCAAATACTCTCGCCAAAAATAGTTGGGTATTGAATACTTAGCTCACACAAAGAAATGATGACCTTCCCCTAGATTCAGCAAATGCTGGGTTTATGTCTTGTCTGGGGTGAAGGGAGTGTGGTAAGTGAGAGGAATCTTTGACTGAACTTGAATATGTACTAGGCCTCAGTTTTTCAAGACAGTATAGGTAAATATTATGTCAGATAATGTCCTGAACATTAAAAGTCGTGAAAGCCTTTAAAGGCACAGTTTTGGTGGACCATCTTTCCCTTCATCCAAGCTCCGGGGGCACGATATATTGGGGGTGCAGACTTGGTTGTGTTAAATTGCTTTACCCAACATGATCGGATGATTAAGTGTTCTCATCACTGATAGAAGAACACCTGCTTTTTAGTAGCCTTGCATTGCTGCAGCAGGGTTCTCATAGCTAAAATGCCTGTATGTGCTTTTGGAATCAAGCCTAAATGTATATATTTTGTTTGGTTTTTCTTGTACTTTCCTAGAGAGGAATGTTACCCCTTGAAATGCCAACATTGGCCAGTATGTGTCATTGGCAATATAGGGCACCACATGAACAACGGAAACCCAGTATCACGGTTATTTCATGGTTTCAATAGGTACTTCATGGTTAATGTTGGTGTTGGAGGCTTCAACAGTAAAGAGTTGACATGTCACCTTCAAAATTTTGGACTGCGATTTTACTTTCTATCTGTCTACATTTTTCTTACAGCTGACATAATGTTACAAAAATTGACAAGTCTGACTTCTAGGTATATTTAATGCATTTCAAACACTAACATCATTTTCATATAAATCCCAAAACATGTAAATCAATTCTATTAACATTCTTAAAAACTACAACTGTGTTATCAACACAATGTCAAAATTGGAGTCTTCGGACAATCACTAAAACCATGGCTTTATAGAAAAGAGAGCTAAACAAACATCACATTTCTGTGAATTACATCTGGAAAGTGTTGATTTATCGATGACCAGTTGGCAGAGAACCAGTGCACCCTGCACTCACTCCCTCCCATTTACACAGCAATGTAAACTTCCACTCACCCAGCCCTTGGCACAGGACACTTTCCGAAGAGTGGTCTGTTACTTCCAAAGACAGGCTGAGGCCTCAGAAAATCTGGAAGCAGGAGTAGGTAAAGTAGAGAATGGAAATCTGTGCAGGATCTAACCTCTGCTGATGGAGCAGCAAAGGTGAAACTCTGTTTTACTTGGACGCACACTCTCAAGCGGACAGCACACATGGGACTGTAGGTAATGCGCTGAGTGTTAGAAGAGTGCACAGCAGATGCTTGGCTGACATAACTCATAGAAATCAGCACAAAATATCCCCACAATTGATTCTGAGACCAAGATACAATCTGCCAAACTTGAGCTAGCAGAGGCAGCGGAAAATTAGGAATAGTGCCACAGATAATGGCACACGCTGAGTCTCAGGGATCTGGAGTGCGTTGTGGGTTGTGGTGGGTTCTATCAAGAGAGCAAACCGACCTGTTACCCCAGTAAGAAATCAACCACATTGGCGTGTGTGGTTGAGGTTTTCGATATGTGACATGGCCACATCCACTTCATCTTGCAGGCCCAGGATCAATTTGGCATTTTGCCAATAGAGCACGTGTGGGGCTCAACTAGAGAAGCCGTGCATCTGGTCTGAGGGATTCAGTGGCCCTTTGGTTTGAAATCAGTATTCAAACTTTAGGATCTGCTACAGTCATAACCTGGACAGGGATTAAGGATTGGTTTGAGGAAGAGAATTCGGTACAGCTCTGTGGTTACATTCGTGAACCCATGCCCCCAGGATGAGGGATCAAGGGAGAGTGGTCAAAGTCCACAACGTGAGAAGTTGAAGCATTTCCTTCAGCATTATCTCCCAAATGCAGATGCTACATTTTGGATGGCACTGACATGCTACTGCCCAGAGGACACAAAGTTCGGTCTGCGGGATCATTCCAGCAGGCCCTGATGTATGACATCCATACATATGATTCCATTGGTGTTTCTGTAGACAGAGAAGCTCTGGGAAAAACTGGTATCATTGGGACATTCCCATGGCAATAGAAAGCACAAGCGCACTCTCAGTTTGCTGTGTTGGAAAGACTCGAATAAGACGTACAGCAGAATGCTGAGCTGAAATGCTTTAAGCTTCATTTCCAGAAGAGGAAGTGTACTCTGCATTTTCAGAATTGTGAGGCAAGTGCAATAAAATGAAGTTTTACTAATTGAAATAATATGGTGTGCTCATCACAACAAAGGCAACACCAGCAAATAGAGATGTACCAGACAACACACACAGGAAGAGGACATGGCATCAATTCCTAGGGAAAATTGTCCTCACAGAAATATCATGGAACTTTGTACACCAAATAGTCTAAAACTTTCACTTAAAAATCCGTATAAATCTATATTAGATACCTGATATTATTTGACCAGTAGAGATAAAGAATTATAGTAAAACAAACAGGAAGTACAATTTTCAGTTCCAAAGAGTTTGAAGGCCCAAAAAATAAGTTTTCAAACACCTAGACTGCAAAACGCTACCAGAGCAAGTTTTGAAATCTGAGGTGAGGAATACTGGTAGTACAACAGTGTCTCAGAATCACAAAAGACATTATACCGGGAAAGGGGAAGAGAAACTCTAAAAACGAGCCAAGTAATATCAGAAAACCCAAGGATGAGACAATACCAGGGCTAAAGTCAGTCCAAAGCAGACTTGATAATGCAGACGGACTCGTGAAAGACTGTGAAGGCAGGGGAACAGAAATCCCTCGATCAGAAGAAGACATAGAAAAAAAAGTGCAAAGCAATGCAAACATTGCTGTTGAAGCCTGGGGTAAGACAAAGCATGAAAGAGTATGATTCGTAAGAGTCCCAGATGGAAAACAAGATTAAAAAAAAAAAGCCTGAATAGATATTTGTAGAAAAGACAGACTGAAACTTGCTGAAAGACAAGAAAGAATCATCTATACGAATTCAGGAATGACACAGCGTCCAAAGGAGGTGGAATACAAATAGACCTACTTGCAGCTGTATAATTCAAATCAACAATGTTCATGATCACCACAGTGATTAAAAATGCATCTGGAGGAAAGCAATTTAGTCACAACAAAAACTCCAGAGGGATTTCAGCTCATATCTCGGCAGAAAAATTGCAGAACAGGGAGGAGTGCAAGGACATAGGACATATCCTGAATGAGAACAAGCTGTAATCATGGGTAGCCTATGCCACATGACTGCCATTTCTAATAACGGCAGAGCTAGGGAAATTCACAGACCAGCAAAGCTTAAAAGAATTCAGCAGTTCAAAACTTATCCTAAAAGAAAGATTGAGAATTCTACCCTGAATAGAAAATTAGCAACATGAAATTAAAAAAAGAAAAACCATTATTGGAAATGCAAGAAGAGTGTGAGTTACAAACAAGAAACAAGAAGAAGGCAAGGAGGACATCAAAGCCATAAGATGGGAGATGGTAGCAGGAAATCATAGGTGATTTTAAGCACTATCTGAAGTGATTCCCATATATGACTCTCTGATTGAAGCAAACGGAGTGATGCATGGCCTAATGTGTTTGCAAAACCAACAACAAGCAAACAAACAAACAATCAAACAAACAGACACCAAAAGGGTACGGTTGGTTGACATATACAAAAGAAACCATGAGTATTCAAAACAAAATACTCAAAGTGATGTGAAGGATCATTCAGCACGCACCGACCCAGTATTGCAGCTTAAATGTACTCAACACACTTGTATTCAGAACACAGATGCGTGCCTTAATATTCATAAATATTGATTCAAAAGAGCATATCGTGACCTAACCCAAATGCCGATTTTGAATAAGATTGGGTCATAGTCCGTGATATAGACTTACAATTCTTCCATCAGCAAGAATGAATGCCATATCCTACCCTAAGTAGAGAAGAAACGGCATAAGCCTATAACAAAGACAAGTAGCTCTGCAAAACTGTACTAAGAGCAAACGGGACAGACAGTAAAGTGCACATTGGGATTGGTTTAATTTCTCGGAATTTCAGCCCCCATGAAGCAATTGGATCCGTTTTCTGAGAGCGTGGGTGTTTCAGCAGAAAGCAACAGACGGATATGTATTCTGGGTGAATGGATATTACACAAACATGAGTTTCCTTTAGTGGGGTCTCTGTGTACTGTGAGCTGTTAGAAAGTTTCAAGACGTGTGAAACCATAAACTAAAAATGGACACATTTCCCTCCGTTTGTACTGTATATACAGATCTGAACCAAAGGAAAGAGGGAAGATAAAAGGACAGTGGCACCCTAGTGGATAGAATCACATTTACCTTAGGAACCTCTCGTTTGATGCAGCCCCTCCCCCAACAATGACAATATTCAGCAACCATTGGGGATGGCAGTTACCGGTTAAATTCTAGGTGGAATCTTGGTGTGTACAGCGAGGCTTGTTTTGGCTGGTGGATCCAAGGTAACTGGGCAGAATTCAGTGGGTGGATCAGTGTGATGGAGGGGCTGCCGCCATGTGGAGATTGGCTTAGGTCTTTTGTTCGGGACGCTGTGTAAGTTCGAGATAATGCTGCTGCCCAAAGACCTAATTTCACGGGTAAGTTTCCAGAACCTGAAAGGGCAGACAGTGGAAGATCTGCCTGTCATCAGCTTACTGGTGAGGCTCCGAGGTTCTTTAAGATTTGCATAGTCCTGTTGAAGTCGACGTTATGGGAGACACGAAGAGAAGCTGTCAGAAAAGCTGGCTGCACGGATTGAGGAGAGATGCGAACAAATTGATGAGAGTTGTTCCGCTACAATGGAGAATACCGGCATGGAGACTTCTCTATAGAATACCAGGCTCGAAAGACATTCATGAGACCTACTGAACCTCTGTGATTCTGGCAGAAACATTTGGAGTGTCAACGTGCACTTGAGAATGTCACTCAATTCTCTGATCCAAGAACGGCTCCAAGATTCCTGACGTCTAAAAGAGAAGAGATGGCAGAGATGATAAAAGCGCTCATGTTCTTGGAAGAGGTCATGAGAATCCACACGTCCCAAGGGGCATTTACAAACCATTCAGACCAAAATGCACCAAGCCCAGGTAAGCCTTTTCCCAGGTTTGGGCCTTGCTATCAAGCACATGCTGTTCCCTCCCCTCCACTCAGGCATCCATTTTAAAGGATCAGAACCTGAGCTGCAATGAAGCCAGTAGGAGAAGAGCAAGTCCCTCCTAGGATCAGAGTTCCTCCATCTTCACACTCTGTGAACAACAGTGAATTCTTGAAAGGTCAAATACTCTCGCCTAAAATATTTGGGAATTCAATACTTAGCTCACACAAAGAAATGATGACCTTCCCCTAGATTCAGCAAATGCTGGGTTTATGTCTTGTCTGGGGTGAAGGGAGTGTGGTAAGTGAGAGGAATCTTTGACTGAACTTAAATATGTACTAGGCCTCAGTTTTTCAAGATAGTATAGGTAAATATTATGTCAGATAATGACCTGAACTGTAAAAGTCGTGAAAGACTTTAAAGACACAGTTTTGGTGGACCGCCTTTCTCTTCAGCCAAGCACCGGGTGCACGATATATTGGGGGTGCAGACTTGGTTGTGTTAAATTGCTTTACCCAACATGATCGGATGATTAAGGGTTTTCATCACTGATTGAAGAACACCTGCTTTTCAGTAGCCTTGCATAGCTGCAGCAGGGTTCTCATAGCTAAAATGCCTGTATGTGCTTTTGGAATCAAGCCTAAATGTATATATTTTGTTTGGTTTTTCTTGTACTTTCCTAGAGAGGAATGTTACCCCTTGAAATGCCAACATTGGCCAGTATGTGTCATTGGCAATATAGGGCACCACATGAACAACGGAAACCCAGTATCACGGTTATTTCATGGTTTCAATAGGTACTTCATGGTTCCTGTTGGTGTTGGAGGCTTCAACAGTAAAGAGTTGATTTGTCCCCTTCAACATTTTGGACTGCGATTTTATTTTCTATCTGTCTAAATTTTTTTTAGGGCTGACGTAATGTTACAAAAATTGACAAGTCTGACTTCTAGGTAAATTTAGTACGTTCCAAACACTAACTTCATTTTCATATATATCCCAAAACATGTAAATCAATTCTATTAACCTTCATAAAAACTGCAACTCTGTTATCACCCAATGTCAAAATTGGGTCTTCGGACAATCCCTCCAACCATGGCTTTATAGAAAACAGAGCTAAACAAACATCACATTTCTGTGAATTACATCTGGAAAGTGTTGATTTATCGATGCCCAGTTGGCAGAGAACCAGTGCAACCTGCGCTCACTCCTTCCCATGTACACAGCAATGTAAACTTCCACTCCCGCAGCCCTTGGCACAGGACACTTCCCGAAGAGTGGTCTGTTACTTCCAAAGACAGGCTGAGGCCTCAGAAACTCTGGAAGCAGGAGAAGGCAAAGTAGAGAATGGAAATCTGTGCAGGATCTGACCTCTGCTGATGGAGCAGCAAAGTTGAAACTCTGTTTTACTTGGACGCACACTCTAAAGCAGACAGCACACATGGGACTGAAGGTAATGCGCTGAGTGTTAGAAGAGTGCACAGCAGATGCTTGGCTGACATAACTCATAGATCTCAGCACAAAATATCCCCACAATTGATTCTGAGCCCAAGATCCGATCTGCCAAATTTGAGCTAGCAGAGGCAGCGGAAAATGAGGTATAGAGCTACAGATACTGGCACACGCTGAGTCTCAGGGATCTGGAGTGTGTTGTGGGTTGTGGTGGGTTCTATCAAGAGAGCAAACCGACCTGTTACCCCAGTAAGAAAGCAACCACATTGGTGTGTGTGGTTGAGGTTTTCGATATGTGCCATGGCCACATCCACTGCATCTTGCAGGCCCAGGATCAATTTGGCATTTTGCCAATAGAGCACGTGTGGGGCTCAACTAGAGAAGCCGTGCATCTGGTCTGAGGGATTCAGTGGCCCATTGGTTTGAAATCAGTATTCAAAGTTTAGGATCTGCTACAGTCATAACCTGGACAGGGATTAAGAATTGGTTTGAGGAAGAGAATTCGGTACAACTCTGTGGTTACATTCGTGCACCCATGACCCCAGGATGAGGGATCAAGGGAGAGTGGTCAAAGTCCACAACGTGAGAAGTTAAAGCATTTTCTTCAGCATTATCTCCCAAATGCAAATGCTACATTTTGGATGGCACTGACATGCTACTGCCCAGAGGACACAAAGATCGGTCTGTGGGATCATTCCAGCAGTCCCTGATGTATGACATCCATACATATGTTTCCACTGGTGTTTCTGTAGACAGAGAAGCTCTGGGAAGAACTGGTATCATTGGGACATTCCCATGGCAATAGAAAGCACAAGTGCACTCTCAGTTTGCTGTTTTGGAAAGATTCCAAGATGACGTACAGCAGAATATCGAGCTGAAAAGCTTTAAGCTTCATTTCCAGAAGACGAAATGTACTCTGCACTTTCAGAATTGTGAGGTATGTGCAATAAAACGAAGTTTAACTGATAGAAATATTAAGGTGTGCTCATCACAACAAAGGCAACACCAGCAAATAAATATGTACCGGACAACACACACAGGAACAGGACATGGCATCAATGCCTAGGGAAAATTGTCCTCACAGAAATATCATGGAACTTTGTACACCCAATTGTCTAAAATTTTCACTTAACAAAGCCCTATAGATCTATATTAGATACCTGATATTACTTGACCAGTAGAGAAAAAGAAGTATAGTAAAAGAAACAGGAAGTACCATTTTCATTTCCAAAGAGTTTGAAGGCCCAAAAAATAAGCTTTCA
The DNA here is from genome assembly GCF_048773025.1 of Camelus bactrianus. Taxonomy (NCBI): domain Eukaryota; kingdom Metazoa; phylum Chordata; class Mammalia; order Artiodactyla; family Camelidae; genus Camelus; species Camelus bactrianus. The sequence goes on along the minus strand of NC_133561.1, from coordinate 41,749,854 downwards.
TACATCTAGACTGCAAAACGCTACCAGAGCATGTATTGAAAACTGAGGTGAGGAAAACATGAAGTACAACAGTGTCTCAGAATCACAAAAGGCAGTATACCGGGAAAGGAGAATAGATACACTAAAAACGAGCCAAATAATATCAGAAAACCCAAGGATGAGACAATACCAGGGCTAAAGCCAGTTCAAAGCAGACTTGTTAATGCAGACGGACTCGTGAAATACTGTGAAGACAGGGGAACAGAAATCCCTCGATCAGAAGAAGACATAGAAAAAGAAGTGCAAAGCAATGCAAACATTGCTGTTGAAGCCTGAGGTAAGACAAAGCATGAAAGAGTATGATTCGTAAGAGTCCCAGATGGAAAACCAAGATTAACAAAAAAAAGCCTGAAAAGATATTTGTAGAAAAGTCAGCACGAAACTTAATGAAAGACAAGAAAGTATCATCTGTATGAATTCAGGAATTACACAGCATCCAAAGGAGTTGGAATCCCAATAGACCTACTTGCACCTGTATAATTCAAATCAACATAGTTCATGACCACCCCAGTGATTTAAAATGCATCTAGAGGAAAGCAATTTAGTCACAACAGAAACTCCAGAGGGGTTTCAGCTCATATCTCGGCAGAAATATTGCAGAACAGGGAGGAGTGCAAGGACATAGGACATAACCTGAATGAGAACAAGCTGTAATCATGGGTAGCCTATGCCACATGACTGCCATTTCTAATAACGGCAGAGCTAGGGAAATTCACAGACCAGCAAAGCTTAAAAGAATTCAGCAGTTCAAAACTTATCCTAAAAGAAAGATTGAGAATTCTACCCTGAATAGAAAAGTAGCAAGATGAAATGGAAATAAGAAAAACCATTATTGGAAATGCAAGAAGAGCGTGAGTTACAAACAAGAAACAAGAAGAAGGCAAGGAGGACATCAAAGCCATAAATGGGAGAGGGTAGCAGGAAATCATATGTGAATTTAAGCACTATCTGAAGTGATTCCCATATATGACTCTCTGATTGAAGCAAACGGAGTGATGCATGGCCTAATGTGTTTGCAAAACCAACAACAAGCAAACAAACAAACAATCAAACAAACAAACAGACACCAAAAGGGTACGGTTGGCTGACATATACCAAAGAAACCATGAGTATTCAAAACAAAATACGCAAAGTGATGTGAAGGATCATTCAGCACGCACCGACCCAGTATCCCAGCTTAAATGTACCCAACACACTTGTATTCAGAACACAGACGCGTGCGTTAATATTCATAAATATTGATTCAAAAGAGCATATCGTGACCGAAACCAAACGACGATTTTGAATAAGATTTGGTCATAGTCCGTGATATAGAATTACAATTTTTCCAACAGCAAGAATGAATGCCATATTCTACCCTAAGTAGAGAAGAAACGGCATAAGCCTATAACAAAGACAAGTAGCTCTGCAAAACTGTACTAAGAGCAAACGAGACAGACAGTAAAGTGCACATTGGGATTGGTTTCATTTCTCGGAATTTCAGCCCCCATGAAGCAATTGGATCCGTTTTCTGAGAGCGTGGGTGTTTCAGCAGAAAGCAACAGACGGATATGTATTCTGGGTGAATGGATATTACACAAACATGGGTTTCCTTTAGTGGGGTCTCTGTGTACTGTGAGCTGTTAGAAAGTTTCAAGACGTGTGAAACCATAAACTAAAAATGGACACATTTCCCTCCGTTTGTACTGTATATACAGATCTGAACCAAAGGAAAGAGGGAAGATAAAAGGACAGTGGCACCCTAGTGGATAGAATCACATTTACCTTAGGAACCTCTCGTTTGATGCAGCCCCTCCCCCAACAATGACAATATTCAGCAACCATTGGGGATGGCAGTTACCGGTTAAATTCTAGGTGGAATCTTGGTGTGTACAGCGAGGCTTGTTTTGGCTGGTGGATCCAAGGTAACTGGGCAGAATTCAGTGGGTGGATCAGTGTGATGGAGGGGCTGCCGCCATGTGGAGATTGGCTTAGGTCTTTTGTTCGGGACGCTGTGTAAGTTCGAGATAATGCTGCTGCCCAAAGACCTAATTTCACGGGTAAGTTTCCAGAACCTGAAAGGGCAGACAGTGGAAGATCTGCCTGTCATCAGCTTACTGGTGAGGCTCCGAGGTTCTTTAAGATTTGCATAGTCCTGTTGAAGTCGACGTTATGGGAGACACGAAGAGAAGCTGTCAGAAAAGCTGGCTGCACGGATTGAGGAGAGATGCGAACAAATTGATGAGAGTTGTTCCGCTACAATGGAGAATACCGGCATGGAGACTTCTCTATAGAATACCAGGCTCGAAAGACATTCATGAGACCTACTGAACCTCTGTGATTCTGGCAGAAACATTTGGAGTGTCAACGTGCACTTGAGAATGTCACTCAATTCTCTGATCCAAGAACGGCTCCAAGATTCCTGACGTCTAAAAGAGAAGAGATGGCAGAGATGATAAAAGCGCTCATGTTCTTGGAAGAGGTCATGAGAATCCACACGTCCCAAGGGGCATTTACAAACCATTCAGACCAAAATGCACCAAGCCCAGGTAAGCCTTTTCCCAGGTTTGGGCCTTGCTATCAAGCACATGCTGTTCCCTCCCCTCCACTCAGGCATCCATTTTAAAGGATCAGAACCTGAGCTGCAATGAAGCCAGTAGGAGAAGAGCAAGTCCCTCCTAGGATCAGAGTTCCTCCATCTTCACACTCTGTGAACAACAGTGAATTCTTGAAAGGTCAAATACTCTCGCCTAAAATATTTGGGAATTCAATACTTAGCTCACACAAAGAAATGATGACCTTCCCCTAGATTCAGCAAATGCTGGGTTTATGTCTTGTCTGGGGTGAAGGGAGTGTGGTAAGTGAGAGGAATCTTTGACTGAACTTAAATATGTACTAGGCCTCAGTTTTTCAAGATAGTATAGGTAAATATTATGTCAGATAATGACCTGAACTGTAAAAGTCGTGAAAGACTTTAAAGACACAGTTTTGGTGGACCGCCTTTCTCTTCAGCCAAGCACCGGGTGCACGATATATTGGGGGTGCAGACTTGGTTGTGTTAAATTGCTTTACTCAACATGATCGGATGATTAAGGGTTTTCATCACTGATTGAAGAACACCTGCTTTTCAGTAGCCTTGCATAGCTGCAGCAGGGTTCTCATAGCTAAAATGCCTGTATGTGCTTTTGGAATCAAGCCTAAATGTATATATTTTGTTTGGTTTTTCTTGTACTTTCCTAGAGAGGAATGTTACCCCTTGAAATGCCAACATTGGCCAGTATGTGTCATTGGCAATATAGGGCACCACATGAACAACGGAAACCCAGTATCACGGTTATTTCATGGTTTCAATAGGTACTTCATGGTTCCTGTTGGTGTTGGAGGCTTCAACAGTAAAGAGTTGATTTGTCCCCTTCAACATTTTGGACTGCGATTTTATTTTCTATCTGTCTAAATTTTTTTTAGGGCTGACGTAATGTTACAAAAATTGACAAGTCTGACTTCTAGGTAAATTTAGTACGTTCCAAACACTAACTTCATTTTCATATATATCCCAAAACATGTAAATCAATTCTATTAACCTTCATAAAAACTGCAACTCTGTTATCACCCAATGTCAAAATTGGGTCTTCGGACAATCCCTCCAACCATGGCTTTATAGAAAACAGAGCTAAACAAACATCACATTTCTGTGAATTACATCTGGAAAGTGTTGATTTATCGATGCCCAGTTGGCAGAGAACCAGTGCAACCTGCGCTCACTCCTTCCCATGTACACAGCAATGTAAACTTCCACTCCCGCAGCCCTTGGCACAGGACACTTCCCGAAGAGTGGTCTGTTACTTCCAAAGACAGGCTGAGGCCTCAGAAACTCTGGAAGCAGGAGAAGGCAAAGTAGAGAATGGAAATCTGTGCAGGATCTGACCTCTGCTGATGGAGCAGCAAAGTTGAAACTCTGTTTTACTTGGACGCACACTCTAAAGCGGACAGCACACATGGGACTGAAGGTAATGCGCTGAGTGTTAGAAGAGTGCACAGCAGATGCTTGGCTGACATAACTCATAGATCTCAGCACAAAATATCCCCACAATTGATTCTGAGCCCAAGATCCGATCTGCCAAATTTGAGCTAGCAGAGGCAGCGGAAAATGAGGTATAGAGCTACAGATACTGGCACACGCTGAGTCTCAGGGATCTGGAGTGTGTTGTGGGTTGTGGTGGGTTCTATCAAGAGAGCAAACCGACCTGTTACCCCAGTAAGAAAGCAACCACATTGGTGTGTGTGGTTGAGGTTTTCGATATGTGCCATGGCCACATCCACTGCATCTTGCAGGCCCAGGATCAATTTGGCATTTTGCCAATAGAGCACGTGTGGGGCTCAACTAGAGAAGCCGTGCATCTGGTCTGAGGGATTCAGTGGCCCATTGGTTTGAAATCAGTATTCAAAGTTTAGGATCTGCTACAGTCATAACCTGGACAGGGATTAAGAATTGGTTTGAGGAAGAGAATTCGGTACAACTCTGTGGTTACATTCGTGCACCCATGACCCCAGGATGAGGGATCAAGGGAGAGTGGTCAAAGTCCACAACGTGAGAAGTTAAAGCATTTTCTTCAGCATTATCTCCCAAATGCAAATGCTACATTTTGGATGGCACTGACATGCTACTGCCCAGAGGACACAAAGATCGGTCTGTGGGATCATTCCAGCAGTCCCTGATGTATGACATCCATACATATGTTTCCACTGGTGTTTCTGTAGACAGAGAAGCTCTGGGAAGAACTGGTATCATTGGGACATTCCCATGGCAATAGAAAGCACAAGCGCACTCTCAGTTTGCTGTTTTGGAAAGATTCCAAGATGACGTACAGCAGAATATCGAGCTGAAAAGCTTTAAGCTTCATTTCCAGAAGACGAAATGTACTCTGCACTTTCAGAATTGTGAGGTATGTGCAATAAAACGAAGTTTAACTGATAGAAATATTAAGGTGTGCTCATCACAACAAAGGCAACACCAGCAAATAAATATGTACCGGACAACACACACAGGAACAGGACATGGCATCAATGCCTAGGGAAAATTGTCCTCACAGAAATATCATGGAACTTTGTACACCCAATTGTCTAAAATTTTCACTTAACAAAGCCCTATAAATCTATATTAGATACCTGATATTACTTGACCAGTAGAGAAAAAGAAGTATAGTAAAAGAAACAGGAAGTACCATTTTCATTTCCAAAGAGTTTGAAGGCCCAAAAAATAAGCTTTCATACATCTAGACTGCAAAACGCTACCAGAGCATGTATTGAAAACTGAGGTGAGGAAAACATGAAGTACAACAGTGTCTCAGAATCACAAAAGGCAGTATACCGGGAAAGGAGAATAGATACACTAAAAACGAGCCAAATAATATCAGAAAACCCAAGGATGAGACAATACCAGGGCTAAAGCCAGTTCAAAGCAGACTTGTTAATGCAGACGGACTCGTGAAATACTGTGAAGACAGGGGAACAGAAATCCCTCGATCAGAAGAAGACATAGAAAAAGAAGTGCAAAGCAATGCAAACATTGCTGTTGAAGCCTGAGGTAAGACAAAGCATGAAAGAGTATGATTCGTAAGAGTCCCAGATGGAAAACCAAGATTAACAAAAAAAAGCCTGAAAAGATATTTGTAGAAAAGTCAGCCCGAAACTTACTGAAAGACAAGAAAGTATCATCTGTATGAATTCTGGAACTACACAGCATCCAAAGGAGTTGGAATCCCAATAGACCTACTTGCACCTGTATAATTCAAATCAACAAAGTTCATGACCACCCCAGTGATTTAAAATGCATCTAGAGGAAAGCAATTTAGTCACAACAGAAACTCCAGAGGGGTTTCAGCTCATATCTCGGCAGAAATATTGCAGAACAGGGAGGAGTGCAAGGACATAGGACATAACCTGAATGAGAACAAGCTGTAATCATGGGTAGCCTATGCCACATGACTGCCATTTCTAATAACGGCAGAGCTAGGGAAATTCACAGACCAGCAAAGCTTAAAAGAATTCAGCAGTTCAAAACTTATCCTAAAAGAAAGATTGAGAATTCTACCCTGAATAGAAAAGTAGCAAGATGAAATGGAAATAAGAAAAACCATTATTGGAAATGCAAGAAGAGCGTGAGTTACAAACAAGAAACAAGAAGAAGGCAAGGAGGACATCAAAGCCATAAATGGGAGAGGGTAGCAGGAAATCATATGTGAATTTAAGCACTATCTGAAGTGATTCCCATATATGACTCTCTGATTGAAGCAAACGGAGTGATGCATGGCCTAATGTGTTTGCAAAACCAACAACAAGCAAACAAACAAACAATCAAACAAACAAACAGACACCAAAAGGGTACGGTTGGCTGACATATACCAAAGAAACCATGAGTATTCAAAACAAAATACGCAAAGTGATGTGAAGGATCATTCAGCACGCACCGACCCAGTATCCCAGCTTAAATGTACCCAACACACTTGTATTCAGAACACAGACGCGTGCGTTAATATTCATAAATATTGATTCAAAAGAGCATATCGTGACCGAAACCAAACGACGATTTTGAATAAGATTTGGTCATAGTCCGTGATATAGAATTACAATTTTTCCAACAGCAAGAATGAATGCCATATTCTACCCTAAGTAGAGAAGAAACGGCATAAGCCTATAACAAAGACAAGTAGCTCTGCAAAACTGTACTAAGAGCAAACGAGACAGACAGTAAAGTGCACATTGGGATTGGTTTCATTTCTCGGAATTTCAGCCCCCATGAAGCAATTGGATCCGTTTTCTGAGAGCGTGGGTGTTTCAGCAGAAAGCAACAGACGGATATGTATTCTGGGTGAATGGATATTACACAAACATGGGTTTCCTTTAGTGGGGTCTCTGTGTACTGTGAGCTGTTAGAAAGTTTCAAGACGTGTGAAACCATAAACTAAAAATGGACACATTTCCCTCCGTTTGTACTGTATATACAGATCTGAACCAAAGGAAAGAGGGAAGATAAAAGGACAGTGGCACCCTAGTGGATAGAATCACATTTACCTTAGGAACCTCTCGTTTGATGCAGCCCCTCCCCCAACAATGACAATATTCAGCAACCATTGGGGATGGCAGTTACCGGTTAAATTCTAGGTGGAATCTTGGTGTGTACAGCGAGGCTTGTTTTGGCTGGTGGATCCAAGGTAACTGGGCAGAATTCTGTGGGTGGATCAGTGTGATGGAGGGTCTGCCGCCCTTTGTGGAGATTGGTTTAGGGCTATTGTTCGGGACGCTGTGTAAGTTCGAGATAATGCTGTTGCCCAAAGACCTAAGTTCACGGGTAATTTTCAAGAACCTGAAAGGGGAGACAGTGGAAGATCTGCCTGTCATCAGCGTACTGGTGAGGCTCCGAGGTTCTTTCAGACTTGCCCAGTCCTTTTGAAGTCGACTTTATGGGAGACATGAAGAGAAGCTGTCAGAAAAGCTGGCTGCACGGATTGAGGAGAGATGCGAACAAATTGATGAGAGTTGTTCCGCTACAATGGAGAATACCGGCATAGAGACATCTCTAGAGAATACCAGGCTCGAAAGGCATTCATGAGACCTACTGAACTCTGTGATACTGGCAGAAACATTCGGAGTGTCAACGTGCAATTGAGGAAGTCACTCAATTCTCTGATCCAAGAACGGCTCCAAGATTCCTGACGTCTAAAAAAGAAGAGTTGGCAGAGATGATAAAAGCGCTCATGTTCTTGGAAGAGGTCATGAGAATCCACACGTCCCAAAGGGCATTTACAAACCATTCAGACCAAAATGCACCAAGCCCAGGTAAGCCTTTTCCCAGGTTTGGGCCTTGCTATCAAGTACATGCTGTTCCCTCCCCTCGACTCAGGCATCCATTTTAAAGGATCAGAACCTGTGTTGCAATGAAGCCAGTAGGAGAAGAGCAAGCCCCTCCTAGAATCAGAATTCCTCCATTTTCATTTTCTGTGAACAACAGTGAAATCCTGAAAGTTCAAATACTCTCGCCTAATATAGTTGGGTATTGAATACTTATCTCACACAAAGAAATGATGACCTTCCCCTAGATTCAGCAAATGCTGGGTTTATGTCTTTTGTGGGGTGAAGGGAGTGTGGTAATTGAGAGGAATCTTTGAACTTGAATATGTACTAGGCCTCAGTTTTTCAAGACAGTATAGGTAAACATTTTGTCAGATAGTGACCTGAACTGTAAAAGTTGTGAAAGCCTTTAAAACACAGATATGTTGGACCGTCTTTCTCTTCAGCCAAGCACCGGGTGCATGATATATTGGGGGTGCAGACTTGGTTGTGTTAAATTGCTTTACCCAACATGATCGGATGATTAAGTGTTCTCATCACTGATAGAAGAACACCTGTTTTCAGTAGCCTAGCATAGCTGCAGCAGGGTTCTCATAGCTAAAATGCCTGTATGTGCTTTTGGAATCAAGCCTAAATGTATATATTTTGTTTGGTTTATCTTGTACTTTCCTAGAGAAGAATGTTACCCCTTGAAATGCCAACATTGGCCAGTATGTGTCATTGGGAATATAGGGCACCACATGCACAACGGAAACCCAGGTTCTCGGTTATTTCATGGTTTCAATAGGTACTTCATGGTTCCTGTTGGTGTTGGAGGCTTCAACAGTAAAGAGTTGACATGTCCCCTTCAACATTTTGGACTGCGATTTTACTTTCTATCTGTCTACATTTTTCTTAGAGCTGACATAATGTTAAAAAATTGACAAGTCTGTCTTCTAGGTATATTTAGTACGTTTCAAACACTAACTTCATTTTCATATAAATCCCAAAACATGTAAATCAATCCTATTGACCTTCTTAAAAACTGCAACTGTGTTATCAACACAATTTCAAAATTGGTGTCTTCGGACAATCCCTCCAACCATGGCTTTATAGAAAGCAGAGCTAATCAAACATCACATTTCTGTGAATTACATCTGGAAAGTGTTGATTTATCGATGCCCAGTTGGCAGAAAACCAGTGCACCCTGCACTCACTCCCTCCCATGTACACAGCAATGTAAACTTCCACTCACCCAGCCCTTGGCACAGGACACTTTCCGAAGAGTGGTCTGTTACTTCCAATGACAGGCTGAGGCCTCAGAAAACCTGGAAGCAGTAGAAGGCAAAGTAGAGAATGGAAATCTGTGCAGGATCTGACCTCTGCTGTTGGAGCAGCAAAGGTGAAACTCTGTTTTAAGTGGACGCACACTCTTAAGCGGACAGCACACATGGGACTGTAGGTAATGCGCTGAGTGTTAGAAGAGTGCACAGCAGATGCTTGGCTGACATAACTCATAGGAATCAGCACAAAATATCCCCACAATTGATTCTGAGCCCAAGATCCGATCTGCCAAACTTGAGCTTGCAGAGGCAGCGGAAAATTAGGTATAGTGCTACAGATAATGGCACACGCTGAGTCTCAGGGATCTGGAGTGCGTTGTGGGTTGTGGTGGGTTCTATCAAGAGAGCAAAACGTCCTGTTACCCCAGTAAGAAAGCAACAACATTGGCGTGTGTGGTTGAGTTTTTCGATATGTTCCATGGCCACATCCACTGCATTTTGCTGGCCCAGGATCAATTTGGCATTTTGCCAATAGAGCACGTGTGGGTCTCAACTAGAGAAGCCGTGCATCTGGTCTGAGGCATTCAGTGGCCCTTGGGTTTGAAATCAGTATTAAATCTTTAGGATCTGCTAAAGTAAAGGGGAAACTGTGTTTTACTGGAATGCACACTCTAAAGTGGACAGGTCATTTGAGATTGAAGACAATGTGCTGAGGGTTAAAAGAGTGCATAGTAGACGTTTGGTTGACATATCTGAAAGCAATAATCACAAAATTTCTCTGCAATTCATTCCCAGACCAATACTCAACCTGTTAATTTTGAGCTAGTATTGCCTGTGGAATCTGTGTGTTAGTGTTGTGGCTGATGTCACAAATTTATTCCCAGGGGTTTGGAGATTGTTTTGGGCTGTGGTTGGTACTATCTAGAGAACAGATCTGCCTGGGTCCTCTCTTAATATTAAATCTGCTGGCATATGTGTTGTGGATTAGCTTAGTAACCCAGGGCCTTAGTCACAGTCTTTCCACATCCACGGTATAATTGCTCATTTTCTCCATAAAGGAGAAATCGTTCTCATTCAGAGCCATCTTCATCTAGTTTCTAGAATCTAGGGCAATTTTTTGTTGAAATCAGATTCTATAGCCCAAGGATTTGCAACTTTCATAGGCAGGATTGAAATTTCTTATTGTCCAAAGCAGAGGTTTTTGAAATGCCTCATGCTTGCCTTTGAGTTCCAATGCCTTATTGCAAGAGTTCTTGGAGCAGAGATCTGCTGAACAATAGGTGAATTTGAAGCCTTTCCATCAGCCCTGACTACCACATGCTAATGCAACAATATTTGTGGTGCTGACCCAGTACTACACTAAGGACCCAACTGTGGCACTGCACGCTTCAACAGGTTCTAATGTGTGACATCATTAGATTTGTTTCCACTTTTGTTTTTGTTTGCAGAGAACCTGAGGGAACCCATTATAAAATTTTGACTTTTCCGTGGCAATAGTAAGGATGAATGCACTTTCATGAGTGTGTATTGGAAACATTCCCTATACACATATCCAGTCGGCAGCCCAGAAACCATTTGGAAGCCTCTATTCCAGCAAAAATTACTAGTCCCAGCACTGTCAGAGCTATGATAAGCATTTAACCAAAATGACACTCTGCTAACTTTACTAAAATAGGTTGTATTCACCACAACAAAAACCACACTAGCAATCATAGATATAACAGGCAACAGACACAGAAGGAATGCATGGCATCATTACATACCAAAAACAATCCTCACAGCATTAATGCTAAATGTGCACAGAAATGATTTCACTTACAATAGCTGTTCAAGTCTATAATAGATAACTGATAATCCTTAACTCATAGCGATAGATAGATATAATAAAGTTAAAAGAACCATTCCAAATTTTCAAAAGACAGGAGTATCCTGAAAGAACATCCAATGTATTAGACCACCAAAATTTACTAGAACATGACTTGAAAAGGGAGGACATAAAAACACTGAAGGAAATCTTGAATCTATGAATACAAATGCAGGCTAGTATAAATGGAAAGAGAAACACTTTAGATGAGCCAAATAGAATCAGAAAACTCAACGGTGAGAATAGCTAAGCTAAAGACAGTCCAAATCAGACTAGATAATGCAGAGGAACAAATAAGTGACTTCGAAAGCAGGATAACCGCAATCACTCAGTCAGAACATGACTTAGAAAAGCAAGTGAAAACCAATGTAAGCAATGCAACTGAAACCTGGGATAAGAGAAAACATACCAGTCTATGACTCATAGGGATCCCACATGGAAAAGAAGAAAGACAAATGGTTTGAAAAGATATTTGAAGAAATCAGACTGAAATTTTCTTAAACCAAAGATAGAACCAGCTATCTCAACACAGGAAGCACAGAGGGTCCAAGCATAATGAACCCCAGTAGGCCTACAACAATATATATTCTAATTTAAATGGCCAAAGTTGATAATAAAGAAATGATTCTAAATGCACCAAAATAGAAACAAGTGCATTGCAAGAGAACTTTCTAATGTCTTCAGCTGATTTCTCAATAGATAGATTGGTAATTTTTTCTTCCCTCTTTCATTTTGTGTTGATCTCTATTCCAAGAACTGATGAAAGGCAGATTCCTTCAGTCTAAACAAGATGAGTTGGCAGAGATTCTAAAAGTGTTCAAGTTCTTGGAAGAGGTCATCAGAATCAACACATCTCAAGGGGCTTTTTCAGACAATACAAGAGACCATGCACCAAGCCCTGTTTATACTTTTCCCAGTAGTGGGCCAATGTATTAAGACTTGCTGTTCCTTCACACTAAACCAGCCATGCAGGTATACCCTCAGTCTGCTACTGCAGTTGAATTAGAGCCAGGTCCAATTTTACCAACACTGTAGGGAGAACCTGAGCCTGCTACTGCAAGAGACACAGCACTGTGTCCCATTTCACCAATCTTTCAAGGAGACCCTGAGCCTATTCCTGCAGGAGACTCAGAGCCAAATCACATTCCACCAGCTGTGTAGGAAGACCCCAAGCCTTCACTTGCAATGGATCCAGGAATGTGTCCAATTCCACTAGCCTTGTAGGGAGACCTTGAGCCTATTCCTGCAGGAGAACCAGATCTCTGTCATATTCCACCATCCCTCCAGGAAGATGCAGGGCCTCCTCCTGCAGGAGACTCAGGAATGGGTCCAATTTCACCAGTCCTGCAGGGAGACTCTGAGCCAATTCCTGCAGGAGACCCAGGACTGGGTCCAATTCCATCAACCATGCACTAAGACCTTGAAGTGGGTCCAATTCCACTAGCCTTGCTGGGTGACCCACAAGCCTGATCCTGCAGGAAAATTAGAGATAGGTCATATTCCAGAAGCCCTGCAGGAAGACTGAAAACCTGCTCCTGCAGGAGACCCAGGAATAGGTCCAAATCCACCAGCCTTGCTGGGAGAGCACAAACCTGATTCTGCAGGTGATACAGAGCAAGGTACAATTCCAACAGCCCTGCAGGGATATCCTGAGGCCACTTCAGCAGGAAACACATGACTGGGTCACATTCCAATACCCCAGAAGGGAGACTGTGAGCCTGCTACTCCAGGAAACCCAGGACTTCGTCCCATTCCACCAAACCTGCAGTCAAACACTGAGACTGCATCTGCAGAAAACACAGAGCGGGTCACATAACACCAGCCCTGTAGTGAGACTACAAACCTGCTCCTGGGGGAGACCAAGACCTTCACAGAGAACATGAGCCAGCTCCTGCAGAAGAACAAGAGTTGTGTGACATTCTACCAGCTCTGCAGGTAATCCCTAGGCTTGCTCCTGCAGGAGACAGACATCCCAGTCCAATTCCATCAGCCTTTCCAGGGAGAACCCCAGCTTCCTCCTGTAGAAGAGCCAGAACTAGATCTCATTCCACCAACCCTGCACGGAAACACTGAGCTTGCTTCTGCAGGATAACCACAGCCAAGTCATATTCCACAAATCCTGCAGGGAGACACTGAGTCTGCAATTTCAAGAGACCGAGGACTGGGACGAATTCCACCAGCTCTGCAGGGAATCCCTCACCTGCTCCCATAGGAGACTATGAGCCATCAGTTCTGGTGGGGTCCCTAAGACTGCATCTGCAAAAAATACTACAGAGTGGAGTCACATTCCACCAGCCCTGCAAAGAGAACAGAACCTGCTGCTGCAGGAGACACAGGACTAGGTCCCATTCCACCAACCTTGCAGGGATACCCTGAGCCTTGGAACAAGGAATGGGACAAATTCTGCTAACCTTCTAGGGAGACCATGAGCCTCTCCTGCAAGAGAACCAGAGATGGGTCATATTACAGTATTCTTCCAGGAAGACCCAAGGCCTGTTCCTGCAGGAAATGCAAGAACAGGCCCAATTCCTCCAGCCTGAAGGTAGAGTCCAAATCTGTTCTGGCAGGTGACCCAGAGATGGGTCCCATTCCATCAGCCCTGCAGGGAGACTCTGAGCCTACTTCTACAGGAGACCCAGGAATGGGTCCCATTAAACCAACCCTGAAGGGAGACACAGAACCTACACTTGCAGGAACCACAGAGCCAGGTCACATTCCATCAGCCCTGTAGTGACCCCTGAGCTGGGTCCAATTACACTATCCTTGCAAGGAGACCCTGTGCCTATTCCTGAAGCAGAACAAGTTATGGGGTCATGTTCAAACAGCCCTGCAGGAAGACCTGGAGCCTGCTTCTGCAGAAGACCCAGGAGAGGGTCTGATTCAACCATCCCAGCAGGGAGAAAACTAGCCTGCTCCTGCAAGTGACCAAGGTCTGAGTCATATTCCACTAGCCCTGTAGGAAGAACATAAGACTGCTGTTACAGGAAACTCAGAGCCATGTGCCATTCCAGCAACACTGCAAGGAGAGTCTGAGCCTGCCCCTGAAGGAAACAGAAACCCAGTCACATTCCACAAGCCCTGCAGGGATACCTGAGCCTGCACATGCAGGAGACCCAGGCCTGGGGCCAATTCTACCAGCCCCGTGGAAAGACCCTGAATCAGCTCTGGCAGGAGACTAAGAGCCATGTCACATTCCACCAGCCCTACAGGTAATTTATCAGCCTGCTCCTGCAGAAGACCCAGAGCCAGGTCACATTCCATGAGCAATGCAGGGAGACTTAGAACCTACACCTTCAAAAGACCCAAGAATTGGACCAATTCCAATGGCACTGCAGGGAGACCATGAGCCGTGTCCAATTCCACTAGCCCTGCAGGAAGGCCCCGAGCCTACTCCTGCAGGAGAACCTGAGATTGGTCATATTGCAACAGTTCTAAAATGACACAGAGCCTGCTCCTCCAGGAGACCCAGGACTATGTCCCATCCACAAGCCCTGCAGGGAAACCCTGAGACTGTTCCTTCAGGAGAACCACAACTGGCTCACATTTCACAAGCAATGCAGGGAGATTTAGAGCCTGCACCTTCAAGACACCCAAGAATTGGACCAATTCCAACAGCACTGCAGGGAGACCATTAGCCAGGTCCAATTCCACTAGCCCTGCATAGAGACCCCGAGTATGCTCCTGTAGGAGACCCAGCACTGGGTCTCATTCCACAAGGCTTGCAGGGAGAAACTCTGCCTGTTTCTGCAGGAGACCAACAGCTGAGTCACATTTCACCAGCCCTGAAAGAAGACTCCAATCCTGCACCTGCAAGGGACCAGGGACTGGAACAAAATTGACTAGCCCTGTAGAGGGACCCTGAGCCTGCTTCTGCAAGAGAATCAGAGATGGGTCATATTCCATCAACCCAGCAGGGACAGTCTGAGCCTGCTCCTGCAGGTGATACAGAGTAGGGTGAAATTGCAAAACCATGCAGGGACACAATGAATCTGCTGCTGCAGGAGAAAATGGATGGGGTCTCATTCCACAAGCCTTACAAGGAGACCCTGAGCCTGGTCTTGCATGAGATCCTGAGCTGGATCCTGCATGAGACACAGGACTGGGTCCCATTCTATCAACCCTGCAGGGGAACCCGAACCTGCACCTGCAAAAAACACAGAACCGTGTCACATCCCACCAGCTCTGCAGGGAGACTGTAAGACTAGCCCTACAGGAGACCTAGAGACAGGTTACTTTACCAGTCCTGCAGGGAGACCCTGAGCCTGATATTGTAGCTCCTCCTGCACCTACACACACACTTCTATGAGACCCAGAGCCAATTCAGTCATCACCACCCCTACGGGCTGAGATGCCTCTGCAAACACCAACACTGTCATCTAATTCTCAGAATCAACCCACTCCCAGACCCAAACTTTACTTCCCTTCTCCTGGCATCATTTTTGTTTGTTTTTTCTGTAATTTCCTTGTTTTCTTTCATGTCATTTAGAGTATCATCTATTTTTATGTTTTAAGTTTACAATAATAAAATTTAGATATTTTTCCATTTTAAATTGTGCAATTCAGGAGCATTAAGTGCATTCAAAATGCTGTGTAACCATCATCACTGTCTAGTTTCAGACTGTTTCTTTCCTCATAATAAAACCCTGTATCCAAAGCACACATTCCCTTTTCTCCCTCCCCCAGCCCCTGACAAGCCCTAATCCTATTTCTTTCTGTGTGTCTTTCCCTACCCAGGATGTTCCCTATCAATGAAATCATACAAAAGATGGCTGTTTGTGTCTGCTCTCATATTTTAACAAGGGACTGGTGTTTTTTTTTTTTTTTTTTTTACTTGAAGTAGCATTTTGGTTATTTGAAAGGGAAACCCAGGTGGATTAAACATGAGATGTACAAAATGAAAATTTTTAGTAACTATGTGCATAATCTCGAGATAGGCACTGCTATTCTATGTGTGAAACCAGAGCCAGAAGGGAGATGCTTAGCTCTTCCTGTGGCAAAACATAACCTACAAAATAAAAAATAATAATATTCAAAAGCCATGAAAGACAAACCACAACCTGGAAAAATCATTTTTCATAACCTAAAGTCAGAGAAAGGTTTCACATCCCTGTGGTCCAAAAACTTCTTGAAACACTGTGTTCTAAACAGAAACAGAACAAACACATGCAATTCCAACAAGAGGCAATGCAGGTGGCCAGTGTATATTAGAGGTGCTTGACCTCTCAAGTGAGGATGCACACAGATGTACACACTTTGGAGACAGCATTGGTCACCATCACACTGGCAGGACTTTAGCCTGGTGACAACCAGCTCTAGTGACAACATGAGGAGGCAGAGGCCACAGTAGATCCCCTGGAGGGAAGAGTGAGCAGACACTCCTCTCTGGGAGAACATTATGCAGGATGAATTACAGTTCCACAAGTTCACCACTTTCCGAGTAGTGCTGATGCTTAGTGTTGATCATACTAAAATTCTTGCACAATTTTTCAAAGACTTCTTTTCAAGGATTTTCATCACAGTTCTGGTTTAACTAGTAGGAGATTGGAAGCAACACTAATGTTCTTGGAGACGGGGTGGGATTCATCAGTTCTGGTTCACATGGAGGAATGATTGTTGTTCAGCTGGAAAAATGAGTGCTAGGTCTTTACCTGATGTCAAGGAAGCCCTCAGTTTGGATGCTTGTTAATCCATCATCTACATCCCAGATGCCATCTATGACCACATATGTGTCAAATCATCATAGATGTAAATGAATCTTGTGGTGTGTGAGAGACAGAGGCAGAGAGAATAAGAGAGATAGAGACTGAGAGATGTTCACCAAGCCATTCATGACGGTCACTTCTGGGGGTGGGATTTGCAAATCTCTGCACTTTTCCTTTAGGCAACATTTCAAGTGTTCATAATGTATCTATATTGCTTTACTAATTCTAAGGTATTTAAAGCATATGTTACTTGAGATTCATTCATATTGCATCCACTGCATAAAGTTTATTATTTTTATTTTAAAGTATTTGTTACAAGTACAATCAGCATTTATGAGAGTAAAATGATAAATTCTAAAGAATTAAGAATCAGATAAAGAACAAAACCTTTTGGTGACTCAGACACAGGCCAGCTAGTTGGCAGCAAATGGCAGGGTGGGACAGGCTTCTCTAGAAGGTTGTGTATGTTCTGAATCAGCATCCAATAGAGGCAAGGAAAAATTACAAGACATGTACGCTGGAAACTACAACAGCTTGTTGAGAATAATTAAGAAAGACATAGCCCTATTTTAAAATTTGAAGGAGCCAAAGTGACAGAGTAGACAGACTCACAGCTTGACCTCTCCCACAAATACACAAAGAATTACATCTACAAAAACATTGAATTGCACAGAAACCTCCTGAACTCTGGCAGAGTGTCTCTCATTTTGAAATACAGGAAGATTCTCACAAAATATGGTAAAGAATAAAAAGAAAAAGACAAATTCAGTGCAGGACTGATCCTGCAGGGAAAAAGTAGCATAGGAAGAAAGGCACCCTCACACTGGGACACAACCTCTCTAGCTGGGAGATCAGCTAGGAAAGAAGCAGAGCTTCCAAGATTTGGAGGAGACAGTGGCAACTGCATGGCAGGCAGAACTGGGGAATACTGACACAGAGGGTCCCTGTGATGACCAGCCCTAGACATGAACTAGCAGGGATGAGCCAGGACTGGCTACTGGAGTCAGTGAAGAGCCCAGGCAGAGGGCTGGGTCACACTGCAGAGAGGCAGCATCAGGAAACTAGAGGGCAGTGTGAGCTCTGGCTGTGTGTGTGTGTGTATATGTGGAACAGAACAGACTGAAACTCTCATAAAAAAGCACCAATGTTGGTATAATGGGGGAGGAATGACGCATGGCTGTGCCAAAGTCACTTTCTCCACTTGGCTCCATTGTTGGTGTGTTCTCATGAGAAGAGAAATGGGGCTTGGTCATAGCCAACACTGCTGCACAAAGGCAGAGCTGAATGTTGAATCCATATCCTGTGCCATTGTAACTTCACAGGCGGGACTGAGATTTGTTTACAGCCCCAGGCAGAGAGGGTGGATTTGCTCTCTCTGGTCACTTTGTGGATCCACACCTCTGGGACTTACAGGGAGTGAGTGGAGTTCTGACTCAAGAAGGGTGGCCAGTGAGGGTATTTACAACAGGGTGGTGTATGGTTCCATATGTGGATGCAGGATTGGGGTTTGAGCTGAACCTGTAGTGGACCACAAATTCATGTGTGTGAATACACACTTGCTAAGGCAGGTCCAAGGGACTGACACTGCTGGATCTGCACTGATGTTTCCTGGGGCTCAGAACCTGAGGGGCACCTGAGTAGTTGGCTGACATTCCCATAGCTAAAGCAGGGATAAAGCCAACATCAACAAATTGTACTTTGTAAGTCTGCATAACAAGTGACAGACAACACCACAGAGGGAACTCCCCAGTGGAAATCTCCTGCCTATTTTTCTTCACAACTGAAGTGCTCCCACCCTGCCTACTACACACCACAGCTCAGAAACGGGTCTAGAAGAAATACATAGAGCCAGAAAAATATAAGTAAATAAAGAAGCTGAGGAACCACTTTCAATTAAAAGAACAAGAGAAATCCCCTGAAAGAACAAACAGTAAAATAGACTGATAGTCTACTAGACTTCAAAAAGGGAATGATCAACACACTGAAAGAACTAAAAGAGACTATCAATAGAGACAGAAAACTTTGAAAAGAAAATTTAAACTATAAAGAAGAGTTAGTTAAAAATAGAAAATTCAACTACAGGCAATCAAAAACAGACTAGATAATGCAGAGGAATGAATAAATGACATAGGAGACAAGATAAAAGAAATAACCCAATACAGCAGACATAAAAGCCAATAAAAACCAATTAAAGCAAGATAATATAAAGTGCGCCAGCCTATGTATAATAGTGGGTCCCAGAAGGAGAAGAAAGAGAAAAGGGGATTGAAAAGATAGTTAAAGAAATCATGACTGAAAACTTTCCAAACCTTAAGAAGGAAAGAATTATCCAAGTACAAGAGGCACAGAGGGTCCCAAACAAGAAGAAACCAAACAGACCTACACCAAGACATATTATAATTAAAATGGTTAAAGTTAAAGATAAAGAAAATATTCTAAAGGCAGTGAGAGAGAAACAAAATGTTAGTTACAAGGGAGCCCTATAAGCATTCAGCAGATTTCTCTACATAAAAACTTCTGGCCAGAAGGGAGTGGCAAGATATATTCAAAGTCCTGCATGAGAAAAGGCTGCAAACTAGGATATTCTATCTAGAAAGACTCTCCTTTAGAACAGAAAGAGAGAGAAAGAATTTCACAGACAAGCAAAACTAAAAGAATTCAGCAGTACTAAATCTATGCTAAAAAAAAAATTGAAAGTTCTAATCTAAATAAAACATAAACAGGAAGCTATAGAAATTAGTAAACCATAATTGGAAATGCAATAAATACAGTGAATTGCAAGGGAAAACATGAAGATATAAATAAGTCAGTAAGTCAATAAAGAAAGCAAGAAAGAAAGAAACAATAGCAAAATCATAAAAGGCGTAAGAGGAGAACAAGAGAATATAGATTTTGTTCCCTTTTTTTTTCTTCTTTCTTTTTGTCTTCTTTCTTTTTAGGATGCACTTGAGCCTACATGACTATCAACTAAAACCAAACAGATGAAGTAAGGGGTTACCATACATGAAAGACAAGATAACCACAAATCAGAAGTATATAAAGAGTCATAAAACCCAAAAAGAAACCAAGCTTATAGAAAAGAAATTTATCATATGACAAAAATGAAAAAAAAATTAAAAGAAAGTAGCAAATAAGAAATACCAAATCAACTGGAAAACAAATTTCAAAATGGCAATAAAACCACATCTATAAAATAACTACTATAAATGTCCATGGACTAAGTGTTCCAATCAAAAGAAAAAGTGAAGGAGGAGGAAAGATGGTGGAGTAAAAAAGATGCTCAGAGCTCACCCTCTCCCACAAATTCACCAAGAGTGACATCCACAGACACACCCACCTCCCAGAACACCTGCTGAACTTTGACAGAATATTGCCTTCTTCAAAAGATAAAATTTTCCACAAATCTGGTAAGAGAAAAGAAGAAAAAGGAAAATAGTTCAGGACCATTCCAATGAGGAGGGAGCTGCAAAGGAGTAATAGCATTAATACACTGGGTCTACCCAACTCCAATGGCGAGTTCAGCAAGATGGAGAGGGAACATCTGCGGCTCGGATCTGTACAGAACAGCCTTTGACTGACAGAACTAAGTTAATTGGGCACAAAGAGTCCCAATGATCCCCAGCCCTAGACGTGAACCAGCAGGGGTGGGATGGGACAGGCTGTCTGAGTCGAGCAGAGGACTCGGGCTGACTGTACAGAGGAAACCTTGGGGGACTGCAATGTTCTGTGTGCCATGGCTGGGAGAGTATACAGATTAGAACAGCCTGGGTCCCCCATAAAATCCAGAAAAAAAAAAAGGCAAAGCAACACTGCTGGTCTGCCCTGGGGGGAAGGGGATCCGTAGCCTTTGTGTCCACAGACCCACAGTGCCATTATTGGAGACTTCTTGGGAGAAGAGTGTCAAGGCTCAGCCATAGCCACCATATTTTCTGGTTCATGGTTCCCAGGTGAAGGAGGGGTCAAAAGCCGAATCCCTAACTAGGGGCTCCGCAACCTCATAGGTAGGACTGAGATTTGTTTACAGTCCCAAGCAGAGGGGACCATTACACACCGATGCCTCTCTGAATTGGCTTTTCTAAGACAAATGGACAAGAAGCAGTGTTCTGGAACAGAGCAGGGGTGAGGGCTAGTGCAGCTGTTTTCTCTGAGTCCACCTATGAAGCATGGACCTAATGCGGCAGGGGAGCTACCTGCCAACTATCTTGCACAAGTGTGGTGCTGGGACCAGGCATCTGGTGGGGGTGCAGACCACCCACAAACTGATGCTGGAACACAGACCAGGAGCATGACTGGAGGGCCTCTGGAACCAGCAAGTGGAGTTTTCACAGCAGGATATGGGCAGGAGTGTGACAACCACAGGAAATAAAGGAGCTCCTGCTCAATAGCCAGGGCAGACTCAGGCCACCAGAACACCAGCCACACCACCAGCAAAAGGGCTAACAGGCAAAAGGCATGGAAGGAAGACTTGGCAACCACCCATAATTAAAAACAACCTTATGACAAAATTATTAAGAGTGCATATTCTTGGAGAAAGTCCAAGATAGTGGAGTAGAAGGATACTTGTATCTTATCCTCTCCAATAAATACACCAAGACTGACATTCACAGACACACCCATCCACTCAGAACTTCTGCTGAACTTTGATAAAACATTGCCATCTTCAAAAGACAAAATGTGCCACCAATCTGGTAGGAGAAAAGGAAAAAAGAAGGAAGAAATGCAAAATGGCTTGGGGTTGGTCCTTTGAAGAGGGAGCAGCAAAGGAGGGATAGTGCTGGTTGACTGGGTCTCCCCCTTTCCAACGGAGAGGTCAGCAGGATGGACAGGGAACCTCTGAGGCTCAGATGTGTACAGAACCGCCCTTGACTGACAGAATCAAGTTACATGGGCACAAAGTTTGTCAACAACCCCCAAACCTAGAAGTGAATCAGGGATGGGAAAGGACAGGCTGCTGGATCCAGGCAGACTCTGGTTGACTGTACAGAGGTAACCCTGGGGGACTACAGTGTGCTGTGGACAACTGCTTGGATTGTATACAGATCAGAACAGCCTGGGCCCCCCATAAAATAAGAAAAAAAAAATAAAGCAAAGCAACACTGCTGGCTTGCCTGAGGGAAGGGGAGTTTTGTCCTTTGTCTCTGCTGACCCACAGCAACATAACTGGTGATTTCTCAGAAGAAGAGAGATGAGGCTCAGCCACAGCCATCATACCCACCCAGGCAGAGGCAGGGTTGAAACCTGAATATGTACCTGGCAGTTCTGCAGCCTCATAGGTGGGACTGAGACTTGTTTACATCCCCAGACATATAGGAAGGTTCTGTCCTGGTGCGTCTATGAACTCGCACCTCTAAGACAAATGAACAAGGAGCAGAGTTCTGGCAAAGAGCAGGGACTAGGGCTGGAGTGGCCATTTGCCTCAAGCCCACCTACAGAGTGTGGAACAGATGTGGTGTGGGGAGTAGCACTGAACAGGGGAGCAACCAACCCAACTACTGTGCAGGACTGCTGCACCTGGACACGGCATTGGGAAGGGGCACACTCTGCCCACCTACCATGCAGGAGAGCAGCACCAAGATGCAGCATTGGGAGGAGATGTGACATGTCTACCTACAGGCACTGGGAGCAGCACAGACCAAGGGTGTGACCAGAGGGTCTCTGGAACCAATGAGCTGAGTTCATGAAACAAGGCAGGGGCAGGAGCAGTGACAACCACAAAACAAATAGGAGTCCCCATTCAATAGCCAGGGTAGGCTCTGGTAAACAGGTTAACGGCCACATCCGTAACCAAAGGGATAACAGACAAAAGGCACAGAAGTAAGACTTGGCAACCACACTTTTTTAAGAAAGACATCTTGATAAAATTATTAAGGGCACACAATCTCCACGGGAACATCCTCTCTTCTTTTTCTGTTCCATTTTCTTTTACTTTTTAAATGTTACTTCTTAAATAATTTTTATATTTCTATTTTTAATCCCTTTTAAAATTTTCTTTTAAAATACTAATATTATTATCTTTCAATTTGTCCAATTTCATTTTTATCTTTGTTTTGTTCTTCTGTTATGATGATACTCTGTTCTCAAATATTTTTCTTCCTTTAATGTTTTAAAAATTCATCCCAACTCAATTGTTATCTTGTTTCAATATGTTCTTCTGCTATTGATTATACTGCTTTAAAACTAATTTCTTTGTGCTTAGTTTTATTTCTGCATCCACTTTATATAAATAAATAAACCCCTAAAGGACGACAGTAGATAACTGATACTCCATAAGCCATAGTGCCAGAGAGATATAAGCAAGATGAAGAAGCAGAGCCACCTCTACCTAGAAAAGGTAGTTTCTACTCACCAGAGTGGAGGAGGGGACTGCACCCCATGCGGGGTCACACCCCATGGGAAAGCCTGGGGTCAGGATCGGAGGAGCAGGGTGCTGTGGACAGGATCTGTCACAGGGTTTCTGCAGGAGGGGAGGGTGAGGCATGTGAGCAGGCTGAGGACTGGCCATTTGAGTAAGTTCATGGGCTCTGGGGTGGAGGGGCTCCCCCAAGTGTCTGGACTTGACTCTGGGTGAGTTGGGCAGGTGGACAGTGGCTCAGTGTGAGTCCAAGTCCAGTGGAGGAGGTAGTGCGTTAGATCTAGAAGGACTCCTTCTGGGGTGGGAGGGCCCACAAGGGAGGCAGGAGGCCAAGTCCAGGTGACTGAGAACAGGGTGTGTCCTGCATAGGCCTGCAGGGCAGACGAAAACATCCAGTCTACAGAAGGTGGAAACACGGTCCATACAAGGGCTCAGCTCAGATGTCAGCCCCTCAGAGGAGCCTTCCCTGCCTGCACAGTCTACAGGGACAGCCTCCTCCACGCACATCTCCCCAGCAGACACCTTCTCCATTTCCTGCATAGCATTCAGGACCCGGGCCCCTGCTCCACGCCCAGCCATGGTTCCGCTGCCCTGAGGAAAAGCCCTCACAGGAGCCATCAAGCCCTGCAAGACCTGGGCCCCACCTCTCTGTCTCTTCTGCCACCACTGTCTCCACCTCGCCCTCTTCTCCTCCACTCCTGCACTCCTGACTTCCCCCAGCCCTGTGTGCTCTCCAGAGCACGTGTCCCTCCTAACATGCTGTGTGTGCTCACTGTGTCTCATCCACTGCATGCCTCCCACCCAGGTCAGTATCCAGTGCACAGTAGGGCTCAGTAAGTAGAGAATGAATGACTCTTACCATCACTGCTGGGAAGACTTTTGTCTTTGGCCTACAGTGATCACACACCCTTCACACATTCGCTGACGTCCTACTGTGTGTTGGGCGGGTTCCAGATACCGGGCACAGCAGGTAGTGAAGCAGGCAGGTCTCCATTCTCATGCAGCAGACAGCCTGGTGGGGGACACAGAGAAAATTAAGTAAAATATGCACAGTGTCCGGAGGTGATATGTTCCATGGAGAAAAATAAGGTCAGGGAGGAAAATTGAGCAGATTCCTGGAGGTGTTTAAGAAGCAGGCAGAGAGAGATCCTGGCTGAAAGAGCAGCCAGCGCAAAGGCCCTGAGGCCACAGTGGGATGCGCGTGGAGGGTCTTAGTTATCCGTGTGAGTTCTTAGTCCTGCCGTGAGTATGTATGTTGCTTTTATTTGTAAACAATTGATTTCACCTTTATAGCAAATTAACCTGCATCATCAATCTGCATAATTTAGCCAATTCTGTTTCAGGTGTTGTGGGCACAATGGCGGGCTAGTTACTTGGGTTGGTAAAGAATTACCAGCGTCTGAGAAGGGTTTAGGAAAGTTTAATAGGGACACTGCTATAGGCAACATCAGGCCACACAGGCAAGAGGTGCCTACACGAGGGCCAAGGTTGAGTTTGTGGGGTCGGTTATTGGGGGGGTGCTGTGCACACAAGGAGGAGGGGGCTGCATGATCAATTCTTGCACAGGTACCTGGTTGGTTGTGAGATCTGTCAGGGGCTTCTCTGAACAACAGTCTTTACCAGTTTAATAAGGGCAGGATGTGAGGCCTCTCTTCCTAGGGCAATGAGTTTTCATAGGGTAAACACACAGCAAGAGAAGATGTTTTATAGCTTGTGGAAATGCAGGTGTGCAAAGGGTCCTGCAGTGGGGAGTGGGAGGTAAGGTGTCACTGGGCTCTAGGTACACAGAGAGCCCAGGTGTGAGGGTGTATGACTCTAAAGAGTGCCAGCTGTTTTCACACCAGTGACTTTATGTGGAAACAGGAGACTCTAGGTTGTCAGCACGTGTCTACTCAGTGAGCTCCCTAAGTCTAGCTCTGTCAGGCACCATGTGAAATGAACATGAAGGTCCCCACCCTGAGGACCCCAATGAATTAACATCTTGACATCCTCAAGCCCCTTACCCTGCACCACCGCCCCACCTCATCTGGGTCTCAGTCTCTGACACTGACATCAGTGGCACCTTTGTTCCCTATATCCAGCTCCTCTGGACGTCTCTGTGATGAGATGTTCCATGTCAGCGAGCCCCAAACTGAGCTCTGCCTTTACCCCATGAATGCTTCATCCCTGTGAAGCCCCTTGAGAAGGAGCCACCACTAGCAGGATCCTTCAGCCCTGAGTCTCTGCCTTCCCCACCCCTCTGATTTCCCCCAGCCCATGATCCCCTCTGGAGGTCCCTATTATCCTCTCCCTCCCACTTCAGTCGGGCTGCACACCAAATCCCTCTTCACAATCTCCCACAAGACAGGTCCAGGTCCAATTGGGGACACTGAGTTGACACAGGTTGGTGTTGCTGGCAATGAAGAGCAGGATCCTGTAGCAGAGGAGAGGCAAGGGCTCCAAATCCACCAGAACACAGGCTAAAGTGGGGGCAAGACACCCATAAAGGGTGAGGCAGGCATCACACTGCAGCCCCGCCCTCTGTTCCCCCAGGGTGCCCTGTGTTTCCTGCTTTGGCCTGGGGGACTTCCCCCCTCACTCTCTGTTAGAGGGGTGCCCATTCATTCATTCACACCCTCATTCACCATGTACATGGGTCCTGCTCAGTGCCAGGCCTCAGCTGGATGACAGCTCATCCTTGGGGACACAGCTCAGATCTCACCTCCTCCATGAAGCACTTCTGGATTCCCACCCCTCCTGAAGTTCCTCTGGCCTCAGTTGGGACCACTAGGGCTGAGACCACACTCTGATTACTTCCCAAGTCTGTGATCTCTGTGAAAGCCCTGGGCTCAATGTGGAAAGAGACTCAGAAAAATGGGGCAAAAAGGGGCTAAGAAAAATGTTACTAGTTCTCTATTACAGAGAAGGGCACTGAGCAGAGAGAGGGCAGTGTCCAACCAAAGCCACAGAGGAGGGTCTCAGTGAGCCCTCCCATTGCCCTGTTACTAGTTCTCTGTTACAAATGAGGACACTGAGCCACAGAGAGGGAGCAGAGCCCTGCTATAGTCTTGACCCCACAGCCTGTGTCCTTTATGACTAGCTCCATGCTGCCAGCAGGGGTATGGGCCTGGAATGGAGGTTGAAAGCAGCCTGACCCCCAGGACCCCTTCATACACAAAGTCAGTCTCAGGAAACACCCCTCAATACCTACTATACACCCCTGGGATTGGGACCTGATTGCTGTTCCTGGAAGCTGGCTAGGCTTCCCTGTGAATTGGCCCAGGAGATGCTTGGGACAGACACAGGGCCCCTGAGGCTCCCTGTCCCCAGATGAGCAGCTCTGGTCCCCTTGACTGTCCTGGCAGAGGCCTGATGACATAAGGTGTTGGCTGGGTAGCCAGCTGTGGAGATGAGGAAATGGGAGCAACATGCAGGTATATGCAGAGGTCCAGGTATTCACTCAACAATCATTGATTCAGGCCTTGCAGTGTGGCTGGCCTGGGCCCAGGCCTGGGTGTCCAATAGTGAATACAGTCAACCCCTTGAGCCTTCTGGGAAAGCAGTGCTCAGAGAAACGGGCCCTCAGTGCCCCCATCCTGCTCCCCATGAACAATCACTCTGAGATGAGGCTGCAGCCATGGGTCCTAGTGGAGGGTGAAGGGAGGAAGGAAACCCAGAGTGGGCACTGACCATGAGCCTGGACACTGGAACCAGATGGCCTGGGCTCTGTAAACTGGGGTGGTCACCTCCCCTGTTCTCTCTGTGCCTCAGTTACTTCTTCTGCAGAAATGGTTGATTATGCCTGTCCCTGCCCCACAGATTTTCATGAGGAGTCAGTGATCTCTTATGCGTGTAGGACAGTGCCTGGCTATGGGTCAGGATTCTGCTCACCTCACAATAGTCTGTCCCACTTTAAAGATGAGAAAGCCAAGGCTAAGGGGGTTATGAGACCAGCCTGGGCTAGCCCCCTTCTCATGCTCTGCTGTCCAGGTCTCCTGCTTTTACATCATCCCTCTGCCCCCATATCCACCCAGCAAACTAGGTGCTAAGAATCTGAGCAAATCAGAGTATGAATGGAGGCACACCCTCTCCCCAACTTAGGCTCTTGGGGCGGTGGGCAGGATGGGGATATCGGGCTCCCCCAGACTGTCCAGGAGGCCCAGCATGGCTGTCACCTCATTTCCACTCAACACGGAGTAGGTGTGTGTCCACGGGCCAGAGGGCGATGGAGTAACCCAGGGTGGGTGGATGCTAGGTAGGTGTGGGAGGCACAGAGTGGCCCCTGGAAGACAGTGTCCAGGCAGCCAAGGTGTAGGGAATGAGGGTGCCCAGAAGGGGCAGAGGACAGAGTCCAGCCTGGACACCACCACCTGCTGGACCCTGATCTGGGGTGAGAATTGGGACAAGCCAGGGCCCCGCTAGGACTCCTCATCCAGCAAAGAGGTGAGGAAAAGTTAAGGAGACAATGGAGGCTGACCCCACCATGCTCCCTGTGTGAGGGCGCTGCTTCCAGGATATTGGAGTTTCCTTAGACCTTTGTGAAGTGGCTGCTGTTTCCAGCCCCATGTGGGCAGAAGGACTGAGGCAGGGAGGACAGAGTGACTCAGGACAGAACTAGGATTCAACCAAGAGTGTGTGCTGGGCCTCTCGCTGAGAGCAGCCTCTGGGCATCATGGACTCAGGAAGTGTCTTGTCCTCCCTCTTAAGGCTCCTGGCATGTTAGGCAGGAAAGGTCCCAGTGCCCATACCTGGTCCTCTCTGGGTGATGCTGACATGTGGGATCATGATGGTCCTGGGAAAGGAGAGAGAATGTAGGCTGGGCGTCAGGTCTGCATCAGACCCTAATGATGCCCCTAATGTTGTGTGACCTGGAAACTCCCTGACCTCTCTGTGCCTGGCTTTCCAGCTCTGACTCAGAGGACTGCTGTGCTTGGCACACAGTAGGACCTCAATCAGAGGAAAAAGCCAGCCCTTCCCCAGGAACCTCTCCTCTTACATGCCCAAAGCTAAGCCCATGTGCCACACATCACCAGAGCTGATACTTGACAAACAGGGCAAGTGAAATCTAGCAACCCCTCCCTCCTGCCTGAGGCCCTTCCCTCCTCAGTGAGTGGCTCAGAGCAGGCCTCTGCATCCCAGAAGCCTGAACTGAGCCTTGTGACCTGGAGGAGTCCCTGTTCCACACAACTTTTTTTCCAGGTGCTTCCAACAAGACACAAAAACACCTGGTCAGTCTCTTAGCTGCAAGGTCCTCCCTTTGCAAATTCCCCCATCATATCCGGGCTAGAAGATGTGAGTTCCAGGGCCCATGACCATACAAATGATGACTTCAGGGAAACATCCCTGCCCACACTGCACTCTTCAGAGCCCACCTTCTAAAAGAAGGGGTAGTGACCCACGGTTGTGCACAGTTTTATCAGAACACAGCCATCACCCACCCACCATTGGAAACATGTGAGAAGCAGAGATTCCCAAGTGCCTGGACCCCTGTCATCCAGAAAGCAGAGGTTAGGGTAACAGACAGAAGGGGAGAAAGTACTTTCATACTATGTATCTGATAAGGGGTTAACACCCAAAACATATAAATAACTCTTACAATTCAACAGCAAAATAACAAGCAATCTGATTTAAAAAGTGGGCAGAGGAACTGAATAGACATTTTTCCAAAGAAGGCACACATATGTCTAACAGGTACATGAAAAGGTGCTCAACATCACTCACCATCAGGGAAATGCAAATCAAAACCACAATGAGATATCCCCTCACACCTGTCAGGGTGGGTGTCATCAAAATACAAGAGATAACAAGTGATGGTGGTGGTGTGAAGAAAAGGGAAGCTTCTGCAATGTTGGTGGGAATGTAAATTGATGCCATCACTCTGGAAAAGAGTAAGAAGACTCCCCCAAAATTTAAAATTAGAACTTCCGTATGATCCAGCAAGTCCACTGCTGGGAATATATCCAAAGGAAATGAAATCACTATGTCAATGAGACAACTGCACCCTCACGTTCACTGTATCATTATTTACAATAACCAAGATACGTAAACAATCTGTGTCCATCAACAGATGAATGGATACAGAAAACGTGATGCATATATATGTATATATAATGGAATCTTATTCAGACATTAAAAAAATGAAATCCTGCCATTTGTGACAACTTGGATGGACCTTCAGGGTATTATGCTAAGTGAAATAAATAAGACAGAGAAAGACAAATACCTATGATCTCATTTATATGTGGAATCTACAAAATAAACCGAAACCCATAGAAACAGAGATCAGGTTGGTGGTTGCCAGAGGTGAATCAGGGGGTGATTGAAATTCGGGAAGATAATCAAAATGCAAATTTCCAGTTAGAAGATAAACAAGTCCTGGGGACATAATGTACTGCAAGGTGACTGTAGTTAACAACACTGCGCTGTGCATTTGATAGTTGTTAAGAGAGAACCTCTTAAAATTTCTGATCACAAGGAAAATAGTGTGTGACTATGGGTGATGACAGACGTCAAGTAAACTTAATGCAGTGATCATTTCACAATATGCACATGTAACAAGTCATTATGCTGCACACCTAAAGCCAACAAAGTTATGTGACAATTGTATCTCAGGAATATTTATCCCAGGAAGCGGGGGTGCGAGCCTGGATTACCTACTGCAGGAGCTGCCTTTGCCCTCCAACAGCAGAGGGTGGTAGTTGTGACAGGGACTGTAGGTCCCTCAAAGCCTAGAATGTTTACTGTCTGGACCTTCACAGGGAGAGTGTGCAGACCCTGCCCTGGAAGACGGTGGTCATGGCAGCAACAACGGCCTGCCTGTGTGCAGGCTCAGCCCAGACAGCTCCTGTGCTCTGCTGTCACCGCATTTACTTCCCTCCACACCCTCAGAGGGAGAGGCTTCAATGTTCCGATTTTACACATGAGAAAACTGAGGCTCATTTGCTTTGAATTATTGACCAATTGTTGGGGGAAGTTTTGAACTCCAGTGTTCTGATTTCAAAGCCACATCTCAGTCCTGATTTTTAGAAGGTGGATGTCCAGGCACTGGGGACCCTCCACCTTCCCCACTTGTAGTCTTACTCTGGGGCTGCCATCCCCGAGGCGTCTGGGTGAACACATTTAATCCGCTTACTCTGCACCAGCTGAGCCCTTGGCTGCCAGTCTGTTGTCGCTGCCTGACACCAGCTGAGTTTTACAAGTGAACAATCACCCCCTGCCAGCCCACCTGCCCTGCTATGTGGGGCAGACCCCTCCTAGCCTGGTCATTCTAAACCCTTAGCTCACACATTTGCACAACTGCATCGAAAGGGCCCTACTCCCTGTGTGGAGGTATCGACAAGGGGAAGGGAGGGGAGTTTTGGGTGGCCCCTTACTCTGAAGGTGACACATGACAGGGACATGTTCATGTCCATAATGGCACTCAATTTGAAGCTAAGAACATGGTCACAGCGAGGGGTAAAAGCTGAGAGGCTACAAGGCTGCTGAGAAAGGGGCTTGACTATTGAATTATAAATGTGTAATTTAATTTAAAAATTAGCCCCCTGGGTGATAAGAATTTGCCCCTAAGGCCAGAATTGGCCACCTGACCCCTGGGAACCCCTCAATTCCAGGATGTAATCATCTGAGCATGGAGGGGGCTTAAATTGGGGTGCTGTCCTCTCAGTCATGGTGCACCTGCCCACGTATGCACACATGAACTGCAGTTCTCACACATAAAGGCACCTCTCATGCCCTGCCAAGGAGGTCCAGGTCATAAGGAAGGGATGACAGACTGTGAGGTCACACGTGTGCCCCTGCAGTGGTGAATGTTGTATAGGGAAGAGCCACCCCCCACTCTCACCTCCAGGAGGGGTGCTGGAGGGAGCAGGACTCCTGAGCCCCTAGGCTTAGCAAGCATCCTGGCTGAGGGTGGGGAGGCTGTCCACTCTGAAGTCATAGGTCAGATGGTAGATTGGGGTCCCACCCCCACAGCTCACCAGTGAGACCGTCTAGTCTGTTTTCTCTGTAAACTGGAACCCAGTCACCCTCACCCTCAGAAGTGGGGGCAGCCTGTGTAAATTACAACACAAAGCCCTGGGCTGTTTCAGGTGCCCGGGGGTGTCCAGCCCCCCTAGGCCGGGCAGGTGGGAGAGGAGATGTATGAGTTAGCAGGTGTGAGAGCAGAGCTGAGACTTGGCTGAGTGCATGCACACTAATATCCAGGAACTGAGAGCTACCACTAGCAAATCTGTTCACTGAGGCCATGTGTACTCTCCCTTGTCATTTACAATCCCCTGTTTGAACAGAGGCCTCTGGAGTCTATTAGCCACATTGTTGCCTGTCACCACACCGTTGCAGTTCCAGGGTCTCCATTTAGCCAGCTTGAAGGAATAGTCAAACTTTTTCTTAAAACCAGTGACAGAAAACCAAAGTGGCTTAAAGAAGCAAACAGGGCAGGAGAGAATGACTTACCTAACTGAGACATCCACAGGGAGATAGCTTCAGGCAGGGCTGTACCTGGTGCTCAGTGACATCAGCAGAAGTCATCCTTCCCCACCTCTGGGCTCTGCCACTGGTGTCATCTTCACATGGCTCTGCCTTTATGAGAGCAAGATAGTCACCAACTGCCACAGGCTGATATCATCACCCCTCAACTCCCAACTGAAATAGAACTTCTCTGCTCCCAGGATTCCAGTAAGTAGGCCTGACCTCCGTGGAGCCTGATTGGGCTGGTGCCCAGCCCTGAGCCAATCACAGTGGCCAGGGAGGATGGAAAATGCTGATAGGCCAGATCAAGGCCATGTGACCATCCTCTCCAGGAAACCTGTGAGCTGTTCACCTGTTTTCAGGTTGGGAGAGTGTGATGTCTCCCAGAGGATCCTGCTACTAGTACAACCTGCATTTGGCACAATGAGCTGAAATGAGCCTGTCTGCTTGGTGACAAGTGACAGGTCACTTAGTGGTTCCCTGCTCCAGGGAGGGAGGCATGTCCAAAGAGTATTGGGGCTTCAGAGCCAGAATGTAGTAGAAAAGCCTCCCAGTCTCCCAAAAGGTGGGAAAGTGAGCAGTGACACTGGAAAGGCACTCCTCTCTGTGGCCCTTGGCTTTCTCCTTGTTACAGTGGAGAGTGCAGTGTTGCCCCTGACAGTCCACTTCCCTGCTGGGAGGCCTTTGCAACAGGTGGAGAGTGCTTGGAAAAGCCCACTTATTCTGAGGAACTGTTATTGCTCCTGGTGGCATTATTATTTTCATGTCACTTGTGAGGTGGGCCCTGAGGGGTCCCTGATCTGGGGGCACAGACACCCACAGAAACTTTGCCCAGTATTGCTGTTCATTCAACAATGACTTACCGAGCACCTACTGTGTGTCAGATTCCCAGGGTAGAGCAGTGGTGTTGACAGCGCAAGCCCCTGCCTCACCTCATCTCTGCATCCCAGGTGGGGTCACCAGAATGGGAGTTCAGGAAGCAGAGGACATGGCAGAAGCCTTGTGGGAACCCCTGGGTTTTTCTCTGTGCTGAGGGCACTAGCAGCACACCGATTGTGGGACTCAGTACCGGCAGGACCTAGCATTGATGGTTAAAGGAGAGAGGCATTTCTACAAGCACATCCTCACTAACCCCAGGCTCTGGAGGGCAGCTCCACTCTGCTCAACCTCAGGGGGCATCTTCCACCATCCTGATCACCCTCTGGTATTACTCCCCGCTCAGGTACACTTTTCCCTGTGGCAGCTACACTCAGAATATGTGTTTGTTTCTCTCCCATGTGGTTAAGTGGACTTCAGACACATGATAGTGATGGAGTGGCTAAGCCTCTGGGCAGATTGCTGGGTGACCGGCGGAAATTGCTGCACATGGTGAGCTCCCTTCTGCCAACCAATGGGCCAGGCCCCACCACTGTTCTGTCTGTTCTACCTTACTTAATCTGCACAGACATTCTGTGCAGGACATCCTGTTATCCCCCATCTCTGATGACTTTGGGTGGACAAAGCTTGGGTTTGAGAAAGTTGCCCAGGTCACATTGTTGACAAGTGGGGAGCTGGGGATTTGCACCCTGGTCCCAGGAGTCTGGATCATGGAAAGGCCTGGGTGGGGCAGCTTATTGCCAAGGGAAGTCCTGCCCAAGCCTCTCCCATGAGAGCCCACCCAACAGCACATCTAGCAGAGTCAGCATTTCCTGGACCAGATGGACAGAACCTCAAAACCTCTTTGCAAACAGATTGTTTCCATGTTCTTTTGCAAACACAGAAAGGCCACAGGCCAGGGAAGGATAAGGCCAAGAGTGTTTTCATTGGGGAGAGTGAAGGACAAGTGTGAAGACACACAGCACTCCCAGGAGCCTTCTCGGCAGAGCTTGCCCCTGGGTGAGCAGCTACCATGACTACCTATCATAACACTGTGAGGTTCATGCCTGTACAAGCCTGCCTGTGAGAAGAGCAAAGTGAAGCTCAGAGAGGTGTGGGGACACTCCAAAGACAAACAGATAAGGTGGGATCATCACCACCATGCTGTGCTGGGACAGGCAGTCACCTGTCACACTGCTCATGCATGGCCTGCTGGGAGTAGTGAAGGCCTGATAGGAGCACAGGAACACTGTGGTGTTGGTGATGTTTCTACTTGGGACAGCTGGTACCGGGGGCTCTAGCTGATTCTTCATTGTGCCTGCTTTGAGTGTCAGAATGTTGCAGCCTCATGTAGGGGAAGGGCTGTCTCCTTTCCACACCGGTGCACAAGGAAGAGCATGCACACACTGGCATCACCATAGACCACCGGCTGGATCAGGATCTGGAGCTCAGAGCAGAAACTGCCAACACCAGGAACTGGTGCAAGAGGAGGACCTGAGTGCCCCCTGAAACATTTCTAATTTTAAAAACATACTTAATTAGGGGGAAGTGATAAACAGTTGATCCCTTCAAAATATTGTTTTCCAAGGAACAATAGCACCTCAGCATTGTAAGAGGATTAACTCAGTCGTCAATAACCGTCACTGTAGGTATGAGAAAACAGTGTTAGGAGTTACAAAAGGGTCTCAAGATCATGCAGGTCAGAACTGAGAACCGTCCAAAGCATGTGCTGCATGATAGCCTCTCTAAGCTACCTGAGGCTTGGTCTGCTCCTGACACAGGGCAGATGGTTCTGAGAAAACCACACTCCTCAGGGGACCCCAGGGAATTGACAGAGTTGAGTTTGGGTTCCTGATCATCTTCTAAGTCTAGAATTTTGAGATTCTTCTGCACCTGTCCTTCCTCCAGAACAGAATCTGATTCAGGCGGGATTCCAAAGACTGAGGCATGTGCCAGTCAAGAGAGCAGGCATGGCTGGATGAGCGCATCGCCAGTGCCATCAACAAAGAGGCCAGGGCACTGAGATTTCCAGTGATTTAGCATCCTGGCTGGGAGGGGTCATGTGTTCTATAGTGAGTTCTGAGTATACTGCACCGCCCTCGAGGACCTGAAGGGGGAGCGCGAAGCCAGCGTGTCTTAGGTGGCGGTGCGCATGCGCAGTCCGCGTCAGCAGCCAGCATCTTCCCTGGGGGCGGAACTTGTTTTCCTCAGGACTGAGCGGGCGGCGCCATGGAGGCTCCAGGACAGCGCTGCCTGCGTGTCCGCGGGAGGAGGACGCTCCCCGCCCGCTGTCTGAATTTACGCCGGTTTCCCACTGCCTGCGCCCGCTTCCTGCCGGGGTGTGTGTGGACCTGACCGAGCTGGGGCCCCGGCCGGCTGGGCAGGAGGGGAAGGGTGCGCTGCCGGGCCCGCTTCGACTATTCTCCTCGCCCGCAGGGACCGGGTGAGTGTCCGCGTCCCTGGTCCTCACTGCCCGGGTCCCCGCTCCCCTGTGTGATCGGGGGTGTGTACACCGCGGGTCAGGAGCGGGGACGCAGGTGTAATCGGAAAGGGGCTGAGAAAGTACTGAAAGAGTTAAAGAGAAGTGTGTAAATCACATTATGTTAATTTTTATATTTTAAGTGTGTCAAAGTCAGAGTTTATCGTGCTTTTACTTTCTTGTCTTTAAAGGCATGCAATCATTTATTTTATACTTAAAATATGCTTCTCAGCTTATCTCGTTTTCAAGTCAAAATACTGCCATGGTTGACATTTTCTCATAATATAGTGACCATCTTCAACATGTGTGAATATAAACTCATCGAAAAAATCTTGCACCATTCCATGGTGAGTAGTCTTGTTAAAAATAATATCCAGGCCATTACTAAATTATTACAAAAATATAAATTTTTTGAATCACTTTTAGAAGTTCCACACACAGTGGTATTTTTAAAACACCAACCACTGCATAGTGCTTAAGACCATTTAAGATGAAATATATTCAAACCTAAAACTTTAGAATACTCAAAAGGCAGGATAATGGCTGTTTTTTCATTGCAAATACATTTTTTCTACGTAAGTGCAAAATACGAAGGTATTCAGCTAAATTTTGTATATCTTTATTCAAAAGGTGAAATTAGAATATAATCTCATTTTTTATTTTAAGGCTATATTTCCCATAAAAATTGGTATTTTTATCTGTAGGATCTTAATTGTCCATTCATTTGTTTTTTTCTTTTGGTTTATTTTCTTTAACAGAGAGTGCATTTTTGTGTCTTGTTAAGAGTTTTTAATTCTCCTAACTTATTCCAAGAGACTTTCTCACACTGATAGTAAATAAGAGGAGAGGCCTTATAGTAACTGTGCATCTTTTCATGTAGTCAGGATTTTTTTTTTTTTTGGATGACTTTTTTTTTACAACTTCCACTTGGTTCACAATATTCCCATTATGACAACTCAATAAAAAATTGTAATCTATTTACACCAAGATACTTATGTCAGCACAGTGCTTTTGCTGATATGATTTTACATTAGATTATAATATTTTATTTGATTTACATATATACTAACACATATTTTACATATGTACACACATATATGAATATCTCCTAAATGCCATTAATTTGCATGGGGTGGTAGCTGGTAACATGTGATCTTTCTGACCATTGGTTATTCTTATGTGTGTCTAACGTACTTCTTAGAACAGATACTAGAACATCACACCTCTCATTATACAGTATTTTAAAGGTTATATTTTATTTTACTTATTTTTAAACATTTTTTATTGAGTAATAGTCATTTTACAATGTTATGACAAATTCCAGTGTAGAGCACAATTTTTCAGTTATACATGAACGTACATACATTCATTGTCACTTTTTTTTTTGCTGTGAGTTACCACAAGATCTTGCATATATTTAAGATTCCACACATGAGTGATCTCATATGGTATTCCTCTTTCTTATGTTCTGCTCCACCTAGAATAATATTCTTCAGGAGCATCCATGTCTCTGCAAATGGCGTTATGTTGTCAGTTTTTGTGGCTAATACTATCCCATCATATAAATACCCCTCATCTTTATCCAGTCATCTGTTGATGGACATTTTAGGCTGTTTCCATGTCTTAGCTGTTGTAAATAGTGTAGAGAAATCAGCTGAAAACCTTATGGGGGATCCCTTGTAACTCAC
Organism: Camelus bactrianus; assembly: GCF_048773025.1. Lineage (NCBI taxonomy): Eukaryota > Metazoa > Chordata > Mammalia > Artiodactyla > Camelidae > Camelus > Camelus bactrianus. The sequence goes on along the minus strand of NC_133561.1, from coordinate 41,713,341 downwards.
TCTTTGTTTTTCTCTCACTTCCTTTAGGATCATTTCTTTATCCTTGACTCTGGCTATCTTGATTAGGATATGCCTTGGTGTGGGTATGTTTGGGTTCTTCCCGTTTGGGACCCTCTGAGCCTCCTGTGCTTGGATATGATTCCTTCTTTAGGTCTGGGAAGTTTTCAGTCATGAGTCCTTCCCATACCTTTTCAATCCCCTTTGTTCTTTTTCCCCTTCTGGAACTCCTATTATGCATAGATTGGCACACTTTATATTACACCATAGGTCCCGTATATTGTTTTCATTGTTTTTTATTTGTTTATCTCTCAGCTGTTCTGATTGGGTGCTTCCTGTTGTCCTGTCTTCTAGATCACATATTTGTTCTTCTGTATTTTCTAGTCTGCTTTGCACAGCCTTTAGGTCAGCTCTCATCTCAGACAATGAGTTTACTAATTCTACTTGGTTCTTCTTTATAGTTTCTATTTCATTTTTGACATATTTTATATCCCTAAACACTATTTTTTTAGTTCCTTCAGTACTTTGATCACTCTTTTTTTGAAACCTTGATCTAGTAGGCCATCAATGTCTTTTTCCTTGATCATGCTTTCAGGGGATTTCTCTTGATCTTTTAATTGGGAGTGGTTTCTCTGCTTCTTCACATTGCTCCTATCTCTCTGGCACCGTGGCTTAAGGAGTATCAGTTACCTACTTAACCTGGAGATGGTGTGCCCTTAATGATTTGATCAAGAGGTCTTTGTATCTTCACCCTGCTTCGCGAACACAGCTTGCTGTTTCATAGGCCTTCTGTTGGCGCCCTCATCTGTGCTGCTCTCAGTGGCTGTTAGCTAGCAGATTGTGTCCCCTCCTAACACTAGGTCAGGAGCTGAGCTCTTACCCGGTGGGCGGGCAGGTCACTCCCCCTCCTGATGCCACAGTCAGATGCTGTGATCAGGGGGAGGCAGGTGGGCAGATCACACCCCGTCCCAGCACCGTGGTCAGGTGCTGTGTTCCTGCTAAGAAGGTGGGTGGCTGCCCACCTGCTCTCTCCTCGTGCTGGTCACTCTGCTGCTCTGTGCAGCTGCCTGCTCTGCCTCGGATAGGCGGTCTGTAGGTGGGCTCGGGGAAGACTGCGGAACAGCCCCACCTATGCTCTGTGCCAAATCTGAGCTCCTTGTTTCTCTTGGCAGCACAAGTTCTCTGAGGTGTCAGGGTAGAAAGATCCTCTCTGACTCGGGCTATAAACAAGTCTCAGTCCTGCCTAGGAGGTTGTGGAGCCCCCACGTGCAGATTCAGGCCTCAGCCCCGCCCCCACCCAGGCACTATGCACAGGAGGAGATGGTAGCTGTGGCTGAGCCCTGCCTCTCTTCTTGCGAGATGTGCCAGTAATGGCACAGGTCTGAGGAGACATAGGCTACAGCACCCCTCCCCCCAGGGCACATGCCTGTTTACAGTTTTGTTTACCTTCTGAGTTAAAATTTACCTGACAATGAAATGTATAAATTAGTCTTTTGAGGTTCATCCTTGTATCAGTAGTTGGTTCTTTTTTATTGTTGAGTAGTATTCCATTGTTTGAATATACTATCATTTGTTTTATCCATTCTCCTACTGATAAATACTTGCGCTTTGGATATCTTTTTTTGCAAGCAAACTTTTTTTTAAAAAATGCAAATATAATATACATGCTTAAATGTGAACACATCTTAAGTATACAGCTCAGTGATTTTTCACAAAGTAAACACATCTATGTAACCTTCATCCAGTCAAGAAACAGGACATTGCTGTTCCACTTTGGGTTTCTTCCCAGTTACTACGGCACCCCTTTGATGGACTCACCATCCTAAATTCAGCCACCATGGATTGGTTTTTTTGCTTTTGAAATTTTTGGTCCCGTACTTTCCACTCAACATTATGTAAGATTCATCCACTAGTGTTTTCTGTAAACTAGTATATTTTTTATTGCTTTAAAGTATACAACTTGTATGCATGTGCCACCACTTATGGTTATGTATTTATTGTTGACAAGTGTTTGGGTCATTTTCTATTTGGGGGTATAACAAATAGTGATCATGAGAATTTTCTGGATGTCCTTTGGTGCTCAGATGTAGAAGTTTCTGAAGGGTACACATATGGCTTACCCTTGGTAATAGGGTGTGGGTGTGTGTGTATGTGTATGTGTGTGTGTGTACATATACACACACACACACACATATATAACTTTCATTCAAAAAGCCTATTTCCAAAGTATTTGTAAGAATTTATATTCCCACTGGCCATGTGTAAGAGTCCCCATTGCTTGTTGCCCTCACCAATGCTTCATATCACTTAACAACTAACTATTCTAGTGGATGTCTAATGGTGTTCCAAGTGTGGTTTTAGTACGTATTTCCATTATTACTAAAGAGGTCAGCCCCTTTTCATATCTTATGTGGATTTTTGTGTGTGTGTGTGAAGCACCTGTTCAGTTATTTTGCATATTTTAATATTGAGGTTCTGCCTTTTTCTCCACTGGTTTTTGTTCTTTATATGCCCTAGATACAAGTCTTTTGTTGGATATAGGTATAGCAAATATATTTTCCCACTGTTTGGCTTAGCTTTTCACTTTCTTAATGGTATCTCTTGATAAAAATAATTCTTAATTTTACTGAAGTCCAACTTAAAACTCTTATGTTTCATGCTTTGTCTGGTTTAAGAACTCTTTGCCACTTCAAAGTCATTAAAATATCTCCTACACTATTTTCTAGATGCTTTATTTTGGTGGGGGATTAGGTTATTTATTTTAATGGAGGTACTGGGAGTTGAACCCAAGACCTTATGCATGCTAAGCACACATTCCACCTAAGCTTTACCCTCCCCCAGATGCTTTGCTTTATGTTTCAAATATATTAGATTTATAATCTATCTAAAGTTACTGTTCATGTATGGTACAGGGTTTAATTCAATGCTGTTCCATTGGTCTATATGTCTAACTTTAGGTAGTTATCACATAGACTTAATATTGTTTTATAAGTCCTTTAACATTGTTCTTTAATATCATCTTGGCTATTGTTGGCCCTTCACGCTTCTCTATGTATTTAGAATCAGCTTGTCAAGTTCTACAAAAAAACAGTAACAACAATTAACTGTTGGGGATTTTGATGTGCACATATAAATCTTTGAATCAGTTGAAGGGGAACTGACATCTTTAAAATGCTGAGCCCTCCAATCCATAAAGTTGGATTACCTCCCCTATATTTATTTTTATCACTGCTGTAACAAATTATCACAAATTTTGCAGCTTAAAGCAACACAAACTTATTATTTTATGGTTCTGTAGGTCAAGTCAGGAACAGGTATCATTTGGCTAAAAATAAAGATGTCAGCAGGGCTGTATGCCCTTCTGTAGGTCAAAGGAAGAATATATTTCCTTGTCTTTTCCAGCTTCTAGAGTTCACCCACATTTCTTTACCCATGGCCCTTCCTCTATCTTCAAAGCTAACAGCTTTACAGCTTTCTAATCCTTCTTCCAAAGTCATATCTTTCTGACCACAGCTGGGAAAGATTTTCAATTTTTAAGGACTCCTGTTGTTAGACTAGGCCCATGTAGATAATCCAGGCTAATCTCCCTGTCTCAGAGTCCTTAACCTGATACATCTGCAAAATCCCCTTTGCCATGTAAAATAACATATTCACAGATTTCAGGATTAGAGCATGGATATAGGTAGGGGTCAGTGTGGTGCACTATTCTGTTTATCAAACTGTTTAACATTTGACGCTTTCTGACAAACGTACAAGATAGAAGATCCTGATCATGTTTAGAATGCTTCCTCTGCAAAGTATTGGGCACTGAGTTTATTTGAAAGGACTGAAAATAATACCACAGGAATGGTTTCCTAATTCTACTGACATTTACTTACTTTATACTTAAATACCCAAAATGGTCAGCCAGGTGTGGGATCTTGGCAAATAAAATAAAAGTATAATTCAAGCTTTTATCACTGAATTTACTAGCTAATTCTGTTTTAGAAACAGACAGAAAATAAAACAATTTAGAGTAAGTCTGATTACTTATATATTAAGTGAAAATTAAGTTTTAAAAGCATGTCTGAATATGGGATAAAGTAAGCATCATAAAATGTAATGTTAATATTTAGTACCTGCAAATCTCAAACTCCCAATTTATAAACAAGTTCATACTGTATAGCACAAGGAACTATATCCAATACTGTTTTGTAGTAACTTATGGTGAAAAAGAGTATGAAAATTAATATATGTATGTTCATGTATGGCTGAAGCATTGTGCTGTACACCAGAAATTGACACATTGTAAACTGACTACATATATATATATTTGAAAGGGCTGAAAGGACTATATATACCAAGAAAAAAAATTAGATTGATAACCAACAAAAAAATCTGTCAGTAATATAATGCTAGAAACACAGACACAAAAGAAAATCTCAGGCATACATCTGTTTATAGAGTCCTAGAAAAAATAGTGCCTATGCAAGTCCCTGATAAACATGAGAAAATAGGAAAGGCAATATAAAAGTTCAAAATGCTTTGCTATGTAAGAGCTGCAAGGTGACTCAGACACAAACTTAAGTGGTCAAAATGTTTATATAATTAATGATAACTTAAAGTAATTGAGGACATCATTTTAAATGAGATAAAAATAGCTGCTCAATTTTCATATTACTAAGCAAGTCATTTCTGTTTATAGTAGGTTTATATTATTTTTATATGTATTTATATTTTATAAAGACATCAACTTAGATCCTGGCTGATAACTGACAGTGGAGCAACTGATTGATTTAAATGGGTATCATAGACTTATCAGATTTCATATGCTTTAAATATACATTAATTATTAGCTGTCAGGAAGAGTTCAATTTTCATTTATTCTAACATAGATGTATCACAGGCAGGTTACTCTGTATTTACAATGGAGAATCATGATAGATATAAAGATATCAAGCCTTATTGATCTTCATAGGGGTGCTTTTATAAGAAAAGGAGAATAAAATAAGAAAAATCTAAAATACTACTTTTTTATAGTGTTCTAACAGTTTTATTTTATTTTTATTTTTTTACTGAGTTATAGTCCGTTTACAATGTTGTGTCAATTTCTGGTGTACAGCACAATTTTTCAGTACTTTACGAATATATGTATATTTGTTTTCATATTTTTCCCCATGAGCTACTACAAAATTTTGAATATATTTCCCTGTGCTATACAGTATAAACTTGTTTATCTATTCTATATATACCTGTCAGTATTTACAAATCTTGAACTTCCAGTCTGTCCCTACTCACACCCTGTAAAATACTATTAAATCAACATATATTTATGAAGAACTATGAAAAATGGGAAACTATAATTTGTTTCTTTAAATTGGAGGAAAGAGAACTACTTTAACTGGAAAATAGTTAAAATCTGGCAAGTTTTATGATTTCATGTTCACCCCTGACAGCTTTTTTTCCTCCTTTCTCCTTCAATCTTTTTTGGACCTTCTAAAGAATTAAATTAAAAAAAAAGAAAAAAAAAGAAAGAAAGAAAGAATAAAAGAAAATTAAGAAACAGATTTGCATCTAAAATAACCTCCTAACTGGAAAGATTGTATACTTTGTGAAAAATTTACAGCTGCCGACTTATGATCTATGTCTCTGTCCACACTGCCTTACTTGTTAGGAAGGGTCTTAAAAAAAAAAAAAAAAGTAAAGAAAAATAGCAAATTATAATGGCTTTTACATTTTAAATTCTTTTCTATGTGTCTACAATCTGCTCTATCATGAGTTATTAAGATAAACATTATCAGCTATACTCTACTTTCCTATCATGCACATTGTGACTCTGAGAAGCACGCACACTCTAACTTACCATCTGCAGGTGGTGTACAGGTTAAAGCAGTTCTTTTGACAATATATGGTTTTGTAGTCTAGTTGTCTAACTACTACATAATGGAAAAGATGTAGAACTACTGGTACCACTGCCCTCGGTCTCTGTCATTTACCTTAAACATACCTGGAAAAGTAGATTCAAAAACTCATTGGCAAGAACATTTTTCACACTCCAGATATGATATTCCTCTAGAGTTAAGATGGCCATTCTGAAAGAGAAACAATATTTAAGAATATCTTAAATCTTCATCTTATATTATTTGAATAAAATCTGTTTTATTAAACTTGCAATGGTCATTTGTCTGAAAGAAAACTACTGATTTAACGTAGATGCTATGTGTTCATCTGAAAGTAGGCCAGCAAGAATAAGTTCAAAAGTAACCAAACTCTGAAGTAGTCACAACGTGGGCAATTTATCACCAAAAATCTTCTTCCTCCAGTAAGACCTGGGAAATAACTCACAGTATCTTCTGGTTCAAGGTGAAGTTTACTAACAGAACCCACAAAAGGTTCTGGTTAGAGAAAAAGGACTATTTACTAACTTTGAAAGCATCTTTCCAAACTCTCTGGATTATGCCCTTTGACCCTAACAATTTTCTAAGATCTTCTTTAAAACATCTGGCAATATTATTAGACTTCTTAAGAGATTTTAAAAAACTAAATATATATAATAAATGAGTATCTATATTAATATTTCCTCAAAATAAAATTTAACATTACTTTCACAAGTTGAATAAAGCAGTATTTTTTTTTTTTGGTCTCAAAGTGTACCAAAAATTACATTTATATACAGTAGACAATATTTTTGGCAGGCAAAAATATAACCAAATGCTTCTTACTTCATGTTTTGAACAATCACCTTAACAATCCTAGATGAATAATAATGTTCTTAGCTTTTATTACTTAATTATATTTTTATTATCTAATGATTTATTATTTAATGATATTTAATATTTATTATTAATGATATTCATGTATTCATTCAATATATAATGCCATTTATTATAAGAAAAGATTTTAAAGCACTATGATGGTAATTATTGGCTTTCATGATGCAACTTCCATAAAAGCATATTAATACCAATGTAATGGTACAAAATAATGGGTAATATTGTCACAGTCTAGTCACCAGTGAATATGGGTAATAGGTTTGGTTGAAAGGTCCAAATTCTATTCTAAATTTTTACCATTTCATTATTATGATTACACGGAGATGGAGCAGCTAAATGATCTTTTTTTTTAATGTTCAAAAGTACAGCCATAAGAAGAAACACGGTCTTACATAAAAATAGACAGCGATGATAACCTCCATACTTATCAAACACCCAGAAAAAAGGCAATGGAAATTGTATCTCTACATAAGGTATTTCCTAACAGAAACTTTCCTATGTTTCTGTTTTCATATATACCAAATAGAAATGGCTACCTTAGTTTTGGGCAGAAAAGTAAATGAAGACATTTATCTGAATTGCCAAACAAAGATCAAGCCCTGAAAAATTCATTTCTATTATTTATTTCTGTTGAGTGTCAGTTAATAAGACTATGATGATTTCTTCTGGATTTATGATTGAAAAAAAAAGTTACTTATTTTTCTAAGCCTGTATAAGACCACTATGGTCTACATCCTACCATCTGCTACTTGGTACATGTCAACATTTGAATAGAAAGGGTCAAATTAACTCATATGTGTCTCACATATATGGATTATCTTCAGTTTCACAGGGATACATAGACATTAAGGCAAACCTATTATAATATCTTTAATAAATGTTGTGAAACTAAAAAAAATTCAAGGCTTTGTTCTTTGTAAAGTACATGCTTGTTTCTGCTATTATACACTTATTCTGGCTGCTATTAAAAAACTTAGAACAGACCGTCACCAATATTATTGAAAAAAAAATTTTAAAACTATATACACCACCCAGATTGAGATAAAAAATAATTTCCATCATCCCAGATATCCTATGGTCCTTCCCAGTTAAATCACCCATCTCCAAAATCACTATTGTAACACTTATTAACATGAGTTGTCTCTGTTCTAGAACTTCATATAAATTGAATTGTACAATGTGTTCTTTTATTCTGTGGCTTCTTTTGCTCAATATAAGCTTTGTCTTACCATAATGTATTAAAATGGGAGAAGTAAAGATTATAAACTACAGATGGCAAGGGCTGTCTCTACTTAATTTTTATAAAATGCCTAGCTTATAAAATATAATGTTTTTATGTAAATAACACTTAATGGGGTTGTTTAAAGGTGGAATGGGCTTTCCTTAGGGACAACTTGGAGGAATTGTAACCACAGGTCCAAATAAGCATTTAGCAGGGATGATGTAGAAGAGATTCAAGTATGTATATGTAAGGTATGTGTAACAATTCAGAATATAATGTATTTTTAGAAAAGAATAAATTAGTCTCTGCTAGACTCACCTTTGTGGTGTCATGTGCATTCTATGTATCTTCTACAATGTTGGATACATCCACATGTAATTCCTTTAAAAACAGAAACCCAAATCAGAAGTTAGGATAGAGAGGGTATCATTTTTATTAGCCAGTAGCTGAAGTATAAAGTATTTTCGGTCAACTTTTTTTTTCTTTTTTTAATTACAGAAATAGATTGCTTGTTTGCCTTAAAAATTTATGACAATTTTCCAGTGGTTTCATTTTTTTAATATAATACATTCAGCTTATTAAATTTTCTAAGGCAAATTCTCTTCCCAATTTTGCATCTTTGGCTATGAATATTTTGAGTAGCATAATATAGAACCTAGAAGTAGTAAGAAATCTTTTTCTCAACCTGTTTTAAAAAATTCTTCACTCTATATTCCTGTTGGAAGTTTACATTCAAGAAGATGTATACAATCAGACTTTACCAGGGTATCATCGGTGCAGTTGTCCTTCCAGACCTCTAAATGTGCAACCACGTGTCTCTCAGTTCAACCCTAGAGAGAACTCCATCACCGTCAACATCAAATACCTTGAAGCAAACTAAAGAAAAGAAACTCTTATGGAGGGAAATTACTTTCATATTCTGAAGTATAATACATTTTATTACAAGCTGCCCTAGTAAAATTACTTAGTTCCTCAAACAATTACATTCTGGATTAAGTTCTTATTTGGAGGAGATTGTGTCATTAAAGTCCTTTGAACTTGTAGGAATTCCTGTACACTTCACAAGTCTGTCTCCTTATATCATTAGCCAGCTAAGAGAACTCTATCCTTCACCTAAATCTAAAGTTAAATTTCTTGCAAACTGAAAAAGAAGGGCCAAGTTTCTATACAATATCTCACAGATTTTGAGAAGGTAATTCAAGCTTTTAAATTAATTTCTAATATTTAAAACTGATCAATTCAGAGTTGATTCTTACAATGTTGAAAATATTCCATCTACATTAAGAATCAACAAAAAGCTGGTACAGTCAGCCCCCTGTATCCACTGGTTCTGCATTCACAGGTATAAATAATAGATCAAAAATTATATATATATATATATAAATTTTCCCAGAAAGTTCTCAAAAGCAAAACTTGAATTTGCTATTCACTGACAACTATTTACATATCATTTACATTGTATTTACAAATAATTACATTGTATTAGGTATTACAAGTAACCTAGAGATGATTGAAAGTATAAAGGAGGATGTGCATAGGTTATATGCAAATACTATGCCATTTTACATAAGGACTTGAGCATCCATGGATTTGGTATCTGAGGGGGTCTCAGAACCAATCCTCAGCATATAATGACAGATGACTGTATAAAGTTTTTGCCTCTCCAGTGTAATTAATGTGCACCCAATATTTTTGCCTAAGAACAATCTCAAATCTTCAATGAAGTTTATATACATCAAGCTAAAAATCCGAAATATCAGCACTTTGCTAATTAACATCAATATAAGCAAAATTGCTAGTTAGTCTAGTTGGTTAACTTCCACTAGTCCACTGGCAAAAAATAAATTAAAAAAAATTTAAGACAATAATTAACCTCAATTGAGAAACAAAGACTTCAGCCTCTTTAATACCAGAACTTTAATGTGAACAAATAATCTATCACAAAGCCAGGTTAGAGTAATGGTATACTATCAGGGAAGATAAAAGAAATCTAAATATTTAAGATTAAATAATTATCTACTTCACACACCCGTGTGTGTAATAATTATGTATTAATTATGCTATTAAATTAACTGAGTACATCACAGTACAACATTAATAAGAATATTGAACTAATAAGTATCATACACAAAATACGCAGTATTTGTTAAGCTGTATTTTAGAAATATGCAGAGATAATAACCCTAGTGAATATATAAGAATTAGGTTCCAATTAAATGTAAACTGCTGCATTTTCCTAACCAAATATGGTTAAAATTTATTAATGTAATATGCTTATAAATTACACTATAATATTTTAGCTAGGTTTAAAAGATAAATTTAGTATTTAATAAAATTGTTTTATCATAAATTTAATTTTGCTAATATCAATATAAACAGTGCTAGAAAATAAGTTGGAATTCAAGTTAAGCAAGACAAATTTTCTATATAGACTACCAGAAAATATATTCTATATGCTTAACATTTTCAAATACATCATGAATGATGTAGTTCATTTATCATGAATTGTACATTCATCTGGAAAATCAACCATTATTAATAACAAAGATCTTAAATTACTCCACAGTAAAAAAGAATAGATGATTGAACCTTTACACTGACCTCAGTAAAACCTCAGGAAGAGATTGCTATTTGCCAAAGGGATGAAAATTCAAGCCTTAATCAGATGATTTTTTACATGAATGGATGCTAATTTTTTTCTCTGTATACCTTCCAAATTTTGTGATGTTTAACACACTTACATTTCTGTCTTTCAGCCAGAGGTCCTCTGCAACAAGCTGATAACCCACAGGATATCTCCTTAAAATCTATGTGGCTGTCATGATTTTCACCAAAAGCATTAAATAAACCTGTAAAATAGGAACACAGAATAAATCACAGCCAACAAACTTCCTGTTTATAATGACATGCTTATGAAAGGAGGCATGACTCGCATAAACTGACTTAGTTTTTAAAAGTTATCAGTAGTTTCCACTGTCTTAGGAAGTTTTTTTTTTTCCCCCTGGAATAATTATAACCAAAATTTAACTTCCTAGAAGAAAATACTATCATTTAGTGTTTGGTTTTGTCTGCCTACCTGTCTCTATCTTATATTAATTCCAAAAGTCAAAAGTGATTGTAGAATGTAAAAAATAAAAATATATTTTAAAAATTTAACTGGAAAAAAGTCAGAGACCACAATTATCCTAATTCGGAAAGACTAAGAAGAAAAAAGAAAAAAGAAGAAGAAAAGTTGAACTCTATCAAAGATATACTGTGTTGTTATTAACAAGCTTCATACAACTCCTTCATGAAGCAAAGAAAACTAACACACTATATTATAAGAGAAAGAAATTCTGTACTGCCGTCTTCATTGTACCACTTAATCTGTATAAATAAATATATTAAATTTCAGAAATAAAGGGCAATTTATAATCTAATCTTGTGGTTTTTAAACTTTTCATAAAAAATAAATGGAATCATTTTGTTTTCAAATGAAATGATTTCTCAATCTCTAATTCTAAAAAGGTAAAAATTAACTGCACTGCTGAAGTGGAAGCCCTGTCTGTTCTAGCTCCCCTAACAAATATTACTAAAACACACTAGAAACCTGAAGAATACAGACTGTCTATTTCAAGAATCTAATTCTGTGCCCTCAAAGAGCAGAAAATTGAAGATAAGAAGTAGTTAAATGACTTGCTAAAAGTAAGAAATTTTTTTAAAAAGGTCTGAATCAGAAGCAGAACCCAAGCTTTCAGATTTCAAATACAGTTTTTGTGATTATCAGCCACAACTACTCCTTGTAAACCTCATTTAATATATATATATATATATATATATAGTAGTGAAAAGTTTAGAGCTAAGTGGGGACCTTAGAGATGGTCTAGTCCAGTGGTTTCTTAATTTTTTAAGGGTGGGGGAAGGATACAGCAGTGGAACCTTCTTCTATATAAAAGAAATACAATAGACACTACTCAGCTGAGGAAGAGGTGAGGTCACGTGTGGAAGCTAGAGCTTTGCCTATTTAGTGTCCACCACCCTGACCTTGCACCAGATGCTGAGGCACCACACTGGAGCACAGTTTCATAATTATTGTCTTGGTCAAACTGATTTTATATATGAGAATATTCAGGTGCAGAAAGGTAAACCGACTTACACAAGGCTCCAAAGGTGGAAAAAGGCTCACGTGTTTACCAAAGAACATTTGTAGAAAATAGAAGGATTCCCACCTTCTCTCAGAGATGGACAAATTGGTGGTGAAGCCAATGGGCCAAATGTCTCTAAATCAAATCATCCAGTTCGGGATTGAGCCCTCAGCAACCAACAGCATTTCTCCAGATAAATGATGTCTGATTCCTCCACTGACAATCAAATCAAAAAAGATTATAAAATCTCACTCTTCTCTTCTGGACAATTAATTAGTTCATCCTGATAATGTAACTTCTAAAGATACATTTTAATTTCCCAGTTAAACTGTTAAAAAACTACCTAAAACAAAAACTCTGAAAGACAAATATATTGTATCTAATACAAGTGGCATGCAAATTAAATTCAAATTAACATAAAAGAGGCTTTAAAATTGGAAAAAAATTTGCAATTTCCCATTAAGCAGGCTGTTTAATTCCAACATGTAAAATAATAAACTAAGATATTTATTTTTTGCTTCCCACACTTTTATCTGTATTCACTTTGGTGATTTTAATCTCTATTTTGGATTTGAAAATTCTTCATCATAGTCTCTCCTGGCTACACAGGTAACACACTAATAGCAGAATCTATGTTTGATTTATCCTGTCATTATGGTAACCACTTACACATTTAATACTTATTAAATAAATGTACAAAGGGGATAAACCTAAGCTTCTCCTTCTTGGTCCTAAAATTCTTACTACCCCTCCTATAAAGGCAGGAGCCTCCTCTGTAGGACAGAGTGTAAATGTATCTCCTGAGAAGGATTCCCCAACAAGGGCTGTCTTTAGAGCGTGCTTTTAGATAAGATGTTTTTATGGGACATTTCAATAAAAGGATCAAGGACCTAAGCTTCCCAGTATGGTGGGAGTTGTGATGGGCATGGGAGGATGCTCACTTGGGAGGATGAGATGTTAAAGACACTAACAGTGAAAAGGACAGGGCAAGATGAAGGGCGATTGGGAAACAGGACCACAGAGATGTGACATCTACTTCCCACTGTCATCTAAGTGATACCTACTTGAAAGAAACATTTCTACAGTTAAATTCTATAATAGGGGGTTACTTAAATGAAGCACACATATTCTCAATGAGTAGATCACCTAATTTTTAGAGATTCAGAGTGCATTAGCATTTTCAGAGTACTTTTTACATCAATAACTAGTATTTATTCCTGTGTGCTAAATAAGTATGTGGAATTATTTCCATTTTGCTTTTAGACTTACTACAGCTTAACCTATTCACTGCACTGACACAGAGTAATTTTTCTAATGAATAAAAATGATAATGTACAAACTTGTTAAAGATTCTTTAATTTCTCCATCACCAGATTTATGAACATTTAGACCTATGTGTCAGGCCCCGTTTCTTACCAGCTTTTTCACCAACACCTTACATTTAGGTTATATTGCATTACCCAGAGTTCAGGAAATGTTCTTTCACACATCCATGTCTTTATTAGGTCTTGTGTCCTCTGAGGAGAAACCTTCTCCCCACTTTCACATCCTTCCATTTTACAGCCTAACCACTAATCCTTCTGTGAACACCTTCTAATGCTTTCCAACCTCACCAGCTACCCCAGGGTCTTAGCTTCTCTCTTCCGCAACTCTCCTCCACTGTATATAGTATCCAATATTCAAGTGAAGTATGAGTCCTCATTTACAGGTCTGTGGCCTCTCTAGATTACAAAGTATTTGGATTCAGTAACCTTGTCCTTTTATCACTGTTGCTGCTAGAATTCATTTCATAGGACCTGATACATAGTAACCACACAGTAAATACTTGCTGAATGAATGAATGAATGAATAGCCAAGGCAATCTTCACAGCCAAGGCTTCCCCATCCCAGCTCAGTATTCTTTCTGCTACATCAAAGAGACTCTGCCCCATGAAACAACAGACCCTGCACATTTTAACAAATGTATACAATTATTAGGAACTATTATTAGAACAGAGACTAGCACTACTGTTCTCATAGTTATGTCACGTAAGAAGTGTATTAAAGCTCGTTCTGATTTGTTATTTATACAAATCAGCTATGTCTGTCACCAGTTTAAATATTAGTAATTTAGAAAACAAAAGTTATTGACTTATCTACTCATCAGAAAACATTATGACAGATCTATTTACATACCTCTTTTGTCAGTTTATATACCAACTGGAAAAGAAGAGGTGTACAGTCAACTCTGAGGGTATAATTGCCTGCAAAATAAATAAGAGAGTATTTTAACACCTCCAAATGGACTTCAAACCTGTATTTAATTCTAACTTTATTTTCTAATTATAAACAAGATATAACAGATTTCAAATTGAAGGCATCATTCCTGGAGAATTAAAAATAGGGTGGACCCTACAGATTATCATATTCAGTGAAGTATGTCAGACAGAGAAAGGCAAATATCAAATTATATCACTTATATGTGGAATGTAAACAAACAAAAAAATGATACAAATGAACTTATTTACAAACCAGAAATAGATTCACGACATAGAAAAGAAACTATGGTTACCCAAGGAGAAAGGGGGAAGGGAAGAGAGATGTTAGGAGTTCAGGATTAACAGATATACACTATTATATATGAAACAGATAAACAACAAGGACCTACTGTATAGCACAGGGAATTATATTCAGTATCTTATTATAACCTATAATGGAAAAGAATCTAAAAATGTATATGTATATGTATATGTATATGTATATGTATATGTATATGTATATGTATATGTATATAACTGTGTAACTTTGCTGTACACCTGAAACTAATATTATAAATCAAATGTACTTCAGTAAAAACAAATAAATAAGATTTTAGAATAGATAGATAGGTAGGTAGATAAATAGACAGACAGACAAACAGTCTGGCTAAAACTAAAACACAAGGTGGAAATAACTCTTCAGGAGCCAGAGAGGCTGCAGCACACACTCGGGATAGGAGACTGCAGAGGCGGACTCTGCTGCTAAGGCCACAGCTCCTGCAGTAACAGTAAGGGCCATTGCTCATTACGGCAGCAGTACCTAGGGGTCTTTGGCAAAGGAAGTGGTAAGGCCATAATGTTCATGTTTTTATTCATTCATTCAATTCAATATCAAGACTTTAGACTAGAGCATGTCAGTAACTAACATTTGTCCTGTGACACTTACCTAGAAATAACCATAATATGATGAAAGCCTACAGATGCACATGCCACATGTCAGGGTCAAAAGGAAGTCTGTAGTGGGTGCTTATTTCAGAGTTGGTCCAATACATACAGGAACTATTTCTGTATGAAATATTTTACCCCAACTTTTAAAAATAGCTCCACAGGAAGAATGTCAAAAGTACTAAAGGTTTAAGTAGTAATCCAAGATAGGCAAATGGTAAATATTCTAAAGAAATTAGGATCAATAGCTTAGTTATGAATCATATTGATTCATTTGAATCATAATAATGTTCTCTCTGGTAAAATGGAGAAATGGAGGTATTATTGAGGCATCTCATAGAAAGAGGATAATCCTAGTTTATGAGTTGGAGTTGATAGACTTAAATACTGGTATACTATTTAATGACAATCTGAAATAAAATTTACCTTCTGTGTATGAGTCTGCATTGATATATGCAACCTCTCTCTCCTGGAGTATTTTCACATTCTCCTGTAGTTGAAGCAAAGCAGTCACTTAACTCACAGCATTTACAATTGTGGAAATACAAGCAAAACAAACAAATTAATTCAGTAAAAGAGTGGTTTGCAGGTACCATTATAAATCAAACGCCTATGCCTTTGACCATAATTTTAAGAAAATGCTATTAACTGCTTAATAATATTAATGCAATTAAAACAAGAAAGAAAAATATTAGTGATGCTGTAGCCACTTTTCATAGCAACAGCACGGAGACGCAGAGGAAAACTGCCCCTGATCCCCTGCACCATAATATGAAGGGGGAAGGCTCGGAGATGCTCAGCCTCACCCTGGATCTACTGGAAGAGAACTGCTCAAAGTAAGGCCTGGAAATGTGTACTTTTAAAAGGTGTCCCTGGCAATCCTTACAGACATTAAAGTATGAGATCCCTTGACGTTGGGGATCCAAGTAACTTTACCATATTAAAAGTGAGGAAGTTGGAAATTTGATTTATCAAGAATTTTTTGAAAGAGAAGATATTGATGAAAAAGAAAAAGAAAGGAGGGGAGGATAGAGAAAAAACTAGAGGGAGAGAAGAGTGGCTATTAGGACAAAGACAAGACATTTCTCTCTCACACATACATGCACACACGCACACACATTCTAGAAAAATACAGCAGAAGAAAACTAATGCCATCACACACATGGGAATATGCAGAGAGAACTCTCTTCTTCTCTCTGTTTCTCTCTCTCTCTCTCTCTAGCTTGCTACCTTATAAGAGCAGTTACAGTAAAAATATTTAAAGCTGTGAGTGGCCATCCCACAAATGAGAATTCTCACCTCTGCACTTGGCCACACGGGATAGATGACAGCTGATTCTGCTGCAGAGTTTCCATTATGACAGAGCTACAGTAGAAATAAAAAAGATTCCTTAAATATATGTCAAGGTAAATGTGCTGCTGAATATGATCAAGAAGCTAGTAGAAAATGGGAAACAATATTCAAATTGTCTTTTAACTCACATGAATTTAAATTAATGTAAGGCATATTATCTTGTATCTTGGATTTATTTTATCTGTATTCTAAGCTGCTTAAATTATAGAAAGACACATGTATTTCTATATACATGTATTCACAAGAAATTACATATTTCTAAAAGTAAATGACCTTAATGAATAAGATCTGATTCATGTAAATAAGTGTATTATGAAATGCATGTTCATAACACCAACATAATAATAAGACTTTGCAATATACATGGAATCAAATGTGATACAAGTAACTGTGATTTTATTCCCATACTTATTTGATTCATATTATTATTTTAAAGTATGCAGAAATGAGTCAGAAGGAAAGCATTTTAAAAACCAGATACAATGATAAGAAAGATATGGCATTCTTCAAATCAATTCTATATAATTTGGACTCATAAATGATGAACAAAACAGAGGATAGTCACAGGAAAGTGCTTTTTGGTGCACCTGCCTTTAAAAAAAACACACAAGCCTACCATGAACATGTAAGAACTTAGAGTTACTGGACAGAGAGCCTAAGGGAAGAAGATGAGAGAAGGGGGCCTATGAAAGACACTTTAAAATAAAGCATTAAGAGCCAGTGACAAATGAAAATTAATCATAATTGAATTAAAAATAAATCCTTGAAATTTTAGAGTAATTCAATTTACAAAATCATTGTATTATACTTCCCAATCAGGCACTTTTGTAAATGGTAAAATATACCTATGGTTACAATTTAGTACGGAATCCATAAAGGAGAGACTATAATCAGAGAATACACATCTTAAAAGAGCATGTTGTTTTCCTAGATAGAAGAAATCCAAGGAAACTGTAAAAACTTGAAAATTAATGCCAAGGATCTATATCAGATTTTCAATAAGCTAATTCACTTGTCAGAAGCAGCTTCCTAGGTTTGACTATTTTCTGAGCTTACAGATTTTACTTACTTATCACAAAACAAATACAAATAGAAACTAAAATATTTTAAAAATAATGAAAAACTTGGTTTGTACTTAGTAATTAAGAGGTTGTTCTGTTTTACCAAACTGATGTAAAAGCAAAAGCAAACTCTATTTCTTAAATTTTCTTGAGTATTTATCCAAATTAAAACAATATCAGGTAATGGAACACATCTGTGATTACCCTGAGATACATGTTGACCAAGAAGATACGTTTTCTGTCTTAGTTACCTCAGCCCATTTGTGGAACCCAGAAGTCCAAATTTTTCTGCATCCCAGCTGGCAAAAATGGTAGTTCTTCTCGGTCTCCAGCCTGTAATCATTGTTAACATACATGGTTAGGTACATCTGCCTAAAAACAAAGGAAAATTCACTCAAGTCACTTTCTGTCATCACTTGCCAAGGAAACATTATTTACCTCTACTAATCAGTTTCCCAAAATTCTGGACAACTTCTTATAAATCAGCAGTTCCACTGGTTAGGTCAGTACCTCCAAATACCCAGAAGTCCTGATGATCTCCCAGAATAACACACCTGTTTGGAAAGGAAGGCATTCAAAAGAATGACAACTTAGAATGTATTATAAAGAGCAGTAATTTATGTTTTTAAATTAAACTTCCTCCTGCTTGAGTTTCCTCCATAGAAAACCATCAAGGTAGTGTCTCCTTTTAGAATTTACCTTTTGTCCCCACATTTAATTATATCACATCAACCAGGAAAAAAATATTAAGAGTAGATTAAAATTTATCTTCTCTTACTCCTGTAATCTTTGTAAAAACAAAATGTTTTAAGACATTTTAAAAAATTCACCAACTCAACAAGTTTCACAGATCCTCAGGTAGTTCTGATTACATCGTAAATGCTTGTGATTTTCTTGATGTTATGAACATGCATTTTAACCTTCCTAGAATTTCACAAAGGGAACAAATTACTTCACATAGAGCATTATGTCTAACAGGTTCCTTCCAATGTTTTATTCTAAGTCTCAGAAGTACAGAAAACTGTTTAATAGGATGATAAATTCCCATATGCCCACAATCTAAATTCAATCATTGTTAATACTGTTGAACTATTTGCAAGCGAGTTGCGCAAATCATGACAGCTCTCTCCTATGTATTTAAGAATGCACCTTACAGTGAGATTAAAAAAAAAAATCAGTATTTTATATTTTTCCTCCCTCATAGCTCTATTGTTGGTATTTATTTAAACTTCAAAATCATTATTCAACGTGAAAAAGAATCTTGTTCTTAGCAATTTAAAAAAAAATTGTGTATTTGTCCATTTAGAGCTCAAATCAATTAAAGGATATAAGCCCCAGATGCTTTTTTTGATATTTTGACCAGGGAAAATTTCTGTTTCTGACTTTTCTCTTAAACTGTTACTGAAGCTACATACTCTGTTTTCCTTGTGTCTGTATGTGTCTGTTTATAAATCACATTTTTCATTGTGTACCTCTAGAGGGTATTAATACATGAGATAATAAAGTCTATGTTAAAGGAACTCAGTTCTAATTGAGTTAAATAAACACTTTTTAAAAAATTCTTATAAAATAAAACTAAACTTCTAATATCTTAAGAGTTTTGAAATTTTAAAACAAGCTTCTTACAGAACTTATACAATACTTGCAGAATCCAAATTCACATTGCTAAGGCAAATCATTAACCAACAAGGCTCATTTAACCATTTTAGTTTAATAAAAACAGCTATCTCCTCTCTGATTCATCAGTGTGAAGTTTCCCTTTCCCTCTACATTTCAAGCCAGTCAAACTAAAGTTCTGATCATGCCATGCTGTTCCCCAACCCTGCACAAGCTGTCCTCTGCAGCTGGCATTTACTGCCTGTCTTGATTCTGTGGAAATCTTAGTTTGTGTAAAATTAAGCTCAATGAGCACACTGTCCGTGGTCATGCCTCCTTAACACCAGTGCTGTCCGGGGTTAGTAACAGTAACGACTATGCTGGTAAGCGCATGGGGCCATGTAGCAGTTAAGCGTTCACCACTGTGACCATCTAACCCACCCCCACAGAAGTGACCAGTGAACTTCGCTCCTTCCCCTCTTCTCTCCTACTCCTTCCCTTAAGTTAACCTAGGGTTTTGCATGCATAGCGTTTTGACAGTTATCTGAAACACTGTTTTAAACCCTCAGTTGAAAAGGGAAGACAAAATGTTACACCTGGCCCAGAGAAGGAGAGGGCTGGGGAGTGGCCCAGAGGAAGCCGAACGGGACGCGCGGCCTCGGATCACAACACAGCCCCGTTCCTTCCCGAGTTTCGCAGCCGGGAAAGCAAAGGCCTGGGGCCCGGACCGCCTCGGGGCCTTCGGGGGAGGCCGAGGGAGGGACGGAGACCCGCGCAGGGCTGGGGAGGGACCCGCAGGGACTCACCGTCTGTGCAGCGGCTCCTGACCCACGGTGGACGGGCGGCGGTGGCGGTTGAGGCTGCGGTGCCGGCTGAGGCGGCGGCGGTGGCGGCGGCGGTACCGGCTGAGGGGGCTGAGGCGGCGGCGGTACAGGCTGAGGCGGCGGCGGTTGCGGTGCCTGCTGAGGGGGCTGAGGCGGCGGCGGCGGCGGTACCGGCTGAGGCGGCGGCGGCTGCGGTGCTGGCTGAAGCGGCGGCAGTACCGGCTGAGGCGGCGGCGGCGGGGGTTGAGGCTGCGGTGCCGGCTGAGGCGGCGGCGGTACCGGCTGAGGGGGCTGAGGCGGCGGCGGCTGCGGTGCTGGCTGAAGCGGCGGCGGTACCGGCTGAGGCGGCGGCGGCGGGGGTTGAGGCTGCGGTGCCGGCTGAGGCGGCGGCGGTACCGGCTGAGGCGGCGGCGGTTGCGGTGCCGGTTGAGGGGGCTGAGGCGGCGGCGGCTGCGGTGCTGGCTGAGGAGGCTGAAGCCGCGGCGGTACCGGCTGAAGCGGCGGCGGCTGCGGTGCCGGCTGAGGCGACGGCGGCTGCGGTGCCGGCTGAGGGGACTGAGGCGGCGGCCGCTGGAAGGACTTGAGGGACTCGAAGGCCTTCGCCAGCTTTTCCAGGGTCGCCATGGCGGCCTCCCGCCCCGCGGGGACAGCCCACGGAGTCGCCAGGCCTACTGGCGGCTCCGGTCAGCAGCGTTGGCAGTTAACGGGGCTCGAGGCCGCCAGCAGGTGCGGACCCCAAGCGCGCGGCCATCTTGAAGCCCTCCCGACAGCCCCCGCGGCCCTGCGTCCTGCCACGCTCCGCCGGTGGGGCGGGGCCGGGCCGCGGGATTGACAGCCGGAGGCAGCGGCCTCCGCCAATGGCTGCCGCGCCCGCCCCTTGGGCCCAAAGAGCCGCCACGGCTGCTGGAGTCACTTCTTCACGGCGAGGGGCGAGGGGTACTGCAGGGAGATCGGGAGGGCGGTTCGGGGGCGGGGTTGCGTGGCACGGCGAGGAGGGTGGGGAGGGCGGGGTGACTTGAGATTGAGGGTCTCTCTCGGCGAGGGGCGTCCCCGGACGACGCCTAGCGGGTGGCGGGGAGGCGGGGCAGTGGGCTGGGAGCCCGAGACCCCAGCGGGGCGCTTGCCCACCACGCGGCGCGGGCGGAGGGCCGGCTCGCCGGACAGCCTGCTGTAATATGCTGACTGTTATATATTTGGCCTTACCCTTGTTAGTTGCCTCAAATCACTCCTTGTTCACCTTCATGATCATTACCATAGATATACTTCTTACAATCCTCGTACTTACTATGTTCCCTCATGCTACAGGGCCATACACATGGTATTCTCACTCTCAGAAATAATCTTTTACACATCAATGCCCTACTCCCCTCAAGAGATTTGCCTATCTAATTCCAATCACTCTCAGTGCTCAGCTAATTTGTGAATTCATAAAGCCCATTACATTAACATAATTTTTTAACACCATGTCATTCTCCTTTATCACATAATTAAAGTATACGTTATAATAAGATAAAAACTCTTCCATGCATGAAGGTAGTTATTAAACAATTAAGTTCACAGTATAAAGTTGTAAGTACATATACTGTATATTATGAAAAATGTTAAGGAATAACATACTATAGTTAAATGCATTCATAATTTTTCATAGAAATATGGGAATATTTATTCCAAGTTGGATCATCACTATATGTGTGTGTGTATATATGTATTTATCTCTCATCCTTCATTCACATTAAAAGTTCTGATAAAATATTGCCAACAATTGACTTTTATACCCCAAATTACCAATAAAGGAATAGGAAAGAAGGGAGAAAAGAAGAAAGGAAAGAAGGAAAGAGGAAGGAAGGAAAGAAGGAAATTGAGGGGTTTTAGAACTCTTGAGATTGAGACATATTAGATAAATACTCAGATGTGTACATTTATATATGATAATTATTTTCCTGAAATTATATAAAAACACATAAAGAAAACTGAAAGCTAAATATAAAATTATTTACAACCCAAATTTGAGGTTAATTTATATCTTCAATTGATATGCATTTTTTAAAATTTAATATTACACTGTTCCATTGCTATAATATAATCAAATTCATAAACAGAAAACTATATATGATATATACATCCTCTCACCATTTATAACATCTCTGAAAGCATTTTTGAAGTAGAATATTTTATGTTTAAAGTTTTTATCATTAGAAAGGCTTAGAATGTTTTCACACTACTAGATTTAATTTATTTCATCGTATAATTTTTTTCCAATACATGAGAAATAATATCTTATATGGTTTTGATTCATTCTTTAAGCAGTTTGTTAATTTTGTGTAATAAGTGAATTCATGGAATATTGTTATAGAGTTAGACATTTTTTGTTTGAAGATGTCATCTTTTGTAGTATAATAATAAGGCCATTATTGTAGGAATGTGAAGGAGTCAGACATTGCTTTTAGTAAAAACATCACTCAAAAGGGCATATTGGCAATAGCAGCATGTGGTTAAGATCATGTCAATTTTTTGTAAATCTTTAACAAATTCTGAAATCACTCTGGTTGCTTACAAATTTATAAAACACAATTACTTACAGGAAGAACAAGGCTCTAGTCACTGCATGACAAAGGAATGCTGCTTAATAAATAAGTGAGGAGAAGAATTAAGTTTAATTCAAGGAAAGCAGCATTCTTAAAATATTTTGAATTGATTTGAGAAACAGGGATTTTATGATTATTTATTTAGTAGAGTTTATATAGACATTTATGTGTGTGTGTGTATCCTTCATCTCTGTATCAATTCAAATAAGATTTTGCCAAAAAAATAAACTTTAGAGAAAAAAATACCAATCAAAAAGAAAGAAAAGAGGAGGGAAGGAAAGCAGGAAGGCAACTTAACATCAAAAAATTTCATCATTATTTAGAGTAAAGATCTATATCAACTAAACATGTGTATTGTGACCTCCACATTCCACTAAAACTTATGCCATTTACCTATAAATATAAGCTTTTATTTGCTTCTACAATAATTAATACATAAATTTAATGAAACTGCAGCTCAAAAGAAGGAAATAACATTAGAAATTCAGTCATCCAGTGCAGTTGCTAAAGTATGGGTATGACCTGACTCTTAGCAATCAGAGAACAACCAAGAAAATGTGCCAAACGGTTGGATACCCAGATCTGTTCCCAGGGCAGGGAATAGGCATAGCAACATAAGTAAAAGAATATACCATGTTTAAAGCTTAATTATAATGCAAAATAGATATTTATCTATATCTATTTCAAAATGTTAAATTTAAAAGTGGACCAGAAAAAAATATAAACAAAATTACTTCTCTAGAGAAAACAAAGAATAGCCTTGTCTTCTTCTATTAAAGACTGACTAGCCACAATATATTATGGAAATAGCTATAAAGCTTTGAGGAAAATATTATAATTCTATAATTGTGTTACCACTAAGGTTGTTATGTTTGTAGTTAAGCCAAAGTAATACTAAGACATTCAAAGAATCAGAAGTAATGGTAACTATATATTTATCCTAAAAAAATAATAGTAAGTACTAAGAAAAGGATACATTTTTTAAAATGTAAGAAGTAAGACAAGATTATATAAATGCTATGTTAAAGGGTATTGAATCTACTGGTAGACAAAGTGAGGATCACGTCTATTTTGAAAATATTTCAAAATAAATGCCAATAAATAAAAATAATACTTAAAATGATATTTCAGTCTAACTTGTTTGATTTTGTAAATGCATGTTACTTTATATCAATTTGCATTATTGATTATTATATGGTTAATAACACAGATACAATTAAAAGAAAATGTATAAAAAAGTTGAGATAGCAAAAATAACTTTCTTTTCTAATATTTACAAATAAAAGATTTAACAGTGAATTTTTATCAATCATAAGTCTTTATATTTTCAAGTAAAATGTAAAATTATAATGGAGAAAAAAGTGATCAAAAATAATTCAAATAAAAATGTTAAGGAGAATAATCATTTATACCATTTGCCATCTACTTCTTCTTGGTACTGTAACCAATCACGAGCCACTGTAGCAGCTGACCTCCAACACTCCCTGAAAGTTCAAGGTGGAGATTAGGAATGGGGCACTTTGTGCTGTGGGAAAACTGACAAAATAGAGATTCAGATAGATGTTTTCAGGAGAAAATTTTATGAGCCCCAATTCTTGCATCTCCTTATATCTAGAAGAGCACTAAATTCATTAACAGTGATGTCTGCTCCTCATAACTGGCAAAAGAACTCAATGTGTGTTTGACTGCACATACTCCCCTTCACTAAAATTACATATATAATACTGAGTTTCCCCCTGCCTCTTCAGAAAAGTTCCTCAGAGCCACCTGAGGTGCTGTCTCCTAGATTATAGTCCTCATTTAGCCCCAAATAAAACTTAACCCACAACTCTTATGTTATACAATTTTATTTCAGTAAACAGCATGTATATTAAAATTGTTCAAAACATTGATGTCACAATTGATGAAAAGATACCTCTGCCTATATAATTTCGAATTGAAATAAAAAAAAAAAAAACTGGGCCACCGTGATAATGAATCTGTGTAAGGAGAGACATTTTCATCATGATGAATGGAAGATAAATCACTCTAAGCTTAAAACTATGCATCTGGACAAATTAGCAGTTGTTAGAATAATAACCAAATACACTTCTAGAAATAAAAAGGATGCCAAAAAATTTACACCCAGACATCTTCACAGAGAGAATTGCTGGAGGATGGACTTCAGCCCAGTCTGCTTGATGATCCACGAACTGGTCCAACACAGAGGGGAAGGAGAGGCCATAGAAAGAAGCAGAGCACTGCATTTTAGTGGGTGACAGGTCTTATCAGCAAGATAACTTACTTATGAGACTTGTCTTGAGCAGCCACAAGAGTCTCCTCGCAACCCCACCAGAATCTTAAAAGTTTATATAGAAGCCTTAAAATACTGTCCGGATAGTCTTGGCAACAAGCACATTACTGTCACAAGGCTAAGTACTTGGTAGGGCTTCTTCAGAGAAGGCAAGTGAAACACATTCCAGCAGTCATGTCCTCTTGATGATCCCTTCAAGACTGATCCATATCAGGTATAAGTAGTGGGGAAAAAGAAGAAAAGGAAAACAGAGTTAATGACTTCTTGGATATGTAAAACATTTTAAAATTTCTGTGCAAAGTTTATGATTACAATGTTGAGTATATTTTTAATGATTCCGTTCTGGAAGTCTCTATATCAAAGATTAAATTTAGTTAATTATGGGCTTGTGAGTAATATTTTTTCTGTCTCTAAATTTCATAACCTATATTATTCACTAAAGATTTTTGAGAATTTAATTACAAAGTTAAAGTCGTTTCAAATGCATAAATAAAGAGATATTAGAATGGTTATTTTAATAGAAAAATGCCAGTGTGAAGCATTAAAAACAATGTAACAGCATCAGTAAAGCTGAGTAATTATATTTCTTATGGTTTTCACAAATAAAAATTTACTTTGTTATTAATTATATTTAAAGTCTTTTAAAACCATAAGGGATTCTCAATATAGAATGTCTAATGTTCATAGAGCAAAATTGTGTGCATAATTTGATTCTAGGACAAAAACATTCATATATATAACATACACACACATAACTAATACCCAGGAATTACATGCAAAAAAAGTTTAATTATTTGTTACATTACAGTAAGATTTGATTATATTACTTTATTTGCATTTCTAAATTATGAAACATTTGATACATACAGGTTATGATTATAAAATATATATCCATTACTCTACCAC
The DNA here is from genome assembly GCF_048773025.1 of Camelus bactrianus. Classification (NCBI taxonomy): domain Eukaryota; kingdom Metazoa; phylum Chordata; class Mammalia; order Artiodactyla; family Camelidae; genus Camelus; species Camelus bactrianus. The sequence continues at coordinate 41,687,446 of NC_133561.1, read as the reverse complement.
CCAAACTGAGAAATAAAACATGACATTTCCAATATATTTACCCTTGCTCTTTTATGTTGCTTAAATCTAAAACTGATATAACTACTTTTTATAGTAATAGGTATTTCTTTCTGGTGTTTTTTTTTCCATATTTTATTTTCAATAATTTTTGTAGCATGTTTAAGTGTTCCTCTTGCAAATATCATAGAGATTCCCCCCAAATATCTGAGAATCTATGCATTTTAATGTCTTTTAATAGGAAAATTGACTCAATTTAGGCTTATCCATATGTATTATTGACTAATTTATTTATGACTGTCTATTTTGTTTTCCACATAAAACTTTGTTCATTTATTTTCATTTTTTTGTGTGACTTTCTTTTGTTTTTCCTTCAGATGTGTTTTTCAGGCATTAAACACCTCATTCTTTATATCACTGAAGATAACTTCATTTATTTCATACTTGTATAATATTTTGGCTATTTCTAGAATATAAAATTCAGGATGACTTTTCTACAAAACATAAATTTCAAGAAGCTGTCTTCTTTAATCCAGTTTTGCCAATATTATATAAAAAACAACCTGTTTGTTGTTTTTTCCTGATAGTTATTATTCTGTAGTTAAATTTTTTCTAATTATATATTTTTATGTATTTTCTACTTTATATCAAGAAACTAGTCATTTTAACTGGTTTTTATATTATAGGTACATTATGGTATTTTGCTCCATCTTTGGAAATTTGGTTCTGTTATTTAAAGGATTATCTAGTCCATATTTTGACTTTGTTCACTTTTCTTTTTGATAAAGCACCAAAGGCATGATCAACGAAAGGAATAATTTCAAAGCTGAACTTTTAAAAAAATTACAATTTGTTTTCTTTGCAAAATACATTGTCAAAAGGATGATAAGACATGCCACAGATTGGGAGGATGTATTTGCAAAAAATATATCTGATAAAAGACTATTAGCCAAAATATACAAAGAATTCTAAAAAGCTCAACAATAGAACATTAAACAACCTGATTTAAAAAATGAGCAATTTACCTGAGCAGACACCTCACCAAAGAAGATAACAGATAGTAAGCAAACATATGAAAATATGTTCAGCATTATATATCATTAGGAAACTACAAATTAAAACAAGAAGTTACTACTACATACCTATTAGACTAACCAAATCTAGAACACTGACAACACCAAACATCCTGCCAAGATGTAGAACAACATGAACTCTTATTTATTGCTGATGGAAATACAAAATGATTAAAACAGTTTGGAAGATAGTTTGGCAGTTTCTTACAAAACTAAATGTGCTCTTACCATAAAATCCTTCAAGTCAACTCTTTGCAGTTTACATAAAGGAGCTGAAAACTATGTCCACATGAAAACCTACACAAGGATATTTACATCAGGTTTGTTTGTAATTATCAAAACATGGAAGCAACAAAAATATCCTTCAGTAGGAGAATGGATAAACCATAGTACAATCAGACAATGGATTATTATTCAGTGCTGAAAAGAAATGAGCTATTAAGCCATAGAAAGATAATATAGATCCTTAAATGTATAATGATAAGTGAAAGAAGCCAATCTACAAAGGCTATGTATTATAAGGTTCCAACCTCATGATATTCTGGAAAAAACAATACTATGGAGATAATAAAAAGATGAAAAATTGCTAAGTGTTATAAGAAAGGGAAGATTGATTAGGTAAAGCACAGAGGATTTTTAGGGCAGTGAAACAATTGTGTGTGGTACTGTAATAGTGGATAAATACCATTGTACACTTGTCCAGACATATAGAGTATTCAACACCAAGAGTGAGTCCAAAGGTAATTATGAGTGATTATAATGTGCCAGTGTAGATAAATATATATTTATATATGCTGCTGGGTCTTATAGATCCCAGGACATGGGCTTCCTCTGGGAAGAATGATTGTGGCATCAGGGTCTTGGTCCTCTCATATATGTTGATATAGGGTAGACTGATAAAAAAGAATGTCGGGATATTGAGAAACTCAAAATTAAAGTGAGAGGATTTACAGTAATAAAAACAAACAAATCCCTTGAAACTTTGTAGATTAATTAGACAAAAAAGTTATAGAGAGGATTTTCTTATAGAGTTTCCAACTTTTGTCTAACAATTTGTACACCTCACAGAATATATATTTTTAAAGGTACATATAAAATTGACAAAAAGTAACTATGTAGTAAGTCAGAAAGGAAGTGTCCACAAATTTCATAAGGCTAAAGTTGTACTATTTTCACAAAAATAACTAAGATAAAATTTAAACAACAAAAGTGGATAATTGTCTGGCTAACTGAAATTTATGAACCTTCTTTTTGAAATTAACTAAAGCATGTACTTTATTATTAAAGCCCCTAATGTGCTTTTATTTTTATCCTATTTACCTCTCTTTCTTCACTATGGAGGTATCCTGAGATTTTAAAATGCATTCTCCTGCTTTTCTTTATAATTTCTTGAACACACATATATATCAATAAAATGATATCATTTAGTTTAAGTTGCCATTTATATTTATTAAATGTTATATTTTTGTTCAATTTCCCCTGAAACATTCACTTTACTACAATTTTTATATTTAGAATTATTAGTTTTTATAAAACTGAAATTTTTAGAATGCAACTTAGAAATTACTCCATTAATCCATTTTCCAAAAAGTGGATATTTGAGTTATTTACAATGTTTGATTACTATAAGCAATGATGTTATGAACATACTTGTATATTTATCTTGGTGAACACAGAACACATGCAGAAGGTTGAAGGTAACTTAGGAAAAAAATTGCTGGAGTTCGTGTGTGTACACCTTTAATTTATAAGGATATTATAATTTTCTGAAGTTAATGTAATAGAGGAGAACAAATCTGACTCTATATTAGATCTGTTCCTTTAGTTTTGACCACTGTGTCCTGTTTCCTAGGCTTAGTCTTGCTAGCTCTGCACTCACATAAAGATAAGAAGCTGCAGAATAGAGAATAACACTTGTTTGTTGGAGGTTTACAGGGACACCATGAACTGACCCACATGGACAGCTGCAAGAACAAAGAATTTCTACAGCAAGAAGTTTGCAACAACCAACCATACACCCTCCCTTGTTTTTGTTGTTTGTTTTTTGTTTTTTGTTTTTTGTTTTTGTTTTTGTTTTGTATAAAAGAAGCCTGTATTGTGACTGGATCTGGATGGTTCTCCAAGACATTAGTCGGCCATCCTCTCGGTCTGCCAGCTTTCCAAATAAAGTCGCTATTCCTTGCCCCAACACCACATCTCTTGTACTTAAAGTTTAAAGTTTAAACTTAAAGTTTCATATTTGTGTGTTTTTCTATCTTTTCTGCTAAGTGTTACTGGCTAATATTTATGGCTGGAATTTACACTCACCTAATTTTCTTCAAGAATAACTTGACTATTATTGGCTGTGTCTTTTTCCATATAAATTTTAGAGTAAGTTTGTTGAGTACCATTCAAACCTCTGCCAGAATTTAATCATAGAGATTAAATCTGGATCACTTTGGTAAGATTTTATATGGTTAAGATATTGGCTTTCCATATTCATGAAGAAGCTATATTTATCCAGTTACTTTTGTATCTTTAATGCATTTCCACACAGTCATAATTTTTTTTTTTCGGATGGCATGCAAGACTTTTATTTGGTGAATTTCTTTTCTTCATATTTTTCTGTGGTTAAAATTGTATCTGTTTATTGCATTTCTAACATTTTGTTTCTAGGCATAGAAATACACCTGATACTTAGTCTCTGAAAACTACTCTTTTTATACCTATCTTTTTGGTTTTTTTAACATAAACAGTTTAGATTATTTCATTCAGATTCTAGTAAATAATACACTTGATTCTGTTTCTTACTAAGGTCTTAAGTACCTCCCTTACAATGATGAATGGAAGAGGTCATAGAGGTTATTGTTAACTTGTTTCTAATTTTGAAGTTAATGTTTTTACCTTTTTTGTATTCATCACAATAGTTTACTTTGTTGTTTTTTTTTTTTAGGTATTCTTTGTCAGAATAAAGAAGTTCTTTCATTTCTTGTTTTCTAAGAGCTTTTTATTAGGACCAGTATTGGACTTTAATCACGTATTTTCTCTGCATCTTCTGAAATGATCAATTGCTTTTCCCCTTGTAGTTTTGTAATCTATTAATGTGCCATATTACATTAATTTATTGTATACAGGCAAATTAATTTGCATTGTTGGAATAATCCCATTTATTTTTACAGGTCAATTTTGCCTACAGATTTATATTTTTCTACTGTATTTACCTATTTTTGTTCTGTTATTTTGTGTGATAGTAAATATGAGACAGTTTACACTTTAAGAGTTAAATATGCAATGTTGAATGTCACTTTTTTCATAAGGCGTACATGAGCTCAAACTATTTAAATTTTGAGTTGTGAACAAGTCACATTTAGTCAACCTGAGGTGAAAGAGTCACGGTGAAAAAACGCCCACTATAAAAGTATGTAGAGTGAAAGCTAGGGCCTTGCTTCACCTAATCCACACAATTGGATATTTACATTCGCTTTTCTCACAGGAGGGTACATCCTTCTTTCAATTTTATATTTATATATAACGTCCTGAAAGAAGTATTTTCTTGTCAGAGATTTTACAGTTACTAATAATTTAATCTAGTTTTTAAAAGGTCCATGTCAAAGTGTACCAAATAACTGCTTCCAGAGATTTGAGGTGTGACTATAATCACTGAAAATACAGTTAATTTATGCCAGATGACTTTCTATTATTAATGTACATATGTACATGAAAAGGTTGTTTTAGTAAATTTAGTAACTTATACAAGGACTAACAATACAAAGGTCCCTAAACATTTAACTTTTCATTAGTAATATATTTATGTGTGATCATTGTTTGAGTCACATAATACTATTTATTGCTCATACATGATATACCAACATCATGAAAGACATAGCTCTAAGGACTAGAGGTGTATAATATAAAATAAGAGTGTGCTTTATTTTAAGGAGTTAACAATTGCATATTAATGGCTTTAAGTCTAGCACATATTTCTTTCTCTTAGTGGCCTTGAATTTTTATATTTATGTTGCCTATTTGTCATTTTTTGAGCCAACTCAGATGAAACACAAACACAACTCTAAAAAATTACCTAAACACGCTGACAGAACTTTTTTTTTAAATCAAGAATCAACTCCATCACTGTCTTCCATGTTTATGTAAACTGGTTAACTACACAGGGAGCTTACAGGGCCTTCCGAGGAGAATAATTTGCCTATACTTTGATGATCACTTAAGAAATTGTCATGGATACATTTGACAGAATAGAATCATTCATATTATTATATTTACACCATTGATGTTTTCACTGTTTCTGCCTTTGTTGCTTGGTTCTTAAATTATAGTTAAATAATGATGAAGCCTCTGTTTCCTTAAAACAGAGAACACATATTTATACTCTTGTAAATATTTTTAAATACAAGATCTAAAAAGAAAAACAGATCTGTTATTGCAATCACTATAAACCACAGATTCATTTGTGTCTGTCAGCTATGGGTCTGCAACAAAACATCCCAAAGCTTAGAGGCTTATAAAGCTAAGTATTCTTATGCACTGACTAATTGTTCATCTGGGGTTCTAACTCAAACTGCTGACCCACTGGGCCAGCTCTGCTGAGAACTCTGATGCCCTCACTTAGGTTTAGTTCCAGGACATGGGTTCAGTTCAGGTCTAATCTTAAGTGCCTTTGAATTGTTTGAGGCCAATCAGTCTACTCAGCATGTCCTCATGGTAGAGGTAGAGTACAAGACAGAAAGCCCAGTGCATAAGCACATTTCAAGCCTTGGCTTGCATCACATCATATCTGCTGATAGCCTACGGGCCAAAGCAAGTTACAAGTTCAAGCCCAAAAGTAGGAGAAGATAAATACTCCTCATGTGGAAATAGAATGCCAAAGGATATTCTAATACACACCATAAACTTCTCTGAATTCCACTCAAAAGTTCCCCACCGAAAATTAGAAGCTTAAGTTAATTATAATGGTTAGTAATTTAAGAAAAGACCCTTTTGAGAAAAAGGTCTCTATATTAACACTTTCTATATCACTAACATTTAACACAGTGCTGGTCACGTATTAGGCACTCTCTAAATGTTTACTGGCTAGCTGACTGGGTGACCTGGTGTAAGACATCAATATAATAATGTCCAACTAAAAGAAAGTTACATTACTGTACCAAGAACTGGATTGTCTTGCCCACACAGTTTTTAAAAAATATGCATATAAAATATAATATACACTATAATTCACTCAATTCACAATATGAAACACAACAATGAAGGTAATATTCCCACTGGATATTCCCCATTGACATTCTCTAATGTATTAACTCTCCTGGAAGGAGTTGCATTAATTATTAGATATTTAATTAGATTTTCACTAATGGTGTAAACACAATATGAAAATTCACTTTGATTTGCATTGTCATTTAGAATTACTAATCAACTGAGAGTTATGAACAATCATGGCAGGAGACTGAAACTTCAGCATTGAAGGGTTTTTAAAATATGCTTGGCATCATTAGATGAACATATAGTCTCAATTACAGAATGTGAAATTCCATTAAATTATCCCATATGAGCCAATGCCCAGAGGACCATTTCTGATCAGGGTAGAATAACTCATTTTTGAGGAACTTAGGATGGAAAATTTTATATTTTAATGAAAAGTCACATCATGAATACTCTTTATTCCTTCACTGTAAAAGGCAGGAACTGTTATTCCCCTTCACTAAGAATAACAGTAGCTTGAAATAATAAACAGATTTTGGATTTAAAAACTAGAAAAACTCTGTAATTTTTACTTATTTTGCCAGTGTTTTTCTTTAGAATTATTAATAGTAAAAATCACAAAGTCACTTGGGATCTATGTCCCACACCTTGTTTTTAGTATTGGCTAAACGAGCTAACCCTGCCAATAACACATACCTTTGCCCACAACAGGCATGTGTGTGTGTGCCCCCACATGCACAACACAATGTATCCACACATCCTCCTTACTACTATTTATTGTAGTATAAAATCTCCTAAGTTTAGGACCAAAGTCATTGTTTTGAACTCTATGTCTCTGATGAAAACACAGAAATGAATTCTTCACTGCCTCTCCTATGAAACAGTCATTGTCAAATACTTGCACTGCTCTGTAACTACTGACTACATGTCTTTCACTATCTTAATAAGACCACATACTCCCAACATCAGGCACTGTGGTTTGAACCTCAGTCTATATACCATGTACATAACAAGGCCTAGCCCAGATTTGTTAAAATCTGTTTTCTGCAATAGGGCCATAGGTTTGATTGGGATAGTATCTTGCAAGGTCTCCTTTGATTTTTGCTTAAAATGAGTTTCTAATTCCTCAGTTGTTTTAGTTATGATTAGGTTTGCAAATCCAAATGAATTTGGAACAAACCATAATCAACATTTGTATGACTGAATCATAGAAATATGTGCACAATTGGTAAAATATATACCAATTGGTGGTTGGTGTAAGTAGTCAGTTGTATTACAAAAAGCAATAATAAAATAAAGCAGGCACATGAAAAGTTCAGTAACTTATACAAAAAGTTTATTTATGATCTATATAATTTTTCTTACTTTATCTGGGTAATTTTCTTTTTTTATCTATCAAATGATAGGATTAAGAAAGATAATTTTGAAAGTTCTCTTCATTTCCAAGAAAAATATAGTAGAACTTTAAAAATCTATACATTAATGGCATTTGCATTTATTTATACACAGTTCCTATGTGTTTCTGGCCAGAAGTAGAAATTACCAGCTTAAATGTGTGTTGGTCTCCACTGTTCATTAGCTAAAATTGAAGTAAATAAGTATTAAATATCATAACTATTAAAAACTCAAAGCACTGAATTTCCTTCCAACTAATTTTATCAGAGCAGCAGTTACATAAAATTCAAATCTATATTTATAATTTTCTTGGTAGTACAAGAACTTCAGAATTTCATGTAATAGAATTTGTAAGCTATCCACCTCTTTGTCTGTATGTGTCGTGAACATTAAATTATTAATGTATTATCTTATAAGTCACAAGTAAGGATTTAGTTAACAGATGATTATTGAAGTTTTTATGTAAATTGTGCATACTGCACTGTAAAAATTTGAAATCTACAATCATAGACTATAGAACAAGCAGATATACACAAGACAAGTTAAGCCCACACTGTTTCAAGAGGCTTCTAATTTTAAAATATATTAAATATTTATTTTCACAGATTGATGTGTTTAGGCAAATCATTTTAAAATATGTTGTCACAATTACTTTGAAACAACAATAATTTTTATCATTATTGTAATTTTCAGTGTATATTCACATGTGATTCCAACAACTATGACACTGAGTTGCTGAAGTAAAATCAAACATTTTAGAAATAAAGAAATTAAAGGACAGGAAAATTAATTGACTTGCAGCAATTTTTTTATACTGTCATTTTGGCTAAGCTAGAATAGTTTACAAGAATCCCCTATCCTGTATGATAGTTTGTTAACTGGCCCAAATAAGAAATTCTTTTTACAAATTTTGGAAGGGGAAAATAAAGCAGCTCCTCTGAAATCTGTTAATTTAGAGGTACAAGTAACAAAGAGATACATGCGGATTGTAGCTAGTTCTTGCTGTCTTTGGCTCCACACCCACATCATCTTCCCAAATGAAAATCTTGCTGACCAAGAGCCACTGAGACCCAACAGATATGTGGAGACAGCAGCTTTCCATAATCTTTTGCACCAGGTCTCCTTTGCAGACCCACTTGGGCAGCACAAACTGCTTTACTTCAAAGGGTTTGTTATTGTCTTTTCCATGAGCCTCCAATTCTCCCTTTTAGAAATTTATGACCCCAGCAATACACACAATTTGGGGAAGTGCTATCACATATCTAACCCCTTTTCACATAATACTCATATTTGTTTTCATTTTCAGATTGAATCTGACTGAGACATAACTTCGATGAGATCACACTGCTATTAAACGTCAGTATTGAAAATCAAATATTTCATACTATTTCTCAACCTTGAAAGAAAGAGTATTTCCAAAAAAAAAAAAGAGGAGTTGTTAAGGTATGTATTTACTAAAAAAAGAATTTGGGAGCAAGGAATAAGAGGTTTCAAGAGAGATAGAAGTGAGAAAAAAGGAGATAATCTAGCAGGAGAGAATGATTCATGCTTAAGAATGTTTTCATGGTAGCCAATGCTAACTACCAGGTGGCTGATTATATCAGGAAATACTGGTATAATTGATAATATGGAAAACTTTCAAAGCTTCATGCCCTTAATTTTCATTGAAGATGAAAATGTCCTGATTTTGTATATAGGCTAAATGTCCTCATATATGTGTGTGTGTGGATTTAATCCAAATTTCAGTGGATTAAACAACAAAGATTTAGAATTTACTCTAGCAAAGTCTGTATCCAGATAAGAAGCAAGATGAACTGTCCCACAACCAGCAACTCAGTGATTCAGAATACAAGGAAAGTACCACCATCTTGAAGCAACATCATATGGAGCTTACTGCCTCCTGATGGGCATCTCAGAAAAAGAGGCACCTGCAGAGCCATTGCTGGTTTTTCCATGTTTTGTGCCAAAACTTATACATGTAAATTTGACTCATGGCCATTGGACAAAGCTAATCACATGACCTTAATGATCTTCAAGTGGATAAATAATGTAGTCTTGCTTGTGCACAGAAAGGATACTGATGAACACTGATAATATTCTTTCCATAAAGCTTAATATTTGAAATAATTGACTTTGGCATAGGGCTTTATGATATTGGTCATATTAGTTAAATTATCTTTTCCTCAATTTTCTCATTAATAAAATGGAAGGCAGTAATATTCCCCTATTAGAACAATTAGGGAATCAAATGCAGGCATATAACACTCAATAATATTAGACATTATCAAAATCATCATTATCATCATCATCATTCTCTATATCTCTAGTCTTTGACAACATGTACCACTGAGGCTGATAGATTTTGACAAAGAAAATAAAATATTAGAGCTGGAAAGAATTTTAGAAATTACCTACTCTGATCCTGTCCTTTCATTTATGAGAAAAGAGATGTCCATCAGTTAAGTGACCTACCTGGGCCCAAATCTCCTTAACAGCAAAATTGGAAACAGATGTCTAAGTCCAGTGTCCTTTGTTTTCAAGATAGGGAAATTAGAACTTTCTATCAAGCATAGACTGAAGATATCCAACTCTTTCGTACACTGCTAAATCTGTTCCATGTTACCTTTGTTCATTTTACTCCATCAATTAATTGACATTTTGTAATTAATTAAAATCTTCCCAAAGGTGTCAGCTTAATGATTTTATAAGCATGGCAGAAATATGTTGATATAGTAAAGCCCTTATTGCCTGAGCAAATGCATTTTCCAATTTCTAAGATCTAGTCACCCAAGGAAATTTTGCTTACTGTGCTAAAAATTAGGGATTTTCATGGCGGGAAATGAACAAGAAAAAATTAAAATTTAAACTGTTAATAGGTCAGTTTACTTAAAATATTTAATTATTGAAAGAAAGTAGTATTTGACTTATAATGATACAAATGATTTTTTATTCTCCCATTTCCACCAAAAAAGAAAAAAGATGCTATTAGAATTGTATGGTTCAATAAAACCTTACAGAACACAAAATCAAGAATATAACTAAGATTCTTGCCATTATGAACTTTCTTTGGGGAAGAAATTTGTACCATCTGGAAATATATGAATAAGACAGAAAAGGCCAGGTGACAAAAACACATTAAATTGCTTAATAAATGGGTAAAACTTAAAATGTTAAATGCCAAAATGTCAAAATTCCACTTCAAGTTTAGAAATGCTATTTTGAAAGACTTTCCAAAGCATTTTACCACTTTTTCTATGAAATCAAAAATTTCTTTTTAATCAATCACTTACAGATGCATAAGAACCTCATTCAGACTCACAAAAAGACCAACCAAGAAATATGTTTGCTATATCCATGGCATGCTGCAGACACAATTGAGAAAAAAAGAGAGAGTGATGACTCTGTGTGTGTGTGTGTGTGTGTGTGTGTGTGTGTATGTGTACGCATGTTTTGGGGGAGGGGCAGGAGGTTTGAAGGTGAAGTAGACAGGGAAAAAAGAGGCTTTGTTTATGGTGTTTTAAACTTAACAGATAATAAAAACACTGATGTAAATTTATTTAAATCTGCAATGTTTCATCATTACAAAGAATGGAAATCAAAATGCATTAAGGTTAAAGAAACCTAGAGGCTAAAAATAGAAAGATGTGTTGCATAAATGAACTGCATCTAAAAACTGTTATTCTCATTAATGTGTATTAAGAATCACAATTTCTGAATGACGGCCATTCTGACTGGTGTGAGGTGATACCTCATTGTAGTTTTGATTTGCATTTCTCTGATAATTAGTGATATTGAGCATTTTTTCATGTGCATATTGATCATTTGTATGTCTTCCTTCGAGAATTGCTTGTCTAGGTATTCTGCCCATTTTTGGATTGGGTTGCTTATTTTTTTCTTATTGAGTCATATGAGCTGCTTATATATCCTGGAGATCAAGCCTTTGTCGGTTTCACTTGCAAAAATTTTCTCCCATTCCATAGGTTTTCTTCTTGTTTTATTTTTGGTTTCCTTTGCTGTGCAGAAGCTTGTAAGTTTCATTAGGTCCCATTTGTTTATTCTTGCTTTTATTTCTTCTAGGAGAAAATTTTTTAAATGTATGTCAGATAATGTTTTGCCTATGTTTTCCTCTAGGAGGTTTATTGTATCTTGTCTTATGTTTAAGTCTTTAATCCATTTTGAGTTGATTTTTGTATATGGTGTAAGGGAGTGTTCTAGCTTCATTGTTTTACATGCTGCTGTCCAGTTTTCCCAACACCATTTGCTGAAGAGACTGTCTTTATTCCAATGTATATTCTTGCCTCCTTTCTCAAAGGTGAGTTGACCAAAAGTTTGTGGGTTCATTTCTGGGCTCTCTATTGTGTTCCATTGGTCTATATGTCTGTTTTGTTACCAATACCATGCTGTCTTGATGACTGTAGCTCTATAGTATTGTCTGAAGTCTGGGAGAGTTATTCCTCCAGCCTCTTTCTTTCTCTTCAGTAATGCTTTAAACAAAAACAAACAAACAAACAAAAACAAAGCATAAGTAAAGGACAGAAATAGACTCACAGACAGAGAATACAGACTTGTGGTTACCAGGGGGGTGGAGGGTGGGAAGGGATAGACTGGGATTTCAAAATTGTAGAATAGACAACACTGTATAGCACAGAGTAATATACACAAAATGTTATGATAACTCACAGAGAAAAAAATGTGACAATGAGTGTGTATATGTCCATGAATAACTGAAAAATTGTGCTGAACACTGGTAAAAATAAAAAATAAATAAATAAATAAAAGAATCACAATTTCAATTTATTTGTCAATTATTCCTGAGTTAAATGAAAAATAAAATTAAAAAGTCACAATACACTGTATTATATCTTACAGAACAGAATGGGTCTTTAAACAGAACAGCAATGAGTTGGGGGAAGTACACAAGGCAGAAGTCAGAAAGGCTAGTTAGGAAAGTACTGAAGTTGACCAGGAGAGAATGTAAAGGGTTATAAAAAGGTGGATTTATTCAAGAATTATTAAGGAGATAGAATTGATGGGCTTATGTACTATTTAAAAGTAGGACATGAAGTCGGCAAATATAGATTGACCTTCATTCAAGATTCTTGCTGGAGTAACTGAGTCAAAGGAGTGACTTACAGCAATAGAGAGTGGGGAAGAGATAAGAAGATAGGGAAATGCACCAAGTGTACTGAATTCAGTTTTAGATATGTTGGGTAGTCTGTGCCTGATTTTAGAAGACATATGCAATTTTGGTATATAAATGAGTACTAGTTTAAACCACAGCTTTTGATATTATTCCAAAACTGTATATAACGGACGATCCTTAAGAAGACCAGCATTTTAGGCATTATAGGGGATGGTAAATCCAACTTTTTTAGAGACATAATAAAGATGAAAGAGCCTGACAAGAATACTGGATTGGATAAAGAAAAGAAAAGGCTATGTATTAACCGATGAGGCCTGTATAATACCACAAACTAGATGGCTTAAGCAGCGATTTATTGATTAGGATGCTAAAAGTCTGAGATCTAGGTGTTAGTGGGGCTGATTCCTTCTAGGGTTTCTCCCCTAGTTTCTGGTGCTTTTCTGGCAGTCCTTAGCGTTCCTTGGTGTGAAGAAGCATTGCCCTGATCTCTACCTTCATTTCCACGAGGCATTCTCCCTGTGTCCATGTGTATCCATGCTCTAATATTCCCTTTTCACAGGGACTCCGTTCGTATTAGGTTACAGACCCACACTAGCCCACCATGATTTCATCTTCACTAATCACACCTTCAACAGCTCTATTCCATATAAGGTCACATTCTGAGGCAGCCAAGTTTTAGACTTCAGCATACAAATTATACAGGGACAGAGTTCATTCTATAACAAAATTCTAGCTCAGTGGTAGAGTGCATGCTTAGTATACACAGGATCCTGGGTTCAATCCCCAATATCTTCATTTAAATAAACAAACAAACAAATAATAAATAGATAGATAGATAGATAGATAGATAGATAGATAGATAGATAGATAGATAAATACCTCCCCATCAAAATAAAATTTAAAAAATATTACCACAAGGAAAGTCATTTTTACTAACCAGTTTCAATTGGTAGTAGAGGCTGATGTTGAAAATTATTTACTTAGTTTAAAAGATAAACTAGAGACAATAAATTTAAACTCATTTAAAAAGGCACTTGGATTTGAAGTGAAGGTCAAATATAAAGACACATTTAGAAGAGGGAGTTTGATCTTGAATTAAATATGAGAAAAAAAATAGATGTTCAATTTTTTATTTAATTTGGCCTACCTGAAATTTCTTTTGAGAAAGTAAACTGTGGAGATAGATCTGGGCTGCCTGGATCTATTTCTGGAAGTAACATGGTCTAGCAGAACGAGTAAGAGATTTGGAGTCACAAGATTCACTGTGTGGTTCTGAATCTAAAATCTAAAATGTGCAACTTTGAACATGTTTACTGACCTCTCGGACTCACTTCTCTTCAATTGTAGATAATAGCATTTCTGCACCAGAATGTTATGAAAATTAAATATTATTATGTTGTCTAAATGCACTTTTTATCAAAATATTATATGTGTATAATATTTTTTATATTGTCAGCATCATTTTATTCTGTCTTATGTTCCCTCATATTAAAATTATTTGTGGTAGCTATAAAGCTATTATAAACATTTAGAAAATGCAGAATTTGACTTCCTCTGATTGCCAGAGCATAGGAAGGATTGTTAGAATCATAACCATATTTCCAAAATACTACATCTTTTTGTCTTAAAATACGAAAGGAATGTATTACTATAAAAATGTGTTGTATTGTGGCAATGGCAGAAACAAATCTTAAGAAAACTTTATGAACATCACTCAAGACACAGAATGTGCAAACCAAATGGCAGCAAAAACAGAAACATTTTTGAATATAATAAAATAGTACAATTGCATTCTGGTGCATGGACATCAATCCACAGGAAATATTAATAGCTATTTTACTCACACTTATAATTCAATAAAATGTAATTTTATATCCTTTTTAATATCAGAAAACACTAATAAGATGGATTGATTAAATTAGATTTGAGTAATGAAAATATGTCATAGAGAAAATGGGAAACCACGTTGTTTCAATCACAAAAGCCCTCATTGTTTGCTTCCCCAAGCTAAAAGCAGATAGTGGCCTTTAAAGATTGATATGAAAATTTTGAAATTGTGAATTTTCTCATGTTAAAGTGTTCTATTTTTTCTACACAGGGAATTAAAATGTGTTAAATTTGTATTCTATTTACCTGTAACATCAGGTTTTCTGACAGACTATAACACTGCATAATTTGTCCAAAAGTTTAATTGAATTAAACTAAATATCTAAGGAGATATATTATATATATCTATAATACTATTATATATATAATACTAAAAAGTAGCTTATTTTGGGGGGTACACATTGTAAGAGGAGTAGTAATCTATCGTGTCATATTCCAGAGCATTCTGTGCCCACCATCCCCTCCAGCCATCCACAGGTAGTGTGATTGCCCTGATCACCTACTCCAATTACCCCGCAAGCATGCTGCATGTAAGAAGCATGACTTCAGTGTTTCACATACAAAAGGGAGACTTAAATCGTCTTAGTGCTGTGCTTAGACATTTACACTGAATCTGTCATTCTAGCCAGTGGCAGAATTCTCCAGTTGAGTATGCTACGGAGTTTCCTATTGAAACACTTATCTTCACCCAGCATCTTCATGATATGTATATGTTAGTGATCAAAATGCTCAAGTACACTTCTGCAAGAAAGTACATGTAATGAGGAACACATAAAAAAAGGAAGTACCCTCAAATAATTTGTCCTATTGATTGAGTATATTTACACCTTGTCTCTTTCCCAAAACAAGTGGAAACATTTCTTCTTCTACTTTCCCTTTGAATGCAAATTACTAAGGATTTATCTCCTGGAAAATGGGAAGAATGTATTACTCACCTCTACAGTAAAGTGTATATTATAATACACTATAGTATAATATAATATGTAGCATATATGTTGTAGCATGTATAACATAACATATTCTATATGTGGCATGTGTATGTGTGGTAAAGTTGTTCATGCTGGTTGTTGAAATACTTGTCATCTTCTCATTGTACTATGAGTGTCTGGGGGTCTGTAACACATCACAATTTTATCTATATTTTGTTCTCTTCTAAAGGAATTATCAGGACTAACACAGATCTTGATATGCATTAAGTCCGACCAACATTTACTCAATGAATAGCATCATCCAAATATATTTAAAATGAAATACAGCTACCTGTCCCATGCTCTAAGCACAAACTTAAAGGAACCAAAAATAATTATAACAATCACATAACATCCTGAAGGCCTTCAGTGTCGAGGACTGAGCAGTGTCTTAAGTTTCTTTAGAACACACTTCAACTCTTTCACAATAGATCAATTTTGCTTTTGGCATCTGAGAAATATTTTCTCCTCTGAATGAGCAGCTGACTTACTGAGAGCAAGTGACATTAGAGCAGAGGAAGGCAGGACACAAATGCCTACTCTTGATTCTGAAACTCACTTTTCTTTTCTGTGAGACAAGGTTTGAGAGTCATAAAACTACAGGTTTATAAGAGGATTTACACTGATTCTATATTAAAGGAGATGTGGGCCAGACTGCCAGTTATCTATCATTCAATGTCCACTGCTCCTTTCCTGGGTAGAAATGATACTTGTACTTATCTGGGAACATTTCCCAGCATGACTTGTAGCTGGATTTAGTGACTAAATTGTAGTCAGTCACATATAAAAGTAAGTGTCACTTGTTGTTTGAGTACAATTTTAAAGGGTTCCAATGCCCTTCTTCATCCTTCTTCTTTTCAGCTGCCCCAGATACATATGCACTGGCTTGAGGACCAGCATATTGAAGGAACTTGAAAATGGAAGACCACCTCCACCCTACTGCCCTCTTCAACAGAAAAGCAACGGGACTGGTTCCTGACATTGTGCCCTGTGGAGCTGTCATTACAGCTTAATCACTCCACTCACCAGAGAACTCGACATATCACATCACACGTCTTAAGACTATTTAGGATGATGGCACACAGTCCAAGCCAACTTTATGATTTCCTTTTTGGTGATCTCCTCCTGTTGAAAAGTAAAATGTCCTCCCAAAGGTTGTTTTCTGACGTTGGTTATTTTAAGTGTCCCCTATCAGATTGCCATTCTCCCCTCTCTTTTCTCATGTTCTCCTCTGAATGGATATCCATCCCTTTGTCATCATTTTGTCTAGTTTTCTGATATCCTAACCATTCTCTTAATTTCCAGTTCCACCTCCTGTATACAAGGAACATTATTCTGGAAGACACTTCCCTGAAACCTGAGTTTCAACAGAAACTTGGGGGCAAGTGTTCTGCCCATACAGTGAGAACAAGCAATTATAACCTTAAGAGAGTATGGGAATTCTGATGTCACTACTCCGTGATTCTTTATTTTCAGTCAATATATAACATGTACCTCTGATGATGGCTGTATGGTCAGGCAACTCAAGATGGCTTCTCTCTATACATCTCCTGCTTGACTGGTGCCTGCTTCACCTACACACAACTCATAAGACTGATCTTCTTTCATATTCACCCCAGGCCCCAGCTAATGACTGTTCTAGATTTAAATCAGAACTCACCACTATGCTTATCCAAGGGGTGGTGAGAGGCATGACCCTGTGCTGATTACCCTCATAACCAATGAGCCAACCTGACATCAACTCCCCTATGACTGGTAACCTCTTCTTCCCCACCAGGAGCAAAGACTGCCATCATGTCCTACCCTCCAGCTCCCACACATGGCAGGATGTTGCTCCAGGACTTTGCTTCAGATGTGTAAGATCACCCTAATCATTAAACTATTGATCATCTCTGTTGCTGACTCTGGGATCTTTCTCAGGTCTTGAAGCTGGGCAAGTACAGGGCTTGTAGACCTGCAGGGTGCAGTCCAGTGCTGACATAGCTAATTAATACCCTCACATAAAACACTTCATTTATATAAACATAATGTAACTAGTAGCCAAATTGGGTTCAAAAGAATGGAAATACATGGAGATCAGAAGCAACCTTAGCTCTAGGGTCCTCAGAAAGCCCAGATTCAGTGGGATATCATGGTACAGCACAAGGCTTGTGGGGAGAAATGAATAGCAGGCACAGCTTTGCCCATCTCTTATCTAATTCTCAATAGTTCCTTCTGCTATTGGACCAACCTGGGATGTGTCTATGTCCATTCAAATACTATCCCTTTCTGAAACTCTTATGAAAATTTCAGTGCACATCATGTTAATTATGATGTTTCACTCATGATGCCACTTAAACTTATCATCATCTTGCATTGTTTCAAAATATTGAATGTATGTAATTACTCTAATTATTTATGTTGCCTTATTTTAGTTGTGATGGTTATATATTTTTCCAGGTTTATTTTCTTCTCTTGTAAAACTGTCTGCTCAAGCAAAGTAGATCTACCCAATGTTTCACAATGATACCCTGTATATTTTGCCTTCCCAAAATGTTACTTTAAATATTCTATTTGAAGAGTTTTCTCTCTCTTCTCACTCTGTGTGAATAGTGTTCATCCTTCAAAAACCAGTCAATGCCAGTGACTTCAAAAGGGTCATTCCTCTCACAAAAGTGTATCTGACCTTGTGAGTATGCTTTTTCTCAGAAAAAAAATCATGAATTTGCATAATTTGTTTGGCAGTTTCTATATGCAGGTATATCTTATTTTATTGTGCTTCACTTAACTGTACTTTGCAGATACTGAGTTTTCTCTTTACAAATTGAAAGTTTGTGGCAACCTGGTCTCTGGCAAGTCTATCACTGCCATTTTTCCACATTGTATCTCTCTGTCACACTTTGGTAATTTTCCCAGTATTTCAAACTTTTTCATTATTATTATATTTGTTATGGTGACCTGTGATCTTTGATGTTACTATGGTAATTGTTTCAGAGTGCCATGAACCCCACTCACATGAGATGAAAACCAGATTCACAGATGCTGTGTGTGTTCTGACTGCTCCATTGACTTGACTGTTCCCCCATCTCTCTTTCTTTCCTTGGGCCTCACTATTCCCTGAGACACAATAATATTTAAATTAGATGAGTTGATAACCCTACAATGGCCTCTAAGTGTTCAAGTGAAAGAGGAATCAATCAATATTTTGCTATCAATTATTATTTATTGTTATTTTAAGAAATTGCCAGACATCTCAAATTTCAGCAACTGCTAGCCTGATCTGTCAGCATCGAGGCAAGACCCTTCACAAGTAAAAAAATTATGACTCACTGAAGGCTCAGATGATGGCTAACAGTTTTTAAAGTATTTTTAATTGAGGTATGTGTATTGCTTTTTTAGATATAATAGTATTGCAAGCTAAATAGACTACAATGTAGTATAACATAAATTTTATATGCACTTGGAAACCAAAAACATTATGTGGCTCATTTTACTGTGATATGTGATTATTGTAGTTGTCTGGAATTGAACATGCAATATCTTTGAGATATGCCTGTATACCTCATTCTATCATGTATCTAATTATGTCCCTATGAATCTACTTTCATATCTACACATATATCACTTAGTTTGTAAATGCTAAGAAAGTTAATACAATTTGAGGTACCACTTCACACCTACCAGGATGGCTTTCATTAAAAAAAAAAAAAAGACAGGCAATAACAGAAAAGAATGTGAAGAAATTGGAAAATTCATACATTGCTTGGAGTCGGGGGAGATGTAAAATGGTGAAGCCAATTTGTAAGGCAGCTAGTTCTTCAAAAAGTTAAAGAAAGAATTATCATATGATCTAGCAACTCCACTGTCATGCCCAAGAAAATTTTAAAAATACATTCAAAAATTTGTACACAAATATTCACAGCATCAGTATTCATGATAGCCCCAAAATGGAAACAAGCCAAAGACTATCAACAAGTAATTGTGTAAATAAAATATGGTACATCCATAGAATACAATATTATTTGGCCATAAAAAGAATGTAATTCTGATTATGCTAAGTGAAAGGAGTCATACACAAAAAGCCACATATTGGATACAATTTATATGAAATGTTTAGAATAAGTAGGACGATAGAGACAGAAAGTAGGTCAGTGATGGTCAGGGGCAATAACCAACTGATATATGGTTGAATAGAGGACTGACTAAATTATAAATAATAAGATAAAGGGGTAATTTGAAACAATCCAATCCAATTTTCCTCTTTTTGTTTATTAATATTGTTGGCCTTCTTTTTTCTTTTAAATTTTTTAGTTTATTTCTTTCTTTTTTCTTTCTTTCTTTCTTTCTTTCTTTCTTTCTTTCTTTCTTTCTTTCTTTCTTTCTTTCTTTCTATCTTTCAATTGAAGTAAAGTCAGTTTACAAAGTTGTGTCAATTTCTGGTGCACAGCATAATGTTTCTGTCATATATGTATTCATACATATTCATATTATTCTTCATTATAGGTTACTACAAAATACTGAACATACTTCCCTGTGCTATACAGAAGAAAGTTGTTGCTTATATATTATATATATAATAGTACATATATCTACAAACTCCTAATTTATTCATTCCCACCTCCTTTCACCCTAGTAACCATAAGTTTTTTTCTATGTCTGTGAGTCTATTTCTGCTTTGTAAAAAGTTCATTTGTGTCTTTATTTTTAATTTGTTTTATATTCCACATATGAGTGATATCATATATAATTTTCTTTTTCTTTCTGGCTTACTTCACTTAGAATGATAACCTCCAGGTCCATCCATATTACTGCAAATGACATTCTTTTATTCTTTTTATGGCTGACTAGCATTCCATTGTATAAATATTCCACAGTTTCTTTATCCAGCCATCTGTCAATGGACACTTAGGCTGCTTCCATATCTTGGCTATTGTATATAGTGCTGCTATGAATATTGGGGTGCATGTATCTTTTTGAATTAGAGTTATCTCCAGATATATGCCCAGGAGTGGGATTGCTGAATCATATTGTAAGTTTATTTTTAGTTTCTGTTAAGGAATCTCCATATTGTTTTCCATAATAGCTGTACCAAACTATATTCTCACCAGCAGTGTGTGAAGGCTCCCTTTTCTCCACACTCTCTCTTCCGCTTATCATTCATGGACTTTTTAATGATTGCTTTTGGTAGTGTGGCCATTTTAACAATATTAA
Organism: Camelus bactrianus; assembly: GCF_048773025.1. NCBI lineage: Eukaryota > Metazoa > Chordata > Mammalia > Artiodactyla > Camelidae > Camelus > Camelus bactrianus. The sequence continues at coordinate 41,666,597 of NC_133561.1, read as the reverse complement.
TTTCTCCAATCCAAGACCATGGGATATCTTTCTATTTCTTTGAGTTATCTTTAATTTCCTTAATTAATGTTTTGTAGTCCTCCTGATACAAATCTTTCTCCTCCTTGGTCAGATTTATTCCTAAGAATTTTTTTTTAATTGGATGAGATTTTAAAAGAGATTGTTTCTTTACTTTCCTTTTCTGATATTTCATTGTTAGTGTGAAGAAATGCAACTGAATTGTCAATGTTAATCTTGTATCCTGCTATCTTGCCAAATTTTTTTTATCAGATTTATTAGTTTTTGTGTGGAGCCTTTAAGGTTTTCTATATATAGTATCATGTAATCCACATTTAGTGACAATTTTACTTCTTCTCTTTGAATTTAGATTCCTTTTATTTCTTTTTCTTGTCTGATTGCTGTGGCCAGGACTTCCACTACTCTGTTGAATAGAAGTGATGAGAATGGGCATCTTTGTCTTGTTCCAGATTTTAGAGGGAAGGTTTTCACCTTTTCACTGTTGAGTATTATGCTGGCTGTGGGTTTGTTATAAATAGCTTTCATTATGTTGAGATATGTTCCTTCTATGCCCACTTAGGTAAGAATTTTTATCATAAATGAGTTTTGAATTTTATCAAATGCTTTGTCTGCATCTATTGAGATGATCATGTGATTTTTGTCCTTTCTTTTGTTGATGTGGTGTATCACATTGTTTGATTTGTGTATATTGAACCATCCCTGGGATGAATCCAAATTGATCATTGTGTATGATCTTTTTTATGTGTTGTTGGAGTGAGGGATTTTTCATCTATGTTTATCAATGATATTGGCCTATAATTTTCTTTTTTGGTAGTATATTTACCTGGTTTTGATATTGGGGTTATGGTGACTTTGTAGAATGAGTTTGGTAGTATTTCCTCCTCTTCAATCTTTTGGAAGAGTTTGAGAAGGATCAATATGTGTTCTTCTCTGTATGTTTGGTAGAATTGCCCAGTGAAACCAAATGTAAATTTTCTTTGCATTCGTCATAGGATGTGTTAAAGCCTATAGGACTACCATTCTAAAGCAAATAGATATACTAATGGGCTAACATAATTAAAAAACAGGGTAACCACAAATCAAAAGCAGGGTACACAGACCCACGGTTGATGCCAAACCCATCCCCAATGTGCACCAAATCTCCACTCATTTGTCTTAGAGGCACAGGTCCACAAATGCACCAGGAGAGCAAATCAACCACCTCTGCCTGGGACTAGAATGACAGTCTTGCCTGTGATGTTGCAGGGCCCCTGGGTAACGGTTCATGTTTCAGCCCCTCCTCTGCCCAGAAGACAAGCACAAGCAGTTGTACCCCTCCAGAGCAAGCTGAGAAGATGGCTGTGACTGAACCCCACCTCTCTTCTCACAAGAATGCTCATCAACATTGATGCAGAGCAATACCCTGTGCACTAGTGGAGATGGCAGCTATGAAGGTTGCAATGCACCCCTCATCCCACATGCAATGCTGCTTTCTATGGAGGGACCCAGATTGATTTGCATTCTCTTCTAGCCACAGCCCACACCACACTCCAGGCTCCTGAGGCTGCCTGTGTGCAGTCAACCCCAGTCCCCTCCCCAGGCTCATCCATGGAAGCCTGAGTTCCAGCAGCTCAGCCCAGCCTGTCCCCACTGGCATGCATCTTAGGCTAGGGTTCACAGTGACTCTCACTGCTGGTTTCTCTTAGTTCTTTCTGCTAAGCTGCTGTTGCTGCCTCCTCTAAACCTCTGAAGCTCCTGTTCTGTCCCTGTGGATCTCTTTGCTGGAGAGGGAGCTTCCCAGGGTGAGGGCACTTTTCTTTCTATGCTGCTCTCTCTCTGTGAAGCATATCATGCACCAATTTCCTTTTTCTTTCTTTTTTTCCTCTACCTGGTTTTGTGGGGCTTTCCTTGTATTTCCAAAGTAAGAGAAATTATGTCAAATTTCAAGAGTTATTCTGTGTGAATTGTTCTGTATTTGTATATAATTTTTGGTGTGTTCATGGGGCAGGGTGAGCTATGTGTCCTTCTACTCTGTCATCTTGGGAATCCCTTTTCTGGTCTTCAAACTGCCATACATTTTCTTAACAAATAACACCAACTGTAAATGCATAGCAGTTATATGACTGTCCACTGCTGTGCTTCCCTAAAGAGTCATAAAGAATGTGAATGGATCTACACTTAAAAGTGCAAGTATTCAATCTTTGATCTCAATTTTTCAAAGGCATTCCTTGCAGTTGCAGTCAGTGCTTGGCTGTGTGGCTGAATTGCATGAATTCAGTCAGTGAGTTTATTGATGTTCAACAGCAGGAACTTGTAAATACAGACAGTTGAAATTGCCAGTTTACTGATGAACCCTTGCATGGGTAAGCAGTTGAAAGTCTCCTGCAGTCAGCCTTGCTGAGCAATCCCTGGTAAATTGGTAGAATTTCTTAACTTTTTTCTCCCAGTTTTCTGCCCTAAAGAAGTCAAATACAATTCCTTGGTTTGACCCATTTTAATTATTCACAAGAAGTACGATGCACAAAATTTTGCAAATGATAACTCAAGATTAATATAAAATAAAGAGAAATAAAATATGAGGTCAAGCTATGGCCAAAGGTGCTATTTTAAATACCAACATCTAAAATTTAATATGGAAATATCCTATCTTTTGTTTCTAAAGTTATTAAATGGAAATAATTCACCTTATCCCACAGGAAAACCGCATAGCATTCAGATATGAAGACACGAATATATCTGAGTCCTTTTTAAGACTCAAATAAGCTGAATCGTCTATAGAAGCAAGTACTGATATTGCCAAGTACTGCACTTCTTTTCATTAAAGCCTTTTCAAAATTAGCTCATGACAGGTAGCTGAAGTATATTTTAAGTTAGTGTGTTACTTTTTCTTTCTACTTTGTTAGTAGAGATTTCATATCCTTTCACTCATATCAATTTTTATTTAACATGCAAAAGAATTGCAGGGAAATGAGCAAACTGCATAAATGATGGTTATTTACTGAAATGGCCAAACTCCCTTAGCCAAGCACTTCCCTTTAGCATAGTTTAATTTAGTATAGTTTAATTTTGTACTGAGAAACAAAGCTGACCTTATGCTTGTGTTTTGGAATTTGCATTTACACAAGTTTAGTAAAACAGTATTATTCTATTTGTATTATATTATCACAACCTTTCAAAAGTGTATCTCAAAAAAGTAACTATTTTTATTATTAAGAGATGTCCCAACAAGATGTCATAAAAATGACATCTAGAACAGACTGTGAAATAAATGTTTTAAGGAACAATTAGGCCCTTTGTCCCATTCAGTTTCTTGCTGATTAATTTTAACTACCATTAATTGAATTTATCTTCAGCATGCTGAGTAAAAAAATCTAAAAATCAAATGTTTTGTATAGAAAATATTTTTTCTATTTCTCCTGTTACAATGGTGAAATAAAGAGACATTACATCCTGAGTTTTTGCTGGTGATTATCAGTTATAGGAAAGTACATAAATCATAAAAACAAATAGTAGTAAATATTTGTTTAATCAGTCTATGTTTAATTAAATTGTGTTGTCCAGATGTAATAAAAAGTCAATAGTTTAAAATCCTGTTTCTTCTTTCATTATTTATGTGTTCACAGAAAGTTTATTTAATCTTCCTAAACCTTGATGTTTTCACGTTGGGAAAAAAAAAAAAAGCTAAACTAAATTCTGGGGATAACAGAACCAGTGTTGGAGAATTAAGGAAATAATTTATTTTAGGGCCTGACATGTAACAGTTTGACTACAAATCCTTCCTTCCTTCCCTCCTTTTTCTCTTTCACTCCCTCTCATCTTCCTCTCTCCCTCTCTTCCCTAATTTCTTCTTATTCTGTCCTGATTTTAATAATCAGATTTGCTAGCTAGCAGGACCATTTTACTACCTCTGTATATCTAGTCATCCACAATTATAGCCATCTTATTCTACATTATATTAGTGTGATAAGCACACATATAGATTACTTTTATCAAATATGTAACTTAATATAGTTTTGATTTTAAGTTAATTAGCTATTTAATTCAGATTGTCCATCATTTCTTAGAAGTCACTGAGTATTCGTTCCAACACTTAAATGAGATATGTAACCAATGGAATTTTTTCAACAGAATTGTGAAATTGAATTTTAGCAGTGACATGCAATAGTTTTGTGGATATTTATTGATAGAAGTTTGTAAGATCTCTTCTGTAATGTATACAGTGTGTATATTTTTTCCACCTGTCAAAGAACTCCAGGCTTTGAAATGTGAGGTTCTAATGGATCATGTGTTAAACTGCATTGGTTGCTTGATCCTTATAAAAGCATGTTTAGTCATTGATATTTTTGGTAGTGGTTTTACCAAAAGAATCTGACAAATTTAATTGTGATAGTTAAGAAATAATTGATAGATTATGTGTTATCACATAACATAGAATGAATAATTGAATGCAAAAAATTCAGCATGACTACTTCTACTCTATTGAAGTGTTCATATTGACAACTACCTTCTCCTTACACTATAGTTGCATTTAGTTAAATGTCTTGAAAAACATTATTTGGAAAACTCATGGTTCTTGGGTGCCAGAACCTTTAATGTGCAATTCATTTTCACAATTTATGATTCTAAGAGAGTTGCTCCAAGCCAAGATGAGGGAATCCGTTAATCAAAATTCGCAGAAAGCTACAGAAAGGACTGCTTCCAGGTAGTTTTCTTTTTTCAAAGACACGCAGGCATTGTGTGAACAAGACACTTCTGTTGTTTTTGTTTTTGAGTTAAGATTTTATTGCTGAATTCTGATCAAAATAATTTATACATTCTAAACTTGCACTGAATGAAGGGAAAATCTGCACAAGATGGATTGGTTAGATGGAACTTTGTATTCTCTTTTGAGAAGTGTGTGTCCCTATACTTTTGCATATAGATCAAGAACAATACTTCAAGGCATTCTCACCAACAGCAAGCAGATCTCCAATTTAGAGTGTCTTGTCTTGCTTTTAATTTGTATTTAGAGTGTACCTTATTCTAATTGGGAAGTTGTAGTCTCACTTCTGTAAGTGGAACAGTGAAGCTGTTTATGTCTGAACTTGTTACATGTTGGTATTATTGTGTCTGTTGGGGACTGGGAAATAAGTAAGCTTAATAAATTGATTCAATTTTGAGTGTGTTTGAATTTAATGAAACTTAAATTGTACTGATTGATTCTCAACACTTTAATTACAGGTTAATTTCAGATCACTGAATTGTTTTACTTACATCAGGGCATCACAGATAGGATAGAATATGTTGTAATATTTTGGGGGGGGTACTGTTATTTTGGTTTTCACACTATTTAAAAGTTTTACCTCCATCTCCACCAAGGACAAAGGGACAAGAGTACAGTTTTTTAGAAAATGATACATTTGTAGACCATCTGCTCTTTGCATAGAACTGCATGAGCATTTGATTATAAAAAGGAATTATGCAACTCTTTTTAGTGTGCAGATTAAAGACAAGTCAGGAGAGAAAATGTTAATGCAGACAATGAGAGGGCAAAAGCAATATGATTTGTTAATTACTACAGGAATGTAAAATAAAGGTGGAAAGGTACATCAGTGAAGGTTAACCTAAATCTTGAATTGTGAAACAAGCTATAACCGTGTAATTAAGCTGAACTATTTACAATTGTTCAAATGCTTTGAAATTTTTAATCTCAAATCCTTTGCTCAGAATGTTCTTCCCTGTGTCCTATTAGCTTGTTATTTATTTTGAAGATTTTTCAGAATTGCTCCATATTATCCTTCTGTAACTCTCCTCGGAACTATCCTCAGTAGAATTAAATGTTTTCTCCATTGTGCTCCATTAGTAGCTAGTACATATCTTTATCATATAACTATTCAGATACATGTATGTCTCTTCAGCTTGACCTTAATCCCCTAGAAGTCAAAGCTTTGTTCTATTTTTTCTGTATCTCCATTTCCTAGTGCATGCTCCAAGATTTTATTCCTCTACTCAAACCTTACTATTGAATCTATACTGGAAGTATCTTCTCTAGACACTCTTTGGGGAACCTGTTTTTATGACTTGTAATTGCAGCCCAAGACACCTCTCATTGTACCTCTAACTTCAATCTGATCACCTCCTCTGAAGTTTGACCTATACTCAGCTTTCCACCTGACATCTCTGCTTTAGTGACAGAAAAGGTGTCTCTAACACATTTTTCAAACTCATCTCACTCCTTCCATAAACTATGTCCCCTGTTTTGCTGCTTAAGCTCAGATTTTAGGGGTCATCCTTGATACTTCTGCATTCCTTAGTCCTCACATAAAAAATATCACCAATTCCTGATAATTATATTTCCAAAATACACCTTCTTGATCTTCAGCATCATGGCCACCACCCAGCATCTTCTAATATCTTTCTCTCCTTTTATTCACTGAATTTCAGTTGCACTGGACTCTGGTGTACTGAAGACTGTGACTTTTACCCATCTCAGTACTTAAATGTGATGATATTCTATCAGAAAAACATGAATTTGAATTCTTGGGCATGGCTATTTCCTTCTCTTCACTCAGCTCTCATATTGACTTACTTCTTTAAGGACAATACTGGGCTGCATATTCTATACAAGTATCTGCTACCCAGATTGTTTCCTTACAGAGCATTTGTCTCTTTCTTAGTAATTAAAATCTCATTATTTTGTATTCATGTCTGCCTTTATTATATAATATTCATTTCCCCATTCTAATTTAAAAACCACGAAGATAGTAATCATCTCACCATTATGTACCAAACATGTAGAACAAAGCCAAGCACATAAGAACACCATAAATATTTGTTAAAAAGATGAATATATAGATTGAGAAATAATCAAGAGAAACACCATAATCAGAAGGATAGAGGATGCAATAATGCAAGCTTCGTGGAGACAAGCATATTTTGTTTTAATCATTATATCCCTTTGTCTAAGGATATTCTGATGTGTTATATGTATTCAATATTTGTTGAATAAATGTAAGAATTTAGAAAGTAATGCTTAAAGCAGTTTTGAGTGACAACATCAATGTCAGGGTATAGATTCAAGAAAAATAAAATTAAATTCTTCCACATATATGAGACACTTCAGTTTTTACAAAATTTCTGCTAACTATATTCACTGCCTTATCAATCAGTAAATAAAAGGGTTAACAGCAGTTTTTTGGATCACTGTATAAGATAATGTAATCAAGATAATGAAGAAGCAGAAATAACTTAAAATCAAGGAACACAGTAATAAACGGGCTAATTATCAAAATGACATTCATGGAGAAGAAAAAATAACAAAAAGCACTCATTTTAAATTTTGATCTGTAAGTAACAAAGGCAAAAACAAGAATTTCAAAAAAATTAAGTATACATTTAATGGTATAAAACTTCTATAAAAATTGGTTTTCTCTCACTTCATACAATAGTTATCCAACTGCAAAACTGTACAATAACAGATTTCACATTTATTTCTTCTTAAAGTCAATGCGTTAGGCTAATTTCTCCTATCCCATTACTTTTTCTTTTCACTCTCTCCAGGAGACAATGGAAAAGACTTCTAAATAACTACAGCATTTGGCCAGTTCACAATGGAGGAAATAATGAACAGCATAAGGAGCTAAAAATCATCTATAGTTTGAGTTTTAACTTTCAGATGATAAACAACCCTCAACCTATTTTAGATTCTATTTTAGAAAGAATGAGAGGAGTAAATATGATATAACTAAATGTCCATCCAAATAAATTTCAGAAATACACATAAATAGATTTTTTAAAAAGTTAACATAAAAGCATAATTTAAATTACAACTTAAAAAAGGCTTAAATTTAATCCTAATTAAGCTGCACATATCTTTGTATAATGTTCAGTGTGAGGATCTCATTAAATAAGTGTTTTCTTTAAAGTCTTCTCAAAAAATAAGGGCATTATATTGCTTTTCATATGCTTAATGATATCTGTTTTGTAGTGTACTCAGATAGACACTAAAAAAATTCCTTTTATGGGCCCCAAGATCCCTGACATCACAAGGAAATGATTCATTTACAACTTGGGTAACAGGTGAGTTTTTTAAGCAGTGATTTGGGGCTATTGTTAATAACAAGGTAAATGAAAGCTTCTTTATAAAACTAAAATTGTATAATAATAATAAATAATACCATTTAGTAAATGGTAAATGTATTATGTAAATTGTTTCATGGAATCCCACACTGGGTACCTGGGCCTATTGTTTCCCTTTGAATAACAGATTCTTCCCTAAATCATTTGAAATCTGTTCCCTGTAAATTTTAAATAGGATAACATTATTTTGCTATAATACAGTAGTTTAAATTTAAGCACAACCATTCTGTTTCAATTATAGAAGTGTCATTGGGATTTAATTACACAATTTGAAAGACTGAGAGCAAAAACTACCTGTGTGCTCCTTATCTGGGAAGGAAGGCCTATCTCCTCCAGACCAGGGTTTCTGGACTTTGACATTATTGCCATTTTGGACAGGATTGTGCTTATGTGTGTGTCTGTGGTAGGGGGGGAGTGAGGAGGGATGCTGACTTGTACATTTTATGATATTTAGCAGCATCTTAGATGAGATTGCAATAGCAATGCACTCCTAGAATGACAATCAAAAATCTTTCCAGATCTTACCAAATGTCCCAGGGAAGAATTACTCCACGTGGAGACCTACTGCTTAAAAAAATAAATAAATAAATAAAAAACTCTGAGCAACCCACCTAGCCACTTAAAAGCATAATCCTTCAGCCTCTCTTCCTTGGAAACCTGGTGGAATCAGTGCCGCAGCTGTCACCCATTCCCTACGAAAATCACTGCCTTTGTCTGAAGTAGTAAAGCTGAGAAAATGCACTCAAGAACTCACTACCAAGCAGTGAGCAACCTCCTCTCTACAAACGTCATGGACTCAACTCAGGAGCCCTTTATCCTTTGCCCTCTTCCTCCACCCTCTAAGGTAGATGGAGGTAGTAACCAGATGTGCTTTATTCAATCTATGGTTTCTGCCAATAGCCACATTAGAGAAATGAAGCTGCTCTTGTTGGTTCAAAAACGGACCCCATATATACAGTGCAAAGAGAGACGGAAGAAAGAGGCAAACCACTCCAGACTGGTATGTGGCAGGTTTAATAAGCATGGGAAGTTACATATGAGGTTTGTCTTGGGTGGCTGTGAGACAAATAGACTTCTGAACCTACTCACCAGAATCTTAAAAGTTTATTTGGAGGCCTTTACTGGATTCAGTCACATGTACTTTCCAGATGGTCTCCATCATACATTGCTCTCTCAAGGCTGTGTCCTTGAAAACAGCTCCAGCTGTGGGAAAGGTGGTCAGAAGGTACATGGAAATGGCAGGGGAGGGGTTGAGGAGCTCTGATTGGTGGGTCCAGCTCATGAGTCAGCTGAAGTCATATCCTCTCATTGATGACCTCCAATAGCTCTTTGTTTCATTTTTGAAGCTCAAAGATCAATCTTTACCTAAGCCTTTATTAAGGACCTGTATGTGTTAATAAGCCAGGCCTGTTGACATTTTATATCTATTTAAAAGACCACGGTGATGTGTCCTTCCATGAACTGTGATCACATGTAACCATAGGTCCACAGTTTCTGCTCTGGAGAAAATAATAAATAGGAACAGTGCAGAATCCCACCTTTAGATGAGCAGCTACCTTCAGATGTGGCTGACGGAGGACAAGGTCTATAAGCAGGCTAGTCCACTCTCATCCATCCTCTCTAAGAAAGAAGCAACAACAGCTCAGGGTCTCTAGAATTTCTAGACAGGTGAAGAAAGCCACATTCTGGCAGGGGGCATGAATAGTGAACTTAATATCTAGATATCACTTGATATTTAATTTGTCAGGGAAAATTTATTGAAATAATTTTGTCCAATTCCTGTTGGTCAGTGTTGTATCAGTTATTTTGTGTTGAATGAAAGAAACACCTGGAAACTTAACATCTTAAAAAGATAACCATTACTTCTTTCAGGTTCTCTGGGTCAAAGCAAGTCATAGACAAGCCCAGATTCACAGAACTGAGATGCAGATTCCATCTCTTGAATAGGAGGTGCTATAAAATATGTTAGTCATTTGTTTTGTAATTTTTCTTAGATGTTCTGAATTTCATTAATTTTGCAGTTAAAACAATTAAATGAGGTGTTTTTCAAAGTAAGAAAATATCCTTAATTTTGGCAGGAGCTATGAAATTTATAATATAGATTTGCACAATGTTTATAAATGATTCTATTTGAAGAGCAGGCATAGACAATTGTATTTTATAAAGTGCCAAGCCCAGGAAAAAGGTACTGCTTCTAGGAAAATTGACTGCAAGCCTTTTTTCTACTTAATTCTTTTTCTTCCTTTGTTCTTTCCACTCAAATTCTTGATACTTGGATGTCCTCAGTTGGTAGAACAGAAGTAGTATTTTTTTAAATAACATTGAATAAATATTTTACTATATCCTCTTACACAGTTTCCTGTAATATTAATCTATAGGTTTATCTACTTTTAGGGGAAATTATGATTCCTTTAATGTGCCCAGGATCTTTTAAAGGGTATTTTTGGTTCATATTCAGATAACAGATGCTCTGAGGCTATGTAAACTACATAACTTTCTCTCTCCCATGACAACAATTATAAGCACTTTGCTTACGGCAAATTTCCATAGATTTTAATATATAAAAATTCTAAATTATATCATTTTATATTTGGTGTCTGTGTATTTGCAAACATACTATTCACATGGAGATTTTGCTTATAAGCTTAAAAATGACAAAAATATTTGTATAAAATTATAGATTTAGGAGTCGTATAAAGTTTGCTATTCTATGATCATATATATATTACATATTTTTCTCTTAAAAAGATAAGATATATTCACAAATGTACTATAAGACTGTAGATCTAAGAATAAAGGCTTATGCCACAAAGAAACAAAGCACAGTATGAAAAAGGACATGAAGAAGGGACATAAGAAAGTTTGAAGCCATTAAGTAAGAAAGGACAATAGAAAAGAGGATGAGGAGGAGAATGATATAGAGTAGTTTAAAAAAATTACAAAAAAGCAATGTATATGATTTCTTTCCTCTTTTTCATAATTTTATGTGCTTTTACTGTTTTCAGAGTAAGCCACACAGTAAAAGAAACCCAGATTCTACTGCTGAATACTCAAGCATGCTATGAAAAAACCATGGTTAAAACTGTGTGGGACAGCAGAATAATTCGGTGGACCTGAGCTCAGATCTAGTCCTACCCCGACATTTGCCATCTGAAATGAGCTGGGGAAGCCTCCCCGAAACTCATTTTCTTCAACAGGCAATTGAACATGATAATAGTTCCCTGTTAGTGTCAATGTAAATTTTGAATTTTTTTTTAACACAATCATTTTTTGAGGTGAGTGGGGGCCAAGGTAATTTGGTCTGTTTTTTTGTTTGTATAATGGAGGTCCGGGATTGAACGTAGGACCTCGTGCATGCTAGGCATGCACTCTACCACTGAACTCTAACCTCCTCCTCAAATCTGAATTCTTGAAAAATTAAAATATGTGCAGAACAGTGTAATAGTCCAATAAATGGTAGATATTTTACAAATATACACCAATATATTTTTGAGGAACCACTTTCTATTCTGTTTCTGTTATACAAGAAATTTTTATATTTGTAGTAATTAAAATATATGCAGATACTTGAGAAGTCAACCACTCAACTTTTGCTCAACCTTTAAGCAAACACGTCTAGACTGTTTAAAACTTCAGGGATGTCAAAAAATTTCAGTTGCATCTTGCTGATATTTATGTTTTTTGACAAAATCAATGGTTTAAAAAATGTTAGTGTAAAGTTGATTCACCAATACTTAAATACTTAAAAAGTGCTTTTTTCCTCTTGTTCATCTGGACTGGAACTCAAAGCTTTCACAATTCAGTTCTCACATTGATTCCTTTGGACATCTTTCAGTACATGGTGTGCTATCTCTGTGTCTAGACAACTTTTTCATAAGACAAAAGATGTTGGAGTAGTGTGTGTGTGTGTGTAAATTTTTTAAGAAATTATCTAATAGATAATATCACTGCCTTAGAGAAAATGCTCCACTGAAGATCAATTGAAATTAGAAGAATACCTAAGACTATTTCATGGCCAAATTGAGCCCATATTATTCCTTCACATCCACCCCATAAAACTTGTCATGGTTTTCTTCAATCCCACTAACTTTTTCTCATCTTTTTCTCTCTTTCTCTCTCTCTCTCCCTCTTCCTTCCTTCCCTTTCTTCTTCAATTCTTTGGAAACCTCAAGCCACTATCCTCTTTGGAAATTAAGCCTGACATTCTCTTCTCCCAATAACCTGTTGTGGCTGAGTGTCCATTTGTCACACCCCAGCTTGAAATGTAACTCCCTAAGAGAAGACATTCAGAACACTAGCTCTAAAATAGCCATGAAAACATCCTCACTCTATACCTCTGCCCCTTATTTCTTCTTTACATTTTTATGTTTTGCATTCTGAAATTACTTTACTTATTTTTTTTTTCATTTACAGTGTCTCTCTCCCAGTTAGAATGTAAGTTCTTGGAATGCAAAAATTCCACAGCCCTTTAGTATAGAGAAAATGTGTGATGAATACATAGTATATATATTTGAATGACTAACCTTTTGAATCAATAGATATATGAATATATTAATAAGGGCTGGAGAGGGGACAGGGAGACACACTTTGACTTACTCCATTTATAATTATTTCCTAAAGAATGGGTGAGTGGTTTATCTCCTGGAACACATGTAAGTCAGTGTTACACTCCTATGTGTGTGTGGGGAGGAAGTTTATTATGACATCACTGAGTGGCTCACTCGAATCTCCTTTTATCCTGAAAATGTTTAGATATATCTGCTGTGCTACACACAGAAAAAGTGATAGAGAAAGCTGCCCACCACTTGGTTTATTCCCTTCCAAGTCCATTATATTTTTCAATTTAAATATGAGAGATAATCAATACACTGGGTGCATTCCAGATGTGTTTTTAAGACAGTAAACTGTAAATGTGATATGACCTGCGGTTGAAAAAAGAAAACTGTGTGCAGAGTCATCAATGAATTTCAGTGCCATCACTGAGCAGAAGTAGCAAGAAGGATTTTGAAAGCAGGGAATGCAGCTTGTTCCTAGGGGCATTCTAAGTTTTAGGCAGTTTCTGCTTTTTTTCTCTTCCAAAAATATTAAATGATCTTATCAATGTTATTCATCTTTCTTACAGTAATTTTATTTTACATATTTACCATGGCTGATTCTAGTAGAACCTGAGTTAACCTATCACAAGGAAATCATTCTGAACAGAGACACAGTAAATTATCACAATTTATGGGTTAAAGCAGTTTATGAAAAAAACTGTCTTACTCAGGAAACAACTTAAAGTAAAATTGGATTTATTCTCTTCTGGAAGCAGAAAGTGTTTGTTTATTTAGTTATCTGCTTAGACATCAGGCATATAATGAAATTATAGATAGATATGCACGTATATGTTTATAAAGTCCTGCTCTTCTTTTCTTCAAAATTCCTAGACTTTCTATGAAGTCTTTTCTATTAGCTTCATTACATTCACCCTTTTATTCATTTATCTATAAGTAAAGTTGTATTATAAAATTACCAAATGCCAGGCACTAATCTATAGTAGTGAATTCACAGGTCCCTAGCCTCACAGAGATTACACTGTATTGGAAATTATTAGCTGGCATTTAAGAGCACTCCTGATACTCCAGCAGTCTTAGTTCTTTGGTGGGCATTATGTTAATATCATTTCTTATTCAAAGGACAAGGAGGTGAAGTCTCAGAGCATGCAAATCACTTCTTCAAGATCATCAAGCTAGTAAGCATTAAATATTAGATTTAACTCCATCCAGTTTGCCCATGCCCACGAGTCCAGCTGCCATGCTATTTCACCTTTTTAACACATGTTCTTCTAATACGTATTATATATGCTACTCACATGTTTCCTTGCATTTTTAAGTAAATTTAATATTTTAATGGTGAAAATAGAAAACAACACAGAAATTTGGAAAATGGAGAAAATATTCATATTGATAACATTTTATAACAACTATTCTCTAAATATTCTCATGTTTCAATCTGTTAACACTTGGAATCATAGTTCATGAGCAATTTCACCTCCTGTCTTTTCCATTTTATTATAATGTTTCTATTATGTTACATGCAATTCACATACAGTTTATTATAATATTTCAACAATGCTACACAGAGTTCATAATCATTATTTTTAGAGGCCACTTAAATATATATTGAGTTGATATAGCATAATATAATTAATACTCTCATTGGTAGCTATTTTACTTCACTGGAGAGAAGAACCCCATGATTTTATCACATAAAAAAGTCTTTAGAACTTCAGTTCAAGTTAAATTGAACATGTGCAATTGTTTGACAACTTTATGATAGGTAGCCTTCCAGGTACTGATATGTCTCCAAAAATGCACTTCAACAAATATTTCTTGTAGCCTAACATTCACCACTCACTGTGATAGGTCTTAAGGATGTTTAATTGGTGGGAAACAGTCTCTAAACTGAAGAAGCTTCTAAATCAGTCACAGGTGACTGAAATCCAAAACAGTATTAGCTAGAACATATAAAAATGCAGCAAGTCTAGTAATGTGGTGTTGATGAAAATGGATGTGATAGAAAGGGCTTTGGAAAAGGTAATATTTACACAGAAATCTGAAAGGGTGGTAGAAATTGGTTGCTTAGGATTAGACTGCTTAGGCTGCTATAACAAGATACCACAGACTGGGTGGATTAAACAACAGGCACACTTATTTCCATACCATTCTGGAGGCTGGCAGTCTGATATCTAGTTGCCAACAGGTTGGTCTCTGGGAGACCTCTCTTTCTGCCTTGTAGATGATGATCTGCTCTCTGTGTATTCATATGTCCCCTTTTTAGTATGTACATGGAGAGAGAACCGGTATCTTTTCCTCTTTTGATAAAGACAGAAGTCCTGCGGGATTAGGGTCCTACCCTAATGACTTAATTTAACTAATTACCTCATAATTGTCCTATGTATGGCCACAATCACATTGGGGGTTAGGACATCATATGACATCATATGAATTTTAGAAAGACACAATTCAGTCCACAACAGATAAGCAGAAGGGTGGAAATGAGAAATGAGTTAAATCCTGAGAAAGGGAAGG
Source organism: Camelus bactrianus (assembly GCF_048773025.1). NCBI lineage: Eukaryota > Metazoa > Chordata > Mammalia > Artiodactyla > Camelidae > Camelus > Camelus bactrianus. The sequence continues at coordinate 41,651,412 of NC_133561.1, read as the reverse complement.
GATAGATGGATAGATAGGTAGGTAAAGTTCATCAGTAATACATTTAGAAAATTGTTTTAAAAACTTATGATAGGGAGAGAAGAAACTAGTAAAATAACTGCATACTATCTTAGAGGAGATTAAATTGAAATTTCCAGCAAAATTAACAATCACAGTTTGAACAGGTCGCTTAAAACAAGACAGGAAATCAATTATTTAATAGCATTTTTAGTTTATATATTTGCTTCTAGTTAGGGTCAAGTATGAATAATTAACTTACTTGATTACAAAATCATTCTGAATAATCTGCTCATATTTTTAAAGATAATATGAAAACTATAATCATAAAATGTGAGAGAAGAAAATATATAGAGAGATGAAAGAAGGTTGTTAACAAGAAATATGTACCTCCAACAGAGGTCTCTAAAGAAACTAAACTAAAACTTTGTCAGGGCAGGAAACAGGAATAAGATTATAGACTCAGATTCTTCTTTTGACCAATATTTGGACAAACTTGATCAGATTGATAAAGATGAAAAGATGACACCTGCCTTAAACTTATTATCTAATAATGATGTACAAATGTTTTCAAAGGCTGTCTGTATTTCAATATATGAAATCTCTTTCTGTATTATGGGAATTGGAGTTCAAAAAATCTTCCTTTGTGGACTCAAAATATATGTTAATATGACAGCTAAATTTTTTACATATTTTTAGAAAATGAAAATGATTTATTAAATACAATTTTAATAATTTGATTTATAAAAGAGCTGGAGGTGGCAACCCAAAATAATTAATCTATTGTGAATTATGAAAATATTAATCAGCTTAATGTAAACATCTGTGGTTCACAGAAATGGTCAGTGTCATTTCTCCTTTCTGCCTCACCTAACTCCATTTAATGACTGGGACTCGCATGTCTTTGTCATTACATAGGGAATAGAATATGTGCCAAAACATACAGCTCAGGGTTTAAAAGTTAAATTGCATGAATATTTATGAATACACTGTCTAGTATACAAAAATTCTAAAATACCTCAATGATTGAGATTTAGCATTCAACTTGACAGAGTGAGAAAATGTTCGCTTTAAATTTAAAACAAAATGACTACCATTTCTTAATCTGTTAGACTGTACTAACAGCTTTACCTCCCCTATTTAATTTAACTGTTCAAAACAATTTTATTTAAAAAATACTGAAGAATGTATGGGAATGCAAATTGATATTAAGTTATAAAGCCAGAATTTGAAATCAAGTATATCTGATTCAAGATGCCATGCTCATTTTTCTCATCTGCAAAATTGAAAAAATATATACCATGTCCTCCTTAACTCACATTATATTGAGGTTCAAATGTAAGAGTGAGAATATTGTAATTTGTGACATCAAAATAGTTGTACAATTATTTATTCAGCTATGGGTGATGGTTGCTAGTACAAGCTAATAACAACATAAAACTCATATATATGTGGATAGTTGAGTTAGAATGAAGTTCTTCAGTGGATTAACAGGAATTACTGAAAACTTGTTTTGTGGTTGTTAAGTTCATCAAATCATTGAATAAGTAATGTTTGAAAAGTCCTTTAAATCACATAACGAAGGTAGATGTTTGATCCAATTCCAAATCAATATCCCTTCCTTCTTTAAAAATATATGTCAAATTTCCAGCTCAATTTACAAATTTTTTCCAAATCTTTCAAACCTCTATGTCATTCTTCTCTGGTGTTTCTATATGAAAAGCTTCCTGGATGTCTGTTTTATATTGTTCTAGTACTTATCCAAATATTCATTTTTAATTAACATTTCCTATCTCTATTTCCTAAGGCTGTTATATAACTGTGTCTATGATACCAGAGAGATCACGGACTTTGCTTCTGTAAGTCACAAAACCCTTCAACAAATTATCCTGCAATTAGCAATGCACAATGAAGAAGTAAGTTCTTAATATTTGCTTGTGGTTGACAAGTATTATGACAATGCAATTTTCTGAAAAGGTTACCAGCTCACTGGGAGTGTTTAACAACCTGGGGCCTGACATAATATACCATATTGCATTTATATCTAACATCATGAGGCCCACTATAATATAAATGATGAAACTAAGCAAATAGCTAAACTGGTAGAGACTTTATGCATGGATTAATGTCTTTGAAAAATGTTTATTAGTGTATTTGTACCTCCAGTATATCTGAAAAATGTAGGTAATAATCTACCATCTGGAACAGCACTGAATATATATATGTTTGTGTGTGTATATAAATATATATATGTATATGTGTATATATATGTATGTGTATATATATATATATGTGTATATGAATACATTTACTTAATTTCACATCCACACACCCACAAGCAAACATACAAAATATCCATTATATATATTTGTAAACTTATATAGAGGACTTCCTTTTTTATGTGTGAACTATGCACGTGGTATCTTATTTTTAAAACACATTATGCGTATAAGAAAGACTGCATTACACATATCCATATGTAGGAACCTACGCGATTGTTGATCTTTTTTTTTTATAGGACTATTACTCCATGATCTCTTATTTCTAAATCCAGAACTCTCTTCCCTACTGTCCTATGAAGGGGAAAGTGGCATGTGTGTTGAAGAGCAGAAGTAGATGAGAGGCCTTTGTAAATCAAAGAATGAAAACTCATCATTTTGTCCTTAGATATGTGACATACAATTTAACCACATTCATCAAAGGAAAAACATTCAGGAAAAACTTTAAGTCCCCTAGTTCCATTTGTTAAAGGTGATATAAGTTGATCTTTTTTATTGCTTTATGCTTTTTTTTTTTTGAAAAATGAATTTTCCTCATGGAAGAAGTTTGCCCTGTCTTGGAAAACAGCTTGCCATCAAACATGTTCACAAGATATTTGCAAGCTTGATGCATTAAAGGGAAGAATTTTTGTATACAAGTCTTTGCAAATTTTCTTGGATGAAATGCAAGAAGGGTTTGATTTGTATGAGATTCTACCTGATGGCAAACAGGGCAGAGATATCTCATGGTTCCCAGGAGGCTTACACCCAACAGCATGAAAACTTGGAAGTCTGCCTGTATTATCTTATGTGATGACTGCAGAGCTCAATCGCATTTAAGATTTAATATCATTGGAAAGATGCCTCCAGCAGCCACTGAATAATATGGAGTAAAAATGTCTTAATCACCAAAAGATTGCTGCCTTGTGAAGTAAATTACTCTAGTTACATTAACAAGTTAACTAGGTACAAGGTGAGAATATAAAATCTTAGAACTAAACTCTGGTTCATATATATTCAAAAGGTAGCAGGATAAAAGCAATGTATAGACTAAGAAGAAGCAGGGAGAAATTTGTGATGTTTGGACACCAAAGATGTCTGAAATTTATGAGAAAGAAGTATCAACCTAGTGTAAAAAGCCGGGTCTCCTTTGGCTCTAATACTAAGTTTGTCATTTCTAAGTAGTGTGATCTTGGACAAGTAGCTTAAATTCTTAATATCTGTTTTCTTGATTGTAAAATTGGATTAATAATGAAACCTAGCTCATGGAATTATCAGGGAGGCTTTAAAGGATAAAATACATTAAATTATTAGAACATCTAGACTTTTATACTATAGTTTTATGTTATTATCATTATCAAAGTCATTAAAATTAGGAATTAAAAGTGATCATTTTCTTTACTTTTCTATATGTAACTTCTATTGTTACCACAATTTCTTTATTTCTTAATGCCTACATTCAGTTCAAGCTCTAAAGAGAAAACACTGAAATTTTTCTATTATGTTAAAGGGTTAGTAACACATTCTTTAGAATGGAACAAAGTCTCTTATTCTTTATCCTAAAATGACCCACTAAAATAGTAACCTGTAAGTTACAGAGAATTTGGTAAATCTAAAAGCTCACCTTGCTATTTATTTTAACAACATTAAATTAAGATGAATGCAAAGATTCTTTAATCTGGAAATAAAGATGAGAGATGCATCAGTACATATTTGGTGATTGAAGCCAAAAAATTAGTAATTTTGGACATTAGGAAATTTAAATCCTAGGACATTATTTAAGAATGTACAACTGCTAGACAGGCACTAAAACACAAACACTGGAGTGGAGGCTACCAATTGTAAACCTACTATTCATAAACACTAAGGACTTCTCTCACAATACTTTGATATTTTTTCCCCAAAGTGTGACCAAGGATAGAGCATTTATCGAGATTTAATTGTGATAAGTATCAGGATTATGTGTTTGTCTGAAATCCATCAATGAAACATAATGAAATAGCCTATAACCACGGATTTAATATTTCCCCTGATATTTGATTGTGAATATGGGGGGTGGAGAATAAAGTTTAATAAAATTTCAATCACATAGATGCAATAGCATTCAATCTCAATATCCCAAACAAGTGGTTCAAAACAGAATGTCATATATCAAATCACTGATATGCTCATCCAGGACAATGACATTAGCATTTGTCATCTTGTCACTTGTAAAAACCCTGAAGACCTCAAGAGGCAGAAATATCCATTTTCCTGCCCCCAAAGGCCAGTCTCAGATAGGTTGATGTAAATTCTCATGTATTTAGAATCAATTGGAGTCTTTCAATAAAACTAAAATTATATAGCAGTTTTAAAAAGAATTTTACTCTCAGAGGAAACACAGCAGTAATGAGAGAGAGAAAAAAAAAAAAACCCTTGCATTTACTTGGCATTAGTTTTGGCTATTTAGATTCTGCTTTCAAAGGATGTCCGCGATAATTATTTTTCTTTATTTTCCTTCGGATTGGCCCTTCATTTGACAATGACTGTGTAAGCTCTATGTTTTGAATATGCGCCTGATTGACGACAGCAAAAGAGGAAGAAATGGTCACTTAACTTGAAACTCCACAGGAAAACAGGACACTCATATAAAGATGATTTTAAGAGCTGAATATATGTTATTCTGTTTGAAAATCATTGTACTGAGAGAATTTTAATAATAATATTGTAATTAATGTGTGATGAGAAGGAAGTCTGCATTTATGGTACTTGTACAATATTCACTTTGATTTCATGTCTTTTAAAAATATATTTTCTACAGTAACATATCTGGTTCATTGACAGTCATTTATACTACTCATTAGATGATAATACATGAATGAAATTGTAGTTAAATGCATAAAATATCACTACATGAGGCAAAAATTCTAAAACAAACGCATTAAAGCTGCCTGCCATTCTGTCTGATGCTCCAGTTGATCGCTGATATTTAGGTTACCATGACAACATGAAATTTGTGTACTACTTAGCATTTAAGAATTTATTTTAATTTTTATCCTTATTTGATTTTTAATATATTAATTTCTCACATATTTCTGTTATATATCAAAATAATAAAACATTTGAGCACCTTAAAATGTTCTAATAAGTTATGATAAATATTATTGTAATAAATTATATAGTTACTCTTTATGAAGTTACAATAAATTATATAATTAATAAAAATATATAGGTATATAGTTTTCTGACAAATTATTAAAATACTATAATAAAGGACACAAAAAATTATGGCAAATGCTTTTCCCTTATGGAATACTTCTTTATTCCTAATAATACAAATAATTCTAAGAATTAACAGCAGCCCTGATATTTAATAATTTACTCCATACACACATATGCAGACACACATACACTCACACACTAACACAAAAATTCTTACACTGGCCAATGTTAAGGGCTCCTTCTTAAGAAGACAGTGTCATATCTAACTCTTGTTTTGTTGTTTTGGTGGTTGAAACTCTCACAGTAGGGACTTTGCTTTATTGGTAACCCTCTTTTCCCAAAATGCCATCACAAGGAAATGTCTGATTCAACTGTGGCTAAAGAGTTTATGAGTGATTTGTTCACAACTTATTTCTATTTTTCATTTTGTGAATATCAATGGAAGTCAGCAGGTATGATACTTAAAAATCTAAAAAGCATTAAGTGCACCACCACATAGTAGGTCCAGAAATGTTCCCATGTGTGTTTATCAGCTTTACTTATACAAAAACCTACAGCAAAACTCCAAAGAAGGACTCCATCTTTTCACCTCCTGCTCCTGGGAAGGCGGTGGGGATATTCAGCCTGAGGGGCCAATCATATTAAAATAAAAGGTAAAGAAATGGAGCATAATCTATACAAGGCCAAAAATAATATAGACTTGTTTAGAACTATTACCTATTAAAGGACGTGTGAAAAGCAAGAACAACTACAAATACACAAACACACTTCGATCCCAACAGCCTGTCTTTCCTTCCTACTTCTGTGTTAAAAACCACAAATAAACTTAATAAGGTTATCAGTGTTTTCAGATGACACCTTAAACTCAGGAAATGACCAATATTCAGCCCAATTGGCTTAGTTTGCCAGGGATTGTCTTCAAAGAGAACATAAGAGAAAATACTTGGTGTTTCAGGGAACATTATTTCTTCCTGATGAAAAGGGAGAGTAGTAAGAAAGATCTCCTCTACACACTCCTTCCTTGCTGCTTTCAGATGTTGTTAACTGAGGATGTGATACTGAAACCCCAGCACCATCTGATGAATGGAGGAGTAGCCTGAATATTCAGCAGAATGCTTGAAAAGGATTCCATCATTCCATCACTGGAGCACCCTTTGTGAGATTCTCTTTTTCTAGAATCTCTATTAAAGGAAAGCATACATGTGCCTACAGTAGAAGCCAAAATTATTCAGATTTTCTGCAACTTGAAGACAACACATCCTCACTGAATCAGATGCCCATTTGGAAATCAGATTCAGGACTACACATATTTGTTGATTTTCTCCATTCTCTTATTCCACTAGGAAGCAGTTTTGGTTAATTTGTGAAACCAGAAGGAATTTGAAGCCATAGGAAATATATAAATTATGATGGCTATAGTATCTGCTTGCCCTCATTTTGTCCACTTGTAATTTTATCTGGTACCCTTCTTTTCTCTATTTCACTTACTTTTACTGCTTCATTTTCATGTGCTTTATCCTATCAATTAACATCAATTCATATTACCATATTTGGTTGGGCAAGATAAGAAATATTACCCATGCTAATCCAAATAGCATAACATTCAACTATCAGTGAGTACACATGTATAGCATATAATTTTGTGTCTTATGTTTATCTTTGCAATTATGCTCTGTTTACCATGATATTAAAATTACTTTGATGCCTTCTACTGGTGCCAATTGAGGACAGAAAGAGGACAAAGATAGAAAACATTCAGGAAAAAGTCAGAGCATACCACAAAAATGCAACAAATTAGAAAGCTAGAAGGTTAATAGTAACTACTTAATCCAGTTCCATTCATAAGAAAACTAAGATGAGAGACACAAAGCAGTATCAATCCCTTGTGGTGGTATAGTCAAGAAATGAATCCAGGTTCCTATTTACTGACATGGTCCTCTCTTAATTTCATTACATGGCATGTTTTCAAATGGAGCATCTTGGATGTCACATGATTTGCCCTGTTGATAAGCCAAGGCAAGTTAGCCTTACCTATGTAAAATATTAAATGAAGGATGGATGCAGAAATGAGCTAACAAAAGAATGAAGCTAAAAGAACAATTTAATTTAATTCAAAACAGTACAGATAGATTTTCTTTTTAATCCTCTCTTCTCCCAATTCCCTGTTTGAATATTTCTTCTGGGCATTATCTTATTTAATTATAATTATTTGTTGATGTCTTCTTGCATCTGTATGTATATTTTTTAACTCTGGTCTTTCTATTCGTATAGGCCAGGCATTTTTTCTAGAATCTAGGAAGATTGTGTAAGTAAACTGACAAATTGCCTCTTCTCATGTATCTTTCACTCTAATGTGAGAAATAAATAATAATAAATAAATATATAACCTAACATTGGGTATTTTCCATGTGCCAGACACTGTTTTAAGCCCCTTAGATAAAGTAACATTATCACTATCAAGGCACTAATATTAGCCTCATTTTTAGGGTTATGGAAACCAGAGCACAGAGTGGTAAGGTAAAATTGCTCAAGGTCACATAACTACTAAGAAGTAAAACCCAGAAAATATGGCTCCAAAAAGTCTGTACTCCTAACCACTATGCTATGACAGTTCTCCATGGAAGAAGAGTTCTGAAAATAAATTAGAGTGTAACTTGTTAAGAGAAAATAGAATTAATGTGTGAAAGGTGATAGAGTTTTTATTTAAGGAAGTAGATGCATGCACCCCAATGTTCATAGCAGCAATATATACAACAGCCAAGACATGGAAGCAACCTAAATGTCCATTGATAGATGACTGGATAAAGAAGTTGTGGTATATTTATACAATTGAATGCTACTCAGTCATTAAAAAAAAAAAAGAATAAAATAATACCATTTGCAGCAACATGGATGGATATGGAGATTGTCATTCTAAGTAAAGTAAGCCAGAAAGAGAAAGAAAAATACCATATGATATTACTCATATGAGGAATCTAAAAAAAAAAAAGAAAAGAAAAGAAAAGAAAAAGGAAAAGAAAAAGGAAAAAGAGGGCACTAATGGACTCATCTACAATATAGAAACAGATTCTCAGACATAGTAAACAATCTTAAGATTACTGGGGGAAATGGGTTAGGAAGGGATAAATTTGGAAGTTTGAGATTTGCAAATGTTAACAACTATATATAAAAATAGATTAAAAACATATTTCTTTTATATAGCACAAGGAACTATATTCAATATTTTGCAATTACATTTAATGGAAAAGAATATGAAAATGAATAAAGGTATGTACATATGCATGACTGGGACATGATGCTGTACACCAGAAACTGATACATTGTAACTGACTATACTTCAATTAAAAAAATGAAATAAAATAAAAAAAAAATGGGAGAGCCTCAATGAGAAGATAAGGGAGTTAGCCAAGTAACTAGATGAGAAGGAACTTCAAAGGGGTCTGCAAAGGTAAAGCCTTACTGTGGGATGTGCTTCCTGTGTTCAGGGCATAATCAAGAAAACACCTTGGATGATCTGCAGATGGCGGATGAGTCAACAGAGCGAGAAAAGACCAGATCATGTCAGACTTTTGATTGCAGTATGTTTTTTTATGAATAATGAAAATATTTTGAGGAACTCTGAGCAACTATGTAGCACATTCAGATGAAAAGGATTAGTTAGCCTGGGAAATACCATATAGGCACTAAAAGTGAAAGAAGAAGAATCAATAAATATTTGAGCTTTAACAGCAGAGGTGGTGAATGGTGGTCAGTATTTTTTTTTTTTTTTTTTACATTTGTATCACAATTTCCTGGACACTGGATATGAGGGGTGGAAATAGCCTAGAGTTAAGTCTGACTTCAAGTTTTTTGACCTTAGCCCACAGGCAAATGACAGTGCCAGGTACTGTAGTCGGGAAGCCTAGGAGAGAAGCAGAATTGAGGGTAGGGTAAACATGCAATTTGTGAATCTGTAACTTTGAGAAACCTGTTTTTCCTACATTGTTTTGTGTGGTAGCCTCTGGTACTTAGCAGAGACCAAATTTTACATTTTATTTAATCTACTGAAGTTAAACTTAAATTTAAAGCTGCTACTCAACTCACTGAAAAATTTTCCTTGTATTTGGATCAACACGTTGTGACTGTACTTTCTGAACTGCAAATTTTATAAAATTCAAATACAGATCAAGTAATTGATGAAAATCTAGTATCTGAATTGGGATCTTTTAAGTGTAAAATACATGCTAGTTTTCAAAAATTTGAGGTGAGTACTCCATAAAATATATTGTCTTCCATTCGTTGGAGACATTGAGATTGGAGATACATATTTTGAAAGCATCAGTAAAAACACAGTGTTGAAGATTTGGAACTTAATCATTTGATTAAAGGGTGTGGTTAGCAAGGAGTAACATCTTCCCATGGGTTGACAATGTGATCATGGTGAGCACCTGGCTTCTTCAGAGGAGGTCTGGTTTGTTTATTTGTGTTCAGGGGTTGGAGGATGGGTGGGAAAGGAAGGGAGAGGAAGGAGAGCTTTTATCCTCTTTGTTTTCATACAATCTTAGAAAAATAGCTAGATGCTTAGATTTCAGTCCTTTTCACCCACCATTTTCAGTACATCTAGACCAATTTTGGCAAGATAAAACTAACCCTCAAATCATTTAGCTAATTTTCAAAAATTTTCCCAGAAAATTAGTGATTAATTAAGATTAGGATTTAAATACATTTCAATGTATAATTCAGCAATGATGCCATTATCCTCAGGGTGACCAGATGCCCAGGTTTTCACAAGCCTGCTCTAGTTAGAAGCTTCTTGTTTGATTTAATTATCAACAGTGTTCCTTTTCACCCTAAACTGTTTCCTGATTCAGATGATATATTATATATTCACCCATATTATTCTACTGTTTTTCTTTAGTCTGATGAATCAAGGGTTTTTTGTTAGTTTAGTTCACCTGGTTTTCTGTTTTTGCCTTTATTTTGTTTTTTGGTTTTGTGCTTTACTTTGTTTAATTTCATATTTTTATTTTATATTTCCTAATACCTGTCTTATTGTTTTCTGTTCATCTCCACCACATTACTTTATATCAGGTCAGCATCAATTCTTACTTGGATCATGCAATCAGACTCTTAACTAGTGTTCCTGCCTCCTCATCTCATTACTCTAATCCTATCAACACTGCAGGACTGATCTTTCTAAACTACTATAAAGGAAGTAAATGTGAAGGATTCAGAATGGCAGAAAAGGAAGAGATTGACAAAAGAAAGACAGAATTGGAGGTGAGACCAGCCTCACAATGTGCTGACATTTAAATATGACCTTGATAAAGAGACAGACATTTCCCCATGGGGGTAAAAAATGAAAAGAAAAGGCAGAGACTCTGATAAGAAGTAAAGAAGGTAAAACCAGGAGAAGGTTGTAGATCTCCCTGACATAGGACCGTTCAGTTTATGCTTTCCTGCTACAAAGCTCTTAAACATTTTTTTAATCTCTTCTCAGAAAACATTTTTTGCAGAATAATGTTTATTTTTTACATAAATGCATACTGAATGCACTATAAAATGTGATAATTCAACAATATGATTCCAAACAAAGACACACACAAAAATGAAAAGAGGTTTCTAGTGACAAATTGTCTAGCTTGTACAATGTCACATTGGGCATCTTTGAGTCACCTGCCATGTTTTGATAGACGCCAAGCAATTTACATTCCCCTACCTATGCCAATCAAGACAAGTAAAAATGTAGCATTTTCTGCAACTCCTCTATCTGTTTTGCATATGCAATATTTCCAAGTATTTTAAAATCCTCTCTAATATAGACTTTATCTTTTCCTAAGCAAGTTTTCTGTGTTGTAACAGTATTTAAGGGCTGCTTGTTTGTTTGCCAGAATAAGTGGCACACTAAAAGCCTGGAAACATAAACAAAGAATAATGTAACTTTCTAAGAATGATCCCTTTGCTGCTTTTATCTACCAACCACAAGTCATTTATTCTTTTTTTAGTGAGGCCAGCACACATTCAGTAGAATACATGTTATGGAAATAATTTTCTAATTAATAATTTGGTGTTTTAAATAATTACTTTTAGGACCAGAGATTCTTAGCATGTTAAAATGCTAAATGTAGCCACTTCTTCCAAAAATACACACCAGGCTCATGGCATCATTGAGGTCACTTTCACTAGGGCATGAGTGTAATGAGGTAGGCAGAGTAATTGGGAATTGGGAAATCAGAACAAGAATTTTAATTCTGCTAAGAAGATCGCCAGAATAGGGACTTTCTTTTATTTACTGCTGTGTTCTAGCATCTAGACCAAAGCCTGACTTTCATTAGCACTAAATAAACACTGATGAATGAACTCAAGGATACAAGCACAGCAGTTCTTCAGTTTTCTCATCTGATGTTAAAGGGTCATATCAAAGAATTCTGATGTTTCTGTTGCAACCTATATTCTATAGTTTAGCTAACAAAACAATGTTAAGTGTTATTTTTGTTGCCTATTATTTTCCCTATATCATTCTTCCTTCCTTCCTTTCCTTTCCTTCCTTTTATTCTCTTTGCTTATTTCTCTTTTGTCCTCTCCATCTTTGTCTTTTTTCTTTTTTTTTCTTTCTTATTAACACCTTAAAGATAGTGGCACTGAATCTTTTCAAGTTTAAATAGCATGAGTGATCTTTGCTTAGAAGCAGATAATATGTAGTGGTCCAGAAAAAAGAAAACAAGGAGCCCTTCTCTGCCTTTCAGAGAATGCACAGAACATAGGAAACACTTCTTTTCACATAGAAAAGGAAAAGCTGTCAGCCCTGAGACACAGGGAGTTGCTGAGATACAGGTAGAAATGACTGATTATTAACTCAATTTTGGCCTATCTCTCCTCCCTGGAGAACAGGGGATGAGGCTGAAAGTTCCAAACTTCTGATAATGGCTTGTTCTTTCTCGTGACCAGCTCTGATGCTGAAGCTATCCAAAAGCCCACCAAGAATTTACCCATTTGAACAAAAGATATTCTCATCATCCAGGAAGTTACAAGAGATTTAGAAGCTCTGTGTCAGAAATTGGCAGCAAAGACCAAATATATATCCTATATTTCACATATATTCATATATTCAAGATAAGGAAATATATTTAATAATTAAAATAATATGCCTTAAATGAGCATTTTACCTATATTGTAATATCAATTGCTATTATCACTCACTTGGAAAGTACTATTTTAATCCTTAGTTTTACAGATAAGGAAACTAAAGCATAAAGGCTTTAAGTTACTTGATTATATCTAGAACATACCTGAGCCAGAATTCCAATCCACACAGTTTACTCTAGAGTTTACTAGTTTAAACATTTGTACATTTATGTAGTGATAGCTGCAATTGTTTGGGTAAAATAATTATGAAATATTTTAAATAAGACTCTTTAGATAAGTGGCTTTTCATGGTTCTACTGCACATCATCATAAAGTGATGTCTGAGTTTACCATATTGAATGGAAACTAATAATATTGTTTTTTAAAGTCATAAGTAGAAGGCTTGCCTGAAGTGTTAATAAATTCCTGAAAGTGCTATAACACTTGAGTAAAGAAATTGTTTTGATCTATGTGCTATATTTATTACTTTATAAGAAAGAACAATTCTGAGAATATCAGAGAGTGACTATTTAACTTGGATATACCACAAAAACATAAGTGAGTTTGTAGATTGAAACAAATTTATGTCTGGGAGACTCATTAAAATAATTTGTTATCTATTCCTCTTAATGAATTATATGAATAGCAGTAATTACATATCCTATAGTACTACCATCAATGACAGTTCTTTTTTTCTATAAAGTAATTTAAGATAAAACAGCTGATCAAAATGTTCATATAGATGCAAAATATTTTTAATGTATTAATGTCCATATGCATAAAATAGAAACTCTCACATGGTATAATGTAAAGAGTAAAACAAATTGAAATCGGATGTTTTTCCCCCCACAAGGTTAGTCTCCTACATTTCTAATGAAATCATCAAGACATATAAAATAATTAAAATTTTCTATCAGCAAAATAGATTAAAATTTACTCACAGATTTGACATTTGAAAAATTATTCCCAGACAAAAACAAATAAAGCCAGCTTCAAAAATTTGCCAAGCAAAAAATCTGTAAAGCAGAATTGAACACATAGGGATCAAAGAATGACCACATTCATGGCCTCCAGTATCACACTAGATGAGAAAGCTTATTATTCTTATTCAGATTTTTAAGAAAATTCTCACTTCTGTAGGAATCCTGTTGGGGAAAAAAAAATTCATCCATTCAGGACACAAATCTCTTTGGAATTGTTAGTCTAGCCCAGTCTTTCATATGCTTATTTGGCTGTGCAAGGCACTATGGGATCATTTTCATGAGTTTTTGATAATGCAGGCCACTGGGCTATTAATCCCAGCTTGTGGACGTTGTTCTAGATACATTCAATGACATTGTCTTCAGAAAAAGAAATTTTTACAGCAGGATGAATTTACCCACCTTGGCTACATCAGTATGCAGCAACTTCCTTCCTGTTCATCAGCCATTAGCCTCATCTGAGGGCTGGACAAATCAAACACCCTCAGGATGGCAGAGAAGAAAGATGAGAAGAACTGGGTCTTTGTTGATGTCACTGCATGTCAACAAATACAGTTTCATGATGTCCTGCCTCTAAATGTCTTGTATTCAAACAATATACATACAGTTAAATGCAAATTGTTTTGGAGTCTTCTGTTATTTGAAATCTAACAATATGTACTTGTCTGTTGTGCTTGATTCTCTAGAAAATTTCCTGATGGACTTTCTTGCCTTACAACATTGTTTCTGGGATGTAGAAGGTTTGTATCTAACACTTGAATTTTATAAACTATGGCCTAAGGCTTAAAATCTGTACCTTAATATATTCTAACTTTTATTTTCAAACAGCAAAATTTGCAGTACTGAGATATGCTCCTCTGATTTTTGTACCTTCTTTATTTATTAAATACTTAGTGAAAGGAGCAAAACAAGCTGAATTAGTGATTTTCATGCTACATGTTGCAACATCAAGTAAAATATTCACTTGCAGCTTAGACTAATCATGAAAAAAAATCCAAGTTTCTTGGATAAAATGTAATCCTTGCCATTCAATGGTCAGAGATAAATTTATTATGGTTATTTATGTTGTTATGTTTTATTTTATCTAAACAATCTTTCAATCCCCCAAATGTGAGTTCTTTTGCTTGTGTTTTTTCTGCAATCTGACACCTATAGGTGAGAGAGAAAAGCCCTACACCCATTTCTTTCTTTATACACATTCTCTGAAAGCATTCTCAAATATATATCATGCCTCTAAAGAAAAGCATAATACATCCTCTGAAATTATCCTGGTTCCCTCACCAGACACATCTTCAGCATCATGTTGATGGGCCTTTTCAGAGTGTCAGCATCTGTGATTTTATGCTTGCACTGTAGGGAAAACTGAATATGTAGTTAGATGATGCAACCAACCTATATACTTTAGCTTGACCATGATAATTTCAGTTAGACTTCATCAAATTATAAGCACTTGGTTTTGCTCATCTAAAGCTAAAGAATAACAAAGAAATACAACATTGAATATCTTTGTAGGACAATTTTTTTTTCAGGAAAATATATGTGCTGCTTCTTCTTTTTTGCCTTTTTCAGCAGAGCCTCTTAATACTCCACAAACAATATGAACAAATGAAACCAATGGATTTGTCAATATTTGAAATGTTGTCATAAGGAGAAGCAAAGAACTTAGACATATTGGGAAAATCTTTAAAAACATGAGGAAAACAGATTAAATGGAGACACACATCTTGAATAATCCTTTATAATAAGAAAAAAAAAGACTCTAGAGGGAATGCATGGAACTATTGTGTATTCATTTTAAAGGTTCTATTTGTTGGTTCTTTGCTTAAGGCTCACTCCCTAGAATTCTAACTAGAGCACTCAGTTTTTTTTCTTGTGAAAGGGCATTCCCATTCCACTCTCTCCTTGAGTTTGATGGGAATGATTAATCTTAAGCTCCGTGAAGGACTCCTATTCTCCTAGCCACAGAATTCAGTTCTGAGATGACCACAAGACCTAATCCAGGTCATGTGACATTGAGAACACTTAGCTAAGGCAGTAAGGAAAGAAGCTTTGTCTAACTCCTTGAGAACAACAGAATATTGGACTGGTTGGAGTAGCATAAGGATTTTAGGAACTCCTATATATATTTTACTCATCAGATGAGCTGTCCTAATGGTGAAAGTGGCTCACAAAGGAGAAAAATGCCCAAAACATCACAGAATACACAGAAATAAAGCAAAATTTCTGAGGATGTGTGAATGTGGAAATTAACATTCAAAAGAATCCAGGGCTCTTTTAAGCTTTTCTGCTCTGTGATCTAAACAGTTACCTTTTTATTTAAATGAGTATATATACATTTACAAATATTTCATATATTAAATATATTATGTATATAGTTATATTTAACTATAAAACTCAAATTTTTCAAAGACCAAGTTCAAAATTGAGACTACCAATAAGCCTTAGAAGTAAGTGAAACAATACTGAATTCAGATTTCTAATCACTTAATAATGAAGAAATAACATTGCAATATCATTTATTCTAAAAATTGTACATATTATAGCATACATATATTTTTATTTATTTTAAAATTTTGTTTATATATATATAAACAATCAAATATTTCAAGAAGGCAATTTTGCTGAGCGTTTAATATGTCCCAAACATTGTTCTAAATATTTTCACATATTGAATCATGTAATCTTTAAAACAACACCATGAATTATATTTCTGTATTATCTTGATATTATAGGAAAACACATCCAAGATAGTGGGCATCAGCATCCAGGAAATTAACGTTTATTTATTATATAAATAATAGGTTGATTGTGAAAAGAGATTGTAGGAGGTAAAGTATAAATCCAGTGTATCACAGGTTAAGATTTAAGTTTTACCCATTAGGTTAGAATAGCTCTATTTTTGTTTTTCCTCTCACTATTGCAGACTTGTAGTACAAGAATTAAGTACATATTTCCCCATTCTACTTTATACATGCTTTCAATATCCCCAGTTCCCCCAACAGAGATATTCTAATGCTTTGGGCATGAAAAATTGAATATATGTGTCTACACACATATGTTGAATATATATGTATGCTTTTATGTATAATGTATTTTTCTTGCATATCTTCATTGTTTACATGCATAAATGTGATTGAGAAATGATAATACAATGACATTTTATTTTTTTTCTTGTTTATGCTCAACTTCATGTTTTAAGTTCCATCAAAATGCTCTGAGGGCCTCTAGTTTATACATATTTGTTTTGCTACCTATTATGGCATCGTATGTATTACACATATCCTACATTTACATTGTTATTTTTAGTAATCAGTAACAAGGATGGTTCCAATTGTTTGCTTCCACATAGAATGCTGTAATAAATATCTTGAAAATATACACTAAAGGACATATCATGTACAGAGGCCCCTCTTTGCTTATTAGTGAGCTTTGTCCTCTTCGCATTTGGTCTCTACTGTTTTTTATTATGTTGATATAAACTTGTATAGTGTAGATGTGAAATATTTTTCAGATACTAATATTGCAAATACCTTCATATCTCTATTATCTCAGCTTATTTTTCAGTTGTGCCTTTGATTGAACAACAATATTAAATTTACCAATACTGAACCAGAATTTTTAATTTTTGGCCTTGTATATGTGCTTTCAAATGCTTTATTAAAATCCCTTACTGAACACAATGGTGAATATAGTTTCCTTGGTTTTATTCTATTACCTTTACAATTTTACTATTCCCATATAGTTCTTTGTGTATATTGATATGTAGAGATCCAAAGTTATAATCTTCTCCATGATTCAGTTTTTCCAATACCTTCCTTTAAACAAGCTGCACTTTGTCCAACTTTTGTGATAATTTTATCACAGAATAGATTCATTCATATGTGTTTTATTTCTATTTTAAAAATTTCCATTTTATTCCAAGAAGCTGATTTGTTTACTGTGATGTTTATACTACATTGTTTTGTTTCTTAAAAATATGACATCTTCTTGGGTAGGAAAAGTCTTCCAGGTTCTTTTTTTTTTTTTTAATGATTGAACTATTATTAAATAGATGCTCTTGTGTATGTATGCTGAGTATTTACTAAAAATAATTTGTCAGGAATTATAATTTAAACTTCACTGAAGTTATGATGGTTTGGGTAGTGATAGTGGGTGATCTGGTCTTATTGTCAATCTTAAGAAAATATGGAATGAGCAAATGCAAATTACAATATATAAAATAGATAAGCAATAAGGATTTACTGTATAACATGGGGAATTATACCTAATATCTTGTAATAACATATACTGGAATAAAATCTGCAAAAATACTGAATCACTATGCTGCATACCTGAAACTAATAACAAAAAAACCCATATAAAATTTTCTAGTACATTTAACTTTTACAGAAAGCTATATATCATTTACAATCTTAAAATAGCTACCCTCTGTTCATTGCATTAATAGGATAATATTCTTTAAGTACTTTTATGTATCTATTTAAATATAAACAAATATAAAGCACTTCCTGAAGTTGGTGTCCCAATAGGGTAGAATAGATTTGGACTACCCCATAGAGCCTTATTCCTACAGATATCTTTTATTATTATTTGGCATGGCAGCCCCCTGTAAACCCAAATTCAACAGCTGCTTTTTATTTGATATGAGTCAGCATGTAAAGTGGAAATGTTTACCCCAGGACACATGTTAAAGACCATCAGCCATAATTGTTTAGTACCACAACTACTTGAGCCAATAACAACACCTGGAGCAAATGGGAAGATGACCAAAAGACTTTAAAGGAAAAATTGGAAAATAGGACATCCATAGGGGGTTTTAAATAGCTCTGATATATTCCTGAGAATGTGGAAGGTCATGTATAGTGCAGTTTTTAAGCCAAGGAGGAACTAAGAAGATCTTAATATGTCACTTCTGGCTGATATTGAAACTTCAAAGTGAGAGATGAAGCATAGTGTAAACTGAAGGAGCATTAAAGATGTGTCTAACATGCACATAAAACCCCTCAGCAATATCCAGGAGACTTATTGGAACATTGCATTTAAGTAAAATATGTGCACTTATTAGGTGACCGCTAAGCTAATAAAAGAGGTAGTTCTGGTGACAAGTGATATTGAACACAGACTTTACAGATTTGTTCAGGAAATGTACCAAAAAAAAAAAAAAGCAGTAAGAAAAAAATCTTATTTCCACAATTGCCACATTATATTACTTTAAATGTTCAGTTTAAAAAAAAAAAAAACAAATTTATGAGATATGCAAAGAATCACAAAACTATGCTACACAATAGGGAAAAAAGAGTAAAGAAACTTTCCCTGAAAAAACTTAGATGTGGGATACACTTTACAAAGACTTTATATCAACTTCTACAAATATCTCCCAAAAACCAAATTAAATCATGTTTAATGAACTAAAGGAAAACATGAGAGTTATGCCTTGCCAAATATAAAAATGTTTCCATATACTTACAGATGACATGTGAGTGGATACAGAAATTACAAAGTATTTCACGCACACTCAAACACAATTAGAAGTAACAAATGAGTTTAGCAAGATCGTTGGATATCAAATCAGTATAAAATATTAGTTGTAATTCTATACAATAGCAGTGGACAAATTCCATACATTTATGATCTTGCATATAAAAGAATAAAATGTTTAAAATCTATTTATCAAAAGAACTATAAGACTTGTACACTGAAAACTGTAAAACCTCTTTTAAAGAAATTAAGATAAACTTACATAAGTGGAAAGGAATCTTGTATTCATACATTGGCAAACAATATTTTGGGGAGATCAGTAGTTCCCAGTCTGATTTAGATTCAGTGAATTCCCTATTGAAATTCTACCTAACTTTTTCACAGAAATTGATAAGCTGACTGTAAAATTTATATGGAAATTCAAGGCTCCAGGATACCACAAAAATGGAAAAGAAAAACAAAGGTAGAAGACTCACATTTCCCAATTTCAAAACTTTCTATAAATTACATTATTCAAGGTGGTGTGGCACTGTCAGAAGGATAGAGATCAAGTTAACATAACCCACCTCTTGATAAACAATGTTGGAGGGATTACAATTCAAATGATATTAAAAGAAAAACATAGTTACTAACAACTTGTGAGCCATGAAAGTATAGTGCAGAATCAAATATATTGAACAAAATACAAAACACTTAAAGGAGGGTATTAATTCTGAAAATGATCTGTTCCATAATTTGGAAAATATTTGGGAAATTGTTTTGAATACTCAGAAGAATGTTATTGATTGAGTGACATGGGGACCAATTTGAAAAGCTTTCCCTGAATTCACAGGACAAGAAAAAATATGCAAGTATCTATAGAAGCTGTAAACTGGTGATTCTAAAATGCAGATTACTGGTGATTACTGATAGAACAGAACAAAAAGGGAAGAAGTGGTAGCCAAAATTGTAGTGTGGATATGTTTTCTAGACAAATAAAAATGTTTAAAAATCATTGCATGTGTAATGAAATGCTCACTATGGTACATGTAATATAATTCTTAAGACTCCTACATGTAAACACTGAGGAGAGAGGAAGGAAATTCATCCCATAAAATATATAACAGAAAAGTCAAAGATAAAGGTTAGCTTCATACTAAAAATAGCAAATAAACAAAGTAATATTCCTCACATTTTCTTTTGAAACACAAAATGATAGAAGAAACAATAAACTCACAGAATCATCCATAGATTAATATTGAAAATAAAAGCTCATGATCAGATATTCCTTTTCAAGATAAAATCCACTTAAAGTAAACAGGACTCAAGAAGAATTTAAACCTGTTTACTTTGTCTAAAAAAAAAAATCTATTTTAACCAATTGATAGAAAAAGGAAAATTAATACTCTTAAATAGAAAGATTGAATAAATGTCTAACAATGAACAATGCTTAGTGATAATTCAGAGATGATATAAATAATTGTTAACTTTATTACAACTGTAATAGCAAATTATAATTAATAAGATAATATCTATAGCATATTGGACCTTTAAAACTAAAATTGATTGTGATTATTATGTATTTATTTCTTACATGGTTGTAACAAACACATACACCCCCTTTTTTTGGATATCTATTCTTCTACTTTGTGGAAATTTCTACCAAAATGTGTCATTTACCATTCCCAAAATTAGGCACATTGAGGTTGTTTCAAACATCTTCTCAAATTCTCACAAGATATATGAGTCTTTGGAATATGGACTGGTTTATTGACTCATTTCTAATGAATATAATGTGTCAGAAGTTACATTGTATAACTTCTGACCCTAAGAAAAAGGAAATGCAACTTCCTTCCACCTGAATCTCTTGTTCTGGAACTTTTGAGCTGACACATTAAAATCCTGATTACCCTAAGCTTCATACTGAGGTCAGGTTATGAGACCACATGGAGTAAAGAAAAGATGCCATAGGATTCCTGTCTATTCTGTCCCTAAGCTTTCCAACTCCCTCTAACTTCAACCTGCAGACATATGAGTGAGAGAGACTTCAGATTATTTCAGAACCCTGCCTCTGAGATGCCCTGGCAGATGTCAAGTGAAGCAGACAAGGCTTCCCCACCATTCCCTGTCTGAAGCACTGACACACAGAACCAACAAGCAAAATGAATTTTCACAACAAAAGTTTTGATAATTTGTCAAGAAGCAGTCACTGCAAAACACAGAGTCCAACATTTCAGTTAGAATGTATCTTCCACAGATTGCAATTGGTTTAAGGATGATTATGAGGTTTAAGCTATGCAAGACAGAATTGGGATTGCTTTCTTGCCTGATTGCTTGATTAATTTGATTTATCTTGATTGATTCTTTTTTCTGGGTGGTAGAAGTAGACATATGTGGAGTTTTCAAAGGGGAATTTGGAAAGGAGGATATCTCTGCATGTGAGGTCCTGAAAAATAAGTTCTTTGTTAAACTGGAACTCTGAGCAGCATTCATAATGATGAAGAGAGGGTATCTCAGAAAGAAGTCAGAAATGAGGTGCAGAAAATGATACAGTTTGCTAGTTACATATTTGAGGCCTGGAATCCATTCTTACCTGAAATGAGCATTTTTCCCCTCGGTTGTCCTGCTCCCGATTCTCAGGAGTGTACTCTCTTTTAGTACCTTTTTACTTTACTAATAAAAACCTTGCTTATATCACACTTTCTGTCTCCCATTAATTTTTTTTTTCAGTTCACTAAGAACCATAATAATTCGTATTTCCCTTATCACAGTATCTATCCTTCTCAATGTATGGACTGATAAGTAATTTTTTATGGCTTAAACTAGTTTGAATCAATGTCACTTTAAACCAAACGGTTACTGAATAATACAGTAGTAAAACATGTTTTATTGTCCTCTTACAAATCTGATTCTCACAGATTTCTTCCAAACAGTATTCACTTTCTATCAGTGTTGTTCCTCAGTAATTCTCCAAAGGGACATAATACCCTCTGAGAGCTGCCCTACATCAAAGAAAATAAAAAAGTCAGTTTAATTTATTTGGTTATAATACAAAATTGGGAACACTTTTTTCTAAGGAAGTTGCTTTTTAAAAAATTTGGATCTGTTAGAATTGTGATTTATTACAAGTCAAAAAAAACCCGGAAAATGTGAAAATTTTGAGCAATTGACAATGGATATTTGAAAATAGATAATTGAAAAGAGATATTTGACAGTATCTCATTTCCATACTCATAAAGGGAGACAAGAAGGGTTGCAGATGATCTTTCTCATCTATTGATATTATGCTGTCTATCAGATCCTAATAACATATCTGATATATATAGTTTCAGATGCATTTAAAAGCTATTTTTAGGACATTCAAAAATTAATTCTTGTAAGATTATTAAAGGAATAAACTCAAAATGTTTTCTTCTTTAAAATATTAAAATACTGTTTGAGAATTAATATTTTAAGAGACTAGTTATATTCTCCATTTCAAACTTGGGGATTGTAAATAAATAGAAGCAAGTATGAAACTCAGTTTTAGAAAAAAAATATGGATAACCATACATTTTGTTCTACCATTTTCTTTTCTTTCTTGTTTTAAACCTGAAGCTGCCAATCATGTTTTTCCATAGGACATATATTCTTCTGATTTTATTCCTTTCAAAGTCTAGTTTTTCCCTTAGGGAAAAATGTTTATATTTTAAAATAGGATCTGGAATTTCTCAACAGAGTCAAGAAACCATTCTGTATGAGTCAAGGTTACAAATGGTGTCTTTTTCCCTGCACTGCTCCCATCCAATCAATCTACATGAAACACTGATGCATGGCAAATTCCAGAATAAAAAAATATAGTGTCAAAAGGAATAAAGCATGACAACAAGAGTGATACAAGATTCACTTTTCTGATTGTGTGCACATTCTCCATTTCCCCATTGTATTGTCATTAAGTTCTCACACTATGTAACAGTGCAGAATGGCCAAAAGTTGGTGAACTATCCTTTCCATCAGAAAGCATACATGCATAAACAAACAAACAAACAAGTACAATTGTAAAACACAAACCCCAAAAAATAAGGAAAGAGAAGAGGAGTAGAGGGGAGGGGAAGATCATAAGAGAGAATGCTGTCAAAAACCCACTAGCATAAATATTAAACACACAGGAAACAGAAGCAATGTAGCAGTTGTGATCCAGAAAGAGAGCAATTGACTTAAGATACAGGAGAAATTAAGCCTTGGAAGGATAACACAGAAAGAAGATTTTCCTGTCACAGATTTGACAGGATTGTTTAATACATGTTAATTCCTGTTTTATTCTTACAACTGTATCCTACACAGCAAAGAGTGAGAGACCATGGTAACCCTCCTCCTCAAAGTCAGAGAAGCATTTTGTCCTGGGAATTGTGGCTATTCTGGACTTAAATGTACAATGGTGAGAAACTAATTTGAATATTCAACTTTTAGAATTAGAGTATTCCAAAATGTATAAACGCAAAAAGAGTATAACTGAAAGACAGCTGCATGGCCCCAAATGATGATTTTCATAGAGTATTTTCCTAAGATCTGGCTCTATTACTACATGCTGCATTTGTTGCTGTGCACCGTCTCTGTGTCTTGCCCAGAGCCTGCTGAGCTAAAGAGAGATAAGCTGTCAGATGTTGAAGTAGTTGATCAAGACAAAAGGCCAGATGAATGTAACAGTAAAGCCTTCTATCACTTGTTGAGGTGACACAGTTAGAGGTTAAACAGGAGAAAGTGCCAGCTCCCATGGTGGTTCACTTTCCCCCAGGATATTGCCCAAGACAATGGTCAGGTTGATAAATGAAAATATTTGTCTTACTTTCCAGGGAGCCTCCAAAACAAATGCTCCTGTCACGTTGGATCTGAGGTCTGTGGGAAGCCAAAGGGTAAGGGCTAGGATAGCAGAGAGAAAAATAGTTTCAAGGGTCCCTGTTAAAGTTTTCTGGGCAGAGGTGCCTGAGAGCCTCCTCTGCAGTGAGACACTGATGATGAAGCCTCCAAGAGGAGGGCCTGGGCCAGGAAATGAGGTAAGTGTAAAAACATGCATGACTAGGGGCCCTGGGTTCTGAGACTGCAATTCATTGGCTGGGCACTGAGTCTGGGTGGGCTGAGCAGCTTTCCCCTGTGAATTTCCTCAAGTAAATCCTTTGCAATTGCCTATGGTTGGACTTAAATTAGACATAGGCTTTTGGCCTGGAGCCTGACAAACTCAATTCTGTCTATGTGAATGATAGTAGTGATAGGACATTAGCCAACTAGTTTGGATGCTTTCAAAAAGAGCAGAGACCTAAGATTGATGTGCTGAATAGATCATGTCAGGGAGGGAGTCTGTGTATAGGGGAGTGCATTGTCTAACATACCAGCCAGTGAAAGTCCCAAAGGGTCAAATATAAAAATGCCAGTGAGGAGGAAACAGCTCCCTATTGTAACTTGGCTGAATAGAATAAATATTTCTCACCACATAAGGAAGAGTTGTTAATATACAAGTGATTTGATTTAAGGAAATTAAAGCAACATAATATTTCTTAACCGGAAAGATATTCAGCAAAATTATACCCATTATACAACTATAAAAATATACCAGTGAGGATTGTATTCAGCAGAATGTTACAAACTCATGCTCACCAAAAACACAGGACTTTTTTTTTAATTATTTAACATGCCAAGTGATAGATTTTACAAAGGGAACCTAATTTATGTTATCCCAGAAGAGACTTAATGTCTCAAGGATATGTAGGAGATATTCTGAAAAGTGTATCCCAGGTGACAAATATGTGGACCACAAGGTACCAAGGATCCTGGGATGCTGGAGGGTCTGGATGAGGTCTCCCTGGGCCAAGTCTGATGGCAGGAGATAAAATTGGAGAGGCAATAAGATATTCTTTTTGATATAAAATTTAAAACTCTCAGAAAAAAAAACCACTCATGACATATTCTTTTATTCTTCCATATGTCTCCCCCCTTATAACTGTTAACCTAAGATATGAAATATTTTTTAGCGATATGTACTAATGATTTCCTAGAAAGGCATTATAATATATTCAGTCTAGAAACCCATTAGAATTGCTCTTTTAAGTTTTATAGTCATGACTTTTTACTTTATGATTTTTCATGATTTTAGAAATGTGTCTAAATTTTCCAAATTGTGAAAATAGCTTGATTTCCAGTTATTCTTTTCCTTCCTATTTTTCTCTGAATGTGAAGCTATCATCTGAACAATGAAGCTGTCTGATCCCTCACAGCCAAAATGAAAGAGACCCTTAGAAAAGTAGTCCTTCCCTGAGAAAGCAAGAATATGCAGCTTCACTTATAAGGGAACCCAGAACATCTTAAATTTACCAACCTCACAAAGAATACAGGGATGTGATATTGGAATGAATGGCTAGAAGTAATTATAAAACTTTCATCCTTACAACCCTAACAGGTTTACTCCCATTTAGAAATCTCCAGTGCATGAGAAATCAAATATGTCAATTTATGAACTTTTAATTCCTTATCAGTAAGAGAATATGCTTCACGTTTCACTGTAATTTACTAAGTTCTTTCTGAAATTGCATTTCATATTCTCCTTACACCTCTCTGTGAGATAAAGTGAGCAAATGTTTTAATTCCAATTTTGTACATATGGAAATCAAAACAGAGAGAAAGGAAATAATTTTCTCCAATTTCTTGAAACCAGTCAGTGACCAAATTGGGTTTCAAATCTAAGTCTTCATTTTTCAAACACTTAATGGCCTAAATAAATAATTGGATCTGAAGGGCTGTAAAGTTAACCCAAGCAACAATAGATTTCCTCTAAGAAGCTTAATTTTCATGGGAAAATTATTGCACACATGTGGGTAGATAATATCATCCAATGTAGCTCAAAGAAGCAGAAAGGATAGGTCAAAAGAAAAAAACATTTAGAGATGATAAATAATCATCATCCAAGAATACTGTATCTTCTTAGCTATATAAACAAACATAAATTTGGAGAGATGAAATTATTTAAGATTAGAAGTAGAATAAGAATCAGATGGCGTTTTTCAGGTCCTCAACATCAATTATATCTTTTTCTTTGTGATTAGTTAAAAGGAAACTATTTCTTCCCATTCAACTTCTGAAGGGAGAGTTAGGCAGTCTTTGCCTGTGACTCATAGTAGCTGGTAAAGATGAGGTGCTCAATAAACATTTCTCAAAATAATAGTCTTACAGAATGTTTTTAGTGCTCTTCATTTTTAAAATTCTTGTTTATTCTTGTCTCCAAAACAGATAGACAACATAAAAATAATAAAAAAAAAGAGTCATTGTTTTGGAATATGATGTATGTTTTAGCTGTGGTGATTAGCAGAACAACGCTCCCCATTCTCTCTTGACTCATGAATCACAGCTGAGACCAAACGTGGCATCACCTAGTGACACACACACAAATCTTCATAAAATATAGCAATACATTTCTCACATAAATTATATTTACTGGCTATTCGTCAAGTCACAGGTTCTTTCCCTTAGTTTTCACAATGATTCAGGACTTGGGACAGTTTGGTTTTGGCAGCTGTTCTCATAATTGCCTGATTGTCAGTCATTAAATTTGCCCTGTTTTTTTAATAACCTATGGGTTCACACACACTTGGTGTAACAATGATTAAGCCTACACTTATTCAATTATCACTTTTTTATTGTAAAATATTTCTAAATAATTTTGAAAAGAAATTCACTTAACTCTTGCAACATCTCTTAATGAGGGAATCAGATCACCAGTATTGTCTTTTTTGTTTTATTTTTGTTTGTTTGTTTTTTTTTTTGCCAATGACCAGCACCAAGAGGTTGCTGGCTTTATTTTATTTTCTTAAATTAAAGTATAGTTGATTTACAATTTTGTGTTAATTTCAGCTGTACAGCATAGTGATTTAGTATATATATATTATTTTTCAGACTCCTTCCCATTATTGGTTATTACAAGAGATTGAATATAGTTCCCTGTGCTATACCTTGTGTGTCTGTTGATCCCAGACTCCTAATTTATCCCTCCACTGCCTCTTCCCCGTTTGTAACCATAGTTTGTTTTCTATGTCTGTAAGTCTGGTTTAGTTTTGTAAATATGTCCATTTGTATCATTTTTAGATTCAGCATGTAAGTAATATGATATTTGATTTTCTCTGACTTCAGATAATATGATAATCCCTAGATCCAAAAATAATTAATAAAAACCATTCTTAGTTTCTAATCAATTCTCTCATTTGGTGGACTCAACACTTGTAGATTTTAACTTTAAACTTTTAACTCTTCCCAAGGAACCCTACAAGTTCATAGTATGTAATATTTTGTATCTTAGTTATAGTGAAATTTAGATTCATAATTTCTCTTGCTGAGATGAAGAAAAATGTTTTCAAACTATAATAAATTCACATGATCATCTCATATAAGAATATCAGTGCTTTTTCTGGTTCTTAATTCCTTGTCAATGCATAAAACTCGAGAGGAATGCTATGAATAATATTTCCTAAGGAAACAAAAAACATTGTTTTTAAATTTTAAAACATTGAGTGAGAGAGAAAACTTCTGCCATAAGTGAAGAGTTATGCTATGTAGATATTTTCCCATGACATATCAAAATATAGTGACTTAAAATCACATCTACCTTTTTTTTTTTTTGCAAGGTTTTGACTAAGTTTGGAGGTCTTGCTAATCTGAACTGAGTTGGACTGACATTGCTGAAGGTTCTTTCTCCTGTATAATAAGCTTATGAGTCAGTAATGAACTGACCAGACTTGGCTGGCTTCAGCTGGGGTGACTTAACCCTGCTTGATGGGGTCTCTTAGCTGCCAGGAAGCTAGTCTCAGCTCATTCTCAGGTTGATGGTGAGGATTCAAGAGAGAGTAGGTCATGTCATGAACAGGACAATCAAAAGTGCACTCTTCTATCTTCAATTAATTTTCAGCTTATATCACAATTGCTAACATTGCTTTGACCAGAGCTTGCAACGTAGAAAAGTCCATTGTCAAAGGGAAGAGCAGAAAATTACAAAGTAAATGACAGGATTTAGAAAAGAATTAATGAGACCGTGAATGAAATCAGCCTACCACAAAAGGTGATTCGATTGTTAATAACACTGTTGAAGACCTGTCTTCTAAGACAGGGACTGATTCTCCATTAAAGGGTGAAGACTGTAATAATAATAATAATAATAATAATAATAATAATAATAATAATAATAATAATAATAATAATAATAATAATAATAATAATAATAATAATAATTAGAACAGATACAACAAAGCAGAAACAGACTCACAGATACAGAGAATGGACTGTTGGTTGTCAGGAGAGAGGGGTGTGGGGTGGGGCAAATCTATTATAGAGGATTATGGAA
Source organism: Camelus bactrianus (assembly GCF_048773025.1). Classification (NCBI taxonomy): domain Eukaryota; kingdom Metazoa; phylum Chordata; class Mammalia; order Artiodactyla; family Camelidae; genus Camelus; species Camelus bactrianus. The sequence continues at coordinate 41,623,057 of NC_133561.1, read as the reverse complement.
TACAAGCTACTATGCATAAAACAAGATACAAAAAGACCTAATGGATAGCACAAGGAAAATAGTCACTATTTTATAATAGCTTTTTATGCAGTATAATCTATAAAAATATAATATTTCCATGCTGTACACCAGAACTAATATATTGTAAGTCAAAAATACTTCAGTTTAAAATAAAAGAACTTAGTGAAAGAAATGAGGGTCATTTGGCTTTTTACTATAAAATAATTACCATACAATAATTACTAGCTTCCTGATGGCATTTATAATGACTATAACTTTCAGTTAGAAGCAAACTAGGAGCCTCTAAGAAGTCAAAGAAAATACATATTTTGCATGATTGATAAGTCTTTCCTTCCAAAATACACTCATACTTCAATTTAAAAAAAAAATCTTTATTGAGAGCCTGGAAATACAATTATGTTCAATTCAGAGTCCTTGCAATTGAATTGGCAATTGAAATATAAAGAAATCCATGTGCCAATAGAGCTAAATACATGAATTCTATGGAGTGCTACATAATCAAAAACTAAACTTTGCCACATATATGCTTTACTCTAAAAGTCTTTATTGAAATATATAAATGATAAGACAAGTGCATAAAACTTAACTTTATAGCTTGATGAGATTTCACAAATTGAAAACACTGACATAACCAGCTCTGGGATGCTTTTGAATGTTTTCTCTGTGTTGTCTCTTTCTTTCCCCTTATTATTGGCAAATACTTAGAATAGTAAGTGCGTCTAGTGCAAAATGTGTGGCTCACACTAGACCAGATAGCTGACCATGATTTTTTTTCCAGATGCATTTTTCTTGAGAGACATTAAAATGTAATATACTTGTTATCAGTACATTGCCTCTCTGCTGCAAACCACCCTTAAATGACTGCTCTGAAATAATATATTTGGACCCTGTAGATGTTTCTCCTGTGGCAGATGGCATGCTTTGTTAGTAGAGTAACAGAGAGACACTAGAGTATGAAGGGGTTTCTCTTCCAAGTCTGCTGTGTTTTCTTAGGCTGGCTCCTGCACCATGTCAACTTCCAAGCTCAGCAGAGGGCATAGTTCATCCAGTCCCTTGACTCCAGCAGTACCTGACTTATAAGCATCTCAGGATTGTCCTGGGGGGTAGATTTCTCCTCCAACTCCACAGTGGCTTCTTAGTGGGGATTTTCCAGCAGGGTACCTCCTATTAAAAATTTCTTCCTGTTCTCCCTGGGAGGCTTGTGGCCTCGGTGAACTTCTCCACTCTCTCATGAGCCATAGATATACCCACCCTCTAAAAAGAAGTCTGGGTGTTCTCCACACTTCAGGAAATGAGTCTCTCCCTGTGGTTCATGATCTCATCTCTAGGAGATCTGGTTGTTATTTTATCTGTTATTTCTAGATTTTTTATAGGACCCTTTACATTTTAGTAGATGTTTCCCTGTTATAGTTAATACTTTTAATTAAAATGTCCACATTCAAGGTACCACATGGTTCCTGCCTCTGGATTAGTGCTTGACTGATGTGCTTGCTTCCTTCAGGGTCCCAGAGCTCTTCTGATTCAAGACATGATTCACAGTAGTAAAGTTGGGTGCATTTTGCATAGTATTATTTGTCAGTTTAATCTATGAAATTTAAAATATCTGTCAATGAATATTAAGCTCAACTTAGTAGAATATTAAAATCAACTTGAGATATTGGAAAAGTAATTATTGAAATTACATTGAAAGAAAGAAGCAAATGTTATTGAAAAGCAAATCAAAAGGGAGTGGGAAGGAATAAATTGGGAGTTTGAGATTTGCTGACACTACTATGTATAAGATAGATAAACAACAAGCTTATACTGTTTAGCACAAGGAACTATGTTCAATATTTTTCAGTGACCTATAATAAAAAGAATATGAAAAGGGATATATGTATGTATATGTCTGATTGAAATATTATGCTGTACACCAGAAATTTATACATTGTAAACTGACTATACTTACATTAAAAAAATCATCAGAAATGTATATTATTTGAGTACAAATCCCGAGACATATTTTGTTTTATCATTTGAATATATAATAGCATCAGAATATAATTTTAAATTGTCTTTATTCATTATTTATATATGTTCATACAGTTAATTAATTGATTCATTGATTTGTACACTATATATGACTGGGTGATCCAACTTCTAGCCAGGAAAAGCATACTTTACACGGGATAACTGACCTTGTCACCTCCCTTCTCTGATTTCTCTTAACCCCTTTAGCGGATCATTCATTCCTCTAAATTATACATCATTTTTTTAGGCACGTTGATAACTTTATTCTGGTTCCACCTGGTCTCAAACACCTGGGAGACACCACATTTCCTAAAGATGATCATGTACTTTTCCATGACAGAGTTTAATGCTTCCCTTCATCTTTGGCCTTTAGCATTATGAATTTATTTCTAGGTTGTTTTTTAATTCATTATTTGTTGAAAATTCTTGACCATTCATTTTGCAATTTTTTTTCCTCATTCTTTTACTTTCTTTTCCTTCTGGGACTTCAATTAAATATATATCAGACTGATTGGCCTACATCTCTTGGATACTCTGTTCTTTTAAATTTAAATTATTAAAATTTTCCAAGAATTTCCTCTTTTGTTTTCATTTGAGTAATGTCTGTTGACCTATATTCAAGTCCACCAAGGCTTCCTTGAATGTGTCAGGCCTACTGATGAGCCTGTCAAAGGACATTCTTCATCCCCTTTGCTGGGCATGTGTTTAAATTTATTCCTAGCCTGCTCTTTGACATTTTCTTATTGTTTCCATTTCTCTGCTGAAATGACCCATCTATTCATGAATGTCTTCATGTCTTTTCACTGGAGCGTGTGATGTATTAATCATAGTGATTTTATATCCCCTGTCTGATTTTCACTTCTATTATTTGTTTTATCTCTCAACAGTGGATTCTTTTTTCTTTCCATTTCATAGGTCTCATAACTTTTAGTTGAAATCTACATATTCCATGTAGGGGGTCAGAAGCCTAAGTAAATAATGTTTAAGGCTGGAAATAGGCATGCCTCTTTTCCTGCTAGGCTTTCATTGAGGAGCTGAGCTGTGTTTCTGTTTTGCTGGTAGTTTCAATTACCTGCCATATGTGGCCAACCTCATGTTCTTTCAGTGTCACCTTGTGGTTAGGGTGGGAGCTAGACTGATAGACTATCTGAGTTTTATTCTGGAATGTGCTTGGTCCACCTTCAGTTGTAGATGTTCCCTGTGACCCAGTATCTTGGTCCCTGTGTGCTCTTATCCCTCTGCTGGGGTTGGTCTTCTGTTGCTTTTTCTTGGTCCTGGTTACTCCAGGTGGTGAAGAACAAAGAGGCTTTCCACATTTTCCTCATTTAGCATCAGTCTTAGGTATCTCACGTGTCTCTGAGTTTTTGGATCCAAGTTTCCTTGGTGATCCTGCCCTGCCCTCCATGGTAAAAAGAAATCTTTAATTTTCTGAAACTAGGAGGATTTCTGCCTGTCTCCATTAAACAAACTCTGAGTTTTCAACCGCTGAATGTGACAGGATTTACTGCCCTTTATTTTCAGCATCTTAAGACATTATTCCACTGGGGAAAGCATCCAGGAATGAATTGTTTTCTCCCTCAGCAGTGCCTTCCCAGGGCAACAGGAACACACCAACTGTGGGAGGCTTTCTCAACTCTTTCCTGCCCCCAGGCTTTTTCACAAGCAAAAAGTGAGGCCCATGGAGAAGGGGCTGCGACCATCTGTGATCCCAGGACTCCATACTCTCCCAACTGGGAGTGCTCAGCTTTGAGCAGTTCATTAAGGAGTTAGTTGATACTTTTGTGTCTGTTTGCATCGCCACCTTGTCTCCTTCTGTTACCCTAAAGGAGGAAGGAAAAGGCCACAGTTCTTGACTTACTCAAAAGATAAGAATTCACATGGGAGATGAAAGCATTGTGCAGTGAAAGATTTTATTAGGAAAAGTGAAGTACCCCTCCAAGAACAGGAGGCAGGCTGATCCAAGTGCAGACGGCAATGGTCTTTGCTCCTACCTCTTGTACCCTCACTTAGAGGTGGTCTTTTGATTGATTGATGGCTCTTGACCCCTGGAGTGCTCAGTCATGTTTGTCCCCTTTTGTGAATGCCCTTATCCATGATGAACACAGAAAAACCCATGGAGGGGCCAGAACCTCAATGCTAATTATATTAGAATGAGAACTGGGTCATGTCCGGTTAGGTCCTTGTCACTACCATGAAGTTCCAGCCTTTTAGTTCTAACTGGTTTCTTGCTGGCACTCACATAAAAGAAGTAAAGCCGCTTTATGCTGGTGGCAGGCATGCCACCATCATACACACCATCCTCTCTCTCCTCCACCTGTCTGCCTGGTTCCCCCCTTATCTAACTACCTAACACTTCCAGTGCTCTGGGGTAGGTGAGGGATTGCCAGTGTCTTGTCTGTCTGGAGGCTCATGCCAGCATTCCTCAAATTTTACCCTGATGGTAGCCGTTCAAAGTCAGCACTCTGATGGGTTCAGCAGCAGTGTGATTTTGCAGATTTCCCATCTTTTTCTTATGGTTTGATAAGTATGACACTCTTTCCATGTGTCTATCCTTAGATGGAACCAGGTCTCTGTAATACATGTGATTAAATCTCTAATTATTCATGGCTACCAAGATTCCAGGTATTTTTGGTTATTATGTTATTAATATTTCATGATGAAAACAAAATAAAGATGTGTTCTCCTTTGAAATATGCCAAAATATAGCTTAAAATCTAAATGTTTTATTTTTATTCCATTAAATTAAAAAATACAGTTCCTGTCTATTTAAAGCAATAAGAAAGAGATTTGGGATTTTCTACGTATACTTAGGGGAACCTATGTACTTTGAAATATGTGACAATTTTTATTGAATTTTTTATACGTATTGCACACATGAGGGTATCTATAAGCTACATACGACTTAAAGTAAAATAATTCTCTGATAACTGTAGAATTAATAATCATTTAAAAATATACGATGTCATTTGTGGATTTTTGAATGACAGCCATTCTGACTGGTGTGAGGTGATACCTCATTGTAGTTTTGATTTGCATTTCTCTGATAATTACCGATATTGAGCATTTTTTCATGTGCTTTTTGATCATTTGTATGTCTTCCTTGGAGAATTGCTTGTTTAGGTCTTCTGCCCATTTTTGGATTGGGTTGTTTATTTTTTTCTTATTGAGTCGTATGAGCTGCTTATATATTCTGGAGATCAAGCCTTTGTCGGTTTCACTTGCAAAAATTTTCTCCCATTCCATAGGTTTTCTTCTTGTTTTATTTCTGGTTTCCTTTGCTGTGCAGAAGCTTGTAAGTTTCATTAGGTCCCATTTGTTTATTCTTGCTTTGATTTCTTCTAGGAGAAAGTTTTTAGTTTTTAAATGTATATCAGATAATGCTTTGCCTATTTTTTCCTCTAGGAGGTTTATTGTATCTTGCCTCATGATTAAGTCTTTAATCCATTTTGAGTTGATTTTTGTATATGGTGTAAGGGAGTGTTCTAGCTTCATTGTTTTACATGCTGCTGTCCAGTTTTCCCAACACCATTTGCTGAAGAGACTGTCTTTATTCCAATGTATATTCTTGCCTCCTTTCTCAAAGATGAGTTGACCAAAAGTTTGTGGGTTCATTTCTGGGCTCTCTATTGTGTTCCATTGGTCTATATGTCTGTTTTGTTACCAATACCATGCTGTCTTGATGACTGTAGCTCTATAGTATTGTCTGAAGCCTGGGAGAGTTATTCCTCCAGCCTCTTTCTTTCTCTTCAGTAATGCTTTGGCAATTCTAGGTCTTTGATGGTTCCATATGAATTTTATGATGATTTTTTCTAGTTCTGTGAAATATGCCCTGGGTAATTGGATAGGGATTGCATTAAATCTGTAGATTGCCTTGGGCAGTGTGACCATTTTAACAATATTGACTCTTCCAATCCAAGAGCATGGAATATCTTTCCATTTTTTAAAGTGTTCTTTAATTTCCTTCATCAATGATTTATAGTTTTCTGTGTATAATTCTTTCACCTCCTTGGTTAGATTTATTCCCAGATATTTTATTACTTTGGGTGCTATTTTAAAGGGGATTGTTTCTTTTCTTTCTTCTTCTGTTGATTTATCGTTAGTGCAAAGAAATGCAACTGATTTTTGAATGTTAATTTTGTAACCTGCTACCTTGCTGAATTCTTCAATCAGCTCTAGTAGCTTTTGTGGGGACCTTTTAGGGTTTTGTATATATAGTAACATGTCATCAGCATATAATGACACTTTTACCTCTTCTTTTCCAATTTGGATCCCTTTTATTTCTTTCTCTTGCCTGACTGCTGTGGCTAGGACTTCCAGGACTATGTTGAATAGGAGTGGTGATAGTGGGCATCCTTGTCTTGTCCCAGATTTTAGTGGGAAGCTTTTGAGTTTTTCACCGTTGAGTACTATGCTGGCTGTAGGTTTGTCATATATAGCTTTTATTATGTTGAGATACGTTCCCTCTATACCCACTTTGGCGAGAGCTTTTATCATAAATAGGTTTTGAATTTTATCAAATGCTTTTTCTGCATCGATTGCGATGATCATGTGGTTTTTGTCCTTTCTCTTGTTGATGTGATGTATTACACTGATTGATTTGTGTATGTTGAACCAGCCTTGTGTCCCTGGGATGAACCACACTTGGTCATGATGTATAATCTTTTTTATGTGTTGTTGGATTCTATTTGGTAAAATTTTGGTGAGGATTTTGGCGTCTATGTTCATCAGTGATATTGGGCTATAATTCTCTTTTTTTTGTAGTGTCTTTGCCTGGTTTTGGTATCAGGGTGATTTTGGCTTCATAGAATGAGTTTGGGAGTATTCCCTCCTTTTCAATCTTCTGGAAGAGTTTGAGAAGTACTGGTATGAGTTCTTTGTATGTTTGGTAGAATTCCCCGGTGAAGCCGTCCGGTCCTGGACTTTTATTTGTAGGGAGGTTTTTAATTGCTGTTTCTATTTCCTTTCTAGTGATCAGATTGTTTAAGTGTTCAGATTCTTCTTGATTCAGTTTTGGTGGACAGTATGTTTCCAGAAACTTGTCCATCTCCTATAGGTTATCCAGTTTGGTTCCATATAGTTTTTCATAATATTCTCATATGATATTTTGTAATTCTATTTTGTTTGTTGTAATTTCTCCATTTTCCTTTCTTATTTTGCTAATTTGTGCTCTCTCTTTTTTCTTCTTTGTGACTTTGGCCAGAGTTTTGTCGATTTTATTTACTTTTTCAAAAAACCAGCTTTTGGTTTGGTTGATTTTTTCTATGGTCTTGTTAATCTCTATTGTATTTAATTCCTCTCTGATCTTTATTATTTCCTTCCTTCTGCTGCTTTTTGGGGCTTTTTCTTCTTCTTTTTCTATTTCATTCAGGTGGTGGGTTTAATTGTTTATTTGAGATTGTTCTTCTTTTTTGAGGAAGGCCTATATCGCTATAAACTTCCCTCTTAGCACTGCCTTCGCTGTGTCCCATAGGTTTTGAGTGGTTGTGCTTTCATTATCATTTGTCTCAAGGTATTTTTTAGTTTCAGCTTTGATTTCCTCATTGATCCATTGTTTTTTCAATAACATATTGTTTAATCTCCATGCTTTCCTTTTTTTCTCCTTTGTTTCTCTGTTGTTGATTTCCAGTTTCATGGCACTGTGGTCAGTAAAGATTCTAGAGATAATTTCTATCTTCTTAAAATTGTTGAGGTTTCTTTTGTGCCCAAATACATGATCGATCCTGGAAAATGTTCCATGTGCACTTGAAAACAATGTATATCCTATTTTTGGGGGGTGTAATGCTCTGAAAATATCCACCAAATCTAGTTTTTCTATTGTAGTATTTAATTTCTCTGTTGACTTGTTTATTTTCTGTCTGGAAGATCTGTCTAGTGATGTTAATGCAGTGTTAAAATCTCCAACTATGTTTGTATTCCCATCGATACCCCCCTTTATATCTGTTAGTAGTTCTTGTATGTACTTAGGTGCTCATATATTGGGTGCATATATATTAACGAGTGTAATATCCTCATCTTGTATCACTCCTTTAATCATTATAAAATGCCCTTCTTTATCTTTCTTTATGGCCTTTGTTTTAAAGTCTATTTTGTCTGAAATCAGTACTGCAACACCTGCTTTTTTGGCTTTTCCATTTGCATGTAATATTCTTTTCCATCCTTTCACTCTCAATCTATATGTGTCCTTCTCCCTAAAGTGGGTCTCTTCTATGCAGCATGTTGAAGGTTCTTGCTTTATTATCCAGTCTGCCACTCTGTGTCTTTTGACTGGAGCATTTAGTCCATTAACATTTACAGTAATTAATGACATATGTGTGTTTATTGCCATTTTGAACTTATCTTTGCAGTTGAATTGTTATATCCTCTTTGTTGCTTTCTTCTTCCTTTTGTTGTTTGGTAATTTTCCTTTGTATTATCATGGATTTTATTTAATTTTTGTGACTCCTTTGTAAATTTTTGGCTTGTGGTTGCCCTATTTTGTAAATCTATCAACACATTACTATAACTGTTTTTATTAAACTGATAGTAACATGATCTCAAACCCATCCTACTGTTAAAAAATTTTAAAAAAGAAAGAAAAAAATATTCTATATTTCCCTGCCTCCCTCTCCCACTCTCAGTGATTTGTATGTCTTCTTTTATAATTTCATGTTTACTTTATTTGTAATTCATGAGTTATCACCTTTCCAGTTGTGTGTTTCTCATTTCTGTAGCATCCTGCTGCTTTTCTATTTAGAATAGCCCTTTCAATATTTCTTTTAGCATGGGTTTAGTGTTGCTAAACTCCTGCAGCTTTTTTTTTTTGTCTGTGAAACTCTTTATTACTCCTTCTATCCTCAAGGATAGCCTTGCTGGATAAAGGATCCTAGGCTGCATCTTTTTTTCATTCAGGGCTTTGAATATATCTTGCCACTCCCTCTGGCCTGTAGTGTTTGTGTAGAGAAATCAGCTGAGAGCCTTATGGGGGTTCCCTTGTAACTTACTCTTTGCTTTTCTCTTGCTGCCTTTAGAATCATTTCTTTATCCTTGACTCTGGCCATCTTGATTATGATATGTCTTTGTGTGGGTCTATTTGGGTTCTTCCTGTTTGGGACCCTCTGAGCTTCCTGTACTTGGATATCTGATTCCTTCTTTAAGTTTGGGAAGTTTTCAGTCATGATTTCTTCAAAAACCTTTTCAATCCCCTTTGATCTTTCTTCTCCTTCTGGGACCCCTATTATGTGAAGATTGGGATGCTTTATATTATCCCATAGGTCCCTTATGCTATTTTCATTACTTTTTATTTGCTTCTCTTGTAGTTCTTCTGAATGGGTGCTTTCTATTGCCCTGTCTTCAAGATCACTAATTCGTTCCTCTGCATTATCTAGTCGGCTTTGCACAGCTATTAGATCATTCCTCATCTCTGTCAATGAGTTTACCCATTCTACTTGGCTCTTCTTTATAGCTTCAATTTCATTTTTGACATATTTTATATCTCTAAACACTATCTCTTTTAATTCCTTCAGCAATTCAATCACTCCTTTTTTGAAATCTTGATCTAGTAGGCTATCGATGTCTATTTTGTTGATCTTTCTTTCAGGGGATTTCTCTTGTTCTTTTAATTGGGAAAGGTGTTTCTGCTTCTTCATCTTGCTCATACCTCCTTGGCACTGTTGTTTATGGAGTATCAGTTGTTTATTTTGGTCCTTAAGGATTTTATCTATCTGATGCCTATTTAGGAATAGAACTTAGGAAAAAAAAGAAAAAAAATAAGAGAGAGAAAGAAAGAATTTTAAAAGAAGGGAGAAAGAGGGTTTGAAAACAGTGTATAATGAAAGAAGATTGAGTTGAAGCAGAGTATTATTCAGGTTGAGACGTCCTTTTAAAGCCTTTACAAAAAAACGGGGGGAGATGAATAGATGTATTTGAAACCTCTGTCTAATCAATAACAGGACATCAAAACCCAAGAGAAATAGGAATGAATTAAGAAGTAAAGATTAAGAGAGTAATAGAAAATAGAACAGGTAAAAACAGATTTAAAAAAAAGGGGGGGTTGCCGGTATTCTCCTGGAGTCTGTGTGCTTTTAATGTGGAATCTTTCTGTCTTGGTCCTGTTTTGGAATCTCAGCTTGCTGTTTTCAGAGGCCCTCTGTTGGCGCCCTCTTCTGTGCTGCTACCAGCACCTGTTGGCAAGCAGATCGTGCCTCCTCCTAACACTGGGTCAGGTGCAGCTCTCTGCTTTGGGCAGGCGGGTCTCTGCCCCTCCGGATGCTGCAGTCAGATGTTGCAGACAGGCCAGGTAGAAGGGCGGGTCGTGCCCCCTCCCAGCACCTCGGTCAGGGGCTGTGTTCCTGCCCTAAATGCGGGGGGGCCGCTCTCCCTCTACCTGCACCGCCGGTAGTACCGCTCTCTGTGCGGCTGCTCACTCTGCCCTGGTCGTTGTTCCGCCCTGGTCGGTGCTCCACTGGTGTGCTCGGGGAAGACCGAGGGACAGCCCTGTCCCTGCTCCAAGGCAAAACCCAGCTCCTTGTTTGTCTTTGTGGAGCAAGTTCTCTGAGAGACCAGGATGGAAGGATCCTATCTGCCCCGGGCTGCAGGCCAGTCTCAGTCTGGCCTTTGAGGCTGCTAAGCCCTTCAGTGAGGATGCAGGTTTCGCCCCCGCCCCCTCCTGAGTGCTCAGCGTGGAGGATATGGTGGCTGTGCCTGAGCCCCACCTCTCTTCCCCCGAAAACTTTCCGCAGGTTTTCAGAGATAGGGGTGTGCACCCTTCCCCTGAGAGCACATCAACCTTGCTGTTTTATGGAGGGCCCAGGTTGTTCTGCCCTGTGCACCCAAAGCCACGGCGTGCAGCCCCTTTCATTCCCCCGGGGCTGCCTCCGTGCAGCCACTTCCATCCTCCGCCTGGTTTGTACAGCCTGGCCCTGCCCACGGCTGCCGGCCCGCGTCTCAGGCTGTGTGTCTGGGGGACGCTCTGTGCCCGTTTAACTTAGTTCTGTTAGTCAAGGGCTGCTCTGTACAGATCTGAGCCTCGGAGGCTCCCCCTCCATCCCGCTGGCCTCTCAGTTGGAGAGGGGAGACCCAGCAAGCGAGCGCCAGACCTCCTTTGCCGCTCCCTCCCAGCAGGCCACATCCCGTGCTGCTTTGCCTTTTGTTCTTACTTTTTTCCTTTTCTCCTACCAGATTTTTGGCGTCTTTATCTTTTGAAGAGGGCGATGTTCTGTCGGATTTCCACAGGTGCTCTGGTTGGCTGAGTGGGTCTGTAGATGTGGGTCTTGGTGTATTTGTGGGAGAAGGTGACCTGCGAGCATCCTTCTACTCCTCCATCTTCTCCGTCTCCTAGAAATATTTTTTAATGTGAAAGAGAAACAAAAATCACTTTGTTTTTGCCACTGTTCTTTGCAGTCTCTATAACTGGCAGCTAATTTTAACTAATCCAGAAACTTATCCAAAGTGATCATGTAAGGTTCAAACCCAGGCCCACCAGTCTGCAAAGTCCACGCTCTTAGGCAGAAGCCTGAAGAACTCCTGCTTATAATCTGCAAAAGAATGGTGGTGGGGGAAGTGTGTGTGTTTGTGTGTGTGTGTGTGTGTGTGTGTGTAAAACTGCTGACAAGAATTTGAAAGAAGGAAAGAAGGAAAGTTCGAATATGCTCACAATTCTGCATACCTAAGAGACAATCAAAGGATATATGCTACTGGACAGTAAAGAATGTAGTCTCCATCAGAGGTGGACAGAGAAAGATATGTCACCTGCATGGATCTGGAAAGAGAAAGGAAACAGAAGCTGTGTCTCTGAAATATGCTGCTGTATTTTATTTCCCATCTATATTTTATAAATTTCCTATATGCATTTATTATTCTGTTCATAGAAAATTCTAAAAGACTCAGTCACTATTTCCACAGCCAAATTTGTCAAAGTGTAAAATTGTGTTTAGAAGTCTCATCATAAATATTAAGCATTCATTTTGTGCCCATCAGTATGCTAGATATCAAGCACAATATCAAAAAAACATCAATCTTGATTTCTGACCTCAAGCAGCTCAGAACTTAGGTGAACACATAGAAAACAACCAAGTACTACTTAAATGAAGAGATGGATCAGTGCAGGTGATAATAATCAGAAAGAGACTCATGAAAGAGAAGTAAAATTTAGAAAGACCTAAATTCTATATGTTTGCCTTATCTGCCCCAAATACTGTCTTAAAATGACCAATCCACCCTCAGGGCTCAGTCAATCTCTTTCTGGTAACCTGAGAATATCCAGAAGAAAAAGACATAGAAATACTCTGTTTTCTACAGCATCCCATTGGTTTGGGGACATATCTAGTGGTAGGCTCCTCACATTCATATGATAAAGGAGATGACTGTGAGCAGCAATGTGGCCGGTTCCTCTGCCCAATGGCACAAGCAGAGTCACAAATAACAGAAATGAAAGGATCACTAGAAATTGTGTTATTGGACTGCATGACCTACATGGAACAATCAACTCACTCCTAGGTTTGGCAGGGCCTTTCTGAGTTGATTCCCTGAAAAACAAAACAAAACAATAAAACCCAAACCAAACCAAAAAATAAAAAATTAAAAAAAAATTAAAAAATGGGAGACTCTGAGTGTCATCAGCTTTGCTCCATGTGGCTGCCTTGATAAGAGTTCAGTTTTCTGTGTGTCATGAGAAAATTTTTATGATTAATGGAAGACAGAATATTATCCAGTATTAACAGTTATTTTCCAATTCTGTATTATAAAATTATTTTTGATAATGGAAAAGTCTCTATTTCTTTAAATTAATTAAAACATTGAAAGTCTACAGTGTATAAAAGAAAGCACTGGAATTCTGGAGAGGTGAGGCAGAACACGAAGGTAAACAGGAATCGTTATTCCTTTTCTGAGAGGTATGTAATCTACAGGGGAAGCAGGCAGCACCTGAAAGGGGAGGAGAGGTTGGTGGGCCATGCAGGGTTGAAGGAGGAGCATAGGAACATGGGTCTGGGAAAGTTTGGCTAGCTTTACAGTGCTCAATTGAAATACTACTTTGGAATATTTTCTCAACACCAGGGTTCAAGTTTGTTAGTCCTACTGAGACATCAGGTCAGAAGAAAAGAACAAAAGTGAGAAGGCACCCATGGCTTTGCATTCTCAGAAAGACATCCTGCTGGTTCAACTGTGTATGATTGAGCATATTGTCATTGATGAAGAATTTTTATTTATTTTTGATCAAAGACTTCACCATGTTTTCCTGAACTTTTCAATCTCCTGTTTGCAGAGTTTTAACGTGAGCTCTCCTCGGGCCTGGGAGAAATTCTGAGAATGACCCCTGAGAATGAGCTCAGTGGTGAGAAGTCCAAGGACAGGATGAGGTCGACATTGCAAGTGTTTTTGGAATAAGGTAGCTTGACTAGAAACTGTAATTGTGCAAGGCCAGCTGTGCACTTCTGTGTGAGCTGATCCCTTATCATGGTCCCAGTCTTAAATATTCACGACCAATTACTCTGTGTTCTCACCCCACTGTGCTGATTGACCCTCTGCCTTAACTATATGACATCCCTTCTTTTTATGACAAGTGTTAGGTAGGTGATCTTCCAGGCTCTTCTTCAAAGGAAAAACACGATTTCCTGCAGCAGGATGCCCGCCATCTCCAGCTAATCTGTCTTCTGGGAAGATGTCCAAATATTTCTTTGAAAGTTTCCCATGCATCCCATTTAAAGAATATGTACTGTCATCTGGGTCCCATATTGGAATCTGCCACACAGGAGCCAGCCAGTTATTGACTATTTTATCTTTCCCATCCATAAAATGAAGACTTCTAAGAAAATATTTGCAAGTGAAGCCAGGCTGAAAGCTTAGAATTAAAGCAGAGTTGGTGCTCCTTAGCTCCTGTGAAGTGATATAAAAAACAACCTGATGGGTTCTGCTAGTGACAGAGATAGTGCTTGCTGGGATTCCTGTAAGAATTCAATCTGTTCCCTGGACCATGTTGAAATCTGGGCAAAAGTTTTCCTGATACTGTGAAAGCAGCTGGTTTCTGAGGTTCCTCATAGTCAACTTTTTCATTTATTTGATTTGAAGTAACCCAGGTCTAATACCAGCTAGGCCTTGATTCCATGCCCCTCCCATCTTTTCTTCCTCAATGACTGTGTGTGTATGTATTTGTGCATATGTGTTTCTTGGCCTAATATTAGGCTATCTGTTAATTGTAATACACATTTAATACTGAACTTCAATTCTAACCTTAACTGATTCTCTAAGACTAGGACATAATATGTATGCACATGTATGTGTGTGTGTGTGTGTGTGTGTGTGTATGTATGTATTTATATATACACACATATATATAATTTGTTAAGAATTTTTAAGAATCTTTATAAATTGTAAAAGAACAAGATTCAGAACATTTTAGAAATATAGAAAAAGAGATATGACTCAGAAAGTGTATGAGAATTGGTATCTTGGGTTCTGCTTGTGGCTCTTCTGTCAGTGAGATCTGTTGCAAGCCACTAACAGTCTAGGCAGGAGTTTCTGTTTACTATGTGTTTAATGTAACTATCCTGGACTATATCAGAAAAGAAGATAGGAATATTTCATGTTCCAGATATCTCAGACTTCGTTTCATTTTACCACTCATTTATCATCCAACAAATATTTATTCTATGCCTACTGTGTGCAAAACACTGGACTGGTTTCTGAGGATACATTGGTCTATTTGATGGATGTGAACTTTGCCTCCCGGGTTCCACAAGTTTCCAAGCTTTCTTCCAGGGACCGTTAGGCTGGACATGATAAATCAGTGAGGACTAACTAACCAAACCCCAGTGTGTCCCCACACCACAGTTCTCTTTGGCTTTGTCTCCTGAATCCTATGTATCCAAATGCAGGCACACCTTCCAATTATCCACTTATTCTACTAATTTATCTCTGCTAACTTCTTTATCTCCAATTCAGTCTCTCCACCAAATTGTTTTTGGAGGATTTAAAAACAAATAAACATGTGCCCTCAAGAAACTTAGAGTTTAAAAAAAAATAGAGGCAAATATGTAGCTGGATATATGAGCAAATTCAGGGCTGATTAAAATCTCCTAGTACAGGATATTGACATGGTTCAGAGCCTATGACTCAAATATGCTTTATAATAGCTGAATGTAACCAGGTCACCTTATGAAAAAGAGCAGTATGATAATAAATCAGGCGTCCTTTATCTCATTACAAAATTGAAGGGCAAAAGTAGTTGGGTCTTACATTGGTATATGAAAGAGTGGGCTAAAGTGGAGAGGAATTCCCAGATTTCTCACAGAAATTGAGACCTAAAGGGCAAATTAAAAAAAAAAAAAAAACAACTTAAGGCTTAAGGAAGCCTGTTGTTTTTGTGAGCAGAATAGCTTTTTGTGTCTGGTAAAGGCCTCTGTGTAACTGGGGGAGTTAAAGACAGATTGATTACAAGTAAAAATGAGCGGGGAAGCATACTAAAGAATGAAACAAATATGTAAGTGGGTGTAAATTTTATAATTTTACCTTCATCTTTGAGTGAACTTAATTATCAAATAAAATGCCTGGATTTGCTTAATTTACTTAACCAAATCAATAATCAGATATAAAATTTTGTTCTTCAGGGTCCTCAAGGACACACACACAGACAAAAATGATGTATGCATTCTGACAAAACATAATCATAATGCAAATAACTTCTATTTATAAACTATTTTATAGTTCATGCATATCACTCAAACAGTGTATTACTGTCATTTCAAAATAACATGCTCTCTCCTCTGTAGTTGGCACACCTGAGAGTGACAGCATCACTTAGCAGTCCCCAGTCTTGCTGAGTCATTCTGTTCATCCTCCTGTAGCTCAGGCATCATTCAGAGGCCCAACAGGTTGAGAATTGACAAGTGCTTAACTATGGATCCCTAACTTACTCTGGAGGAATGCTGTAAGACTGTGAACCTCAGGAGAGTAAAGGTCACATCCATCACATAGACTAGCACATCCCCAGAACTCAGTGCATTGTTGTGCATATGGCAGGCACCAAATAAATATTTGTTAGATAATAAATGAATGGGTGAAATGAAGTCTGAGGCTTCTGAAATGCACATCTTCTCCATCTTGTATAGTGCAGGGTCCTCTCAAGATTTAATTCCTAGCTCTGTCTACAGTAACATGTTCTTATTTGATTGAAGAATCAACACACTTAAAGACTGGTATTTGGAAGTGAGAAGGTGTACATGGAAGTGATTCAGGAAAACAAGGAAATGAGACACAAGTGGCAACATTTGTCAAAGTAAGATAAAAAAATACTTATTACAAGATTACTTATTATATTTCTCATGTCTGTGCATGTCTTCATCTTCACCTTCTGGTAACATATACATCCACATTGAATTGAGCCATTTTCCCCAAATCGAGGATATTGTGACTTTGAAGTACCATAATATCTTGAGATTTCTTTGATAATTTTTGACCAATGGGTTCTAGAGATGCTGGAAACCCTGACAGTATAAAATAACAAGACAGTGTAAAAACATGAGTCAGAAATTCATGACTGCCTTTAGACATAGCTACTTAAATATAGCATGGTGACTAAAAGTATGGATTCTGGAGAAAGACTACTTAGATTCAAATCCTGACTTTGCCCTTGTGAGCTGTTTGATTTTTGTTGTTAATTAATTTCTCTGTGCCTTAGTTTTGTATTTCAAAAATGAGTTGTGGTGAGGATTAAATAAACAATACTGTTAGAGCAGTTCTAGGCGTATAGGAATTGCCATATTAATCTTAGTTCTTGTCGTGATCCTGGGTAAGTCACTTATCCACTCTGGGTTTAGGTTCCAGGTATAAAATGAGAGATTTTGACTAGATTTTCTCTAAGGCCCTCCTGAACCTACTGTTTTCAAATGCTTACAGTCCATGTGCTTTTCTACATATATGTATGTAGTTTGTGATAGTAAAGTGCATGATTAGTTAGTAAATGATTTCCTTGTTTGATGGAAGGAGATATTATTAGGGGATTGAGACAGTCTTCTTCACTAGGCCAAATTCCTTGAGGGTAAGAGTGTATCTTTTCCTTCTCAGGATCCAAGGCCTAATGTGGTGCCTGGGGACAGTGGGTGCTCTGTAAGCTGTTAATGGCTATGGAATAAATGCCTATGTCTTTTGTACCCAGATATATGGGAATGGGAAAGGGTTGTAAGTCCTTCCTAAGCCTTATCTCAATTAAAGCTACTTACACCGAATATTCAAAAAACATTAGTGCTCTCTACTGGAGACATTCCTAGTACAGGAATTCAAGTTTGAATTTTTGATGGCAAATTCTGATTTAAGTTCATAAGTCCTGGATTTGAGAAGTAGGGTATAGCAGATACTCATAGTTTACTCTGTTGCAAGCACAGATTTGGTTTTATGGCATTGAGGATGGCATGATCAGCATTAAAATGCCAAGTCTCATTTCTTTGCCATGTATTTATGCGTTTTTTTCCAGAGCAGCTTTATCTATAGATTTGTACACATGTTGCGTTTGCTTTGATTCATTTTAAGTAAAAAAAAAAAAAAAAAAAAAGACAGAGACATAGCATTAATTAAAAAAGTAATGTTAAGAAAATGAAAAGACAACCCACAAAATGGTAGAAAATATTCACAAATAGTATATCTGATAAGGGACTTGTATCCAGAGTTCATAAAAACAAAACTAAGCAAAATAATAGGATTTACATTTCTCATTTAAGTTATTATTTTCTCTACACCTCAAGTCTTTTTTTGGCATTACTGTTTTCTTTTTCATTAATTGAATATTTTCTAATATTACTTTTTAACTTCTTTAATGATTTTCTTGCTATATATTTTTAGTTATTTACTTAGTGATTGCTTTAGGCCTTACCATATATGTCTTATCAAAAATAGTTTCACAATTACACCAGCAATTTCAGAGAATGTAGAAACAGCATTCCCATATAGCTCTACTCTCTTTTGTTTCTTACTGTGGTATTCTTGTCATAGGTATTATCTCTATGCATGTTATAAGCCCGACAGTACATGATTATAATTATTATTCCTTTATGTAATTTTATGTCTTTTAAAGAAGCTGAGAGGAGAAAAGAGCAAGTTTATACGTATAACTTTTTTCTTTTTTTTAAATTGGGTTATAGTCATTTTACAGTGTTGTGTCAGTTTCCAGTGTAGAACACAATTTTTATGTTATATGTATAATTTTTCTCATATTAGCCTTCTTTCCATTTCAGGTTCTATGCATTTGTTCCTTTGGATTCAAGTGAAACATCTGGAGTCAATTCTTATCCCAATGTTGGTTTGTTGTCACCAATCTCTTTGCTATTGGTAAATATATTACATTTCTGTATGTTATATGCCCACAAATACAATTAAAAGTATACTGCTTTAAGATTTTTAAACAAGATAAGAAAGGACAATAGGCAATTATACTCCTTTATAATTGCATAATTACCTTTATCAGTGTTCTTTGTTTTGTGTGTGTGTGTATTCAAATTACTGTCTTGGGTCACTTGCTTTCAGCCTGAAGAACTAACTTTAGTATGTCTTGTAAGTTAGGTCTACTGGCAGCAGACTCTTTCAGATTTTGTTTTCCAAATGTCTTTTTATTTCATCTTCATTTTTAAATGATAATTTTGCTGGATATATGATTCTTGATTAAGAGTTTTTAAAATTTGAGGGCTGAGAATAGGTTATCCTATTGCCTTCAGCCCTCTATTGTTTCTGATGATAAGTCAACTGTTAATCTTATAGGAGTTTCCTTAAGCAAGGAGTCATTTTCCTCTTGCTGCCTTCAAGATTTTCTTTGGCATGTTTACTATGTGTCTATTCATGGGTCTTTTTGAGTTTATCCTACTTACAGTTTGTTGAAATTCCTGGATATGTAGATTTAAAATTTTTAGGAAATGGGAAGTTTTTACCCACTAATTTTTCAAATATTTTTCTGCTCCTTTCCTTCTCTGTTCTTCTGGTGCTGCCTTTACATGTCTGTTGGTATACATTAGTGTCCCACATTTCTCTGAGGCTTTGCTCATTTTTTCTTCATTCATTTTTCACTCTGTTCTTGGATAGCATAATTTCTATTGATCTATTCTTAAGTACTTTTACTTTCTGCCCATTTAAGTGTATTATTGATTCCATCTAGTGAATTTTTAAATTTCAGTTATTGCTCTTTTCAGCTCCAAAATTTCCATTTGGTTATTTTTAATAATTTCTGTCTCTTTATTAATGTTCTCTATGTGATGTGACACTGTCATCATGCTTTACTTCTAAAATCATGGTTTTCTTTGTTTCTTTGAACATATTTATAATGGCTTCTTTTCTCACATCAGGTCTCTCCTGCAGGTGGCTTTATTGACTGCTATTCTTCTGGTATGTAGGCCATAATTTCCTGCTTATTTTGCATGTCTCATATTTTTTGGAAAATGAACATTTTAGATATTGCAGCAACTTTGGGTACTGGCTTCATCTCTCCCCTCTTTCAGTGCTTGTCATTGTTGTTAGCTTGTTTACTTGTTTAAAGACTAACTGGATTATTTTAGTGTTGTCCATTCCCTTCTCTTCCTCCTCTATCCCATAAACAGACACAGGGTAAAGCCTCTGATGTTTTTCCTCAGGGATTCATCCTTGGACATGCCCAGCCACTTTGGGATAACAAGGTTTTAGCAGGACTTAGGCAGTGTTTGTCTAGTTACCTGACCACACTAACCTATGAAACTCCACTAACTGCTGGTTAAAAGCTCTATTGTTCATAACAATGCCCTGGAGAATAAATTTACAACCTAATCCAGTCAAATTCAGGCTGCTATGAAGGGACAGTTCCTGATGGTCAATGTTTGAAATTTATTCAGACTCTAGTTCTTGCAGCTGGTTTCTTATTTTTCTCCAGCAACAAGTTGGCTTATCATTTATCCTGTATCTTCAATGAATTTTTCAGTCTCCTCCCCATTGCCTCTTACCAACACTTCTTCTGCTTTTGAAAGCAACCTTAGATTTGAACTTCTTATGCTGTTGCAAATAATGTTGGCTCCTTTGGGGAGATAATTTGAGCTCTCTGTTCTATGGTCTGCCTTTCCTCCCAGGGAAAATCTCTGAGCCAAAACTCTGGTGCTGGATTAAGGAACAATAGGTCAATTTTAAGTGACAGCCCAGTTTGAAGAAGTAAGTGCTCAGTGGATATATGGGCAAGAGCCCCAGATGTCCTTGGCTTGTCTCCATCGGCACAAGCCCCTGTCCTATGAGCTGAGCCAATAGCAATTGGGACCTCAGTGTCCTACCATGCCCAAGGTAGAACCTTTGTCTCATGAGAGGAAATGTGGTGGAAGAATTGGGCCCCCACCTGTTGGCTGATGTAGTACAGAACTTTGCCTCAGCAACAAGTAACTAGGGGCAGTATGAGAAATGCTAATGTCATGTCCTTCCCAGGAAGACAACCCTTCAACCAGGACCTGGGGGGAGTCAAAAACTTGTGTTCTTGGTTGTACAAGTCTGGGTGGAGTTCCCAGCTCAATGAATGGAGAGGGGAAAAGTACGGATTTTCAAATACTAAAGACTCATCATTTTATGGAGCTTTAGTAAATATTCTTGAGTAAATGTGTCCTCATTTGCTGTATATCTGTAGTGGCATTTCCATTTGTGTATGCTCATAAGGCCAACTATTTTTAAATGTGTTTTAAAAATAATTTTCATCAGTTTTTTGAGGAGTGATTCTGAGTTGCACACCATCATGCCAGAAGTGGAGCCAGGAAGGGGAAACAGATACAGTATAGATTAGCATTCTCTTTAACTGAGGGCTTGCTGTATCTTTGGTTGCTAGTGGAAGGCCTAAGATATATTTGTAGTAATAAAAATAAAAATTAAAAAAAAATTTCTAATGTTAGTATGTTAGAAGCAAAGCATAAGATGGCAATTCCTGTAGATGATTTGTTGCTTGAATCCTATGAGAAGAAATCTTTAGAGAAGTGGAGACATAGGAGGATGCAAGTTCCCAGGCATTTCTAAAGGGAGATCATGTGAGCCTTTCTAGCAGCCAGCACTCAAAGCATCTTGGGATGGATACTCTGCTGTAAAGAGACTAAGAGAGTTCAATATCAGCTATCAAAATCAACCTCATAAAAATAATCATAGTAAAGAGTATGTAGAGTAAAGAAATTCAGTGTAGAGTTTACTAACAGCTGCTCCAAGAACCCAAATCAACTGCATAAACAAAATTGTAGCAACAGTAATAAAAACAATATAACAGCCACTCTTATTGGACACTTTCTACCTTTAAGGAAGTACACTTACTATCTCTAATCCTCATGATCACACAGTAAATTAGATATTATTCCTACATTTATGCAAGTGAAGAGATTAGACTTAACATCTTCTAGGTCACTTAACTTAGTTCTAGAGTTTAGTCTCAGATGCAAGCTCTCTGATTCCAAGGCCTGTCCTCTGTCCATTATTTACACAAAACTGTCCAAAAAGAGGTGAAGAAATGATAAAAGAAAGAAAAACAAAGGGTAAAAACAGATAAGAGAATAAAATGGTAAGGAAAAATGTATAAAAGTATAGTCATGCATGGGAGTGCCAGGGCAGGATCAACAGGTTCCCCTTTAGCTCTTCATTAGCACAAATACCCTCCAATTTGTTCTAAGCCTTCTGAGGTGAGCTTCATCAAGGCTCAACAATGCTGAACCCACAAATCCTTTCAATGTAGCCCTATCTCTACCTTGGGTTTTTGCTGAGAAGTCTGAGGAAAAACTCCCTTAAACTTTCCAGAAGCCCAATTGTTTGAAAGCATCTATGATACATACTATATCTCCTCAGAGAGTCTTTTTCTGATTATGTCATACTCCAAGGATGCAACCAAAATGATTCTGAGGTTTAAGCAAAAGACTCTTCAGTCACATCCTTCGTTTCATATTTGACCCCTCCATCTTTTTTCTTTTGTTTTCTGGCAACACCCTGGATTTGTTCTTTGCTTGGAAACCATTTATGAATTTAATTTTAGGATCATTTCCCTTCCTGGGAACTGCTGCTTTGTATCTTCCTATTCCCCTTCCCAAAATTGAGTTTATGGTCTCCATAAGATTATATATCATGACAAAAGTATCTTATAAGTCTCCTTCAAATTTCACTGCATTTTGCAAATTTTGATGAGTTGTATTTTTATTTTTATTTCATTGAATACATTTTAAAATCCCTCTTGAGACTTATTTGACCTATGTATAATGTAGAAGTGTGTTGTTTACTATCCAGGTATTTTAGGACTTTCCAGCTATCTTTCCATTGTTGATTTCTAGTTTAATTTCACTCTAGTCTGAAACATACATTATAACTTTTCTGTTCCTTTCAATTTTTAAGGTGTGTTTAATGATACATAATGAGGTCTAGCTTGGTGAATGTTTCATGTTAGCTTGAGGAAAATATGTATTCTGATGTTTTTGGTATTCTATAAATGTTGATTACATCCTGTAGATTCCAAATAGAAAAATCAATCAGTATATTATACCACATTAAGAGAGCAAAGAAAAAAAATGGTCATCCAATTGATTCACAAAAATCCTTTGATCTAATTTAATAATTTTTCTGTTAAAAAAATACTCAAAAAGTAGGAATAGAAGAAAACTTCCTCAACATGATAAAAACCATGCATGAAAAATCCACAGCTACATCCTACTCAATGATGAAAGACTGAAATCTTCTCCCCTAAGATAACAAAAAAGACAGTAATGCCCACTTTTCCCTCCTCTATTTAACATAGAATTAGAGGTACTAGCCAGTGTAATAAAACAAGGGAAAAAATAAAGAGATTTAAAATTGGAAATGAAGAAATAAATTCTCTTAACACACGACATGATATTAAATATAGAAATATCAAAGATTTCACCAAAAAAATAGAAAAAATAAACGAATTCAGCAAATTTGGAGGATACAAAATCAACAATTAAAAATCAGTTGCATTTCTATACACTAACATGACAATTCAAAAAATTAAGAAAGCAATCCCATTTAAAATAGGATCAAAGTGATTAATTAAAAATAAATTTAGCCTAGAAGAAGAAAGATTTGTATACTGAAAACATTGCCAAAAGACATTAAATCAGACATAAAGAAATAGACATCCATGTTCATAGGTGGGAAGTTTTAATATTGGTTAGCTGTCAGTACTACTGAACAGACTCTACAGATCTCATGCAATTCTTATCAACATTCCAATATTTTTCCAGAAAATAAAAACTTCTAAAATTCATAGGGAATTTCAAGAGATCCCAAATAAACAAATAAAAAATCTTGAAACAGAAGAACAAAGCGGGAGATATCATACTTCCTGATTTCAAAACTTAGTACAAACTATTGTAATCCAAATAGACATATAGATGAATACAGTAAATAAATCTTCTCATATGTGGTCAAATGATTTGGTAAAGGTGTTAAGACCATTCAGTGGGAAAAGCACAATATTTTCAACAAGTGATACTGAAGAAATTCGATATTCACATGCAAAAGAATGAAGTTATACCCTTACCTTCCTCCATATTCAAAAATTTACTCAAAATAGAACAAAGATCTAAATGTAAAAGCTAAACAAAATCTCTTAGAAGAAAACGTAGGGGAAACTCTTCATTCTATTGGGTTTGGAAATGATTTCTTGGATATATACCAAAGGTGTGTGTAGACAACAAATTAAAAAATAGATAAATTTGTTTTTACAAAAATTTAAAATTTTGTGCATATGAAAGGACAATATCAAAAGAATAAAGGGTAACTCACAGAATGGGAGAAAATGTTTACAAATCATCCATTTGATAAGAAATTAATATTCAGAATATATAAAGAACCCTTTAACTCAGCAACAACAAAAACAAAAACAAAGTGCTCATTTCAAAAAAAAGTCAAGCACTTGAAGACACCTTCCCCAAATAACAGAGATAAATGGCCAATAAGTACCTGAAAAGGTGCTCATCATCATTATTCATTAAGGAAATGAGATATATTTCACACACATTAATATGGTTGCCATTTCTTTAGAAACAGAAAACAAATTTTGGTGAGGATGTAGAGAAATTGAGAATCCTGTACATCATTGGTAGGAACAAATTGAACAGCTAATGTAGAAAACAGTATAACTATTCCTCAGAAAATTAAACATAAAATTACCATTTGATTCAACAGTTCAACTTCTAGTTATATATCTCAAAAGAACTGAAAGTAAGAACTCAAATATATAGTTGTACACCAATGTTTATAATTTCATTATTCAAAACAATATAAAAAAATGGAAACAATCTAGTTATCCACTAACATATGAATGGGTAAATAAATTGTAGTGTATTTGCTGGTCAGAATGGCTGTCATCAAAAGAACACAAGCAACAAATATTGGCAATGATGTGGATAAAAGAAACCCTTGGTGGGCTCTTGGTAGGAAAGTAAATTCATGCAGCCACTGTGGAAAATAGTATGGAGATTTCTCCAAAAATCTCAAAATATAATTACTATATTACCCAGAAATTCCACCCCTGGGTATATAAAACCAAAACCAAAACCAAAACCAAAACCAAAAACACTAATTTGAAAAGATACATGTATGTCAATGTTCATAGCATCATTATGTACAATTGCCAAGGTTTGGAAGCAACCTAAGTGTCCATGAACAGGTGAATGGATAAAGAAGATATGATATACACACACACAGAGATAGATATAGATAGATATAGTGTGTATAGATATTTATTGTATACTACACACACACACACACACACACACACACACACACACACACAATGGAATACTACTCAGCCATAAAAAATGAAATTTTGCCATTAACAGCAACACGGATGGACTTGGATGGCATTGTGATAAGTGAAATAAGTCAGAAAGAGAAAGACAAATAGTATATGATATCACTTATATGTAGAATGTTTAAAATACAACAAACTATTGAATATAACAAAAACAACAATAAAAAAAGAAGCAGGCTCACAGATATAGAGAACAAACCAGTGGTTACCAGTGGGAAGTGTGGTGGGCAAAAAAGGTGTGGAGGAGTGGGAGGAGTGGTAGTAACACACTATTGAGTATAAGACAGGCTACAAAGATGTACTGCACAACACAGGGAACATAGCCAGTATTTTGTAATAACTGCAAATTAAGTGGAAATCTAAAAGTTCTATAATAATTAAAAATTAAAAAAATAAAATAGAGTGTAGTACATTCTTACCATGGAATGTTATTCAGCCTTAAAAAGAAGGATATTCTAACACATGTTACAGTCTAAATAAACCTGAGGACATTATGCTAACTGAAATAAGACAGTCACAAAAAGAAAAATACTATATGATGTCATTTTTATGAGGTATCCAGGGTAGTTAAATTCATAGAAACAGAAAGTTTACTCACACTTACCAGGATCTTGGGGAGAGGGAAATGGAGACTTGTTTATTGGATACAGAGTTTCAGCTGAGCATGATGCAAAGGGTTGGAGGTAGATAGTGATGATGATTGTAACATCTATGTGAATATACTTAATTCCACTATATTGTACACTTTAAATAGTTAAAATAGTAAATAGTTGTGCATATTTCATCAAAATAAAATAATTAGGTACTTTAAGTGGGAGGGAAATAGAACTTGATTGTCTGCATTTTCTATATTAATGGACAGTCAGCAGGGGCAGAGAGAGATTGGGGCCTTAGACTAAATATATCAGGGGAGGAATTCATTACTCATGTTTTATCAGGGACCGTTTCCTGGTCTAAGAGTGGGCATCATATTCAATGCAGCCTGGGACCACTGTCCACAAAACAGTGGTCAGGGAATAAGAAATTATCTGAAGTAAAAGGAATTCCATCCAAATAACACTGTTGAGTGGCACAACCACACTTCCATGGAAAAAGAGATACAAGGAAGAATATTCCAGAGTTGTCATATCAGTCCTATTACAGTCATAGAAACAGAATCCACTTTAGTTTGTTTAAACATAATACATTTGTACAGGTGATAAAGGAATAGAGATCAAAAAACACAAAATTCTTCACCAAAGCCTTTACTTTTTTGCCTATAGGTAATAAGAGGGATATTTATTACCATTTGAAATAATAAACAAATGTCACAATTATTCATACGTCCAACCATTAATCTATTTATTCATTGTTTCAATCACCATGCACTCTAGGTTTTACCTTACTTTAAAGTTACCATATTTGGTCCTTAGGGCTCTATAATACACAATTATATCTCCAGGCAAGATGCACTAGGTTGAAACCAAACTTAAAAAATGACTATTTGGTTGCTACTTAGATTGTTGATCACTACACATAAAATATTTATATATATACACACACATACACATACATACACATATCTATATACACACACACATATCTATACACACACACACACATATATATATATACATGTATATAATTACAATATTTATTTCTGCCTAAATAACATTATGTAAGGCCCATACACAGTGTAAGCTGCATGAGGACAAGATCTTTACATTTCTCTCTTTACATAATCCAGAACAATGGCAGGGAGGACATAAGAATTTAACAATGTAAATAATTAGAACCAAGCATTCCTTAATGAGGATAAAAATAGATGTGTGAATAAATTGTTATCTACTTTTTAAAGCCTTTTTATTTTTCTTAGTGACCATAGTCAGTTTTATTATTTTTTATTGAAAGAAAATAGAAACAGTATTTCAAAGAGATATCTGCACTCATGTTTATTGCAGCATTAACCACAATAGCCAAGCAATGAATGCAACCTAAATGCCCAACACATGAGTGGATACAAGACATGTGGCACATATATATATACACAAGAGAATATTATTCAGTCACAAGGAAGGAGGATATCCTGCCATCTGCAGCATCAATGGACCTTGAGCACATTATACTTAGTGAGATAGGTCAGAGAAAGACAAGTACAGTGTGATATCACTTACATGTCGAATCTAAAAAAGGCAAGGCTTCTCTTTGCTCTTCAATGCAGGGTGTGTCTAGTCCAAGGGATGAGAACATATGCTTAAGTCAAGCTCTCAGTGGGAACAGATATACAGATATTTCTGTAGAATCGTTTACTTTTGCATTAAACCCCATGATACATTGTTCACATATTCATTACTATATGGTTTCTTCTTTAAAAGGCAAAGCCATTCATTCTTCCTTCTGAACACTTGAAGCCACAGCTAGATGGAGTCATTTAAAGTCTCCAGTGGAGATGAGTTAACATCTTTGCAGAGATACAGAGACTGTGGTGCATAAGGTCACAGAGGGGGGGACTGTACCAAAAGCATTTCTTCTGCTCCTCTGGCCCTTAAGTCAACTTAGAGACCTTAATCTAATATCTAAAATCCAAACAATCTATTATCTCAGAGGTTTGGCGTGATCATGGAATTCTGGCAATTGAAAACAATCACACATGTGTCAGCTTTTTGTTTTTACAGAAGTTTCTTACTAAGTACCCTCTGTGCCTAAACATACACTATGAAGATGTACAGAAAAAAAAATATATAATGGTGTCTGTCTTCCAATGAACTTTACTTTTATTTGAAAACAAATACTAGACCAAGTTAGTTGCACTTGGGCCAAGAGTGTGTTTATACCATGTACCTCTAACAGGGAGACTGTGATGTCTTTTCAGGATATGAGCATCACTCCTAGCTTGGATCCTGATTCTGAGAGTCCTTGAAGTGTTTGGGCATTCTCATTTCCCAGCATATGGATCCAAGTACATTTCCAGAGGTCCCCTACGAGAGGCACTGTGAAAATCATTATCATTTATCCTCATCCCAGAGTTGCAAGGTCCTCTCTCTTGGGATCCTGCCCTCCCTTCCAGGTGATAGTTCCATCATCTGAAATTGGTTTAGACCAAGGCTAGGGATTATAACCTTTTATCAATGTTACCTCTCAGCTTCCTATAAATATCCTTGATTCCAATGGTTTCCTCCCCATTCTTTTTTTCTCTACAGACACCTTGTTTTATTTGCCATCTTCAGAATTTTCTCTGGTCAGTTCTGCTAGCTGCCACTCCAACCAAATTATAGACTGAATGTTTGAATGTGTTCTCCAAAATCCATTTGAGGAAACTCCAACTACCAATGTTCCAATGTGCTTGGAAATGGGGTTTGGGAGGGATTAGATAATGAGTGTGGGGCCTTCATGAATCTAATTAGTGCCTGTATAACAAAAAATCATGAGATTCTCTCCCTCTCTCTCTCTCTCTCTCCCTCTCTCTCTGTCTCTCTCTCTTCAACATGATAGGACACAGTAAGAACCTTGTCATCTGTAAAGCTGTAAGAGGACCCTTACCAAGAAAATAACAATGCTGGCACAGTTCTTTTGGACTTTCAGCCTCCAGGACTGGGAGAAATAAATATTTGTTTTGTAAGCCACACAGTCTATGGTAATTTGTTATAGCAGCCTGAGCTAAGACAAACCACGATGCTCATTACTCTCATTGTACGTACTTGAATTCTGATGTTTAAATGCCAACACCTGGTCTCTGTGTGTCTGGGTTTTTCATTCCCCATTACTATCAAGGCATCCATTTCTGCAGTGGTAGATCACAACTTCTGTACTTGCCTACAGCAGAGATGCCACCACTGAACTTAAGGATGATGGGAATTCCTCTCACCAGTGAATATTCTTAATGTTTAATAATTTGTTTCTAAACACTGTAAAAGTGTAATTGAAACCTATGAAGAAAAGGTTACTCTTGCTGAGATTTCAAGGGGTAACAGGAAATTTCATACCTTATTTTTGAAGCAAATATAAGAGTTTAAAAACCAAGGCCAAAGCAAAAACAAGATTAGGATGCAAACGTTATTTTCTAGTATTCTGATCTTAGTCTTAGACCCCTTATTGAGCAGGCTAATGTCATTTCTAGAAGCAATGAGCAATTCCATTTATTCACATTCCATTTACTATTTTAATTATTAGTATTATACTTTGTTTTCTTTGTTATTCGAGAAATGATAACACAAGTTATCTTTGCAAATTTGAAAAGATAGTGTATATAATGAAAAGCATGTGTCCTTTCTATCCCTGATGCCAAGCTGTCCTCTTCAGGAAGAACCAATGATACCAATTTCTAATGAATTTTCCAGAAATGTGCTATATATACATGTGTATGAGTGCCCATAATAATTGCAATTTTTTTTATGGTGAACACATTATACAAACTGTTTTGTGCCTCATTTTTTCACTCTACAATCTATCTTCCAGATTGTTCTATATTTATACAAATAGAGCTCCACTATCTATTTACTAGCAATCTAGTATTCTAGTATGTTTGCATGCAAAATATATATTACCAAATTACATAAATGAGCATTAAGTGGTTTCCAATCTTTTGCCATTAGAAGTGAAGCCTCAGTGAAAGTCTTGTATGTATGTACATACACATATATATGATTTTGCACTCATATATATTTCCTAAAAGTGAACACACTAAATCAAAGTGTCCATGCATTTATTCTATCTAATGTGGGCCAGGCATCAATATCCTCTAGAAATCACTTTTTATACTTAAAGCATTGCTGAATGAAAGTGAAAAGCATGCACATCAGAAATAGGCCAGAGAATATACATGTATAATATATTATATATCTAATTTCTTTACAAGGAAAGCTACATCTTTTTAAATAGTGAGCCCAATACTTTCATAACATTACCAAGAATGTTAGCTGGGGCAGGCAATAATGAAGTGATTATTTTGCAAAGGTTGACCAAGGCTTGTGCAAGCAAGGAACGATCATCATTTTTAGTGTCAACAATTCTCTTTCTCAAATGATTTATCTCTGTTTTCATCTTCTCACATTTCTTTCTAAATCCTTCAGTACACAGATCTTCTTGGACGTAAAAAAAAAAAATTGAGGAAGGAAGTAAAACTTTTTAAATCCCCCATTTTTTCAAGGATTACATTTTGTCAAACTTTAAAACTTTGTCAGACTATCTTTGTTTTATTCCTAAAATTGTTCTCTCTTAATCATGAAAGGAGACTCTTGTAACAAGGAATATTTCCTGGTTTGGACCTAAATATTAAGAGAAAGTGTAGTTTACAGCCTTAATAATATTCATATACCTTAGGGTTTTGCCAGGAGGCTAAGCCTGGCATGAGGACAAATGTAATATTTTCCAGTCAAAAAATGCAAATGAGAGGTAGCCTTGGTCTGACAGCACTAATTCTCAGTTCCACTCAGGATGGTACTTTCACCCATATTATAGAAATCTGTTATAAACACATGGTCCACAAATTATAGAAATCTCTTATAAATCATGTTCAGATGAACAATGAGAGAAATCCCTCCAAGCCACATGATAGCTTGGGAATCTATACAAACCTGGAGGCAATGCAGCAAGATTAAAAGCTGCCACTTCCCTGTATTTTTAATTCTGGACATTTCTGGTAGTTTTATGTCAGCAGAGACCTACCTCAGGGCCTTGGGCTGAACAGGGCTCCTGGTAAAATGTAGTGATCTTGGTAAACCATACTATTTGTTGTTTATATTAAACACACATATTTGGAATATCTGTTCAATCAAGCCCTGTGAGATCATTTTAAATTTCTCAAAGTGGCTATTCAACCCTATTTATATTCTCTGAGGGCTTGGAGTAGGGGGGGCATACTCATCCTGAACACTCCAATGTCTAATTACAGAGACGAATTTAAAGGTTTTGGAAGGATTCAAAGGCTTCAGGGTTTTAATAAATCCCAAGCAGTAGATGCACTTCTGATCTCTGCATGATCTTGCTGTAACCTTCACCCATCCCTTCCTGAGGTACCAGGGCAAATCTATCAAGCTCTACTACTGCCACAGCCTGATTCACCTTCAGCTGATGCTCCAATATCTTGTTTGTCTCTCTTAGCAGGTTTTCTCTTTCCCTCACCAGCTTCTCCATCATCTGGACTATGTGTTTCTGAAGACTTCTCTTCTGAGCCTCCACCTGCTGCTGCTGCTCCTGCAGTTTCTGTTTCAGCAGCTCCTGTTCCTTATCAGCTGTCTCATTCCTGGTCCACTCCTCTGCCCCAGGGAGGCATTAGAGAGGGAAAAAATAGGCAATGATTGACCTCCACCCTCTTGAGCTCAGAGGCCAAACCAAATTGAAGAGAGTGGTAGGAAATCTCCGAAGTCTTCCCCCCCACCCCGTGTCCACACCATCAAGACCACACTTCAGAATGTGAGAGAAAAGGCTCTCTCTGTCTGGCATCCAATCACAGTTCCCTTTGCTGTTTCCAGACGCAGCAGGGTTGTTCCACAGAAAGGAAGGAAGCTCCTGTATTGGGAAGGTTTTGCTCTCACACCTGTCAGAGGGCACTGCAAGAACATACACATCCCACTGTGAGCCCAGCCCTACCCTGTACCTGCTATGGGCTTCTCCCCATCATTGAGGGCTTTATCTGCCTGCAGGATTTCTCTATTGCCACCTGGGACTGCAGAGATCTCTGGAGGAACTCATTTCCCTGAGGAACCAAGGAGGAGCACAGAAATTAGATTTCAAATAAGTAAATTAGTGCTGCAAAGACAACTAATTCCATGTAACTTTTGCTTCATGTTTAAAGTTCCATAGTGGTTCCTTACAATGAGTCCAAGCTCCTTAGACTGACCTGTCTCCCTCCAGTCACTTGCCCAGTGCTACTTCCTTCTCCCCACTCTAGATTCCAGCCAGTCAGAACCATGTTCAGTTCTACAAATCCAAATCTCTGGTGCTTGTACATATCTGTTTTCCCAGTGTGAAATAGTGCCTCTAAATTGTGCTGCTCTTCTCCTCTGCCACTAGCTGGTTATAAATTTAGACAACTTATTTTAACCTGCCTATGATTCTCAGTCCAGATCTTTAAAATGTTGATAATGTAGATACTTCTTAAAGTTATTTGAAAGATTAAACTAAAGAGTCTAGGGAAAGAGTTTAACATTTTGGCTATAGGAAACAACTGTTCAATATATATTAGTTGCATTAGTATTGTTGTTTTTTAATTATGATGATAATGATGATGATGATGATGATGATGATGATGATGTTTGTTTGTAACACCTAAGTAGCTCTTTCCTGAGTGTTATAACTTGTCTATGTAGTTGAATTCCTGTCTCAATTGTGATCATCCTTGTATACAAAGACTGACTTGTAAATTGTCAGTGCTCAACACGTCAAATATGTTGTTGAGTAAAAAAAAAAAAGTGAATAATTTATGTTCTGTCTCTGGATTTAAGAAATCTGTACTCATGGTTGGGAGTTGACATTTGTACTCTCTTCAGGAATAAATAGCATGCAGTGAACCTTAAGAGCCAAAGCTGTTTGAATGGCCCCGTACTCTCTCTTTATGCATGCATGGAGCTGCACTCTCAGATTTTCAGTATAGCCCTTTGACTATTCTGTAGGTTCCCCATGTTTCCTTTATTCCTCACCTTCACTCCTTTCATGGGCACTTGGTGATATTCCTTTTCAATAATTTCCTTTGCTTTCCTGTAGAGTTCATGACCTCCAGGAACAGAGAAAGTTCCTGCTGGGATACTTTTTATTAGTGTCTTTGAAAGCTGATCAAGTTTAGTCTGGCAATATTTGATTGATGTCTCTTCATTCTGCATCAAGAAATCATCTTTCTTATTCTTTATGATTTCCTAGAGGGAAGAAAGATAGAGGGCTGTCACCAGAAGCAAGGAACAGAGGAAGTAAATTTCCAAAGGATCTGGTAGAAGAATTGGTGTAACTGTGTTCCTCATGAGAAAAGTATTCTGTTGGAGGACATGTAATAAAACAGCAGTCACAAGATTTGATTTATTCACAGCTCTGAAAACTCTGGAAGACCATGGGGAAGTTCCCTAACGTCCTTTGGGTATTTCATCTGAGCTGTTGGAGTTGCATTACCTAATCTCTCTGGTTCCTTGAAGCTGCCACACTCAGTGATTCTGTCTGTATTCAATGATAGATACAAGGAGCAACCTAAGCTGAAAGTGGCCTGAGATGTGGATCTGAAAAGAGAAATTTTGGTTCCCAGCCATAGGAGTGTGTTCACAGAAAAAGAAGCCAGCTAAAGAATGTCTTGGGTGTTCTGGACAGGCTTGGAATCCACAGAAGTATTTATTTCAAGAGGATATCTATACTGATTTTTCATTGAAGGTCAAAGGGAGTTCCAGATAAACTGCCTGAGTTCTGGCAGTCAAAAAAGAAGGAAATGTAGTCCTTTGAAACTCTGTCCCTCATGAGAACATGGACTACTTTATCCTTGAGTGAGAGATGAGCCGTGGGACCGGTAACAACACTTCTAGGCTTCATTCTTCAAGGGGAGGTGACATAAAGTAAATATTAAGACAGATTATGACAAGGTTACTCTGGAACTCCTGCTTGTCTTTCTTGAAGGAGTGCTCCATGAAGACTGCAGGGGCTTCCCTCTCACAGGCAGCGTGCGCCTCCAGCAACTCCTGCAGCATGTCTGTGGGGAAGCTCACTCGCTGGGCTATCTGCTCGCTGTAGTGGTTGTCTGCCTTCTGAATGGCAGCTGAGTTCTCCAGCTGGGCCAGAGTTGTCACTGCGTTCTCCAAGCGAGGTACTGCTCCGCTATTGATAGTATCCACATAGGTCACAACCAGAGTCCTCAGCCCTGAAGAAGCCAGGAAATTTAGGGGCTAAATATCAAGTTATCAGTCAATGGCTCCAGGATTCTGAGACTATGCTTCTAGGGTCATATACACATGCACACACACAAACACACACATGCACCCCTACCTCCCACTACTATTATCACCTTCATTTTCCTACTGACTCTTCATTTTTATGGTTTTCCAGGCCACAGGACTAAAAAAGTTAATATCTACTTCTATCTAACATACTAGGGGCTACCTGGAAAATACAGTTTCTCATTTTAAAAATTGAAAGCAATATAGATTACATAGATAGACAGATGAGGCAAAGTGTACCATGTTTAATTTATTCCTAATTCTGAGGCTTTGAATTGATTTTCAGTGATTTATGGGCTAATATTTATTTTTGGACCACTCTAAATTCTCAAAATATCTTTTGAATTCTCCTTGTGAAGAACACTTATTGTATAGGACTTCCTTTGAAAACATGCAGTATTCTGTTTTTACACCAAAAGAGAGATTATATTCTAAGTGGAGAATATTTTCAGATAAGTGGGAGCCACCGATATCATTGACAAAAATTGCAATTTGAGGAAGGAATTTGTAAATCCCCCAAAGTGAGATAATTATAAAGTATACAGATTTATTCATGGAGTATAAATATCTGTAAAATCAGAATTCTTTATAGAATCAAACAAAAATACTAGAAAGCACATTATATAAAATATTCAACATATACCAGTCCTCATGGAAATGGGAAAAAGAGACTCACCTTTCCCAGTGACCATGATTCCTTCTGTGAGGGTCTTGGTCCTTGCATCAATGAAGGTGTAAGAACAGAAATTTTTTGTTTGCTCCTGGAATTTAGGATCCGGTTGGTCTTCAGATACCATCCCAATATTGGCTAGAATTTTTTTTTCCTATGTTGGCCAGTCAAAGACAAAACACTTCCATCTTGGAAATAAATGCCTGATGCAGTCTCTGGGTAGATTGGATGTTTGGGCTTTGGGATTCTTCCCTGAGGGACAAAAAAACAGGGATTAGAGTGTGTAGAGTCTTGAGGTGAGGGGATTACAGGTGTTCATGGCAGGGATTTGTGTGTCTTTGCCATTTCTACACATAGAACTCTTTTAACATAGACATTCAATACTTCTTTGCACATCAGACTTATACCAATGATATAACTGCAGAGAAATTTAGGGAGACATCTGATCCAGTAAAAGAAACCTATGGCTGGTCTCTCCAGACATGCACATAGTAGAGTGGTTGTCTATGATGTGTTTGCTTTACTAGCAGCTAAAAGAATGAAAGGTCACATGAAACTTTCTGCTCAACTCAACCTCATGTAGGAATTGAGCTGTGGAACCAAAAAGGAGAGCTACAAACAAGGGATCATGGACAGTAATTGGAATATTATGAATGACATCCTCATTGTTTAAGAAAAACTGTTTTGATGCTAAAAATAATTGATGCAGTTTTATCTATTTTTTAGTAAATCCTCTGAAGTATAAATGTACCTGAAATGTAATTTTAAGGTATCACCAATAATCTATAAAATCTTTGAGGTAAATGATTATATCTGGTCCTCTCCTGCCAGCCAATTTCTTAATAGCTGTTTTGAGAAATCATAAATAGAAATGTGAAAAGAAGAATGACTAAATTGGGATTGATATTTCTCTCAAGGTTTCAATAGACACACATCCTTGGAAATGTAACCCATGAAAATAATTTTTTACCTTGTAATTAATTCATGGGTAAACATGTGGGAATTAGGAGAAAGCTATGATGTGGAAGGTAAAATGAATGTTCTAATAATTGTCAGTATTATTGAAAAGGCATAGATTGTAAAGACAGTCACTTCTTCAGGTTTATTTAGAACATACAATCATTTTGTAGATGATATAATTATACAGGATTAGAAATTTTTATATCCCTCTTTGAAAAGAATAATATGTGAAATCTACATTTTGTTCTTTAGATAAGCTTTTCACTGCAGTTTCATGTCTAACAATTAGCTGATTAGTTGTTTTCTTCAACAGAGGCAAATTGAAGAAATAGGAAACACAGCGTCCAGTCTTTAGAATGTTTCAGCACCCATTTAAACCTGGATGCTAAATTTAAAGATGTATAAAAAACAAATTGGTTTTGAGTAATTTCACTTTACACTTTACTTTTCTTGAGTAAACTTTAACTGTAGCCGCTAGATCTTTGCAACCCACTTTCCAGCCACCATTTCCACAGACTTTGATTTAGTCTCAAATACAAATGCAATTACAGAGATGAGGGTTATTGTTTAGTAGATCCCACACTCTATTGGACCGTACACTGCCCAGGCCATACTCTGATACCTGGAATCAGCTTCAGGGCATTCTCCAAGTAGTCATCTTCTGTGATAGACTGACCACATAACTGCAGCTCCAGGGTGAAATCCCATACAGTCCAGATAAATTCTGGAAAGAAATTCACAAATTCTGTGGAATCTTCTACTCTATCAGGTGTTTGAGAGGACTTTGCCCTGATGTTTTGCAAGCTCTGTCACATAACTAAGATTTGGTTAGGGAAAAGAAACTCACTACCAACAATTCCCACATTTCTCTAGTATAAAAATATTATAAACACACTCTTTTGCCATGGGTCCCCTCTGCTCCACCCAAGAAACTAAATGACAGGAAGGGAGAGACTGACTCTATCCTCATCCCCATGAATTCAGTGAAACATGGTGGTTCAGGACCTGGAAGGATACTGCAGATGCTCCAGGGCCTGGTGGTTGATGGTGCTCATGCTGTTCTAGACAAAGCTACTGCACAGAACCACGGTCAGGGCAAAGATCCATCAATCCTTCTTAGACTCATCCTAGAAAGCACATTAGAACAAGAGAGTTAGAAGTTTACCCCTACATTAGAAATACATCTGTACACTTCTTCAATCATGGTTTCATTTATTATTTCAGCTAACATACTCACCATGCAAAGAAATTGAAGACAGATGTAAATGCAGATATCAACTTTGACAATTACAGAGACATTTCTTGTGTTTGCAAATTTTTCATATATAAAAGGATTCTAATGTTCACAGTACTTTCTTTTTCCTCAATTGGATAAAGTAAAATAACATATACAGAAAAACTAATACAGCACCTGTTGTGTAATTAGGAATTCAGTGATGAGTGTGGGCACTTATTCATTCTGCATATATTTATTAATCAGAGTCCATATAAAATACACCATAGTTGGCATAACTGGGTATTTAAATTATATGCAATCAATAAATAATTGCAGGAAGCTACTAAATATCCCCCACTGTTCTTAGATTTTTAAAAAGCAATGCTAAAAATGAAAATTATTTCTTTTAACATGACTATTTCAAAGCAGTGGACAAACATCCATAACAGTATTGCAACAAAGATAGAAGTATCTGTAAAAGGCTTACTCTCAGTAATGTATATAAGCAGTGAAACCTATAGCTATAACACTAAACTAAAATTTAGAAGTCTATCAAGGAAGAACAGAGCTATGAAATTTGGAGAAAGAATTTATAATCTGAAAGCTTCCTCAAAGTCTTGAGCTGAATATTAAAGAACTGGTAAATGTGGAACTGAAGAAATGAAGGTGATCCCATAGACAGGAAAACCCAGAGAAACAAAATTAGAGATGGGAGAAGACAGGGGTCTTGTAGTTAGAGTCATTTCAGGGCAGAGGGCAAGTGGAGAAGATAAGGTGAGCTTTCATGCAGCCTAATCAAGGGCCTTAAAGCCCAGGCTAATTTGTATAAATCATAGCATTGTCTAAATAATGGCATAAACTGGAAATTGTTTTTTATTATAAATGGCATGTAAAGTTGCTCCCAGTGCAAATGCAAAAACTGTGGTTTATGTTGAGAAGATTCAAAATGGGAGTTTGGGGGGATAAGAGTCTATTCATTACTTTCTTTCCCCAAAACTCACTTTTTAAAAATAATCAATTAGGATAAGAAGCAGTAGCAGTTATGACAAACAATTATTTCAACAAGAAGATTATATCATTATTTGATATATGGCTTTAAAAATAAGCACACACTTTCTAACTCCCATTGAGGAAAAAAAAGAGAGCTATAAAAATGTAGGTATTATTTCCAAATAAATCTCAAAAGGGGGAAAGGAGGGATAGTTCATTTCACCCATTAGCAGAAAGCTAAAACACCAAAAATCCATTTTAAAATGTTTCATGTAGGACAAAAACTTACTTTTATAGAACTTGCACATTCAGAGGTGTCTCACAGATTTCCAGAACACTCTGTGAGTAGTTGATGAACTACATCATGGAAAATGTAAACCCGTCCCTTAAATCCAACCCTCAAATACATTCTTCACCTTGTAGCTAAGAAGGTGAATCACAAATTTTTCCTCACTCACAGATTGATACTTCTCCTCTTTCTTAGTTATGCTTAACTGTAAGTTCTCAAAACCAGTCAGGTGCTGCCTGGATTGCCTTTCAAAACTGAAGGACTTATTCCCCCAGCTGTTGGGAGTGCTGGTGGAAGACAGTCTTCAGGTGTCAGCCCTCTTAATTAGAAAGGCTTCTGGAGCAGCTCTTCAAAAATGTATCAGCACCCCTGTCCCAAACTCAGGATAACTCAAAAAAGCCATTCCAGCCATGGAGCTCCCATGAAATTCCCAGAAATTGGGGATTGCAATGCAATGTAATTTCTACTTCCATCCAGCCTGCTTCTTTCCCAATTACATGGTACTAAATCTGACTGCAGATAATGTGGTCTTATCAATTGAACTAAAGACTCTTTTAGGGCAGGACCTTTACATTGGTCACTGATATCTACAATTCTAAGTCCAA
This sequence comes from Camelus bactrianus, assembly GCF_048773025.1. NCBI lineage: Eukaryota > Metazoa > Chordata > Mammalia > Artiodactyla > Camelidae > Camelus > Camelus bactrianus. Next base: position 41,584,658 of record NC_133561.1, on the reverse strand, counting down.
AGGCCTGGAACTCAGCCGTTCAATAATGACTTACTAAATGTAATCAAGTCATCCACACAGTGCCAAGAAATAAAAGAATTTTTCTAAGACACCATGATATCTTACCTAGAAGTGAGATTCAAACAAAACATAGTTTGCCTTATTTACTATAATTGATTTCTAGATTTTTACAGATTAAAGCAGTAAAATTTCTAGGACCATGGAGAGATAAGGGGAAAATCCAGAATAAAAAGTATTTAACTGTGAATTTCTGCTTTTCCATTCACTTATCCCCCAGGCATTAAGTGTCCAGAAGGAACACCAGACTACGATTTGGCTTGCGTGGGTGAGGCACACACCACATCCAGATGCCCTTGGTTTCAGATTGCACTGTAGAGCCTAGAGGAAAGCCTGTGAGGAGAGGGGAGAAAGCAGCATTCAGTTAGAGCAGATAATCTAAACAACCAAGGGGCTACAGAGTCAGATCTATTGGAATGTCAGTATCCCAGCATACGAGTTGGTGCTTTCTCCATTTCCTCAAGAATGTCCTACTTTGTGTGTCATCTGTTTCAAGGAGGAAGGAATATTAATTGTGATAAAGATACCAAGCAAGGGCTCAACATAGAGGCAAAGGGGAATCCATGAATCAGACAAAATGGAAGTCACTGATAACCATAAAAAGATTATCTTGAAAGAATGGTGAGGTTCAAAGCCAGAGAGAAATGGACTGAAGACAGAAATGGGAAGAGAAATAGGTGGAAAAAAAATCAAGATTATATTTTTTGTCAGAGAAATTTTTCAAAAGTGGGGAGAAGTGTTAGCCACAGTAGTATATGACATATAGGAAATATTTTTAAGATTATAGACATTTGAACACATTTATATGTAGATAACAATAGTCCATAAAAACGCAAAATATGTTTCAAGAGCGAGTAGACACAATTGCAAGAGTCCAGTGCTTAAGCATGTAAAATAAGGTAGGATTGTGAGAATTGGTAGGAGAAATTTTGCTTTACAGGAATAAAACATACAATATGATAATGAATTACAGTAAGACAGTGGTTTAGCAGTGAGAAATAGGAGTGGAAAGTTGATTTGTTAAGAGAAGTTTGGTTCTCCCTACACATGATCAGGACAAAAATTAAGAAGCTGAGGTATTAGCTAGAATCAAGCAATTGGTCCTTGACCCAGTACTACACTCACCATGATTCTGACCTGCAAGATGGCTCATCAAGTAGGATTTGCCTGTATGATATGGTCCTATGATGGCCACCATCAGCACTGGCAAAGAAATCTCACCAAGAATCTGCAGAGATTTTTGGTTCACTGAAAGCACCTTGACACTTTCCAGGAGACAAATGGGGTTCATCATTTTGGGTCTGGATGCCATGGCAACCTGCCAACCTAGAAGAGCTTCTTAGTGGAAATCAGATTATAAAGTCATTCTCTAACTCAGACTTATACAAAGCATCTATCAACTTAGGATATGGTAAGTAAGAGTTCTGTGCTTTCCATTAGACAAAATGTAACCTAGAATTAGCATACTGTAGAGGTTTTCCCCCATCATTCCCTCAAGTCTCTCATGGTATTGGTAGTGAAATAATATAATATCACTTTCCAAAGTGTTATTTCAAAATAATAATATAATTAAAGTTATTGTTATGATGCACTGAAGGCCTACAATATACCAAGCCCTTTGATAATAACTTACATATCCAGCTAAACTGATATTCACAAGAGACTGAAAGTTAGAAATTAATATAACTACTTTGGAAATGAGGTAAGTGGTTCTCACAAAGGCTGAGTGAATGTCATTGAGAAAGGATTGAAAATCTACATACTTGAGCAAAATGACAGACTAGCAAACTCTAAGCTCTTGTTTCCCCAAGGAGATATAAACAACAACCAAAATACTGGCTAGAATAACCTTACAGTAGTTCCATAAAACAGTCAAAGGTCCAAAGCAACCAACCAAATACCAAATCAACAAACAGCCTCATTCAAAATGGTAGGAAATTCTGTGGTTTTTCTGTTGGCCTCGGTCCCCATTTTGGTAAGGTCTTTAAGGAAGTGGCAAAAAATTTCCCAATTCCCTCCCCTGATTCAGAGAGAGGGAATTTTATAATGTTCTAACCTGTCAGGGCTGCCTCTTCAGGTCTCTGTTTCACCTCACATGAAACTCAGGGAAGGGTGGCAGAGGGGTAGGTGGTGGTAAAACTTGGATATCAGGTGGAAAGAAGCAGCAGGTATTTCTCAAGGAAAAATGTGGAGAGACAGCTCCACAGATGCCTAGAGCAAGAGGTTACCAGTGAATATATAAAATAGACTATCTAATGCATCAGTTAAGTTTCCAATTCCCTTTTTCAAAATAAACAGAGCAGAGCAGACTGCATTTACAATGTTCTGACATCTCATGGGCTGCCTGAAGGACTGTTATCTTTTCCCTTATTTGGATCTTAGGCAGGGAGAAGCAGTGGGCATTGCTTGGGAAAGCTGCAGGGAGAATGACCTGCAGACACCTATGACAAGCTATTATGGGTGTGTGATATTGAGATGTATAATAAGAAATACAAATTTGATCATTGTCCTTATTCCTGGTATATAGCTCTTAAAACCCTATGTGATGAGAGAGATGAAATTATTTTTCTTGTAACTTTTGGTCTTTTGTCCTCAATTCCTAAAGTAGCTCCAGATTGATAAAGATGAAAGGAGAGTCTTTTGTTATTTATAACAAGCACCTTTCAACAACAACTGAGTTTATGTTAATGAGGTGATTTTGTAAAGCCCCTAGATCACTACAATGGAGTTGTTTGCTAGAGGAATCAATGTTATTAGAAAGTTGCAACATTTAGCCTGATGCTCCAACCACTGGGGAGCAGAGAAGAGTTGAAAGTTGAGTTAATCACCAATGACCAATAGTTTACTCAACCATATCTACCTAAGAAGTCCTCCATTAAAAAAATAAATAAAACCTAACTGAAATGGTTCAGAGAGTTTCTGGCTTGATGAATATGTGAATGTTGTTAGAAGGTGGCACATCCAAAGGGGTCATGGAAGCTCCACATGCTTTTCTTGATATCTTTCCCTTTGCATCTCCTATTTTGCTGTTTATAGGCTGTATCCTTTTTTAAAATAAACCAGTAATCTAGTAAGCAAATTATCCTTCCTGAGTTCTTAAGCCATCCTAGCAAATCATTGAACCTGGGGAAGAGATGGGAAACTCCAATGTACAGCCAGTTAGTCAGAAGCACAGGTGACAACCTGGATTTGTAATTGCATCTGAAGTGAGGAGAGGTCTTGTGGGACTGAGCCCTTAATCTGTAGGGTATAAAGTAACTCTTGGAAGTTAGGGTCAGAATTGCTTATTGTGAAAAAATGCTCACGTATGTGGTGACCAGAAATAAGTATAGAGAATAGAAAGTTGAGAAGAGAAACTGAATTTTTCTTTTTCTTTTCAGGGTGGAGACACACAATAGACAATCAAAAGTTCAAAGGAGACATCCTTTGGGAAATTAATATACTTAAAAGGAGCACATATATGGAAAAACTGAAAAAGCAAAACACAGGCCCAGGGAAGATGCATGCTCAAAAAAGCCTAAAAAGACTTTACAACTTCTCTTAAGCTTAATCCCAAGTTTCAAAATCAAGAGCCAGCTTAGGAAAAGACTCCCTTGTCAAAAGGCAGTATGCAAAGAATGTGAAAGGTGACTGCTTTCATAAATGCTCAATTTTCAGGGGTGGGAGGGTAATAACTCAGTAGTAGAGCATGTACTTAACATGTCCAAGATCCTGGGTTAAATACTGAGTACCTTCATTTAAATAAATAAATAGATAAATAACTATCCAATTTTTCAACAACAACAACAAAAATCACAAGGCATACAAAATAAATGAAAATATGGCCCTTCCAAAGGAAGAATATAAAGTGGTAAAAAAAAAAAAAAAAAACCCTGAGGAAACATGTGCATTAGTTGTTTTAGGCAAAGACTTTAAAATAACTTTTTATAAATATGCTTAAAAAGCTAAAGGAAAACTCAGAAAAATAACAAAAGAAAATCAGAAAAAACAATATATGAACAAAATTAGAAAATGAACAAGGAGATAAAAATAATTAAAAAAGGAACCAAACTGAAATTCTGAGGCTGGAAAATACAATGAATGAATTTACACATTTTCTACAGAGAATTAGACTTGGTGGTAAAGCTCCGGGGAATAGCATTTGAATACATATAAAGGGGATTAGACTTGCACAGGCAAAAAGAATCAGCAAACTTGAAGACAGGACATTTGAAATTATCAAGTCTCAGGAGCAGAAGGAAGAAATAATTTTGTTAAAGTGAATACAGCCTAACAAACTTATGGAATACTGTCACATAGACAGGTATATACATTATGACAGTCCCTAAAGCAGAAGGGAGAGGCAGGGCAGAGAGATTATTTGAGGAAATAATGGCTAAAAAATTCCCAATGCAATGAAATATATAAATCTACAAATGCAAGATATTCAACAAACTCCAGTAGGATAAATAATCAGAGACCAATGCTGAGGCATATTTTAATCAAACTGTCAAAAGACAAAGAGAGAATCTTGAAAGTGACAAAAAGCAGTAACTCATCACATCCAATAAGATTGTCAGTCAATTTATCAACAAAATATTTGTAGGCCAGAAGGCAGTGGAATGATATGTTTAAATTGCTAAAAACTGAGTGATGGGGTAGGGGGGAACCTACCAAAGAAGAATACTGTTTCCAGAGGAGGGGGGTCAAGATGAGGGATAATAACTTCTCACAGAAAAGTGACTGAAAACTGGCAGAACTCCTATACAAACAAGATTTCAAGAGATATTTCCACATAATTAGGGAGGAGTAAAAACTTCAGGTTGGGACCTGTGCACTTAGGGAAGGACTAAGAGGAAATGGAAGACTGTGCAAATAGACCCTAACCCTGAGGAGTGAGTAGGTCAATCCACAGACTTGGCATCCCAGTCCTGGGTTCCTGCACAGAGGAGAAAAATCCCCTTGGCTACTTGGAGAAAGACTGAAACAGATAGAAAGGCTGGAGAAGCCTAGACTAGAAGGAGTGAATGGGTGCTGGTTTGCCACCAGACAGGTTGGAGACAGGTCAGCCTGAGCAACTACCACCTTACTGTACACCCCAGGAAGATTTTCTATTCAAATAACAACAAAAAGAGTACTGTTGTGGTTATATCTATATGAGATAAAAAAGTTATTTCAAGCACTGTTAAAAGAGACAAAGAAGGACATTATGTTAAAAGAGTCAAGTTTATCTAGAAGATAAACAATTCTAAATATGTATACCTGAACCTCAGAGTTCCAAAATATGTGAAATAAACATTGACAATATTGAGCAACAGATCACTTAACACTAATACAATAGTTTAACACCTTACTTGCAATAATAGGTAGAAAAAACAGAGTACTTGAATAACACTATAAATTAATTGAACCTAACAGACATATACAGAACACTCTCATCCAACAACAAGAGAAAACACGTTTTCCCAGATGGGCATGGAATATTTCCAAGGATAGACCCTATTTTAGGCCACAAAACAAGTCAACAAATTTTAAAAGGTTAAACACATACAAAGTATCTTTTCTGAACCCAATGAAATGAAACTGGAAATTAATAGATGGAATAAAACTGCAAAGTCTACAAATATGTAAAAACTAAACAAAATACAATTAAGAATAAAAATAAACTACCTGAACATAATGAAGTCTATGTATGGAAAAACGCACAGGTAACATCATCCTCATAGGTAAACTACTGAAGAGTTTTCCCACCCTCCTGCCTCCCCTTTTTGAGAAGTAGACTGCACACTTTAGGTCAATGTTCCCACACATTTGCTCCTTCTCCCACTTGCCACTCTTCTTCTGTTTCAGGGGGATGTCCTGAATCTTGAGAGATTTAGGCCAAGATACTTAGCTAAGAAGGGTCAGGATTTTTGCAACTTAATCCCATAAATGAAAATAAGAATGAAAATGCAAATATTGTTTATATTATATTGAGAGACATATACATATATTTAGAGAGAGGAAGCAAATCTAGGAAAATGCCACCAGTGGGTAAACCTAGGTGAAAAGGATATGAGATTCCCTTGTAATTGTTTTCCAAGACAAATTTGATTTTAAAAATTAAGTACTAAAAACACAATTATACCATGGTTCTTCTGGCATATTTCTGATTGGCATTATAATAAAAGTTCCCTATAATATCTATGCATATTTCATAATCAGACTATATAAACATGATATTATATTCAAATGTCTCAACTATTCAGTTCCATATTTATAGGTCAAGTATTCAAGATGCCTCAAATACTATCAAAAATATTTTTAAAAACTACCAGCTTTATCAGTTACTACTTGTGTGACCTTAAACAAGAAGCCTCACCTAGCTAAACCTAAGTTTTTAAGAATAATTATAGGGGTAATATGAAAAAAATGGTAAGTGCAGTCTGGAGGATGTTTTGATAATAAAATCAGATAAGTAAAATCTTATATATGAGCATAGAATGCAGCACAAAATGGGATTTCAGTGCATGCTTACTGAATTAGATGGAGATTTATCCACAGTAATTGCACTAAACAAATTGGGTTACATATTTGAACACAATCTGCAGACTTCAGGTTACTAAGAAACAAGGTCTATAATTTTTTTTTTCAGAGCAAAGCAGCAAGAAAATTCAAACACTGCTACTGTACCATCTCCTTTTTTCTGATTCTTCATTGTAGGAGAAAAGAATACAAAGGTAAAACAGGATCCTCTAACAGCTACATTATAATGACCAGAGTTGTCCAGTCCCCCTCTTTAAATGGAAAACTTAAAGGAAGCTGCAGGAAAATGTGAGAGAAACAGCTTTATAAAAACCAGGTCTGCGGAATAGAATAGAAAGCCCATAAATGAACTCACAAGCTTTTGGTCAACTAAACTTCAACAAAGGAGGCAAGAATATACAATGGAATAAAGATAGTCTATTCAGCAAATGATTTTGGGAAAACTGGGCAGCAGCATTTAAATCAATGAAGCTAGAACATTCCCTTACACCATACACAAAAATAAACTCAAAATGGATCAAATGTTTAAACATAACACAAAATACAATAAACCTCCTAGAAGAAAACATAGGTAAAACATTATCTGACATACAGCTCAAAAATATTCTCCTAGGGCAGTCTACACAAGCAGTATAAATAAAAGCAAGAATAAACAAATAGGACCTAACTAAGCTTACAAGCTACTGCACAGCAAAGGAAACCATAAGTAAAACAAAACAAAAATATAAGGAATGGGAAAAAATTTTGCAAATGATGAAACCAACAAAGGCTTGATCTCCAGAATATATAAGTAGCTCATACTACATAATAAGAAAAAACCAACAGCCCAATTCAAAAATGGGCAGAAGATCTAAACAAGCAATTCTCCAAGGAAGACATACAAATGATCAATTGGAACAAGAAAAAATGCTCAAGATTACTAATTATCAGAGAAATGCAAATCAAAACTACAGTGAGGTATCACCTCACAACAGCCAGAATGGCCATCATTCAAATGTCCACAAATGACAAATGATGGAGAGGCTGTGGAGAAAAGGGAACCCTCTTACACTGCTGGTGGGAATGCAGTTAGGTGCAGCCACAGTGGAAAACAGTATGGAGATTCCTCAAAAGACTAGGAATAGACATAACATATGACCCAGTGATCCCACTCCTGGGCATATATGAAGAAGGAACTCTACTTCAAAAAGACACCTGTACCCCAATGTTCATAGCAGCACTATTTACAATAGCCAAGAGATGTCAACAGCCTAAATGTCCATCAACAGATGACTTGATGAAGAAGAAGTGGTATGTTTGTACAATGGAATACTATTCAGCCATAAAAACTGACAACATAACGCCATTTGCAGCAATATGGATGCTCCTGGAGAATGTCATTCTAAGTGAAGTAAGCCAGAAAGAGAAAGAAAAATACCATATGAGATCTCTCATATGTGGAATCTCAAAAACTTTTAAAATGAATATAAATACAAAACAGAAACTGACTCATAGACATAGAACACAAACTTGTGGTTGCCAAGGGGGCAGGGCGGGGGGAGGGACAGACTGGGAGTTCAAAACTTGTAGATACTGACTGGCATATGCAGAATAGATAAACAAGATTATACTGTATAGCACAGGGAAATATATACAAGATCTTGTGTTACCTCACAGTGAAATTTGTAACAATGAATGTATGTATTTTCATATATAATTGAAAAATTGTGCTTTACAGTGGAATTTGACACAACATTGTAAAATGACTATAACTCAATAAAAAATGTTTTAAAGAAACAGACCTGTGATTTCTTAGCTGTGAATAAGTCACATAATTTTTAACATCAAATTAACAAACTGCAGCTATTCAATCCTGTTCCAGGTTGGTTTTCAAAATGTGATCTACAGAAACAAAATCACCCAGAGGGATTGTTAAACCTAGGTTGTGTATGTACAAAACATGCTACAAATGATTCCAATGTTCTTATGAAAAACAAACCCACAAATGCGGGGGCGGGGGTTGGGGGACAGGGGAAGAGAGAGAATAAGAGGGAGGAAGAAGGAGCCAGAGAGACAGAAAGAGAAAGATAGTTTTGATGTGATCGTAAAGTTTAAGAAATAAAGATCAGGGGTGAGGGGACTAAATTTATCTCTACATATAGATTTACAGAGCTCTCACTGTGAGCTTTCTTAAATTGACTAATAGAAACATTAAAAAGAAACAATCCCTATAGATGACAGTTCCCTATAACCTCCTTGCCAGGGACTGTCTTATTCTCTGAATTCTAACGCCAGCCCACAGAGCTTGACAGAGCAAGACAGGCAGGCCCCCAGGAGGACTCTCTCAAAGAGAAGCACATCAATGGGGACACAGTGTGTCTGGCTGTCACTTTGCAGCTGCTACTGGTCCATACAGAGAAGCTGAGCTTCCTTTGAACTAAAGCCATCCACAGACCCCTGCATGCCAGACAGCAGGCCACTTGCCCTTCCTCAGGTGTCACTTTGAATCTGAAATCAATCTTGCTAACTACTACATACAGAATAGATAAGCAACAAAGTCCTATTGAACTATATTCAGCATCTTGTAATAACCTATAATGAGAAAGAATATATATATCAATCACTGTGTTGTACAGAAGAAAGTAACACAGCATTGTAAATCGACTCTATTTCAATAAAAACAGAAAAGACATCAATTTTGCACTGCATGTAAAAGACAAGTACATACCTGCTCCATACACTGGGGATAAAAGAACGGTTCTCAGTGCCTCTCACACCTTGCTCACTAGCTCCTCCTACCAGTCTGACTCTCCTTCATGAAAGCTAAAAAAGAGCGAGGAGGTTCATCTTTTCTTGGTCCATCTAGTATGATGGTAATAAAACTGAAGCTGAAATCAAAAGTAATTCATGCTTTTTTTCAGTTAGCAGAGTCATACTAGATCCACTGATTACATTTCGAATATGGGTGTGTAGTTCATGGTGAGAGGAGATTAGAAAAAGCTATTTAATAGTCACATCTTAACACATGCCACTGCTTTCTGTGGGCTGCCCTGCACTGGAAGGCCTTCATAGCCCCCCTCTTGATACATCTCCCCCCCGTGTAAAGTTGCCAAAGGCGGCTTAAGTTTCCTTAGCAAACAAGAAAAATAGAAAATCCATGGCACAAATGTAAGCAAGGCTGTATACAACAAGTATATTTCAAGCATTTTCCTCTTGGCGGGGATTCCTGGGTATTTTTGTTAGTAAAGGGCTTTTACCATTTTACATCTGTTCCTTAATATATATGTTTAGCTAAATGAAAATCTTTTATCATAATTAGAAAATAAAGATTAAAGATGGAAATGAACAACCCTTCATTGTATTATCTGGAGATGCTCACTATTGGCATTTTGCTCAGCATGCCTGTACTTCCCTAATACATGGACCCTCTCCTAACATAGATACCCTTTTTCCACAGGAATTTAGCCAATTGGACTAGTTCCAAAGGGATGTATTTGGTCAGATAAGAAAGTGACTGGGTGCACACATTTGTGAGAAAGAAAATGGAGCAGCGTATAAGTGAAAGATGAGAAGTGCAGCAGGGAGATGTCCAAGGAAGCCAGACTGTGAGGATATAGGGAGTACTTCTCCTTACTCCTCTTCTCCACCTTCCTCAGCATTCTCTGTGTCTATGGGAACTTCTTCATAAAAGGCCAGATAGTAAATATTTTAGGCTTTTTGAGATATAGGGTCTCTGTCACAACTATTCAGTGAAAGCATCCATGAAATAGGTAAACAAATGGGCATAACTATGTTCCAGTAAGACATTGTTTACAAAGGTGGACAATGGGAAGTCATCCTGGTTTAAGTAAATGTGGTGCTACGATATACCAGGGGTTGTCATCAGCTCATATATGGATCATTGTCTTACAAGCCAAGTAAAATGATCCAAGTCCAGAATCTCAGGCTGAGTGTCTGCTTCTAGTGCCATTTGGGTTAAACAGTGTCTAACTATCCTCATTGTCTTGAAGCAGAGATGCAGAAAAGGAATCAGTGTACTGTCCATGTGTCTATGCATCATCCACATGGGTTCCTGCCTGGTCCCCAAGCCATGCATCCACACATCTATGCCAGTAACTGTCTCACTCCCAACAACATAGCACTGCCAGTAACTCCTAGATCAGCCAAAGAGAAACAAAACGTGATGGAATACACTCAGTGGTAGTGAGGAAGAGGCTGGTTTGGTGTGTGACATCTGCCCAGGTCTGCAGGCCTCTGTGAGTGTGGGAGGAAGCCTGACATCTGGATAAGTGTCAAGGTGACTGTAAACTCAATTTTGGAATGGGGAATAGGAAGACACCAAACAGCTATCTGGGTATTTTTCAAATTCATTTGAGTTGGTAAAATATCCACTCTGTTTTCAATTAGTCTTTTCCACATGTGGTAGTCGCTTTTAGGGTCCCTACATTTCCAAAAATCCACAGAAGGGCAAAAGAAGCCTAAAGCTGAGTGATTATAGAGAGTTTAAGGGCTAGAGTGGGAAGGGGAAATTCTGATAAGGGTGGATTGAGGGTTGAAGTATATAGTTATGGGAACATTTAAATAGACCTCAGGATAGAGTTCTATTAGATTTGAAGGGGAACATGTTAGCATCTCCAGTCTTGGAATAGACAGTATCCTTTCCATTTGGCTTTTAAACAGCCAGAATGAAAGTGTTGCATGGGATACAAGTAGGAACCAGGAGTACCTTATCTAATAATTCTTGAACTATTAGCACCCATCAAGTTTCTCTTGTGTTATATTATATTGGGGGATCTTGGGGGGCGCATGGACAGAACAACTTCTACTTACCATAGCATTCTATTATGGGGTTCTCCACCTCATACATGCCCAATTTCAGTTAAATTCCTTGTCTAGAAAGGAGAAAAGTCCTGTCCACTAATTGACTTAAGTCCACAGTAAGATTGGTACTAGGTTGAGGAGGACAGAGAAGCTTAAGGAAGTCAGGTAAAGTCATTAGAGGTAACAAAAGTGAAAGAAATGAATAGGAGACCTGTGAAAGGAGTCCTGCAGTATCACAATGAAGTATAATACCCCAATCCATGAAGTTATTGGAGTAGATGTTCTAAGAGGAAAATTGAGTTGACACAGAAGGGATCTTATAGATATACTGAGGGGCTGGGAGGCAAAGTATGAGGGAAATTATCAAAACCCACCACTGGCAGTTTGGTGACTTTGAAGAAGGTGCCAGAAAAGGAAGCAGTGTTAAAAGTGAAATATGTCACTCCAAAATTAAAGAGAAATGTGGTAGGGTGCCCTTCAAATCACAAGGGTAACCTCACCCTGTGAATTTAGTGGGAACTGTGGTCAAAGAATGCTTGCTTCCTCAGAGCTAAGTTAGTATTCCTCCTGTGTGTTTTGGGGGCTTTTCTTTCTATTTGGAGTCTAGACAGTCCAAAATCCAGTGAAATTTTCTTTGTAATGCCAGCAATTATTCTGTTCAATGGAAGCCCATATTATGGGGTCCTGTCTTTGTTCAGATTTTTGCAATTGTTTTAATTGTAAAGCCATGTGATTTGATAGTGAATTTTCTATCTTTTAGAAATGTTACCCTCACAATGCTGAGCTGATGTCTGAAATTAAGGCACCTCAGCATTTTAACAGTAGACTTTTTTTCTGTCATGAAGCTCAAGTGTTATATCATTCAGAAAGCTGCGGCTAGAGCAAAGGCTACTTTTGTAATTCAGTTCAAGCCTTGACTGATCTTTCCAAATTGTTTCTAATTGCTGGTGTTAATTTGCCACATTTCATCCTTCAGTTGTTTACAATTTTGAACACAGGACCAAACGATTTTAACAAGATAAAACTTGGAATGGCTTCTAACACTTTTTCTCTAACTCTTACTTTCTGACTGAACTTAGCAGTAATTTGAGACCCCTCCAGGTCTTCCAAGATAGTGGTCCATTTAGCTTTCTGAAACCAAAGAAAAGTATCACCACAAATAAGTGGATAAGTTGATATTAGTTGGGGGAATCTCAGAGAGTAAGCAGCCAAGGCTTCTTGACTTTTTGCATAGTTTCCCTGTTTCCTTTTGGGACTTGGGGAAATCACTCGCCATGCAATTTTATTGAAGACAAAGGTTTAAATGCTACTTTCTCAGTTTGTTTATGGTTGGCAGTAGGTGGCAGGAGTGGTTTGAGCATTGTCTACAGAAGGTGGAGATCCAACAGATTTATTCTCCACAGTAAGCTGAAAAGCAGGAGATCATTTTGAGGGGGGAACTAAAAGAGAGGGTGAAGAGGGAAGAATGGAGGCCCTGGAGGATAGGTCATATGGGATTGTGTTTGAGCAAGCAAACTCATCTGCTGCCCTCTTGTGGATTTCTGTGGCTGAGCAGTCAATCATCAGGCTCCCACTAACGAGCAACTGGTAGGTTGCTTTCCTCCGTGACAGTAACCAGGATGCTGAATCAGTCATAGCCACACTTTAAAAAGATTAACCAGGGAGGCGGAGGGTGGGAAGGGATAGACTGGGATTTCAAAATTGTACAATAGATAAACAAGATTATACTGTATAGCACAGGGAAATGTACACAAAATGTTATGGTAGCTCACAGAGAAAAAAATGTGACAATGAGTGTGTGTATGTCCATGTATGACTGAAAAATTGTGCTGAACACTGGAATTTGACACAACATTGTAAAATGATTATAAATAAATAAAAAATGTTAAAAAATTAATTAATTGCTTTGTTTGTTTGTTTGTTTGTTTAGGCTCAGCTAGTCTTCTGTTGTTGGTAGCTTATGAGAAGTTTCCCCTATTTTCTGTCCTAGTCCCAAGGTTTAGAGTCAAGGAAGAAAGCAAAGCATTTCACAAATGTATGAAGCTGTTCCCTGCAAAGAGCTCCTGGATTGTGACTAGGTGGGATCAGAATGGTCCTTCTCAAGTGTCCAGATTGAACTTCATTCAGGGTGCCAGGGAGTTACTGAGCTATTTCTGCTGTTTTTTTTTCCCTCCAGGAGGGTGCTAAGCATTTAAAATATCTATATCTATATCTATGTATATATCTATATCTATATCTATATAAAAGTCACATGTTCACTTGTACTTTGGGAAAAACAGATAGTGAGAGAAAGAGAAAGGTCTCCTGTGATGTCAACACAGTGACAAGCTGTTGGTGGTTTGCATTGTATCATCCTGTGTGTACATGTATCTTTGAAGAGTTGTATCCTATTAGAGAAGATGTTCTAGACCCCTCTTCTCACACAGCACCATAATTGCAAACATATTCCTCAGCCATGCTCATCTTTTTCACCTGTGTAGCCGTCCTCATGCTCACATCAGTGTCATTACACTCTGCTATCACTTTTAAGATTTAAGAGGTGTCCCCCGTGGCAGCTCCTTGTTGTCACTCAAGCCTCAGCTCCAATACTGCCACCCCAATGTAACCTTCCCTCTCCCTCAATCTAGGGAAACTCCTCTGTCATTTATTATTTCCTTCATGCCATGCACCAGCCCTATCGGTAATGAATTTGTTCATTTATTTGTTGGCTTGTTTTTGGCTCTCCCCTGAGAGCAGAAGCCTTCTCTATTTTCTTTATCACTCTGTCCTCAGGGCTCAGGGTAATATTGATGCCAAGAACTTGCCTGGGTGGTAACTGTTCACTGATTGGCTGAATTCATTCTGTGGCTGGACCATCTGTACTAAATGTGTTTAAGTGATTTATTTTTGCAGTGCATTTAGATTGTACCCTGAGTTATAATATTTTTAACAGCATTGCAAGAATGCCTTTCTACACTTGGACAGATCTTTTCTCTCTCCAAACATTAAATTGGTACATTTTAAACATACAGAAAAGTGGAAAGATAGTGCAATGAACACCCATATACCTTCCAATAAGATTTAAAATTTGTTAATATTTTGTCACGTTTACTTTCTCTCTCTACATACTTTTTTCAATGAACCATTTAAAACTTGTTTCATGACAATTCACAATACCCCTAAGTATTTCAGCATGCATCTCCCAAGAATAAGTATCTTTTCCTAAATAAACATTTGTTATTAGTGTAACTGGGAAAGAATGGTAATTTATAATTCTCTAATATAACCTGATAGCCAATATTTGAATTTCCTCAATTGCGTCTAACATACCTTTTTAGCTGTATCATTTATTTATATCTTTGAATCAGGGTCAAACCAAGTATCATGTCCTATATTTATTTGTTATATCTGTTTATATAAACCTAGAAGTATCATTTTGTGTTTTTAATGTGTTATTCATTTTAAAAACAGCATTGAATTTTAAAAGAAACTAGTTTTCATATAGAATATCCCACCTGTTTATTTTCTCATGGTGTCTTTTATATTGTTTTTCTTTCCCTATGTTTCCTATTACTGAAGTTATATCTGGATACCGGCTTAGGTTATGTGAATATAATCACTTATAGTCATGAGTCTTTTTGATATTAAAATTATCCCAAACTTGCCCATGATATGTCCATTTGGCATATTTGATATGACCTATTTGATATGACCTCATTAATCTTTGAGTGTACTTTTGTTTTCTGGCACCAAACTATATCATAGCCACATGTTGTGTTTTTCCCCTACACCTGCAATCAATCTGTGATTTCTCTAAGGAACATTGTTTGCTACATTTTTTTAAGTGAACAAGAATTTGAAAACAAAAATCTGGGTGTTGCATTTATTCATTATTTCTGCAGTACTGTTGCTTCAAAAACATTTTAGTGGGCCAAACTGCTATATATATATATAATATATATTTATATATATATAATATGTATACACATACACACACACTTTTTAATTTAATTTTTATTAAAGTTTAGTCAGTTTACAATGTTGCATCCATTTCTGATACACAGAATAATGTTTCAGTCATAAACACATACATATATTCATTTTCATCTTTTTCTTTATATGTTACTACAAGATACTGAATATAGATTCCTGTGTTATACAGTATAAACTTGTTTATCTATTTTATATATCTTAACAAGTTTTTAAGTGTGTAGTGCAGTATTGTTAACTGTAGGCATAGTACCATACTGCAGCTCTCTGGAACATACACATCTTGTGCAACTGGACAACATAATGAGCAACCAATCTCCCTTTCATCCTCTTCATAGCTCCTGGCAACCAGCATTTTATTCACTACATCTATGACTTTGACAATATTTAGGCAACTCATGTAAGTAGAATCATGCAGTGTTTGTCCTCTGTGACCAACTTAATTCGCTTATATAACGTCTTCCGGTTTCATTCATGTTGTGTTAAATGGTGGGAATTCCTTACCTTTTTAAAGCCGAGTAATATTCCATTGTATGATTAGACCACATTTTCTTAATCTACTCATTTGTTGCTGGACATTAACTGTTTATAGCTTTGTCTATATTATAGTTCTTTGTTCCTCTTTTCCTTTCTTTTTGTCTTCCTTTGTGTTTTCTTGATTTTTGTTACTTTTTGATTGTTTTCTCTTTTTCTTCTGTCTTCTCTGTTGGTATTTTCATGTCATGTGGTTACCATGAGGCTTGCATAAAATATCTTAGAGTTATGTCTCTTTTTATACTGACAATAACTTGACTTCAATCACATACAAATACTCTACTCTTTTACTTCTCCAACTTTATATTTGTTGTCACATTTTACATATTTTTATATTGTGCATCCATTCATAACTTTTTATATTATGTTTATTTTTAATACTTTTGTCTTTAAACTCTTATACCAAAATAAGCTGTGATTTACACACTACTATCACAGTGTACAATATTCCATATTTGTTTATATATTTATATTAATCAGTGATTTTTATACTTTGGTATACTTTCCTGTTGCTATTTAGTGTCTTTTCTTTTCAACTTGAATAACTCCCTTTAATATTTCTTGGTGATGAACTCCTTCAGCTTTTGTTTGTCTGAGAATGTCTTTATCTCTCCTTCACTTTTGAATACCAATTTTGTGGGATATAGTAGTCTTATTTTACAGTTTTTCTTCTATCAGCATTTTGAGTATATAATTCTACTCCTTTCTAGCCTATAAGATTTATGCTGAGAAATTCTCTCATTTCTGGGCTCACTATCCTGTTCCATTGGTCCATATGTCTGTTTTTGTACCAATACAATGCTGTCTTGATGACTGTAGCTCTGTAGTATTGTCTGAAGTCTGGGAGAGTTATTTCTCCAGCCTCTTTCTTTCTCTTCAGTAATGCTTTGGTAATTCTAGGTCTTTGATGGTTCCATATAATTTTATAATGATTTGTTCTAGTTCTGTTAAATATGTCCTGGGTAATTTGATAGGGATTGCATGAAATCTGTACACTGCCTTGGGTAGTGTGACCATTTTAACAATACTGATTCTTCCAATCCAAGAACATGGGATATCTTTCCATTTTTTAAAGTCTTCTTTAATTTCCTTCAGCAGTGTTTTATAGTTTTCTGTATAATTCTTTCACCTCCTTGGTTAGATTTATTCCTAGGTATTTTATTATTTTGGGTGCTATTTTAAAGGGGATTGTTTCTTTACTTTCTTTTTCTGTTGATTCATCATTAGTGTAAAGGAATGCAACTGATTTTTGAACATTAACCTTGTGACCTGCTACCTTGCTGAATTCTTTAAACAGATCTAGTAGTTTTTGTGTGGACCTTTTAGGGTCTTCTATATATAGTAACATGTCATTGCATATAGTGACACTTTTACCTCTTCTCTTCCAATTTGGATCCCTTTTCTCTCTCTTGCTTGATTGCTGTGTCTACGACTTCCAAGACGATGTTGAATATGAGTGGTGATATTGGGCATCCTTGTCTTCTCCCAGATTTTAGTGGGAAGATGCTGAGTTTTTCACCATTGAGTACTATGCTGGCTGTAGGTTTGTCATATATAGCTTTTATTATGTTGAGATATGTTCCATCTATATCCACTTTGGTAAGAATTTTTATCACAAATGGGTGTTGAATTTTATCAAATGCTTTTTCCACATCTATTGAGATGAGCATGTGGTTTTTGTCCTTTCTCTTGTTGATGTGATGTATTACATTGATTGATTTGCATATGTTGAACCATCCTTGTTTCCCTGGCATGAACACCACTTGGTCATGATGTATAATATTTTTTATGTGTTGTTGGATTCTATTTGCTAATATTTTGGTGAGGAATTTGGCATGTATGTTCATCAGTGATACTGGTATATAATTTTCTTTTTTGGTAGTGTCTTTGCCTGGTTTTGGTATCAGGATGATGATGGCTTCATAGAATGAGTTTGGGAGTATTCCCTCCTGTTCAGTCTTCTGGAAGAGTTTGAGAATGACTGGTATGAGTGAACCCACAAACTTTTGGTCAACTCATCTTCAACAAAGGAGGCAAGAGTATACAATGGAATAAAGACAGTCTCTTCAGCAAATGGTATGGAGGAAACTGGACAGAACATGTAAAGCAATGAAGCTAGAACACTCCCTTACACCATACACAAAAATAAATTCAAAATGGATGAAAGACTTAAACATAAGACAAGATACAATAAACCTCCTGGAAGAAAATATAGGCAAAATATTATCTGACATACATCTCAAGAATGTTCTCCTAGAATAGTCTACTCAAGCAATAGAAGTAAAAGCAAGAATAAATAAATGGGACCTAATGAAACTTTCAAGCTTCTGCACAGCAGAGGAAACCATAAGTAAAACAAAAAGACAACCTATGGAATGGGAGAAAATTTCTGCAAATGAAACCGACAAAGGCTTGATCTCCAGAATATATAAGCAGCTCATATGACTTAATAAAAGAAAAAACCCAATCCAAAAATGGGCAGAAGAGCTAAACAAGAAATTCTCCAAGGAAGACATACAAATGAGCAATAGGCAGATGAAAAAATGCTCAATATCACTAATTATCAGAGAAATGCAAATCAAAACTACAATGAGGTTTCACCTCACATCAGTCAGAATGGCCATAACTTAAAAATCCACAAATGACAAGTGCTGGAGAGGCTGTCGAGAAAAGGGAACCCTCCTTCACTGCTGGTGGGAATGCAGTTTCGTGCAGCCACTGTGGAAAACAGTATGGAGATTTCTCAAAAGACTAGGAACAGACTTAATATATGACCCAGGAACCCCACTCCTGGGCATATATAGAGAAGGAGACCTACTTCAGGATGACACCTTCACCCCAATGTTCATAGCAGCACTATTTACAATAGCCAAGACATGGAAACAGCCTAAATGTCCATCAACAGATGACTGGATAAAGAAGAAGTGGTATAGTTATACAATGGAATACTGTTCAGCCATAAAACCCAACAACATAACGCCATTTGCAGCAACATGGATGTTCCTGGAGAATGTCATTCTAAGTGAAGTAAGCTAGAAAGAGAAAGAAAAATACCATATGAGTTCGCTCATATGTGGAATCTAAAAATAAAAACAAAACAAAAAAAAGCATAAATACAAAACAGAAATAGACTTTTAGACATAGAATACAATCTTGTGGTTGCCAAGGGGGTGGAGGTTGGGAAGGGATAGACTGGGATTTCAAAATTGTAGAACTGATAAACAAGATTATACTGTATAGCATGGAGAAAGAAATACAAGGTCTTATGGTAGCTCACAGAAAAGTATATGTGACAATGAATTTATATATGTTCATGTATAACTGAAAAATTATGCTCTACACTAGAATTTGACACAACATTGTAAAGTAATTATAAATTAATAAAAACGTTAAAAAAAGGAAATTCTCTCATAGTTATGGGTTCTCTTGTATGTGACAAGTTATTTTTTTTAATGACTTTGTAAAGTCTGTCTTCATCTTTGATTTGACAATTGCTTATAATGTGTCTCAGTTTCGAGTTTAAAACCATTCCCTTTGGATTATGATGTATGAATATGGATATTTATTTCCCTCCATAAATTTGGGAAGATTTCAACCATTATTTCTTTCTAATAAACTTTCTGTCCCTTCTCTCTCTCTCCTCCTCCCCTCATACTGTTCTAGTATTTCCTTCTTTCTACTCACTTTGGGCTTTCTTTGTTTATTTGTTTGTTTGCTTTAGTTTGTTTTGGTGTAAGGTTAGATTGTTTATTTGCTTTCTTGTTTCCCAAGATAGGCCTTTATATCTATACATTTTTGTCTTAGAATGATTTTTGCTTTGTCCTACAGATTTTGGAATGCTCTATTTCTTTTTTAATTTGTTTCAAGGTATTTTTTAATTTCCTCTTTGATTTCTTTGTTGACTCATTTACTTTTTTAGAACCTTGATCTGTAGCCTCCATGTGTTTGTGGCTTTTTTTTCCAGTTTTCTTATTATAATTGATTTCTAATTTTATACCGTTTTGGTCAGAAAAGATGCTTAATATAATTTCACTCTTCTTAAATTTATGGAGTTTTGTTTTGTGGCCTCACATGTGATCTATCTTTTATAACACTTTATGTGTCTTTGAAAGGAATATGTATCTGCTGCTTCTGGGTGGAATGTTCTGTGTTTATCTATTATGTTCATCTGGTCTAAAGTACTGTTTAAGGTCATTGTTTCCTTTCTGCTTTTCTGTGATCTAGCCATTGATGTAAGTGAGGTGTTAAAGTCCTCAAATATTATTGTATTTTTGTCATTACTATTATTATCTTACTGTCTCCCTTTGTGTCTGTTAATATTTGCTTTGTGTATTTCGGTACTCCTATGTTGGATGCATAGATATTTACAAGTCTTGTGTACTCTTTTAAAAAATATTTTATTTATTATTGTATGATTTAATTATTTAATCTTGGGGGCAAGGTAATTGGTTTTGTCTATTTTTAGAGGAGCTACTGGGGATTGAACCCAGGACCTCATGCATGCTAAGCAAGAACTCTACCACTTGAAGTATACCTTTCCCCCATACAATTGTTATATCCTCTTGTTAATTGATCCCTTTATCATTATGTAATGCTCTTCTTTGTCTATTTTTACAGTCTCTGTTTTAAATCTATTTTGTCTGATGTAAGTATTGCTACCCCAGCTTTCTTTTTGTCTCCCTTTGCATAGGATATATTTTGCCATTCCTTCACTTTCAGTCAGTGTGTATCTTGATCCAAAGTGAGGCTTTTGTAGGCAACATATATATCGATCTTGTTTTTCATATGTTCAGTCACTCTATGTCTTCTGTTTGGAGACTTTAGTCCATCTACATTTAGAGTAATTATTGATAGGTATGCAATTATTGCCATTTTGTTAATTTCTTTCTGGTTGTTGATAGTTCTTTAAAACTTCTTCTGCATTAATCTCAATTTGGTTCTGGAACACTCATTTCTTATAGTTAAGATTTTCTTGCCTTATCCTTTAAGATGCCTCACTTCTCTTCCATATCTTCTTCTCCTTCTCCTCCTACTTCCTCTTCTGTGTTGCACTCAGGATATTGTATTCTGATTTGTCTCCCAGAACAGCAGTTCTCTTGTCAGATGTCTCTAATCTGCTTTTAATAATATATTTTGGGTTTTTAATTTCAGCTATTCCATTTTTCATTTAAAGACTTTTCCATTCCTTTTGAAATTTGCTGTCACTATATAATTTTCTATTGCAAATATTTTAAAGTTTGTCTTTTATTTGTTTAAACAGAGAAAGCTTATGAGTTTGTAATCTGTATTCAATAATTTTCAACATTTAAATTTTTTTAGTCACTTTATTCTTTTTTTTTTTTTTTGGAGGGGTGTTTGCTCATTGTTTCCGTTTGAGCTTGGCAATTTTTAAATTGTTATTGTTATTTAATTTCTTTTAAAATTTCTTGTTGGAATTGTAAGATGAATAGGGTAAAATTATCTTCCATTGTGAAGGATTCATATTTAATTTTTTAAGGTGCCTGTGGATATTACCAGTCCAGAGTCATCCTAAACCAAAATTTTGGCTTGAGTTCCTGGACCATCCAAGAGATGCAACCCTGTAGTAACTATATTTACTAGCTTCTGTATTTAATGGTTTGGCATCTTGGGACTTTGCAGTCCCTGAAGAGACTGATCAATCTGGGGTTAGCCAATTCTTAGAAATAGTAAAGGACTCCCTTGCAAGTGTGCCATTTGTAAAAAACCAACCAATCAATAGGCTATATTCCAGCCACCTCCTCTATCAGCCTTCACACTCTGGGCCACTATCCAACTGCTCTAATCACCTGAGTATCAGATATCAGTCAACTATGGACACCCCCATACCATACAGCCTGCTGAAATTATTCAAACTAACCAATCTTAACCTGACTACTTTGCTTCACCCCTTCCCTTTCCCCTTCCAGCAGCAGCCACAATAAAGCTCTTGCCCAGGTTTCACATTGCTCACTCTGCTCCTTACTGACCCTGGTACTTTCTCGTGTTGCCCCACATTGTCATGGCATGCCCTCTCCTCTTGGGAGCTGTGAATAACAAACCATCTTTTCAATGACAATCATCTCCTTATCTGTTGGCCTCACCATATTTGAATAATAACAAAACATACACTTAAAAACAAACCCCTGGCTGCAAATAAATATGATAGTCATGAATCTTTTTTTGCTACTCTTCTCTCTCCTTTCCATACTGTATCAAATCAACATTGAATATAATGCATTTGGAGTGAGGGAAGGCAGATTCCCTTCAAGTTCACACTTTCTTTGTAGGTGTACTCCAGTTGTTTTCATCCTTGGCTTGCAATTAAAATCACTTGGGGAGGAGGCCTTAAAAAAACACTCATGCTTAGCTCCAAGTCCAGCTCTGTTAAATCAGACACTCTGGTGATGGTCCAAAGGTCAAGTGTGAGCATTTTTAAGAGCATCCCTGTTGATGTTTATGTACAGAAAATGTTAAGAATAACTAGTTTATTCTTTCAATATCTAAAGGAGGTCTCCACTAGACCGTGTCTGTCCTCTTAACAACTTCTACTGACAAAGCTGAACATTGCCATTTTGCCAAGGAAAAATACTTGAGGAGTTAAGCTCTATTTTTTCAGAATAGAGAATAAAGGGTAGACTTGGAGTTGGGAAGTCAATGAATTGACAAATAGAACAATCACATTGAGAATCACACAAGGTGTACAGTTATCACATTTAATTTATTAACATTGAGCAAGTTTAGCACAGTTCCAGGAATACAATAAGTGATTAATATATATTTTACTGTTATTATATTTTCTAATATAACATATAGTTTTATGTATAATAAAACCCATTCTAGTTTTATTATCAAATAATGCTGGAATTCTAAATAACGACTCTAGGAGGTGTGAAATAATGGATAATTTTCAGGAGAGATGAGATAGCATCTATTCCCTTTAAGCTGAAAAAAAACAAACAATGCACAGTTATTCATTTGCCTCATATAGTTTAGGGAGTATTCCGATCTTAAGTTATTTTTTGAAGTGAAAGTTTAAGCCCCTCAAACTGCAGCAAGAATTCTTTACTAGGGCTCTACTATGGGAATTTCAAGCTTGGAATTTTTAATGTTCAATCAAAACATATTTCTTCATTAATAAAGACACTTTGCCATTGAAGCTTCATCACATTTTGTGTTGAATGGAACTGTGTTGTCATTGCATTAATCTTCAGTGTTCTTGAGAGGCAAGAATATAGAATTATACATCCCATTTTATATTGCTTTTATTTCTCATAATTGGTTAATATCATGTTATTAAAACCTAAGTAATTTACCTTTATTTTTCTTCTTTTCACCTTTCATATTTTAGTTCATGCATTTTTACATTATTTTTAAATTGAGATATAACTGGCATGTAATATTATATTACTTTCAGGTACACAAAATCATGGATTTGAAATAGATATATTATATATATATCATATTTATGTATTTGATACAAATGATCACAATAAGTCTAGTTAACATCCATTGCCACAAATAGCTATATATATTTATTCCTATGATGAGAACGTTTAATATCTACTCTCTTAGCAACTTTCAAATATATGATACAGTATTATTAACTATGGTCATTAAGTACAATGCATCCCCATAGACTCTTTGGGTGAGCTCTGGCTTTGAACTCTGTCCCCTTATCTCACACCTTCAAAATTGATGGCACATTCCTTTGTTTGACAACAGCTTCCATGCTCCACTTACCTCACTGAGTTCCCACTTTCCCTTGAAATTTGGCCTAATGATGTCATTCAGTACTAGTTTAACATTTTTATTGCTTTTGAAAAGATACGTTTCCTTAATCCAGAAGCTTAAATTATTTTCAGTACAAGGCTTTGTCTGAAAGTATTATTCAGATTTGGTCACTCTATTTCGCAATTCTTAGGCTTCAGTTATTTCCAATTCTCATTGCTCATCCTCTTGCCTCTTTTCTCAAATGTACTGTAGCAGAGCATTACTGGTACCAGTAAGCTTACGTCTATGTCCTGCCTCGAGTGCCTTTCATCTATTCTGTCTCAGGATTTTCTTTAAACTGAAAGGCAGCTCATTTTGCACAAGCACAGCCTGAAAGTTTAGGGGTGTTAAAGACATCTACAAAAACTCTCAATCAATGGGAAATGTGAGTTGTTGGATAAATCTCCACATTGCCCTTCAAAGGGATACTTCTGAAGTGCATTCTATGTAGTTCTTCAGAATATCCATTTTGGGATTGACCTCATTTCCCAGAAGTGGAACCAGTCCCATAACTCGCCTTTCTTGACTTTTCCATTTTCCCTGTCTTACTGTCCCTTTTTGCCATCTACACCTCTCTGGATTCCTGTCATCACTTCCCAAATAAGCCACATACATCCAAATATCTTTTGCTGTGAAATTGTCTCTCTATAGGAGCTTAAGATCTTAGTATTTCTCTCTTCATTTCAATTAACCTTTAAAGAAACTGCATTATAGCTGTTTATGTTAGGAAACATATGATGGCAAAATTATTATTGCATGCATGGGATATATTTGTATATGTGGATTTCTACTTCACTATAATTGAATTTCTATAAAATCTACATTGAATTTATATTGAATTCTGTAAAGCACTTTTCTCAGGGAAAATTCACACATTACTGGATGGATGATGGTTTTGAGTTACCACATGATGGCAGGGTCAGTAAGCCATTACACCTTAGGTTTGGCCTTGTGCAGCACCCGTGGGAACTGTGTTGTTTTCTAATCTGTGCTGGGGATGAACAGACCATGTTGCACAAGTTTAGGCAGAAGTACCCCTGAAAAGTCTGTTATAACCTTCACCAATGCCCCACACTCTCAGCCCAGCTGAGGTCACCTTGACTTGTACCCAGATATCAGGCTTCCTCGCTCACTTACAGAGGCCTGCAAACCTAGGAAGATGCCACATGGCCAAACCAGCCTCTCCCAAACCACTACCACTGACTATATCCCATCACATTCTGTTTCTCTTTGTCTGGTCTAGGAGCTACTGGCAGTGCTATGTTGTTGGGAGTGAGACAGTTACTTGCATAGACATGTGGATGCATGGCTTGGGGACCCAGGCAGGAACTCACATGGATGATGCTTAGACAGAATGGCAGTACATCTGCACCTCTGATGCAAGACAATAAGGATGTTTAGATACTGTTTAACCTTGATGGCTACTTGTATACTCCTCCCACAGTACCTCTTAATAGCAAGTGGATTTCTACAAGGGCAATTATCATCACAACTTTAGATGACCTTGGTCTGGATAAGTATTGGCCTCTATATCAACGTTTGATATCTGTCTTATCCACTTTTCTGCCATGGTATTGATATGGTTGCTTTGAAAATATTGGACTTTCCAATAAATTTTGTAATGATAAAAAGTCCTCATAGTTGGCACTTTGCACCAAATACTGTAGTCTGCTTTCCCCAAAGCCGGGACACTCTCCTGAAGAACCACCATATAATGTGCAAATGAGGAAGTGATATGCTTTCCACATTATTATTTAATCCGTAGGCTCACTTCAACTTTCACCAGTAGGTCTAACTGCTTGTTTTCTTTTTTTTTTCTTTTTCTAGAATTGTTACTGAGATTCTCTCCTTTTTACAACCTTGATGGATTTAAAGCATACACGATAATCACTTCATCTGGGAGAACTTTTCTTTATAGCTTTTTTCACTAGGGATCTTTTTAGTGTGTATTACTATCATGCATTGTATCAGTACTACATTCCTGATTATTTTGATTGTGATTAATAATACATAATATGACACTTAAATCATTTTAAATCATAACATTTAAATCATTTTAAGTACACACTTTTGTGGTATTAGCTGTCTATAGATAATTGTATAAACAAACTTAGTAACATGAGTACCACCTTTAAGCATGGGAGATACCAAGAAAATTGAATAATTCCCTGAAATGGCCCAAGACATCACTTGAAATACCATCTTCACCTAAAACCAAAAGAAACGAAGGGTATGTTCATTGTAAAGATTTAAATCTTAGCCTTCTCCATTAATAACAGTGTTTTGTTGTTGTTGTTGTTGTTGTTGTTGTTGTTGTTGTTGTTGTTGTTGTTTGAGATTTAGTCATTTTTCTATTCCTGGCACAGAGGGGGACACAACCTTTCAAATGGAGATTTCCATTATAAATATAAAATTGCCACAAAAAGGCAAAATTGACTTGGGTTTCAGAGAACCTCATGGTTCTTTTTTAAGAAATCTGTCCATTGTAATCTTCAAGCTAAAGAGATCTATGTTAGAGTGTAATTTGCCATCCTTCACATGGATTCATGCATGGAAGGATATCCTCATATTTTAAAGATTTTAGGCATTATGAGTAGAGTTGTTGTGCATAATTGCAGGCTAGGTTTTGTTTGGACACTTTCAAAGCAGTTGTCTAAATACTAAACACACACTGTTGGGTCCTCAGGTGAACTTTGACTAGCTTTGGAAAAAACTGCCAAACTGTCTTTCAAAGTAGCAACACATGGATTCCTCCAGCAGTGAGGGAGAGTTCCTGTTTTTCTTCATTCTCTATAAATCACAGGTAATGTCATTTCTTTGGAGTTTAGTGGTTCTAATAAGTGTGCATTTCTATATCATCATTTTAGTTTGTAATTCCTTAATGGTATATGATTTTCTTTGGAAAGGTGTTTGTTAAGATCTTTGCCAGTTTTTATTTGGGTTGTTTGTTATAAAATTTTTGATGTAATTGTGTCCAAATCCTTAATCAGTTATGTGTTGTGTAGATTTATTTTTCTCAGTGTGTGGTTTGTCTTTAGGTTTTCTGAATAAGATCATAAACAATGTTTAAATTTTTATTTTTTTTTAAATTCCATGATACAAATTTTACTTTTGTGGATAGATTTGCGGAATTTTTTTTAAAAAGTTCATCACTTAGACAAGGTTATGTAGATTTTCTTACATGTTTTCCTTTAGAATATTTATAGATGTGCATTTTTATAATTGTATGGACGATTTAGAGTACACTTGGTAAACACTGAGTGGTTGCACCTGCAGTTCCCAGCTGGTCAGAAGGTGGCTCCATGCCCACTCTCTGACCCTTGAGGTGCACGTTTCTCACTGAGGGGCTTGGCTCCTTGTGGAGCTAGTGGAGGCTGGGCCTCTTCAGGACCCGTCGTGGTTTCAACTTCAGGACAATGCTCAGGTAAGTACACACAGGCAGGAGCCAGACTTCTTCAGGAACCAACAGGAGGCAACATCATGAGAGTAAAAGATGTGGAAAAAGTGGGCAGAAGCTTTCTCCAAGTGGTTACAGCCAAGGGTTTCCATTTTCAGAGGATCCAGCAGAGAAGGGGCTTTATATGGGAACTTGTGGAGTTTACTCTTAATTTTGTGTGTGATGTTGACAGTGTCTCGTGTCATTTTGGGGGGATATGGTTTCTGGTGTTCTTGGCACCATTTATTGAGGATAATGTCTTTCCTCATTGTGTGTCCTTAGCTCTTTTGTTGTGAATTAACTGACAACATAAACTGGGTTTATTCCTGTGCTCTCTATTCTATCACTCTGGTTCATGTGCCTGTTTTTTGTGCCAGTACCACACTGCTTAGGTGACTGTAGCTTCATCATATTCTGTGAAGTCAGTGAGAAAGATGCCTCTAGCTGTTTTCTCCTTTCTTAGGATCTTTTAGGTTATTCCGGGTTCTTTGTTCTACACAAATGCTAGGATTTCTTGGTTTTTGTGCCATGAAAAAAAAGCTATTTGAATTTTATAGAGTTTGCAATTAATGTGTACACTGCTTTGGCTTGATGAATGTTATACCAATGTTCTTCTAATGTATGAGCACAAATTTTGTGGATGTGTGTTCTGTATCAATTTCTTTATCACTGTTTTATAAGTTTCCATGTGCAGGCCTTTCACATCCTTTATAATTTATTTCTACGCATTTTGGTTATTTTTTGGTACAATTGTGAAATAAGTTTGTTTTAGTAATTTATCTTTCTGGAACTTATTAGCATATAGAAAGTCAACACATTTTTCTTTTTTTTAACATTTTTTATTGCTTTATAATCATTTTACAATGTGTCAAATTCCAGTGAAGAGCACAATTTTTCAGTTACACATGAACATATATATATATACTCATTGTCAAATTTTTCTCTCTGTGAGCTACCATAAGATCTTGTATTTATTTCCCTGTGCTATACAGTATAATCTTGTTTATCTATTCTACAATTTTGAAATCCCAGTCTGTCCCTTCCCACCGTCTGCCCCCTTGGCAACCACAAGATTGTATTCTATGTCTATGTGTCTATTTCTGATTTGTATTTATGCTGTTTGTTTGTTTGTTTGTTTTAGGTTCCACATATAAGTGATCTCATATGGTATTTTTCTTTCTCCTTCTGGATTACTCCACTTAGAATGACATTCTCCAGGAGCATCCATGTTGCGCAAATGACGTTATGTTGTCGATTTATATGGCTGAATAGTATTCAATTGTATAATTATACCATTTCTTATTTATCCAGTCATCTGTTGATGGACATTTAGGCTGTTTCCATGTCTTGGCTACTGTAAATATTGCTGCTATAAACATTGGGACACAATTGTCTTTTTGAAGTAGGGTTCCTTCTGGACAGAGGCCCAGGAGTGGGATTCCATATGATATGTCTATTCTGGACAGAGGCCCAGGAGTGGGATTCCATATGATAAGTCTATTCCTAGTCTTTTGAGGAATCTCCATACTGTTTTCCACAGTGGCTGCACCAAGCTTCATTCCCACCAACAGTGTAGGAGAGTTCAATTTCTCCACAGCCTCTCCAGCATTTGTCATTTGTGGATTTTCAGATGATGGCCATTCTGACTGGTGTGAGGTGATACCTCATTGTAGTTTTGGTTTGCATTTCTCTGATAATTAGTGATATTGTGTATATTTTAAGAATTGATTTTTCTGTATTGATATTTTATCATACAACTTTTCTAAACTCATTTATTTTTTCAGTTTTTTCTTTTTTGTTGGTTTGTCTCTGTAACAGCATCTTCAGTATACCCGCAAAAGGAGCAGTCATAATCATAATGATCAGATATAAAAATGTCAGGTCTAAGTGTAAACTATTGGATGGCAAGTCAAGGGAAAACTTGAGTACAAAATAATATATACAAAATGGTTAAGAAATACCAAAGGAGAACATAGTTGTAAATTAAGAAGTGTGACAAATACAATCAGGACATGAAGCAGGCACACTCATGCCATCACCCTACTCAAATAGTGATAACTTTTTATAGCCCATTAGCAAGTACAAGTCATTAATGAGGAGGTGATTCATGACAAGGTGAGCACACCATAGAGTGTGCTTTGATACATTAAAGTGTAGTTGAAAGAAAAGCACCTGGTTTACACCCAGTAGATTCCTTACTTCATGAAAAATTTGAACTAAAGCCAGCCCAGGCTTCCTACCATATTCAACTATCATAAGTAAATTAGAGATTTGTTTACCACTTAATATATTGAAGATAGAAAATTAAATCTAGTAGTATAAAGTACCATTAGGGAAAGATGAAATAAGTTAAATACCTTGAAACCAGATGATGTATTTATGAACAGTTTACTGGAACAAATTCATCTATATGGTATAATAGAAGATTTATGAGTAGAGGTAATAAGCCCAACAAGTCTGATGATAGCAGGTTGTTCAGAAAAGAATTTTAGTTCAATTTTAATTATTAATTAAAAACAAAACTGTTAATATAATTTAATGTAATTTTAAAGGTACAGGTTTGTAGATGCAGGATATAAGCTTCTCTAGAGAATAAGCAGAAACAATGCTGTAGTTTGCTTAAAAGCAGCCACCAATTAAGAAAGTATTCAAGGTTAAGAACACATTCATCTCAATATCAATAGCAAAATAATAAACCTCATAATTTAATACTGGACTAATCTATTAGTTAGTAAAAGCAATGCTATTCATATTGGTAGCAAGAAATATTTATCCTTGCATAAGCTTATATCAGGATGAATCACTTACTGATGTTTAACAGCAAAATAAACCCTAACCAATACTTAATTATTTTTAAAAAACTGTTAGTCCAACACAGGTTTGCATTTAAGGAATGACTTTGTAAAAGGAAAAGGAACTTTGTAATCACATGTCCTGCATGTTTACAAGGAAGGTTACCTCTAGCACTTCTAATCTTAGAGGCACTGCCTAACAAAGGACATATTTAATGGCCATGGTTTCCTGACACTGAAAATGTAGAATAATCACTTGTTTTCTAAATAAGCAGCTGGGAGAATGGCACAAGGTTTTTACTATCTCTTTTCATCAGTGAAATTGACCTTCCCAATAAGAGGTGGGAGCCATATAAAATGAGAAGTTCCTTTGGTGCTTTATGTGTTTAATCTATAAAATAAATAACTGAATCTTAAGGGATAGCATAGCTTTTAATGGGTTAATAATTTTGGTTGTGGTGGCCCCAATGAATATAACAAGCTCCAAGTGATTAAAATTTAGACCAGCTTTTCAAAATGCTGTAGCATGTATTGATCCAATACATTGATTAACATAATAAAGTACTCTAAGAACAATAGCTCAATTCAAATTTAGAATTCATTTCAGCAATAGGTTTTATACCCTCAGAATTGGATCAGAAGATCCCAGTGTTGTAACTGCTGAAAATGTTTCATTTAATGATTAAAGTTCTGTGAGATATGAGTTCAGACTGGAATGATCCCAGTAAGTTTGTATCTATTATACACTTGTCCCAGTATGAGAGGGCAAAAGAATTAAGGGTCACTTTATAAAAGCACCATCAAATTAATTGGTGATACAGTAAAATTTTAATAATTTATATATACCCTAGTGTAGAACATGGTTTGCTACAGTAGCAGAACACAATTGCTTCAAACATAAATCTTTATTTCCTTAAGGTTAAGTCCTCTTCCTAAGAACAGATTTACAATCTACATTCTTTTACTAAGTATTACAGGTTTGCTCACTGTGTCACTTTTCACATTAATTAAAGGGAATTCCTAGGTTCTGGAAATTTAGAGAGGCCCAAATATCTTCAATTTATGTATATTATTGCACCAATGCTGGCCTTAACCATGGCTTTCACATTAGCAGTTCCTCTTAACATAACTTATCCACTATCCACTGATGTAAACTTAGGCACACTTCTTATACTGGCTGTATGAAGCCTAGCTTCTTATTCCATGCTCTGATCTGGATGAGTATAATATTAAAAATACACACTAATCAGAGCTTTATGGGCAAGAGCACAATCTCAAATAATGTAAACTAGCAATTATTGGTTTATTATCCCCACTGATAAATGAATCATTTATACTCTCCTTTATTAAACAAGAATACCTATGATTAATTTTCCCCTCCCAACCCCTAGCCGTATTTTTTTATATTTACCTCTACTGTAGCAGAAATCAACAGAACCCCATTTTGATTTAACAGGAGAATCAAAACTTGTATATACCTTCCATGTAGAATATGTAGCAGGTCTATTTTCTCTGATCTTTATAGCTGAATACGTCAGTATCACTATAATAAATGGTTTCAAAATTATTCTATTTTTAAGGGCATTTCAAAATCCCTGGATAACAGAATTAGATACAGCCAAATTACATACAGCCAATGTTATTATTCAAACATGCATCCTAACAATATCCTTTCTATGAATTTGAATATCCTACACACAATTTTTAGATGATCATCTTATACATCTCTTACTTTTTAACATTTTTATTGAGTTATAGTCATTTTCCAATGTTGTGTCTAATTCCACTGTAGAGCAAAATTTTTCAGTTATACATGAACATATATATATATATACAATGTTACATTATTTTCCCTGTGAGCTACCACAAGATATTGTATATATTTCCCTGTGCTATACAGTACAATCTTGTTTATCTATTCTGCATATGCCTGTCAGTATCTACAAATTTTGAACTCCCAGTTTATCCCTTCCCACCTCTCTCCCCCTTGGCAACCACAAAGTTTGTATTCTATGTCTATGAATCTATTTCTGTTTTGGATTTATGTTCTCTTTTTAGATTTCTTTTTTATACATCCCTTATTTATGAAAAAATTTAACACAAAGACTAGCTCTATGTATATGTTTCAGTACCTGTCAGTGCATCAGGCATCCCACTACAAACATAAGAAGTATGTCTGACCAAAGTGTTTTTGTTTGTTTGTTTTGCTCTGCTTTTAGGGGGGAAGTAAGTAGGTTTATTTATGCATGTTTAAATTTATTATTATTATTATTATTATTATTATTATTATTATTATTATTATTATCATTATCATTATTATTGTTATTTAAAATATTTAATTTATTATTATTATTATTATTATTATTATTACTATTATTATTATTATTATTATTATCATCATCATCATCATCATCATCTAAGCACACACTCTACCACTGAGCTATATCCTCCCCCAAAAGAGCTCTTTTAAAATAGTAAATAAAAGAGGTTTAATCAGCTCCTAGAATCATAGGAATTGATCCTACCCCTAAGAATTTTAAAATGTTCATGCTACCACATTATGCCACATTCTATGGTACATACCCTAAGAGTATTGTTTTATATCTTTAGTATACTAGTAAACCCTATTTTTACTGTCACTCTGCTGACCATTATCTCAGGAATCATTATTGTAATAAAAAGCTCACATGGTACTAGTATTTCCATTCTAAAAGAAAATTAAATGCACAAGTTATAGAAGCATCCAACAAGTCTTTTCTAACAATAAACACCACATCAATACTATTTATATTGGATATTATTATTAATCTAGTATACTCCAGTCAATGAACAAGTACAAAATTCTTTAATCTAAGAGCATCCACCATTTTAACAGTAGCCCTAGACATAAAATTGAACTTCTCCCATTTCTCTTCTGAGTGATTGAATTTATACAGGGCATACATCATACAATAGAGCCAATCTTATTAATGTGACAGATGTACACCCCTATGTGTTACACCAAATCTCACTGCCCACTAAACATACTATTCTTCAAAGCTGTATTATGAAGTATCATTAGAAGCTGAGACAGACTAACAAAACTCACTACAAAATTTATAGCCTGCTCATCAACTGTCCATATAAGATGAATAAAAGCTATTACAATGTGTAATCCAATCATGACAACCCTAAATGCACTAATTTGTATCAAAAACACATTCAACTTACTATTTATGCCCTGTGCATGGACTGCAACAGTATCATTATCACACACATAAAATAAAACTCTTCTGATCATAATTTTTATCCCCATCATCATATTGTCTAATGTGGTCTGCCACCAGTATAAGGGTTTTTCCTCAAATGAGTAATAACTCAAGATATAACAAAATTCATTAATATCAATCTACAAACATTAATATTCCTTGCAGCATTTTTCAACATATATTTGTACTTCTGGCTAAAATTATCCATAGCACTACCTATATTTTTAACAATAAATTATGAAAAAAATGAGATTTTAAACATAGAAAACAACACTCTGATTATTACTAATCCTAACAGTCACAGGATTACTGCCCTTAATATAAACTGTATCAGTGCTTAAGTATGGATTCAGGTTATACA
The DNA here is from genome assembly GCF_048773025.1 of Camelus bactrianus. Classification (NCBI taxonomy): domain Eukaryota; kingdom Metazoa; phylum Chordata; class Mammalia; order Artiodactyla; family Camelidae; genus Camelus; species Camelus bactrianus. The sequence continues at coordinate 41,551,187 of NC_133561.1, read as the reverse complement.
CACCAACAGTTTTCAAATGTTTAAGGAAGTACAATTTCCTTTCTGAAAATATGGATTACAAGAGTTTGTACTACATCAATTGAAGCCAATCAAACACTTTAATTAAGGTAAATACTTAGTAGATTGGTGGGCTTCCACTACAGGAAGTTTCAGTCAGCAGATAAATCTTCTAGTAAACTGGCTTCAGTCTATTTCTCTCTAGATCGCTTTGGGCAGTCCTTCCATGTTTAGTTTTGTTATCAACATGGGATGTCTTCTTTTTATAAGGTTTTATTTTATTTCTTTTGGTAATGTCTTTTCCATTTCAATTTACTAGTCTTACACCTTGATAAAATTGATTCTTAAGTATTCTAGTAATATTGATATTATGTAAAATAAAATTCTGTTAAATTATTCTTGATATTATTCATTGTTAGTGTGTACAAGAAAGAAATTCTGATAAATTGACAATTTGTATTGTCTACTTGCTGAAGTATTTGAGTCGCTTACAGCTTAAAAGTTAAGCTACTCAGTGAATTGTTCATGATTTCAAGACTTATATATATACATATGATGTCATCTGATTGGTGAATAGATTTGTTTTTAGTGTAACAATTTTATTTGTTGATACTCTTACTGTCTTTCACCCTGGCTTTTTGTGGAAGTTCCAGGAAAATAGTGAATAAAAGTGTTGAAAGGAAACCTCTGGGCTTTATTCCAGATTTTTATTTACTGTTTCTTATAATGCTGTGTATCATACTAAGATAATTTGTTTCTACCCCTATTTTCAAGAGTGTTTATTCCATGAAGTAAGAGTGGAGTTTTTATAACGTTTCTTGTGATCATTTGAATCAGATTATGTAATTTCTCCTGCTGTAATTTTGTTTTTTATTATACCATTTAGTTTTATGTTAAAATTTAAGACATTGTTTGGTTTAAAATGTTAAAAATTTATAAAATCTTCTGTGGAGACATTTGCTTAAAGTGCATAATCTTTTTATTGTGTGGTTAAATTAAGGTAAGTAGTATTTTAGGTAAGTGGAGGAATCGAATTTAATAGGCAAGTTGATTGTTTTTGTGATGTTTCTGTGGGATTTTATTCCATCAAGATAGTCTTAGGTTATTCCAAGAAAATAGGATTAAGGGATGAGGGGTAGAGACAGGGTGAAAGTAAAATAGTCAGTGGTAAAGGTTAGGCGAAGTGTGTTAGGGGTCAGTGCGAGGGAACAGGGGCCTGGGGAAGTATTGGATGTTTATGTCATGTTTATGGGCTGTGGTTGGGTCTATGGGTAAGAGCTGGGTTAGGCATTATGGCCTAGGGTCAGGGCAAAGGTCAAGGTCTGGGTCATGGTCTAGGTCAGGGTCTAGGGTTTAGGGTCTAGGGTCAGAGTCAGGGTTTTAGTGTTCGGGTTTGGGTTCAGGCTTGGGTTGGGGTTCGATTCGGGGTCGGGGATGGTGTTGGAATCAGGTTAGGGTTAAGGTTAGGGTCAGGGTTCAGGCTTATGGTCAGCATTCAGGCTTAGGGTCAGGGTTCAGGTTCAGGGTCAGTGTTTTGGTTCAGGGTCAGGGTTAGGGCTAGGGCTCTGTCTATGTCTAGGGTTAGGGTAAAGGCTTGGTTTCAGGTTAGGGTTTAGGGTTAGGGTTTGGGTAGGGTTAAGGTAAGGTTAGGGTTAGTGTTAACGGTAGGTTTAAGGTAAGGTCCTGTTCAGCTTCTGGGTCTAGGTCAGAGTCTGGGTCAGTGTCAAGTTCAGGGGTCAGCATTAGTATCTGGATAGGAGTCAGTGGTCAGTGTTAAAGTCAGTGTTTTTGGTGTGGGGACAAGTTTCAGGGACAGGTTCAGGGTCAATGTCAGTCAGGGTCATTTTCAGGTACAGGGTTTATGGTCAGGGTCAGCAGATGGGGTCAGAGCTTCTGGGTCACGGCTATGGATAGGGCTAGTTTTGGGACTAGGGTTAGGACTACAGCCAGGGCCAGGGTTAGGGCTTGGGGCAGAGTCAGGTCTAGGGTCAGTGTCAGGGTCAATTTCATGGGTAGTGCTGGGTATAGGGCTAGGGGTCAGGGTACAAGTTTAGGGCACGGGTAAGTAGGATGCGGGCTCAGGTGATGGTTAGTTTACATGTTCGTGTTTAGTATGAGGGAGAGGGTGAGGTTGAGGGAGAGGATGAGGGTGAGGATCAGGATGAGAGTGAGGCTCGTGTTCAGGTTAGGGGTCAGGGACAAGTTTCTGGTTGGGGTTGGGGCAAGGTTAGGGTTGGGGCTGGGGCTGGGGCAGGTTCAGTGCCAGGGTTTAGGGATAGGAGAAGTGTTCATGGTGAGGGTCAGAGTTCAAGGTTAGGGCCTGGATCCCAGAATGGAACATGTGGAGAAGCATACATTCAGCTAGCGTAATGGGCAAGGGTAAATATAGAATCACTTACCCTGAGTTCTCACCACGTTTCCTAGAGCCGGTTTCAAGGTAAAGGCAGTTTGTGATGGAAAATCGAGTTGGAGAGTGTGCCTCCCCATATATATACATAGGTATGACTGTGTCCAAATCAATGAAACTCAGTGTTCGCAAAAAGGTAGGTGATGGATGGCTTCCACACACATTCAGTTCCGAGATTTATTTTTTAAAATTTTTATTGATTTATAGTCATTTTACAATGTTGTGTCAATTTCCTATTTAGAGCACAATTTTTCAGTTATACATGAACATATATTTCACATTTTTCTCTCTGTGAGCTACCATAAGATCTTGTATATATTTCCCTGTGCTATACAGTATAATCTTGTTTAACTATTCTACAATTTTGAAATCCCGATCTTTCGCTTCCCACCCCCCGTCCCCTTGGTAGCCACAAGTTTGTATTCTGTCTATGAGTCAGTTTCTGTTTTGTATTTATGCTTTTTTTTTTTTTTTTGATTCCACATATGAGTGATCTCTTATGGCATTTTTTTTCTCTTTCTGGCTTACTTCACTTAGAATGACATTCTCCAGGAACATCCATGTTGCTGCAAATGGCATTATATTGTCGGGTTTTATGACTGAATATTATTCCATTGTATAAATATACCACTTCTTCTTTATCCAGTCATCTGTTGGACATTTAGGCTGTTACCATGTCTTGGCTATTGTAAAGCTGCTATGAACATTGGGGTGCATGTGTCATCCTGAAGTAGGGGTCCTTCTGGATATATGCCCAGGAGTGGGATTCCTGGATCATATGGTAAGTCTATTCCTAGTCTTTTGAGGAATCTCCATACTGTTTTCCACAGTGGCTGCACCAAACTGCATTCCCACTAGCAGTGTAGGAGAGTTCCCTTTTCTCCACAGCCTCTCCAGCATTTGTCATTTGTGGACTATTGAACGATGGCCATTCTGACTGGTGTGAGGTGATACCTCATTGTAGTTTTGATTTGCATTTTTCTGATAATTAGTGATATTGAACATTTTTTCATGTGTCTATTGATCATTTGTATGTCTTCCTTGGAGAATTGCTTCTTTAGATCTTCTGCCCATTTTTGGATTGTGTCATTTATATTTTTCTTTTTGAGTCATATGAGCTGCTTATATATTCTGGAGATCAAGCCTTTATCGATTTCATTTGCAAAATTTTCTCCCATTCCGTAGGTTGTCTTTTTATTTTACTTATGGTTTCCTTTGCTGTGCAGAATCTTGTAAATTTCATTAGGTCCCATTTATTTATTCTTGCTTTTACTTCTACTAGGAGAAAAATTTTGATATGTATATCAGATAATGTTTTGCCTATGTTTCCCTCTTATTGTATCTTGTCTTATATTTAAGTCTTTGATACATTTTGAGTTTATTTTTGTGTATGTTGTTAAGGGAGTGTTCTAGCTTCATTGTTTTACATGCTGCTGTCCAGTTTTCCCAATACCATTTGCTGAAGAGTCAGTCTTTATTCCATTGTATATTCTTGCTTCCTTCATCAAAGATTAGTTGACCAAAAGCTTGTGGGTTCGTTTCTGGGTTCTCTTTTCTGTTCCATTGGTCTATATGTCTGTTTTTGTACCAATACCATGCTGTCTTAATAACTGTAGCTCTATAGTATTGTCTGAAGTCTTGGAGAATGATTCCTCCAGCCTCTTTCTTTCTCTTCAGTAATTCTTTGGTAATTCTAGGTCTTTGATGGTTCCATATAAATTTTATTATGATTTATTCTAGTTCTGCGAAATATGTCCTGGGTAATTTGATAGGGATTGCATTAAATATGTCAATTGTCTTGTGCAGTGTGACCATTTTAACAATATTGATTCTTCCAATCCAAGAGCATAGGATACCTTTCCAATTTTTAAAGTCTTCTTTAATTTCCTTCATCAATGTTTTTTTTAAATTTTTTATTGATTTATAATCATTTTACAATGTTGTGTCAATTTCCAGTGTAGAGCGCAATTTTTTCAGTTATACATGAACATATATATATTGATTGTCACATTTTTTTCTCTGTGAGCTACCATAAGATCTTGTATATATTTCCCTGTGCTGTACAGTGTAATCTTGTTTATCTATTCTAAAACTCTGAAATCCTAGTCTATCTCTTCCCACCCCCTGCCCCCTTGACAACCACAAGTTTGTATTCTATGTCTATGAGTCTACTTCTGTTTGTATTTATGATTTGTTTTTTTTTTGTTTCTTTGTTTTTTTGGTTTTTTGTTTGTTGGTTTTGTTTTGTTTTGTTTTTTTAGATTCCACAGATGAGCAATCTCATATGGTATTTTTCTTTCTCTTTCTGGCTTACTTCACTTTAATGACATTCTCCACGAACATCCATGTTGCTGCAAATGGCATTATGTTGTCAGCTTTTATTGCTGAGTAGTATTCCATTGTTTATATGTACCACTTCTTCTTTATCCAGTTATTTGTTAATGGACATTTAGGCTGTAGGTGACACCTGCACCCCAATGTTCATAGAAGCATTACCTACAATAGTCAAGACATGGAAACATCCTTCACCATTGGTTCATAGTTTTCTGTGTATAATTCGTTAACCTCCTTGGTTAGATTTGTTCCTTGTTATTTTATTACTTTGGGTGCTATTTTAAAGGGGATTGTTTCCTTACTTTCTATTTCTGTTGATTCATAATCAGTGTAAAGAAATGCAACAGATATTTGAACGTTAATCTTGTAACCTGATACCTTGCTGAACTCTTTGATCAGCTCTAGTAGTTTTTGTGTGGACCTTTTAGGGTTTTGTATATATAGTAACTTGTTGTCGGCATATAGTGACACTTTTATCACTTCTTTTCCAACTTGGATCCTTTTATTTCTCTCTCTTGTCTGATTGCTGTGGCTAGGACTTCCAACACTGTGTTGAATAGGAGTGGTGATAGTGGGCATCCTTGTCCCAGATTTTAGTGGGAAGCTTTTGAGTTTTTCACCATTTTGTTCTATTGTGGCTGTAGGTTTGTCATATATAGCTTTTATATGTAGATATGTTCCTTCTATACATACTTTGGTGACAGTTTTTATCATAAATTGGTGTTGAATTTTATCAAATATTTTTTCTGTATCTATTGAGATGATCATGTGGTTTTTGTCTTTTCTCTTGTTGATGTGATGTATTACATTGATTGATTTGCATATGTTGAAACACCCTTGTGTCCCTGGGATGAACACCACTTGGTCATGAAGTATAATCTTTTTTATGTGTTGTTGGATTCTATTTGCTAATATTTTGATGAAGATTTTGGCATCTATGTTCATCAGTGATATTGGCCTATAATTTTATTTTTTGGTAGTGTCTTTGCCTGGTTGTGGTATCAGGGTGATGGTGGCTTTATAGAATGAGTTTGGGAGCATTCCCTACTTTTCAATCTTCTGGAAGAGTTTGAGAAGGACTGGTATCAGTTCTTCTTTGCATGCTTTGTACAATTCCTCGGTGAAGCCATCAGGTCCTGGATTTTTATTTATAGGGAGGTTTCTTATTGCAAATTAGATTTCATTTCTAGTTATCAGTTTGTTCAAGTGGCCAGTATTTATTGATTCAGTCTTGGTGGACAGAATGTTTCCAGAAACTTGTCCATCTCCTGTAGGTTAACCAGTTTTGTTACATATAGTTTTTCATAATATTCTCAAATGGTAGTCTGTATTTCTATTTTGTTTGTTGCAATTTCTCCATTTCCTTTCTTTTTTTGGCTAATTTGTGCTCTCTATTTTTTCTTCTTTGTGAGTTTGGCCAGAGTTTTGTCGATTTTATTTACTTTTTCAAACAACCAGATTTTGGTTTGGTTGATTTTACCTATGGTCTTGTTAATCTCTATTTTCTTTATTTCCTCCCTAATCTGTATAATTTCCTTCCTTCTGCTGCCTTTTGGGGTTTTTGGTCTTCTTTTTCTAGTTCATTCAGCTGGTGGGTTAAATTGTTTATTTGAGGTTTTTCTTCTTTTTAGAGGAAGGGCTGTATCACTATAAACTTCCCTCTTAGCACTGCCTTTGCTGTGTCCCATAAATTTTGTGTGGTTATGCTTTCATTGTCATTTGTCTCAAGGTATTTTTTAATTTCAGCTTTCACTTCCTCATTGACTCATTGTTTTTTTTAATAACAATTTGTTTAATCTCCAAGCTTTCCTTTTCTTCTTCTTTGTTTCTCTGTTGTTGATTTCTAGTTTCATGGCATTGTTGTCAGTATAGATGCTTGAGATAATTTCTATCTTCTTAAAATTGTTGAGGTTTCTTTTGTGCCCAAGTACATGTTCTACTGAGAACAACAAATTTAAAAAAGAAAAAAATTCTATATTTTCCTCCCTCCCTCTCCCACTCTCAATGATTTATATGCCTTCTTTTAAAATTTTGTGTTTATTTTATTTGTAATTCATGAGTTATCACCTTTCCAGTTGTGAGTTTCTCATTTATGTAGCATCCTGCTGCTTTTCTATTTAGAATACAACTTTCAATATTTCTTTTAGCATGGGCTTAGTGTTGCTAAACTCTTGTAGTTTTTTCTTGTCTGTGAAATTCTTTGTCTCTCCTTCTATCCTAAAGGATAGCCTTGCTGGATAAAGTATATTAGGCTGCATCTTTTTTTCATTCAGGGCTTTGAATATATTTTGCCACTCCCTTCTGGCCTGTAGTGTTTGTGTAGAGAAATCAGCTGAAAGTCTTATGGCGGTTCCCTTGTAACTCCCTCTTTGCTTTTCTCTTGCTGACTTTAGGATCATTTCTTTATCCTTGACTCTGGCCATCATGATTATGATATGTGTTGGTGTGGGTCTTTTTGGGTTCTTCCTGTTTGGGACCCTCTGAGCTTCCTATACTTGGATATCTGATTCCTTCTTTACTTTTGGGAAGTTTTCAGTCATGATTTCTTCAAAAACCTTTTCAATCCCCTTTGATCTTTCTCCCCCTCCTGGGACCCCTATTATGGGAAGATTGGGATGCTTTATATTATCCCATAGGTCCCTTATGTCATTTTCATTTATTTTAATTTGTTTATCTTGTATCTCTTCTCATTGGGTGCTTTCTATTGTCCTGTCTTCTAGGTCACTAATTTGTTCCTCTGCATTTTCTAGTCTGGTTTGCTCAGCCATTAGATCATTCCTCATCTAAGTCAATGAGTTTATCAATTCTACTTGGCTCTTCTTTATAGCTTCAATTTCATTTTTGGTATATTTTATTTCTCTAAACACTATCTCTTTTAGTTCCCTCAATACTTTGATCACTCCTTTTTTGAAATGTTGATCTAGTAGGCTATCAATATCTATTTCATTGATTTTCTTTCAGGCGATTTCTCTTGGTCTTTTAATTGGGGATGCTTTCTCTGCTTCTTCATCATGCTCATGCCTCTCTGGCACTGTGGTTTATGGAGTATCAGTTATCTATTGTTCTCCTTAAGGAATTTATCTATCTAATGCCTATGTAGGAATAAGACTTAGAAAAAAAAAAGAGAGAAAGAATTTTAAAAGAATGGAGAAAAAAGGTTTTAAAAGAGTGTATAATGAATGATAGAAGAGCAAGTTGAAGCAGAACAGCAATCTGGTTGAGATGTCATTTAAAAACCTTTAAAAAAGGAGAAAAGTGGAAAAGATGTATCTGAAACCTGTGTGTAATCAATAACTGGACATCAAAGCCAAGAGAAATAAAAATGAATTAAGAAGTAAAAATTAAAAGGGTAATAGAAAATATAACAGGTAAAAACAGTTTTAAAAAAACAAAAACGGAGGGGCTCAGTGTTCTCCTGTAGACTGTGTGCTTTTGATGTGAGATCTATCTGTGTTTATCCTGTTTTCGAAGCTCAGCTTGCTGTTTCCAGAGGCCGTCCATTGGCACCCTTGTCTGTGCTGCTCCCAGTGCCTGTCAGCAAGCAGATTGTGCCTCCTCCCAACACTGAGTCAGGTGCAGCTCTCCTTTGCTATGGGCGGGCATGTCACTGCCCCTCCCGATGCCACAGTCAGATTTTGCAGACTGGCCAGGTAGAAGGGTGCGTCACTCCCCCTCCCAGCACTGTGGTCAGGGGCTGCATTCCTGCCCAAAAGTCTGGGGCCACCCTCATTCTCCTGGCGCCAGTCGCTTTGCTGCTTTGTGCTGCTGTGCTCTCTGCCTGGGTCCGTGCTCCACAGGTGGTCTCAGGGAAGACTGAGGAACATCCCTGTCCCTGCCGAGGGCCAAAACCCAGCTCCTTGTTTGTCTTGGCAGAGTAAGTTTTCTGAGGGACCAGGATGGAAAGATCTTATCTGCCTCAGGCTGTTGTCAAGTCTCTTCCTGGCCCTTGAGTCTAAGTCCTTAGGTGCTGATGGAGGTTTTGCCCCTAACCCCACTTGGGTGCTAAGCACCAGAAGATATGGTGACTGTGCCTGAGGCCAGCCTCTCTTCACCTGAAAACTTTCCATGGGTTTTCATATATGAGGGTATGCATCCTTCCCCCAGGGCATGTCAACCATGTTGTTTTATGGAGGGCCCTGGTTTTTCTGCCCTGTGCACCCACACCCATGTTGCACAGCCCTCTGCAGCCCCCTGGGGCTGCCTCAGTGCAGCTTCCCCCATCCTCCACCTGCCTTGGGCACTCTGGTCCTGGCCCTGGCTGCTGGACCGTGTCTCAGGCTGGGTGTTGTGGGGAAACCCTGTGCCTGTTTAACTTAGTTCTGTTAGTCAAGGGCTGCTCTGTACAGATCCGAGCCTCAGAGGCTCCCCCTCTCTCCTGCTAGTCTCTCAGTTGGAGAGGGGAGACCCACCAAACTAGCACCAGTCCTTCTTTTCTGCTCTCTCCCCCAGGACCCGTCCCACTCTTCTTTGCCTTTTCTTCTTTCTTTTTTCCTTTTCTCCTACTAGATTTTTGGAGTCTCTATCTTTTGAAGAGGACAATATCCTGTTGGAGTTCCACAGGTGCTCTGGTTGGCTGAGTGGGACTGTGGATGTGAGTTTTGGTGCATTTGTGGGAGAGGGTGAGCTATGAGTATCCTTCTACTCCACCATCTTGGCTTCCTCAGTTCCAAGATTTTAATATGTGAAGAGGCATACATTCAACTAGCCTAAAGGGCAAAGGTACATCTACAAACAGTTACTCTCATTTCTAACCATGTTTCTTGGGGCCTATTTCAAGGTAAAGAAAGTTTGCAATAGAAAACGGAGTTGGAGCAAGTGCCACCCCTTATATATATAGGTAAGCCTGTCTCCATAAAACAGAATCTCTCTGCACACAAGGTAGGTGAAGGAAGGTTTCCACACACATTCAAATCCCAGAATAGAACATGTTGAGAAACATTCCTTGAGCTAGCCTAAAGTACAAGGGTACATGTAGAAACACTGACCCAGATTTTTCAGCATGTTTCTAGGTCCGGTTTCAATTAAAGGTAGCTTGCATTGGAAAACCGAGTTGGAGCTAGTGCTTCCCCTTATATATATGGGTAGGCCTGTCTCCCTAACACAGAATCTGTGTTCCCTACAAGTTAGATGAAGGATGGAGTGCACACACATTGGATCCCAGAATGTATATGTGGAGAAGAATTCATTCAGGTAGCCTAAAGGGCAAGCGTTTCTAACACTTACCCATATTTCTCAGCTTTTTTTCCTATAGCCACACACATTCGGATCCCTATATGGAGCATGTGGAGAGGCACTCTTTCATCTAGCATAAAAGGCATAGGTACATCTAGAAACACTTATCTGATAACTCAGCATGTTTCCTAGAGCCAATTTTAAGAGAAAGGCAGTTCACACTGAAAAACAGATTTGGAGTGAGTGCCTCCAGATAGGTCACTTGCATAGTTCCTCTAACACAGAACACCTGTGTTCCCAACAAGCTATTTGAAGGAAGTCTTCCAGACACATTCAGATCCCAGAATGGAACATGTAGAGAGGCATTCTTTCACCTAACATAAAGGGCATGGGTACATCTAGAAACACTTACTCTGTTTTCTCAGCATGTTTCCTACAGGCGGTTTCAAGGCACAGGCAGTTTGTGCTGGAAAACCGAGCTGGAGACAGGGCTTCCCCAAAGATATGTAAGTAGCATTGTTCTGCTAACCCAAAAACCCCATGTTACCCACTAGCTAGGGGAAGGATGTCTTATATGAACACTTACTCTGCTTTCTCAGCATGTTTCCTAGAGTTGGTTTCAAGGGAAATTCACTTTGCACTGGAAATCCAATTTGGAGCAATTGCCTCCCTAAAGATAGGTAAGTTACATAGTTCCCCTAACACAGAATTCCTGTGTTTCATACAAGCTAGTTTAATGCCGACTTCCACACACATTCAGATCCCACAATGAAGCATGTGGAGAGGAGTTCTTTCATTTAGCATAAAGAGTATGGGTACATCTAGCAATAAATTCTCTGATTTCTCAGCATGTTTCCTACAGCCGGTTTCAAAGGAAAGGCAGTTTGCTCCAGAAAACTGATTAGAAGCAAGCGCCTCCTGATGGATATGTAAATAGCATAGTTCTCATCAAACAGAAGCCCTGTGTCCAAAGCAAGCTAGATGAAGGACAGCTTGCATATACATTAGGATCCCAAATGGACAATGTGGGGAGGTGTTCTTTCATGGAGCATAAAGGGCATGGGTACATCTAGAAAAAATTTCTGTGATTTCTCAGCATGTTTCCTAGAGCCGGTTTCAAGGGAATGGCACTTTGCCCTGGAAAATTGTGTTAGAGTGATTGCATCCCCATAGATATATAACTAGAATAATTCCCCTAATACAGAAACCCAGTGTTCCCAAAACTCTGAGGGATGGCTTCCACACACATTCGGATCCCAGAATGGAGCATGGGGCAGGTGTTCTTTCATCTTGCATAAAGGGAATGAGTACATCTAGAAATAATTCTTCTGATTTCTCAGCATGTTTACTACAGCCAGTTTCAAGGGAAAGGCAGTTTGCACTGGAAAACCGAGTAGGAACAAGTGCCTCCCCATGGATATGTAAGTAGTGTAGTTCTCATGCCACAGAAACCATGTGTTCAAAGCAAGCTAGATGAAGGATCACTTTCACACACATTAGGATCCCAGAATGGAGCATGTGGAGATTCGTTCTTTCTTCTAGCATAAAGGGAATAGGTATCTAAAGATACAGTTAGTCTTAATTCTCCACATGTTTCCTAGAAGCAGTTTCAAGGGAAAGAAGATAGTGCTGGAAAACCGAGTTGGACTGAGTGACTCCGTATTGATTTGTAAATAGAGTATTCCCCTAACACAGAAACTCTGTGTTCCCAACAAACTAGTTGAAGAATAGCTTACATACACATTTGGATCTCAGAATGAAACATGTAGAGAGGCATTAAGTTCATCTAGCACTTAGAGGATTGGTACATTTAGAAACAATGACTCTGAATTCTTAGCATGTTTCATAGGGCCTGTTTCAAGACAAAGGTAGTTTGTGCAGGAAAACAGTTTTGGAGCGAGTGCCTCCCATCAATCTGTAGGTAGCGAGTTCCTCCAACACAGAAACAATGTGTTCCCATCAAGCTTGGTTAAAGAAGTCTTCCACACATATTCAGATACCAGAATGGAACATGTGGAGAAGAGTTCTTTCTTCTAGCTCAAAGGGCATGGGTACAGCTAGAAACAATTACTCTGATTTCTCAGTGTGTTTCCCAGAGCCGGGTTAAAATGAAAGGCAGTTTACTCTGGAAAACCAAGCTGGAATGTGTGATTTCCCCATACGTTTGTAAGTTGCGAAGCTCCACTAACACAGGAAATATGTGTTCCCAACAAGCTAAGTGAAGGACTGCTTCCACACACACTCGGATCCCAGATAGGAACATGTGGAGAGGCGTTCATTCATGTAGCATAAAGGGCATGATTAGATTTAAGAACCAGTACTCTGATTTCCCAGCATGTTTCCTTGAGCCGGTTTCAAGGGAAAGGAATTTTGACCTAGAAAAATATGTAGGAGTGATTGCCTCCCAATTGGTCTCTAAGTAACATTGTTCCCTTAATACAGTAACTATGGTTTTCCACCAAGCTAGATTAAGGAAGTCTTCCCAACATTCGGTTCCCAGAATGGAACATGTGGAGAAGCATTCATTCATCTAGCTGAAAGGCATATGTACATTTAGAAACACTCTGAATTCTCAGCATGTTTCCTGGAGCCGGTTTCAAGGGAAAGGCAGTTTTTCTTGGAAAACCGAGTTGGAACTATTGCCTCCCCATACGTATGTAACTTGTGTAGTTCCCCTAACTCAGAATCTCTGTGTTCCCAACCAGATAGTTGACGGACAGCTTCCACAGACATTCGTATTCCAGAATGGAACATGTGGTGAGGTGTTAATTCATCTAGCAGAAAGGGAATGTATACATCTAGAAACACTTTGATTTCTAAGCATGTTTCCTAGAGCAGGTTTCGAGAGAAAGGCAGTTTGCCTGGAACACAGAGTTGGAGCAAGTGCCTCCATATAGGTTTGTAAGTAGAGTAGTTCCCACAACACAGGAACTATGTGTTCATAACAAGCTAGGTGAAGGAGGCCTTACACCCACATTTGGATCCCAGAATAGAACTTGTGGAGAAGTGTTCATTCATCTTCCACAAAGGGCTTGGGTACATCTAACACAAACACTCAGATTTCTCAGCAAGTTTCCTAGAGCCGGGTTCAATGGAACTGCAGTTTGTGCTGGAAAACATAGTTGGAGCTCCTGCATCCCCATATGTATTAATGTAATGTAGTTACTTTAACACAGAAACTATGTGTTCTGAACAAGCTATGTGAAGGACAGCTTGCACACTTATTCCGAACCAAATAAGGAACTTGTGGACTGGCATTCTTTCATCTAGCACAAAGGACATCTGTACAGCTATATACACTCTGAATTCTCAGCCTGTTTCCTAGAACCAGTTTTAAAGGAAAGGCAGTTTGCACTTCAAAACCGAGTTGGAGTGATTGCCACGCCATACATATGTAAGTAGCGTAGTTCGGCAAACTTCAAAACACTGTGTTCCCAACAAAATATTTGAAGGAAGGCTTCCACACTTATTCATATCCCAGAATGGAGATGTGGAGAAGCATTCTTTCATCTAGCATAAAAGACATGGGTATATCTACAAACACTTACTCTGATTTCTCAGCATGTTTCTCACAGCCGGTCTCAAGGGAAAGGCAGTTTGCAATTCAAAACCGAGTTGGAGCGAGTGTCTCCCAATAGATATGTAAGTAGCTTAGTTCCCCTAACACAGAACACCTGTGTTTCCAACAAGCTAGTTGAAGGGCGGCTTCCACACACATTTGGATCCCATTATGGAGCAAATGGAGAGGCTTTCTTTCATCTAGCATAAAGGGCATGATTACATCTAGAAATACTTACACTTATTTCTCAGCATCTTTCCTACAGTTGGTTCCACGGGAAAGGCAGTTTGCCTGGAAAACCGTCTTGGAGCAAGTGCCTCTTCATAGATAGGTAAGTAGCGTAGTTCCCATAAAACAAAACACATGTGTTCCAAACAAACTAATTTAGCAGGTCATCCACGCAGATTCAGATCGCAGAATGGAGAATGTGGAGAGGCATTATTTCATCTACTATAAAGCGCTTGGGTATATCTAGAAACAAATTCTCTGATATTTCATCATGTTTCCTAGAGTTAGTTTCAACAGAAAGGCAGTTTGCAATTGAAAACAGTATTGGAGCTAGTGCCTCCCCGTAGATAATTAAGTAGAATACTTCCCCTAACATAAAAACCTGGTATTCCCAAAAAGCTGGATGAAGGACGACTTCCACACACATTAGGATTCCAGAAAGGAGCATGGGGATAGCCAGTCTCTCATCTAGCATAAAAAGCATGGGTATATCTAGAAAAACGTACTCTGATTTCTCAGCATGTTTCCTAGGGCTGTTTTCAAGGGGAAGGAAGCTTGTGCAGGAAAAACTAGTTGGAGCAAGTCCCTCCCCATAAATAAGTAAGTAGCATAGTTCCTTTAACACAGAACACCTGTGTGACCAACAGTCTTTTGAGAGCAGCTTCCACACACATTCAGATCGCAAATGGAGCATGTGGAGAGGCACTATTTCATCTAGCATAAAGAGCATGGTTACATCTAGAAAAACTTACTGTGATTTCTCAGCATGTTTCCTAGAGCCTTTTTAAAGGGAATAGCTGTTTGCTCTGGATATATGAGTTGAAGTAAATGCCTCCCCATAGATATTTAAGTTGTGCAGTTCCCAGAACACAGAACAACACTGTTCCCAACAAGCTATATGAAGGAAGGCTTCCACACTCATTTGGATCCCAGAATGGAGCATGTGGAATGCCGTTCTTTCATCTAGCATAAAAGGCATGGGTATACTAGAAACACTTAGTCTGATTTCTCAGCATATTGCCTACAGCTGTTTCAAGGGATAGGCCATTTGCATTAGAAAACCTAGTTGGAGCGAGTGCCTCCCAATAGATAGGTAAGTAGCATAATTCCCCTAACTCAGAACACCTATGTTCCCAACAAAGTAGTTGAAGGACGGCTTCCACACATATTCAGATGCCAAAATGGAGCATGTGGAGAGTCGTTCTTTCTTCTATCATAAAGGGCATGTGTACATCTAGTAATAGTTACTCTGATCCCTCAACATGTTTCCTAGAGTTGGTTTGCAGGGAAAGGCAGTTTGGGCTGGAAAACTGAGTACCAGCAAGCGCCTACTCACAGATATTTATGTAGCATAGTTCAGTTAACCCAGGAACACTGTGTTAAAAATAAACAACCTGAAGGATAGCTTCCACACACATTGAGATCTCAGATATGAGCATGTGGAGAATGGCATATTCATCCAGCATAAAGGACCTGGCTACAAGTAGAAACAATGACACTGATTTAATAAAATGTTTCCTTCAGCCGGTTTTCAAGTAAAGTCAGTGTGCACTGGAAAGCCGAGCTGGAGTGCCTCCCCATAGATATGTAAGTAGCATAGTACCCCCTCATCAAAAACTCGGTTTTCCAAACAAGGTAGGTGAAGGATGGCTTCCACACACATTCAGATCTGAGAATGGGACAAGAACAGAGGCATTGCTGCACCTAGCATCAAGGGCTGGGCATCATCTCTAAACACTGACTGTGATTTGTCAGATGTTTCCTAGAGTCACTTTGCAAGGAAAGGCAATTTGTGCTGGGAAAATTAGTAGGAGGAGCTGCTTCCCTTAGAAATGTAAGTTGCTTTGTTCCCCTCAAGCATAAGTTATGTGTTCCCAACAAGGTAGGATAAGGACGATTTCCACACATATTCAGATCTGAGATTGGAACAAGAAGAGAGGCGTTGCTGCATGTAGTATCAACGGCTGGGGAATATCTGGACACACATACTGTGATTTCTCAGCATGTTTCCTAGAGCCAGATTGTAAGGAAAGGCAGTTTGCACTGGAAAACCGAGTTGGAGTGACGGCCTCCTCATGGATATGTAACTAGCGTAGTTCCCCTCAAGCAGAAACTCTGTGTTCCCAAGAAGGTAGGTGAAGGACTGCTTCAACACACATTCTGATCTGAGAATTAAAAATAGGAGAGAGGTGTTTCTCCACCCAGCATCAAGGGCTGCGGGACATCTGGAAACACTCACTGATTTCTCATCATGTTTACCAGATCTGGTTTGGAAGGAAAGGCAGTTTCCACTGGAAAAACGATTTGGAGTGATTTCCTCTCCATAGATATGTAAGTAGCCTAGTTCCCTTCAAGCAGACACTCACTGCTCCCAACAAGGTAGTTGAATAACAGCTTCCACACACATTGAGTTCTGAGAATGGAACAAGGAGACAGGCATTGCTGCATCTTGGTTCAAGGGCTAGGGGACATCTAGAAACACTGACTGTGATTTCTCAGCATGTTTCCTACAGCCGGTTTGCAAGGAAAGGCCGTTTGCACTGGAAAACTGAGTTGGAACAAGTGACTACCCATGGATATATAAGTAGCGCATTTCCCCTTAAGCAGAAACTATGTTTTCCCAAAAAGGTAGGTGAAGGACGGCTTCCACATACATTCAGATCTGAGAATGAAACAAGGGGAGAGACGTTGCTGCATCTAGCAAGGGCTGGGGGACCTTTAGAAACACTGACTGTGATATCTCAGCATGTTTCCTAGAGCAGGCTTGCAAGGAAAGGCAGTTTGCTTGAAAACGGTGTTGGAGAGAGTGCCTCCCCTTTGATATGTAAGTAGCATAGATTACCTCAAGCAGAAACTGTGTTCCCAACAAGGTTGGGGAAGCACAACTTCCACACACATTCTGATCTGAATATAGAACAATGAGAGAGGCAATGCTGCATGTAGCATTAAGTGCTGGGTGACACCAAGAAACAATGACTGTGAATGCTCAGCACTTTTCCTAGATCCTGTTTGCAAGGAAAGGCAATTTGCAAAGGAAAGCCGAGTTGGAGCGAGTATCTTCCAATAGATTTGTAAGTTGCATAGTTCCCCTCAAGCAGAATCTCGCTGTTCCCAACAAGGTAGGTAAAGGACAGCTTCCAATCACATTCAGAGCTGAAAATGAAACAAGGAGAGAGGTATTGCTGCATCTAGAATCAAGGGCTGGGAGACATCTAGAAACACTGTAATTTCTCAGCATGTTCCCTACACCTGGTTTTCAAGGAAAGGCAGTTTGCAATGGAAAACTGAGTTGGAGCGAGTGACTCCCCATAGATATGAAAGTAGTGTGGTTCACCTCAAAAAGAAAGTTTATATTCCCAACAAGGTAGGTGAATGACAGCTTTCACACACATTCAGATCTCAGAATTGAACAAGGAGAGAGGCGTTACTCCATGTAGAATCAAGGGCTAGGGGATATCCAGAATCACTGATTGTGATTTCTCAATTTGTTTCCTAATGCTGGGTTCCAAGAAAAGGCAATAAAAGCTAGAAAAGCGAATTTGATCAAGTGCCTCCCCACACATATTTAACTAGCATAGTTCCCCTCAAGCAGAAACTCAGTGTTCACAGCAACTTAAGGGAAGGACGGCTTCCACACACATTCAGATCTGAGAATGGAACAAGGAGAGTGGCTCTGCTGCATCTAGCATCAAGGGCTGGGGAACATCTAAAAACACTGACTGCGACCTCTCAGCATGTTTCATAGAGCCGGTTTGCAAGGAAAGGCAGTTTCCATGGGAAAAGCATGTTGGAGCGAGGGCCTACCCCTAGAAATGTAAGTCGTGTAGTTCCCCTGAAGCAGAAACTAAGTGTTCCCAACAAGGTAGGTGAAGGAATGCTTCCACACACATTCTGATCTGAGAATCTAATAAGGCAAGTGGTGTTGCTGCATATAGCATCAATGCCTGGGGACATCTAAAAACACTGACTGTGTTATCTCAGCATGTTTTGTAGAGTCGGTTTGCAGGGAAAGGCTGTTTGCGTGGGAAAACTGAGTAGGAGCAAGTGCCTCCCAATTGATATGTAAGTAGTATAGTTCACCTCAAGCAGAATGTCTGTATTCCCAACAAGGTATTTGTAGGATGGCTTCCAAACACATTTAGATCTGAAAATTGAATAAGAAGAGAGGTATACTACATGTAGCATTGAGGGTTGCAGGACATCTAGAAACACTTACTGTGATCTCTCAGCATGTTTCTTAGAGCTGGTTTGCAAGGAAAGGTTCTTTGCACTGGAAAATCAAGTTGCAGCAAGGGCTTGCCCATAGAGATTTAAGTCACATAGTTCCCCTCAAGCAGAAACTCTGTGTTCCAACAATTTATTTGATGGAGTGCTTCCACACACATTCAGATCTGAGAATGGAACAAGGAGAGAGGTTTTGCTGCATCGAGCATCAAGGTTGGGGAACTTCTAGAAACACTGTCTTTGATATACCAGCATGTTTCCTAGAGTCGTTTTGCAAGGAAAGGCAGTTTCCACTGGAAAAGAGAGTTGGAATGAGGGCCTCCCCCTAGATATGTAAGTCACATAGTTCCCCTCAAGCAGAAACTCAGTGTTCCCGACAAGTTAGTGAAGACGGCTTCCACTTACATTCAAATCTGAGACCCGAACAAGGAGACAGGCATTACTGCATCTAGCATCATGTGGTGGGGAACATATAGAAACACTGACTGTGATTTCTCAGCATGTTTCCTGGAGCCGGTTTGCAAGAAAAAGTAATTTCCAATGGAAAGCCAGTTGGAGCAAGTCTCTCCCAATCAATATGGTAGTAGTGTCAAGCAGAAACTTTGTGTTCTCAACAAGGAAGGTCAAGGACGGCTTCCTCACACATTAAGATCTGAGAATGGAACAATGAGAGAGGCGTTGCTGCATCTAGCATCGAGGGCTGCGGGACATCTAGAAACACTGACTCTGATATATCAGCATGTTTCTTAGAGCCTGTTTACAAGGAAAGGTAGTTTGGACTGAAAATCGATTTCCAGTAATGGCTTCCACATAGATATTTAAGTCACATATTTTCCCTCAAGCAGAAATTTTGTTCCCTACAAGGTAGCTGAAGGAAGGCTTCCTCACACACTCAAACCTGAGAATGGAACAAGGAGAGAGGTGTTTCTGCATTTAACATCAAGGGCAGGAGGACAGCAAGAAACACTGACTTTGACTCTCAGCATGTATCCTGGATCTGGATTGCAAGGAAAGTATTTTGCGCTGGAAAACCAGGTAGGAGTGAGTCCCTTTGAATAGCTATGTAAGTCACATAGTTTCCTGCAAACTGAAAATCTGTGTTCCCAACATGGAAGGTGAAGGAAGGCTTCCAACACATTCAGATTTGAGAATGGAACAAGGCGAGAGGTGTTGCTGCATCTAGATCAAGGATTGGGGGACATCTAGAAACATTGACTCAGATATATCAGCATGCTTCCTAGATCCCCTTTGCAAGGAAAGGCCACTTGCATGGGAAAGCTGAGTATGAGCGAGTGTCTACCAAGAGATATGTAAGTCACATAGTTCCCCTTAAGCAGAAACTCTGTGTTCTCAACAAGGTAAATGAAGGATGGCTTCCATACACATTCAGATCTGAGAATGGAACAAGGAGAGGCATTGCTGCATCAAGCATCAAGGGCTGTGGGACATGTAGGAAGAATGACTGTCATTTCTCAGCATGTTTCCTAGTGCCAGTTTACAAGGAAAGACAGTTTTCACTGGAAAACCGAGTTGGAGCGAGTGCCTTCCCATATATATGTAAATAGTGCAGTTCACCTCAAGCAGAATGTCTATGTTCCCAACAAGGTAGGTGAAGGGCTGCTTCCATACACATTCGGATTTGAGAATGGAACAAGGACAGAGGCGTTGTTGCATCTAGCATTAAGGGCTGGGGGACACCAAGTAAGAATGACTATGATCTCTCAACATTTTTCCTAGAACATGTTGGCAACATAAGGCAGTTTGCAATGGAAAGCCGAGTTGGAGTGAAAGCCTCCCAATAGATATGTAATTAGCATGTTTCCTCTCAAACAGTAAGTCTGTGTTCCCAACAAGCTAGTTGAAGGACAGCTGCAACACACATTCATATCTGAGAATGGAACAGGGAGAGTGGCATTGCTGCATCTAGAATTAAGGGCTGGGGGACATCTAGAAACACTGACTGTGATCTCTCAGCATGTTTCATAGAGCTGGTTTGCAAGAAAAGGCAGTTTCTGCTGTAAAAGCAGTTAGAGCATGTATCTCCCAATACACATGGAAGTAGTGTACTTCCCTACAAACAGAAACTCTGTGTTCCCAACAAGGAAGGTCAAGGACGGCTTCCTCACACATTCAGATCTGAGAATGGAACAAGGATAGAGGCGTTGCTGCATCTAGCATCAGGGGCTGGGTACATCTCACAACACTTACTTTGATTTCTCCACATGTTACCAAGAGCCAGTTTGCAAGGAAATGCATTTTGCATTAGAAAACCGAGTTGGAGAGAGTGCCTCCCAATAGATATGGTAGTAGTGTTATATCCCTGAAGGAGAAACTGTGTTTCCAACAATTATTTGAAGAAAGGCTTCCACACACATTCAGATCTGAGAATGGAAAAAGTAGAGAGGCTTTGCTGCATCTATATGCATCTGTAAGCTAGATGAAACAATGCCTCTCCACATGCTTCATTTTAGAATCTGCATGTTTGTGGAAGCCATCCTTCTCTTAGCTTGTTGGCAACATGGAGATTCCGGTTATGAAAACTATGCTACTTATATATCTATAGGCATGCACTGACCAATCTCAGTTTTACAGCCAAAGTGCCTTTCCCTTTTAACATGTTCTAGAAAACATACTGAAAATTCATTGTAAGTGATTCTACTTGTACCCATGCTGTTTATGCTAGATGATTCAATGGCTCTCCCCATGCTCCATTCTGGGATGCGTATGAATGTGGAAGACCTCCTTCACCTAGCTTGTTGGGAACACAGAGTTTCTGTGTTAGGAGAACTAAGCTAAATTCCTATCAATGATGAGGCACTGACACCGTCTGTTTTCCAGCATAAAACTCCTTTCTTGGAAATCGGGCCTAGGAAACATGCGGAGAAATCAGAGTAATTGTTTCTAGAAATACTCGTGCCCTGTATGCTAGATGTAAGAACGCATTTCCACATGCTCCGTAATGGGACCCAAATGTGTTTGCAAGCCATAGTTCACATAGCTTTTTGAGAACAAAGGTTTTCTGTGTTACAGGAAAAATGCCACCTAAATATCTATGGGGAAGCACTTGATCGAACCCAGTTTTCCAGGGCAAACTGCCTGTCCTTTAAGAAAGGCACTAGGAAACATGCAGAGAAATCAGTGTATATGTTTCTAGATATACCCAAGAAATGTTTGCTTAATGAGTGAATGCCTCTCTGCATGTTTCGTTCTGCAATCCGAATGTGTGTAAAAGCCATTCTTCAACTGTCTTGTAGGGAACAGAGAGTTTCTGTGTTAGGGGACTGAACTACTTACATATATATAGGGAGGCACTCACTCTAACTCAGTATTCCTGCACAAACTGCCTTAAACTTGAAAACGGCTCTAGGAAACATGCTGAGAAATCAGAGTATGTGTTTTAGTGATAACCATTTCCTGTAGGTTAGCTTAATGAACGCCTGTCCACATGCTCCATTCTGGGATCTGAAAGTGTGTGGACACCATCTTTCACCTAGCTTGTTGGGAACACAGAGTTACTGGGCTAGGGCATCTATGCTACATACACACCTATGGGCATGCACTCACTCCAGCTTGGTTTTCCAATGGAAATTGCCTTTCCCTTGAAACTGGCTCCAGGAAACATGCTGAGAAATCAGAGTAAGGGTTTCTGGATGTGCCCATGCCCTGTATGCTAGATGTAAGAACACATCTCCACATGCTCCATTGCGGGATCTGAATGTGTGTGGATGCTGTCCTCCACCTAGATTGTTGGTAACACAGAGTTTCTGGGCTAGGGGATCTATACTACTTGCATACCTATGGGTATTCACTCGCCCCAACTTGGTGTTCCACCACAAAATGCTTTTCCCTTTAAACTGACACTAGGGAACATGCTGAGAAGTCATAGTAAGTGTTTCTAGATGTACATATTCCCTATACACTGGATGAATGAACACCTCTCCACATGCTCCATTATGGTATCCGAGTATTTGAAGAAGCCATCCTTCACCTAGCTTGTTGGGAAAACATAGATTCTGGGTTAGGGGAACTACGCTACTTACATACCATTGTGTAGGCACCCCACAACTATTTTTCCCAGCGCAAACTGTCTTTCTCTTAACCCAGCACAAGGAAACATGCTGAGATTTCAAGGTAATTGTTCCTACTTGTACCCATGCCCTGTATCCTAGATGAATGAAGGTCTCTCCACATGCTCTCTTCTGCGATCTGAATGTGTGTGGAAGCCATCCTTCACCTAACTTGTTGGTAACACAGAGTTTCTGTGTTTGGGGTACTACACTACTTACATACCTATAGGGAGGCAGTTGCTTCAACTCGGTTTTCCAGCACAAAGTGTCTTTCTCTTCGAACCGGCTCTAGGACAGATGCATAGAAATCAGAGTAAGTGTTTCTATATATAACCATGCCATGTATGCTATTTGAATGAATGCCTCCCCACATCCTCTATTCTTAGATTGCAATATATTTGGAAACAATCCTTCACCTAACTTGTTGGGAACACAGAGTTTCTGTGTTATGGTAACAACGCCACTTACATATCTGTGGGCAGGAACTCGTTCGAACTCAGTTTTCCAGGGCAAACGGCCTTTACTTTGACATCAGCACTAAGAAGCATCTTGAGTTATCAGAGTATGTGTTTCTAGATATAACAATTAAATGTATGATAGATGAATGAACGCCTCTCTACATGCTCCATTCTGGGATCTGAATATGTGTGGCAGCTGTTCTTCATCTAATTTATTGAGAACTCTAAGTTCCTGTGTTAGGGGATCTACTCTGCTTACATATCAATGGGGAGAAAATTACTCCAACTCGCTTTTCCAGGGCAAACTTCCTTTCTTTTGAAACCGGCTCTTGGAAACATGCTGAGAAATCAATGTTTCTAGATGTACCCATGCCCTGTATACTAGATGAATGAACGCTTCTCCACATGCTCCATTTTGGGATCCGAATGTGTGTGGAAGCTGTCCTTCACCTAGCTTGTTATGAACATATACATTCTGTGTTATGGGAACTAGGCTACTTATATACCTATGGGCATGCACTTGATCCAACCAGGTTTTCCAAAGCAAACAGCCTTTCCCTTGAAACCTGTTTTAGAAAACATGATGAATGGTCAGAGTAAGTGTTCCTATATGTCCCCATGACCTGTAGGCTAGATGAATGAATTGATCTTGCCGTGCTCCATTCTGGGATCTGTATGGCTGTGGAAGACTTCCTTCACTGAGCTTGTTGGGAACACAGAATTTCTGTGTTAGGAGAACTCAGCTATATTCATACATATGGGGAGGCACTGGCTCCACATCAGTTTTCCAGTGCAAAATGCCTTTCCTTTAAAATCGGGTTTAGGAATCATGCTGGTAAATCAGAGTAAGTGTTTCTAGATATATTCATACTTTGAATGCTACATAAATGAATGCCTTTCCACATGCTCCATTCTGGGATCTGAACGTGTGTGGAAGCCATCCTTCACCTAGCTTGTTTGCAATACAGAGTTTCTATCTTAGGGGAACTCCACTACTTAAATACCTATGGAGAGGCACACCCTCCACTCAGTTTTCCATTGCAAACTGCCTTTCCCTTGAAAACGGCTCTATGAAGGATGCTGAGAAATGAGAGTAAGTGTTTCTAGATATACCCATGTGATGTATGCTAGTTGAATAAACGCCTCCCCACATACTTCATTCTTAGATCCCTATATATTTGGAAGCCATCTTTCACCTTGCTTGTTGGGAACACAGAGTTTCTGGCTTAGGGAAACTATGCTACTTACATATCTATGGGGAAGCACTCACTCCAACTCGGTTTTCCAGTGCAAACTATCTTTCCCTTGAAACTGGCTCTAAGAAACATGCTGAGGAATCAGAGTAAGTGTTTCTAGATGTACTCATACCCTGTATGATAGATGAATGAATGCCTTTCCACGTGCTCCATTCTGTGATTCGAAAGTGTGTGGTAGTAGTTCTTTACCTAGATTGTTGGTAACATATAGTTTATTGGTTAGGATATCTACACTACTTATATTAGTATGGAAAGGCCCTTGCTCCACTCAGTTTTCCATTGCAAGCCACCTTTCCCTTGAAAACGGCTCTATGAAATATGCTGAGAAATGAGAGTAAGTGTTTCTAGATATATCCATGTGATGTATGCTAGTTGAATGAATGCCTCCCCACATATTCCATTGTTAGATCCCTATGTATTTGGAAGCTGTCCTTCACCTAGCTTGTTGGTAACACAGAGATTCTGTATTAGGGGAACTGTGCTACTTACATACCTATGTGGAGGCACCCGCTACAACTCAGTTTTCCAGTGCAAACTGCATTTCCCCTGAACCCAGCTCTAGGGAACATGCTGAGTGTTTCTAGATGTACCCATGCCCTGTATGCTAGATGAATGAACGCCTCTCCACATACTACATTCTGGGATCAGAATGTGTGGGGAAGCCATCCTTCACCTAGATTGCTGGGATCACAGTTTCTGTTCTAGGGGATGTAATCTACCTACATATCTATGGGAAGGAACTGGCTCCAACTGTGTTTTCCAGCACAAAATACATTTTGCTTGAAACTGGCTGTATGAAACTTGCAGAGATATCAGAGTAAGTGTTTCTAGACATATTCATGCCCTGTATGCTAGATGAAGGAGTGTCTCTCCACATACTCCACTCTGGGATCCGAATGTACATGGAAGCCATCCTTCACCTAGCTTGTAGGGGACATGGAGTTTCTGTCTTAGGGGAATTACACTACTTATATATTTATGGGTAGGCACACGCTGTAACTCGTTTTTTCAGCGCAAACTGTCTTTCCATTAATACCGGCTTTAGGATAAACGCTGAGAATTCAGAGAGTGTTTCTACATGGACTCATGCCCTGTATGCTGGATGAATGAAGGCATCTCCACATGGTTCATTTTGGGATCTGAATGTTTGTGGAAGACGTCCTTCATCTGGATTGTTGGGAACACAGATTTCTGTGTTCAGGGATTTACACTTCTTACAAATCTATATGAAGGCACATACTCCAACTCGGTTTTCCTGTGCAAATTGCCTTTCCCTTGAAAACGGCTCTAGGAAAGATGCTGAGAAATCAGATAAGTGTTTCTAGATATACCCATGCCATGTATGCTAGTTGAATTAACTCATACCCACATACTCCAATGTTAGTTCCCAACATGTTTTGAAGCAATCCTTCAACTAGCCTGTTGGGAACCCAGAGTTTCTGGGTAAGGAGAGCAAAGCCATTTACATATATCTGGGCAGGCACTGGACCGAAGTCAGTTTTCCAGGACAAATGGGCATTCCTTTGATATCGGCTCTATGAAACATATTGAGAAATCAGAGTATGTGTTTCTAGATATAACCATTACCTGTACGATAGATGAATGAACGCATCTCCACATGCTCCACTCTGGAATCTGAATGTGTGTGAATGCCATCTATGACTTGCTTGTTGGGAACACTGAGTTTCTGCGTTAGGGGAACTACACTACTTACATACCTGTTTGGAGTCACTCATTCCTTCTCTGTTTTCCAGCACAAACTGCCTTTCCCTTGGAAATGTCACTAGGCAACATGCTGAGAAATCATAGTAAGTGTTTCTAGTTATACCTATGCCCTGTATGCTAGACAAATGAACACATCTTCACATGATCCATTCTAGGATCCGAATGTGTTTGGAAGCCATCCTTCACCTAGCTTGTTGGGAACACAGACTGTCTGTGGTTGGGGAAAAACTCTACTTACATACCTATGAGTATGCACTCTCTCCAACTCGGTTTTCCAGCACAAATTGCCTTTCTCTTGAAACCTGCTCCAGGAAACATGCTGAGCAATCAGGATAAGGGTTTCTAGATGTACACCTGCCCCTTGTGCTAGATGAATGAACGCTTCTTCACATGTTCCATTTTGAGTTTCTAATCTGTGTGGAAGCAGTCCTTCACCTACCTTGTTGTTAACATGGAGTTTCTGGGATAGGGGCACTGGCCAAACTGTATATATAAGGGAAGGCTCTCGATCCAACTCAACTTACCAGCACAAACTGCCTTTACATTGAAACCGGCTCAAGGAACCATTCCGAGAAGCAGGGTATGTATTTCAAGATATATCTTTCCATTTTGAGCTACGTTAGAGAATGCTTCTCGTCATGTTCCATTCTGGGATCCGAATGTGTGCGTAAGCCAATCTTCACAAACCTTGTTGTGAACACAGAGTTACTGGGTTAGAGTCACTGGCCTACCTATATATATTAGGGGAGAGCCTCACTCCAAGTCATTTATTAGCACAAACTGCCTTTACCTTGAAACTGACTATAGGAAACATGCTGAGAAATCAGGGTAATTGTTTCTAGATGTACACTTGCTCTCTGTGCTAGATAAATGAATGTTTCTCCAAAATTTCCATTCTGACATTCGAATGTGTGTGCAAGCCCTCCTCACATAACTTGTTCAGAACACAGAGTTTCTGTATTAAGGGCACTAGGCTACTTATATATATGAGGAGGCACTCACTCCAACTCAATTTTCCAGTGCAAACAACCTCTACCTTGAAACTGGCTTGATGAAACATGCTGAGAAATCAGGCAAAGTATTTCCACGTGTAACCTTGCCCACTCTACTAGAATGAAAGAATGCTTCTGTGATCCTAATGTGTGCAGAAACCGTGATTCACATACCTTGATCCGAATACAGTTTCTGGTTTAGGGGCACTGGCTTCCCTATATATATTAGGGGAGGCACATACTCCAACTCAGTTTTCCAGTGCAAACTGCCTTTACCTTGAAACTTACTCTAGGCAACATGCTTAGAAATGAGGGTAAGTGTTTCCAGATGTACACTTGCCCTTTTTGCTAGATGAATGAATGCTTTTCCACATGTTCCATTCTGGGAACTGAATGTGTGTGGAAGCTGTCCTTTACCTAGCTTGTTAGGAACACAGATGTTCTTGGTTAGGGGCACTGGCCAACCTATGTATATTGTGGGAGGTACTTATTCCAACTCAGTTTTCCATTGCAAACTGCCTGTACCTTGAAACTGAGTG
Organism: Camelus bactrianus; assembly: GCF_048773025.1. Lineage (NCBI taxonomy): Eukaryota > Metazoa > Chordata > Mammalia > Artiodactyla > Camelidae > Camelus > Camelus bactrianus. The sequence goes on along the minus strand of NC_133561.1, from coordinate 41,524,229 downwards.
TAGAAAGCATGCTGAGAAATCAGGGTAACTCTTTCTAGATGTACCATTTCCCTTTGTGCTAGATGAATGAACGATTCACCTAATGTTCCATTTTGGGATCCAAATGTGTGTGGAAGTCATTCTTCACCTGTGTTGTTTGTAGCTCACAGTTTTTCGGTTAGTGACACTGGCCTACCTATATATGTAAGGGGAGACAATCGCTCCAACTTGGTTTTCCAGTACAAAAGCCTTTATCTTGAAACCTGCTCTAGGAAATATGCTGACAAATCATGGTTAGTATTTTCAGAAGTACTCTTGCCCTTTGTGCTAGCTCAATGAATGCTTATCCACTTGTCACATTCTGGGATCCAAATGTATGTGTAAGACACCCTTCACCTACCTTGTTGGGAAAAAAGGGTTTCTGGGTTAGGAGTAATGGTCTACCTGTAATAAAAGTGGAGTGAATCACTCCAACTCGGTTTTCCAGCACAAACTGTGTTTACCTTGAAACCATCCCTAGAAATCATGCTGAAAAATCAGGGTAGGTGTTTCTAGAGGTACTCTTGCACTTTCTGCTTGATGAATGAACACTTTTGCACATCTTTAGTTCTGGGATCAGACTGTGTTTGGAAGCAGCCTTTCACCTACTTTATTCTGAATACAGTGTTTTTCGGTTAGTTGCATTGGCCTACCTATTTATAGAAGGGGAGGCACTCACTCTAACTTGGTTTCCCAGAGCAAACTGCCTTTACCTTGAAACCCACTCTAGGAAGCATGCTGAGAAGTCAAGGTTCTTGTTTCTAGATGTACATTTGCCCTTGTGCTAGCTGAAAGAAAGCTTCTCCACATGTTCCATTCTAGCATCCGAATGTGTGTGTGTAAGGCAACCTTCACCTACCTTGTTCAGAACACAGAGTTTCTGGTTTAGAGGCACTGGCCTACCTCTGTATGTAAAAAGGGGAGTGACTCTCTCCAACTTAGTTTTCCAGCAAAATTGCGTTTACTTTGAAACCCTCTCTAGGAACCATGATGAGAATTCAGGGTGTTTCTAGATATGTCCACGCCCTTTCTGCTGCAAGAATGAACGCTTCTCCACTTGTTCCATTCTGGGATCTGAAAGTGTGTAGAAGCAGTCTTTCACCTACACTTTTGTGAAAATAGTTTCTGGGTTAGTGGAACTAGCCAAACTTTATATATAAGTGAAGAACACACTCCAACTCGGTATTCCAGCACAAACTGCCTTTACCTTGAAACCAGCTCAAGGAACATGATGAGAAAGGGTAAGTGTTTCTAGATGTAATCTTGCCTTTTGTGCTCGGTGAATGAACGCTTCCCTACATGATTCATTCTGGTATCCAAATGTGTGTCGAATCCTTCATTCACATACCTTGTTCTGAGCACAGAATTTCTCGGTTAGTGGCACTGGCCTGCCTATATATTAAAGGGGAGTCACTTGCTCCAACTCGGCTTTACAGAGCAAACTGGCTTTACTTTGAAACCAGCTTCAGGAAACATGCTGAGAAATGAGGGTAATTGCTTCTAGATGTACCCTTTTCTTTTGTGCTACGTGAATGAACTCTTCTTCACATGTAACATTCTGAGATTCATCTGTGTGTAGAAGCCTTCCTTCAGCTACATTTATATGAACACAAAGTTTCTCGGTGAGTGGCACTGGCCCACCTGTACATATAAGGGAGGCACTCTCTCCAACTGTTATCCAAAGCAAACAGCCTTTACTTTGAAATCGGCTGGAGGAAACATGCAGAGAAACCAGGGTATGTGTTTCTAGATGAACCCTTGTGCTTTGTGCTAGATAAATGAACACATCTCAACATGTTGCATTCCGACATCCCAAAGTGTGTGGATGCTGTCATGTAACTACCATGTTGGGAAAACAGAGTTTCTGGGTTAGGGGGTCTGTCCTACCTTTATATATAATGGGAGGCACATGCTCCAACTTAGTTTTCCAGAGCAATCTGCCTTTACCTTGAAACGGCTTGAGGAAACATGATGAGAATTCAGGGTAAGTGTTTGTAGATGTACCCTTGTCCTTTGTGCTAGATGAATGAACGTTTCAACGTGTTCCATTCTGGTATCCAAATGTGTGTGGAAGCCATCCTTCAACAACCTTGTTGGGAACACAGAGTTTCTGTGTTAGGGGCACTTGCCTGCCTATATATATATAAGCAGATTCAATTGCTCCAACATGGTTTTTGAGCACAAACTGCCTTTACATTGAAACCATCACTAGGAAACATGCTGAGAAATCAGGATAATTGTTTCTAGATATATCCTCGCCCTTTGTGCTAGATGAATAAACTCTTCAGCATATGTCCCATTCTGGGATCTGAATGTGTTTAGAAACCGTCCTTCAACTACCTTGTTTGGAACACACAGTTCCTAGGTTGTGGACACAAGCCTATATATATATGGCAGGACATATTCCAGCTCTGTTTTCCAGGGCATACTGCCTTTTCCTTGGAACCTGCTCTAGGAAACATGCTGAGAAATCAAGGCAAGCGTTCTCAATGTACTTTTGCCCTTTCTGCTAAATTACAGAATGCTCCTGCATATGTTCCATTATGGGATCCTAATGTGTGTGGAAGCTCTCCTTCACCTACCTTGTTGAGAACACAGAGTTTCTGGGTTAGGTGCACTGGCCTACCTGTATATAAAAGTGGAGTCACTCGCTCCAACACGGTTTTCAAGCACAAACTGCCATTACATTGAAACTGTCTTTAGGAAACATGCTGAGAAATCAGGGTAAGTGTTTCTAGATGTACCCTTGTCCTTTGTGCTAGATGAATGATCGGTTCTACACATGTTCAATTCTGGGATCTGATTGTCTGTGGAAGCCGTCCTTCAACTACCCTGTTGGTAACACCTAGTTTATGGGTTAGTGACACTGGCCTACCTATATATATAAGGGGAGACACTCACTCCATCTTGGTTTTTCAGCACAAACTTCCTCTCCCTTGAAACCAGCTCTTGGAAACTTGCTGAGAATTCACATTGTTTATACTTGTACCCTTCACTTTCAGTCTAGCTGAATGAAGGCTTTCCCACATGGTCCATTTTTTGATCCAAATGTGTGTGCAAGCTGTTATTCACCTACCATGTTGGGAACAAAAATTTGTTGTGTTATGTTGACAGGCCTTCCTAAATACATAATGAGAGGCACTCTATCTAACTCGGTTTTCCAGCTCAAACCTCCTTTAGCTTCAAACCATCTCTACAGAACTTGATTTTTATTTCAGGGTAATTGTTTCTAGATATACCATGCCTATTCTGGCTAGCTGAATGAACGCTTCTCCACATGTTCCAATCTGGGATCTGAATGTGTTGGAAGCTGTCCTTCAACTACCTTGTTGGAAACAGACTTTCTTTGTTAGGATGACAGGCTTACCTATGTACATAAGGGGAGCAATCACTCCAAATCAACTTTCCAGCACAAACTGCCTTAATTTGAAACTTTCTCTAGGAAACATGCTGAGAAATCAGAGTATGTGTTTCTAGATATATTTATGTTTTACATGAAGTTCTATGATTCATTTTGAGTTATTTTTACATAAGGTGTAAGACTTAGGTCAAGGTTCATTTTTTCTATGCATATCCAATTGTCCCAGTACCTTTGGTTGAAAAGACTTTTCAAAAGTTGCTTTTTGTATCTTTGTCAAAAATCAGTTTCCTGTTCTTTGGTGGGGGCTATTTCTGGGTTTTCTATTCTGTTCCATTGACTTATGTGTCTATTGACTAATATAAATTTTATGTAATGGTTCTAAATATTTCCTACTATACAATCTAGTCGCCTGTCTACTGTAGTCTCCTGTTCATTGCTGTCCTCAACCAGGGACTCTTATCATTATGTTCCTGGTGTAAGTTTTTTGCTTTGGGGTTTGTTTTTTTATTTTTGGTCTATAAAGAAGATATAGAGAATCTTGAATATTATTCTATTTAATGGTATTTTGTGAATTTCCTTGCGAAGAATTTAGTCTCTTTATTAAGCTTTCTTAGAGGGAAAGCCCTCAGCCTCACCATTGAGTATATTAGCTGTGGGCTTTTCATATGTATCATTTATTATGTTGAGGTAGTTATCTTTTATTCCTAGTTTGTTAAGGGTTTACATAATTAAAAGGTGTTAAATTTTGTCAAATGCTCTTCCTGCATAAATTGAGATGATCAAGGGTTCCCTTCATCTTTATTCTGCTACTGTGGTATATTAAATTGATTAATATTTGTATGTTGAAACATTCTTGCATTCCAGGAATAAATTCCACTTGGTCACAGTGTATAATACTTACAAACGTGCTGTTAAATTGTCTGCTGATATTTTCTTGAGAATTTTCATCAGGGATATTGGTCTGCAATTTTTATAGTGTCCTTGTCAGGATTTGGTATCAGTGTAATGATGACAGCATAAAATGAGTCTGGAAATGCTCCCTCCTCTTCAAATTTTTGGAAGAGTTTGGGGGAGAACTAGTGTTAATTCCTCTGTAAATGTTTGGTAGACTTCACTAGTGAAGTCTTCTGGCCCTGAGCTTTTATTTGTTGGAAGTTTTTTGATGATTGATTCAATCTCCTAACTAGTTTTGGATGTTTAGATTTTCTATTTCTTTATGGTTCAGTCTTGGTAGGTTTTGTGATTCTAGGAATTTGTCCATTTCATCTGAGATATCCAAATTTTTGGTGTACAATTTTTCATAATGCTTTTATAATACTTTTTTTTTCTGTAAAATTTATTGTAATATCCCTTCTTTCATTTATGATTTTAGTTATTTGAGTCTGTTTCCTTTTTCCATAGTCAACCTAGCAAAAATTTTGTCAATTTTGTTTATGTTTTCAATAAAGCAACTCTTGGTTTTATTCATTTTTCTCTGTAGCTTTTCTATTCTCATTTTGAGTATCTCTGCTTGAACCTTTTTTTAAAATTTCTGCCACTAGTTTTGCATTTAGTTTGTTTTTTTTTAGTTTTTAAGTTGTAAATTGTTGATTTGGGAATTGTTCTTTTTTAATATAAGCATTTGCAGGTATAAATTTCCTTCTTAGTACTACTTTTGCAGAATCCCTAAGTTCTGTATGCTAAGTTTTCATTTTCATTTGACTCAGTTTTCCTAAATTTTCTTATGGTTCCTTGTCTGATCCATGGGTTGTTTAAGGGTGTTAATTCCTCACATTAGTGCATCTTCCCAGTTTTTTTCTGCTACTGATATCTAGTTTCATTCCATTTTGATTTAAAAGATTATTTGTATGGTTTCAATCTTTTTAAATTTATTCAGACATTTTTGTGGCCTGACTTATAGTGTAACCTGGAGAATATTCCATATGTATTAGTGAACAATGTGTTTTGTTGTTTTGTGAAGTGAAGTTTTCTATATATATATCCTTTAGATTCAACTGATCTATAATGTTGTTCAAGCCACCTATTTCCTTATTGACCTTCTGTCTTGTTGTTCTACCTATTATTGAAAGTGTGTTATTGATGTCTCCTACTTTTATTGTAGAGCTGTCTACTTCTCCCTGCAATTTTGTCAAAGTTTTCTTCATATATTTAGGAGCTTTTATGTTTGTTACATATATCATTATAAATTATATTTGTATAACAACTCAATTGAAAAATAGGCAGGAGACCTGAATAGACATTTTGCCAAATAAGACATACAGATGACCAACAAGCACATGAAAAAATGCTCACCACCACTAATAATCAGAGAAATGCAAATCAAACACACAATTAGGCATCACCTTTCACCTGTCAGAATGGTCATCTATAAGAACCCAAATAACAAATGTTGGCAAGGATATGGAGAAAAGTAATCCCTCATATGCTGTTGGTGAGAATGTAAATTGGTGTAGACATTGTAGAAAACAGTATGGAGGTTCCTCAAAAAGCTAAAAATGGAACTACCATTTGATCCTTGGTATATATATATATAGATACATATATACACACACACATACATACAATGGAATCCTAATCAGCCATAAAAAATGAAAATTTGCCATTTACAACAACATGGATGGACTTGCAGGGTATTATGCTTGGTGAAATGAGGCAGACAGAGAAAGACAAATACTGTATGATATCACTTATACGTGGAATCTAAAAAATACAACAAAGTATAAACTAGTGAATATAACAAAAGAAACAGACTTGTAGAGAACAAACTAGTGGTTACCAGGTTACATTGTTTGTATTTGTGTTGCTTTGTTAAGTGACTGTGCTAGTTTGTCATCATTCAGGATCATCAGGGTGTGCTTAAATAACACATTACTCATAATAATTGAATCATCTTACTTTTTGGAACTCTTAAGAGTTTCTTCATTTCTAACATATGAGAGTTTTCTCCTGCACAGTGAAAAAAAGTGACAATGAATAAATGTATGTTCATGTATAACTGAAACTTGTGTTCTAAACTGGAATTTGACACAACACTATAAAATGACTATTACTCAGTAAAAAAAAAAAATTTAAAAAGAGAAAAAGAAAAAAAAAGAAACTTTTTTAATACAAAATAAAGCACTAAAATATAAAATAGAGAAAAAAAAAAAGAGTTTTCTCCTGGACACATCTCCCTGTACTCACTTGAAACTCTCATTTTAAAATGTTGCTTTATGGTTTGGTTTGAAGTTTCTAACCCTAGTCTGTATTAACTTTTATATCTTTTCTTTTTTAAAGTTTATCTGAAAAGAAAACTAGAAAAAAAACCCTCTTGCAACTGTGATATCAAACAGAATTATATTACAATAAAAGTCTTTCAAAAGATGAAATGCATTTTTAAACACCTGTAAACAGAACTTACCTGCATGAGGTATGGTTACTAAGCCTAATGTATGGATTTTCCTTGCTTCTGCTTTGAAGTCCATGATGCTGAACCAGCAGAGGGTGTTGTTTTGTCCCTCCATGGTGTCATGCAGGTGGTCCCCCTATGGTGGTACAAAGAATGACCAGCAATACATCAGACAGGAGATCATGTCTGGTGTGAAAGCGATGATCATGGCCTATGCTGGGAAGAAAACAGTAAAGGGAGCTTTAATTTAGAGCCTTTCTATTTATGGTCAACAGACAAGCCAGAATTTCACTTTCAGAAGTAGATTTTTTAAGATTCAGAAAACTTAATTCTTTCCTGTAAACTGAATATAGATAGTGAATGTCTTAAAATCTTTGAGCAACTGCTTTAAAGTAGAATAGTTACTTTGCTTTTGGTCTTTAACTTAAGGGAATATCCAGAAGTCCAGTGGCATTTCAAAAGCAAGGGCTTGATCCTTGCCTATTTCATTTTTTAAGTACAGTAAGAATAAATGTAGACTAGGGTACTGTGGATAACTCAAGAGCTACTTGGATATGTTATATGAAAGTTATATTATCAAAAATTAGAAATATCATGAAAATCAATCAACCTTGGAGATCAATTTGTTATAATTTATTCTTTAATAATGTAGATTTAGATAGCTCTTTTGTATACGTAACACTTATGAAGATAAGTTGGCTTTATATAACTCCTTTGTAGATAAATGATTAAAAATTTGATTTTTTTTATCATTTGCTTCTTAAAAATAGAATATTAATTGCATAAAATATATTTTCCTTCAAATTCATAATTTTTCCCTATACTATCTTCACTTGTTTAGATAATTGAACCCACAATCTGATTTATTTTAAACACTCAGTTTTGCTTCTGTCAGTTGCTTTATTAGATAGCAAGAATTCTTTATTATTTTTAATAAAATGCACTAGCAGGAAACTATACTGGGATTCTTCCATTCACAGAGTCAAGCAATGATACCTGTTTTGTTAGATCAAGTGTCTAAGACTCTCAACTTCCAAAAGATTACATGGACAAAGTTAAAAAAGTCATAAGTGATCAACTAAAAAAAATTAACATGTTCCTTGATTAAAAGTATAAATATGGGTCAATCTTAAATTCGGATGTAAAGCTTTTATGAATTACATGAGTTTTCTCCAAAATTCTTTAATTTTGGCTTTAAACCCTCCAGTAAAAAACTGGTTTGAAGGAAGAAGAAAGTCGAAAATAGATTCAATCCAAATTCTATGGGAATAAACAAAGCTAAATGTTTCAGTCATTTTTTGAAGCAGAACAGATATGTTTCTGCACCATATGATTTTAATAGTATTCATCTTAACATACAGTTTAGACACCATGAGACCACAAGCCAACAAACAAGATCTCAGGCAAATCAAGAAAAACAACTAAGGGGATTTTCTATTGCAAAATTTCCCCCAACTAGAACTGTAATAGAGGAAAACGAATCTGGCGCCATATTGGATCTGTTCCTTTACTTTGAAGCACTGTGCCCTGTTTTCCAGGCTTAATCTTGCTGGCTCTGCATCTTTTGTAAAACAACGTTGCCTTTAGCCTAAAACCTACAGGAAAGCCTATTCTCGGGGCTCTGACCTTTAAGGATGTTCGCACTTCTGCACTTAGGCAGAGATGGCAAGTTGCAAAATAGAGAATAACTGTTGTTTTGTTGGAGGTTTACAGGGACACCATAGCCTGACCCACATGAATGGCTACAAGAACAAAGAATGCCTGCAGCAAGAAGTTTGCACAATCAACCACACCCCCTCTCCTTTTTAGTTTAAAAGGAGCCTGAATTCTGACGGGCAAGATGGTTCTCCAGGACATTAGTCCCCCATCTTCTTGGTCTGCCAGCTTTCTGAATAAAGTTACTATTCCTTGCCCCAAAACCTCATCTCCTGATTTATTTATTTATCCCTTTGGGCAGTGAGCAGAACAAGTTTGGCCTCGGTAACAGAACTAGCTTTGTCATTTCCTCTGATGTGAAATCTCTCTGGGTGTACACGTGCTTGCCTGGTGGTTGTGGTGGTGGTGGTGATGGTGTTGGTGGTGGTGGTAAGCAAAAATATTTCACTTCTCCTAGATTTCAATAGGCTAAAATTTCCTGTTATTTAATTCAGCTCTAGACTTTTACATAATCACCTGCAGATGTGCTTCTGGAAGCTACAAAAATTCCAACAAGGAAAACAATTCTATTGTCTCCTGACAAGATACTTTTCCTCAAAACTGAGCAGCTCTGAAATACACTGCGGGAGTACAGATAGATGAAGTGTGCTTCATTTCCCATGCTGTTCCAACACAATTTTCCACTTATATCAAAGTAAATTAAAATCAGCCTTCAATAGCAGATGCTCTAGCATGATACAAAAATGTCAATTTCACTTATTTTTTGAGCCAGAGTAGCTTTAGAATAAATTATTTGATACCAAACTCCTGCTTGATGCCCTGTCTTCTCCCTGGTGGCTAATTTCTTCTTCTTACTTCCTTAAAGTTCTACTGTTATGGGAAGTTAGCCTTTACTATGCACATTTGATTGGGAAGGCACAAATTAAATATGTGAGGGGATGACATACATATTTAATTCTTACTTATACATATATACAAGCACACAGGACCTGTGTCTTGGAAGATGTCATTTCCTAATGTGGGCAAGAGGATGGTCTATAGTACAATCAATGATCTAAAAGCAGTTTTCTAGGGTATAATAAAGCAATGCCTGAGTTATAAGGCAGAACAACTACTGGATATGGATCAGTGGCACCAATCATTGGGTGCACGTGTGTACACAAACACGCCCATGCACATGGAGCAGCCTTGGAGACAATCCATCTGTGTTGATGGAGCAAAGCCCTGCTAGGGTGATGAGGAAAAAGTGCCTAATACAATCAAACCAGGACACCTGAGTAATGGGTTATAGGAGTCAATTGAATTTTCTGGTTAGCTGAAGGTGAAACAAAAACACTTTTAGTTACAAATGTCATTGCTAAAAATTTCCTTAAAGCACGGTAGCCCGCTTTCCTGCCTTGCTTAGTGTCATATGACATATTAAACATGACAGATTCATACTTCTCTGAATGTGGAACTGGAAAGGACTCGCTGTCATATTTCTGAAGATTAGTCTATGTTTTGCAGCACAGTGGATACTGAAAATGGGGCAATTTGAGTGAATGGAAATGGACATAAACTAGCAGTCATTGTCTGTGTGTGATTTGCCAACTTTCTCCAAAAAGTAGGGGTAGCAACAAATCAGATAAAGTGAGTGTTCTTGAGGTGGGGAGTCAGGTGGGCTGACAGTTAAGTGGTCCCAGGAATCTTGTTTTACTGTGTAAAATTGTGACTATGATCCAGACAGTGACACATTGTCAAATTCATGTGCCTGTAGCTTTGATACCTGGCCAAGTCTGTGCAGCCAATTTTATCGATGGTGCATAATGAAGATAACTAACATTCCCTGAGGACCAGGTTGTGTGACTTCCATGCATTGACTCACTGAATTCCCTAAGCACTCTTTGTGGTACATAACAGTCTTAAAATATGCGGCAGGGAATTATTCTGTTTACAGATGATAAAATGAATCTGTGAACAGTTGAAGCCTGGCCCGAAATCATGCAGATGGGAATCTGCCATGCTGGGAGCTGAGCTCGGGCCAGACTCTAAAACCTGAAGTGCCCAGCAAGTCCCCTAACCCAGGAACCTGGCCCACAGCCACTGCCAGGCCCTGTTCTGTTTCTATGAATGCTCATGGGAAAATGCCAGGGACTCAGGGCCAGTGTGACTTGATAAAGAAATTCAAACTGCAACAGCTTTTTGTTGGGGACTGTAATCTGGGAGTGAAATTTGCAGTGTAGTAAGGGAGGAAACAGCCCTGGTTGTAAGGGTATTTCTAGGGAAGGAGGTTCCCTGATGGGCTGGCATGGGAATCTGTTGTTGTGAGCCCCCAGTTGCCCTGTGGAAGTGGAGGCAGGGAAGGAGAGAGATTCTTCAGACTGGTCATAGTCAATACAGTTTGTAAACAGCTGAGTTCTGTTCCCTCACAGCTCAGACACATTCAGGGCATGAGGATGCTTAGCTAATGAACAACAGTGTGTAGTAAAGGCCAAGAGTGGGGTGGGAGGAGATATGTGACCACCCCCTGGAAGAACCTCTGCCCCAGGGGACCAGGAAGGTAAAGAATGTTTGGGGATGCACAAAGTGTTTATATGGCCTCATCAGGTAGTTCCCACTTTAAACTGATAGTCTGGAATATATGGTAAAATACGGTGGAATGACTGCTCTTATTTATGTTCTACAAACTCTTAAACAGATAGATTTGTATCTCCATTATACAAGCACTGCTGGGTAACATTTATATTCATGTTAGGATCAAAAGAGTGAGTACATATTAATATTATTATCATGCTTCTACTGAATTAACACTCCAGCAACAGTATAATGGTCCCACTTCTTAACAACTGCCTCTGTAAGAGCCCTTGTAAGTCACAAATAATAATTATAAAGAAAATATATTAAAAATAATAATTACAGTTACAACAACTATGTTATTTTTAACGATGATAGTGTTAGCATCTCCCTCTCATATTAAACAGTACCCAACACTGGATTCCTTAGGAAGGACCGCTAATGCATTTTTGGACTTTTCAAGGTCTTCACTGTGTGAAGCCTTTTTACTCACATTGGTCCACCACAGCCAGAATTGCTGTTCCTTGCATGATGGGAAGCCACGATCCAATGTCCTGGGCTTTTTCTGGCACCATGCATCTCTACTGGGTAGTCAAGTTTCCACGTGTCCACTCTGATTTCCAATATATTGTTCCCCAGGGCCAACAGTGGGGCCAGTGGAAAAGAGGCCACAAATAAGGTGGTGAATCTAAGTGGAATAACTGTTGAAGGAATGGACACACATCATGGAGTGGTGGATGGATGGAAGGACAACATATATTCCTTTACTCCTGTAAAGAGAGGGAGGCATATGGTGAACAAAATCCCAAAGAGAAAAGACGGTCATGGTAATAATAATGTTCAATAGTGAAAGAATCCAATCAAAAGACAAATATAAAATCTCTGGGAAGAAGACTAATTACAACTTGTTTCTTTCACATATATACCCTTAATAGAAATAACATACTTAAAAATCTTTAACCAACCAAAGTTATTTGCTGATAATAAACTTGGGAATCTTGAAGCATATTATTCATTCTCAGTGTTGAAATAATACAATCCTGGAAGAAGACTTGTAATTGAGGATTAAAAAAAGAATATTGTGGAATTATCTAACAATTTAAATAGAAATAAGAAATGTACCTTTGGGAAAGCTATGCATAGAGAATGTTGGAGGAAATATGCTGCAAATAGGCAAGTGAGCAAGCTCCCTTGAGTCTGGGAAGGTGAGTGCAGCACATCCAGAGAGTCTATGATGTTGTTACAAGTCACAGAAAGGTATGCAATTAAAGTGTCTTCATAAGCATAATATCCTTCTTCAGGAATTTTTATATTTATATTTCTATGGTCTGTGTGGTCACAGGAAGTGAAAATTATGGTGGTGGCTTGGAAGTTCTTTTCTCTTTGTCTGTAATTTACATGGCATTGTTACAGATGGGGCAGCAGAGACCTGTGGTAAGCTGTTCCATGGGGTGGGGGAGCAGTTAGAAATGATAAGGCCAGAGATCTAAAAGACTTTTAGACCCTCCCCTCCTAACTGGCAGACCTTTAAAGTAAACTAGCACAGGTATGTAACTAAGACAGTGGATGAGAGGCAAATTTATGGTCCCTTTAGGGTTACTGCTCAGTCAAGGGATAGGGACTTCTCGTGCCAGGAACGGCAAGACCGTGGATGGGGTGGATGGGTAGGAGGAGCTGACATTTGCTTCTGACATGAGAGGCAGGTTTGTGTTGCAGAAAAGCAGACAGTGTTGGAAAGATTCAGCGGCTCCATAGCCCAGAAGGAGCTGTCATATTCAGGGAGGTCAGAGAGGCAAGAACCAGAGTTAGTGATGCCACAAAGCCAGCAGAGTGGCAGCAGAGATGTCAGTATCTGTGTCCATAACCCACCTAACCCTACATGAACTCATCTGCCTACAGGGGCCAGGTAAGTAACAGAAATGTGTGAAGTGGGTGCAGTTACTGGCAAATTGGCAAGTGGATATCCTAATGAAATGCACTGCTCACAATCACCATATTGGAAAGTGGGCCCCACACTGTCAGATCTCTTTCTCATTCAAGAGAAGCTAGTAATTAAGACTTTATTAGAAATCAACACAGTTCAAATCCCAGAAATCATTTATAATGAAAACAAAAGCACAGACTATTTAGAAATAAATTAGTGAAAAATGTAAAGATGGTTCTGATAAATGAGTTAAAAGAAAAAAAGAAAAAAAAGATGATTGAATGAACAGTAGAATGCACCATACTCTTCATTGGGCAGACTCAAATTTGGGAGACATAGCACACTTTTTCTCCAAAATAAATTTAGTATCTGAGTGCAAATTTAGTAAATAATCCCAAATGGATTTAAGAAAAAATGCTGAAAGGTGATGCTAATTTCTTCCAGAAAAATATACAAATATACAAGTAAAATAATGAGGAGTGATGGTTGAATTGGTAATATTAGGGACCTTCTGGAAAAGGATAAATTAGGACCAACTCTAGGAGGTATTAATCTATGGTCATGGAAACAGATTAGAAATAGTGCACTGAGATTATGAATGAAATAGAATACATTTCAAGAACAGATGTGGATATTTATGAGATTTCAGTAATATTATACAACTGACACTTCAAATCAGTGGATTCAATTATTGGATTAATTAGCTAAATCATTGGAAGTCCTGGTAGAGTGTCCTCACTTTTGACATTAAAATAAATTCCAGATAGCTTTTATTAATTAAAAACTAGAACACCAGAAAAAAAACCCCAACATGTTTTAATCTGTTCAGATATTCAAGCGAGAAGAACTTTCTAAAAAGCTTTTGGAACAAAGACCAAAAACAACAAAGGCCTAGCAACACAGCAAGGCCAGAAAAGCCCACTGTAAAACAAAACTAACCCTCACCTGACCTTCTTTCACGGCCCTGTATTGCTCTCTGATACTTTATACACTTTATTCTTCCCTTTAAATTCCAGTTTCTTGGGGAAGTACATGCGCTGATAACTCCTCCAGGGCTCAGAGCCCTGCATCCCCCACGGCCCTCACCACGGCACTGAGAAGGAGTTGCACTGTCGGTGGCTGTGAGTTCCAAACCAGTGGGCGTTTTCAGTAACTGTTTATTTGATTACCAGGTAGCTTTTGCTGTGGACAAATATTTTCCTCTCTGTGGAATGTTCTTTCCCCTTGATTTTTGTTTTACTTAAATAAAATTAAAAACCCAGGCAGATATACACAGATCAGTTTTTTAAAGGCTACCTAAGTATAGTTCTCCTCCCCCATTTCCCCAGTCTTGGCAATTAAAGGTGGGCTTTAGCTCTTGCTTTTTTGCCCCACACACCCACCTTTCTCACTATGCTTCTTTTAGTCAGTGTTCAAATCCCTCTTAAGCCAGGTTACAGTCTTCCCTGTGTTGCTTCAACAAGTTTTCTCCCAACAGCTCTGCTATTCTTCTTTCTCTTGGTGGATTTCTCTTCTCCCATTTGCCATGTACATGACCATTTTCCCCAGGGCCTCGTCTTCAATCCTCTGCCTGGGAGGACTGAATCACCCCCATGGCCTCACCCACAGCATCTCTGAGATCCTGACTGGTGAATCCAGCTTAACAATGGACATCACCCCTCAGATGTCCCATAGACACTTCACACTCAAAATGCCACACACAGAACCACCTCCTCAAAACCACCTTCTCCTCTTGTACTCCCCCTGCAGACCCACTCTCCGGATGGGTCGCTGGAAAGTCATCTCAGCAGCTCTGTGCCCCGCCGCCATGCAGTAACCTCTACAGCAGTTACCACTTCTGCCGCCCATGTCACTATCACTCTGCCCAGGGCCTGCCTCTCTGCACGTGTGTGCCACTTGTTGTCAGGGTTACCTGGGGTGGCCCCCTGAAGTAACATTTCCCCCAAATATGGGCCTCCCCCCAAAATAGTATCTTCCATTCTGCTGCCAGAATAACCAGATCTTCTCTAACATAAACATTATGCAATTCTCTTGCTTACAAATATTCCAATTTATACCTGTTTCTTTAAGGATACATAAGGTATACTCATCATGACAGAGGCCTTGTGTACCTTATATTTCCACCTGTGGATACTTTGTTCTAGCCCTACTTGTTCTTCAGTCTGGCCAAGCGGCTTCATGCCCGTGTACTCTTATATGTCTCCACCTCTCTGCATGAAGTGTCCACTTTCTCTACCACATGTTAGAGAACTAACTTCCATTCATCTTTCAAAATTCAGTTCAAATATCTCCAGGTCTAGGAAGTCCAATTTGCGTTCACCTGCTTAGTAATCCATCAACTACTCGCCATGCCTCACCTGGCCTGGGGAGTGCAGACACCAAGTCTTACCTGTCTTGGTCTCCCCAGCAGTTGATACAGATTTTGGCATAGCAGGTGCTCAATGTTTGTTGTGTGGATAAATGAATGAGTGAGTAAAGAGACGAGCGGTCTACAATCCCCCCAGTTACTCAGCTGCCATTTTGGAAAGTTCATTCTGCAGAGACAAGGAAATCTCAGTGCAGGTGGTGGGCAGACAGAGCAGAGGTGAGGGCGTGGGGGAGACAGGCCTGGTCCTGGAGAGTGCAGAAAAGGTGTGGATGGGATAGCACTGGGGAGAGGGGGAATGAAGGGGGCAGGTGCAAGGAGATGTTGAAGAACAACTGATATTAACTGTAGTAAATTAAAAGGAGAACATATTATATGAAGGGAAGATCAAGTTAACACAGCACAGGTGGAAGAGGCAGTAACAGAGACAAAGAGGTCTCACTTCATCATTCACTGCATTTCACTAATGGCACCTGCCCTCTGGGAAGGCATCACCAAATTCTTGACAGACTGGTGTTTGTGTTGTGGGTGCTCTAAGTACAAAAATGTATCTTATGGCTTCCAGATTTTAAGAATGATAGATTATTTCTCTTATGTCCCATGTCTGAGTTCTCAGACAGCAGGATCATCTGCTGGTTGGGGGAGAGCTATTGTGGTTAACAACTCATGGTTACTCTAATAATCTCAAAGAATGGTAGGGAATTCACTAAAACAACTAAAAGAGAAATTTCACTCAGAAAAAAACATATACTATATAGAATCTTGTGGGGGCCTTGAGGGCAATGTTAACACCAAATCATCTAAGAGTTGTACATGAGTGTGTTGAAACTCCAAGCTCAAGTCACTTAAACATGTATGAGAACCAGGGTCCAGGCTGTGGTGCTCTGGACATGGACAGGAAGATGCAAAGCCTTACTACTGCCTCCAACAGGGTCAGTCCAGCCGAGGAGCACAATGGACACGGACACAATCACACACCATCAAGAGAAGAATCAAGTGCAATTCATGCCTAGAGAGGAGAGCAGAAAATCACTAAAAAGTGGAGGGGTTCCTGCCAAGGATTGGCAAGAATCCTTCCAGGCAGAAAAGCAGAGAAAGGTACTTCAGGTGAAGGAGAATAGGGTTGGTGTCTGGCTGTGAGGCCTAATGAAGCACGGGTGGAGGGCTCCAGGATCATCTCTCAGAAGCTGTTCCCCTTCAGCAGCTAAGAGGTATAACTAAAAAGGCAGGTGGGGTGTCATTAATGACCATGGGGAAAACTGGGAGGAGGAAACTGAGGTCAGGAGATCATCACCAAAGGCACTTTATTTTAGAGGAACAAAAATAATTCAAAAATCAATTGGAAATTCTATATCCCATGAACCAAAAGAACAAAAAATAGGTTTCACTCCAGCGTTGAATACAGAATAACAGACTGCCTACTCTCAGAAATGGATTGAATTTTCTAATACATTAGGAATTATTTAGATAATAGGAAAACTAATATATCTGAAAAATCTCTCTAGAATTGATGTTACTCCATCCTGTTTTGCAGGGTAGGGGGAGGCTGAATTATTTAATTGGTATTTTACTGAGACTATAAAGTTCTAAAAGTCCTATCAATTTCTCCTGAAAGCCTACAATTTTTCCTTTCAATTCCCTTTATTTGACTTAACTAGAAAAATAAATTTTTTCCAAGGCTTTTTCTGTGTGTGTTAAAATAATAAATGCTATGCTGCCCCCAGAATGTTGTTGTTATTTTTAATGCTGATAATAGCTCCAATAAGAAATATTTATAATTATGACTCATTTTGGAATAACAGGTCATTGGCTTATAGTCCTTTTGAAAATAAGCAAAATAAACGAACATAACTTCTACACCAGGGACTGCAGCTGCACCTTTAATGGAACCAGGTCATGAAAGACAGCAAAAACAAAAATGTAACTCAAATCAGATCCCAGACCACAAAGCATCACTGACTGAAGATGCCACAAGATGACATTTCACTCACTGAGGGAACCAGATGCGTTTCCATGTATAATGTATATTTTTAAAAGCAATTATTTTATATATAGTATGTGATTTAGGAAAAAAAAACCCTTCCTCTATCTCTAGACTTATAAACCAGAAGCACAAAGGGGTGCCTTTGCAGACATGAACCCTCATGCATAAATGCAAAGCCTATTGGCCAAAATCCTTTTCTGTCTCCTAAGCTTAAAAAAAAACTAATTCAAGGCAGTGGTGAGCTCAAAGGTCACAGATAGAAAACGTGCACATCATCAGCTTTCTAGTAGATAAAAGTGTCCCATGCATAATAGAAAAGATGACGTTTCCTATGGAAATATATTTTAAGATACAACCATTTAAAGGCAACTGAGATCTCAAAACCAAGCTCAACCAAAGAGAAACAGAGCCCAAGCAAATGTACAGAAATGGACAAAGACATTGGAGAAGGAGGGGATCTGTGCTTAACCGATATTTGAGATCAGCAAGTTCATCCTGAATTCAAGCCAGTGATGTGCCATGAGGTCACTCAAGGAACCAGGCAGAAACCATCGGTCAGAAGAATGTGAAAAGGAACAATGTGAAAGGCAGGTGTGAGATGTGGAAGGGGTGACCCTGCGAAACTTGCTGCCATGACGCAAGATGCTCTTGCAGATTTTCTGCACAGGCTGGCGGGCTCACATGACTCTGTTTAGAAGGATATCAGCCAACAGCTGTGCCACATGGGCTACATGAATATTCCATTTCATTCCTTGGCAGTAAATCTTCAGCTTTGTACAACATAAATATTGACAAAAATACACAGAGGCACCCTATTTGAAAGCCTGACTGCATAATTGCATCTAATGGAGAAAAGCGGGCTCCGTTTCGGTATGATGGTCATTGTTTGGCTCAGTAACCAATGCTTCTGAGACCCAAAACATACTCTAGTATAACTGACAGCACCGAAGTCTCCACTGATGACTTACTCATTTCAAGGTATTCATAAAATAACCCCAGTTTGCCCATGGGCTGCAGATGGCAGTACTGTTCCATTCATGGGGTGGTCTGTTCTGCTTCCAAAACTGCGGCACCATTAGATTCATGACCCAGATGCCAAACAGATCAAATTATAAAGCAGGATATTATCAGACCAAGGTCATAAAAGTATTACTGACAGTTCAAGCTGAACACATCATCTTCCCAAGAATTTAATTTCTCTTGTTTTCAGGATAAATTTCTTTTTATTGCTGCCACCCTACCCCCAAACATTGTGAAAACTAGTCCTGACTATGTATCTGTGTTTACCAAAACTGTAATGACTGCTAATTTATCTCCTACCTCCTTTTCAGGTGGGCATTTTAGCTTTTAGAAGATACCTTCCCTCATTTGTCTTTTTTCCCCCATTTCTCTGCTATTATCCACCATGGCCTTTCCAGTCTGAAAATCATCGGAGAAAATAAGTAAAAGAAAGAAAGAGAGGGTCTGTGAGCTGGTGATAAGTGCTGTGGAGGAAAATAAAGGAGGACGAGGAATTTGTGGTAGGGAGGATTGGGGATGGTGCAATGACCTTTGAATAAGCCAAAGAATGAGGCAAACGGGTGGGCAAAGAGAACAGTGATCACGGGCCTGGAGGTCCCTCACGCTGGACAGACAGCATGGAGACTGGTGTGGGCCAGAGCAAACAGGAAATCAGTGGTGGTTTTGGGGGTGGAGCCTAAGAGACCACAGTGAGGATGTGGGCATTTTTCCCTGTGTAGGAATTAGAGAGCCATGGAGGGTCACTGAGCAGAAAAGTGTTACTCTAACTTTGGATCAAACAGGTCCAAGGCCCTAATTTAAGCAGAATAAATCAAGGGTCAGAGAAGTGACATGCCGCCTCAAAGTCAGTGCAGAGCTTAAAAGAAACACAGCCTCGACTTACAGCCCAGTGCCCTGCCCCCTCCTGGATGCTGTCCCACAGAGCTGTCTCTAAGGTTACCTTTTTTCCTCACTCAGAGGCTTGTGGGCCAACTGAATGCTTCCCCCTATTTCTAATAGCAATTTGTCCCGAAATGAAATCGGGGTTGGCAGTGAAACAAGGCATGGGCCTGTAGCCTATAGAGCTGTTGTCCCTGAAAGCAACAGCTGGCACGTGGCTTACTCATGGAGTTCAGGAGAAGAGACAGAGCAACAACAGACAACTTAGCGTCTGGCAAAGCTTCGGCTGACTGCACTGCACGTTTGGATGGATTTCAAATTTGGACAGAGAGGCAGCTTCACACGAAAGTCAGGTGTATACACCGTACATGCACACACGTCTATATGCACAAACACACGGACACACACAGGGTATGTGATGTGACTTGTAAAGAGCTGCCCCTGCTAGGTTTCCCACTGCCTCTTATCTCAGCATTAACCTTTCCCTGGCCATGCTTCCAAGTTTGCTATGAGATTTCTTTGCAATGGAACATGCCCTTCGCTTCACAAACTTTCCCCACTGCTTTCAATGACATTAGGGGAAGAGCAGGGAGCTCTGGGAAGTGGTGGGGATATGGACTCGAGATACCCCTGAATCTGAATTCACACTTCATGGCTTATTTTTTATTTAACTTTATTTACATTCAAAATGCAATTGTTGCAGATCTCAGAAGATGATTTACACTCACTGCTAT
Organism: Camelus bactrianus; assembly: GCF_048773025.1. Classification (NCBI taxonomy): domain Eukaryota; kingdom Metazoa; phylum Chordata; class Mammalia; order Artiodactyla; family Camelidae; genus Camelus; species Camelus bactrianus. The sequence continues at coordinate 41,504,347 of NC_133561.1, read as the reverse complement.
GGCAGAAAGTTGCGGTTAGTAGACCCACCACTGGATCCTCTTATTCAACACGTTCTTCCAATAATTCAGATATTACTGTATCACAAATGTTCATTTCTATATTTTGATATCTGCTTTTCAGTATAATTATCTTCCTTCTTTATTCTCTAAATCTTAAGATTTTAAAACATTTTTCTGAGAAGTGGTCCACAGGCTCTTTACTTATGATAAGTAGATAAAGAGATCCTGGAGAACAAAACCACATTTAAATCCTGAGATAAACTCAACTCTGTCATATACAAGGCTAGGTTTAGTCTGCAAATACCTTGTTTAGTAATTTTTGCATCAAACATCAAGGTCCTACTCTATAGCACCGGGAACTACATTCAAAAATTTTAATAGCCGATAGTGAAAAAGAATATGACAAAAATATATATATATATATATGTATGTATAACTGAATCACTATGCTGTACACCAAGAATTAACACAATATTGTAAACCAACTATACTTTCAACAAAAAAAGTTGAAACAAAATTGGGAGATGAAATTTCCACTGCCCAGGTTGCTGTCAGGACGAAACGATTCAGAGCAGGCCAGGTATTAGCAACCCCCCTAACACATCAAAATGTGGGATCTTCCTTTTGAGCAGCACAGGCTAACTGGCTGTGGCCACCTGTAAATAAGGCTGAAGTCACTTAGACCCTTGGCTTGGGGACACCATGGCCACAGGGGTGGGGGTCTCTGCATCACCTACGAGAATGACGGGGACAGCCTGCTGCTGAAGCTGCTCCCCAGGATGCAGCCCAGAGTGCTGCAGTCAGGTCTGAGGTTCGGCCAGGAGTATGCAGCTCCACAGCCACTTGGAGCACTGCGGTGCAGGTGGCACTGGGACCGTGCTCATCCATCACCCTTCCTGGCACCCAGACTCGGGAGTCTCTTGGGGGAATTTTTCCCTGCCTCATACTTCCTGTCTCAGCCTCTTGTGGAATCCGGTCCATGTCCCACGGAAACAGGGCTTTTACTCTCCAGGACCTAAATCCATCACGGTTTGGATCCAGGATGAAACTTCCATGCTAACTCATCTGGCAATACATTCTTGTGCTGAAATGCTCTCCCCCGCTGATGGTATTAGGTCATATTAGAAGTCCCGATTTGCTTGTCCTTAGCTAAGGCTCTGACCCTCTTTCTCAGTCTTCCTGAGTGGAACCACTCATCTGTTGCAGAAAATCTTGGGCTGTCGTCTAACCATCATTGTCCTCAGTCTTTTGGGTTTTCTGTTGGGTTATGGTTCTTGTGCAGGGATATCAATTTGCACATTCGAAACACCTGTAGACATTTTAAAAAATACAGGCACTGGATCCTCCCCCCTCTCTGGCCAAGGCTGGAAGCTTTCTCCCTCTAGCAGGGGTTACACAATCATTTGCTTGGGAATTGACCACAGATTAGCATAATCATAGTAAATTGCCCTTTACTCAGTGCTTGCCACTTGGCACTTTCTACTTCATGTTGTCTTTGTACCTTCATTATCACATTTAATCTCTGCATTATAGATAATCACCATTTCTGTTGAGGACACTCCCACTTGCTAATCTTAAATACAAGTATCTTTGATTCTCTGAATCTATTTCATTCCTGAGTTTCCTGTTCCTGAATTTAAAGAGTGAATTACAGACACATGTATTTAAGATTCTCTTATTATATGTCTCTGCCTCATTCTCTAACCAAATCATATCTGGAGAAGAGAGATTTTCTTATTATATAGTAGTGCATACCCACGGTGGAAAATGTAGAAAACATAAAGTAAGAAAATTACAGCCATACATTATCTAAACATCAAAGGACAATGCTATGCCATTTTGGGCATTTAACTATTTTTCTTAATATTTTATCCTAAAATTACTCCAGGGCAAGTTGCTTAACCCTGGAGTCATACTAGCCTTTTGTCAAGTACAGAATAACATTCCCAGAAATGATCCCAATATCAAAATAGTATGTGAGGCTGGGAAGGCCACAGGGCTCTCAGCTTATTCTCTGAGTCCTACAAATAATGCTGTTAATTCACTGATGTTATGCATTCGATGCCTGTGAGTCACTCACTCACTAAGCTGGGTCAGACTGAGACCTACTATATACCAGGTGCCGATCCAAGTGCTGGGGAGACCCCAGAGGGAGCCTGGATCATGGCTTCACTGTCCTTCTTCATTTGCTCCCAGAATCCTACTCAAGAGCCCCACATGGAATTGAGGGGTGTAGGCAGTTAAGTTATTTCATTTCATTATGTTCCTTTGGACATATTTAAATAGCATGAAAATAGTCACTAACTTTGATAAGTTTTCTTTTCCCTTCCTATGTATTTTTGAGGATGGGTGTAGTTTTGGCATAGCAAGAATTACTGATAGATATTTGGTATGTTAGGATTTAATATGAAAAAGTAAGAAGGAAACTGGCACCTTATACAAAGAGAAGAGGCAGTGAGGAAAACACAAGCCACCCTCGAACTTGGCTACCACTCAGCATTCCTGGTTTTCAAACAAGGGAATTATAATTCAAAACATATTCCCTAAATATTTTAGCCCATAGTAGAAATACATGGAGGCAAAGTTCAGCTCACTGGAACCTACAACAATGAGCTTACTTAAGTGAAAGAATAAACAGACCACAGATACTATAATGCATCCTTTACTTTAAACTAGTTCATGTGAGCAAGTTTCATTTCACATGAATTTCTCAGTACCAATTTAGGAAATATATCCTTCTCCTTGATTGGTTAAAATAGCTCACTGACAACCAGATTCAACAAAATTTACTGTTAAATAATTAACCTATTTCCTTAAGGAAATGCTTTTGAGTAACCTGAGTTTAGTATTTCCTCTATCTGATCTATTTCTTTTCACAGAGAAAAATAGTATTATTTGCACATTAGCTACATTTACTCCTCTGGAAAAATCTGACTGTGGGCTCAGTGTAAGAGTTGTGCACTGCACAGTAAGAAAAAAAAAGATTCATTTCACAGCAAAGATCAGAATCTTCTTTTTGAGGGGTGTGGTGAGCTGGGGGACAAGGGAAATGCCTCTGTTTAGAGACAGACCCCAGTAATCCATACTGAAATTGAAAGATGAAGCCCTTGTGAAGAAATGTGGAAGGACACACTGACACCCATAGGTGTTCACTTTGCAAAAACAGAAAGAAAGAAAGAAAAAAATAATTTAACTGCCCTATAAAGAGAATGGACAGAAACTTGGTAATAAGGGAGAGAGAAGGAAGGTTTAGGGAAGGGAGGAGAAACAATGAAAGGGAAGTTGGATGTGGTGGGCAGAATAGCAGATTTCTGGAGCTTACAATGAAGGATGATAAGAAAAAAAGTAAAGTTTTAAAAAAGTAACAAATTTAAAATAGTTTAAAAATTAAAAAAGAAGTTAAAAATAAATTTTTTATAGTGGCATGGAAGATTTTAAAATGATGGATGTTTTTTATTTCAAAATTCAAGTTGTTTGAGATTCTCCTCCATGCTCCAAACATCAGTAAGGCTTGCTTGTGTAAGTGGTTTTGGGGGACACCACAGAGAGGGGTGAGCTCTGCAGTTAGGTTGGCCAGGAGAAGAATTCTGGTGTGGAAGGCAAGACAGAAGAGAGATCAACAGTTTCATGAGAACAGAAACTGAAAGCCAAACATTATCTTAAAAAGGTTAGCATGGTAGGCAGAAAAATGGTCCCCCCAAAGTTGTACATGACCTAATCCACAGAACTTATGAAGAGGTCAGGGTCCCTGGCAAAGGAGGACTATGGTTGCAGATGCAGTTAAGGTTGCTAACCAGCCAACTCTAAGAGAGAGGTGGGCCCAGTGTAATCGCCAAGGTCATTAAAGGAGGAAGAGGGAGGCAGAAGAGGGGAGAGAGGAGAGGAGATATGACCACAGAATCAGAGTCAGAGGCACACCGTGCTGACCTTGAGAGAGAGAAAATAGGTCACAGGCCAAGAGACACAGGTGGCCTCTGGAAGCCAGAAGAGGCAAAGGTACAGGTTCCCCTGGGGCCTTCAGAAACAGCCCTGCCAACACCTTGACTTCAGCAGGCTTCTGCATTCAAGAACCCTAGGATGTTTAATTTGTGTTGTTTAGTGGAGACTTTTTCTTTTTTCTTCCTACTACCATGACGCTTGGGGATACTTGTTACAGCAGCAACAGAAAGTGGATACAGTAAGCTCCTTGAATTGTGCAGAAATTGCAGATAACTCTGGACTGTCCAACTTGATATGGGATTGGGCTTATGTGAAAATCTAAAGGACAGTGTGACCTTAGCTAATATCTGCTTTTCTCATTTTTAGGAAGAGAACAGTAAGTCAAAACCTCTGTAGTTATTATTTTAGACAAGTGTCTCTTAAAACATTATGTAATCCTGTGCCTTAAGACCCCAATAGAGCCTCTGTTCTTAGAAGAACATGGATTCAGAGAGATAGGGTCTTACATCTGAGTCCCACAGTGGTCTCTTATTGGCAATGAGAGCTTGGGCAAATCACTTACCCTCTTTAAGCCACAGGATCTTCATTTGCAAAAGAGAAATAAGAATAAGGATTGTTTGGGTGATTAAATTATACACACACACGCACACACACATATATGTACAACACTTAATACAGTGACTAGCACATACTAGGCACTCAACAAATTCCTGTTATGGATTTTTAAATGCATGTATAAAAGGAGGAGAATGTTGTGGGAAGTTGTGGGAAATCTTAGCCCACGGTCCCAACAAGGGCCATCTCTCAAAGTGCTCTGATCAGTCAGCCCCCAGTGATGGGCTAATAAGCAGAAATTATAGCACTTGGGGATTTAAGTTAAACATATAAAGAAGGTATTTAAGCATAATTATTAAACAGCAGGTACGTTTACACTGTTGGATGGATCATCTTATCTTGAGACTTTAATAAGCAGAGTCTCCCCTGTTTTAGAGATGGGCATGCAGGAAAATGACTTGGATGGGTGGGCCGTTCTCACCCCAAGATCACATGACTTAGTATTCACGGAAGTAACACCTCTTGTATGTTATTCCAGATTGACTGTCCTCCCATGATTATTGTCAGCTGTGTCATCAGTTCAAGGAGACAGCCACCTGGGTCACACTGGAATATTAGAAAGAAAATATCATTTAAATTTTAGATAGCTATAACATGAAATAAAGTCATTATTTTATGGCTAAAAAATCTAAGGAACAGACAGTAAAGACACTCTTCTTTGAGCAACTAGGGGAAAACATGAACCAGGTTAGACTGTCAGAACACAAAGCTGTATTCACAGCACTTCATTTCTGTATTTTCACAGCCAATACATCGGATCTCCTGGATAAGTCACAAATCTGCCCTAAATGAATGTGATGTAGAAACACGAAGAGTAGTAGTTGACAAACTGGAACGAGAACACCTCCATGGCTAGGTTGTTCTCATAGTCATTCTGGTCGTTGGGAGCTCTGCAGCTAGAATAAAGAAAAGTTAAATCTCTAAAGCTGTGAACAGCTTTGAGACTAATCAAAGCCACGGGTACATGAGTTAACACGGTAAATATATATATATATACACAATTCACACTGTTTTCATTTAAGCTGTTTTGAATTCCTTAACATAGCTACTATGTTAATTCCAAGTGTACACACTGTTGTAAGAGTTTCTCACACTATGAACACAATATCCCACAAGGCAAAAAAAATAGTCAGCTGTTCCTTAAAATTTGTAAGCACAACAGTATCCAATGGGCAAGAACTGTCCTCCGTCAGGTGTAAGTTGATAGAAAACTACTTCTGAACATCCTGCTAAATGATATTCTCTAGTCTCCCTGAACGGCAGGAAGGTAGGACTATTGAAGAAAACAAACAAAACACGGGGAAACTTGCTAGAAGAATTTGGGGAACATAAAACAGGTCATCCTCCTAGTTTAGAATTTAAATTGGACTTAGTGTTTTCAGAAGATGACTACTGAGCAGACCACTGGGAGAACGACCCATCCACATGCAGCTTGTGGGAAGCACTTAACTTGGGCTGCTAAGCCGCTGGCTGGGATAAAAGCCAGAGAGAAGAAACATTTATTATAGAAGCTATAGATGATGAGAATGGAGCTACACTAACAGGAACAGCATCGGGGAAAGACACATAACACTGTGATTACTTGTCCTCTCCGTAACACATGAGCATATCTGCCACTGGAACCATGACCGTCTTCCAATTATTTGCAATAAAGAGACTATTTACTTTCAACAATAGGGTACATGATCTAATGTAATTGAAAATACTATTCAGCACTGACCTCTTTACACAGAGCTTGGACATTCTAATGCTTGCTTTGTCCCTTTAACTAATGCAAAGCCGGAGCTAATTCACTTCTCATATAGGCTAGAGAAAATACGTTTACACTTGACGTTTTCTAAAGACTATAATCTACTGGAATTGAAGTGCCCAAAAGATACAGTTTCTGTTTTGACCTGGTTCTTAAAGTGGTGTAGAAATGACCTCAGCTGCAGTAGGAGCTTACCAGAGTCAGTCCTCATGATTGCCACTTTCTCATATAGTGCCTTCAGGGTCACAATGATGATAAAACTGATGAGAGAAGCAGTGATGGGCGTGGCCCATCTGCACAGTCAGGTACTTCTGGATTGGGTCTCTTCCATGCAGGTTCTTGGGAAGTTTTGCAGAAAATACAATGAACACTGAGAGTCCGTAGACAATGATCCCAATAACTGAAGCAATGGTGAACAGGACCTGACAACCCAAAAACCCAGCAGCATGAGACACACTAATGATCATATTTTTACACAGAAAACTTGCCCCAACCCACGCTTAAACAGACAACATGCATGTGCTCTAAAACTCACATAAACGTGAGAAGTGATGTAAATCGCACATAAATGCCACAAGAGACGTGAATATCAGGCACGTTAACCTTTAGGGTAGGAGGAATGAAGGATGTCAAATAGAATGAGTGCATCCACTAATGTAACATGCTGACAGCAGGAGCAGCTGTGTGCAGGGCATAGGGAATATATGGGAACTCCACTTTCTGTGAATTTTTCTGTAAACCTAAAACTGCACTAAAGAAGGAAGCCTGTTAAGTATATCTTTAAATGGGTGAAAATGGAGTAACTGTTGACATGTTTTTTGGACCAAGTCTGTGATAGCAGAACCAATGAAAATATCCCTTCTACATCTATAGAATTACTTAGGTTATGAACTAGTTGTAACCCATGAAGGGGATATGCTTCCTTTAAAGGGAGAACCTATCACTGATTCAGGGGCCAGCAGGTGCTAGCTGTCGTCTTCATTCTGAATAGGACCAGTGAAGCTGTGGACATGCCCTGAGGGAAACATTGGAATTGACAGCAGATCTCTGTTGATGAAAGCTTCACATGCTTTTCATACTCCTTGATATTTTAAAATGGCAGGTATTCATACTCCCTGCATTTGCACAAGATTCATGTCCCTGATCCATTGTAGTTCTGACTGTGTGGACCCAAGGGCAACGGGGGTGTGAAGCATAATTTGCACGTAGCTGATAGGGTTTCAGTTCCTCACTAGGCAGGTTTTTTTCTGGCCACTGAAAAATGCACATTAAAGATCCCATTTTTAAACTGTTTTCCTTCCATCTATCTTCTTGCTCATAGTCCAGAAGCATGTCTCAGTGTCCCTGGGTGCTCCTGATGGCTTCCCCAGAGAGAAAGCTCCAAAGAATTTGAATTTCAAGACTAAGTAAACCACATCATGTTATTTACAGTAATAGCGGGAGGCTGGCTTGCTCCTGCAGGAGAGAGCAGAGGGAGTGTTTACAAGCCCCTCCTGGAGCCACACTCCTGCATCTGGATCCCAGCTCTGATGCTAGCTGTGGGGCCTTGTGCAAATTTCTTAACCTCTAGGGGCTTCAATCTCCTCACCCATATAATGGGGGGACAATAATAGCAATTTATTGGATTATTGTGATGAGTCAATGATTTACTAATTGTGAAAACAATTAGAACATTAATCACAGGCATGTGAAAATCTCTACCTAATTATTAGCTATGAATATGGTGACGAAAGTCTTAAAAAGGTGTTTTTTTCCTTAGTTTTTAAGCCATCAGTTTGTAGAGAAAGCATTTTATTTCCTCCTCTACTCTCTTTCATTATCCTTTTCTTCACAGTTAAGGCTTAATCCTTGTGAAAGGAATAACATTTTGGTGTGTGTGTGTGATTAAATGTGAAAATTAGTTAAGGCTGAGAAAAATGTATTATAGAAGGTATATTAAGCTTTCCTCTGTTGTACAACACATATAGGCCATTTAAATAGTATGCATTTTTAAAAAGTCTGCATAATAAATTTTTTAATTATGTATTAAGTAATCAAAATAGTTAAGATTCTTTAAATGCTTACTATTGCTTCAGCACAGATCTATTTTTCTAAATCCTCACAACCACCCTGTGGGAAAGGTAATATTATATCTCTTTTACAGATGAGGAAATAGATCCACGTGGAGATGATGCAATTTGCCCCAAATGAAACAACTATTAAGTGAAAGAACTGAAATACTCAAAGAGCCCAAAGACACACTAACCGTATAGCACTGCCTCCTACATGGACTGTGAAATCAATTCTAATTCATTTCAGAACTTATACAAACTTGACACATTTCCATTTTTCTTCCAAGAACTTAATGGGTTCAATATTTCTTAAGAAACAGGAAAGCTTTCCATTCCCCTTCCTCAAGTTTCTTCTTACTTATCATCTTTTCTGATCATAACTTTAATATTTGCTCATTAATGAAAATTTGAAAGTACTCAGTAGTGGACAGAACTGCTGTCCTGGAGCTGTCCCCAGTCTTAGAAGAGGACCCAGATTTTGCTTTAGGATAAATAACTTCCCTTCTATCTTTAGTCCTGTGATTTAAGATTGATTGACACACTCTTTCTGAAGCACCAGAGGTAGATATCAGTTGGTTTAAGACAAATAATACCCCTCATTCTATTGGTCTCACACATGATTTGAGAATTGGCAAATAACACAGTAAAAGTCACTGTTATGTGAGGAGATACGTGCTGGTGCCCATGTGAATGGTGAGCTTCCTCTATCAAGAGAGGAAATTGCCAAAAGAGACCTCTCTTGGCTTGGATGGATGTGTGATCTGTGATGCTGAGTGCCTAGAAGCAGCATGCTGAGACATCCTTGGACACAGAATGAAGACAGGACAAAAGCAGCCCTTGACATCATCTGGGCTACAGTATCTCTCCTTGACTGAAGCCAGACCTCAGACCTGAGGTTTTCATTTACAGGAACCAATAAATCCCATGCATCCCCATTTTTTGGTTGTTGTTTAAACACATTGGAGATTGATTTTGTCACCTACAATCAAAAGAATACAACTTTGAAAATGAATAAAAAATAAAATAAGAAAAATGCTTCTACCTATAGACATAATTCCTTCAGATCTGTGCATTGTTTGTATATTAAAAATCATTTTAAATATTAATTTTATTCTCAAGCCTATCATAAGCATAACACTTTGACATGTCATAAAATATATTCATCGACACACTTTTCCATGACTGCAAAATATTCTACTATGTGAAGTGTTGGAAGAATATTTTGGCTGAGATTTTATATATATATATATACATATAAAGTATGTCTGTGACTTTCATCCATACTGACTTTTCCCTGCCATTTTGAAATACTTCCTTATTAAAAGATTTTCAAAGCTGAATTAGTGGATTAAAGCATATGAATATTTTTGACTCTTGATATGAACTGCCAGACTGCTCTCTAAGAAGGCTGGAGCAGTACACCAGAAACTAACACAGCATTGTAAATCAACCATACTTCACAAAAACTATCCAGTAGCCTAGGCATGGGATTGGTGATCACTGGCCCTTCATCCTCATAAACAGAGCTGTGTCACTTGAGAGGTGGAAAACTATTTCATTCTGATGTGCACTGACCGAATTACTATTGGAGTGTGACATCTATTTTTTCCTTTGTGAATATGTGTTCATGTTCTCTGCCTTCTACGCTCCTGAGATTTTTTGGTGTTACGTTTGAAGTGATCTGAACTCTCTGTCTATTGAAGGAATTAGCCCCTTGTCGGATTTGTAAACAAATAACATCCTCTGGTGTTTTGTTTAAAATTAGGATGCTTCTGATGCATGGAAATTTTTATATATTTTCCTCTGAAACTTACTGCTCATCTAGAGGTTGTATAATCATCCATATTTATTTCTAGTTTTTTTTCTAATTGTGTTACTTTTTTAAATATTTCTGGAATTTCTCACAATATATGGTTCACTGTTTTATTTCAATCTTTTCTTTTCCCCTCAAGTAGCTATCATATGTTCCATTTATTGAATAACCTTTATTTATCTCCCAGATTTGTAATGCCTTCCATCTCATATATTAAATTATTATTGATAACAGAAACCATATCTGGACTTCCTGTCCTACTTTCTAATCTGGCTATTCTTGAGCTAGTAATACTCTCATTGTCTTATTAATTATTATATTAGTAATATGATTTTATTCACAATAAACCACAAATCAATTTTATAACTTCTGATATTTTGGAGATATAAACTTTTAATCTAGAATCATGTGATTAAACCTTCTTTTATGTCTTTCAGTAGTTTTTATTTATTTAATTTTTTTTGACAGTTCCTACTATCCTTTTTTAAGTTTTAGACATTTTACCTTGGTTGTTACACTTGGAAAATTTTAGAATTCTTAATTCCTCCATCTGGTCTCTTAATCAGAACCTGGAGAATCCTAAAGCACTGATCTGATTTGAACAAATGAGTTGAAAAGAACTGGGGGAAGCACTGTGAGCAGAAGAGACTCTGGAACCTCCAGATTGGAGCCCTGCATTGGCTGAGGTGTTCTCTGGAAACAGTTTTCTCTATGAGACTACATATTCCCCATCTTGACTTTCAGTTTCCTCAGCATTTCACATTAGATTTTAAGAAGTCTGTGGCAGATTCTTACCCAGAAAAAGAGCACTTGCACAAAGTGTTATATGTATACACTTTCCCCAGGTGGTAAAAGGAACACGCTCTTCTTCCTAATTAAAAAAATGTTTAGTCAATCAAGGGATTACACCAATGAAATGATTTTTCTCCTAACTGGTCACTAAATCCTAAGCATAGTTTAAAAAAAAATAATTTTCAGACATAGCCTCCTTATTTTTTAACTGCATGGGTTTTTTCCTTTTTTTTTTCTTTTCTTTTCTTTTCTTTTCTGTTAATGATGTCAAACACACAACAAAATACGTACAGTGTTCAATTTAATATTATTTTTTGAAAATGCACATGTGAACAGCAAACTGTTTCCCTGCCATGGTCTGAGCTTAGGGGTCTGGGTACCTGACGAGGCCAAGCTATAAAGCCCTATTCCTGAGCTTGCCTTAGATTTCAGAAGTGACTGAAGTGACAGCTTAGAGTCCATGCAGGACAGAAAGTTTCACAGGTGTCTGCAGCTAACTGGTCTCCACTGTGTGTTACTTGGTTGGGCTTTGTGTGTTAATTAGCTACAACTATGAAGTTTTAGAGTTTATATTTAGATGTTTTTAGAGATGATATCAGTAAGACTCAAGGTTTACCTGGATTATAAAAGCAGCAGGAGTATAATAATACCTGTAACTAAGTACATGGCCCCTCCTCTGTGCCAGGAAGTCTTCCAAGTAGATTCTGTACATTAATTCGACCAGTCCTTACCACAGTCATGAGGAACTCTCCTATTCTTATTTTATAGGAAACTATGGCACAGAGAAGTTAAGTTGTCCAAGATCACTCAGGAAGCAAGCTGCTGTGCTCAAATATGAATTTAGGCAACTTCATTCCCAAGGTCTCACTACCACAATGCTGGCCTCTCTAAAAAATGGAGCATGCATTCACAATTAAAATAAAACACTTCAATTAAAAAACTAAAAAAAATTAAAATTTTTTTACATAAGGAAGAATGATAAAGTGAAATGAAACTTCATCTTCAATTTTTCAACAAGCATGTTCCAATGAAAATTTAAACTTATTAGTTGGCAATTTTAAATTTAAAATTGGCAGTTTAAATGACCAAAAAACTTTTCTTCAGTATTTTTTGTATTCTGCCAATATGATACGTTTTTGTTTTTCAGGACTCAAAAACATTATGAACATCTAATTTTGTCTAAGTTTCAGCTTTCATCTCTGAATTTACAGTCTTTCACAAACATATGCTTTGACCGCCATCTTCAGTTGTAAACAATGGGAACTATTCATAATGGGGATTATTAGAAGCTTATTACATTTTAAAGGCAAATGTCACTTTCTATTGGTAGCTGAACCTCATTTTTTTCCATTTATAAAAAGAGGAGTTTGACCTGCTCCCTCCAGACCTTTTCAGTGCCAACGTTCTGTAGATCTGTGATTCAATTTATAAAATCTATAGTTGGAGACATTTTCAGATGCTCCTAGTAAAAGCATTTTATTTCCAAGAGTTATTCATGCTCACAACCTGCTGTCCTGCTGCTGCTGACTGCAAGTACCATCAGCTCTAAGTTATCTCAGCTGATGGAAAGAAGCAATAATACAGATGACTCAAAAAATCATCATTTCATAGCTCTGGAAGGTTGATACAAAGATATATAGTTTTATTTTTTTTAATTTTGCAGCAGGAGTGGCAGCAATAAATTTATATTTCCAATTATATAAAATGCCTACCTCAGTGCACAAACACTGATGGCACCTCAACAAAGGTTTCCCTGCTTCTTCTACCCTTTCTCTGACTTTAGGATGAGAGCCACGCTGCTTTGTGCACATCCCAAAAAGAAGGGGGAGCAGTGACCAGGACTTAGTTCAAGCAAAAGGGCACCTAGTCTATGATGAAAAGGAGGCCGCAATAATGAAGACACATGTGAAAAAATGGGAGTCAACTATAAAAACCAATGTGTCTTTCTTTCTACATCTATGTCATAGTGGCTAATTTATATTTTGCATTTTTTTTTATTGGTGTTATGAAAGGATACAATTCAATGCCTCTTTTCTTATACAATTACCAGCCTTTTCCTTTTCCCCCTTTTTACTGTTATTATGAAGGAAGGACCACACTTTTCTTCTGTGTACACCATTCCAGGCAGTGCTCCTTCACCTTGGCTGCACATTAGAATAATCAGAGGAGCTTTAAAAACTTCCCTATGCCAGAATGCACCCCAGGCCACTAAGTACCATCGGAGTTTGCAGTGATGGAATCCAAGCACCAACATTTTTTAAGGTCCCCTGGTGATTCCAACATGCAGCCAAGGCGGACAACTCCAAAAGTAAACAGATTAAAGTGCATCTAAACAGCGCCTGCTTTTCCTGGGTAATCTCATCTATCCCCACGTGGGGACACCACACCTCCTATTCTGACCAGACTTGTTCTTCCTGCTCAACCCTGTCCCATTTGTACTCAAGTTCTGCCTGGCGCCGCTTCCAGAACTCCAGAAGTATGGTGACTTACACAGAGAGAGAACAGCAAAATGTGGATCTTCAGTGAAGACTGATGCTTCAGAAATCTGTACTTAATATTTATTACACTTAACACTTTGGTAAATGATTAATAAAATCACATTTTATTTATAGGTGATACTAAAGAGAAACATGAGTTAATGCCTTTCTTTTAAGAAAAAGGAAAATGTAGATAATTTATTGAACTTGTGAAAACAGAATATCTAGCTCTCTAGCTCAGGGGAAAGGTATTAATGTGATGGTCAGATGCAGGTGACTGTGTCTGATGCTAAAGTACCTGCTACAAGCACATTATGCCCACTAAAAACACAAATATCGGGGGGAAGGGTGTGTATAGCTCAGTGGTAGAGCACGTGCTTAGCATGTACAAGGTCCTGGGTTCAAACCCCAGTACCTCCATTACAAAAGAAAGTTAAAAAAAAGCACAAGTAACTGTCATAATTTAAAAGCAGTGCATGGTCCACCCTCCAAGTCTTCTCCTCACATCCCTCTGTCTCTTCTGTCCGAAGGACCTGAGGGTAGGGAAGGGGATGAGAATGCTTTATTAGCCCCTGCATTTCTATTCCACAACCCCAGTCACACAAAATTTAAATAATATTCTTAAATATGGAAAACTGCCATTTTCCTCAAACTTCGGTAAATTAATTTTTAGAAATCGTCATTCTGTTTTAAGACACAACACTTCAAATAGTAGACAAAAAAACATGAAATGTTAATTGAAAATGTGGCTTCAGGGTAAATCACCTAAGCCCTTCTTCCAACCAGACTGTTACCCCTAGGTCCCAACTACAGAGAAATTTCAGAATAACCACTGTTCCCTCCACCATTATACCTGAGTCTCTACCATGCCCTGAGAATAAAGAGAAAAGAGACACAGTCCCTGCTTCCGGGAGCTCCTAGGTGCACAGAAGTCATCATGAAATGAAGGCTGAGGAGGCGTGTTAAGAGGGCTTGGATAAGAGTCAGCAGAGGGTGCTCAGGGCAGAGAGCCAGAACTGTAGCCAAGGCTTTCCCAGAGGAGGGAACCACTGTGGTGAGTTCTGAGATGCCCTAGAAGTGATCAGGTGAAGGTATAATGTTAAGGCAATTTCTCCCTGGGGAGCTGCACATGCAAAGGTGGGAGGCCAAAGAGAGCCAGGTCCCTTCCAGGAACTCCAAATAGTCTAGAAGTGAGCACAGGGTGTGGGAAGCAGGTGAGGCAACCAGGTGGAGAGATCACAGGTGCACATCACAAAGGACTCTGTGTACCTCCAAAGTAGAGGAGACATGCAAAGTGATCAAGAAAGAGACAAGATAGAGGCAGGGGGACCTATTGGCAGGTTCATGTGAAGGCCTGCTGAGGCCCCGCCAGGAGGAGAGAGAAGAAAACATTTAAGCAGGTGGACGGATTGGCCACAGGTGTGATGGAAGGGAAAGAAGAGGTCAAAGATGCCGGGCTGCTTTCTTGCTTTGGCAGTGTCTTAAATTATAGTGCCATTCCCTGAAATAAGAAGGGCAGGAAGAGGGGCAAGCCATGAGAGGAGACAACTGATTCAGTTCTGGGTGGGTGCCTGTGGGCTCCAGGAGAGATGTCCATTAGGCAAATCAAAGTCTAGAAATCAGGAGAAAGTTCTAGGCTGAGCCAAGTAGTTTTCCTGTTTCAAGAGGATAATGGGTGTGAGTGGACAAGCTCAAGAGAAGAGGTGTGGAGGGGTAGCTCTCACCCTCCTGCACATGGGAAGCATCTGGGAGCCTTTAAAAAATAGTATGCCCCAGCCTGGAGTGGGGACTTTGTACTGTTTATTGTTTTTTAAATACTTCTTTCCTTTTTTGGGAGGTAGTTAGTTTTATTTATTTTAATGGAGGTAATGGGAATTGAACCCAGGACCTCTTGCATGCTAAGCACGGGCTCTACCACTGAGCTGTACCCTCCCCACCTTTTTTTGTTTTTAGACATTAGCTCTACTGAGCAGTCAGGGTTGAGACTCAACCTGTAGAGAGCAGAGAACCTTGGGGTAGAGATCAAGGAGAAGCTGCCCAGGTCCCTGTAGACAACACCAGGGGCAGCCAGAGACACAGGGAGCCTCGGACGGGCTGTGAGGAACCTGAACTCAACACTTCCCAATGGCGAAGACGACAAACATGTTTCAAGCACCCACTTCCCAGCAGTGTTTGTTCCGACTTTACTAGATTTCCAGGAATACTGAGTGAGAATAGAAATAATCTGGACACAGGGATCAAATTCAAATGCTGGCTCTGACCATTCTTAACTGCGTGATTACTGATTAAAAAGCTACCCATCTGCCACGTGTAAAATGGGGGACCTAGAACCGTGCTTGTGGGCTGCTGTGAGCGTAATGAAATGACATCTATAAATGCCCTCCTGACTCTCAGAGGTAATTGCTACTATTGTCCCCATTTGGGACACCAAGAAACAGAGGCACAGAAAGCTTCAAACACTTGCCCAAGATGAGGGTTGGGGTCAGGAGTCAAGCCAATGACTTCTTGGATCCAGAGCCCAGGATCTTCTTATGAGAAACACATCACTGCCCAGGTTCCCTGCTCCAAAACCCGCCTCCCTTTGGCTCAGTTCCATGGCACCTGTGCTGCACAGACGTCGTCACTGCCTGCCTGCCTGCCTGGTGTCTGATCTCGGCACTCCTCCCTCCATCCCACACACTGCTTCCTTGGGCACACCAATCCTCACAAGGCCATTGCTGTTGCTACTCGGATGTTTACACGGAAACGCTGGTGGCAGCCCAGCTTTTTGCTATAGATGCTGCTGTCAGTGGAGGCAAAGAGCTCACAGTTTGTGGGGGAGGCCAATTCTGGTCTCCTCTTTGGCTGGAGAGCTGGATGGAATCTAGTTTCCCTCTGCAACTTAGACATCCAGCATGAGAGATATGTAAGGCCATCTGGCCTCTCAACATAGAAATGATGCCCCCACAGTTGTACTTAACAATGTAATCTCCTGGCTCCACCAGACAGCAGAGGCCGTGGCCTGTTGTCCACCAAGCTTTGTTTCCTTGCACGACAGCTACAATGGGGTGAGTTAACACTGGGCCAGAAAATCTACAAAGCCCTCGTGTACTATTTCTTGATACCTGCAGGTCACCGAAATATCCGAGATCCTCCAAGTAAACAACTAGTAAGAGGAACTGAGCTGGCTCATCTCTCAGACCCCTGACGGCAGGACTGATTTGGCCAATCCTGCTCTTGGGATGATCAGTTCTCCTTCTATGTGCTCTATCCCGATTGAAAGAGACTGTTCTTTGTTTATGGGCTAGGGAGTATTTGTGGCTTTCTGACCAGAACCTTCAAAAGTAGAGCTCTTAGTTTTAATGGAAGCATGGCACCCACATCTCATGAGATCAGCTACCCAACAGCCTCATCTATCCAAGACTGTGGCCAAAACCAGGGGTCCATGCTGTTGAGGGTTGGGTCTGGAGTGCAATGCCTCCACCACTGAGAAGCTGCCCCGCCACTTGTGCCCTTGTCCCCATACAGGGGGAGGTGACACATCCACGGGATGAAAGCCTTGAGGGCACTAGGTGACTTTGGACAAAGCTGTGACTGGCTGGTCCTTCTCCCAATGTGACCCATGTTAGCCTCACATGCAGAAAATCCCCAAAGAGACCCCTGCATGAGTGAATGGTTCACGTATCAGCCAACTGTCCTTGGGCCACCTAAGAAGCAACACAGTATACACAGTGAGCCACCAACTCACTGAATTCCCCAAGGCTCACAGCTCCCTAATTTGACACCAGGTACCCCCAGCAAAAAGAAGACCCTTACTTTAAAATTGAGTTGAGAATTCTACTGCCAATGCTGCCTTCACCTTCCACTTATGAAATTCTTTCCACTCTGTCCCCTGCTCTGCAATTGTGCAATCAGTCCAGAGCTCCTTCATGAGACAGGAGGGAAGGGGGCTGGGCAGAGCCATTAAAAGAATGGCACAGCCATTAGCACCAAGACGGTGGAAAAGTCAACTCCCAGTAGATTTTGAGCTTCAACACACACTCACCGAAATACAGCAGGATGCTAAATGACACTCCCACAGGTGCCAGGACAGGTTCAAGGCTGACCATAAAAGGTCAAAGGGTCAGTGGTGGCCCAATTTCTGGGAATCCCAACACATTCCCCAAAACGGTTGGAATATTCCTCCCACTTATTAGCATATGAAGATACTGAGTGCATAATAACTAACCCCACACCTCGTGGCTGCTCTCTCTGCTGAGGGAGACAGCCCACACTCTGTCTGTGGAGTGTGTATCTACTTTTACTTTAAACTGGAGCACCCAAATCCCACGCCTCATGGCGTTTCTCTTGCCTTCTGAAACAGCCCAGTCTGTCTATGGAGTATATATCTCTCTGAATAAATCTACTTTTACTGAACTGTGTCTCTCTCTTGAATTCATTCCTGTGCAAACCAAGGACCCACACTTGGCAAGGTGCATCCCAGGGATCCAAATAAGACCTGGGATACGGCCATCCTCTCCCCCCCATTTTCCTGTATCATACATTCCTTCCCAAAGGATCTCACATTCTGCACTCCAAAATAGACAGCACTCATGTGTCCTGACCTGGATCTGCCTCTGCGTGTATCATTCTCATGTCCACTAGAATGTCACCTTCATGAGGACAAGGATTTGGTTCTGTTCATAATGGAAGCACCAGCACATCACAGGTGCTGGAGAAGTATTAACTGATTGAATGAGCTGTTGGGAGTCCTGGGAATTCCACCTGCAACTCCTAGCCTCTTGGGTCCCAGCTGACTCAAGTTGCTCCCGGCTACTCATGGCTGACCTCTTGCCACCACTATCTGCTTTGCCATCACCTGAGCCGGGATGATCTGAGATGAGCACACTCCTCAGAGAGCATGGCGGCTGGTTCATGAGGTTGCAACACACTCGCCACTTGACTGCTAGGGGTTACTTAGGATGGACAAACTGAAGGAAGCATCATGTGCACCGCCCTACCCCACAAATCACTTGAAGCACCAGGACTGCACACAGGGGAAATATTGGCCCTTTGCAACCTAAGGAGAGGGACTATGGGTGAGAAGAGTGTCTCTGTCAACTAACAGTCTCTTTATAAGCCCAGTCTTAGAAAAGCTCTTTAAAGACACTTTTGGTATCTTCCTTGTGTTTCCGTAATCCCTCTAGATTTTGTCATTCTCATCTACACATCAGAAATACAGATGCTCTTGAAATCTCTATTGATTTTCAATGAAGAATATCCTCAATTTCCTTCTCTGCTAAGAAAATTACTGCACTTTATATAAAAAAAAGCAGCTTCCTTTCATGAGTTTCTATCTTCAAACACCTAATTTCACAAGAATCAGTGAAGCAGGACATTAAAATCATGCTGTGCTTTACCACCTCCTGGTGGGCAGGAATGAAATGAATGAGTACTGATCTCATGAGATGGGAAGGCTGGGGCTGTCTTATTCCTGCTACAGATGGAAGGGTCCATATCTGTAAGGGTGAGGAAGGACCAAGGATGAGAAACCAAAATTTTCTAACCCATTTCCCTTTTTCAGTGTCCCAGACAAAACAGGGTGATTGTATCAACAAAAACAAGAACATCTACACCCTTCTAAAAGCATGCTACGAATTTACTACTACACACGGCACTCTGTCACTGACCTAAAGGCTGATGACAGCCAAGAAATTTGCAGGGATCTTATTCTGTGCTCATCCCTTTTTGTCTTTGGAACGTCAGGATATTTGCCTCCTCTCCATGAATGTCATTTTCCTCATCCTTCAAATGGGAGTGTAACAGTCATTCATTTGCTCAGTGTCTATTCGACAACAGGAGACGGCTTATGAAAACAACAACAAAAAAAAGCAAAACAGCTATTCTGATCTGTGCTGTCTTCCTCCTCCTCCCTGAACATGAACTTACAGGGTAAAATGGTATCTTTCTCTAAATCCCGAACTTAAGGAGCACTTCTGATAAGGAATTCACAGGACTGCCGTGTAACCAAGAAATGACCTGGTGAAAAAGAATGAGTTGCCAGCAAATCCTCAAAACCCGTAAGGGTGCAAACCCTGGGACTTACAGGCATGTGTGGGAGTTACTTAGTTCCCCATTTCACAAAGCCGAGAACTTTGCAGGGTCCATGAAAGACAAAGGTAGCCCAGTACAACCACACCATGTTTTGGAGTACACCAGGGCCACATCACTGCTGACCTGCACTTCTTTGTGTCCCAGAGCAAGAGCCCTGGGCGGGGGTGACTGTGTTTGAGGATGGACAAGAAATTCCTGTTCTGTCTCTTTTGCTCTCTCTCTTCCTGCAATAAAACAACTGGTAGGACTCTGGTGGGGAGCACTGCACCCACATTCTCTGGCAAATCACACACCAGGCAGCTCTAGCTGATCTGAGAGAGGACTCTTCAATGAACATATATATACCAAAGTCAGGCAGAAAGCTGCCAGTGACCTTGGGAATCCAAACAAGCTTGCCCTGTTAATCAGGATGTTAGACATCTAAAGAAAGTGTGCACCAGGTGAAGACGATGCCTTAGACAGCATTGGTGGTTATGGCCCACAGTATCTAAGGACAAGTCATGCTCTGGCAGATGGGAGCATTTTGGTTTCTTTAAGAGTTTGATACTGAAGGGCTGTGATATTTAATTGGGCCTTGAAACTCCAGACCTCTTTACTCACAAAGGCAGACAATTTAGGTAAGCCAGCTCAGACTTTATTCCAACTTCCTAACCAAAAAGCTATGAGGTTGAAAATATATTTCTCAGACTCTTCTGCAGCAAGGGTTCCAGATGTGGCTTTAAAAATACCCATCAGAGACTGAGATTTGAAAATATCATCTACTATATATAAAAATAGCTAAAAAAACTAAATTTCTTCTGTATAGCACAAGGAACTATATTTAATATCTTGTAATAACTTTAATGAAAAAGAATATGAAAAGGAATTCATACATATATATGTGTATATGAATGACTGGAACATTGTGCTCTATATTAGAAATTGACACATTGTAACTGACTATACTTCAATTAAAAAATATATATATATATATAATGCCCATCAGCAGCATCTGAGTGTCACTAAAAGCAGAAACCCAGATGAATGGAGGCAGAGGTGGTTGGAGGAGCTACGTTATTTTTCTGGGGTGGATGCAGCCGTCATGGCAGAGATCTAGAAGGAATGCTCACAACAGCCACTTACTGATCTGCAAGTGAGTTAGGGTAACAGATTCCTGAAATCCTCCCCACCCCTCCTGATGAGTAAGGTGTCTGGCGTTTCTCTGGAAATCACTAGGCACAGCCTGGAACTCAAAGGTAAAAATTAAAAACTGCAGTCAGGCAGCAAAGGGACTGGAAGGACACGTTGGACAAAAGTAGGTCAGAAACAACAAGGAATGGGGAGGGGATAGAATGTGTGCTCAGGACCCTGACTTCAGTGGTGGATTGTCTGTGTTGAGGACTCTGAGTCAGTATGAGTAGATGGATTGGTGTGGACTAAAATGGTGGCCATTGTTCAGATAAGTGTGATTTGGACGATATTTAATAGAGGAGGGTTATTTTTCCCCCCTTCAACATTGATCATTTCTAGGGAGCAGAAAAATACTCTGCCACACAACATCTAATTGCAAAAGAGATGCTACGGGCTGATGGTGATATGAAAAATTTCAGTTCTGCAGTTCCAATGTTTCTTTAATGAGGTTCACAGCAGTAGGTAATTAAAATAAAGACATCATCATATGTACATATCCTTAAAGATACACTTATAGTGCTATAAGTGGGCCTGAAATGTGTTCTGCATTCTAAAATCCAATGAAATAAAATCAGTATCTCAATATAACTGTCAGCTCTATAAACATGATGTAGCTAATGATCACAGAAAGCAATATCAGCTAGGAAATTTGAGATTTATCTTTTCTAGTGTCAAAGTTAATATTTTTTGCTTTGCTTTAAAAGCATTTTTTCAATTAGGCTCTCAGCATCCATTGGTGTACGGTGTTTAGTAGATGTGTTCAGATGTTCTAGACAGTGAATCAGAGCAAAGACTGAGGTTTAGACAGTAGTTAAATGTCTCACCCATGTGATCAGCATCCACATATTGCTATACTGAAAATCCTTAAAAGTGAGAACTTCATTAAAGCAACGGAAAGAGACGGAAAAAAATAGCCACAGACTAGTGGAAGTTTTTTATCATGTAAAAATGACAAAGGGCTATTCATGAGCATATTTTTAAAAACTCTACACTTTAATAAGTAAAACAATAAACTGACAACAGATTGCACACTGCTCCCTGTAGGAAAAGCCATGAAGATGGACTCTTATGTGAATGGGGCTGGAGCTGTAGAATTAGCTATTCTTGCAAGTAATTCAGTTAAAAACAAACGCACATGGGATACACTTCTAGATTATCTGACTAAAAATTTTGGAAAACTTACTCCTCTATGAAGCAATGACAATGGCAAAATTTGTGAAAATTAACCTCTGCAGAAATCTGGAAATTAAACAAAGGCTTCCAGCAATCCAGATAGTGTTTATTTGAGGGAAAAAACAACTAAATCTCCATAAAGATAGTGAGTTTTGTGGCATTGTAACTTGATCTACCCCCATCCCCGTATCCTCACCTAAATGGTGGCCTTTAAAAGCAACAGTCTCACAATCAAGGTAGGGGCAGAAGTGATTTGAAGTTACCCAAAAAATCCGTCCCCAGAGAGCTGTCACTATTTGACCTATCTCAAACTCATGCTGTGCAAACAGCCTGTCCCCAGAGTGTGTGTGGAAAACAATCAGCAGTGAGTATTTAACATTACAACTGCCTGAGGCAGTGGTACCAGTAGAGGCTAACTAGATGCTGACTAGGAAACTTAGAAGGCAAAATTGTGTAATGAGACATTCTGGGGGTGGATGTACTGTTAAAAATCTCCAAAAAAATTCTGAGAATTGTAGAAGGCCGTACACATGTGTGGCACTTGGCAAGGAAAGATCTGAGACAATCTTAAGTCTTCAACTCTGGCTGAAATTGAGGTTCTGCATAAGCAAGAACTAAAGGCTTTGGAAGAGCTGCAGACTGCCTGCTGGTTCTGAGGTCATCCCTCAGCACGCAGACACACAGCCAACTGCCAACATCTCAAACTATTGGCTCCAGGCATTGAAAGAAATCACTGTCCAATCATTATTACAGTGATGACAACTAGGCTTTCTGCACACACACTGATCTCATGGCCATGCATGATAAAGAATACACACTTTACAGAATTTGTTCAGGAAAGTAACTAAATAAATAGCTGCAGCAGCAATGACAATGGAAGCAACGATAAACCCTGGATATGAGGAAAATCTGGCTGTCAGATCTGGCACATTTTAATATTTTAAATGTCCAGTTTTCAACAGAAAATTACAAGATGTACAAAGAAACAGAAAAATTTGGCCATAACACAGGGGAAAAAGTAGTCAATAGAAACTCCCTGAGGAAGCCCAGACACTGGACTTACTAGACAAAGACATAAATAAGCAATTACACATATATTCAAAGAGCTAAAAGAAACCATGCTTAAAGAATTAAATTATATGAACATCTCATTGTACAGAGAATATCAATAGGTAAAATTTATATTAAAAACCAACTAGAAATTCTAGAGATACAAATATAATGACTAAAATGAAAAATTCAATAAAAGATTTCTCTGTAGATATGAACTTGTTGAAGAAAAAGTCAGTTAACTTAAAACTACTGAGAATATCCAGTCTGTGGAACAGAAAGAAAATGGAATGAAAAAAAAATGAACACTGTGTCAGAGATAGGTGGGACACCATCAACAATACCAATACACACATAATGGGAGCACCGGAAGGAAGGAGAGAAAAAAAGGGTTAGAAAGTTTATATAAAAAATAATGGCTGTTAACTTCCCAAATTTGATGAAAACATTAATTTGTACATCCCAGCAGCTCAAGAAACTCCACGTGGTATAAACATAGAGACATCTAAAATAGGCACATCAGAATCAGTGTGTCAAAAGACAAGAACATAGAACCTTGACAGCAGAAAGAGAAAAGTGGCTCAACATATACAAAGGCTCCTCAGTAAGACAGTTGATTTCTCATCAAAAACCATGGAGACCAGAAGGCAGTGGGATGGTATTGTCAAAGTGATAAAAGGAAAAGACTGTCACCAAGTATTTTATAGCCAGCCAAGTGATTCTTCAAAAAAATTAAAGGAGATATTAAGACCCTCCTACAAAAACAAAATCTGAAAGAATTCATTGCTAGCAGGCCTGCCCTACAAGAAATACTAAGGATACTCCAGCAGGTGTAAATGAAAGGACACTCACCTGAAAAATAAAGAGCACTATTAGAGGTAACTACATGAGTAAAAAAAAAAAAAAAAAAAAAACAGTATAAATATAGTATTACATGTAAGTGTTTTCTTCTATTTGATGTAAAAGACAACTGCATAAAACAATACTTATGAAACTGTGTAGATGGGCTTATAAATGCATAAATGTGTAATTTGTATGACAGTGACAGCATGAGGAGGGGGAGGGAAAAGATTGATACCAAAGCCAAGTTTTTGTGTACTATTGAAATAAAGTTGGAATTCATGTGAATTAGATTGCTTTAAAACAAGATGTTAATTATAATCTCCAGGGCAATGGAGGAGAAGGAGGAGGAGTAGGAGGAGGAGAAGGAGAAGAAAAAGATAAAACAACAAATTAAAATGGCACACTTGAAAATGCCTACTTTGTACAAGAAAAGTGTAGTAATAGAGGAATGGGGAAAAAAAAACACATATAGAAAGCAGATAGCAGAGTTAACTTCAACCTGATAAGAAATTACATTTATGTAATTGAATTAAACATTCTAATCAAAATACTAAATGCAGAAATAAAAGGAATAGAGAATTGATGAACAACAGAGAATAACCAACAAGAAGAAAAGTTGGTTCTTTGAAAAGATCAACAAAATTGACCAAGTTTAACAAGTACTGAAGAAAAAAAAGAGGGAAGATTCAAATTACTAAAAAGAAATGAAAGGAAGGATGTCACTACTGCCCTTACAAAAATAACAAGGAATATTAGGGAATACCATGAATAATTATATAGCCAATAAATGAGATAATCTAGATGAAATGGATAAAATCCAAGAAGGACATAAATGACTGAAGCTAATTCAAGGAGAAATAGAAAACTCAAATAATCCTACAATAAGTAGTGACTGAAATAGTAATCCAAAACATTCCCACAAGGAAATGCTAGGCCCCTATGGCTTTTCTGGTGAATTCCATCAACTACTTAAAGAAAAACAAAACAAAACAAAAACAAGCAAAAATAAAAAATGCTTCACAAACTCGTCTAAAAAAAAGAGGTGGGCACACTTCCCAATTTATTCTATGAGACTAGTATCACACTGATACCAAAACCAGTCAAAGGCATGACAAGAAACTAAATACTGTCTCTTATGAATATAAAGGCAAAAATCCTCAACAGAATACAAGCAAATCCAATCCAGTAACATATAAAATAGGCCACAATTAAGTGGGATGTATCCAGGTATGCAAAGGCAGTTCAACATACAAAAGTCAATTCATGTAATATGCCATATTAATAGAATAATGGATAAAAACCAGGAATAGAAGAGAACTTCCTCAAATTGACAGACAACATCTATGAAAAACCTGGAGCAAAGATCATACATAATGGTGAAAGACTGAATTATTTCCTCCCAAAATCAACATTGTACTAGAGGTTCTAGTCAAAGCAACCAGACAAAGAAAATAAAGCCTCTAGATTAGAAAGAAGGAAATAAAACTATTTTGATTCCACATGACATGATATTATATATTGAAATCCCAAAGAATCCACAAAGAAAAAGAGAGAGAGAGAAAAGAAAAAAAAAACCTATTAGAATTAATAACCCAGTCTGACCAAAATTGTAAGACACAAATCAATATATTAAAAAGTAATCATATTTCTATACAACAGCAGTGAATAATCTAAAAATAAAATGAAGGAAACATTTTCATTTACAATAGCATCCAAAAGAATAAAATACTTAGGAATATTAAGAAAAATATGTGGAATACTGAGAAAAATGTCTGAAACTTGTATATTGAAAAGTAAAATACTACTGATAGAAGTTAAAAATGACCTAAAATTAATGGAAAGCTCTTCTGTGTTCATGGATCAGAAGCCTTATTTTTAGGATGGCAATTGTCCTCAAAATGACCTATAGATTCAATGCAACTCTGGCTTTTCGACAGAAATGAACAAGCTGATCCTAAAACTAATATGGAAAAGCAAGATACCCAGAATGGTCAAAAAAATCTTGAAAAAGAACAAAGTTTTGAATTTTCCACATTCAAAACTCACTAACAAATCTTTAATCCATACAGTGTGGTACTTGCATAAAGGACAGACAAATAGATTGAGAGAAAAGAACTGAGAGTCCATAAACAAGCTCTTACACGTAGCCAGTTAATTTTTGACAAAGGTGCCATGACAATCCAATGGGGAAAAATAATCTTTACAAAAATGATGCTGGGACACCTGAACATACACCTGGAAAGAAAGAAAACTGAACTTTTATCTTAACACCGTTTATGAAAATTAACTCAAAATAAATCACAGAAATGATACTATAAAACTTTTACAAAATGAACAATGAGAAAATCTTCAGGACATTGGATTACAAATACTTTTAAGATATGACACCAATAGCACAAACAACAAAAGAAAAAAAATCAAGTAAACTGGACTTCTGTAAAATTAAAAACTTCTGTGCTTCAAAGGACTTCATCAAGAAAGTAAGAAGACAATCCACAGAATGGGTGAAAATATTTCCAATATGATAAGGGACATTTATCCAGAATAGACAAAGAAGACTTAAAACGTGACAATACAAAGACAAATACAATTAAAATGGGCAAAGAATTTGAATAGATGTTTCTCCAAAGAAGACAATCGAATGGGAAATAAGCACATAAAAAGATGTTCAACATCAGTAGGCATTAGGGAAACAGAAATCAAAAGCACAATGTCATGCCACTTCATACCAACTAGGGTGACAAATATATATGATATATGATAAATGATATATAAGTATGTATGTATAAACCCGGTAATAAAAAGTGTTGATGAGGATGTGGAGAAACTGGACTCCTCATACATTACTACTGGAAATATAAAATGGTGCAGTCACTTTAAAAACTACTTTAGCAATTCCTCAAAATGTTAAAAGTAGAATACATCCCAGCAATTCCATTTTTTGATATATCCTCAAGAGAACTGAAAATATGTGTTCACACAAAAACTTGTCCATGAGCATTTACAGCAGAATTATTCATCATCAACAGATGGATGGATAAGCAATGTGGTGTATTTATAAAAATGGCAAATTATTTGAACACAAAAAGGAATTTGGGTACTTATATATGCTACACCATGGATGAGCCTTGACAACATCACACTAAATGAAAGACAACAATCAAAAAAGGCAGCATACTGTATGGTTCTACTTATATGAAATGCACAGAACAGGCAAATCCATAGAGGCAGAAAGTAGAGTGGTGGCTGCTGGGGGCTAAGAGAAAGGAAGGTTAGGGAGTGACTTACAAAAGGGTACTGCTTCCTTTTGGGGGTGATGGCTACACAACCCTGAAATGTACTTAAAACCCTAATGCACACTTTCAAAGGTTGCATTTTATGGCATGTGAATTATATCTCCATAAAGTTGTTATTCTTGAAGCTGAGCCCACCTATGGAGCAAGTGGCACAGCACTGACTGCGGCATCTGGAGGGGGAGTGACCCACCCGCTCACCACAAAGGAGAGCAGCATCTGATCCAGTGCTGGAGGGGCGCGATCTTCTTGCCGACAGACACTGTGAGCAGCACAGACGAGGGTATCAACAGAGCAAGCTGAGTTCGTGAAACAGGGCAAAGACACAAAGACCTCTCAATAAAACCATTAAGAGCGCAGTCGTTAGGAGAACACATCTTTGTTTTTTAAATCTTTTTATATCTGTTTTATTTTCTATTACCTTTTTAACCTTTACTTTTTAAACATTTCTATATGTTTACAGTTCTCATTTCATTTTTAATTCTCTTGGTTTTGATCTGTTATTATTATTCACATGTTTCAAATATTGTGTTTTGATTTTTTCTTCTTTTTATTAACATTTTTAAAAGACATCTCAACTCGATTCCTATTCTGCTTCAACTTGCTCTTCTATTATTTATGGTACACTGTTTTCAAACCTTCTTTTCCTCCATTCTTTTAAAATTCTCTCTCTCTCTCGTTTTTAAGTTTTATTTCCACATAGGCTTTAGATAGATAAATAAATAAACATCCTTTAAGGACCACAATAGATAACTGATACTCCTTAAGCCACAGTGCCAGAGAGATATGAGCAGCATGAAGAAGCAGAGGAAGCACTCCCAATTAAAAGAGCAAGAGAAATCCCCTGAAATTACGGTCAATAAAATAGGCATTGATGGCCTACTAAATCAAGATTTCAAAAAAGAAGTATCAAATTACTGAAGGAACTAAAAGAGATAGTGTTTAGAGACATAAAATATGCCAAAAACAAAATAGAAGCTATAAAGAAGAGCCAAGTAGAATTGGTAAATTCATTGGCTGAAGTGAGATCTCACCTAAAGCCTATACAAAGCAGGCTAGATAATGCAGAGGAACGAATAAGTGACCTAGAAGGCAGGACAACAGAAAGCACTCTATCAGAAGAGATGAGAGAAAAACAAATAAAAAACAATGAAAACAATATAAGGAACCTATGTGATAATATAAAGCATGCCAATCTATGCATAATATGGATTCCGTAAGGGGAAGAAAAAACAAAGGGGATGGAAAAGGTATTTAAAGAAATCATGACTGAAAACTTCCCAAAGCTAAAGAAGGAATCAGACACCCAAATACAGGAGGCTCAGAGGTTCCCAAACAGGAAGAGCCCAAAGAGACACACAACAAGACATATCATAATCAAGATGGGCAGACTGAAGGATAAAGAAATGAGCCTAAAGGCAGCAAGAGAGAAAAAAAGAGTGAGTTACAAGAGAAGACTCTCAGCTGATTTCTCTACAGAAACACAACAGGCCAGAATGGAGAGGGAAGATATATTCAAAGTCCAGAATTAAAAAAAAAAAAAAAAAAAAAAAGCAGCCTAGGATACTTTCTCCAGCAAGGCTATCCTTTAGAATAGAAGGAGAGATAAAGAATTTCACAGAGAAGCAAAAACTAAAAGACTTTAGCAACACTAAACACATGCTAAAAGAAATGTGGATCCAGCAGCCACAACAAGCCTCGTGGAACACACCAAAGTTCCACCTGGAATCCAACCGGTAACTGCCATCCACAAAGGTTGCAGCATTTTTTCAATTTTGGGGGAGGGAGTGAATAAGACGAGAGATTCCTAAGTTAAAACTAATTCTCTCCATTAACATCCCATGGTCCTGTTTTTCCGACCCTCTTTCCTTTAGTTCAGATGTCAATACACATTACAAAGAGAAGGAAGTGTGTGAATATTAAGTTTATATTTCCACACGACTTTAAGCTTTCTAACAGTTAACAATTCACAAAGACCACCCAAAGGAATCTTATGTTTGTGTAATAGCCATTCACTCAGAATACAAATCCGTCTGTTGCTTTTCTGCTGAAACACCCACAGTCTCAAGACATGGATCCATTTATTTCATGGGGGCTGAAATTCATAGAAATGAAGCCCACCACAATGTACACTTTACTGTCTGTCTATTTTGCTCTTAGAACTGTTTTGTAGAACTACTTGTATTTGTTATGGGCGTATACCATTTATTCTATAAGTAGGGATGGATATCACATTCAATCTTCCTGTTGGAAGAAGAGTCAATCTATATAACGTAATATGAATCAAATTTATACAAAATAGGCATTTGGGTTAGGTCACGATTTGCTCTTATGAATCAACATTTTTCAAATTTATTGCTCGCATCTCTTTTCTGAATACAAGTGTGTTGAATACATGCAAGCAGCGATACTGGGTCGGTGCGTGCTGAATGATACTTGACAGCCCTTTGAGTATTTTCTCTTGAATTCTCATGGTTCATTTGCATATATGTCAGCCAACAGTACTCTTTGGTGTTTGTTTGTTTGTTTGATATTTTGATTGTTTGCTTGTTGTTTGTTTTGCAAACACATTAGTCCATGCATCTCTCCATTAGCATTAAACAGAGAGTCATATAGGATGATTCAATTAGTATATTGCTGAAAATCACCTATGTATTCCTGCTTCCCTCTCCCATCTGTAGGCTTTTGATGTCCTCCTTGCCTTCTTCTTGTTTATTCTCTTCAACTCATGGCTCTTCTTGCATTTCCAATGATGGTTTTCTTATTTTCATTTCATCTTGCTACTTTTCTCTTCAGGGTAGAATTGTCAATCTATGTCTAAGGAAAAGTTTTGAACTGCTGAATTTTATTCAGATTTGCCAGTCTGTGAAATTGTCTACATCTGCCGTTATCAGATATGGCATTCTTGTGGCATAGGCTACTCTAGATTGCAGCTTTTTCTCATTCAGGTTTTGTTGTATGTCCTGGCAATCCTTCCTGTCCTGCAATATTTGTGTTGAGTTATCAGCTGAAACACTTCTGGATTTTCTGTTGTGACTACTATTCTATTCAGGGTAGAATTCTCAATCTTTCTTTTAGGGTAAGTTTTTAACTGCTGAATTATTTTACACTTTGCCGATCTGTGAAATTGCCAAGTTCTGTTTTTAATTGTAATGGCTGTCTTGTGGCTTAGGCTACCGTATAATGCAGCTTTGTCTCATTCAAGATTTTGCTATGTCTTGGCCCTCCTTCCTGTACAGTGATATTTTGGTCTAGGTATCAGCTGAAATACGTGTGGGGGTTCTGTTGTGACTGAGTTGCTGTCCTCTAGGTGAATTGAAAATCACAGAGCTTATCATGAAGTTTGATGATTTCAATGAAAATATAACTGCTTGTAGGTCTATTGGGATTCCACATTATTTGGATGCTGTTTGCTACCGGTTTCAGATAGATGATTGTTTCTTGGCTTTCAGTAATTTTCAGACTGCATTTTCTCCAAATACCTATACAGAGTTTGATTTTTATATCTAGTTTTCCCTATGGGGCTCTTAAGAATCCTAGTCTTTCATGCTTTGTCTTACCCAAGGATTCAACTGCAATATTTGCATTGGTTTACACTTGCTTTTCTATGCCATCTTCTGATACAGGGATTTCTTATCCCTTGTTTTCATGGACATTCACGAGTCCCTCTGCATTATCTAGTCTGCTTAGGATTGAATTTTGCCCTGCTATTATTTCATACATTGAGTATTCTGATTTTATTTGGCTCGTCTCAATGATTCTCTTCCACATTTCTGGTATAGTGCCTTTTGTGATTCTGAGAAACTGTTTTACTTCAGTGTTTCTCTCACCTCGGTTTTCAATACATGCTCTGATAATGTTTCATAATCTAGTTGTTTGAAAGCTTTTTTTGGACCTTCAATCTCTTTGAAACAGAAAATGGTAGTTCCTGTTTCTTGTACTATGCATCTTTATATCTACTGATCTAGTACTATCAGGTATCTAATGAAGAATTGTAGGGCTTGGTAAAGTTAAAATTTTTATCTCTTAGGTGCAGGCAATTCCATGATATTTCTGTGAGGACTAATTTTCCTGCACATTGATTCCATGTTGTTTTCGTGTGTGTTGTCTTGTATATCTCTAATGGCTGTTGTTTCCTTTGATGTGATAAACCCACCATACACTCATCGTTTAGAACAATCTCATTTTTATTACGCTTATGTCATATTTCTGGAAGTTCAGAGGAAACTTCCCCTTGTGGAAATGGAGCATCTAAATATTTTCAGCTTTGCAGGCTGTTGTATGTCATTTTGAAGTGTTTTCTAAAGAGCAAATTGAGAGTGCGCTTGTCATTTCTACTTGCATAAGAAAGTTCCAATCTTACCAGTCCATCCCAGAGCTTCTCTGTCCACAGAAAAACCTGTGGAAACATATCTATGGATGTCATGCGTCAGGGCCGGCTGCCATTATTGCTCACCCCGCCTAGGATTTCTCGGGGCTATGCAATGTCAAGGCCATGCAAATGATAGCAACTGCATTTGGGAGAAAATGGTGAAGGAAATGCTTCTTCATCTCACGCTGCGGACCGAGACAAATGGTCTTTGTTCTCTCATCCTTCTGGCTTGGGACCACGAAAGGAAACACAGCTGTCCCGCATCTTCTGCCTCATACCAAATCCAAATCCCAGTCCAGGCTAGGAGTTTAGCTGAAGCAAAGGCTTTTGAAATTGATTTCAAACCCAAGGCCCCCTGGATTCCTCAGACCAGATGCATCAATTCTCTGATTGAGCCCCCAAGTACTCTATTGGAAAAATGCCAAATTGGTCCCTGGGCTTGCAGATGCAGTGCATGTGGCCATGGTACATTTCAATAAAGTCAACTTTGCATACCGGAGTGGTTGCTTTCTCATTGGGGGTCAAGGTCAGGTTTCTCTCTTGGTAGGGCCAACCACAATCCACAACACACTCCAGATAACTGAGACAAAGCATGTGACATCATCCATAGTCATATACCTCATTTTATGCAGCCACTGCTAGCTCAAATTCCGCTGCTCGTTTCTTGGCCTCAGAATCAATTGTGGGGACAATTTGTGCTGATTTATTTCAGTTCTGTCAGTTTAGCATCTGCTGTGCACTCTTCTAACACTCAGCACATCGCTTTGAATCCCATGTGTCCGGTCCGCTTAAGAGTGTGCGACCAATTGAAACAGAGATTCACCTTCGCTGCTCTATTACCAGAGGTCACGTACTGCACTGATTTCCATTCTCTAAATTGCTTCTCCTCCATCCAAGTTTTCTGAGGCATCATACTGTCCTTGCAAGTAAGGGAGCCCTCCTTGGCAAGTCTCCTGAAACAAGGGCTTGGTGAGTGGTTGTTTAAATTTCTGTGTAATTGGGAGCAAGTTAGCATATGATTCACTGGTACACTGCCACCTGGGCATGAATAAATAAACACTTTCCATATATAACTCACCAAAATGGGATTCTTGTTTATCCCTTTTTTCTATACAGTCATGATGTTAGTGTTTGTCCAAAAACGCCATTTTTGTCATTGTGTTGATACCTCAGTTGCAGACTTTCAAAAGTTTAATACAATTGATTTACATATTTTGGTATTTATATGAAAATGAAGTTAGTTTTTGAAACATACTAAATCTACATACAATCCACACTTGTCAAATTCAGGTACCATTTTGTCAGCTCTAAGGAAAAACTAGACAGATAAAATGTAAAATACCACTCGAAAATGATGAAGGGGACAGGTAAACTCTTTACTTCTGATGCCTCCAACATCAAGAGGAACAATGAAATAATTATTATAAGCATGAAATTACCCCCACACTTGTTTTCCCTTGTGCATGTGGTGCCCTTTCCACCCAAAGACACACACTGGCCAATGTTGTCATTTCAAGCAGTAACATTTCTCTCCAGGAAAACACAATGAATCTGAAACAAGATATTAATATATAGGCTTGGTTCAAAAAGGAACTAGGGGCACTAGAGCAATGAGAATCCTGCTGCAGCTTTGCTGCTCTATTGAGAAACAGGTGCTCTTCTATCAACAATGAGAACGCTTAAAAGTACGAACCTGTTGGGTAAAGCATCTTAACACAACCAAGTCTGCACACACATGATATACTGCACCCGGGCTTGAATGAAGGGAAAAGACCGTCCACATAAAAATATTTCCTTACATGTCAAATGCGACTTTTACATTTATCTTCACTAACTGATTTATAATAGTTACCTATGCTCTCTAGAAAACCTGAGGCATAATACATATTCAAGTTGTGTCAAAGATTCCCCTCACTTACCACACTCCCTTCACCCCAAAGAAGACGTTACCCCAGAATTTGCTGAAACTAGGGGAACGTCATCATTTCTTTGTGTGAGCTAAGTATTTAATTTCTATCTATGATAGCCGAGAGTATTTGACCATTGAGGAATTCAGTGTTGTGTGCAGAGTGTGAAGTTGTCGAAAACTGTTTCTAGGAGGGGCTTTTTTTTCTCATATTGGCTTCATTGCAGCTCAAGTGCTGATCCTCTTGAATGGATGACTTAGGGGATGGAAGGGAAGGGCAAGGGCTTGATATGTATTACCAAACCCGGATAAAACTTACCAGGACTTCGTGCTCTGTGGTCTGTGTGATTTTTAAATGCCCCTTGGGAAGTGTGGATTCTCACGGCCTCTTTCAAGAACATGAGCTATTTTATCAACTCTGCCATCTCTTCTCTTTTAGACGTCAGGAATATTGGACCACTCCTTGGAGCAGAGCATTGAGTACCTTCTTCATGTTCACGTTGACCCTCCACAGGTTTCTGCTAGTATCAGCCAGGCTCGACATGTCTCATGAATGTCTTTGGAGCGTGGTGTTCTGGAAAGAATTCTCCATGCCATTATTCTCCATTGTAGCAGAACAACACTCATCAATGTGTTCACATCTCTCATCAATCTGTGTAGCCAGCTTTTCTGCATGCTTCTCTTCGTGTCTCCCATAATGTCGGTTTCTACAGTACAGGGCAAGACTGAAAGTACCTCGGAGCCTCACCAGTATGCTGATGACGGGTAGATCTTCCACTGTCTGACTTTTCAGTTTCTAGAAACTGACCCGTGATCTCAGGTGATTGGGCAGCAGCAGTATCACGAACATAAACAGCTCCCCATATAATAGACCTAAGCCAAGTTCCACAGAGGGTGTCAGCCCCTACAAGACTCTGATCCACCCACAGAGCTCTGCCGAGTTACCTTGGATCCGGAAGCCACAACAAGCCTCGTGGAACACACCAACGTTCCACCTGGAATCCAACTGGTAACTGCCATCCACAAAGGTTGCAGCATCTTTTCAATTTTGGGGGAGGGAGTGAATAAGACGAGAGATTCCTAAGTTAAAACTAATTCTCTCCATTAGCATCCCATGGTACAGTTTTTCCGAACTTCTTTCCTTTAGTTCAGATCTCAATACACATTACAAAGAGAGGGAAGTGTGTGTATATGAAGTTTATATTTCCACACGACTTTAACCTTCCTAACAGTTAAGAGTTCACAAAGACCACCCAAAGGAATCTTATGTTTTTGAAATAGCCATTCACTCAGAATACATATCCGTCTGTTGCTTTTCTGCTGAAACGCCCACAGTCTCAAGACATGGATCCATTTGTATTATGGCGGCTGAAATTCCTAGAAATGAAACCCATTCCAATGTACACTTTACAGTCTGTCTCTTTTGCACTTAGTACTGTTTTGTACAACTACTTGTCTTTGTTAGAGGTGTATGCTATTAATTCTCTAACTAGGGATGGATATCACATTCAATCTTCCTGTTGGAAGAAGAGTCAATCTATATAACGGAATATGAATCGATTTAATACAAAATAGGTATTTGGGTTAGGTCATGATATGCTCTTATGAATGAACATTTTTCAATCATTTTGCTCTCATCTGTTTTCTGAATACAAGTGTTTTGAGTACATGCAAGCAGCGATACTGTTTTGGTGCTTGCTGAATGATACTTGACAGCCCTTTGAGTATTTTCTTTTGAATTCTCATGGTTCCTTTGCATATATGTCAGCCAACAGTACACTTTGGTGTTTGTTTGTTTGTTTGATATTTTGATTGTTTGCTTGTTGTTTGTTTTGCAAACACATTAGGGCATGCATCTCTCCAATTGCATTAAACAGAGAGCCATATAGGATGATTCAGTAAGTATATTGCTGAAAATCACCCATGTTTTCCTGCTTTCCTCTCCTATCTGTAGGGTTTTGATGTCCTCCTTGCCTTCTTCTTGTTAATTCTCTGCATCTCATGGCTCTTCTTGCATTTCCAATGATGGTTTTCTTATTTCCATTTCATCTTACTACTTTTCTCTTCAGGGAAGAATTGTCAATCTTTGTCTAAGGATAAGTATTGAACTGCTGAATTCTATTCATTTTTGCCGTTCTGTGAAATTTTCTAAATCTGATGTTATCAGATATGGCGTTTTGTGGCATAGGCTACTCTAGATTGCAGCTTTTTCTCATTCAGGTTTCAGTGTATATCTTGCACTCCTTCCTGTCCTGCAATATTTGTGTTGAGTTATCAGCTTAAACACTTCCAGAGTTTCTGTTGTGACTTCTTTTCTATTCAGGGTAGATTTCTCAATCTTTCTTTTAGGATAATTATTTAAATTCTGAATTATTTTTCACTTTGCTGATCTGTGAATTTGCCAAGTTCTGTCGTTAATGGTAATGGCTGTCTTGTGGCATAGGCTACCGTATAATGCAGCTTTGTCTCATTCATGATTTGGTGTATGTCTTGGCACTCCTTCCTGTATTGTGATAATTCTGTCTAAGTATAAGCTGAAACACCTGTGGGGGTTCTGTTGTGACTGAGTTGCTGTCCTCTAGGTGCACCAAAATTCACAGAGCATATCATGAAGTTTGATTATTTGAATGAAAATTTAGCTGCTTGTAAGTCTATTGGTATTCCACATTATTTGGATGCTGTTTGCTCCTGGTTTCTTATAGATGATTGTTTCTTGGCTTTCAGTAATTTTCAGTCTGCTTTTTCTCCAAATACCTATTCAGAGTTTGATTTTTATATCTAGCTTTTCCCTATGGGGCTCTTATGAATCCTAGTCTTTCATGCTTTATCTTACCCAAGGATTCAACAGCAATATTTGCATTGGTTTACACTTGTATTTCTATGCCATCTTCTTATACAGGTATTTCTTTTCCCTTGTGTTCACAGACATTCACGAGTCCCTCTGCATTATCTAGTCTGCTTAGGAATGAATTTTGCCCTGCTATTATCTCATACATTGAGTATTCTGATTTTATTTGGCTCGTCTCAATGATTCTCTTCCCTGTTTCTGGTAATTTGCCTTTTGGGTTTCTGAGACACTGTTTTACTTCAGTGTTTCTCTCACCTCGGTTTTCAATACATGCTTTGATAATGTTTCATAATCTAGTTGTTTAAAAGCTTTTTCTTGGATCTTCAATCTCTTTGAAACAGAAAATGGTACTTCCTGTTTCGTGTACTATACTTCTTTATGTCTACTGGTCAATTACTATCAGGTATCTAATGTAGAATTGTAGGAATTTGTAGAGTGAAAATTTTAGACTCTTAATTTTAGGCAATTCCTTGATATTACTGTGAAGACAAATTTTCCTGCACATTGATTCCATGTCGTTTTCCTGTGTGTGTTGTCTTGTATATCTCGAACTGCTGGTGTTGCCTTTTATGTAATCAACCCAACATACTCTCATCGTTTAGAACAATCTATTTTTATTACACTTATGTCACTTTTCTGAAAGTTCAGAGGACCCCTCCCCTTGTGGAAATGGAGCATCTAAATATATTCAGCTTTGCTGGCTGTTGTATGTCATTTTGAAGTGTATTCAATAGAGCACTTTGACAGTGCGCTTGTCTTTTCTACTACAATAAGAATGTTCAAATCATACCAGTTCTTCCTAGAGCTTCTCTGTCCACAGAAAAACCTGTGGAAACATATCTATGCATGTCATGCATCAGGGCCTGCTGTCATTATTGCTCACCCCGCCTTGGTGTCCTCGGGGCTGTCCAATTTCAACGCCATCCAAAATGTAGCATCTGCATTTGGGAGATAATGGTGAAGGAAATGCTTCTTCTTCTCACGCTGCGGACCTAGACAAATGGTCTTTGTTCTCTCATCCTTGTGGCTTGTGACCACGAAAGGAAACCAAGCTGTCCCGCATTTTCTGCCTCACACCAAACCCTAATCCCATTCCAGTCTAGGAATTTAGCTGATCCAAAGGCTTCGGAAAATGATTTCAACCACAAGGCCCCCTGGATTCCTCAGATCAGATGCATTATTTCTCTGATTGAGCCCCACGTTCTCTATTGACAAAATTCCAAATTGGTCCCTGGGACTGCAGATGCAGTGCATGTGGCCATGGGACATTTCAATTAAGTCAACTTTGCACACCGGAGGGGTTGCTTTCTCATTGGTGTTCAACTTCAGTTTTCCATCTTGTTAGGGACAAGCACAATCCACAACACACTCCAGATCCCTGAGACAAAGCCAGTGACATCATTCATAGTCTTATACCTCATTTTACGCAGCCAATGCTAGCTCAAATTCGGATGCTCGTTTGTTGGCCTCAGAATCAATTGTCTGGACAATTTGTGCTGATTTATTTCAGTTCCTTCACCTTACCATCTGCTGTGCACTCTTCTAACACTCAGCGCATCACTTTGAATCCCATGTGTCTGGTAAACTTAAGAGTGTGTGTCCAATTGAAACAGACTTTCACTTTTGCTGCTCCATTACCAGAGGTCAGGTACTGCACTGATTTCCATTCTCTACTTTACTTCTCCTCCATCCTCGTTTTCTGAGGCATCATAATGTCCTTGAAAGTAAGGGAGCACTCTTCGACAAGTCTCCTGAACCAAGGGCTTGGTGAGTGGATGTTTAAAATTCTGTGTAATTGGGAGCGAGTTAGCGTATGATGCACTTGTACACTGCCACCTGGGCATCAATAAATCAACACTTTCCATATATAACTCGCCGAAATGGGATTCTCGTTTATCTCTTTTTTCTATACAGTCTTGATGTTAGTGTTTGTCCGAAGACTCCATTTTTGTCATTGTGTTGATACCTCAGTTGCAGCCTTTCAAAAGTTTAATACAATTGATTTTCATATTTTGGGATTTATATGAAAATGAAGTTAGTTTTTGAAACATACTAAATCTACTTTCAATCCACACTTGTCAAATTCAGGTACCATTTTGTCATCTCTAAGGAAAAAATAGACAGATAAAATGTAAAATACCACTCGAAAATGATGAAGGGGACAGGTAAACTCTTTACTTTTTATGCCTCCAACACCAACATGAACCATGAAATAATTATTGTAAGCATGAAATTACCCCCACACTCGGTTTCAATTGTGAATATGGTGCCTATCCACCCAACAACACATACTGGCCAATGTTGTCATTTCAAGCAGTAACATTTCTCTCCAGGAAAACACAAGGAATCTGAAACAAGATATTAATATGTAGGCTTGTTTCAAAAAGGAACTAGGGGCATTAGAGTAATGAGATACATGCTGCAGCTTTGCTAGTCTATTGAGTACCAGGTGCTCTTCTATCAACCATGAGAACGCTTAAACTTCCGATCATGTTGGGTAAAGCATCTTAACACAACCAAGTCTTCACACACATGATTTACTGCACCCGGGCTTGAATGAAGGGAAAAGACGGTCCATATAAAAATATTTCCTTACATGTCTATGGTGACTTTTACAGTTCTCTTCACTAACTGATTTATAATATTTACCTATACTGTCTAAAAAAACTGAGGCCTAATACATATTCAAGTTCAGTCAAAGAATCCCCTCACTTACCACACTCCCTTCACCCTAAGAAAGACGTAACCCCAGAATTTGCTGAAACTATGGGAACATCATCATTTCTTTGTGTGAGCTATGTATGTAACTTCTATCTATGATAGCCGAGAGTATTTGACCATTGAAGAATTCAGTGTTTTGCACAGATTGTGAAGTTGTAGGAAAACTGGTTCTAGGAGGGGTTTGCTCTTCTCCTTTTGGATTCATTGCAGCTCAAGTGCTGATCCTCTGGAATGGATGAATGAGTGGTTGGGAGGGAATGGCAAGTGCTTGATAGGTATGACCTAACCCGGGTAAAACTTACCAGGACTTCGTGCTCTGTGGTCTGTGTGATTTTTAAATGCCCCTTGGGAAGTGTGGATTCTCACGGCCTCTTTCAAGAACATGAGCAATTTTTTCAACTCTGCCATCTCTTCTCTATTAGACGTCAGGGATATTGGACATCTACTTGGAGCAGAGAATACAGTACCTTATTCAAGTTCACATTGACCCTCCAGAGGTTTCTGCTAGTATCAGCCAGGCTCAAGATGTCTCATGAATGTCTTTGGAGCGTGGTGTTCTGGAAAGAAGTCTCCATGCCGTTATTCTCCATTGTAGCAGAACAACTCTCATCAATGTGTTCACATCTCTCCTCAATCTGTGCAGCCAGCTTTTCTTCATGCTTCTCTTCGTGTCTCCCATATGGTCGACTACTACATTACTGGGCAAGTCAGAAAGTACCTCGGAGCCTCACCAGTATGCTGAAGACGGGCAGATTTTCCACTGTCTGACTTTTCAGTTTCTAGAAACTGACCCGTGTTCTCAGGTGATTGGGCAGCAGAAGTATCAGGAACATAAACAGCTCCCCATATAATAGACCTAAGCCAAGCTCCACAGAGGGTGTCAGCCCCTACATGACTCTGATCCACCCACAGAGCTCTGCCGAGTTACCTTGGATCCAGAAGCCACAACAAGCCTCGTGGAACACACCAACGTTCCACCTGGAATCCAACTGGTAACTGCCATCCACAAAGTTTGCAGCACTTTTTTAGTGCTGTTGGAGGGACTGCATCAGACGAGAGATTCCTGAGTTAAAAGTAATTCTCTCCATTAACATCCCATGGTCCTGTTTTTCCAACCATTTTTCCTTTAGTTCAGATCTCAATACAGATTACATAGAGTGGGAAGTGTGTGCATCTTAAGTGTATATTTCCAAGGGCTTTAAACTTTCTAACAGTTAACAATTCACAAAGACCACCCAAAGGAATCTTATGTTTGTGTAATAGCCATTCACTCAGAATACATATCCGTCTGTTGCTTTTCTGCTTAAACTCCCACAGTCTCAAGACATGGATCCATTTCTTTCATGTGGGCTGAAATTCCTAGAAATGAAGCCCATCCCAATGTACACTTTTCTGTCGGTCTCTTTTGATCTTAGTACAGTTTTGTAGAACTACTTGTCTTTGTTAGAGGCGTATGCCATTAATTCTCTAACTAGGGATGAATATCACATTCAATCTTCCTGTTGGAAGAAGAGTCAATCTATATAACGGAATATGAATCCATTTTATACAAAATAGGCATTTGGTTTAGGTCACGATATGCTCTTATGAATGAACATTTTTCAATCATTTTGCTCTCATCTGTTTTCTGAATACAGGTGTTTTGAATACATGCAAGCAGCGATACTTGTTCAGTGCGTGCTGAATGATACTTGACAGCACTTTGAGTATTTTCTTTTGAATTCTCATGATTCTTTGCATATATGTCAGCCAACAGTACACTTTGGTGTTTGTTTGTTTGTTTGATATTTTGATTGTTTCCTTGTTGTTTGTTTTGCAAACACATTAGGCCATATATCTCTCCATTTGCATTAAACAGAGAGCCATATAGGATGATTCAGTTAGTATATTGCTGAAAATCACCTATGTTTTCCTGCTTCCCTCTCCCATCTGTAGGCTTTTGATGTCCTCCTTGCCTTCTTCTTGTTAATTCTCTGCAACTCATGGCTCTTCTTTATTTCCAATGATGTTATTCTTATTTCAATTTCATCTTGCTACTTTCCTCTTCAGGGTAGAATTGTCAATCTTTGTCTAAATATAAGAATTGAACTGCTGAATTCTATTCAGTTTTGCCACTCTGTGAATTTTTCTATATCTGCTGTTATCAGATATGGCATACTTGTGGCATAGGCTACTCTAGATTGCAGCTTTTTCTCATTCAGGTTTCAGTGAATGTCATGGCACTCCTTCCTATCCTGCAATATTTGTGTCGAGTTATCAGCTGAAACACTTCCGGAGTTTCTTTTGTGAATACTTTTCTATTCAGGGTAGAATTCTCAGTCTTTCTTTTAGGATAAGTTTTTAAATGCTGAATTATTTTACACTTTGCCGATCTGTGAAATTGAAAAATTCTGTCGTTAATGGTAATGGCTGTCTTGAGGCATAGGCTACCATAATTGGAGATTTGTCTCATTCATGATTTGGTTTATGTCTTGGCACTCCTTCCTGTACTGTGATATTTCTGTCTAGGTATCAGTTGAAACACATGTGGGGGTTCTGTTGTGACTGAGTTGCTGTCCTCTAGGTGCATCGAAAATCACAGAGCTTATCATGATCTTTGATGATTTGAATTAAAATATAGGTGCTTGTAGGTCTATTGGTATTCCACATTATTTGGATGCTGTTTGCTCCTGCTTTCTTATAGATGATTGTTTCTTGGCTTTCAGTAATTTTCTGTCTGCTTTTTCACCAAATACCTACTCAGAGTTTGATTTTTATATCTAGGTTTTCCCTATGGGGCTCTTATGATTTCTAGACTTTCATGCTTTGTCTTACTCAAGGATTCAACAGCAATATTTGCATTGGTTTACACTTGCATTTCTATGCCATCTTTTGATACAGGGATTTTTTTTCTCTTGTGTTAACGGACATTCACCAATCCCTCTGCATTATCTAGTCTGCTTAGGACTGAATTTTGCCCTGCTATTATATCATACATTGAGTATTCTGATTTTATTTGGAACGTCTGAATGATTCTCTTCCACATTTCTAGTATTGTGCCTTATGTGATTCTGAGACACGGTTTTACTTCAGTGTTTCTATCACCTCCGTTTTCAATACAAGCTCTGATAATGTTTCATAATCTAGGTGTTTGAAAGCTTTATTTTGGACCTTCAATCTGTTTGAAACAGAAAATTGTACTTCCTGTTACTTGTACTATACGTCTTTATCTCTACTGGTCTAGTATTATCAGGTATCTAATGTAGAATTGTAGGTCTTTTAAAAGTGAAAATTTAAGTCTCTTCGTTGTAGGCAATTCCATGATATTTCTGTGAGGACATATTTTCCTGCACATTGATTACATGTTTTTTACTGTTTGTGTTGTCCTGTATATCTCTAAATGCTGGTGTTGCTTTGATGTGATCAACACAACATACACTCATCGTTTAGAACAATCACATTTTATTATGCTTATGTCACTTTCTGAAACTTCAGAGGACCCTACCCCTTGTGGAAACAGAGCATCTATATATTTTCAACTTTGCAGGATGTTTTATGTCATTTTGAAGTGTTTTCTAAAGAACACATTGACAGTGCGCTTCTCCTTTCTACTTCCATAAGAAAGTTCCAATCTTACCATTTCTTCCCAGAGTTTCTCTGTCAACAGAAAATCCTGTGGAATCATATCTATGGATGTCATGCATCAGGGCCTGCTGCCATAATTGCTCAACCCACATAGTTGTCCTCGGGTCTGTGTAATATCAAGGCCATCCCAAATATACATCGGCATTTGCGAGATAATGGCGAAGGAAATGCTTCATCTTCTCATGCTGCGGACCTAGAAAAATGCTTTGTTCTCTCATCCTTGTGGCTTGGGACCATGAAAGGAAACCCAGCTGTGCCGCATCCTCTGCCTCATACCAAACCCTAATCCCAGTCCAGGCTATGACTTTAGCTGATCCAAAGGCTTTGGAAACTGATATCAATCCCAAGGCCCCCTGGATTCCTCCGACCAGATGCATAATTTCTCTGATTTAGCCCCCATGTGCTCTATTGGCAAAATGCCAAATTGGTCCCTGGTCCTGCAGATGCAGTGCATGTGGCCATGGGACATTTCGATAAAGTCAACTTTGCACACCGGAGTGGTTGCTTTTCCTTTAGGGGTTAAAGGCCAATTTACTCCCTTGGTAGGGCCAACCACAATTCACAACACACTCCAGATCACTGAGACAAAGCGTGTGACATCATCCATTTTCCTATACCTGATTTTATGCATCCACTGCTAGATCAAATTCGGCTGCTACATTCTTGGCCTCAGAATCAATTGTGGGGACAATTTGTGCTGATTTATTTCAGTTCTGTCAGCTTAGCATCTGCTGTGCACTCTTCTAACACTCAGCACATCGCTTTGAATCCCATGTGTCTGGTAAACTTAAGAGTGTGTGTCCAATTGAAACAGACTTTCACCTTTGCTGCTCCATTACCAGAGGTCAGGTACTGCACTGATTTCCATTCTCTACTTTGCTTCCCCTCCATCCACGTTTTCTCAGGCATCCTACTCTCTTTGGAATTAAGGGACCACACTTTGGCAAGTCTCCTGAACCAAGGGCATGGTGAGTGGATGTTTAAAATTCTGTGTAATTGGGAGCGAGTTAGAGTACGATGCACTGTTACACTGCCACCTTGGCATCAATAAATCAACACTTTCCATATATAACTCGCTGAAAAGTGATTCATTTTTATCTCTTTTTTCTATAGAGTCATGATGTTATGTGTTTGTCCAAAGACTCCATTTTTGACATTCTGTTGTCAGCTCTAAGGAAAATCTAGACAGATAAAATGCAAAATACCACTCGAAAATGATGAAGGGGACAGGTAAACCCTTTACTTTTGATGCCTCCAACAACAACTGGAACCATGAAATAATTATTGTAAACATGAAATTACCCCCAATCTTGGTTTCCCTTGTGCATATGGTGCACTTTCCACTCAATGACACATACTGACCAATGT
Organism: Camelus bactrianus; assembly: GCF_048773025.1. Classification (NCBI taxonomy): domain Eukaryota; kingdom Metazoa; phylum Chordata; class Mammalia; order Artiodactyla; family Camelidae; genus Camelus; species Camelus bactrianus. The sequence continues at coordinate 41,460,470 of NC_133561.1, read as the reverse complement.
TGTCATTTCAAGCAGTAACATTTCTCTCCAGGAAAACACAAGGAATCTAAAGCAAGATATTTAAATGTAGGCTTGGTTCACAAAGGAACTAGGGGCATTAGAGCAATGAGAAACCTGCTGCAGCTTTGCTAGTCTATTGAGAACCAGGTGCTATTTTATAAAACATGAGAACGCTTTAACTTCCGATTAGGTTGGGTAAAGCAGTTTAACACAACGAAGTCTGCACCCACATGACATAGAGCACCCTGGCTTGAATGATGGGAAAAGACTGTCCACATAAAAAAAAAAATGTCCTAACATGTCTACGGCGACTTTTACTGTTCACTTCACTAACTGATTTATAATAGTTACCTATAATGTCTAGAAAACCTGAGGCCTAATATATATTCAAGTTCAGTCAAAGAATCCCCTCACTTACCACACTCCTTTCACCACAAAAAGACGTAACCCCAGAATTTTCTGAATCTAGGGGAACGTCTTCATTTTTTGTGTGAGCAATTTATTTAATTTATATATATTATAATTGAGAGTATTTGACCATTGAGGATTTCAGTGTTGTGCACAGAGTGTGAAGTTGTAGGAAAACTAGTTCTAGGAGGGGCTTGCTCTTCTCCTATTGGCTTCATTGCAGCTCAGTTCTGATCCTCTTATATGGATGCCTGAGTGGATAGGAGGGAATGGTAAGTGCTTGATAGGTATTCCCAACCCCGGGTAAATGCTTCCCAGGTCTACATGCCCTGTGGCCTGTGTGATTTTTAAATGCCCCTTGGGACGTGTGGATTCTCACGACTTCTTTCAAGACAATGGGCAGTTTTATCAACTCTGACATCTCTTTTCTTTTAGACGTCAGGAATATTGGGCCACTTCTTGGAGCAGAGAATAGAGTACCTTCTTCAAGTTCACGTTGACATTCCACAGGTTTCTGCTAGGATCAGCCAGACTCAACATTTCTCATGAATGTCTTCTGAGCCTGGTATTCTGTAAAGAATTCTCCATGCCAGTATTCTCCATTATAGCAGAACAAGTCTCATCAATGTGTCCGCATCTCCCCTCAATCTGTGCAGCCAGCTTTTCTGCAGGCTTCTCTTCGTGTCTCCAATAAAGTCGACCTCTACATTACTGAGTAAGTCTGGAAGTTCCTCGTAGCCTCAGCAGTATGCTGATGACGGGAGATCTTCCAATGTCTGACTTTTCAGTTCCTAGAGACTGACCCGTGATCTAAGGTCATTGGGCAGCAACAGTATCTCGTAAGTAAAGAACTCCCAATACAATAGACCTAAGCCAAGCTCCACGGAGGGTGTCACCCCTTACAAGAATCTGATCCACCCACAGAGCTCTGCCGAGTTACCTTGGATCCAGCAGCCACAACAAGCCTCATGGAACACACCAACATTCCACCTGGAATCCGACCTGAAACTGCCATCCACAAATGTTGCAGCATCTTTTCATTGTTGGGGGAGGGACTTCATCAGACGAGAGTTTCCTTAGTTAAAAGTGATTCTCTCCATTAGCATCCCATGGTACTTTTTTTTGACCCTCTTTCCTTTAGTTCAAATCTCTATACGCAATACAGAGGGAAGTGTGTGCATGTTATGTTTATTTTTCCACACTTCTTTAACCTTTCTAACAGTTAACAGTTCACAAAGACCCCACTATAGGAACCTTATTTTTGTGTAATACCCATTCACCCAGAATACATCTCCGTCTGTTGATTTTCTGCTGAAAAACCCACACTATCAAGACATGGATCCAGTTGATTCATGGGGGCTTAAATTCCTAGAAATGAAGCCCCTCCCAATGTACGCATTACTGTCTGTCTTTTTTGCTTTTAGTACAGTTTTGTAGAACTACTTGTCTTTGTTTTGGGCGTATGCCATTTATTCTCCATGTATGGATGGATATCACATTCATTCTTTCTGTTGGAAGTAGACTCAATCTATATAAAGGAATATGAATCAATTTTATACAAAATAGGGATTTGGGTTTGGTCACGATATGCTCTTTTGAATGAACATTTTTCAATCTTTTTGCTCACATCTGTTTTCTGAATACATGTGTGTTGAGTATATGCAAGGAGCAATAATGTGTCAGTGCGTGCTGAATGATACTTGACACCCATTTGAGTATTTTCTTTTGAATTATCATGGTTCTTTGCATATATGTAAGCCAAATGTACTCTTTTGTTTTTGTTTGATATTTTGATTGTTTGCTTGTTGTTTGTTTTGCAAACACATTAGTCCATGCATCACTCCATTTGCATTAAACAGAGAGTCACTTAAGATGATTCTGTTAGTATAGTGCTGAAATTCACCTATGTTTTCCTGCTTCCATCTCCCAACTTTAGGGATTTTTTTGTCCTGCTTGCCTTCTACATGTTTACTCTCTACAACTCATGGCTCTTCATGCATTACCATTGATGTTTTTCTTATTTCCATTTCATGTTGCTACTTTATTCTTCAGGGTAGAATTCTCAATCTTTGTTTAAGGATAAGTTTTGAACTGTTGAATTTTATTCAGATTTGCCAGTCTGTGATATTGTCTAGATCTGCCATTATCAGATATGGCATACTTGTGGCATAGGCTAGTCTTCAATGAATTTTTTTCTCATTCAGGTTTTGATGTATTTCTTGGTACTCCTTCCTGTCCTGCAATATTTATATCAAGTTATCAGCTGAAACACTTCCGGAGTTTCTGTTGTGACTACTTTTCTATTCAGGGTAGAATTCTCAGTCTTTATTTTAGGATAAGTTTTTAAATGCTGAATTCTTTTACACTTTGCGTTCTGTGAAATTGCCAAGATCTGTCATTAATGGTAATGGCTGTCTTGAGGCATAGGCTACCGTATAATGCAGCTTTGTCTCATTCATGATTTGGTCTTTGTCTTGGAAATGCTTCCTGTGCTGTGACATTACTGTCTAGGTATCAGCTGCAACACATGTGGGGGTTCTGTTGTCACTGCTTTGCTGTACTCTATGTGCATCGAAAATTACAGGGTTGATCATGGACTTTGATGATTTGAATGAAAAGAAAGCTGCTTGTAAGCCTATTGGGATTCCACATTATTTGGATGCTGTTTGCTCCTGGTTTCGTATAGGAGATTGTTTGTTGGCTTTCAGCAAATTTCAGTCTGATTTTTCTCCAAAAATCTATAAAGTGTTTCATTTTTATATCGAGGTTTTCACTATGGGGCTCTTATGATTTCTAGTCTTTCATGCTTTGTCTTACCCCAGGTTTCAGCAGCAATATTTGCATTGGTTTACACTTGTATTTCTATGTCATCTTCTGATATAGGGATTTAATTTCCCTTGTGTTCACGGATATTCACGAGTCCCTCTGCATTATCTAGTCTGCTTAGGACTGAATATTGCCCTGCTATTATCTCATACATTGAGTATTCTGACTTTATTTGGCTCGTCACAATGATTCTCTTCCCCACTTCTGGTATTGTGCCTTTAGAGTTTCTGAGAAACTGGTTTATTTCAGTGTTTCTCTCACCTCGGTTTTCAATACATGCTCTGATAATGTTTCATAATCTAGTTGTTTGAAAGCTTTTTCTTGGACCTTCAATCTCTTTGAATCAGAAAATGGTACTTCCTGTTTCTTATACTATACTTTTTTATCACTACACTTCTAGTACTATCAGATATCTAATTTAGAATTGTAGGGCTTGGAATAGTGAAAATTTTAGTCTCTTTGGTGTAGGCAATTTCATGATATTTCTGTGAGGACAAATTTTCCTGCACATTGATTCCATGTCGTTTTGCTGTGTGTGTTGTCTTGTATATCTCTAACTTCTGGTGTTGCCTTTGAAGTGATGAACGCATCATACTCTCTTCGTTTATACAATCTCATTTTTATTACGCTTATGTCACATTTCTGAAAGTTCAGAGGACCCTTCTCCTTGTGGAAACGGAGCATCTAATATATTCAGCTTTGCAGGCTCTTGTATGTCAATATGAAGTGTATTAAAAAGAGCACATTTACAGTGCCCTTGTCCTTTCTAATTCCATAAGGAAGTTCCAATCTTAACAGTTCTTCCCAGAGCTTCCCTATCCACAGAAAAACCTGTGGAAATATATCTTTTTATACCATGCATCAGGGCCTGCTGCCATTATTGCTCACACTGCCTAGGTTTCCGCAGGGCTCTGCAATGTCAAGGCCATTAAAAATTTAGCATCTGCTTTTGGGAGATAATGCTGAAGGAAATGCTTCATCTTCTCATGCAGCGGACCTAGAGAAATGCTCTTTGTTCTCTCATCCTTGTGGCTTGGGACCACGAAAGGAAACCCACCTTTGCCGCATCCTCTGCCTCACACCAAACCCTAATCCCAGTCCACGCTATGACTTTAGCTGATCCAAAGGCTTTGGAAACTGATATGAAACCAAAGGACCCCTGGATTCCTCAGACCAGATGCATGATTTCTCTGATTGAGCCCCCACATACTCTTTTGGCAAAATGACAATTTGGTCCCTGGGCCTGCAGATGCAGTGCATGTGGCCATGAGAAATTTCCATAATTCAACTTTGCACACTCGATTTATTGCTTTCACTTTTGGGTTCAAGTGCATTTTTCTCTCCTTTTAGGGCCAACCTCAATCCACAGCACACTCCAGATCGCTGAGACAAAGCATGTGTCATAATCCATACTCCTATACTTCAGTTTACGCAGCCACTGCTAGCTCAAATTAGACTGCTCGTTTCTTGGTCTCAGAATCAAATTTGGAGACAATTTGTGCTGATTTATTTCAGTTCTGTCAACGTAGCATCTGCTGTGCACTCTTCTAACACTCAGCGCATCGCTTTGAATCCCATGTGTTCGGTCCACTTAAGAGTGTGCATCCAATTGAAACAGAGTTTCACCTTTGCTGCTCCATTACCAGAGGTCATGTAATGCACTGACAGCTATTCTCTACATTGCTTCTCCTCCGTCCACGTTATCTAAGGCATCATACTGTCTTTGGAATTAAGGGAACACTCTTTGGCAAGTCTCCTGAACCAAGGGCTTGGTCAGTGGATGTTTAAAATTCTGTGTAATATGGAGCGACTTAGCGTATGTTGCACTGGAAAACTGCAACCTGGGCATCAATAAATCAACACTTTCCACATATAACTCGCCGAAATGGGATTCTTGTTTATCTCTTTTTTCTATACAGTCATGATGTTATGTGTTTGTGTGAAGAATACATTTTTGTCATTGTGTTGATACCTCAGTTGAAGCCTTTCAATAGTGTAATACAATTGATTTACATATTTTGGAATTTATATGAAAATGAAGTTAGTCTTTGAAACATACTAAATCTACTTACAATCCACACTTGTCAAATTCAGGTACCATTTTTTCAGCTCTAAGGAAAATCTAGACAGATAAAATGTAAAATACCACTCGAATATGATGAAAGGGACAGGTGAACTCTTTAATTTTGATGCCTCCAACTCCAACAAGAACCATGAAATAATTATTGTAAGAATGAAATTAAACCCACACTTGGTTACCCTTGTGCATGTGGTGCCCTTTCCACCCAAAGACACATAATGATCAATGTTGTCATTGCAAGCAGTAACATTTCTCTCCAGGAAAACACAAGGAATCTGAAACAAGATATTTATATGTAGGCTTGGTTCACAAAGGAACTAGGGGCATTAGGACAATGAGAATCCTGCTGCAGCTTTGGAAGTTTATTGAGATACTGGTGCTATTCTATCAACAATGAGAATGCTTAAACGTCTGATCATGTTGGGTAAAGCAGTTTAACACAACCAAGTCTGCACCCACATGACATAGAGCACCCGGGCTTGAATGAAGGGAAAAGACAGTCCACATAAAAAAAGATGTCCTTACATGTCTATGGCGACTTTTAATGTTCACTTCACTAACTGACTTTTAATAGTTACCTATACTGTCTACAAAACCAGAGGCCTAATACATATTCAAGTTCAGTCAAAGAATCCCCTCACTTACCACACTCCCTTCACCCCAAAGAAGACGTAACCCCAGAATTTGCTGAATCTAGGTGAACGTCATCATTTCGTTGTGTGAGCTATTTACTTAATTTCTATCTATTATATTCGAGAGTATTTGACCATTGAGGATTTCAGTGTTGTGCACAGAGTGTGAAGTTGTAGGAAAACTGGTTCTAGGAGGGGCTTGCTCTTCTCCTATTGGCTTCATTGCAGCTCAAGTTCTGATCCTCTGAAATGGATGACTGACTGGATGGGAGGGAAGGGCAAGTGATTGATAGGTATTCCCAACCCTGGGTAAATGCTTACCAGGACTTTATGCCCTGTGCTCTCTGTGATTTTTAAATGCCCCTTGGGACGTGTGGATTCTCATGACCTCTTTCAAGACCATGTGCAGTTTTATCAACTCTGACATCTCTTCTCTTTTAGACGTCAGGAATATTGGGCCACTTCTTGGAGCAGAGAATAGAGTAACTTCTTCAAGTTCACGTGGACCCTCCACAGGTTTCTGCTAGTATAAGCCAGATTCAACATGTCTCATGAATGTCTTCTGAGCCTGGTATTCTGTAAAGAAGTCTCCATGCCACTATTCTCCATTGTAGCAGAACAAGTCTCATCAATGTGTTCGCATCTCCCCTCAATCTGTGCAGCCAGCTTTCCTTCAGGCTTCTCTTCGTGTCTCCAATAAAGTCGACTTCTACATTACTGAGCAAGTCTGAAAGATCCTCGGAGCCTCACCATTATGCTGATGACGGGCAGATCTTCCACTGTCTGACTTTTCAGTTCCTATAAACAGACCCGTGATCTTAGATCATTGGGCATAAACATTATCTCGAACATAAAGAGCTCCCCATACAATAGAACTAAGCCAAGCTCTACGGAGAGTGTCAGCCTCTACATGACTCTGATCCAACCACAGAGCTATGCCGAGTTACCTTGCAACCAGCAGCCACAATAAGCCTCGTGATACACACCAGGATTCCACTTGGAATCCAACAGATAACTGCCATCCACAAAGGTTGCAGCATCTTTCCAGTGTTGGGGAAGGGACTGCATCAGACGAGAGTTTCCTAAGTTAAAAGTGATTCTCTCCATTAGCATCTCATGGTCCTTTTTTTCTACCCTCTTTTCTTTAGTTCAGATCTCGATAAATAATACAGAGGGAAGTGTGTGCAAGTTATGTTTATTTTTCCACAAGTCTTTAACCTTTCTAACATTTAACAGTTCACAAAGACCGCACCATAGAAATCTAATGTTTGTGTAATAGCCATTCACCCAGAATACATATCCGTCTGTTGCTTTTCTGCTGAAACTCCCACAGTCTCAAGACATGGATCCATTTGTTTCATGGGGGCTGAAAATCCTAGAAATGAAGCCCATCCCAATGTACGCATTACAGTCTGTCTTTTTGCTCTTAGTACAGTTTTGTAGAACTAGTTGTCTTTGTTATGGGCGTATGCCATTTATTCTCCATGTAGGGATGAATATCACATTCATTCTTTCTGTTGGATGTAGACTCAATCTATATAAAGGAATATGAATCTATTTTATACAAAATAGTCATTTGGGTTTGGTCAGGATATGCTCTTATGAATGAACATTTTTCAATCTTTTTGCTCGCATCTGTTTTCTGAATACATGTGTGTTGAGTACATGCATGGAGCAGTACTGGGTCGGTGCGTGCTGAATGATACTTGACACCCCTTTGAGTATTTTCTTTTGAATTATCATGGTTCCTTTGCATATATGTCAGCCAAATATACTCTTTGGTTTTTGTTTGATATTTTGATTGTTTGCTTGTTGTATGATATGCAAACACATTAGTCCATGCATCTCTCCATTTGCATTAAACAGAGAGTCACATAAGATGATTCTGTTAGTATAGTGCTGAAATTCACCTATGTTTCCCGGCTTCCCTCTCCCAACTTTAGGGATTTGTTGTCCTCCTTGCCTTCCACTTGTTTACTCTCTACAACTCATGGCTCTTCATGCATTTCCATTGATGTTTTTCTTATTTCCATTTCATGTTGCTACTTTTCTCTTCAGTGTAGAATTCTCAATCTTTGTTTAAAGATAAGTTTGAACTGTTGAATTCTAGTAAGTTTTGCCACTCTGTGAAATTGTCCACATGTGCCAGTATCAGATATGGCGTTCTTGTAGCATAGGCTACTCTAGAATGAATCTTTTTCTCATTCAGGTTCCGATGTATGTCTTGGAACTCCTTCCTGTCCTGCAATATTTATATCAAGTTATCAGCTGAAACACTTCCGGAGTTTCTGTTGTGACTACTTTTCTATTCAGGGTAGAATTCTCAGTCTTTCTTTTAGGAAAAGTTTTTAAATGCTGAATTCTTTTACACTTTGCCGATCTGTGAAATTGCCAAGCTCTGTCGTTAATGGTAATGGCTGTCTTGAGGCCTAGGCTACCGTATAATGCAGCTTTGTCTCATTCATGATTTGGTCTTTGTCTTGGAAATGCTTCCTGTACTGTGATATTTCTGTCTAGGTATCAGCTGCAACCCCTGTGGGGGTTCTGTTGTCACTGAGTTGCTGTACTCTTCGTGCATCGAAAATTACAGAGTTGATCATGGACTTTGATGATTTGAATGAAAACAAAGCTGCTTGTAAGCCTATTGGGATTCCACATTATTTGGATGCTGTTTGCTCCTGGTTTCGTATAGGAGATTGTTTGTTGGCTTTCAGCAAATTTCAGTCTGATTTTTCTCCAAATACCTATACAGGGTTTCATTTTTATATCGAGGTTTTCCCTGTGGGGCTCTTATGATTTCTAGTCTTTCATGCTTTGTCTTACCCCATGTTTCAACAGCAATATTGCATTGGTTTTCACTTGTTTTTCTATGTCATCTTCTGATACAGGAATTGCTTTTCCCTTGTGTTCACGGATATTCACGAGTCCCTCTGCATTATCTAGTCTGCTTAGGGCTGATTTTTGCCCTGCTATTATCTCATACATTGAGTATTCTGATTTTATTTGGCTCGTCTCAATGATTCCCTTCCCCATTTCTGGTATTGTGCCTTTTGTGGTTCTGAGACACTGGTTTATTTCAGTGTTTCTCTCACCTCGGTTTTCAATACATGCTCTGATAATGTTTCATAATCTAGTTGTTTGAAAGCTTTTTCTTGGACCTTCAGTCTCTTTGAAACAGAAAATGGTACTTCCTGTTTCTTATACTATACTTCTTTATCTCTACTGGTCTAGTACTATCAGGTATCTAATGTAGAATTGTAGGGCTTGATAAAGTGAAAATTTTAGTCTCTTTGGTGTAGGCAATTCCATGATATTTCTGTGATGACAAATTTTCCTGCACATTGATTCCATGTCGTTTTGCTGTGTGTGTTGTCCTGTATATCTCTAACTGCTGGTGTTGCCTTTGATGTGATCAACGCACCATACTCTCATCGTTTAGAACAATCTCATTTTTATTACACATATATCACATTTCTGAAAGTTCAGAGGACCCTTCCCCTTGTGGAAACGGAGCATCTAAATATATTCAGCTTTGCAGAGTGTTGTATGTCATTTTGAAGTGTATTCAAAAGAGCACATTGACAGTGCCCTTGTCCTTTCTACTTCCATAAGAAAGTTCCAATCTTACCAGTTCTTCCCAGAGCTTCTCTATCCACAGAAAAACCTGTGGAAACATATCTTTGGATGCCATGCATCAGGGCCTGCTGCCATTATTGCTCACACTGCCTAGGTGTCCGCAGGGCTCTGCAATGCCAAGGCCATCCAAAATTTAGCATCTGCTTTTGGGAGATAATGCTGAAGGAAATGCTTCATCTTCTCACGCTGCGGACCTAGACAAATGCTCTTTGTTCTCTCATCCTTGTGGCTTGGGACCACGAAAGGAAACCCAGCTGTGCCGCATCCTCTGCCTCATACCAAACCCTAATCCCAGTCCAGGCTATGACTTTAGCTGATCCAAAGATTTGGAAACAGATATCCATCCCAAAGCCCCCTGGATTCCTCAGACCAGATGCATGATTTCTCTGATTTAACCCCCACATGCACTTTTGGCAAAATGCCAAATTGGTCACTGGTCCTGCAGATGCAGTGCATGTGGCCATGGGACATTTCGACAAAGTAAACTTTGTACACTGGAGTGGTAGCTTTCACTTTGAGGTTCAAGTTCATTTTTCTCTCTTTTTAGGGCCAAACTCAATCCACAGCACACTCCAGATCGGTGAGACAAAGCATGTGTCATAATCCATACTCCTATACTTCATTTTACGCAGCCACTGCTAGCTCAAATTAGGCTGCTCATTTCTTGGCCTCAGAATCAATTTTGGGGACAATTTGTGCTGATTTATTTCAGTTCTGTCAACTTAGCATCTGCTGTGCACTCTTCTAACACTCAGTGCATCGCTTTGAATACCATGTGTATGGTCCCCTTAAGAGTGTGCGTCCAATTGAAACAGACATTCACCTTTCCTGCTCCATTACCAGAGGTCAGGTACTGCAGTGATTTCCATTCTCTACTTTGCTTCACTTCCGTCGACTTTAAGGCATCATACTGTCTTTGGAATTAAGGGACCACTCTTTGGCAAATCTCCAGAAACAAGGGCTTGGTGAGTGGATGTTTAAAATTCTGTGTAATTGGGAGCGAGTTAGCGTATGATGCACTTGTACACTGCCACCTGGGCATCAATAAATCAACACTTTCCATATATAACTCGACGAAATGGGATTCTTGTTTATCTCTTTTTTCTATGCAGTCATGGTGTTATGTGTTTTTCCAAAGAATACATTTTTGTCATTGAGTTGATACCTCAGTTGCAGCCTTTCAATAGTGTAATAAAATTGATTTACATATTTTGGAATTTATAAGAAAATGAAGTTAGTCTTTGAAACATAATAAATCTACTTACAATCCACACTTTTCAAATTCAGGTACCATTTTGTCAGCTCTAAGGGAAATCTAGACAGATAAAATATAAAATACCACTAGAAAATGATGAAGGGGACAGGTAAACTCTTTAATTTTGATGCCTCCAACACCAACAGGAACCATGAAATAATTATTGTAAGCATGAAATTACCCCCACACTTGTTTCCCTTGTGCATGTGGTTCCCTTTCCACCCCATGACACATACTGACCAATGCTGTCATTTCAAGCAGTAACATTTCTCTCCAGGAAAACACAAGGAATCTGAAACAAGATATTTAGATGTAGGCTTGGTTCACAAAGGAACTAGGGGCATTAGGACAATGAGAACCCTGCTGCAGCTTTGCTAGTCTATTGAGAACCAAGTGCTCTTCTAACAACCATGAGAACGCTTAAATTTCCGATCACGTTGGGTAAAGCAGTTTAAAACAACCAAGTCTGCACCCACATGACATACAGCACCCGGGCTTGAATGAAGGGAAAAGACGGTCCACATAAAAAAAAAATGTCCTTACATGTCTATGGCGACTTTTACTCTTCACTTCACTAACTGACTTATAATAGTTACCTATACTGTCTAGAAAACAAGAGGCCTAATACATATTCAAGTTCAGTCAAAGTATCCCCTCTCTTACCACACTCCCTTCACCCTAAAAAAGACGTAACCCCAGAATTTGCTGAATCTAGGGGAACGTCATCATTTTTTGTGTGAGCTATTTACTAAAATTCTGTCTATTATAGTCGAGAGTATTTGACCATTGAAGAATTCAGTGTTGTGCACAGAGTGTGAAGTTGTAGGAAAACTGGTTCTAGGAGAGGCTTGCTCTTCTCCTATTGGCTTCATTGCAGCTCAAGTTCTGATCCTCTGAAATGGATGCCTGACTGGATGGGAGGGAAGGGCAAGAGATTGATAGGTATTCCCAACCCTGGGTAAATGCTTTCCAGGACTTCATGCCCTGTGGTCTGTGTGATTTTTAAATGTCCCTTGGGACGTGTGGATTCTCACGACCCCTTTCAAGACCATGGGTGGTTTTATCAACTGTGACATCTCTTCTCTTTTAGACGTCAGGAATATTGGGCCACATATTGGAGCAGAGAATAGAGTACCTTCTTCAAGTTCACGTTGACCCTCCACAGGTTTCTGCTAGGATCAGCCAGGCTCAACATGTCTCATGAATGTCTTCTGAGCCTGGTATTCTGTAAAGAAGTCTCCATGCCACTATTCTCCATTGTAGCAGAACAAGTCTCTTCAATGTGTTCGCATCTCCCCTCAATCTGTGCAGCCAGCTTTTCTTCAGTCTTCTCTTCGTGTCTCCCATAAAGTTGACTTCTACATTACTGAGCAAGTCTGAAAGTTCCTCGGAGCCTCACCAGTATGCTGATGACGGGCAGATCTTCCACTGTCTGACTTTTCAGTTCCTAGAAACTGACCTGTGATCTAAGCTCATTGGGCAGCAACATTATCTCGAACTTAAAGAGCTCCCCATACAATAGACCGAAGCCAAGCTCCACGGAGGTTGTCAGCCCATACATGACTCTGACCCACCCACAGAGCTCTGCCGAGTTACCTTGGATCCAGCAGCCACAACAAGCCTCGTGGAACACACCACCATTCCACCTGGAATCCAACCGGTAACTGCCATTCACAAAGGTTGCAGCATCTTTTCAGTGTTGGGGGAGGGACTGCATCAGACGAGAGATTCCTAAGTTAAAAGTGATTCTCTCCATTAGCATCTCATGGTCCTTTTTTTCTACCCTCTTTTCTTTAGTTCAGATCTGGATAAATAATACAGAGGGAAGTGTGTGGAAGTTATGTTTATTTTTCCACAAGTCTTTAAACTTTCTAACATTTAACAGTTCACAAAGACCGCACTATAGAAATCTAATGTTTGTGTAATAGCCATTCACCCAGAATACATATCCGTCTGTTGCTTTTCTGCTGAAACTCCCACAGTCTCAAGACATGGATCCATTTGTTTCATGGGGGCAGAAAATCCTAGAAATGAAGCCCATACCAATGTACGCATTACAGACTGTCTTTTTGCTCTTAGTATATTTTTGTAGAACTACTTGTCTTTGTTATGGGCGTATGCCATTTATTCTCCATGTAGAGGTGAATATCACATTCATTCTTTCTGTTGGATGTAGACTCAAACTATATAAAGGAATATGAATCTATTTTATACAAAATAGGCATTTGGGTTTGGTCAGGATATGCTCTTATGAATGAACATTTTTCAATCTTTTTGCTCGTATCTGTTTTATGAATACATGTGTGTTGAGTACATGCATGGAGCATTACCGGGTCGGTGCGTGCTGAATGATACTTGACACCCCTTTGAGTATTTTCTTTTGAATTATCATGGTTCCTTTGCATATATGTCAGCCAAATATACTCTTTGGTTTTTGTTTGATATTTTGATTGTTTGCTTGTTGTTTGTTTTGCAAACACATTAGTCCATGCATCTCTCCATTTGCATTAAACAGAGAGTCACATAAGATGATTTTGTTAGTATAGTGCTGAAATTCACCTATGTTTTCCTGCTTCCCTCTCCCAACTTTAGGGATTTGTTGTCCTCCTTGCCTTCGACTTGTTTACTCTCTACAACTCATGGCTCTTCATGCATTTCCATTGATGTTTTTCTTATTTCCATTTCATGTTGCTACTTTTCTCTTCAGTGTAGAATTCTCAATCTTTGTTTAAAGATAAGTTTGAACTGTTGATTTCTATGAAGTTTTGCAGTCTGTGAAATTGTCCACATGTGCCAGTATCAGATATGGCGTTCTTGTGGCATAGGCTACTCTAGAATGAATCTTTTTCTCATTCAGGTTCCGATATATGTCCTGGAACTCCTTCCTGTCCTGCAATATTTATATCAAGTTATCAGCTGAAACACTTCCGGAGTTTCTGTTGTGACTACTTTTCTATTCAGGGTAGAATTCTCAGTCTTTCTTTTAGGATAAGTTTTTAAATGCTGAATTCTTTTACACTTTGCCGATCTGTGAAATTGCCAAGCTCTGTCATTAATGGTAATGGCTGTCTTGAGGCCTAGGCTACCGTATAATGCAGCTTTGTCTCATTCATGATTTGGTCTTTGTCTTGGAAATGCTTCCTGTACTGTGATATTTCTGTCTAGGTATCAGCTGCAACCCCTGTTTGGGTTCTGTTGTCACTGAGTTGCTGTATTCTTCGTGCATCGAAAATTACAGAGTTGATCATGGACTTTGATGATTTGAATGAAAAGAAAGCTGCTTGTAAGCCTATTGGGATTCCACATTATTTGGATGCTGTTTGCTCCTGGTTTCGTATAGGAGATTGTTTGTTGGCTTTCAGCAAATTTCAGTCTGATTTTTCTCCAAATACCTATACAGGGTTTCATTTTTATATCGAGGTTTTCCCTATGGGTCTCTTATGATTTCTAGTCATTCATGCTTTTTCTTACCCCATGTTTCAACAGCAATATTGCATTGGTTTTCACTTGTATTTCTATGTCATCTTCTGATACAGGGATTGCTTTTCTCTTGTGTTCACGGATATTCATGAGTCCCTCTGCATTATCTAGTCTGCTTAGGGCTGAATTTTGCCCTGCTATTATCCCATACATTGAGTATTCTGATTTTATTTGGCTCGTCTCAATGATTCCCTTCCCCATTTCTGGTATTGTGCCTTTTGTGGTTCTGAGACACTGGTTTATTTCAGTGTTTCTCTCACCTCGGTTTTCAATACATGCTCTGATAATGTTTCATAATCTAGTTGTTTGAAAGCTTTTTCTTGGACCTTCAATCTCTTTGAAACAGAAAATGGTACTTCCTGTTTCTTATACTATACTTCTTTATCTCTACTGGTCTAGTACTATCAGGTATCTAATGTAGAATTGTAGGGCTTGATAAAGTGAAAATTTTAGTCTCTTTGGTGTAGGCAATTCCATGATATTTCTGTGAGGACAAATTTTCCTGCACATTGATTCCATGTCGTTTTCCTGTGTGTGTTGTCCTGTATATCTCTAACTGCTGGTGTTGCCTTTGATGTGATCAAAGCACCATACTCTCATCGTTTAGAACAATCTCATTTTTATTACAATTATATCACATTTCTGAAAGTTCAGAGGACCCTTCCCCTTGTGGAAATGGAGCATCTAAATATATTCAGTTTTGCAGGCTGTTGTATGTCATTTTGAAGTGTATTCAAAAGAGCACATTGACAGTGCCCTTGTCCTTTCTACTTCCATAAGAAAGTTCCAATCTTACCAGTTCTTCCCAGAGCTTCTCTATCCACAGAAAAACCTGTGGAAACATATCTTTGGATGCCATGCATCAGGACCTGCTGCAATTATTGCTCACACTGCCTAGGTTTCCGCAGGGCTCTGCAATGCCAAGGCCATCCAAAATTTAGCATCTGCTTTTGGGAGATAATGCTGAAGGAAATGCTTCATCTTCTAACGCTGCGGACCTCGACAAATGCTCTTTGTTCTCTCATCCTTGTGGCTTGGGACCATGAAAGGAAACCCAGCTGTGCCGCATCCTCTGCCTCATACCAAACCCTAATCCCAGTCCAGGCTATGAATTTAGCTGATCCAGAGATTTGGAAACAGATATCAATCCCAAGGCCCCCTGAATTCCTCAGACCAGATGCATGATTTCTCTGATTTAGCCCCCACATGCTCTTTTGGCAAAATGCCAACTTGGTCCCTGGTCCTGCAGATGCAGTGCATGTGGCCATGGGACATTTCGAAAAAGTAAACTTTGTACACTGGAGTGGTAGCTTTCACTTTGAGGTTCAAGTTCATTTTTCTCTCTTTTTAGGGCCAAACTCAATCCACAGCACACTCCAGATCGGTGAGACAAAGCATGTGTCATAATCCATAATCCTATACTTCATTTTACGCAGCCACTGCTAGCTCAAATTAGGCTGCTCGTTTCTTTGCCTCAGAATCAATTTTGGGGACAATTTGTGCTGATTTATTTCAGTTCTGTCAACTTAGCATCTGCTGTGCACTCTTCTAACACTCAGCGCATCACTTTGAATCCCATGTGTCCGGTCCCCTTAAGAGTGTGCGTCCAATTGAAACAGACATTCACCTTTGCTGCTCCATTACCAGAGGTCAGGTACTGCACTGATTTCCATTCTCTACTTTGCTTCACTTCCGTCGACTTTAAGGCATCACACTGTCTTTGGAATTAAGGGACCACTCTTTGGCAAATCTCCAGAAACAAGGGCTTGGTGAGTGGATGTTTAAAATTCTGTGTAATTGGGAGCGAGTTAGCGTATGATGCACTTGTACACTGCCACCTGGGCATCAATAAATCAACACTTTCCATATAACTCGACGAAATGGGTTTTTTGTTTATCTCTTTTTTCTATGCAGTCATGATGTTATGTGTTTTTCCAAAGAATACATTTTTGTCATTGAGTTGATACCTCAGTTGCAGCCTTTCAACAGTGTAATAAAATTGATTTACATATTTTGGAATTTATATGAAAATGAAGTTAGTCTTTGAAACATAATAAGTCTACTTACAATCCACACTTGTCAAATTCAGGTACCATTTTGTCAGCTCTAAGGGAAATCTAGACAGATAAAATGTAAAATACCACTCGAAAATGATGAAGGGGACAGGTAAACTCTTTAATTTTGATGCCTCCAACACCAACAGGAACCATGAAATAATTATTGAAGGATGAAATTACCCCCAAACTTGCTTTCCCTTGTGCATGTGGTTCCCTTTCCACCCCATGACACATACTGACCAATGTTGTCATTTCAAGCAGTAACATTTCTCTCCAGGAAAACACAAGGAATCTGAAACAAGATATTTAGATGTAGGCTTGGTTCACAAAGGAACTAGGGGCATTAGAGCAATGAGAACCCTGCTGCAGCTTTGCTAGTCTATTGAGAACCAAGTGCTCTTCTAACAACCATGAGAACGCTTAAACTTCGGATTATGTTGGGTAAAGCAGTTTAACACAACCAAGTCTGCACCCACATGACATACAGCACCTGTGCTTGAATGAAGGGAAAAGACGGTCCACATAAAAAAAATGTCCTTACATGTCTATGGCGACTTTTACTGTTCACTTCACTAACTGACTTATAATAGTTACCTATACTGTCTAGAAAACAAGAGGCCTAATACATATTCAAGTTCAGTCAAAGTATCCCCTCACTTACCACACTCCCTTCACCCTAAAAAAGACGTAACCCCAGAATTTGCTGAATCTAGGGGAACGTCATCATTTTTTGTGTGAGCTATTTACTAAAATTCTGTCTATTATAGTCGAGAGTATTTGACCATTGAAGAATTCAGTGTTGTGCACAGAGTGTGAAGTTGTAGGAAAACTGGTTCTAGGAGGGGCTTGCTCTTCTCCTATTGGCTTCATTGCAGCTCAAGTTCTGATCCTCTGAAATGGATGAATGACTGGATGGGAGGGAAGGGCAAGAGATTGATAGGTATACCAAACCCTGGGTAAATGCTTACCAGGACTTCATGCCCTGTTGTCTGTGTGATTTTTAAATGTCCCTTGGGACGTGTGGATTCTCACGACCGCTTTCAAGACCATGGGTGGTTTTATCAACTGTGACATCTCTTCTCGTTTAGACGTCAGGAATATTGGGCCACTTCTTGGAGCAGAGAATAGAGTACCTTCTTCAAGTTCACGTTGACCCTCCACAGGTTTCTGCTAGGATCAGCCAGGCTCAACATGTCTCATGAATGACTTCTGAGCCTGGTATTCTGTAAAGAAGTCTCCATGCCACTATTCTCCATTGTAGCAGAACAAGTCTCATCAATGAGTTCGCATCTCCCCTCAATCTGTGCAGCCAGCTTTTCTTCAGTCTTCTCTTCGTGTCTCCCATAAAGTTGACTTCTACATTACTGAGCAAGTCTGAAAGTTCCTCGGAGCCTCACCAGTATGCTGATGACGGGCAGATCTTCCACTGTCTGACTTTTCAGTTCCTAGAAACTGACCTGTGATCTAAGCTCATTGGGCAGCAACATTATCTCGAACTTAAAGAGTTCCCCATACAATAGATCTAAGCCAAGCTCCACGGAGGTTGTCAGCCCATACATGACTCTGACCCACCCACAGAGCTCTGCCGAGTTACCTTGGATCCAGCAGCCACAACAAGCCTCGTGGAACACACCACCATTCCACCTGGTATCCAACCGGTAACTGACATTCACAAAGGTTGCAGCATCTTTTCAGTGTTGGGGGAGGGACTGCATCAGACGAGAGTTTCCTAAGTTAAAAGTGATTCTCTCCATTAGCATCTCATGGTCCTTTTTTTCTACCCTCTTTTCTTTAGTTCAGATCTCGATAAATAGTACAGAGGGAAGTGTGTGCAAGTTATGTTTATTTTTCCACAAGTCTTTAACCTTTCTAACATTTAACAGTTCACAAAGACCGCACTATAGAAATCTAATGTTTGTGTAATAGCCATTCACCCAGAATACATATCGGTCTGTTGCTTTTCTGCTGAAACTCCCACAGTCTCAAGACATGGATCTATTTGATTCATGGGGGCTGAAAATCCTAGAAATGAAGCCCATCCCAATGTACGCATTACAGTCTGTCTTTTTGCTCTTAGTACAGTTTTGTAGAACTTCTTGTCTTTGTTATGGGCGTATGCCATTTATTCTCCATGTAGGGATGAATATCACATTCATTCTTTCTGTTGGATGTAGACTCAATCTATATAAAGAATATGAATCTATTTTATACAAAATAGTCATTTGGGTTTGGTCAGGATATGCTATTATGAATGAACATTTTTCAATCTTTTTGCTCTCATCTGTTTTCTGAATACATGTTTGTTGAGTACATGCATGGAGCAGTACTGGTTCGGCGCGTGCTGAATGATACTTGACACCCCTTTGAGTATTTTCTTTTGAATTATCATGGTTCCTTTGCATATATGTCAGCCAAATATACTCTTTGGTATTTGTTTGATATTTTGATTGTTTGCTTTTGTTTGTTTTGCAAACACATTAGTCCATGCATCTCTCCATTTGCATTAAACAGAGAGTCACATAAGATGATTCTGTTAGTATAGTGCTGAAATTCACCTATGTTTTCCTGCTTCCCTCTCCCAACTTTAGGGATTTGTTGTCCTCCTTGCCTTCCATTTGTTTACTCTCTACAACTCATGGCTCTTCATGCATTTCCATTGATGTTTTTCTTATTTCCATTTCATGTTGCTACTTTTCTCTTCAGTGTAGAATTCTCAATCTTTGTTTAAAGATAAGTTTGAACTGTTGAATTCTAGTAAGTTTTGCCAGTCTGTGAAATTGTCCACATGTGCCAGTATCAGATATGGCGTTCTTGTGGCATAGGCTACTCTAGAATGAATCTTTTTCTCATTCAGGTTCCGATGTATGTCCTGGAACTCCTTCCTGTCCTGCAATATTTATATCAAGTTATCAGCTGAAACACTTCCGGAGTTTCTGTTGTGACTACTTTTCTATTCAGGGTAGAATACTCAGTCTTTCTTTTAGGATAAATATTTAAATGCTGAATTCTTTTACACTTTGCTGATCTGTGAATTTGCCAAGCTCTGTCGTTAATGGTAATGGCTGTCTTGAGGCCTAGGCTACCGTATAATGCAGCTTTGTCTCATTCATGATTTGGTCTTGTCTTGGAAATGCTTCCTGTACTGTGATATTTCTGTCTAGGTATCAGCTGCAACCCCTGTGGGGGTTCTGTTGTCACTGAGTTGCTGTACTCTTCGTTCATCGAAAATTACAGAGTTGATCATGGACTTTGATGATTTGAATGAAAAGAAAGCTGCTTGTAAGCCTATTGGGATTCCACATTATTTGGATGCTGTTTGCTCCTGGTTTCGTATAGGAGATTGTTTGTTGGCTTTCAGCAAATTTCAGTCTGATTTTTCTCCAAATACCTATGCAGGGTTTCATATTTATATCGAGGTTTTCCCTATGGGTCTCTTATGATTTCTAGTCTTTCATGCTTTTTCTTACCCCATGTTTCAACAGCAATATTGCATTGGTTTTCACTTGTAATTCTATGTCATCTTCTGATACAGGGATTGCTTTTCAATTGTGTTCACGGATATTCACGAGTCCCTCTGCATTATCTAGTCTGCTTAGGGCTGAATTTTGCCCTTCTATTATCTCATACATTGAGTATTCTGATTTTATTTGGCTCGTCTCAATGATTCCCTTCCCCATTTTTGGTATTGTGCCTTTTGTGGTTCTGAGACACTGGTTTATTTCAGTGTTTCTCTCACCTCGGTTTTCAATACATGCTCTGAAAATGTTTCATAAACTAGTTGTTTGAAAGCTTTTTCTTGGACCTTCAATCTCTTTGAAACAGAAAATTGTACTTCCTGTTTCTTATACTATACTTCTTTATCTCTACTGGTCTAGTACTCTCAGGTATCTAATGTAGAATTGTAGGGCTTGATAAAGTGAAAATTTTAGTCTCTTTGGTGTAGGCAATTCCATGATATTTCTGTGAGGACAAATTTTCCTGCACATTGATTCCATGTCGTTTTCCTGTGTGTGTTGTCCTGTATATCTCTAACTGCTGGTGTTGCCTTTGATGTGATCAACGCACCATACTCTCATCGTTTAGAACAATCTCATTTTTATTACACTTATATCACATTTCTGAAAGTTCAGAGGACCCTTCCCCTTGTGGAAACGGAGCATCTAAATATATTCAGCTTTGCAGGCTGTTGTATGTCATTTTGAAGTGTATTCAAAAGAGCACATTGACAGTGCCCTTGTCCTTTCTACTTCCATAAGAAAGTTCCAATCTTACCAGTTCTTCCCAGAGCTCCTCTATCCACAGAAAAACCTGTGGAAACATATCTTTGGATGCCATGCATCAGGGCTGCTGCCATTATTGCTCACACTGCCTAGGTGTCCGCAGGGCTCTGCAATGCCAAGGCCATCCAAAATTTAACATCTGCTTTTGGGAGATAATGCTGAAGGAAATGCTTCATCTTCTCACGCTGCGGACTTAGACAAATGCTCTTTGTTCTCTCATCCTTGTGGCTTGGGACCACGAAAGGAAGCCCAGCTGTGCTGCATCCTCTGCCTCATACCAAACCCTAAACCCAGTCCAGGGTATGACTTTAGCTGATCCAGAGATTTGGAAACAGATATCAATCCCAAGGCCCCCTGGATTCCTCAGACCAGATGCATGATTTCTCTGATTTAG
Source organism: Camelus bactrianus (assembly GCF_048773025.1). Classification (NCBI taxonomy): domain Eukaryota; kingdom Metazoa; phylum Chordata; class Mammalia; order Artiodactyla; family Camelidae; genus Camelus; species Camelus bactrianus. The sequence continues at coordinate 41,439,422 of NC_133561.1, read as the reverse complement.
CCCCCACATGCTCTTTTGGCAAAATGCCAAATTGGTCCCTGGTCCTGCAGATGCAGTGCATGTGGCCATGGGACATTTCGACAAAGTAAACTTTGTACACTGGAGTGGTAGCTTTCAATTTGAGGTTCAAGTTCATTTTTCTCTCTTTTTAGGGCCAAACTCAATCCACAGCACACTCCAGATCGGTGAGACAAAGCATGTGTCATAATCCATACTCCTATACTTCATTTTACGCAGCCACTGCTAGCTCAAATTAGGCTGCTCATTTCTTGGCCTCAGAATCAATTTTGGGGATAATTTGTGCTGATTTATTTCAGTTCTGTCAACTTAGCATCTGCTGTGCACTCTTCTAACACTCAGTGCATCGCTTTGAATCCCATGAGTCCGGTCCCCTTAAGAGTGTGCGTCCAATTGAAACAGACTTTCACCTTTGCTGCTCCATTACCAGAGGTTAGGTTCTGCAGTGATTTCCATTCTCTACTTTGCTTCACTTCCGTCGACTTTAAGGCATCATACTGTCTTTGAAATTAAGGGACCACTCTTTGGCAAATCTCCAGAAACAAGGGCTTGGTGAGTGGATGTTTAAAATTCTGTGTAATTGGGAGCGAGTTAGCGCATGATGCACTTGTACACTGCCACCTGGGCATCAATAAATCAACACTTTCCATATATAACTCGACGAAATGGGATTCTTGTTTATCTCTTTTTTCTATGCAGCCATGATGTTATGTGTTTTTCCAAAGAATACATTTTTGTCATTGAGTTGATACCTCAGTTGCAGCCTTTCAATAGTGTAATAAAATTGATTTACATATTTTGGAATTTATATGAAATGAAGTTAGTCTTTGAAACATAATAAATCTACTTACAATCCACACTTTTCAAATTCAGGTACCATTTTGTCAGCTCTAATTGAAATCTAGACAGATAAAATGTAAAATACCACTCGAAAATGATGAAGGGGACAGGTAAACTCTTTAATTTTGATGCCTCCAACACCAACAGTAACCATGAAATAATTATTGTAAGCATGAAATTACCCCCAAACTTGCTTTCCCTTGTGCATGTGGTGCCCTTTCCACCCCATGACACATACTGACCAATGTTGTCATTTCAAGCAGTAACATTTCTCTCCAGGAAAACACAAGGAATCTGAAACAAGATATTTAGATATAGGCTTGGTTCACAAAGGAACTAGGGGCATTAGAGCAATGAGAACCCTGCTGCAGCTTTGCTAGTCTATTGAGAACCAAGTGCCCTTCTAACAACCATGAGAACGCTTAAACTTCCGATCACGTTGGGTAAAGCAGTTTAACACAACCAAGTCTGCACCCACATGACATACAGCACCCGGGCTTGAATGAAGGGAAAAGACGGTCCACATAAAAATAAAATGTCCTTACATGTCTATGGCGACTTTTACTGTTCACTTCACTAACTGACTTATAATAGTTACCTATACTGTCTAGAAAATAAGAGGCCTAATACATATTCAAGTTCAGTCAAAGTATCCCCTCACTTACCACACTCCCTTCACCCTAAAAAAGACGTAACCCCAGAATTTGCTGAATCTAGGGGAACGTCATCATTTTTTGTGTGAGCTATTTACTAAAATTCTGTCTAATACTATCGAGAGAATTTGACCATTCAAGAATTCAGTGTTGTGCACAGAGTGTGAAGTTGTAGGAAAACTGGTTCTAGGAGGGGCTTGCTCTTCTCCTATTGGCTTCATTGCAGCTCAAGTTCTGATCCTCTGAAATGGATGCCTGACTGGATGGGAGGGAAGGGCAAGAGATTGATAGGTATTCCCAACCCTGGGTAAATGCTTACCAGGACTTCATGCCCTGTGGTCTGTGTGATTTTTAAATGTCCCTTGGGACGTGTGGATTCTCACAACCTCTTTCAAGACCATGGGTGGTTTTATCAACTGTGACATCTCTTCTCTTTTAGACGTCAGGAATATTGGGCCACTTCTTGGAGCAGAGAATAGAGTACCTTCTTCAAGTTCACGTTGACCCTCCACAGGTTTCTGCTAGGATTAGCCAGGCTCAACATGTCTCATGAATGTCTTCTGAGCCTGGTATTCTGTAAAGAAGTCTCCATGCCACTATTCTCCATTGTAGCAGAACAAGTCTCATCAATGTGTTCGCATCTCCCCTCAATCTGTGCAGCCAGCTTTTCTACAGTCTTCTCTTCGTGTCTCCCATAAAGTTGACTTCTACATTACTGAGCAAGTCTGAAAGTTCCTCGGAGCCTCACCAGTATGCTGATGACGGGCAGATCTTCCACTGTCTGACTTTTCAGTTCCTAGAAACTGACCTGTGATCTAAGCTCATTGGGCAGCAACATTATCTCGAACTTAAAGAGCTCCCCATACAATAGACCTAAGCCAAGCTCCACGGAGGGTGTCAGCCCCTACATGACTCTGACCCACCCACAGAGCTCTGCCGAGTTACCTTGGATCCAGCAGCCACAACAAGCCTCGTGGAACACACCACCATTCCACCTGGAATCCAACCGGTAACTGCCATTCACAAAAGTTGCAGCATCTTTTCAGTGTTGGGGGAAGGACTGCATCAGAGGAGAGTTTCCTAAGTTAAAAGTGATTCTCTCCATTAGCATCTCATGGTCCTTTTTTTCTACCCTCTTTTCTTTAGTTCAGATCTCGATAAATAATACAGAGGGAAGTGTGTGCAAGTTATGTTTATTTTTCCACAAGTCTTTAACCTTTCTAACATTTAACAGTTCACAAAGAACGCACTATAGAAATCTAATGTTTGTGTAATAGCCATTCACCCAGAATACATATCGGTCTGTTGCTATTCTGCTGAAACTCCCGCAGTCTCAAGACATGGATCCATTTGTTTCATGGGGTCTGAAAATCCTAGAAATGAAGCCCATCCCAATGTACGCATTACAGTCTGTCTTTTTGCTCTTAGTACAATTTTGTAGAACTACTTGTCTTTGTTATGGGCGTATGCCATTTATTCTCCATGTAGGGATGAATATCACATTCATTCTTTCTGTTGGATGTAGACTCAATCTATATAAAGGAATATGAATCTATTTTATACAAAATAGGCATTTGGGTTTGGTCAGGATATGCTCTTATGAATGAACATTTTTCAATCTTTTTGCTCGCATCTGTTTTCTGAATACATGTGTGTTGAGTACATGCATGGAGCAGTATTGGGTCGGTGCGTGCTGAATGATACTTGACACCCCTTTGAGTATTTTCTTTTGAATTATCATGGTTCATTTGCATATATGTCAGCCAAATATACTCTTTGGTTTTTGTTTGATATTTTGATTGTTTGCTTGTTGTTTGTTTTGCAAACACATTAGTCCATGCATCTCTCCATTTGCATTAAACAGAGAGTCACATAAGATGATTTTGTTAGTATAGTGCTGAAATTCACCTATGTTTTCCTGCTTCCCTCTCCCAACTTTAGGGATTTGTTGTCCTCCTTGCCTTCGACTTGTTTACTCTCTACAACTCATGGCTCTTCATGCATTTCCATTGATGTTTTTCTTATTTCCATTTCATGTTGCTACTTTTCTCTTCAGTGTAGAATTCTCAATCTTTGTTTAAAGATAAGTTTGAACTGTTGAATTCTAGTAAGTTTTGCCACTCTGTGAAATTGTCCACATGTGCCAGTATCAGATATGGCGTTCTTGTGGCATAGGCTACTCTAGAATGAATCTTCTTCTCATTCAGGTTCCGATGTATGTCCTGGAACTCCTTCCTGTCCTGCAATATTTATATCAAGTTATCAGCTGAAACACTTCCGGAGTTTCTGTTGTGACTACTTTTCTATTCAGGGTAGAATTCTCAGTCTTTCTTTTAGGATAAGACTTTAAATGCTGAATTCTTTTACACTTTGCCGATCTGTGAAATTGCCAAGCTCTGTCATTAATGGTAATGGCTGTCTTGAAGCTTAGGCTACCGTATAATGCAGCTTTGTCTCATTCATGATTTTGTCTTTGTCTTGGAAATGCTTCCTGTACTGTGATATTTCTGTCTAGGTATCAGTTGCAACCCCTGTGGGGGTTCTGTTGTCACTGAGTTGCTGTACTCTTCGTGCATCGAAAATTACAGAGTTGATCATGGACTTTGATGATTTGAATGAAAAGAAAGCTGCTTGTAAGCCTATTGGGATTCCACATTATTTGGATGCTGTTTGCTCCTGGTTTCGTATAGGAGATTGTATGTTGGCTTTCAGAAAATTTCAGTCTGATTTTTCTCCAAATACCTATACAGGGTTTCATTTTTATATCGAGCTTTTCCCTATGGGGCTCTTATGATTTCTAGTCATTCATGCTTTTTCTTACCCCATTTTCAACAGCAATATTGCATTGGATTTCACTTGTATTTCTATGTCATCTTCTGATACAGGGATTGCTTTTCCCTTGTGTTCACGGATATTCACGAGTCCCTCTGCATTATCTAGTCTGCTTAGGGCTGAATTTTGTCCTGCTATTATCTCATACATTGAGTATTCTGATTTTATTTGGCTCGTCTCAATGATTCCCTTCCCCATTTCTGGTATTGTGCCTTTTGTGGTTCTGAGACACTGGCTTATTTCAGTGTTTCTCTCACCTGGGTTTTCAATACATGCTCTGATAATGTTTCATAATCTAGTTGTTTGAAAGCTTTTTCTTGGACCTTCAATCTCTTTGAAACAGAAAATTGTACTTCCTGTTTCTTATACTATACTTCTTTATCTCTACTGGTCTAGTACTATCAGTTATCTAATGTAGAATTGTAGGGCTTGATAAAGTGAAAATTTTAGTCTCTTTGGTGTAGGCAATTCCATGATATTTCTGTGAGGACAAATTTTCCTGCACATTGATTCCATGTCGTTTGCCTGTGTGTGTTGTCCTGTATATCTCTAACTGCTGGTGTTGCCTTTGATGTGATCAACGCACCATACTCTCATCGTTTAGAACAATCTCATTTTTATTACACTTATATCACATTTCTGAAAGTTCAGAGGACCGTTCCCCTTGTGGAAATGGAGCATCTAAATATATTCAGCTTTGCAGGCTGTTGTATGTCATTTTGAAGTGTATTCAAAAGAGCACATTTACAGTGCCCTTGTCCTTTCTACTTCCATAAGAAAGTTCCAATCTTACCAGTTCTTCCCAGAGCTTCTCTATCCACAGAAAAACCTGTGGAAACATATCTTTGGATGCCATGCATCAGGGCCTTCTGCCATTATTGCTCACACTGCCTAGGTGTCCGCAGGACTCTGCAATGTCAAGGCCATCCAAAATTTAGCATCTGCTTTTGGGAGATAATGCTGAAGGAAATGCTTCATCTTCTCACGCTGCGGACCTAGACAAATGCTCTTTGTTCTCTCATCCTTGTGGCTTGGGAACACGAAAGGAAACCCAGCTGTGCCGCATCCTCTGCCTCATACCAAACCCTAATCCCAGTCCAGGCTATGACTTTAGCTGATCCAAAGGTTTGGAAACAGTTATCAATCCCAAGGCCCCCTGGATTCCTCAGACCAGATGCATGATTTCTCTCATTTAGCCCCCACGTGCTCTTTTGGAAAAATGCCAAATTGTTCCCTGGTCCTGCAGATGCAGTGCATGTGGCCATGGTACATTTCGACAAAGTAAACTTTGTACACTGGAGTGGTAGCTTTCACTTTGAGGTTCAAGTTCATTTTTCTCTCTTTTTAGGGCCAAATTCAATCCACAGCACACTCCAGATCGGTGAGACAAAGCATGTGTCATAATCCATATTCCTATACTTCATTTTACGCAGCCACGGCTAGCTCAAAGTAGGTTGCTCATTTCTTGGCCTCAGAATCAATTTTGGGGACAATTTGTGCTGATTTATTTCAGTTCTGTCAACTTAGCATCTGCTGTGCACTCTTCTAACACTCAGCGCATCGCTTTGAATCCCATGGGTCCGGTCCTCTTAAGAGTGTGCGACCAATTGAAACAGACTTTCACCTTTGCTGCTCCATTACCAGAGGTCGGGTACTGCACTGATATCCATTCTCTACTTTGCTTCACTTCCGTCGACTTTAAGGCATCATACTGTCTTTGAAATTAAGGGACCACTCTTTGGCAAATCTCCAGAAACAAGGGCTTGGTGAGTGGATGTTTAAAATTCTATGTAATTGGGAGCGAGTTAGCGTATGATGCACTTGTACACTGCCACCTGGGCATCAATAAATCAACACTTTCCATATATAACTCGACGAAATGGGATTCTTGTTTATCTCTTTTTTCTATGCAGTCATGATATTATGTGTTTTTCCAAAGAATACATTTTTGTCATTGAGTTGATACCTCAGTTGCAGCCTTTCAATAGTGTAATAAAATTGATTTACATATTTTGGAATTTATATGAAAATGAAGTTAGTCTTTGAAACATAATATATCTACTTACAATCCACACTTGTCAAATTCAGGTACCATTTTGTCAGCTCTAAGGGAAATCTAGACAGATAAAATATAAATTACCACTCGAAAATGATGAAGGGGACAGGTAAACTCTTTAATTTTGATGCCTCCAACACCAACAAGAACTATGAAATTATTATTGTAAGCATGAAATTACTCCCACACTTCCTTTCCCTTGTGCATGTGGTGCCCTTTCCACCCCATGACACATATTGACCAATGTTGTCATTTCAAGCAGTAACATTTCTCTCCAGGAAAACACAAGGAATCTGAAACAAGATATTTAGATGTAGGCTTGGTTCACAAAGGAACTAGGGGCATTAGAGCAATGAGAACCCTGCTGCAGCTTTGCTAGTCTATTGAGAATCAAGTGCCATTCTAACAACCATGAGAAAGCTTAAACTTCCGATCACGTTGGGTAAAGCAGTTTAACACAACCAAGTCTGCACCCACATGACATACAGCACCCGGGATTGAATGAAGGGTAAAGACGGTCCACATAAAAAAAAAAAATGTCCTTACAAGTCTATGGCGACTTTTACTGTTCACTTCACTAACTGACTTATAATAGTTACCTATACTGTCTAGAAAAGAAGAGGCCTAATACATATTCAAGTTCAGTCAAAGTATCCCCTCACTTACCACACTGCCTTAAACCTAAAAAAGACGTAACCCCAGAATTTGCTGAATCTAGGGGAACGTCATCATTTTTTGTGTGAGCTATTTACTAAAATTCTGTCTATTATAGTCGAGAGTATTTGACCATTGAAGAATTCAGTGTTGTGCACAGAGTGTGAAGTTGTAGGAAAACTGGTTCTAGGAGGGGCTTGCTCTTCTCCTATTGGCTTCATTGCAGCTCAAGTTCTGATCCTCTGAAATGGATGCCTGACTGGATGGGAGGGAAGGGCAAGAGATTGATAGGTATACCCAACCCTGGTTAAATGCTTACCAGGACTTCATGCCCTGTGGTCTGTGTGATTTTTAAATGTCCCTTGGGACGTGTGGATTCTCACGACCTCTTTCAAGACCATGGGTGGTTTTATCAACTGTGACATCTCTTCTCTTTTAGACGTCAGGAATATTGGGCCACTTCTTGGAGCAGAGAATAGAGTACCTTCTTCAAGTTCACGTTGACCCTCCACAGGTTTCTGCTAGGATCAGCCAGGCTCAACATGTCTCATGAATGTCTTCTGAGCCTGGTATTCTGTAAAGAAGTCTCCATGCCACTATTCTCCATTGTAGCAGAACAAGTCTCATCAATGTGTTCGCATCTCCCCTCAATCTGTGCAGCCAGCTTTTCTTCAGTCTTCTCTTCGTGTCTCCCATAAAGTGGACTTCTACATTACTGAGCAAGTCTGAAAGTTCCTCGGAGCCTCACCAGTATGCTGATGACGTGCAGATCTTCCACTGTCTGACTTTTCAGTTCCTAGAAACTGACCTGTGATCTAAGCTCATTGGGCAGCAACATTATCTCGAACTTAAAGAGCTCCCCATACAATAGACCGAAGCCAAGCTCCACGGAGGGTGTCAGCCCATACATGACTCTGACCCACCCACAGAGCTCTGCCGAGTTACCTTGGATCCAGCAGCCACAACAAGCCTCGTGGAACACACCACCATTCCACCTGGAATCCAACCGGTAACTGCCATTCACAAAGGTTGCAGCATCTTTTCAGTGTTGGGGGAGGGACTGCATCAGACGAGAGATTCCTAATTTAAAACTGATTCTCTCCATTAGCATCTCATGGTCCTTTTTTTCGACCCTCTTTTCTTTAGTTAAGATCTCTTTACACAATAGAGAGGGAAGTGTGTGCATGTTATGTTTATTTTTCCACAAGTCTTTAAACTTTCTAACATTTAACTGTTCACAAAGACCGCACTATAAAAATCTAATGTTTGTGTAATAGCCATTCACCCAGAATACATATCCGTCTGTTGCTTTTCTGCTGAAACTCGCACAGTCTCAAAACATGGATTCATTTGTTTCATGGGGGCTGAAAATCCGAGAAATGAAGCCCATCCCAATGTACGCATTACTGTCTGTCTTTTTGCTCTTAGTACAATTTTGTAGAACTACTTGTCTTTGTTATGGGCGTATGCCATTTATTCTCCATGTAGGGATGAATATCACATTCATTCTTTCTTTTGGAAGTAGACTCAATCTATATAAAGGAATATGAATCTATTTTATACAAAATAGGCATTTGGGTTTGGTCAGGATATGCTATTATGAATGAACATTTTTCAATCTTTTTGCTCGCATCTGTTTTCTGAATACATGTGTGTTGAGTACATGCATGGTGCAGTACTGGGTCGGTGCGTGCTGAATGATACTTGACACCCCTTTGAGTATTTTCTTTTGAATTATCATTGTTCCTTTGCATATATGTCAGCCAAATAAACTCTTTGGTTTTTGTTTGATATTTTGATTGATTGATTGTTGTTTGATTTGCAAACACATTAGTCCATGCATCTCTCCATTTGCATTAAACAGAGAGTCACATATGATGATTCTGTTAGTATAGTGCTGAAATTCACCTATGTTTTCCTGCTTCCCTCTCCCAAATTTAGGGATTTGTTGTCCTCCTTGCCTTCGAATTGTTTACTCTCTACAACTCATGGCTCTTCATGCATTTCCATTGATGTTTTTCTTATTTCCATTTCATGTTGCTACTTTTCTCTTCAGTGTAGAATTCTCAATCTTTGTTTAAAGATAAGTTTGAACTGTTGAATTCTAGTAAGTTTTGCCAGTCTGTGAAACTGTCCACATGTGCCAGTATCAGATATGGCGTTCTTGTGGCATAGGCTACTCTAGAATGAATCTTTTTCTCATTCAGGTTCCGATGTATGTCCTGGAACTCCTTCCTGTCCTGCAATATTTGTATCAAGTTATCAGCTGAAACACTTCCGGAGTTTCTGTTGTGACTACTTTTCTATTCAGGGTAGAATTCTCAGTCTTTCTTTTAGGGTAAGTTTTTAAATGCTGATATCTTTTACAATTTGCCGATCTGTGAAATTGCCAAGATCTGTCGTTTATGGTAATGTCTGTCTTGAGGCCTAGGCTGCCGTATAATGCAGCTTTGTCTCATTCATGATTTGGTCTTTGTCTTGGAAATGCTTCCTGTACTGTGATATTTCTGTCTAGGTATCAGCTGCAACCCCTGTGGGGGTTCTGTTGTCACTGAGTTGCTGTACTCTTCGTGCATCGAAAATTACAGATTTGATCATGGACTTTGATGATTGGAATGAAAACAAAGCTGCTTGTAAGCCTATTGGGATTCCACATTATTTGGATGCTGTTTGCTCCTGGTTTCGTATAGGAGATTGTTTGTTGGCTTTCAGCAAATTTCAGTCTGATTTTTCTCCAAATACCTATACAGGGTTTCATTTTTATATCGAGGTTTTCCCTATGGGGCTCTTATGATTTCTAGTCTTTCATGCTTTTTCTTACCCCATGTTTCAACAGCAATATTGCATTGGTTTTCACTTGTTTTTCTATGTCATCTACTGATACAGGGATTGTTTTCCCTTGTGTTCACGGATATTCACGAGTCCCTCTGCATTATCTAGCCTGCTTAGGGCTGAATTTTGCCCTGCTATTATCTCATACATTGAGTATTCTGATTTTATTTGGCTCGTCTCAATGATTCCATTCCCCATTTCTGGTATTGTGCCTTTTAAGGTTCTGAGACACTGGTTTATTTCAGTGTTTCTCTCACCTCGGTTTTCAATACATGCTCTGATAATGTTTCATAATCTAGTTGTTTGAAAGCTTTTTCTTGGACCTTCAATCTCTTTGAAACAGAAAATTGTACTTCCTCTTTCTTATACTATACTTCTTTATCTCTACTGGTCTAGTGCTATCAGGTATCTAATGTAGAATTGTAGGGCTTGATAAAGTGAAAATTTTAGTCTCTTTGGTGTAGGCAATTCCATGATATTTCTGTGAGGACAAATTTTCCTGCACATTGATTTCATGTCGTTTTCCTGTGTGTGTTGTCCTGTATATCTCTAACTGCTGGTGTGGCCTTTGATGTGTTCAAAGCAACATACTCTCATCGTTTAGAACAATCTCATATTTATTACACTTATGTCACATTTCTGAAAGTTCAGAGGACCCTTCCCCTTGTGGAAATGGAGCATGTAAATATATTCAGCTTTGCAGGCTGTTGTATGTCATTTTGAAGTGTATTCAAAAGAGCACATTGACAGTGCCCTTGTCCTTTCTACTTCCATAAGAAAGTTCCAATCTTACCAGTTCTTCCCAGAGTTTCTCTATCCACAGAAAATCCTGTGGAAACTTATCTTTGGATGCCATGCATCAGGGCCTGCTGCCATTATTGCTCACACTGCCTAGGTGTCTGCAGGGCTCTGCAATGTCAAGGCCATCCAAAATTTAGCATCTGCTTTTGGGAGATAACCCTGAAGGAAATGCTTCATCTTCTCACGCTGCGGACCTAGACAAATGCTCTTTGTTCTCTCATCCTTGTGGCTTGGGACCACGAAAGGAAACCCAGCTGTGCCGCATCCTCTGCCTCATACCAAACCCTAATCCCAGTCCAGGCTATGACTTTAGATGACCCAGAGATTTGGAAACAGATATCGATCCCAAGGCCCCATAGATTCCTCAGACCAGATGCATCATTTCTCTGATTTAGCCCCCACATGCTCTTTTGGCAAAATGCCAAATTGCTCCCTTGTCCTGCAGATGCAGTGCATGTGGCCATGGGACATTTCGACAAAGTAAACTTTGTACACTGGAGTGGTAGCTTTCACTTTGAGGTTCAAGTTCATTTTTCTCTCTTTTTAGGGCCAAACTCAATCCACAGCACACTCCAGATCGGTGAGACTAAGCATGTGTCATAATCCATACTCCTATACTTCATTTTACGCAGCCACTGCTAGCTCAAATTAGGCTGCTCGTTTCTTGGCCTCAGAATCAATTTTGGGGACAATTTGTGCTGATTTATTTCAGTTCTGTCAACTTAGCATCTGCTGTGCACTCTTCTAACACTCAGCGCATCGCTTTGAATCCCATGTGTCTGGCACCCTTAAGAGTGTGCGTCCAATTGAAACAGACTTTCACCTTTGCTGCTCCATTACCAGAGGTCAGGTACAGCACTGATTTCCATTCTCTACTTTGCTTCACTTCCGTCGACTTTAAGGCATCATACTGCCTTTGGAATTAAGGGACCACTCTTTGGCAAATCTCCAGAACCAAGGGCTTGGTGAGTGGATGTATAAAATTCTGTGTAATTGGGAGCGAGTTAGCGTATGAAGCACTTGTACACTGCCACCTGGGCATCAATAAATCAACACTTTCCATATATAACTCGACGAAATGGGATTCTTGTTTATCTCTTTTTTCTATGCAGTCATGATGTTATGTGTTTTTCCAAAGAATTCATTTTTGTCATTGAGTTGATACCTCAGTTGCAGCCTTTCAATAGTGTAATAAATTGATTTACATATTTTGGAATTTATATGAAAATGAAGTTAGTCTTTGAAACATAATAAATCTACTTACAATCCACACTTGTCAAATTCAGGCACCATTTTGTCAGCTCTAAGGGAAATCTAGACAGATAAAATGTAAAATACCACTCGAAAATGATGAAGGGGTCAGGTAAACTCTGAAATTTTGATGCCTCCAACACCAACATGAACCATGAAATAATTATTGTAAGCATGAAATTATCCCCACACTTGCTTTCCCTTGTGCATGTGGTGCCCTTTCCACCCCATGACACATACTGACCCATGATGTCATTTCAAGCAGTAATATTTCTCTCCAGGAAAACACAAGGAATCTGAAACAAGATATTTAGATGTAGGCTTGGTTCACAAAGGAACTAGGGGCATTAGAGCAATGAGAACCCTGCTGCAGCATTGCTAGTCTATTGAGAACCAAGTGCTCTTCTAACAACCATGAGAACGCTTAAACTTCCGATCACGTTGGGTAAAGCAGTTTAACACAACCAAGTCTGCACCCACATGACATACAGCACCCGGGCTTGAATGAAGGGAAAAGACGGTCCACATAAAAATAAAATGTCCTTACATGTCTATGGCGACTTTTACTGTTCACTTCACTAACTGACTTATAATAGTTACCTATACTGTCTAGAAAATAAGAGGCCTAATACATATTCAAGTTCAGTCAAATTATCCCCTCACTTACCACACTCCCTTCACCCTAAAAAAGACGTAACCCCAGAATTTGCTGAATCTAGGGGAACGTCATCATTTTTTGTGTGAGCTATTTACTAATATTCTGTCTAATATAGTCGAGAGTATTTGACCATTGAAGATTTCAGTGTTGTGCACAGAGTGTGAAGTTGTAGGAAAACTGGTTCTAGGAGGGGCTTGCTCTTCTCCTATTGGCTTCATTGCAGCTCAAGTTCTGATCCTCTGAAATGGATGCCTCACTGGATGGGAGGGAAGGCAAGAGATTGATAGGTATACCCAACCCTGGGTAAATGCTTACCAGGACTACATGACCTGTGGTCTGTGTGATATTTAAATGTCCCTTGAGAAGTGTGGATTCTAACGACCTCTTTCAAGACCATGGGGGTTTTTTCAACTGTGACATCTCTTCTCTTTTAGACGTCAGGAATATTGGGCCACTTCTTGGAGCAGAGTATAGAGTACCTTCTTCAAGTTCACGTTGACCCTCCACAGGTTTCTGCTAGGATCAGCCAGGCTCAACTTGTCTCATGAATGTCTTCTGAGCCTGGTATTCTGTAAAGAAGTTTACATGCTACTATTCTCCATTGTAGCAGAACAAGTCTCATCAATGTGTTCGCATCTCCCCTCAAACTCTGCAGCCAGCTTTTCTTCAGTCTTCTCTTCGTGTCTCCCATAAAGTGGACTTCTACATTACTGAGCAAGTCTGAAAGTTCCTCGGAGCCTCACCAGTATGCTGATGACAGGCAGATCTTCCACTGTCTGACTTTTCAGTTCCTAGAAACTGACCTGTGATCTAAGCTCATTGGGCAGCAACATTTTCTCGAACATAAAGAGCTCCCCATACAATAGAACTAAGCCAAGCTCCACGGAGGTTGTCAGCCCCTACATGACTCAGACCCACCCACAGAGCTCTGCCGAGTTACCTTGGATCCAGCAGCCACAACAAGCCTCGTGGAACACACCACCATTCCACCTGGAATCCAACCGGTAACTGCCATACACAAAGGTTGCAGCATCTTTTCAGTGTTGGGGGAGGGACTGCATCAGACGAGAGTTTCCTAAGTTAAAATTGATTCTCTCCATTAGCATCTCATGGTCCTTTATTTCGACCCTCTTTTCCTTAGTTAAGATCTCTATACACAATACAGAGGGAAGTGTGTGCATGTTATGTTTATTTTTCCACAAGTCTTTAAACTTTCTAACATTTAACTGTTCACAAATACCGCACTATAGATATCTAATGTTTGTGTAATAGCCATTCACCCAGAATACATATCCGTCTGTTGCTTTTCTGCTGAAACTCCCACAGTCTCAAGACATGGATCCATTTGTTTCATGGGGGCTGAAAATCCTAGAAATGAAGCCCATCCCAATGTACGCATTACAGTCTGTCTTTTTGCTCTTAGTACAGTTTTGTAGAACTACTTGTCTTTGTTATGGGCGTATGCCATTTATTCTCCATGTAGGGATGAATATCACATTCATTCTTTTTGTTGGATGTAGACTCAATCTATATAAAGGAATATGAATCTGTTTTATACAAAATAGGCATTTGGGTTTGGTCAGGATATGCTATTTTGAATGAACATTTTTCAATCTTTTTGCTCGCATCTGTTTTCTGAATACATGTGTGTTGATTACATGCATGGAGCAGTACTGGGTCGGTGCGTGCTGAATGATACTTGACACCCCTTTGAGTATTTTCTTTTGAATTATCATGGTTCCTTTGCATATATGTCAGCCAAATAAACTCTTTGGTTTTTGTTTGATATTTTGATTGATTGCTTGTTGTTTGTTTTGCAAACTCATTAGTCCATGCATCTCTCCATTTGCATTAAACAGAGAGTCACATAAGATGATTCTGTTAGTATAGTGCTGAAATTCACCTATGTTTTCCTGCTTCCCTCTCCCAAATTTAGGGATTTGTTGTCCTCCTTGCCTTCCACTTGTTTACTCTCTACTGCTCATGGCTCTTCATGCATTTCCATTGATGTTTTTCTTATTTCCATTTCATGTTGCTACTTTTCTCTTCAGTGTAGAATTCTCAATCTTTGTTTAAAGATAAGTTTGAACTGTTGAATTCTAGTAAGTTTTGCCAGTCTGTGAAATTGTCCACATGTGCCAGTATCAGATATGGCGTTCTTGTGGCATAGGCTACTCTAGAATGAATCTTTTTCTCATTCAGGTTCCGATGTATGTCCTGGAACTCCTTCCTGTCCTGCAATATTTATATCAAGTTATCAGCTGAAACACTTCCGGAGTTTCTGTTGTGACTACTTTTCTATTCAGGGTAGAATTCTCAGTCTTTTTTTAGGATAAGATTTTAAATGCTGAATTCTTTTACACTTTGCCGATCTGTAAAATTGCCAAGATCTGTCGTTAACGGTAATGGCTGTCTTGAGGCCTAGGCTACCGTATAATGCAGCTTTGTCTCATTCATGATTTGGTCTTTGTCTTGGAAATGCTTCCTGTACTGTGATATTTCTGTCTAGGTATCAGCTGCAACCCCTGTGGGGGTTCTGTTGTCACTGAGTTGCTGTACTCTTCGTGCATCGAAAATTACAGAGTTGATCATGGACTTTGATGATTGGAATGAAAACAAAGCTGCTTGTAAGCCTATTGGGATTCCACATTATTTGGATGCTGTTTGCTCCTGGTTTCGTATAGGAGATTGTTTGTTGGATTTCAGCAAATTTCAGTCTGATTTTTCTCCAAATACCTATACAGGGTTTCATTTTTATATCGAGGTTTTCCCTATGGGGCTCTTATGATTTCTAGTCTTTCATGCTTTTTCTTACCCCATGTTTCAACAGCAATATTGCATTGGTTTTCACTTGTTTTTCTATGTCATCTACTGATACAGGGATTGTTTTCCCTTGTGTTCACGGATATTCACGAGTCCCTCTGCATTATCTAGTCTGCTTAGGGCTGAATTTTGCCCTGCTATTATCTCATACATTGAGTATTCTGATTTTATTTGGCTCGTCTCAATGATTCCCTTCCCCATTTCTGGTATTGTGCCTTTTGAGGTTCTGAGACACTGGTTTATTTCAGTGTTTCTCTCACCTCGGTTTTCAATACATGCTCTGATAATGTTTCATAATCTAGTTGTTTGAAAGCTTTTTCTTGGACCTTCAATCTGTTTGAAACAGAAAATGGTACTTCCTGTTTCTTATACTATACTTCTTTACTCTACTGGTCTAGTATTATCAGGTATCTAATGTAGAATTGTAGGGCTTGATAAAGTGAAAATTTTAGTCTCTTTGGTGTAGGCAATTCCATGATATTTCTGTGAGGACAAATTTTCCTGCACATTGATTCCATGTCGTTTTCCTGTGTGTGTTGTCATGTATACTTCTAACTGCTGGTGTGGCCTTTGATGTGTTCAAAGCAACATACTCTCATCGTTTAGAACAATCTCATTTTTATTACACTTATGTCACATTTCTGAAAGTTCAGAGAACCCTTCCCCTTGTGGAAATGGAGCATCTAAATATATTCAGCTTTGCAGGCTGTTGTATATCATTTTGAAGTGTATTCAAAAGAGCACATTGACTGTGCCCTTGTCCTTTCTACTTCCATAAGAAAGTTCCAATCTTACCAGTTCTTCCCAGAGTTTCTCTATCCACAGGAAAACCTGTGGAAACATATCTTTGGATGCCATGCATCAGGGCCTGCTGCCATTATTGCTCACACTGCCTAGGTGTCCGCAGGGCTCTGCAATGCCAAGGCCATACAAAATTTAGCATCTGCTTTTGGGAGATAATGCTGAAGGAAATGCTTCATCTTCTCACGCTGCGGACCTAGACAAATGCTCTTTGTTCTCTCATCCTTGTGGCTTGGGACCACGAAAGGAAACCCAGCTGTGCCGCATCCTCTGCCTCATACCAAACCCTAATCCCAGTCCAGGCTATGACTTTAGATGATCCAGAGATTTGGAAACAGATATCAATCCCAAGGCCCCATGGATTCCTCAGACCAGATGCATCATTTCTCTGATGTAGCCCCCACATTCACTTTTGGCAAAATGCCAAATTGCTCCCTTGTCCTGCAGATGCAGTGCATGTGGCCATGTGACATTTCGACAAAGTAAACTTTGTACACTGGAGTGGTAGCTTTCACTTTGAGGTTCAAGTTCATTTTTCTCTCTTTTTAGGGCCAAACTCAATCCACAGCACACTCCAGATCGGTGAGACAAAGCATGTGTCATAATCCATACTCCTATACTTCATTTTACGCAGCCACTGCTAGCTCAATTTAGGCTGCTTATTTCTTGGCCTCAGAATCAATTTTGGGGACAATTTGTGCTGATTTATTTCAGTTCTGTCAACTTAGCATCTGCTGTGCACTCTTCTAACACTCAGCGCATCGCTTTGAATCCCATGTGTCCGGTCCCCTTAAGAGTGTGCATTCAATTGAAACAGACTTTCACCTTTGCTGCTCCATTACCAGAGGTCAGGTACTGCACTGATTTCCATTCTCTACTTTGCTTCACTTCCGTCGACTTTAAGGCATCATACTGTCTTTGGAATTAAGGGACCACTCTTTGGCAAATCTCTAGAACCAAGGGCTTGGTGAGTGGATGTTTAAAATTCTGTGTAATTGGGAGCGAGTTAGCGTATGATGCACTTGTACACTGCCACATGGGCATCAATAAATCAACACTTTCCATATATAACTCGACGAAATGGGATTCTTGTTTATCTCTTTTTTCTATGCAGTCATGATGTTATGTGTTTTTCCAAAGAATACATTTTTGTCATTGAGTTGATACCTCAGTTGCAGCCTTTCAATAGTGTAATAAAATTGATTTACATATTTTGGAATTTATATGAAAATGAAGTTAGTCTTTGAAACATAATAAATCTACTTACAATCCACACTTGTCAAATTCAGGCACCATTTTGTCAGCTCTAAGGGAAAACTAGACAAATAAAATGTAAAATAGTATTCGAAAATGATGAAGGGGACAGGTAAACTCTTTAATTTTGATGCCTCCAACACCAACAGGAACCATGAAATAATTATTGTAAGCATGAAATTACCCCCACACTTGCTTTCCCTTGTGCATGTGGTGCCCTTTCCACCCCATGACACATACTGAACAATGTTGTCATTTCAAGCAGTAATATTTCTCTCCAGAAAAACACAAGGAATCTGAAACAAGATATTTAGATGTAGGCTTGGTTCACAAAGGAACTTGGGGCATTAGAGCAATGAGAAACCTGCTGCAGCATTGCTATTCTATTGAGAACCAAGTGCTCTTCTAACAACCATGAGAACGCTTAAACTTCCGATCACGTTGGGTAAAGCAGTTTAACACAACCAAGTCTGCACCCACATGACATACAGCACCCGGGCTTGAATGAAGGGAAAAGACGGTCCACATAAAAATAAAATGTCCTTACATGTCTATGGCGACTTTTACTGTTCACTTCACTAACTGACTTATAATAGTTACCTATACTGTCTAGAAAAAAAGAGGCCTAATACATATTCAAGTTCAGTCAAATTATCCCCTCACTTACCACACTCCCTTCACCCTAAAAAAGACGTAACCCCAGAATTTGCTGAATCTAGGGGAACGTCATCATTTTTTGTGTGAGCTATTTACTAAAATTCTATCTATTATAGTCAAGAGTATTTGACCATTGAAGAATCCAGTGTTGTGCACAGAGTGTGAAGTAGTAGGAAAACTGGTTCTAGGAGGGGCTTGCTCTTCTCCTATTGGCTTCATTGCAGCTCAAGTTCTGATCCTCTGAAATGGATGCCTGACTGGATGGGAGGGAAGGGCAAGAGATTGATAGGTATACCCAACCCTGGGTAAATGCTTACCAGGACTACATTCCCTGTGGTCTGTGTGATTTTTAAATGTCCCTTGAGAAGTGTGGATTCTCACGACCTCTTTCAAGACAATGGGAGGTTTTATCAATTCTGACATCTCTTCTTATTTAGACGTCAGGAATATTGGGCCACTTCTTGGAGCAGAGAATAGAGTACATTCTTCAAGTTCACGTTGACCCTCCACAGGTTTCTGCTAGGATCAGCCAGGCTCAACATGTCTCATGAATGTCTTCTGAGCCTGGTATTCTGTAAAGAAGTCTCCATGCTACTATTCTCAATTGTAGCAGAACAAGTCTCATCAAGGTGTTTGCATCTCCCCTCAATCTCTGATGCCAGCTTTTCTTCAGTCTTCTCTTCGTGTCTCCCATAAAGTGGACTTCTACATTACTGAGCAAGTCTGAAAGTTCCTCGGAGCCTCACCAGTATGCTGATGACGGGCAGATCTTCCACTGTCTGACTTTTCAGTTCCTAGAAACTGACCTGTGATTTAAGCTCATTGGGCAGCAACAATTTCTCGAACATAAAGAGCTCCCCATACAATAGAACTAAGCCAAGCTCCACGGAGGTTGTCAGCCCCTACATGACTCTGACCCACCCACAGAGCTCTGCCGAGTTACCTTGGATCCAGCAGCCACAACAAGCCTCGTGGAAAACACTAGTATTCCACCTGGAATCCAACCGGTAACTGCCATCCACAAAGGTTGCAGCATCTTTTCAGTGTTGGGGGAGGGACTGCATCAGACGAGAGTTTCCTAAGTTAAAAGTGATTCTCTCCATTAGCATCTCATGGTCCTTTTTTTCGACCCTCTTTTCTTTAGTTCAGATCTCTATAAATAATACAGAGGGAAGTGTGTGCAAGTTATGTTTATTTTTCCACAAGTCTTTAACCTTTCTTACATTTAACAGTTCACAAAGACCGCACTATAGAAATCTAATGTTTGTGTAATAGCCATTCACCCAGAATACATATCGGTCTGTTGCTTTTCTGCTGAAACTCCCACAGTATCAAGACATGGATCCATTTGTTTCATGGGGGCTGAAAATCCTAGAAATGAAGCCCATCCCAATGTACGCATTACTGTCTGTCTTTTTGCTCTTAGTACAGTTTTGTGGAACTACTTGTCTTTGTTATGGGCGTATGCCATTTATTCTCCATGTAGAGATGAATATCACATTTATTCTTTCTGTTGAATGTAGACTCAATCTATATAAAGGAATATGAATCTATTTTATACAAAATAGGCTTTTGGATTTGGTCAGGATATGCTCTTATGAATGAATATTTTTCAATCTTTTTGCTCGCATCTGTTTTATGAATACATGTGTGTTGAGTACATGCATGGAGCAGTACTGGTTCGGTGCGTGCTGAATGATACTTGACACCCCTTTGAGTATTTTCTTTTGAATTATCATGGTTCCTTTGCATATATGTCAGCCAAATATTCTCTTTGGTTTTTGTTTGATATTTTGATTGTTTGCTTGTTGTTTGTTTTGCAAACACATTAGTCCATGCATCTCTTCATTTGCATTAAACAGAGAGTCACATAAGATGATTCTGTTAGTATAGTGCTGAAATTCACCTATGTTTTCCTGCTTCCCTCTCCCAAATTTAGGGATTTGTTGTCCTCCTTGCCTTCCACTTGTTTACTCTCTACAACTCATGGCTCTTCATGCATTTCCATTGATGTTTTTCTTATTTCCATTTCATGTTGCTACTTTTCTCTTCAGTGTAGAATTCTCAATCTTTGTTTAAAGATAAGTTTGAACTGTTGAATTCTATTAAGTTTTGCCAGTCTGTGAAATTGTCCACATGTTCCAGTATCAGATATGGCGTTCTTGTGGCATAGGCTACTCTAGAATAAATCTTTTTCTCATTCAGGTTCCGATGTATGTCCTGGAACTCCTTCCTGTCCTGCAATATTTATATCAAGTTATCAGCTGAAACACTTCCGGAGTTTCTGTTGTGACTACTTTTCTATTCAGGGTAGAATTCTCAGTCTTTCTTTTAGGATAAGTTTTTAAATGCTGAATTCTTTTACACTTTGCCGATTTGTGAATTTGCCAATGTCTGTCTTTAATGGTAATGGCTGTCTTGAGGCCTAGGCTACCGTATAATGCAGCTTTGTCTCATTCATGATTTGGTCTTTGTCTTGGAAATGCTTCCTGTACTGTGATATTTCTGTCTAGGTATCAGCTGCAACCCCTGTGGGGGTTCTGTTGTCACTGAGTTGCTGTACTCTTCGTGCATCGAAAATTACAGAGTTGATCATGGACTTTGATGATTTGAATGAAAAGAAAGCTGCTTGTAAGCCTATTGGGATTCCACATTATTTGGATGCTGTTTGCTCCTGGTTTCGTATAGGAGATTGTTTGTTGGCTTTCAGCAAATTTCAGTCTGATTTTTCTCCAAATACCTATACAGGGTTTCATTTTTATATCGAGGTTTTCCCTATGGGGCTCTTATGATTTCTAGTCTTTCATGCTTTGTCTTACCCCATGTTTCAACAGCAATATTGCATTGGTTTTCACTTGTATTTCTATGTCATCTTCTGATACAGGGATTGCTTTTCCCTTGTGTTCACGGATATTCACGAGTCCCTCTGCATTATCTAGTCTGCTTAGGGCTGAATTTTGCCCTGCTATTATCTCATACATTGAGTATTCTGATTTTATTTGGCTCGTCTCAATGATTCTCTTCCCCATTTCTGGTATTGTGCCTTTTGTGGTTCTGAGACACTGGTTTATTTCAGTGTTTCTCTCACCTCGGTTTTCAATACATGCTCTGATAATGTTTCATAATCTAGTTGTTTGAAAGCTTTTTCTTGGACCTTCAATCTGTTTGAAACAGGAAATGGTACTTCCTGTTTCTTATACTATACTTCTTTATCTCTACTGGTCTAGTACTATCAGGTATCTAATGTAGAATTGTAGGGCTTGATAAAGTGAAAATTTTAGTCTCTTTGGTGTAGGCAATTCCATGATATTTCTGTGAGGACAAATTTTCCTGCACATTGATTCCATGTCGTTTGCCTGTGTGTGTTGTCAAGTATATCTCTAACTGCTGGTTTTGACTTTGATGTGATCAACGCACCATACTCTCATCGTTTAAAACAATCTCACTTTTATTACACTTATGTCACATTTCTGAAAGTTCAGAGGACCCTTCCCCTTGTGGAAAAGGAGCATCTAAATATATTCAGCTTTGCAGGCTGTTGTATGTCATTTTGAAGTGTATTCAAAAGAGCACATTGACAGTGCCCTTGTCCTTTCTACTTCCATAAGAAAGTTCCAATCTTACCACTTCTTCCCAGAGCTTCTCTATCCACAGAAAATCCTGTGGAAACATATCTTTGGATGCCATGCATCAGGGCCTGCTGCCATTATTGCTCACACTTCCTAGGTGTCCGCAGGGCTCTACAATGTCAAGACCATCCAAAATTTAGCATCTGCCTTTGGGAGATAATGCTGAAGGAAATGCTTCATCTTCTCACGCTGCGGACCTAGACAAATGCTCTTTGTTCTCTCATCCTTGTGGCTTGGGACCACGAAAGGAAACCCAGCTGTGCCGCATCCTCTGCCTCATACCAAACCCTAATCCCAGTCCAGGCTATGACTTTAGCTGATCCAAAGGTTTGGAAACAGATATCAATCCCAAGGCCCCCTGGATTCCTCAGACCAGATGCATGATTTCTCTGATTTAGCCCCCACATACACTTTTTGCAAATTGCCAAATTGGTCTCTGGTCCTGCAGATGAAGTGCATGTGGCCATGGGACATTTCGACAAAGTCAACTTTGTACACTGGAGTGGTAGCTTTCACTTTGAGGTTCAAGTTCATTTTTCTCTCTTTTTAGGGCCAAACTCAATCCACAGCACACTCCAGATCGGTGAGACAAAGCATGTGTCATAATCCATATTCCTATACTTCATTTTACGCAGCCACTCCTAGCTCAAATTAGGCTGCACTTTTTTTGGCCTCAGAATCAATTTTGGGGACAATTTGTGCTGATTTATTTCAGTTCTGTCAACTTAGCATCTGCTGTGCATTCTTCTAACACTCAGCGCATCGCTTTGAATCCCATGTGTCTGGCACCCTTAAGAGTGTGCGTCCAATTGAAACAGACTTTCACCTTTGCTGCTCCATTACCAGAGGTCACGTACTGCACTGATTTCCATCCTCTACTTTGCTTCATTTCCGTCGACTTTAAGGCATTATACTGTCTTTGGAATTAAGGGACCACTCTTTGGCAAATCTCCAGAAACAAGGGCTTGGTGAGTGGATGTTTAAAATTCTGTGTAATTGGGAGCGAGTTAGCGTGTGATGCACTTGTACACTGCCACCTGGGCATCAATAAATCAATACTTTCCATATATAACTCGATGAAATGGGATTCTTGTTTATCTCTTTTTTCTATGCAGTCATGATGTTATGTGCTTTTCCAAAGAATACATTTTTGTCATTGAGTTGATACCTCAGTTGCAGCCTTTCAATATTGTAATAAAATTGATTTACATATTTTGGAATTTATATGAAAATGAAGTTAGTCTTTGAAACATAATAAATCTACTTACAATCCACACTTGTCAAATTCAGGTACCATTTTTCAACTCTTAGGGAAATCTAGACAGATAAAATGAAAAATACCACTCGAATATGATGAAAGGGACAGGTAAACTCTTTAATTTTGATGCCTCCAACACCAACAGGAACCATGAAATAATTATTGTAAGCATGAAATTACCCCCACACTTGGTTTCCCTTGTGCATGTGGTGCCCTTTCCACCCCATGACACATACTGAACAATGTTGTCATTTCAAGCAGTAACATTTCTCTCCAGGAAAACTCAAGGAATCTGAAACAAGATATTTAGATGTAGGCTTGGTTCACAAAGGAACTAGGGGCATTAGAGCAATGAGAAACCTGCTGCAGCATTGCTAGTCTATTGAGAACCAAGTGCTCTTCTAACAACCATGAGAACGCTTAAACTTCCGATCACGTTGGGTAAAGCAGTTTAACACAACCAAGTCTGCACCCACATGACATACAGCACCCGGGCTTGAATGAAGGGAAAAGACGGTCCACATGAAAAAAAAATGTCCTTAAATGTCTATGGCGACTTTTACTTTTCACTTCACTAACTGACTCCTAATATTTACCTATACTGTCTAGAAAACAAGAGGCCTAATACATATTCAAGTTCAGTCAAAGTATCCCCTCACTTACCACACTCCCTTCACCCCAAAGAAGACGTAACCCCAGAATTTGCTGAATCTAGGGGAACGTCATCATTTTTTGTGTGAGCTATTTACTAAAATTCTATCTATTATAGTCAAGAGTATTTGACCATTGAAGAATTCAGTGTTGTGCACAGAGTGTGAAGTTGTAGGAAAACTGGTTCTAGGAGGGGCTTGCTCTTCTCCTATTGGCTTCATTGCAGCTCAAATTCTGATCCTCTGAAATGGATGCCTGACTGGATGGGAGGGAAGGCAAGAGATTGATAGGTATACCCAACCCTGGGTAAATGCTTACAAGGACTTCATGCCCTGTGGTCTGTGTGATTTTTAAATGTCCCTTGGGAGTTGTGTATTCTCACGACCTCTTTCAAGACAATGGGTGGTTTTATCAACTCTGACATCTCTTCTCTTTTAGACGTCAGGAATATTGGGCCACATATTGGAGCAGAGAATAGAGTACCTTCTTCAAGTTCACGTTGACCCTCCACAGGTTTCTGCTAGGATCAGCCAGGCTCAACATGTCTCATGAATGTCTTCTGAGCCTGGTATTCTGTAAAGAAGTCTCCATGCCACTATTCTCCATTGTAGCAGAACAAGTCTCTTCAATGTGTTCGCATCTCCCCTCAATCTGTGCAGCCAGCTTTTCTTCAGTCTTCTCTTCGTGTCTCCCATAAAGTTGACTTCTACATTACTGAGCAAGTCTGAAAGTTCCTCGGAGCCTCTCCAGTATGCTGATGACGGGCAGATCTTCCACTGTCTGACTTTTCAGTTCCTAGAAACTGACCTGTGATCTAAGCTCATTGGGCAGCAACATTATCTCGAACATAAAGAGCTCCCCATACAATAGACCTAAGCCAAGCTCCACGGAGGTTGTCAGCCCCTACATGACTCTGACCCACCCACAGAGCTCTGCCGAGTTACCTTGGATCCAGCAGCCACAACAAGCCTTGTGGAACACACTAGCATTCCACCTGGAATCCAACCGGTAACTGCCATCCACAAAGTTTGCAGCATCTTTTCAGTGTTGGGGGAGGGACTGCATCAGACGAGAGTTTCCTAAGTTAAAAGTGATTCTCTCCATTAGCATCTCATGGTCCTTTTTTCGACCCTCTTTTCTTTAGTTCAGATCTCTTTACACAATACAGAGGGAAGTGTGTGAATGTTATGTTTATTTTTCCACAAGTCTTTAACCTTTCTAACATTTAACAGTTCACAAAGACCGCACTATAGAAATCTAATGTTTGTGTAATAGCCATTCACCCAGAATTCATATCCGTCTGTTGCTTTTCTGCTGAAACACCCACACTCTCATGACATGGATCCATTTGTTTCATGGGGGCTGAAAATCCTAGAAATGAAGCCCATCCCAATGTACGCATTACTGTCTGTCTTTTTTGCTCTTCGTACAGTTTTGTAGAACTACTTTTCTTTGTTATGGGCGTATGCCATTTACTCTCCATGTAGGGATGAATATCACATTCATTCTTTCTGTTGGATGTAGACTCAATCTATATAAAGGAATATGAATCTATTTTATACAAAATAGGCATTTGGGTTTGGTCAGGATTTGCTCTTATGAATGAACATTTTTCAATCTTTTTGCTCGCATCTGTTTTCTGAATACATGTGTGTTGATTACATGCATGGAGCAGTACTGGGTCGGTGCGTGCTGAATGATACTTGACACCCCTTTGAGTATTTTCTTTTGAATTATCATGGTTCCTTTGCATATATGTCAGCCAAATATACTCTTTGGTTTTTGTTTGATATTTTGATTGTTTGCTTGTTGTTTGTTTTGCAAACACATTAGTCCATGCATCTCTCCATTTGCATTAAACAGAGAGTCACATAAGATGATTCTGTTAGTATAGTGCTGAAATTCACCTATGTTTTCCTGCTTCCCTCTCCCAAATTTAGGGATTTGTTGTCCTCCTTGCCTTCCACTTGTTTACTCTCTACAACTCATGGCTCTTCATGCATTTCCATTGATGTTTTTCTTATTTCCATTTCATGTTGCTACTTTTCTCTTCAGTGTAGAATTCTCAATCTTTGTTTAAAGATAAGTTTGAACTGTTGAATTCTATTAAGTTTTGCCAGTCTGTGAAATTGTCCACATGTGCCAGTATCAGATATGGCGTTCTTGTGGCATAGGCTACTCTAGAATGAATCTTCTTCTCATTCAGGTTCCGATGTATGTCCTGGAACTCCTTCCTGTCCTGCAATATTTATATCAAGTTATCAGCTGAAACACTTCCGGAGTTTCTGTTGTGACTACTTTTCTATTCAGGGTAGAATTCTCAGTCTTTCTTTTAGGATAAGTTTTTAAATGCTGAATTCTTTTACACTTTGCCGATCTGTGAAATTGCGAAGCTCTGTCGTTAATGGTAATGGCTGTCTTGAGGCCTAGGCTACCGTATAATGCAGCTTTGTCTCATTCATGATTTGGTCTTTGTCTTGGAAATGCTTCCTGTACTTTGATATTTCTGTCTAGTTATCAGCTGCAACCCCTGTGGGGGTTCTGTTGTCACTGAGTTGCTGTACTCTTCGTGCATCGAAAATTACAGAGTTGATCATGGACTTTGATGATTTGAATGAAAAGAAAGCTGCTTGTAAGCCTATTGGGATTCCACATTATTTGGATGCTGTTTGCTCCTGGTTTCGTATAGGAGATTGTTTGATGGCTTTCAGCAAATTTCAGTCTGATTTTTCTCCAAATACCTATACAGGGTTTCATTTTTATATCGAGGTTTTCCCTATGGGTCTCTTATGATTTCTAGTCTTTCATGCTTTGTCTTAGCCCATGTTTCAACAGCAATATTGCATTGGTTTCCACTTGTTTTTCTATGTCATCTTCTGATACAGGGATTGCTTTTCCCTTGTGTTCACGGATATTCACGAGTCCCTCTGCATTATCTAGTCTGCTTAGGGCTGAATTTTGCCCTGCTATTATCTCATACATTGAGTATTCTGATTTTATTTGGCTCGTCTCAATGATTCTCTTCCCCATTTCTGGTATTGTGCCTTTTGTGGTTCTGAGACACTGGTTTATTTCAGTGTTTCTCTCACCTCGGTTTTCAATACATGCTCTGATAATGTTTCATAATCTAGTTGTTTGAAAGCTTTTTCTTGGACCTTCAATCTCTTTGAAACAGAAAATGGTACTTCCTGTTTCTTATACTATACTTCTTTATCTCTACTGGTCTAGTACTCTCAGGTATCTAATGTAGAATTGTAGGGCTTGATAAAGTGAAAATTTTAGTCTCTTTGGTGTAGGCAATTCCATGATATTTCTGTGAGGACAAATTTTCCTGCACATTGATTCCATGTCGTTTTCCTGTGTGTGTTGTCCTGTATATCTCTAACTGCTGGTGTTGCCTTTGATGTGATCAACGCACCATACTCTCATCGTTTAGAACAATCTCATTTTTATTACACTTATGTCACATTTCTGAAAGTTCAGAGGACCCTTCCCCTTGTGGAAATGGAGCATCTAAATATATTCAGCTTTGCAGGCTGTTGTATGTCATTTTGAAGTGTATTCAAAAGAGCACATTGACAGTGCCCTTGTCCTTTCTACTTCCATAAGAAAGTTCCAATCTTACCAGTTTTTCCCAGAGCTTCTCTATCCACAGAAAAACCTGTGGAAACATATCTTTGGATGCCATGCATCAGGGCCTGCTGCCATTATTGCTCACACTGCCTAGGTGTCCGCAGGGCTCTGCAATGTCAAGGCCATCCAAAATTTAGCATCTGCTTTTGGGAGATAATGCTGAAGGAAATGCTTCATCTTCTCACGCTGCGGACCTAGACAAATGCTCTTTGTTCTCTCATCCTTGTGGCTTGGGACCACGAAAGGAAACCCAGCTGTGCCGCATCCTCTGCCTCACACCAAAACCTAATCCCTGTCCAGGCTATGACTTTAGCTGATCCAAAGGTTTGGAAACAGATATCAATCCCAAGGCCCCCTGAATTCCTCAGACCAGATGCATGATTTCTCTGATTTAGCCCCCACATGCTCTTTTGGCAAAATGCCAAATTGGTCCCTGGTCCTGCAGATGCAGTGCATGTGGCCATGGGACATTTCGACAAAGTCAACTTTGTACACTGGATTGGTAGCTTTCACTTTGAGGTTCAAGTTCATTTTTCTCTCTTTTTAGGGCCAAACTCAATCCACAGCACACTCCAGATCGGTGAGACAAAGCATGTGTCATAATCCATAATTCTATACTTCATTTTACGCAGCCACTGCTAGCTCAAATTAGGCTGCTCTTTTCTTGGCCTCAGAATCAATTTTGGGGACAATTTGTGCTGATTTATTTCAGTTCTGTCAACTTAGCATCTGCTGTGCACTCTTCTAACACTCAGCGCATCGCTTTGTATCCCATGTGTCCGGCCCTCTTAAGAGTGTGCGTCCAATTGAAACAGACTTTCACCTTTGCTGCTCCATTACCAGAGGTCACGTACTGCACTGATTTCCATCCTCTACTTTGCTTCACTTCCGTCGACTTTAAGGCATTATACTGTCGGTGGAATTAAGGGAACACTCTTTGGCAAATCTCCAGAAACAAGGGCTTGGTGAGTGGATGTTTAAAATTCTGTGTATTTGGGAGCGAGTTAGCGTATGATGCACTTGTACACTGCCACCTGGGCATCAATAAATCAACACTTTCCATATATAACTCGATGAAATGGGATTCTTGTTTATCTCTTTTTTCTATGCAGTCATGATGTTATGTGCTTTTCCAAAGAATACATTTTTGTCATTGAGTTGATACCTCAGTTGCAGCCTTTCAATATTGTAATAAAATTGATTTACATATTTTGGAATTTATATGAAAATGAAGTTAGTCTTTGAAACATAATAAATCTACTTACAATCCACACTTGTCAAATTCAGGTACCATTTTTCAACTCTTAGGGAAATCTAGACAGATAAAATGAAAAATACCACTCGAATATGATGAAAGGGACAGGTAAACTCTTTAATTTTGATGCCTCCAACACCAACAGGAACCATGAAATAATTATTGTAAGCATGAAATTACCCCCACACTTGGTTTCCCTTGTGCATGTGGTGCCCTTTCCACCCCATGACACATACTGAACAATGTTGTCATTTCAAGCAGTAACATTTCTCTCCAGGAAAACTCAAGGAATCTGAAACAAGATATTTAGATGTAGGCTTGGTTCACAAAGGAACTAGGGGCATTAGAGCAATGAGAAACCTGCTGCAGCATTGCTAGTCTATTGAGAACCAAGTGCTCTTCTAACAACCATGAGAACGCTTAAACTTCCGATCACGTTGGGTAAAGCAGTTTAACACAACCAAGTCTGCACCCACATGACATACAGCACCCGGGCTTGAATGAAGGGAAAAGACGGTCCACATGAAAAAAAAATGTCCTTAAATGTCTATGGCGACTTTTACTTTTCACTTCACTAACTGACTCCTAATATTTACCTATACTGTCTAGAAAACAAGAGGCCTAATACATATTCAAGTTCAGTCAAAGTATCCCCTCACTTACCACACTCCCTTCACCCCAAAGAAGACGTAACCCCAGAATTTGCTGAATCTAGGGGAACGTCATCATTTTTTGTGTGAGCTATTTACTAAAATTCTATCTATTATAGTCAAGAGTATTTGACCATTGAAGAATTCAGTGTTGTGCACAGAGTGTGAAGTTGTAGGAAAACTGGTTCTAGGAGGGGCTTGCTCTTCTCCTATTGGCTTCATTGCAGCTCAAATTCTGATCCTCTGAAATGGATGCCTGACTGGATGGGAGGGAAGGGCAAGAGATTGATAGGTATACCCAACCCTGGGTAAATGCTTACAAGGACTTCATGCCCTGTGGTCTGTGTGATTTTTAAATGTCCCTTGGGAGTTGTGTATTCTCACGACCTCTTTCAAGACAATGGGTGGTTTTATCAACTCTGACATCTCTTCTCTTTTAGACGTCAGGAATATTGGGCCACATATTGGAGCAGAGAATAGAGTACCTTCTTCAAGTTCACGTTGACCCTCCACAGGTTTCTGCTAGGATCAGCCAGGCTCAACATGTCTCATGAATGTCTTCTGAGCCTGGTATTCTGTAAAGAAGTCTCCATGCCACTATTCTCCATTGTAGCAGAACAAGTCTCTTCAATGTGTTCGCATCTCCCCTCAATCTGTGCAGCCAGCTTTTCTTCAGTCTTCTCTTCGTGTCTCCCATAAAGTTGACTTCTACATTACTGAGCAAGTCTGAAAGTTCCTCGGAGCCTCTCCAGTATGCTGATGACGGGCAGATCTTCCACTGTCTGACTTTTCAGTTCCTAGAAACTGACCTGTGATCTAAGCTCATTGGGCAGCAACATTATCTCGAACATAAAGAGCTCCCCATACAATAGACCTAAGCCAAGCTCCACGGAGGTTGTCAGCCCCTACATGACTCTGACCCACCCACAGAGCTCTGCCGAGTTACCTTGGATCCAGCAGCCACAACAAGCCTTGTGGAACACACTAGCATTCCACCTGGAATCCAACCGGTAACTGCCATCCACAAAGTTTGCAGCATCTTTTCAGTGTTGGGGGAGGGACTGCATCAGACGAGAGTTTCCTAAGTTAAAAGTGATTCTCTCCATTAGCATCTCATGGTCCTTTTTTCGACCCTCTTTTCTTTAGTTCAGATCTCTTTACACAATACAGAGGGAAGTGTGTGAATGTTATGTTTATTTTTCCACAAGTCTTTAACCTTTCTAACATTTAACAGTTCACAAAGACCGCACTATAGAAATCTAATGTTTGTGTAATAGCCATTCACCCAGAATTCATATCCGTCTGTTGCTTTTCTGCTGAAACACCCACACTCTCATGACATGGATCCATTTGTTTCATGGGGGCTGAAAATCCTAGAAATGAAGCCCATCCCAATGTACGCATTACTGTCTGTCTTTTTTGCTCTTCGTACAGTTTTGTAGAACTACTTTTCTTTGTTATGGGCGTATGCCATTTACTCTCCATGTAGGGATGAATATCACATTCATTCTTTCTGTTGGATGTAGACTCAATCTATATAAAGGAATATGAATCTATTTTATACAAAATAGGCATTTGGGTTTGGTCAGGATATGCTCTTATGAATGAACATTTTTCAATCTTTTTGCTCGCATCTGTTTTCTGAATACATGTGTGTTGATTACATGCATGGAGCAGTACTGGGTCGGTGCGTGCTGAATGATACTTGACACCCCTTTGAGTATTTTCTTTTGAATTATCATGGTTCCTTTGCATATATGTCAGCCAAATATACTCTTTGGTTTTTGTTTGATATTTTGATTGTTTGCTTGTTGTTTGTTTTGCAAACACATTAGTCCATGCATCTCTCCATTTGCATTAAACAGAGAGTCACATAAGATGATTCTGTTAGTATAGTGCTGAAATTCACCTATGTTTTCCTGCTTCCCTCTCCCAAATTTAGGGATTTGTTGTCCTCCTTGCCTTCCACTTGTTTACTCTCTACAACTCATGGCTCTTCATGCATTTCCATTGATGTTTTTCTTATTTCCATTTCATGTTGCTACTTTTCTCTTCAGTGTAGAATTCTCAATCTTTGTTTAAAGATAAGTTTGAACTGTTGAATTCTATTAAGTTTTGCCAGTCTGTGAAATTGTCCACATGTGCCAGTATCAGATATGGCGTTCTTGTGGCATAGGCTACTCTAGAATGAATCTTCTTCTCATTCAGGTTCCGATGTATGTCCTGGAACTCCTTCCTGTCCTGCAATATTTATATCAAGTTATCAGCTGAAACACTTCCGGAGTTTCTGTTGTGACTACTTTTCTATTCAGGGTAGAATTCTCAGTCTTTCTTTTAGGATAAGTTTTTAAATGCTGAATTCTTTTACACTTTGCCGATCTGTGAAATTGCCAAGCTCTGTCGTTAATGGTAATGGCTGTCTTGAGGCCTAGGCTACCGTATAATGCAGCTTTGTCTCATTCATGATTTGGTCTTTGTCTTGGAAATGCTTCCTGTACTTTGATATTTCTGTCTAGTTATCAGCTGCAACCCCTGTGGGGGTTCTGTTGTCACTGAGTTGCTGTACTCTTCGTGCATCGAAAATTACAGAGTTGATCATGGACTTTGATGATTTGAATGAAAAGAAAGCTGCTTGTAAGCCTATTGGGATTCCACATTATTTGGATGCTGTTTGCTCCTGGTTTCGTATAGGAGATTGTTTGTTGGCTTTCAGCAAATTTCAGTCTGATTTTTCTCCAAATACCTATACAGGGTTTCATTTTTATATCGAGGTTTTCCCTATGGGTCTCTTATGATTTCTAGTCTTTCATGCTTTGTCTTAGCCCATGTTTCAACAGCAATATTGCATTGGTTTCCACTTGTTTTTCTATGTCATCTTCTGATACAGGGATTGCTTTTCCCTTGTGTTCACGGATATTCACGAGTCCCTCTGCATTATCTAGTCTGCTTAGGGCTGAATTTTGCCCTGCTATTATCTCATACATTGAGTATTCTGATTTTATTTGGCTCGTCTCAATGATTCTCTTCCCCATTTCTGGTATTGTGCCTTTTGTGGTTCTGAGACACTGGTTTATTTCAGTGTTTCTCTCACCTCGGTTTTCAATACATGCTCTGATAATGTTTCATAATCTAGTTGTTTGAAAGCTTTTTCTTGGACCTTCAATCTCTTTGAAACAGAAAATGGTACTTCCTGTTTCTTATACTATACTTCTTTATCTCTACTGGTCTAGTACTCTCAGGTATCTAATGTAGAATTGTAGGGCTTGATAAAGTGAAAATTTTAGTCTCTTTGGTGTAGGCAATTCCATGATATTTCTGTGAGGACAAATTTTCCTGCACATTGATTCCATGTCGTTTTCCTGTGTGTGTTGTCCTGTATATCTCTAACTGCTGGTGTTGCCTTTGATGTGATCAACGCACCATACTCTCATCGTTTAGAACAATCTCATTTTTATTACACTTATGTCACATTTCTGAAAGTTCAGAGGACCCTTCCCCTTGTGGAAATGGAGCATCTAAATATATTCAGCTTTGCAGGCTGTTGTATGTCATTTTGAAGTGTATTCAAAAGAGCACATTGACAGTGCCCTTGTCCTTTCTACTTCCATAAGAAAGTTCCAATCTTACCAGTTTTTCCCAGAGCTTCTCTATCCACAGAAAAACCTGTGGAAACATATCTTTGGATGCCATGCATCAGGGCCTGCTGCCATTATTGCTCACACTGCCTAGGTGTCCGCAGGGCTCTGCAATGTCAAGGCCATCCAAAATTTAGCATCTGCTTTTGGGAGATAATGCTGAAGGAAATGCTTCATCTTCTCACGCTGCGGACCTAGACAAATGCTCTTTGTTCTCTCATCCTTGTGGCTTGGGACCACGAAAGGAAACCCAGCTGTGCCGCATCCTCTGCCTCACACCAAAACCTAATCCCTGTCCAGGCTATGACTTTAGCTGATCCAAAGGTTTGGAAACAGATATCAATCCCAAGGCCCCCTGAATTCCTCAGACCAGATGCATGATTTCTCTGATTTAGCCCCCACATGCTCTTTTGGCAAAATGCCAAATTGGTCCCTGGTCCTGCAGATGCAGTGCATGTGGCCATGGGACATTTCGACAAAGTCAACTTTGTACACTGGATTGGTAGCTTTCACTTTGAGGTTCAAGTTCATTTTTCTCTCTTTTTAGGGCCAAACTCAATCCACAGCACACTCCAGATCGGTGAGACAAAGCATGTGTCATAATCCATAATTCTATACTTCATTTTACGCAGCCACTGCTAGCTCAAATTAGGCTGCTCTTTTCTTGGCCTCAGAATCAATTTTGGGGACAATTTGTGCTGATTTATTTCAGTTCTGTCAACTTAGCATCTGCTGTGCACTCTTCTAACACTCAGCGCATCGCTTTGTATCCCATGTGTCCGGCCCTCTTAAGAGTGTGCGTCCAATTGAAACAGACTTTCACCTTTGCTGCTCCATTACCAGAGGTCACGTACTGCACTGATTTCCATCCTCTACTTTGCTTCACTTCCGTCGACTTTAAGGCATTATACTGTCGGTGGAATTAAGGGAACACTCTTTGGCAAATCTCCAGAAACAAGGGCTTGGTGAGTGGATGTTTAAAATTCTGTGTATTTGGGAGCGAGTTAGCGTATGATGCACTTGTACACTGCCACCTGGGCATCAATAAATCAACACTTTCCATATATAACTCGATGAAATGGGATTCTTGTTTATCTCTTTTTTCTATGCAGTCATGATGTTATGTGTTTTTCCAAAGAATACATTTTTGTCATTGAGTTGATACCTCAGTTGCAGCCTTTCAATATTGTAATAAAATTGATTTACATATTTTGGAATTTATATGAAAATGAAGTTAGTCTTTGAAACATAATAAA
The DNA here is from genome assembly GCF_048773025.1 of Camelus bactrianus. Classification (NCBI taxonomy): domain Eukaryota; kingdom Metazoa; phylum Chordata; class Mammalia; order Artiodactyla; family Camelidae; genus Camelus; species Camelus bactrianus. Next base: position 41,405,325 of record NC_133561.1, on the reverse strand, counting down.
TCTACTTACAATCCACACTTGTCAAATTCAGGTACCATTTTTCAACTCTTAGGGAAATCTAGACAGATAAAATGAAAAATACCACTCGAATATGATGAAAGGGACAGGTAAACTCTTTAATTTTGATGCCTCCAACACCAACAGGAACCATGAAATAATTATTGTAAGCATGAAATTACCCCCACACTTGGTTTCCCTTGTGCATGTGGTGCCCTTTCCACCCCATGACACATACTGAACAATGTTGTCATTTCAAGCAGTAACATTTCTCTCCAGGAAAACTCAAGGAATCTGAAACAAGATATTTAGATGTAGGCTTGGTTCACAAAGGAACTAGGGGCATTAGAGCAATGAAAAACCTGCTGCAGCTTTGCTAGTCTGTTGAGAACCAAGTGCTCTTCTAACAACCATGAGAACGCTTAAACTTCCGATCACGTTGGGTAAAGCAGTTTAACACAACCAAGTCTGCACCCACATGACATACAGCACCCGGGCTTGAATGAAGGGAAAAGACGGTCCACATGAAAAAAAAATGTCCTTAAATGTCTATGGCGACTTTTACTTTTCACTTCACTAACTGACTCCTAATATTTACCTATACTGTCTAGAAAACAAGAGGCCTAATACATATTCAAGTTCAGTCAAAGTATCCCCTCACTTACCACACTCCCTTCACCCCAAAGAAGACGTAACCCCAGAATTTGCTGAATCTAGGGGAACGTCATCATTTTTTGTGTGAGCTATTTACTAAAATTCTATCTATTATAGTCAAGAGTATTTGACCATTGAAGAATTCAGTGTTGTGCACAGAGTGTGAAGTTGTAGGAAAACTGGTTCTAGGAGGGGCTTGCTCTTCTCCTATTGGCTTCATTGCAGCTCAAATTCTGATCCTCTGAAATGGATGCCTGACTGGATGGGAGGGAAGGGCAAGAGATTGATAGGTATACCCAACCCTGGGTAAATGCTTACAAGGACTTCATGCCCTGTGGTCTGTGTGATTTTTAAATGTCCCTTGGGAGTTGTGTATTCTCACGACCTCTTTCAAGACAATGGGTGGTTTTATCAACTCTGACATCTCTTCTCTTTTAGACGTCAGGAATATTGGGCCACATATTGGAGCAGAGAATAGAGTACCTTCTTCAAGTTCACGTTGACCCTCCACAGGTTTCTGCTAGGATCAGCCAGGCTCAACATGTCTCATGAATGTCTTCTGAGCCTGGTATTCTGTAAAGAAGTCTCCATGCCACTATTCTCCATTGTAGCAGAACAAGTCTCTTCAATGTGTTCGCATCTCCCCTCAATCTGTGCAGCCAGCTTTTCTTCAGTCTTCTCTTCGTGTCTCCCATAAAGTTGACTTCTACATTACTGAGCAAGTCTGAAAGTTCCTCGGAGCCTCTCCAGTATGCTGATGACGGGCAGATCTTCCACTGTCTGACTTTTCAGTTCCTAGAAACTGACCTGTGATCTAAGCTCATTGGGCAGCAACATTATCTCGAACATAAAGAGCTCCCCATACAATAGACCTAAGCCAAGCTCCACGGAGGTTGTCAGCCCCTACATGACTCTGACCCACCCACAGAGCTCTGCCGAGTTACCTTGGATCCAGCAGCCACAACAAGCCTTGTGGAACACACTAGCATTCCACCTGGAATCCAACCGGTAACTGCCATCCACAAAGTTTGCAGCATCTTTTCAGTGTTGGGGGAGGGACTGCATCAGACGAGAGTTTCCTAAGTTAAAAGTGATTCTCTCCATTAGCATCTCATGGTCCTTTTTTCGACCCTCTTTTCTTTAGTTCAGATCTCTTTACACAATACAGAGGGAAGTGTGTGAATGTTATGTTTATTTTTCCACAAGTCTTTAACCTTTCTAACATTTAACAGTTCACAAAGACCGCACTATAGAAATCTAATGTTTGTGTAATAGCCATTCACCCAGAATTCATATCCGTCTGTTGCTTTTCTGCTGAAACACCCACACTCTCATGACATGGATCCATTTGTTTCATGGGGGCTGAAAATCCTAGAAATGAAGCCCATCCCAATGTACGCATTACTGTCTGTCTTTTTTGCTCTTCGTACAGTTTTGTAGAACTACTTTTCTTTGTTATGGGCGTATGCCATTTACTCTCCATGTAGGGATGAATATCACATTCATTCTTTCTGTTGGATGTAGACTCAATCTATATAAAGGAATATGAATCTATTTTATACAAAATAGGCATTTGGGTTTGGTCAGGATATGCTCTTATGAATGAACATTTTTCAATCTTTTTGCTCGCATCTGTTTTCTGAATACATGTGTGTTGATTACATGCATGGAGCAGTACTGGGTCGGTGCGTGCTGAATGATACTTGACACCCCTTTGAGTATTTTCTTTTGAATTATCATGGTTCCTTTGCATATATGTCAGCCAAATATACTCTTTGGTTTTTGTTTGATATTTTGATTGTTTGCTTGTTGTTTGTTTTGCAAACTCATTAGTCCATGCATCTCTCCATTTGCATTAAACAGAGAGTCACATAAGATGATTCTGTTAGTATAGTGCTGAAATTCACCTATGTTTTCCTGCTTCCCTCTACCAACTTTAGGGATTTGTTGTCCTCCTTGCCTTCCACTTGTTTACTCTCTACAACTCATGGCTCTTCATGCATTTCCATTGATGTTTTTCTTATTTCCATTTCATGTTGCTACTTTTCTCTTCAGTGTAGAATTCTCAATCTTTGTTTAAAGATAAGTTTGAACTGTTGAATTCTATTAAGTTTTGCCAGTCTGTGAAATTGTCCACATGTGCCAGTATCAGATATGGCGTTCTTGTGGCATAGGCTACTCTAGAATGAATCTTTTTCTCATTCAGGTTCCGATGTATGTCTTGGAACTCCTTCCTGTCCTGCAATATTTATATCAAGTTATCAGCTGAAACACTTCCGGAGTTTCTGTTGTGACTACTTTTCTATTCAGGGTAGAATTCTCAGTCTTTCTTTTAGGATAAGTTTTTAAATGCTGAATTCTTTTACACTTTGCCGATCTGTGAAATTGCCAAGCTCTGTCGTTAATGGTAATGGCTGTCTTGAGGCCTAGGCTACCGTATAATGCAGCTTTGTCTCATTCATGATTTGGTCTTTGTCTTGGAAATGCTTCCTGTACTTTGATATTTCTGTCTAGTTATCAGCTGCAACCCCTGTGGGGGTTCTGTTGTCACTGAGTTGCTGTACTTTTCGTGCATTGAAAATTACAGAGTTGATCATGGACTTTGATGATTTGAATGAAAAGAAAGCTGCTTGTAAGCCTATTGGGATTCCACATTATTTGGATGCTGTTTGCTCCTGGTTTCGTATAGGAGATTGTTTGTTGGCTTTCAGAAAATTTCAGTCTGATTTTTCTCCAAATACCTATACAGGGTTTCATTTTTATATCGAGGTTTTCCCTATGTGTCTCTTATGATTTCTAGTCTTTCATGCTTTGTCTTAGCCCATGTTTCAACAGCAATATTGCATTGGTTTCCACTTGTTTTTCTATGTCATCTTCTGATACAGGGATTGCTTTTCCCTTGTGTTCACGGATATTCACTAGTCCCTCTGCATTATCTAGTCTGCTTAGGGCTGAATTTTGCCCTGCTATTATCTCATACATTGAGTATTCTGATTTTATTTGGCTCATCTCAATGATTCTCTTCCCCATTTCTGGTATTGTGCCTTTTGTGGTTCTGAGACACTGGTTTATTTCAGTGTTTCTCTTACCTCGGTTTTCAATACATGCTCTGATAATGTTTCATAATCTAGTTGTTTGAAAGCTTTTTCTTGGACCTTCAATCTCTTTGAAACAGAAAATGGTACTTCCTGTTTCTTATACTATACTTCTTTATCTCTACTGGTCTAGTACTATCAGGTATCTAATGTAGAATTGTAGGGCTTGATAAAGTGAAAATTTTAGTCTCTTTGGTGTAGGCAATTCCATGATATTTCTGTGAGGACAAATTTTCCTGCACATTGATTCCATGTCGTTTGCCTGTGTGTGTTGTCCTGTATATCTCTAACTGCTGGTGTTGCCTTTGATGTGATCAACGCACCATACTCTCATCGTTTAGAACAATCTCATTTTTATTACACTTATGTCACATTTCTGAAAGTTCAGAGGACCCTTCCCCTTGTGGAAATGGAGCATCTAAATATATTCAGCTTTGCAGGCTGTTGTATGTCATTTTGAAGTGTATTCAAAAGAGCACATTGACAGTGCCCTTGTCCTTTCTACTTCCATAAGAAAGTTCCAATCTTACCAGTTTTTCCCAGAGCTTCTCTATCCACAGAAAAACCTGTGGAAACATATCTTTGGATGCCATGCATCAGGGCCTGCTGCCATTATTGCTCACACTGCCTAGGTGTCCGCAGGGCTCTGCAATGTCAAGGCCATCCAAAATGTAGCATCTACTTTTGGGAGATAACGCTGAAGGAAATGCTTCGTCTTCTCACGCTGCGGACCTAGTCAAATGCTTTTTGTTCTCTCATCCTTGTGGCTTGGGACCACGAAAGGAAACCCAGCTGTGCCGCATCCTCTGTCTCATACAAAACCCTAATCCCAGTCCAGGCTATGACTTTAGCTGATCCAAAGATTTGGAAACAGTTATCAATCCCAAGGCCCCCTGGATTCCTCAGACCAGATGCATGATTTGTCTGATTTAGCCCCCACATGCTCTTTTGGCAAAATGCCAAATTGTTCCCTGGTCCTGCAGATGCAGTGCATGTGGCAATGGGACATTTTGACAAAGTCAACTTTCTACACTGGTGTGGTAGTTTCACTTTGAGGTTCAAGTTCATTTTTCTCTCTTTTTAGGGCCAAACTCAATCCACAGCACACTCCAGATCGGTGAGACAAAGCATGTGTCATAATCCATAATTCTATACTTCATTTTACGCAGCCACTGCTAGCTCAAATTAGGCTGCTCTTTTCTTGGCCTCAGAATCAATTTTGGGGACAATTTGTGCTGATTTATTTCAGTTCTGTCAACTTAGCATCTTCTGTGCACTCTTCTAACACTCAGCGCATCGCTTTGAATCCCATGTGTCCGGTCCTCTTAAGAGTGTGCGTCCAATTGAAACAGACTTTCACCTTTGCTGCTCCATTACTAGAGGTCATGTACTGCACTGATTTCCATTCTCTACTTTGCTTCACTTCCGTCCACTTTATCTAAGGCATCATACTGTCTTTGGAATTAAGGGACCACTCTTTTGCAAGTCTCCTGAACCAAACGCTTGGTGAGTGGATGTTTAAAATTCTGTGTAATTGGGAGTGAGTTAACGTAGGATGCACTGGTACACTGCCACCTGGGCATCAATAAATCAACACTTTCCATATATAACTCGCCGAAATGGGATTCTTGTTTATCTCTTTTTTCTATGCAGTCATGATGTTATGTGTTTGCCCGAAGACTATATTTTTGTCATTGTTTTGATACCTCAGTTGCAGCCTTTCAATACTTTAATAAAATTGATTTACATATTTTGGGATTTATATGAAAATGAAGTTAGATTTTGAAACATACTAAATCTACTTACAATCCACACTTGTCAAATTCAGGCACCATTTTATCAACTCTAAGGGAAAACTAGACAGATAAAATGTAAAATACCACTCGAAAATGATGAAGGGGACAGGTAAACTCTTTAATTTTGATGCCTCCAACACCAACAGGAACCATGAAATAATTATTGTAAGCATGAAATTACCCCCACACTTGGTTTCCCTTGTGCATGTGGTGCCCTTTCCACCCAATGACACATAGAGACCAATGTTGTCATTTCAAGAAGTAACATTTCTCTCCAGGAAAACACAAGGAATCTGAAACAAGATATTTATATGTAGGCTTGTTTCACAAAGGAACTAGGGGCATTAGAGCAATGAGAAACCTGCTGCAGCTTTGCTAGTCTATTGAGAACCAGGTGCTCTTCTATCAACCATGAGAACGCATAAACGTCCGATCATGTTGGGTAAAGCAGTTTAACACAACCAAGTCTGCACCCACATGACATACAGCACCCGGGCTTGAATGAAGGGAAAAGATGGTCCACATAAAAATAAAATGTCCTTACATGTCTATGGCGACTTTTACTGTTCACTTCACTAACTGACTTATAACAGTTACCAATTCTGGCTAGAAAAACAGAGGCCTAGTACATATTCAAGTTCAGTCAAAGAATCCCCTCACTTACCACACTCCCTTCACCCCAAAGAAGACATAACCTCAGAATTTGCTGAATCTAGGGGAACGTCATCATTTTTTGTGTGAGCTATTTACTAAAATTCTATCTATTATAGTCAAGAGTATTTGACCATTGAGGATTTCATTGTTGTGCATAGAGTGTGAAGTTGTAGGAAAACTGGTTCTAGGAGGGGCTTGCTCTTCTCCTATTGGCTTCATTGCAGCTCAAGTTCTGATCCTCTGAAATGGATGCCTGACTGGATGGGAGGGAACGGCAAGTGATTGATAGGTAATCCCAACCCTGGGTAAATGCTTACCAGAACTTCATGCCCTGTGGTCTGTGTGATTTTTAAATGTCCCTTGGGACGTGTGGATTCTCACGGCCTCTTTCAAGACCATGGGTGCTTTTATCAACTGTGACATCTCTTCTCTTTTAGACGTCAGGAATATTGGGCCACTTCTTGGAGCAGAGTATAGAGTACCTTCTTCAAGTTCACGTTGACCCTCCACAGGTTTCTGCTAGGATCAGCCAGGCTCAACATGTCTCATGAATGTCTTCTGAGCCTGGTGTTCTGTAAAGAAGTCTCCATGCCACTATTCTCCATTGTAGCAGAACAAGTCTCATCAATGTGTTCGCATCTCCCCTCAATCTGTGCAGCCAGCTTTTCTTCAGTCTTCTCTTCGTGTCTCCCATAAAGTTGACTTCTACATTACTGAGCAAGTCTGAAAGTTCCTCGGAGCCTCTCCAGTATGCTGATGACGGGCAGATCTTCCACTGTCTGACTTTTCAGTTCCTAGAAACTGACCTGTGATCTAAGCTCATTGTGCAGCAACATTATCTCGAACATAAAGAGCTCCCCATACAATAGACCTAAGCCAAGCTCCATGGAGGTTGTCAGCCCCTACATGACTCTGATCCACCCACAGAGCTCTGCCGAGTTACCTTGGATCCAGCAGCCACAAGAAGCCTCGTTGAACACACCAGCATTCCACCTGGAATCCAACCGGTATCTGCCATCCACAAAGGTTGCAGCATCTTTTAATTGTTGGGGGAGCGACTGCATCAGATGAGAGTTTCCTAAGTTAAAATGATTCTCTCCATTAGCATCCCATTGTCCTGTTTTTCCGACTCTCTTTCCTTTAGTTCAGATATCTGTACACAATACAGAGGGAAGTGTGTGCATGTTATGTTTTTTATTCCATACGTCTTTAACCTTTCTAACAGTTAATAGTTCACAAATACCCCACTATGGGAATCTTAGGTTTGTGTAATAGCCATTCACCCAGAATTCATATCCGTCTGTTGCTTTTCTGCTGAAACACCCACACTCACATGACATGGATCCATTTGTTTCATGGAGGCTGAAATTCCTAGAAATGAAGCCCATCCCAATATATTCATTACTGTCTGTCTATTTTGCTCTTAGTACATTTTTGTAGAACCTCTTGTCTTTGTTCTGGGTGTATGCCATTTATTCTCTATGTAGGCATCGATATCACATTCATTCTTTCTGTTGGAATTAGAGTCAAAGTATATAACGAAATATGAATCGATTTTATACAAAATAAGCATTTGGGTTTGGTCACGATATGCTCTTATGAATGAACATTTTTCAATCTTTTTGCTCGCATCTGTTTTTTGTAATACAAGTGTGTTGATTACATGCAAGCAGCAATACTGTGCAAGCTGAATGATACTTGACACCCCTTTGAGTATTTTCTTTCGAATTATCATGGTTCCTTTGCATATATATCAGCCAACAGTACTGTTTGGTGTTTGTTTGTTTGTTTGATATTTTGATTGTTTGCTTTTGTTTGTTTTTGAAACACATTAGGCCATGCATCTCTCCATTTTCTTTAAACAGAGATTCGTATAAGATTTTTCAGTTAGTATAGTGCTGCAAATCACCTATGTTTTCCTTCTTCCCTCTCCCATATTTAGGGATTAATGTCCTCCTTTACTTCTTCTTGTTTATTCTCTGCAACTCATGACTCTTCTTGCCTTTCCAATGACGGTTTTCTTATTTCTATTTCATTGCTACTTTACTATTCAGGGTAGAATTCTAAATATTTCTTTTAGGATTAGTTTTGAACTGCTGAATTCTTTTAAATTTTGCTGATCTGGGAAATTGCCTAGTCCTGCTGTTTTTAGAGATGGCGGTCTTGTGGCTTATGCTGCTCTAAATTGCAGCTTTTTCTCATTCAAGTTTTGGAATATTTACTGGCACTCTTTCCTTTCCTGCAATAGTCCTGTCAAAATATCAGCTGAAACCCATCTGTAGATTCTGTTGTGACTAAGTTGCTTTCCTCTAGGTTCATTTAAAATATCTGGGTTGATCATGAACTTTAATTATTTGAATGATATAACAGCTTCTTGTATGTCTATTGGTATTCCAGATAATTTAGATGCTGTTTGCTTCTGGTTTCTTATAGATGATTGTTTCTTGGCTTTTAGTAATTTTCTGACTGGTTTTTCTACAAATTAATTTCCAGAATTTTTTTTTTTATATATCTTGCTTTACCCTCTGGGACTCTTATGAGTCCTAGTCTTTCATGCTTTGTCTTACCCCAGGGTTCAACAGCAATATTTGCATTGGTTTTCACTTGCTTTTCTATGTCATCTTCTGATAGATGTATTTCTGTTCCCCTGTGTTCACAGTCATTCACGAGCCCCTCTGCATTATTTAGTCTGCTTAGGACTGACTTTAGCCCTGCTATTATCTCATCCATTGAGTTTTCTGATTTTATTTGGCTCCTCTTTAGAGGTTCTCCTCCCCTTTTCTGTATTCTTCCCTTTGTGATTCTGAGATACTGTTGTTCTTCAGTATTTCCCTCACCTCCATTTTCAATAATTGCTCTGGTAGTGTTTCACAGTCTAGATGTTTGAAAGCTTTTTTGGGGGCCTTCAATTTCTTTTTAACTGAAAATGGTACTTCCTGTTTATTTTACTATACTTCTTTATCTCTACTTGTCAAGTACTGTCAGGTATCTAAGTAGACTTCTAGGGCTTTGTTAAGTGAAAATTTCACTCTCTTGGTTGTATGCAATTCCATGATATTTCTGTGAGGACAATTTTTCCAAGACTTTGATGCCATGTAGATTTCCTTGTGTAATATCTGGTATATATATAATTGCTGGTGATGCCTTCGTTGTGATGAACACACCATACTCTCATCGTTCAGTATAACCTCATTTTTATTATGCTTACATCACTGTTCTGAAAGTCTACAGGATCCTTGCTCTAGTGGAAACGTAGCATCTAAATGTTTTCAGCTCTGCAGGCTGTTGTATGTCATTTTTGAGTGTTTCCAAAACAGCATCTTGTCAGTGCACTTGTCCTTTCTATTTCCATAGGAATGTCCCAATATTAACAATTCTTCCCAGAGCTTCTCTCTCTGCAGATAAACCTGTGGAAACATATCTAAGGATGTCATGCATCAGGGCCTTCTGCCATTATCATGCAGCCCCACCTAGTTTTCCTCGGTGCCGTATAATGTCATGCCATTCAAAATGTGGTTTCTGCTTTTGGGAGATAATGGTGAAGGAAATGCTTCATCTTCTCACACTGTGGAATAGACCACTATTCTTTGTTCACTCATCCTTGTGGCTTTGGACCATGAAGGGAGCCACAGAGCTGTCCTGCATCCTCTGCCTCATACCAAACTCTAATCCCAGACCAGGCTATGAATGTAGCTGATCCTAAGGCTTTTGAAACTGATTTCATCCCCAAGGCCCCCTGGATATCTCAGACAAGATGCATGATTTCTCTGATTGATCCCCACATGTGCTCTATTGGCAAATTGCCAAATTGGTCCCTGGGCCTGCAGATGCAGTGGATGTGGCCATGGGATATTTCAAAAAACTCAACTTTGCCCGCCAGTGTGGTTGCATTCTTATTGGGGTCTAAGGTCAGTTTCCTCTCTTGATAGGGCCAACCACCATCCAAAACACACTCCAGATCGCTGACACTCAGTGTGTGCCATGATCCATAGACCAATATCTCATTTTTCTCAGCCACTGCTAGCTCAAATTTGGCAGCTCAGATCTTGGTCTCAGAATCAATTGGGATAATTTGTGCTGTTTCTTTCAGTTCTGTCAGCCAAACATGTGCTGTGCACTCTACTAACACTCAGCGCATCCCTTTCAACCCCATGTGTGCTGTCAACTTCAGATTGTGCATACAAGTAAAACAGAGTTTCACCTTTGCTGCTCCATCATGAGTTCAGGTCCTGCACTGATTTTTCTTCTCTACTTTCCCTTCTCCTCCTTTCAGGTTTTCTGAGGCCTCATTCTGTCTTTGGTTGTTAGAGACCACTCTTCAGCATTTGGCCTGGACCACGGGCTGGGTGAGTGGATGCTTATATTGCTGTGTTCATTGGGAGCGAGTGAGCATAAGTTGCACTGGTACTGTGCCAACTGGGCTTTGATAAATTGACACATTCCATACATAACTCACAAAAATTTGATTCTTGTTTGTCTCTTTGTTTTATACTGCCCTGGTGGGAGGGATTGCCCGAAGACACCAGCTTTCATATTGTGTTGATTCCTCAGTTGCAGTCTTTCAAAAGCTTAATAGAATTTATTTACATATTTTGGGATTTATATGAAAATGAAGTTAGGTTTTGAAACATACTAAATCTACTTACAAGCCAGACTTGTCAAATTCAGGTACCATTTTGTCAGCCCTAAGGGAAAAATAGACAGTTAGAATGTAATATAGCAGTCTAAAATGATGAAGGGGACAGGTCAACTTTTTACTGTTGATGCCCCCAACACCAACAGGAACCATGAAATATGTATTGGAACCATGAATTAACACCCACCCTGGGTTTCCCTTGAGAATGTGGTGCCCTTTATCCCCAGTGATACATAAAGGCAATTGTTGCCATTTCAAGGGGTAACATTTCTCTCAAGGATATCTCAAGGAAATAAAAACAGCATATTTAAATGTAGGCTTGGTGCCAAAACAACTAGAGACATATCTATGAGAAAACTACTGAAGATTTTCTAGGCTATTGAGAATCATGTGCTCTTCTATCAACAATGAGAACACATAATCTTCCAATCATGTTGGGTAAAGCAACTTAACCCAACCAAGTCAGCACACCCCATGATATACTGCACCCGGGGCTTCAATCAAGGGAAAAGTCGGTCCACATAACATGTGTCTTTACATGTTTATGGCGACTTATACTGATATCTTCACAAACTGCCTTACAATAGTTACCTATAATGTCTTAAAAAACTGAGGCCTAATATATATTCAAGTTCAGTCAAATATTCCCCTCATTTACCACACTCCCTTCACACCAAAGAAGACATAACCCCAGCATTTGCTAAATCTAGGGGAAGGTCATCATTTCTTTGTGTGAGCTAAGTATTCCATTCCTATCTATTTTAGTCGAGACTCTTTGACCCTAGAAGATTTCACTGTGGTGCACAGACTGTGAAGGAGGAGGAACTCTGATTCTAGTAGGGGCTTGCCCTTGTCCTACTTCCTTCATTGCAGCTCAGGTGCTGATCATTTGAAATGGATGCCTGAGTGGAGGGGAGGGAAGGGCAAGTGCTTGATAGGCCCAAACCTGGGAAAAGGCTTACCAGGCCTTGGTGCATTGTGGTCTGAATGGTTTGTAAATGCCCCTTGGGACGTGTGGATTCTCACGACTTCTTCCAAGAACATGAGTGGTTTGAACATCTCTGCCATCTCTTCTGTTTTATACATCAGGAATCTTGGACCCGTTCTTGCAGCAGTGAATTGAGTACCTTCCTCAAGTGCATGTTGATCCTCCACAGGTTTCTTACAGTATCAGCAACGCTCAATATGTCTCATGAAAGCCTTTCAAGCCTGGTATTATCTACAGAAGTCTCCATGTCAGTATTCTCCATTGTAGCAGAACAACTCTTTTCAGTGTATTCGCATCTCACCTCAGTCTGTGCAGCCAGCTTTTCTGCTGGCTTCTCTTCATGTCTTACATAAAGTCGACTTCTACAGGACGGGGCAGTCCTGAAATTACCTCAGAGCCTCAACAGTAAGCTGATGACTGGCAGATCTCCCACTGTCTGCCCTTTCAGGTATGGAAACTGACCCATGAACTCAGGCCATGGTCAGAAGCAGTATCTCTAACTTACACAGCTTCCCATTCAGGAGACCTAAGCCAAGCTCCACAGAGGTCGGCAGCCCCTCCATGACACTGATCCACCCACAGAGCTCTGCCCAGTTACCTTGGCTCCACCAGCCACAACAAGCCTCGTGGAACACACCAACATTCCACCTGGAATCCAACCGGTAACTGCCATCCCCAATGTTGGCTGCATCTTGTCAGTGTTGGGGAAGGGGCTGCATCAGTCGAGAGGTTCCTAAGGTTAATGTGATTCTCTCCATTAGTGTCTGATTGTCCTTTTTTTCCTTCCCTCTTTCCTTTTGTACAGATCTCTATACAAATTACAAACAGAGGGTTATGAGTCCATGTTAGTTTTATGGTTTCTCACTTCTTTAAACTTTCTAACAGTTAACAGTACACAGAGACCCACTATAGTAATCTTATGTTTGTGTAATATCCATTCACCCAGAATACATATCCGTCTTTTGCTTTTCTGCTGAAACACCCACACTCTCAGAACATGGATCCATTTGTTTCATGGTGGCTGAATTTCCTAGATATGAGGCTAATCCCAGTGTACACTTTACTTCCTGTCTCTTTTGCTCTTAGTACAGTTTTCTAGAGCTATTTGTCTTTGTTTTACGTGTATGCCATGTATTCTCTACGTAGGTTTGAATAAGACATTCATTCATCCTTTTGGAAGACCCGTAAGCCTATATCACGGACTATGAAACCATTTTATTTAAAGTAAGCATTTGGGTTAAGTCACTCTGTGCTCTTATGAATCAAAATTTATGAATATTAAGGCACTCATCTGTTTTCTGATTACAAGTGTGTTGAGTACATGCAAGCAGCGATAATGTGTTGATGCATGCTTAATGATCCTTGACATCACTTTGAGTATTTTCTTTTGAATTATCATGGTTCCTTTGGATATATGTCAGCCAGTCGTACTCTTTGGTGTTTGTTTTTTTGTTTGATTGTTTGTTTGTTTCTTTACTTTCTTTTTCCTTTGATTCATCATTTGTGTAAAGAAATGCAAGTGATTTTTAACATTAATCTTTTAACCTGCTAACTTGCTAAATTCTTCAATCAGCTCTAGTCGTTTTGTGTGGAACTTTTATGGTTTTCTATATATAGAATCATGTCATCTGCATATAGTGACACTTTTACCTCTTCTTTTCCAATTTAGACCCCTTTTACTTCTCTTTCTTGCCTGATTGCTGTGGCCAGGGTTTCCAAGACTATGTTGAATTGGAGTGGTGTTAGTGGGCATCCTTGTCCTGTCCCAGATTTTAGTGGGAAAGTTTTGAGTTTTTCACTGTTGAGTGCTATGCTGGCTGTAGGTTTGTCATATATAGCTTTTATGATGTTGAAATATTTTCCCTTAATACCCACTTTGGTGAGAATTTTTATCATAAATTGGTTTTGAAGTTTATCAAAATCTTTTCTCCATCTATTGAGGTGATCATATGGTTTTTGTCCTTTCTCTTGTTGATGTGAAGTATTACATTGATTTATTTGCATATGTTGAACCACCCTTCTGTCCCTGGGATGAACCCCTCTTGAGCATGTTGTATAATCTTTTTTATGTGCTGTTGGAGTCTATTTGCTAGTATTTTGGTAAGGACATTTTCATCTGTGTTCATCAGTGATATTGGTCTGTAATTCTCTTTTTTGTTGGTGTCTTTGCCTGCTTTTGTTATAAGAGTGATGGTGGCTTCATAGAATGAGTTTGGGAATATTCCTTCTTTTCAAACTTCTGGAAGAGTTTGAGAAGGACTTGTATGAGTTCTTCTTTGTATGTGTGGTAGAATTCCCTGGTGAAGCTGTCCAGTCATGGACTTTTATTTGTAGGGAGGTTTTTTTATTGTTAATTCGATTTCATTCCTTGTGATTGGTTTGTTCAAGTGGTCAGCTTCTTCTTGATTCAGTCTTGGTGGACTGTATGTTTCCAGAAACTTGTCCATCTCCTCTAGGTTATCCATTATTTTCCATGTAGTTTTTCATGATATTCTCATATGATATTCTGTATTTCTTTGTTATTTGTTGTAATTTCTCCATTTTCCTTTCTTATTTTGCTTATTTGTGCTCTCTCTTTTTTCTTCTTTGTGAGTTTGGCCAGAGGTTTGTCGATTTTATTTACTCTTTCAAAAAACTAGCTTTTGGTTTGACTGATTATTTTCTTTATTTTTTTTTTAATCTCTATTTTATTTATTTCCTCCCTGATCTTTATTATTTCCTTCCTTCTGCTGACTTTTGGGGGTTTTTGCTCTTCTGTTTCTAGTTCTTTTAGCTGGTGGGTTAGATTGTTTGTTTGATATTGTTCTTTTTTGAGGAAGGCCTGTATCACCCTAAACTTTCCTCTTAGCACTGCTTTTGCTGCATCCCATAAGTTTTGTGTGTTTGTGTTTTCATTTTCATTTGTCTCAAGGTATTCTTTAATTTCAACTTTGATTTCATCATTGACCCATTGGTTTTTTAATAGCATGTTGTTTAATCTCTATGCTTTCCTTTTTTTCTCCTTTGTTTCTCTGTAGTTGATTTCTAGTTTCAATGGCATTATGGTCAGTAAAGATGCTTGAGATAATTTCTATCTTCTTAAAATTGTTGAGGCTTCTTTTGTGACCAAGTGCATGATCAATCCTAGTAAATGTTACACGCACACTTGAAAAGAATGTATATCCTATTTTGGGGGGTTGTAATGTTCTGAAAATATCCAGTAAATCTAATTTTTCTATTGTATCATTTAATTTCTCTGTTGCCTTATTTATTTTCTGTCTGGAAGATCTACTTAGTGATCTTAATGTGTTGTTAAAATTTCTGACAATGATTGTATTCCCATCAATTTCCCCCTTTATCTCTGTTAGTAGTTGTTTTATGTACTTAGGTGCTCATGTTGGGTGCATATATATTAATGATTGTAATATACTCATCTTTTATTGCTCCTTTAATCATTATAAAATGTCTTTATTTATCTTTCTTTATGACCCTTCTTTTAAAGTCTATTTTGACTGAAATCAGTACTGTTACACCTGCTTTTCTGGCATTTCCATTTGCATGGAATATCCTTTTCCCTCCATTCACTCTCAATCTATATGTGTCCTTTATCCTAAAGTGTGTCTCTTGTATGCAGTGTACAGAAGTTTCCTGCTTTATTATCCAGTCTGCCACTCTGTCTTTTGACTGGAGCATTTAGTCCATTAACATTTACAGTAATTAATGATAGATGAGTGTTTATTGCTATTTTGAACTTATTTTTGCAGTTGATTTGGTATTTCTTCTTTGTTCCTTTCTTCATCCTTTTGTGGTATGGTAATTTTCCTTTGGATTATCTTGG
The DNA here is from genome assembly GCF_048773025.1 of Camelus bactrianus. Classification (NCBI taxonomy): domain Eukaryota; kingdom Metazoa; phylum Chordata; class Mammalia; order Artiodactyla; family Camelidae; genus Camelus; species Camelus bactrianus. The sequence continues at coordinate 41,389,688 of NC_133561.1, read as the reverse complement.
ATTGTATTTAGATTTTGTGACTCACTTGTAAGTTTTTGGCTTGTGGTTTCACTTTTTTTAAGTCTGTTAACCAATTACTGTAACTGTGTGTACTAAACAGATAGTAATGTAATGTCAAACCCATCCTACCGAGAACAAAACATTTAAAAAAAAAAGAAAGAAAAAAATATTCTATATTTTCTTGTTTCCTCTCCCACTCAATGGTTTAGATGTCTTCTTTTACCATTTCATGGTTATTCTATTTGTAATTCATGGTAGTTATCACCTTTCCATTTATGAGTTCTCATTTCTGTAGCATCCTGCTTCTTTTCTATTTACAGTAGACCTTGCAATATTTCTTTTAGCATGGCTTTAGTGTTGCTAAAGTCTTTTAGTTTTTGCTTCTCTGTGAAATTCTTTATCTCTCCTTCTATTCTAAAGGATAGCCTTGCTGGAGAAAGTATCCTTGGCTGCTTTTTTTTTTTTTTTTTTTTCATTCTTGACTTTGAATATATCTTGCCACTCCCTTCTGGCCTGTAGTGTTTCTGTAGAGAAATCAGCTGAGAGTCTTCTCTTGTAACTCACTCTTTTTTTTTCTCTTGCTGCCTTTAGGATCATTTCTTTATCCTTCAGTCTGGCCATCTTGAATATGATATGTCTTCGTGTGGTTCTCTTTGGGCTCTTCCTGTTTGGGAACCTCTGAGCCTCCTGTACTTGGGTGTCTGATTCCTTCTTTAGGTTTGGGAAGTTTTCAGTCATGATTTCTTTAAATACCTTTCCCATCCCCTTTGTTTTTTCTTCCCTTTCTGGAACCCATATTATGCATAGATTGGCATGCTTTATATTATCCCATAGGTTCCTTAAATTGTTTTCATTGATTTTTATTTGTTTATCTCTCATCTGTTCTGATTGGGTGCTTTCTGTTGTCCTGTCTTCTAGGTCACTTATTCGTTCCTCTGCATTATCTAGCCTGCTTTGTATAGGCTTTAGGTGAGATCTCACTTCAGCCAATGAATTTACCAATTCTACTTGGCTCTTCTTTATAGCTTCTATTTTGTTTTTGGCATATTTTATGTCTCTAAACACTATCTCTTTTAGTTCCTTCAGTAATTTGATACTTCTTTTTTGAAATCTTGATTTAGTAGGCCATCAATGCCTATTTTATTGACCGTAATTTCAGGGGATTTCTCTTGCTCTTTTAATTGGGAGTGCTTCCTCTGCTTCTTCATGCTGCTCATATCTCTCTGGCACTGTGGCTTAAGGAGTATCAGTTATCTATTGTGGTCCTTAAAGGATGTTTATTTATTTATCTATCTAAAGCCTATGTGGAAATAAAACTTAAAAACGAGAGAGAGAGAGAATTTTAAAAGAATGGAGGAAAAGAAGGTTTGAAAACAGTGTATAATCAATAATAGAAGAGCAAGTTGAAGCAGACTAGGAATCGAGTTGAGATGTCTTTTAAAAATGTTAATAAAAAGAAGAAAAAATCAAAACACAATATTTGAAACATGTGAATAATAATAACAGATCAAAACCAAGAGAATTAAAAATGAAATGAGAACTGTAAACATATAGAAATGTTTAAAAAGTAAAGGTTAAAAAGGTAATAGAAAATAAAACAGATATAAAAAGATTTAAAAAACAAAGATGTGTTCTCCTAATGACTGCGCTCTTAATGGTTTTATTGAGAGGTCTTTGTGTCTTTGCCCTGTTTCACGAACTCAGCTTGCTCTGTTGATACCCTCATCTGTGCTGCTCACAGTGTCTGTCGGCAAGAAGATCGCGCCCCTCCAGCACTGGATCAGATGCTGCTCTCCTTTGTGGTGAGCGGGTGGGTCACTTCCCCTCCAGATGCCGCAGTCAGTGCTGTGCCACTTTCTCCATAGGTGGGCTCAGCTTCAAGAATAACAACTTTATGGAGATATAATTCACATGCCATAAAATGCAACCTTTGAAAGTGTGCATTAGGGTTTTAAGTACATTTCAGGGTTGTGTAGCCATCACCCCCAAAAGGAAGCAGTACCCTTTTGTAAGTCACTCCCTAACCTTCCTTTCCCTTAGCCCCCAGCAGCCACCTCTCTACTTTCTGCTTCTATGGATTTGCCTGTTCTGTGCATTTCATATAAGTAGAACCATACAGTATGCTGCCTTTTTTGATTGTTGTCTTTCATTTAGTGTGATGTTGTCAAGGCTCATCCATGGTGTAGCATATATAAGTACCCAAATTCCTTTTTGTGTTCAAATAATTTGCCATTTTTATAAATACACCACATTGCTTATCCATCCATCTGTTGATGATGAATAATTCTGCTGTAAATGCTCATGGACAAGTTTTTGTGTGAACACATATTTTCAGTTCTCTTGAGGATATATCAAAAAATGGAATTGCTGGGATGTATTCTACTTTTAACATTTTGAGGAATTGCTAAAGTAGTTTTTAAAGTGACTGCACCATTTTATATTTCCAGTAGTAATGTATGAGGAGTCCAGTTTCTCCACATCCTCATCAACACTTTTTATTACCGGGTTTTTACATACATATTTATATATCATTTATCATATATCATATATATTTGTCACCCTAGTTGGTATGAAGTGGCATGACATTGTGCTTTTGATTTCTGTTCCCCTAATGCCTACTGATGTTGAACATCTTTTTATGTGCTTATTTCCCATTCGATTGTCTTCTTTGGAGAAACATCTATTCAAATTCTTTGCCCATTTTAATTGTATTTGTCTTTGTATTGTCACGTTTTAAGTCTTCTTTGTCTATTCTGGATAAATGTCCCTTATCATATTGGAAATATTTTCACCCATTCTGTGGATTGTCTTCTTACTTTCTTGATGAAGTCCTTTGAAGCACAGAAGTTTTTAATTTTACAGAAGTCCAGTTTACTTGATTTTTTTTCTTTTGTTGTTTGTGCTTTTGGTGTCATATCTTAGAATTATTTGTAATCCAATGTCCTGAAGATTTTCTCATTGTTCATTTTGTAAAAGTTTTATAGTATCATTTCTGTGATTTATTTTCAGTTAATTTTCATAAACGGTGTTAAGATAAAAGTTCAGTTTTCTTTCTTTCCAGGTGTATGTTCAGGTGTCCCAGCATCATTTTTGTAAAGATTATTTTTCCCCATTGGATTGTCATGGCACCTTTGTCAAAAATTAACTGGCTACATGTAAGAGTTTGTTTATGGACTCTCAGTTCTTTTCTCTCAATCTATTTCTCTGTCCTTTATGCAAGTACCACACTGTATGGATTACAGTTTTGCTAGTGAGTTTTGAATGTGGAAAATTCAAAACTTTGTTCTTTTTCAAGATTTTTTTGACCATTCTGGGTATCTTGCATTTCCATATTAGTTTTAGGATCAGCTTGTTCATTTCTGCCGAAAAGCCAGAGTTGCATTGAATCTATAGGTCATTTTGAGGACAATTGCCATCCTAACAATAAGGCTTCTGATCCATGAACACAGAAGAGCTTTCCATTAATTTTAGGTCATTTTTAACTTCTATTAGTAGTATTTTACTTTTCAATATACAAGTTTCAGACATTTTTCTCAGTATTCCACATATTTTTCTTAATATTCCTAAGTATTTTATTCTTTTGGATGCTATTGTAAATGAAAATATTTCCTTCATTTTACTTTTAGATTATTCACTGCTGTTGTATAGAAATATGATTACTTTTTTATATATTGATTTGTGTCTTACAATTTTGGTCAGACTGGGTTATTAATTCTAATAAGTTTTTTTTTCTTTTCTCTCTCTCTCTTTTTCTTTGTGGATTCCTTGGGATTTCAATATATAATATCATGTCATGTGGAATCGAAATAGTTTTATTTCTTTCTTTCTAATCTAGAGGCTTTATTTTCTTTGTCTGGTTGCTTTGACTAGAACCTCTAGTACAATGTTGATTTTGGGAGGAAATAATTCAGTCTTTCACCACTATGTATGATCTTTGCTCCAGGTTTTTCATAGATGTTGTCTGTCAATTTGAGGAAGTTCTCTTCTATTTCTAGTTTTTATCCATTATTCTATTAATATGGCATATTACATGAATTGACTTTTGTATGTTGAACTGCCTTTGCATACCTGGATACATCCCACTTAATTGTGGCCTATTTTATATGTTACTGGATTGGATTTGCTTGTATTCTGTTGAGGATTTTTGCCTTTATATTCATAAGAGACAATATTTAGTTTCTTGTGATGCCTTTGTCTGGTTTTGGTATCAGTGTGATACTAGTCTCATTGAATAAATTGGGAAGTGTGCCCACCACTTTTTTTTAGACGAGTTTGTGAAGCATTGTTTATTTTTCTTTTTGTTTGTTTTTTTGTTTGTTTTTTCTTTAAGTAGTTGATGGAATTCACCAGAAAAGCCATAGGGGCCTAGCATTTCCTTGTGGGAATGTTTTGGATTACTATTTCAGTCACTAATTATTGTAGGATTATTTGAGTTTTCTATTTCTCCTTGGATTAGCTTCAGTCATTTATGTCCACCTAGGAATTTATCCATTTCATCTAGATTATCTCATTTATTGGCTATATAATTATTCATGGTATTCCCTTATATTCCTTGTTATTTTTGTAAGGGCAGTAGTGACATCCTTCCTTTCATTTCTTTTTAGTAATTTGAATCTTCTCTCTTTTTTTCTTCAGTACTAGTTAAACTTTGTCAATTTTGTTGATCTTTTCAAAGAACCAACTTTTCTTCTTGTTGGTTATTCTCTGTTGTTCATCAATTCTCTATTCCATTTATTTCTGCCTTTAGTATTTTGATTAGAATGTTTAATTCATTTACATTAATTTAATTTCTTATCAGGTTGAAGTTACCCCTGCAATCTGCTTTCTATATGTCTTTTTTTTCCCCATTCCTCTATTACTACACATTTTTGATAAAAGGAGGCATTTTCCAGTGTGCCATTTTAATTTGTTGTTTTATCTTTTTCTTCTCCTTCTCCTCCTCCTACTCCTCCTCCTTCTCCTCCATTGCCCTGGAGATTATAATTAACATCTTGTTTTAAAGCAATCTAGTTCACATGAATGCCAACTTAATTTCAATAGTACACAAAAACTTGTCTTTGATATCAATCTTTTCCTTCCCCCTCCTCATGCTGTCACTGTCATACAAATTACACATTTATGCATTTATAAGCCCATCTACACAGTTTCATAAGTATTGTTTTATGCAGTTGTCTTTTACATCAAATAGAAGAAAACACTTACATGTAATACTATATTTATACTGTTTTTTTTTTTTTTTTACTCATGTAGTTACCTCTAATAGTGCTCTTTATTTTTCAGGTGAGTGTCCTTTCATTTACACCTGCTAGACTATCCTTAGTATTTCTTGTAGGGCAGGCCTGCTAGCAATGAATTCTTTCAGATTTTGTTTTTGTAGGAGAGTCTTAATATCTCCTTTAATTTTTTTGAAGAATCACTTGGCTGGCTATAAAATACTTGGTGACAGTCTTTTCCTTTTATCACTTTGACAATACCATCCCACTGCCTTCTGGTCTCCACGGTTTTTGATGAGAAATCAACTGTCATACTGAGGAGCCTTAGTATATGTTGAGCCACTTTTCTCTTTCTGCTGTCAAGGTTCTTTGTTCTTGTCTTTTGACACACTGAGTCTGATATGCCTATTTTTGATGTCTCTATGTTTATACCACGTGAAGGTTGTTGAGCTGCTGGGATGTACAAATTAATGTTTTCATCAAATTTGGGAAGTTTACAGCCATTATTTTTTATATAAACTTTCTAACCCTTTTTTTCTCTCCTTCCTTCCGGTGCTCCCATTATGTGTTTATTGGCATTGTTGATGGTGTCCCACCTATCTCTGACACAGTGTTCTTTTTTTTTTTTCATTCCATTTTCTTTCTGCTCCACAGACTGGATAATCTCAGTATTTTTAAGTTAACTGACTATTTCTTCAACAAGTTCATATCTACAAAGAAATCTCTTATTGAATTTTTCATTTTAGTCATTTTATTTGTATCTCTAGAATTTCTAGTTGGTTTTTAATATAAATTTTACCTATTGATATTCTCTGTACAATGAGATAGTCACATAATTTAATTCTTTAAGCATGGTTTCTGTTAGCTCTTTGAATATATGTGTAATTGCTTATTTATGTCTTTGTCTGGTAAGTCCAGTGTCTGGGTTTCCTCAGGGAGTTTCTATTGACTACTTTTTCCCCTGTGTTATGGCCAAATTTTTCTGTTTCTTTGTACATCTTGTGATTTTCTGTTGAAAACTGGACATTTAAAATATTAAAATGTGGCAGATCTGAAAGCCAGATTTTCCTCATCTCCAGGGTTTATCGTTGCTTCCATTGTCATTGCTGCTGCAGCTACTTATTTAGTTACTTTTCTGAACAAATTCTGTAAAATCTGTATTCTTTATCATGCATGGCCATGAGATCAGTTTGTGTGCAGAAAGCCTAGTTGTCATCACTGTAATAATGATTGGACAGTGATTTCTTTCAATGCCTGAAGCCAATAGTTTGAGCTGTTGCCAGGTGGCTGTGTGTCTGCATGCTTAGGGATGCCCTCAGCACCAGCAGGCAGTCTGCAGCTCTTCCAAAGCCTTTAGTTCTTGCTTATGCAGAACCTCAATTTCAGCAAGAGTTGAAGGTTTAAGATTTTCTCAGATCTTTCCTTGCCATGTGCCACACATGTGTACAGCATTCTACAATTCTCAGAATTTTTTTGGAGATTTTTAACAGTACCTCCACCCCCAGAATGTCTCATTACTCAATTTTGCCTTCTAAGTTTCCTAGTCAGCATCTAGTTAGCCTCTACTGGTACCACTGCCTCAGGCAGTTGTAATGTTAAATACTCACTGCTGATTGTTTTCCACACACACTCTGGGGACAGGCTGTTTGCACAGCATGAGTTTGAGATAGGTCAAATAGTGACAGCTCTCTGGGGACGGATTTTTTGGGTAACTTCAAATCACTTCTGCCCCTACCTTGATTGTGAGACTGTTGCTTTTAAAGGCCACCATTTAGGTGAGGATACGGGGATGGGGGTAGATCAAGTTACAATGCCACAAAACTCACTATCTTTATGGAGATTTAGCTGGTTTTTTCCCTCAAATAAACACTCCCTGGACTGCTGGAAGCCTTTGTTTAATTTCCAGAGTTCTGCAGAGGTTAATTTTGACAAATTTTGCCATTGTCATTGCTTCATAGAGGAGTAAGTTTCCAAGATTTTTACTCAGATATTCTAGAAGTGTATCCCATGTGCATTTGTTTTTAACTGAATTACTTGCAAGACTAACTAATTCTACAGCTCCAGCCCCATTCACATAAGAGTCCTTCTGCATGGCTTCTCCTACAGGGAGCAGTGTGCAATCTGTTGTCAGTTTATTTTTTTTCTTATTAAAGTGTAGATTTTTTAAAATATGCTCATGAATAGCCCTTTGTCATTTTTAAATGATAAAAAACTTCCACTAGTCTGTGGCTATTTTTTTCCGTCTCTTTCCGTTGCTTTAATGAAGTTCTCACTTTTAAGGATTTTCAGTATAGCAATATGTGGATGCTGATCACATGGGTGAGACATTTAACTACTGTCTAAACCTCAGTCTTTGCTCTGATTCACTGTCTAGAACATCTGAACACATCTACTAAACCCCGTACACCAATGGATGCTGAGAGCCCTAATTAAAAAAATGCTTTTTAAGTAAAGCAAAAAATATTATCTTTGACACTAGAAAAGACAAATCTCAAATTTCCTAACTGATCTTGCTTTCTGTGATCATTAGCTACATCATGTTTATAGAGCTGACAGTTATATTGAGCTACTGATTTTATTTCATTGGATTTTAGAATGCAGAACACATTTCAGGCCCACTTATAGCACCATATGTGTATCTTTAAGGATATGTACATATGATGATGTATTTATTTAAGTACCTTATTTTATTTTAAGTACCTACTGCTGTGAACCTCATTAAAGAAACCTTGGAACTGCAGAACTGAAATTTTTCATATCACTATCATCCCGTAGCATCTCATTTGCAATTAGATGTTGTGTGGTAGAGTATTTTTCTGCTCCCTAGAAATGATCAATGTTGAAGGGGGAAAAAAAACACTCCTCTAATAAATATCATCCAAATCACACACTTATCTGAAGAATGGCCACCATTTTAGTCCACACCAATCCATCTACTCATACTGACTCAGATTCCTCAACACAGACAATCCACCACTGAAGTCAGGGTCCTCAGCACACGTTCTATCCCCTCCCCATTCCTTGTTCTTTCTGACCTAATTTTGTCCAATGTGTCCTGCCAGGCCATTTGCAGCCTGACTGCAGTTTTTAATTTTTACCTTTCCATTCCAGGCTGCGCCTAGTGACTTCCAGAGAAACGCCAAACACCTGGCTCATCAGGAGGGGTGGGGAGGATTTCAGGAAGCTGTTACCCTAACTCACTTGCAGATCAGTGAGTGGCTGTTGTGACCATAACTTCTATATCTCTGCCATGCCGGCTGCATCCACCCCAGCAAAATAATGTAGCTCCTCCAACCACCTCTGCCTCTATTCATCTGGGTTTCTGCTTTTAGTGACACTCAGATGCTGCTGATGGGCATTATATATATATATATTTTTTAATTGAAGTATAGTCAGTTACAATGTGTCAATTTCTAACATACAGCCCAATGTTCCAGTCATTCATATACACATATATATGTATGAATTCCTTTTCATATTATTTTTCATTAAAGTTATTACAAGATATTAAATATAGTTCCTTGTGCTATACAGTAGAAATTTAGTTATTTTAGCTACTTTTATATATAGTAGTTGATATTTTCATATCTCAATCTCTGATGGGCCTTTTTAAAACCACATCTGGGACCCTTGCTGCAGAAGAGTCTGAGAAATATATTTTCAACCTCATAGCCTTTTGGTTAGGAAGTTGGAATAAAGACAGAGCTGGCTTACCTAAATTCTCTGCCTTTGTGAGTAAAGAGATCTGGATATTCAAGGCCCAATTAAATATCCCAGCCCTTCAGTAGCAAGCTCTTAAAGCAACCAAAATGCTCCCATCTACCAGAGCATGACTTGCCCTTAGACACTGCTGAACATAACCACCAATGCTGTCTAAAGCATCGTCTTCACCTGGTGCACACTTTCTTTAGATGTCTAACATCCTGATTAACAGGGCAAGCTGGTTTGGATTCCCAAGGTCACAGGGAGCCTTCTGCCTGACTTTGGTATATATATGTTCATTGAAGAGTCCTCTCTCAGATCAGCTAGAGCTGCCTGGTGTGTGGTTTGCCAGAGAATGTGGGTGCAGTGCTCCCCACCAGAATCCTACCAGTTGTTTTACTGCAGGAAGAGAGAGAGCAAAAGAGACAGAACAGGAATTTCTTGTCCATCCTCAATCAAAGTCACCCTCACCCAGGGATTTTGCTCTGGGACAAAAAAAAGTACAGGTCAGCAGTGATGTGGCCCTGGTGTACTCCAAAACATGGTGTGGTTGTACTGGGCTATCTTTGTCTTTCATGGACCCTGCAAAGTTCTTGGCTTTGTGAAATGGGGAACTAAGGAACTCCCACACATGCCTGTAAGTCCCAGGGTTTGCACCCTTACGGGTTTTGAGGATTTGCTGGCAACTCATTCTTTTGCACCAGGTCATTTCTCGGTTACACGGCAGTCCTGTGACTTCCTTATCAGAAGTGCTCCTTAAGTTCGGGATTTAGAGAAAGATACCATTTTACCCTGTAAGTTCATGTTCAGGGAGGAGGAGGAAGACAGCACAGATCAGAATAGCTGTTTTGCTTTTTTTTTGTTGTTGTTTTCATAAGCCGTCTCCTGTTGTCGAATAGACACTGAGCAAATGAATGACTGTTACACTCCCATTTGAAGGATGAGGAAAATGACATTCATGGAGAGGAGGAAAATTTCCTGAGGTTCCAAAGACAAAAAGGGATGAGCACAGAATAAGATCCCTGCAAATTTCTTGGCTGTCATCAGCCTTTAGGTCAGTGACAGAGTGCCGTGTGTAGTAGTAAATTCGTAGCATGCTTTTAGAAGGGTGTAGATGTTCTTGTTTTTGTTGATACAATCACCCTGTTTTGTCTGGGACACTGAAAAAGGGAAATGGGTTAGAAAATTTTGGTTTCTCATCCTTGGTCCTTCCTCACCCTTACAGATATGGACCCTTCCATCTGTAGCAGGAATAAGACAGCCCCAGCCTTCCCATCTCATGAGATCAGTACTCATTCATTTCATTCCTGCCCACCAGGAGGTGGTAAAGCACAGCATGATTTTCATGTCCTGCTTCACTGATTCTTGTGAAATTAGGTGTTTGAATATAGAAACTCATGAAAGGAAGCTGCTTTTTTTTAATATAAAGTGCAGTAATTTTCTTAGCAGAGAAGGAAATTGAGGATTTTCTTCATTGAAAATCAATAGAGATTTCAAGAGCATCTGTATTTCTGATGTGTAGATGAAAATGACAAAATCTAGAGGGATTACAGAAACACAAGGAAGATACCAAAAGTGTCTTTAAAGAGCTTTTCTAAGACTGGGCTTATAAAGAGACTGTTAGTTGACAGAGACCCTCTTCTCACCCATAGTCCCTCTCCTTAGGTTGGAAAGGGCCAGCGTTTCCCCTGTGTGCAGTCCTGGTGCTTCAAGTGATTTGTGGGGTAGGGCGGTGCACATGGTGCTTCCTTCATTTTGTCCATCCTAAGTAACCCCTAGCAGTCAAAGTGTGAGTGTGTTGCAACCTCATGAACCAGATGCCATGCTCTCTGGGGTGTGTGCTCATCTAAGCTCATCCAGGCTCAGGTGGTGGCAGAGTTGAGAGTGGTGGCAAGAGGTCAGCCATGAGTAGCCGGGAGCAACTGGAGTCAGCTTGGACCCAAGAGGCTAGGAGTTGCAGGTGGAATTCCCAGGACTTCCCACAGCTCATTCAATCAGTTAATACTTCTCCAGCACCTGTGATATGCTTGTGCTTCCATTGTGAACAGAACCAAATCCCTGTCCTCATGTATGTGACATTCTAGTGGACATGAGAATGATACATGCAGAAGCAGATCCAGGTCAGGACACATGAGTGCTGTCTATTTTGGAGTGCACAATGTGAGATCCTTTGGGAAGGAATGTATGATACAGGAAAATGGGGGGGAGAGGATGGCCGTATCCCAGGTCTTATTTGGATCCCTGGGATGCACCTTGCCAAGTGAGGGTCCTTGGTTTGCACAGGAAAAAATTCAAGAGAGAGACACAGTTCAGTAAAAGTAGATTTATTCAGAGAGATATATACTCCATAGACAGACTGGGCTGTTTCAGAAGGCAAGAGAAAGGCCATGATGCATGGGGGTTGCGTGATCCAGTTTAAAGTAAATGTAGATACACACTCCACAGACAGAGTGTGGGCTGTCTCCCTCAGCAGAGAAAGCAGCCACGAGATGTGGGGTTAGTTTTTATGCACTCAGTATCTTCATATGCTAATAAGTGGGAGGAATATTCCAACCGCTTTGGAGAAGGTGTTAGGATTCCCAGAAATTGGGCCACCACTGACCCTTTGACCTTTTATGGTCAGCCTTGAACCTGTCCTGGCACCTGTGGGAGTGCCATTTAGCATCCTGCTGTATTTCGGTGAGTGTGTGTTGAAGCTCAAAATCTACTGGGAGTTGACTTTTCCACCGTCTTGGTGCTAATGGCTGTGCCATTCTTTTAATGGCTCTGCCCAGCCCCCTTCCCTCCTGTCTCATGAAGGAGCTGTGGACTGATTGCACAATTGCAGAGCAGCGGACAGAGTGGAAAGAACTTCATAAGTGGAAGGTGAAGGCAGCATTGGAAGTAGAAATCTCAAGTCAATTATAAAGTAAGGGTCTTCTTTTTGCTGGGGGTACCTTGTGTCACATTAGGGAGATGTGAGCCTTGGGGACATCAGTGTGTCGGTGGCTAACTGTGTATACTGTGTTGCTTCTTACGTGGCCCGAGGGCAGTTGTCTTATAGGTGACCCATTCACTCAAGCAGGGGTCTCTTTGGGGATTTTCTGCATGTAAGGCTAACATGGGTCACATTGGGAGAAGGACCAGCCAGTCACAGCTTGGTCCACAGTCACCTAGTGCCCTCAAGGCTTTCATCACATGGATGCATCACCTCCCCCTGGATGGGGACAAGGGCACAAGTGGTGGGGCAGCTTCTCAGTGGTGGAGGCATTGCTCTCCAGACCCAACACTCAGCAGCATGGACCCCTGGTTTTGGCCACAGTCTTGGCTAGATGAGGCTGTTGGGTAGCTGATCTCATGAGATGTGGTTGCCATGCTTCCATTCTCACCAAGAGCTCTAATTTTGAAGGTTCTGGTCAGAAAGCCACAAATACTCCCTAGCCCATAAACAAAGAACAGTCTCTTTCACTCAGGGAAGGGCACATAGGAGGAGAACAGATCATCCCAAGAGCAGGAGAGGCCAAATCAGTCCTGCCATCAGGGGTCTGACAGACAAGCCAGCTCAGTTCCTCTTACTAGTTGTTTACTTGGAGGATCTCGGATATTTGGGTGACCTGCAGGTGTCAAGAAATTGTACACGAGGGCTTTGTAGATTTTCTGGTCCAGTGTTAACTCACCCCATTGTAGCTGTCGTGCAAGGAAACAAAACTTGGTGGACAACAGGCCATGGCCTCTGCTCTCTGGTGGAGCCAGGAGATTACAATGTTAAGTACAACTGTGGGGGCATCATTTCTATGTTGAGAGGCCAGATGGCCTTACATATCTCTCATGCTGGATGTCTAAGTTGCAGAGGGAAACTAGATTCCATCCAGCTCTCCAGCCAAAGAGGAGACCAGAATTGGCCTCCCCCACAAACTGTGAGCTCTTTGCCTCCACTGACAGCAGCATCTATAGCAAAAAGCTGGGCTGACACCAGCATTTCCGTGTAAACATCCGAGTAGCAACAGCAATGGCCTTGTGAGGATTGGTGTGCCCAAGGAAGCAGTGTGTGGGATGGAGGGAGGAGTGCCGAGATCAGACACCAGACAGGCAGGCAGGCAGTGATGACATCTGTGCAGCACAGGTGCCATGGAACTGAGCCAAAAGGAGGCGGGTTTTGGAGCAGGGAGCCTGGGCAGTGATGTGTTTCTCATAAGAAGATCCTGGGCTCTGGATCCAAGAAGTCATTGGCTTGATTCCTGACCCCAACCCTCATCTTGGGCAAGTGTTTGAAGCTTTCTGTGCCTCTGTTTCTTGGTGTCCCAAATGGGGACAATAGTAGCAATTACATCTGAGAGTCAGGAGGGCATTTATAGATGTCATTTCATTACTCTCACAGCAGTCCACAAGCACGGTTCTAGGTCCCCCATTTTACACGTGGCAGATGGGTAGCTTTTTAATCAGTAATCACGCAGTTAAGAATGGTCAGAGCCGGCATTTGAATTTGATCCCTGTGTCCAGATTATTTCTATTCTCACTCAGTATTCCTGGAAATCTAGTAAAGTCGGAACAAACACTGCTGGGAAGTGGGTGCTTGAAACATGTTTGTCGTCTTCGCCATTGGGAAGTGTTGAGTTCATGTTCCTTACAGCCCGTCCGAGGCTCCCTGTGACTCTGGCTGCCCCTGGTGGGGTCTGCAGGGACCTGGGCAGCTTCTCCTTGATCTCTACCCCAAGGTTCTCTGCTCTCTACAGGTTGAGTCTCAACCCTGACTGCTCAGTAGAGCTAATGTCTAAAAACAAAAAAAGGTGGGGAGGGTACAGCTCAGTGGTAGAGCCCGTGCTTAGCATGCAAGAGGTCCTGGGTTCAATTCCCAGTACCTCCATTAAAATAAATAAAACTAACTACCTCCCAAAAAAGGAAAGAAGTATTTAAAAAACAATAAACAGTACAAAGTCCCCACTCCAGGCTGGGGCATACTATTTTTTAAAGGCTCCCAGATGCTTCCCATGTGCAGGAGGGTGAGAGCTACCCCTCCACACCTCTTCTCTTGAGCTTGTCCACTCACACCCATTATCCTCTTGAAACAGGAAAACAACTTGGCTCAGCCTAGAACTTTCTCCTGATTTCTAGACTTTGATTTGCCTAATGGACATCTCTCCTGGAGCCCACAGGCACCCACCCAGAACTGAATCAGTTGTCTCCTCTCATGGCTTGCCCCTCTTCCTGCCCTTCTTATTTCAGGGAATGGCACTATAATTTAAGACACTGCCAAAGCAAGAAAGCTGCCCGGCATCTTTGACCTCTTCCTTCCCTTCCATCACACCTGTGGCCAATCCGTCCACCTGCTTAAATGTTTTCTTCTCTCTCCTCCTGGCGGGGCCTCAGCAGGCCTTCACATGAACCTGCCAATAGGTCCCCCTGCCTCTATCTTGTCTCTTTCTTGATCACTTTGCATGTCTCCTCTACTTTGGAGGCACACAGAGTCCTTTGTGATGTGCACCTGTGATCTCTCCACCTGGTTGCCTCACCTGCTTCCCACACCCTGTGCTCACTTCTAGACTATTTGGAGTTCCTGGAAGGGACCTGGCTCTCTTTGGCCTCCCACCTTTGCATGTGCAGCTCCCCAGGGAGAAATTGCCTTAATATTATACCTTCACCTGATCACTTCTAGGGCATCTCAGAACTCACCACAGTGGTTCCCTCCTCTGGGAAAGCCTTGGCTACAGTTCTGGCTCTCTGCCCCGAGCACCCTCTGCTGACTCTTATCCAAGCCCTCTTAAAACGCCTCCTCAGCCTTCATTTCATGATGACTTCTGTGCACCTAGGAGCTCCCAGAAGCAGGGACTGTGTCTCTTTTCTCTTTATTCTCAGGGCATGCTAGAGACTCAGGTATAATTGTGGAGGGAACAGTGCTTATTCTGAAATTTCTCTGTAGTTGGGACCTAGTGGTAACAGTCTGGTTGGAAGAAGGGCTTAGGTGATTTACCCTGAAGCCACATTTTCAATTAACATTTCATGTTGTTTTTGTCTACTATTTGAAGTGTTGAGTCTTAAAACAGAATGACGATTTCTAAAAATTACTTTACCGAAGATTGAGGAAAATGGCAGTTTTCCATATTTAAGAATATTATTTAAATTTTGTGTGACTGTGGTTGTGGAATAGAAATGCAGGGGCTAATAAAGCATTCTCATCCCCTTCCCTACCCTCAGGTCCTTCAGACAGAAGAGACAGAGGGATGTGAGGAGAAGACTTGGAGGGTGGACCATGCACTGCTTTTAAATTATGACAGTTACTTGTGCTTTTTTTTAACTTTCTTTTGTAATGGAGGTACTGGGGTTTGAACCCAGGACCTTGTACATGCTAAGCACGTGCTCTACCACTGAGCTATACCCACCCTTCCCCCCGATATTTGTGTTTTTAGTGGGCATAATGTGCTTGTAGCAGGTACTTTAGCATCAGACACAGTCACCTGCATCTGACCATCACATTAATACCTTTCCCCTGAGCTAGAGAGCTAGATATTCTGTTTTCACAAGTTCAAAAAATTATCTACATTTTCCTTTTTCTTAAAAGAAAGGCATTAACTCATGTTTCTCTTTAGTATCGCCTATAAATAAAATGTGATTTTATTAATCATTTACCAAATTGTTAAGTGTAATAAATATTAAGTACAGATTTCTGAAGCATCAGTCTTCACTGAAGATCCACATTCAGCTGTTCTCTCTCTGTGTAAGTCACCATACTTCTGGAGTTCTGGAAGCGGCGCCAGGCAGAACTTGAGTACAAATGGGACAGGGTTGAGCAGGAAGAACAAGTCTGGTCAGAATAGGAGGTGTGGTGTCCCCACGTGGGGATAGATGAGATTACCCAGGAAAAGCAGGCGCTGATTAGATGCACTTTAGTCTGTTTACTTTTGGAGTTGTCCGCCTTGGCTGCATGTTGGAATCACCGGGGGACCTTAAAAAATGTTGGTGCTTGGATTCCATCACTGCAAACTCCGATGGTACTTAGTGGCCTGGGGTGCATTCTGGCATAGGGAAGTTTTTAAAGCTCCTCTGGTTAATCTAATGTGCAGCCAAGGTGAAGGAGCACTGCCTGGAATGGTGGACACAGAAGAAAAGTGTGGTCCTTCCTTCATAATAACAGTAAAAAGGGGGAAAAGGAAAAGGCTGGTAATTGTATAAGAAAAGAGGCATTGAATTGTATCCTTTCATAGCACCAATAAAAAAAATGCAAAATATAAATTAGCCGCTATGACATAGATGTAGAAAGAAAGACACATTGGTTTTTATAGTTGAATCCCATTTTTTCACATGTGTCTTCATTATTGCGGCCTCCTTTTCATCATAGACTAGGTGCCCTTTTGCTTGAACTAAGTCCTGGTCACTGCTCCCCCTTCTTTTTGGGATGTGCACAAAGCAGCGTGGCTCTCATCCTAAAGTCAGAGAAAGGGTAGAAGAAGCAGGGAAACCTTTGTTGAGGTGCCATCAGTGTTTGTGCACTGAGGTAGGCATTTTATATAATTGGAAATGTAAATTTATTGCTGCCACTCCTGCTGCAAAATTAAAAAAAATAAAACTATATATCTTTGTATCAACCTTCCAGAGCTATGAACTGATGATTTTTTGAGTCATCTGTATTATTGCTTCTTTCCATCAGCTGAGATAATTTAGAGCTGATGGTACTTGCAGTCAGCAGCAGCAGGACAGCAGGTTGTGAGCATGAATAACTCTTGGAAATAAAATGCTTTTACTAGGAGCATCTGAAAATGTCTCCAACTATAGATTTTATAAATTGAATCACAGATCTACAGAACGTTGGCACTGAAAAGGTCTGGAGGGAGCAGGTCAAACTCCTCTTTTTATAAATGGAAAAAAATGAGGTTCAGCTACCAATAGAAAGTGACATTTGCCTTTTAAAATGTAATAAGCTTCTAATAATCTCCATTATGAATAGTTCCCATTGTTTACAACTGAAGATGGCGGTCAAAGCATATGTTTGTGAAAGACTGTAAATTCAGAGATGAAAGCTGAAACTTAGACAAAATTAGATGTTCATAATGTTTTTGAGTCCTGAAAAACAAAAACGTATCATATTGGCAGAATACAAATCATACTGAAGAAAAGTTTTTTGGTCATTTAAACTGCCAATTTTAAATTTAAAATTGCCAACTAATAAGTTTAAATTTTCATTGGAACATGCTTGTTGAAAAATTGAAGATGAAGATTCATTTCACTTTATCATTCTTCCTTATTTAAAAAAAAATTTAATTTTTTTTAGTTTTTTAATTGAAGTGTTTTAATTGCAAATGCATGCTCCATTTTTTAGAGAGGCCAGCATTGTGGTAGTGAGACCTTGGGAATGAAGTTGCCTAAATTCATATTTGAGCACAGCAGCTTGCTTCCTGAGTGATCTTGGACAACTTAACTTCTCTGTGCCATAGTTTCCTATAAAATAAGAATAGGAGAGTTCCTCATGACTGTGGTAAGGACAGGTTGAATTAATGTACAGAATCTACTTGGAAGACTTCCTGGCACAGAGGAGGGGCCATGTACTTAGTTACAGGTATTATTATACTCCTGCTGCTTTTATAATCCAGGTAAACCTTGAGTCTTACTGATATCTCTAAAAAACATCTAAATATAAACTCTAAAATGGAAACTCTAAAACTTCATAGTTGTAGCTAATTAACACACAAAGCCCAACCAAGAAACACACAGTGGAGACCAGTTAGCTGCAGACACCTGTGAAACTTTCTGTCCTGCATGGACTCCAAGCTGTCACTTCAGTCACTTCTGAAATCGAAGGCAAGCTCAGGAATAGAGCTTTACAGCTTGGCCTCGTCAGGTACCCAGACCCCTAAGCTCAGACCATGGCAGGGAAACAGTTTGCTGTTCACATGTGCATTTTCAAAAAATAATATTAAATTAAACACTGTGCGTATTTTGTTGTGTGTTTGACATCATTAACAGAAAAGAAAAGAAAAGAAAAAAAAAACGGAAAAAAACCCATGCAGTTAAAAAATAAGGAGGCTATGTCTGAAAATTATTTTTTTTTTAAATTATGCTTAGTAATTAGTGACCAGTTAGGAGAAAAATCATTTCATTGGTGTAATCCCTTGATTGACTAAACATTTTTTTAATTAGGAAGAAGAGCGTGTTCCTTTTACCACCTGGGGAAAGTGTATACATATAACCCTTTGTGCAAGTGCTCTTTTTCTGGGTAAGAATCTGCCACAGACTTCTTAAAATCTAATGTGAAATGCTGAGGAAACTGAAAGTCAAGATGGGGAATATGTAGTCTCATAGAGAAAACTGTTTCCAGAGAACACTTCAGACAATGCAGGGCTCCAATCTGGAGGTTCCAGAGTCTCTTCTGCTCACAGTGCTTCCCCCAGTTCTTTTCAACTCATTTGTTCAAATCAGATCAGTGCTTTAGGATTCTCCAGGTTCTGATTAAGAGACCAGATGGAGGCATTAAGAATTCTAAAATTTTCCAAGAGTAACAACCAAGGTAAAATGTCTAAGAATAGCCTAACAAAAGGATAGTAGGAAATGTCAAAAAAAATTAAATAAATAAAAACTACTGAAAGACATAAAAGAAGCTTTAATCACATGATTCTAGATTAAAAGATCATATCTCCAAAATATCAGAAGTTATAAAATTGATTTTTGGTTTATTGTGAATAAAATCATATTACTAGTATAATAATTAATAAGACAATAAGAGTTTTACTAGCTCAAGAATAGCCAGATTAGAAAATAGGACAGGAAGTCCAGATATGGTTTCTGATATCAATAATAATTTAATATATGAGATGGAAGGCATTACAAATCAGGGAGATAAATAAAGGTTATTCAATAAATGGAACATATGATAGCTACTTGGGGGGAAAAGAAAAGATTGAAATAAAACAGTGAACCATATATTGTGAGAAATTCCAGAAATATTTAAAAAAGTAACACAATTAGAAAAAAAACTAGAAATAAATATGGATGAATATACAAACTCTAGATGAGCAGTAATTTTCAGAATAAAATATATAAAGATTTCCATGCATCAGAAGCATCCTAATTTTAAACAAAACACCAGAGGATGTTATTTGTTTACAAATCCGACAAGGGGCTAATTCCTTCAATAGACAGAGAGTTCAGATCACTTCAAACGTAACACCAAAAAATCTCAGGAGCATAGAAGTCAGAGAACATGAACACATATTCACAAAGGAAAAAATAGATGTCACACTCCAATAGTAATTCAGTCAGTGCACATCAGAATGAAATAGTTTTCCACCTCTCAAGTGACACAACTCTGTTTATGAGGATGAAGGGCCAGTGATCACCAATCCCATGCCTAGGCTACTGGATAGTTTTTGTGAAGTATGGTTGATTTACAATGCTGTGTTAGTTTCTGGTGTACTCCTCCAGCCTTCTTAGAGAGCAGTCTGGCAGTTCATATCGAGTCAAAAATATTCATATTCTTTAATCCAATAATTCAGCTTTGAAAAACTTTTAATAAGGAAGTATTTCAAAATGGCAGGGAAAAGTCAGTATGGATGAAAGTCACAGACATACTTTTATATGTATATATATATATAAAATCTCAGCCAAAATATTCTTCCAACACTTCACATAGTAGAATATTTTGCAGTCATGAAAAAGTGTGTCTATGAATATATTTTATGACATGTCAAAGTGTTATGCTTATGATAGGCTTGAGAATAAAATTAATATATAAAATTATTTTTAATATACAAACAATGCACAGATCTGAAGGAATTATGTCTATAGGTAGAAGCATTTTTTTAATTTTATTTATTATTCATTTTCAGAGTTGGAGTCTTTTGATTGTAGGTGACAAAATCAATCTCCAATGTGTTTAAACAACAACCAAAACATGGGGATGCATGGGATTTATTGGTTCCTGTAAATGAAAACCTCAGGTCTGAGGTCTGGCTTCAGTCAAGGAGAGATACTGTAGCCCAGATGATGTCAAGGGCTGCTTTTGTCCTGTCTTCTTTCTGTGTCCAAGGATGTCTCAGCATGCTGCTTCTAGGCACTCAGCATCACAGATCACACATCCATCCAAGCCAAGAGAGGTCTCTTTTGGCAGCTTCCTCTCTTGATAGAGGAAGCTCACCATTCACATGGGCACCAGCACGTATCTCCTCACATAACAGTGACTTTTACTGTGTTATTTGCCAATTCTCAAATCATGTGTGAGACCAATAGAATGAGGGGTATTATTTGTCTTAAACCAACTGAGATCTACCTCTGGTGCTTCAGAAAGAGTGTGTCAATCAATCTTAAATCACAGGACTAAAGATAGAAGGGAAGTTATTTATCCTAAAGCAAAATCTGGGTCCTCTTCTAAGACTGGGGACAGCTCCAGGACAGCAGTTCTGTCCACTACTGAGTACTTTCAAATTTTCATTAATGAGCAAATATTAAAGTTATGATCAGAAAAGATGATAAGTAAGAAGAAACTTGAGGAAGGGGAATGGAAAGCTTTCCTGTTTCTTAAGAAATATTGAACCCATTAAGTTCTTGGAAGAAAAATGGAAATGTGTTTGTCAAGTTTGTATAAGTTCTGAAATGAATTAGAATTGATTTCACAGTCCATGTAGGAGGCAGTGCTATACGGTTAGTGTGTCTTTGGGCTCTTTGCGTATTTCAGTTCTTTCACTTAATAGTTGTTTCATTTGGGGCAAATTGCATCATCTCCACGTGGATCTATTTCCTCATCTGTAAAAGAGATATAATATTACCTTTCCCACAAGGTGGTTGTGAGGATTTTGAAAAATAGATCTGTGCTGAAGCAATAGTAAGCATTTAAAGAATCTTAACTATTTTGATTACTTAATACATAATTAAAAAATTTATTATGCAGACTTTTTAAAAATGCATAATATTTAAATGGCCTATATGTGTTGTACAAGAGAGGAAAGCTTAATATACCTTCTATAATACATTTTTCTCATCCTTAACTTATTTTCACATTTAATCACACACACACACCAAAATGTTATTCCTTTCACAAGCATGAAGACTTAACTGTGAAGAAAAGGATAATGAAAGAGAGTAGAGGAGGAAATAAAATGCTTTCTCTACAAACTGATGGCTTAAAAACTAAGGAAAAAAACACCTTTTTAAGACTTTCGTCACCATATTCATAGCTAATAATTAGGTAGAGTTTTTCACATGCCTGTGATTAATGTTCTAATTGTTTTCACAATTAGTAAATCATTGACTCAGCACAATAATCCTATAAATTGCTATTATTATCCCCCCATTATATGGGTGAGGAGATTGAAGCCCCTAGAGGTTAAGAAATTTGCACAAGGCCCCACAGCTAGCATCATAGCTGGGATCCAGATGCAGGAGTGTGGCTCCAGGAGGGGCTTGTAAACACTCCCTCTGCTCTCTCCTGCAGGTGCAAGCCAGCCTCCCGCTATTACTGTAAATAACATGATGTGGTTTACTTAGTCTTGAAATTCACATTCTTTGGAGCTTTCTCTCTGGGGAAGCCATCAGGAGCAGCCAGGGACACTGAGACATGCTTCTGGACTATGACCAAGAAGATAGATGGAAGGAAAACAGTTTAAAAATGGGATCTTTAATGTGCATTCTTCAGTGGCCAGAAAAAAACCTGCCTAGTGAGGAACTGAAACCCTATCAGGTACGTGCAAATTATGCTTCACACCCCCGTTGCCCTTGGGTCCACACAGTCAGAACTACAATGGATCAGGGACATGAATCTTGTGCAAATGCAGGGAGTATGAATACCTGCCATTTTAAAATCTCAAGAAGTATGAAAAGCATGTGAAGCTTTCATCAACAGAGATCTGCTGTCACTTCCAGTGTTTCCCTCAGGACATGTCCACAGCTTCACTGGTCCTATTCAGAATGAAGACGACAGCTAGCACCTGCTGGCCCCTGAATCAGTGATAGGTTCTCCCTTTAAAGGAAGCATATCCCCTTCACGGGTTACAACTAGTTCATAACCTAAGTAATTCTATAGATGTAGAAGGGATATTTTCATTGGTTCTGCTATCACAGACCTGTCTCCAAAAGAACATGTCACCAGTTACTCCATTTTCACCCATTTAAAGATATACTTAACAGGCTTCCTTCTTTAGTGCAGTTTTAGGTTTACAGAAAAATTCACAGAAAGTGAAGTTCCCATATATTCCCTATGCCCTGCACACAGCTTCTCCTGCTGTCAGCATGTTACATTAGTGGATGCACTCATTCTTTTTGACATCCTTCATTCCTCCTACCCTAAAGATTAACGTGCCTGATATTCACGTCTCTTGTGGCATTTAGGTGCGATTTACATCACTTCTCACGTTTATGTGAGGTTTAGAGCACATGCATGTTGTCTGTTTAAGCGTGGGTTAGGGCAAGTTTTCTGTGTAAAAATATGATCATTAGTGTGTCTCATGCTGCTGGGTTTTTGGGTTGTCAGGTCCTGTTCACCATGCTTCAGTTATTGGGATCATTGTCTACGGACTCTCAGTGTTCATTGTATTTTCTGCAAAACTTCCCAAGAACCTGCATGGAAGAGACCCAATCCAGAAGTACCTGACTGTGCAGATGGGCCACGCCCATCACTGCTTCTCTCATCAGTTTTATCATCATTGTGACCCTGAAGGCACTATATGAGAAAGTGGCAATCATGAGGACTGACTCTGGTAAGCTCCTACTGCAGCTGAGGTCATTTCTACACCACTTTTAGAACCAGGTCAAAACAGAAACTGTATCTTTTGGGCACTTCAATTCCAGTAGATTACAGTCTTTAGAAAACGTCAAGTGTAAACGTATTTTCTCTAGCCTATATGAGAAGTGAATTAGCTCCGGCTTTGCATTAGTTAAAGGGACAAAGCAAGCATTAGAATGTCCAAGCTCTGTGTAAAGAGGTCAGTGCTGAATAGTATTTTCAATTACATTAGATCATGTACCCTATTGTTGAAAGTAAATAGTCTCTTTATTGCAAATAAGTGGAAGAGGGTCATGGTTCCAGTGGCAGATTTGCTCATGTGTTACGGAGAGGACAAATAATCACAGTGTTATGTGTCTTTCCCCGATGCTGTTCCTGTTAGTGTAGCTCCATTCTCATCATCTATAGCTTCTATAATAAATGTTTCTTCTCTCTGGCTTTTATCCCAGCCAGCGGCTTAACAGCCCAAGTTAAGTGCTTCCCACAAGCTGCATGTGGATGGGTCGTTCTCCCAGTGGTCTGCTCAGTAGTCATCTTCTGAAAACACTAAGACCAATTTAAATTCTAAACTAGGAGGATGACCTGTTTTATGTTCCCCAAATTCTTCTAGCAAGTTTCCCCGTGTTTTGTTTGTTTTCTTCAATAGTCCTACCTTCCTGCCGTTTAGGGAGACAAGAGAATATCATTTAGCAGGATGTTCAGAAGTAGTTTTCTATCAACTTACACCTGACGGAGGACAGTTCTTGCCCATTGGATACTGTTGTGCTTACAAATTTTAAGGAACAGCTGACTATTTTTTTTGCCTTGTGGGATATTGTGTTCATAGTGTGAGAAACTCTTACAACAGTGTGTACACTTGGAATTAACATAGTAGCTATGTTAAGGAATTCAAAACAGCTTAAATGAAAACAGTGTGAATTGTGTATATATATATATATTTACCGTGTTAACTCATGTACCCGTGGCTTTGATTAGTCTCAAAGCTGTTCACAGCTTTAGAGATTTAACTTTTCTTTATTCTAGCTGCAGAGCTCCCAAGGACCAGAATGACTATGAGAACAACCTAGCCATGGAGGTGTTCTTGTTCCAGTTTGTCAACTACTACTCTTCGTGTTTCTACATCACATTCATTAAGGGCAGATTTGTGACTTATCCAGGAGATCCGATGTATTGGCTGTGAAAATACAGAAATGAAGTGCTGTGAATACAGCTTTGTGTTCTGACAGTCTAACCTGGTTCATGTTTTCCCCTAGTTGCTCAAAGAAGAGTGTCTTTACTGTCTGTTCCTTAGATTTTTTAGCCATAAAATAATGACTTTATTTCATGTTATAGCTATCTAAAATTTAAATGATATTTTCTTTCTAATATTCCAGTGTGACCCAGGTGGCTGTCTCCTTGAACTGATGACACAGCTGACAATAATCATGGGAGGACAGTCAATCTGGAATAACATACAAGAGGTGTTACTTCCGTGAATACTAAGTCATGTGATCTTGGGGTGAGAACGGCCCACCCATCCAAGTCATTTTCCTGCATGCCCATCTCTAAAACAGGGGAGACTCTGCTTATTAAAGTCTCAAGATAAGATGATCCATCCAACAGTGTAAACGTACCTGCTGTTTAATAATTATCCTTAAATACTTTCTTTATATGTTTAACTTAAATCCCCAAGTGCTATAATTTCTGCTTATTAGCCCATCACTGTAGGCTGACTGATCAGAGCCCTTTGAGAGATGGCCCTTGTTGGGGCCGTGAGCTAAGATTTCCCACAACTTCCCACAACATTCTCCTCCTTTTATACATGCATTTAAAAATCCATAACGGGAATTTGTTGAGTGCCTAGTATGTGCTAGTCACTGTATTAAGTGTTGTACATATATGTGTGTGTGCGTGTGTGTGTATAATTTAGTCACTCAAACAATCCTTATTCTTATCTCTCTTTTGCAAATGAAAATCCTGTGGCTTAAAGAGGGTAAGTGATTTGCCCAAGCTCTCATTGCCAATAAGAGACCACTGTGGGACTCAGATGTAAGACCCTATCTCTCTGAATCCATGTTCTTCTAAGAACAGAGGCTCTATTGGGGTCCTAAGGCACAGGATTACATAATGTTTTAAGAGACACTTGTCTAAAATAATAACTACAGAGGTTTTGACTTACTGTTCTCTTCCTAAAAATGAGAAAAGCAGATATTAGCTAAGGTCACACTGTCCTTTAGATTTTCACATAAGCCCAATCCCATATCAAGTTGGACAGTCCAGTGTTATCTGCAATTTCTGCACAATTCAAGGAGCTTACTGTATCCACTTTCTGTTGCTGCTGTAACAAGTATCCCCAAGCGTCATGGTAGTAGGAAGAAAAAAGAAAAAGTCTCCACTAAACAACACAAATTAAACATCCTAGGGTTCTTGAATGCAGAAGCCTGCTGAAGTCAAGGTGTTGGCAGGGCTGTTTCTGAAGGCCCCAGGGGAACCTGTATCTTTGCCTCTTCTGGCTTCCAGAAGCCACCTGTGTCTCTTGGCCTGTGACCTATTTTCTCTCTCTCAAGGTCAGCACGGTGTGCCTCTGACTCTGATTCTGTGGTCATATCTCCTCTCCTCTCTCCCCTCTTCTGCCTCCCTCTTCCTCCTTTAATGACCTTGGCGATTACACTGGGCCCACCTCTCTCTTAGAGTTGGCTGGTTAGCAACCTTAACTGCATCTGCAACCATAGTCCCCCTTTGCCAGGGACCCTGACCTCTTCATAAGTTCTGTGGATTAGGTCATGTACAACTTTGGGGGGACCATTTTTCTGCCTACCATGCTAACCTTTTTAAGAAAATGTTTGGCTTTCAGTTTCTGTTCTCATAAAACTGTTGATCTCTCTTCTGTCTTGTCTTCCAAACCAGCATTCTTCTCCTGGCCAACCTAACTGCAGAGCTCACCCCTCTCTGTGGTGTCCCCCAAAACCACTTACACAAGCAAGCCTTACTGATGTTTGGAGCATGGAGGAGAATCTCAAACAACTTGAATTTTGAAATAAAAAACATCCATCATTTTAAAATCTTCCATGCCACTATAAAAAATTTATTTTTAACTTCTTTTTTAATTTTTAAACTATTTTAAATTTGTTACTTTTTTAAAACTTTACTTTTTTTCTTATCATCCTTCATTGTAAGCTCCAGAAATCTGCTATTCTGCCCACCACATCCAACTTCCCTTTCATTGTTTCTCCTCCCTTCCCTAAACCTTCCTTCTCTCTCCCTTATTACCAAGTTTCTGTCCATTCTCTTTATAGGGCAGTTAAATTATTTTTTTCTTTCTTTCTTTCTGTTTTTGCAAAGTGAACACCTATGGGTGCCAGTGTGTCCTTCCACATTTCTTCACAAGGGCTTCATCTTTCAGGTTCAGTATGGATTACTGGGGCCTGTCTCTAAACAGAGGCATTTCCCTTGTCCCCCAGCTCACCACACCCCTCAAAAAGAAGATTCTGATCTTTGCTGTGAAATGAATCTTTTTTTTTCCTACTGTGCAGTGCACAACTCTTACACTGAGCCCAAAGTCAGATTTTTCCAGAGGAGTAAATGTAGCTAATGTGCAAATAATACTATTTTTCTCTGTGAAAAGAAATAGATCAGATAGAGGAAATACTAAACTCAGGTTACTCAAAAGCATTTCCTTAAGGAAATAGGTTAATTATTTAACAGTAAATTTTGTTGAATCTGGTTGTCAGTGAGCTATTTTAACCAATCAAGGAGAAGGATATATTTCCTAAATTGGTACTGAGAAATTCATGTGAAATGAAACTTGCTCACATGAACTAGTTTAAAGTAAAGGATGCATTATAGTATCTGTGGTCTGTTTATTCTTTCACTTAAGTAAGCTCATTGTTGTAGGTTCCAGTGAGCTGAACTTTGCCTCCATGTATTTCTACTATGGGCTAAAATATTTAGGGAATATATTTTGAATTATAATTCCCTTGTTTGAAAACCAGGAATGCTGAGTGGTAGCCAAGTTCGAGGGTGGCTTGTGTTTTCCTCACTGCCTCTTCTCTTTGTATAAGGTGCCAGTTTCCTTCTTACTTTTTCATATTAAATCCTAACATACCAAATATCTATCAGTAATTCTTGCTATGCCAAAACTACACCCATCCTCAAAAATACATAGGAAGGGAAAAGAAAACTTATCAAAGTTAGTGACTATTTTCATGCTATTTAAATATGTCCAAAGGAACATAATGAAATGAAATAACTCACCTGCCTACACCCCTCAATTCCATGTGGGGCTCTTGAGTAGGATTCTGGGAGCAAATGAAGAAGGACAGTGAAGCCATGATCCAGGCTCCCTCTGGGGTCTCCCCAGCACTTGGATCGGCACCTGGTATATAGTAGGTCTCAGTCTGACCCAGCTGAGTGAGTGAGTGACTCACAGGCATCGAATGCATAACATCAGTGAATTAACAGCATTATTTGTAGGACTCAGAGAATAAGCTGAGAGCCCTGTGGCCTTCCCAGCCTCACATACTATTTTGATATTGGGATCATTTCTGGGAATGTTATTCTGTACTTGACAAAAGGCTAGTATGACTCCAGGGTTAAGCAACTTGCCCTGGAGTAATTTTAGGATAAAATATTAAGAAAAATAGTTAAATGCCCAAAATGGCATAGCATTGTCCTTTGATGTTTAGATAATGTATGGCTGTAATTTTCTTACTTTATGTTTTCTACATTTTCCACCGTGGGTATGCACTACTATATAATAAGAAAATCTCTCTTCTCCAGATATGATTTGGTTAGAGAATGAGGCAGAGACATATAATAAGAGAATCTTAAATACATGTGTCTGTAATTCACTCTTTAAATTCAGGAACAGGAAACTCAGGAATGAAATAGATTCAGAGAATCAAAGATACTTGTATTCAAGATTAGCAAGTGGGAGTGTCCTCAACAGGAATGGTGATTATCTATAATGCAGAGATTAAATGTGATAATGAAGGTACAAAGACAACATGAAGTAGAAATTGCCACGTGGCAAGCACTGAGTAAAGGGCAATTTACTATGATTATGCTAATCTGTGGTCAATTCCCAAGCAAATGATTGTGTAACCCCTGCTAGAGGGAGAAAGCTTCCAGCCTTGGCCAGAAAGGGGGGAGGATCCAGTGCCTGTATTTTTTAAAATGTCTACAGGTGTTTTGCATGTGCAAATTGATATCCCTGCACAAGAACCATAACCCAACAGAAAACCCAAAAGACTGAGGACAATGATGGTTAGACGACAGCCCAAGATTTTCTGCAACAGATGAGTGGTTCCACTCAGGAAGACTGAGAAAGAGGGTCAGAGCCTTAGCTAAGGACAAGCAATTCGGGACTTCTAATATGACCTAATACCATCAGCGGGGGAGAGCATTTCAGCACAAGAATGTATTGCCAGATGAGTTAGCATGGAAGTTTCATCCTGGATCCAAACCGTGATGGATTTAGGTCCTGGAGAGTAAAAGCCCTGTTTCCGTGGGACATGGACCGGATTCCACAAGCGGCTGAGACAGGAAGTATGAGGCAGAGAAAAATTCCCCCAAGAGACTCCCGAGTCTGGGTGCCAGGAAGGGTAATGGACGAGCGCGGTCAAAGTGCCACCTGCACCGCAGGGCTCCAAGTGGCTGTGGAGCTGCATAATCCTGGCCGAACCTCAGACCTGACTGCAGCACTCTGGGCTGCATCCTGGGGAGCAGCTTCAGCAGCAGGCTGTCCCCGTCATTCTCGTAGGTGATGCAGAGACCCCCACCCCTGTGGCCATGGTGTCCCCAAGCCAAGGGTCTAAGTGACTTCAGCCTTATTTACAGGTGGCCACAGCCAGTTAGCCTGTGCTGCTCAAAAGGAAGATCCCACATTTTGATGTGTTAGGGGGGTTGCTAATACCTGGCCTGCTCTGAATCGTTTCGTCCTGACAGCAACCTGGGCAGTGGAAATTTCATCTCCCAATTTTGTTTCAACTTTTTTTGTTGAAAGTATAGTTGGTTTACAATATTGTGTTAATTCTTGGTGTACAGCATAGTGATTCAGTTATACATACATATATATATATATATATTTTTGTCATATTCTTTTTCACTATCGGCTATTAAAATTTTTGAATGTAGTTCCCGGTGCTATAGAGTAGTACCTTGATGTTTGATGCAAAAATTACTAAACAAGGTAATTGCAGACTAAACCTAGCCTTGTATATGACAGAGTTGAGTTTATCTCAGGATTTAAATGTGGTTTTGATCTCCAGGATCTCTTTATCTACTTATCATAAGTAAAGAGCCTGTGGACCACTTCTCAGAAAAATGTTTTAAAATCTTAAGATTTAGAGAATAAAGAAGGAAGATAATTATACTGAAAAGCAGATATCAAAATATAGAAATGGACATTTGTGATACAGTAATATCTGAATTATTGGAAGAACGTGTTGAATAAGAGGATCCAGTGGTGGGTCTACTAACCGCAACTTTCTGCCATAGCAGTGAGTGTAAATCATCTTCTGAGATCTGCAACAATTGCATTTTGAATGTAAATAAAGTTAAATAAAAAATAAGCCATGAAGTGTGAATTCAGATTCAGGGGTATCTCGAGTCCATATCCCCACCACTTCCCAGAGCTCCCTGCTCTTCCCCTAATGTCATTGAAAGCAGTGGGGAAAGTTTGTGAAGCGAAGGGCATGTTCCATTGCAAAGAAATCTCATAGCAAACTTGGAAGCATGGCCAGGGAAAGGTTAATGATGAGATCAGAGGCAGTGGGAAACCTAGCAGGGGAAGCTCTTTATAAGTCACATCACATACCCTGTGTGTGTCCGTGTGTGTGTGCATATAGACGTGTGTGCATGTACGGTGTATACACCTGACTTTCGTGTGAAGCTGCCTCTCTGTCCAAATTTGAAATCCATCCAAACGTGCAGTGCAGTCAGCCGAAGCTTTGCCAGACGCTAAGTTGTCTGTTGTTGCTCTGTCTCTTCTCCTGAACTCCATGAGTAAGCCACGTGCCAGCTGTTGCTTTCAGGGACAACAGCTCTGTAGGCTACAGGCTCATGCCTTGTTTCACTGCCAACCCCGATTTCATTTCAGGACAAATTGCTATTTGAAATAGGGGGAAGCATTCAGTTGGCCCACAAGCCTCTGAGTGAGGAAAAAAGGTAACCTTAGAGACAGCTCTGTGGGACAGCATCCAGGAGGGGGCAGAGCACTGGGCTGTAAGTCGAGGCTGTGTTTCTTTTAAGCTCTGCACTGACTTTGAGGCGGCATGTCACTTCTCTGACCCTTGATTTATTCTGCTTAAATTAGGGCCTTGGACCTGTTTGATCCAAAGTTAGAGTAACACTTTTCTGCTCGGTGACCCTCCATGACTCTCCAATTCCTACAGAGGGAAAAATGCCCACATCCTCACTGTGGTCTCTTAGGCTCCACCCCCAAAACCACCACTGATTTCCTGTTTGCTCTGGCCCACACCAGTCTCCATGCTGTCTGTCCAGCGTGAGGGACCTCCAGGCCCGTGATCACTGTTCTCTCTGCCCACCCGTTTGCCTCATTCTTTGCCTTATTCAAAGGTCATTGCACCATCCCCAATCCTCCCTACCACAAATTCCTCGTCCTCTTTATTTTCCTCCACAGCACTTATCACCAGCTCACAGACCCTGTCTTTCTTTCTTTTACTTATTTTCTCCGATGATTTTCAGACTGGAAAGGCCATGGTGGATAATAGCAGAGAAATGGGGGAAAAAAGACAAATGAGGGAAGGTATCTTCTAAAAGCTAAAATGCCCACCTGAAAAGGAGGTAGGAGATAAATTAGCAGTCATTACAGTTTTGGTAAACACAGATACATAGTCAGGACTAGTTTTCACAATGTTTGGGGGTAGGGTGGCAGCAATAAAAAGAAATTTATCCTGAAAACAAGAAATTAAATTCTTGGGAAGATGATGTGTTCAGCTTGAACTGTCAGTAATACTTTTATGACCTTGGTCTGATAATATCCTGCTTTATAATTTGACCTGTTTGGCATCTGGGTCATGAATCTAATGGTGCCGCAGTTTCGGAAGCAGAACAGACCACCCCACGATGGGAACAGTACTGCTATCTGCAGCCCATGGGCAAACTGGGGTTATTTTATGAATACCTTGAAATGAGTAAGTCATCAGTGGAGACTTCGGTGCTGTCAGTTATACTAGAGTATGTTTTGGGTCTCAGAAGCATTGGTTACTGAGCCAAACAATGACCATCATACCGAAACGGAGCCCGCTTTTCTCCATTAGATGCAATTATGCAGTCAGGCTTTCAAATAGGGTGCCTCTGTGTATCTTTGTCAATATTTATGTTGTACAAAGCTG
This sequence comes from Camelus bactrianus, assembly GCF_048773025.1. Lineage (NCBI taxonomy): Eukaryota > Metazoa > Chordata > Mammalia > Artiodactyla > Camelidae > Camelus > Camelus bactrianus. Next base: position 41,358,756 of record NC_133561.1, on the reverse strand, counting down.
AAGATTTACTGCCAAGGAATGAAATGGAATATTCATGTAGCCCATGTGGCACAGCTGTTGGCTGATATCCTTCTAAACAGAGTCATGTGAGCCCGCCAGCCTGTGCAGAAAGCCTGCAAGAGCATCTTGCGTCATGGCAGCAAGTTTCGCAGGGTCACCCCTTCCACATCTCACACCTGCCTTTCACATTGTTCCTTTTCACATTCTTCTGACCGATGGATTCTGCCTGGTTCCTTGAGTGACCTCATGGCACATCACTGGCTTGAATTCAGGATGAACTTGCTGATCTCAAATATCGGTTAAGCACAGATCCCCTCCTTCTCCAATGTCTTTGTCCATTTCTGTACATTTGCTTGGGCTCTGTTTCTCTTTGGTTGAGCTTGGTTTTGAGATCTCAGTTGCCTATAAATGGTTGTATCTTAAAATATATTTCCATAGGAAACGTCATCTTTTCTATTATGCATGGGACACATTTATCTACTAGAAAGCTGATGATGTGCACGTTTTCTATCTGAGATCTTTGAGCTCACCACTGCCTTGAATTAGTTTTTTTTTAAGCTTAGGAGACAGAAAAGGATTTTGGCCAATAGGCTTTGCATTTATGCATGAGGGTTCATGTCTGCAAAGGCACCCATTTGTGCTTCCGGTTTATAAGTCTAAAGATAGAGGAAGGGTTTTTTTTCCTAAATCACATTCTATATATAAAATAATTGCTTTTAAAAATATACATTATACATGGAAACGCATCTGGTTCCCTCAGTGAGTGAAAAATCATCTTGCGGCATCTTCAGTCAGTGATGCTTTGTGGCCTGGGATCTGATTTGAGTTACATTTTTGTTTTTGCTGTCTTTCATGACCTGGTTCCATTAAAGGTGCAGCTGCAGTCCCTGGTGTAGAAGTTATGTTCGTTTATTTTGCTTATTTTCAAAAGGACTATAAGCCAATGACCTGTTATTCCAAAATGAGTCATAATTATAAATATTTCTTATTGGAGCTATTATCAGCATTAAAAATAACAACAACATTCTGGGGGCAGCATAGCATTTATTATTTTAACACACACAGAAAAAGCCTTGGAAAAAATTTATTTTTCTAGTTAAGTCAAATAAAGGGAATTGAAAGGAAAAATTGTAGGCTTTCAGGAGAAATTGATAGGACTTTTAGAACTTTATAGTCTCATTAAAATACCAATTAAATAATTCAGCCTCCCCCTACCCTGCAAAACAGGATGGAGTAACATCAATTCTAGAGAGATTTTTCAGATTTATTAGTTTTCCTATTATCTAAATAATCCCTAATGAATTAGAAAATTCAATCCATTTCTGAGAGTAGGCAGTCTGTTATTCTGTATTCAACGCTGGAGTGAAACCTATTTTTTGTTCTTTTGGTTGATGGGACATAGAACTTCCACTTGATTTTTGAATTATTTTTGTTCCTCTAAAATAAAGTGCCTTTGGTGATGATCTCCTGACCTCAGTTTCCTCCTCCCAGTTTTCCCCATGATCATTAATGACACCCCACCTGCCTTTTTAGTTATACCTCTTAGCTGCTGAAGGGGAACAGCTTCTGAGAGATGATCCAGGAGTCCTCAACCCGTGCTTCATTAGGCCTCGTAGCCAGACACCAACCCTATTCTCCTTCGCCTGAAGTACCTTTCTCTGCTTTTCTGCCTGGAAGGATTTTTGCCAATCCTTTGCAGGAACCCCTCCACATTTTAGTGATTTTCTGCTCTCCTCTCTAGGCATGAATTGCACTTGATTCTTCTCTTGATGGTGTGTGATTGTGTCCGTGTCCATTGTGCTCCTCAGCTGGACTGATCCTGTTGGAGGCAGTAGTAAGGATTTGCATCTTCCTGTCCATGTCCAGAGCACCAAAGCCTGGACCCTGGTTCTCATACATGTTTAAGTGACTTGAGCTAGGATTTTCAACATACTCACGTACAACTCTTAGATGAGTTGGTGGTAACATTGCCCTCAAGGCCCCCACAAGATTCTATATGGCATATGATTTTTTGAGTGAAATTTCTCTTTTAGTTGTTTTAGTGAATTCCCTACCGTCCTTTGAGATTATTAGAGTAACCATGTGTTGTTAACCACAATAGCTCTCCCCCCACCAGCAAATGATCCTGCTGTCTGAGAACTCAGATATGGGACATAAGAGAAATAATCTATCATTCTTAAAATCTGGAAGCCATAAGATACCTTTTTGTACTTAGAGCACCCACAACACAAACACCACTCTGTCAAGGATTTGGTGATGCCTTCCCAGAGGGCAGGTGCCATAAGTGAAATGCAGTGAATGATGAAGTGAGACCTCTTTGTCTCTGTTACTGCCTCTTCCACCTGTGCTGTGTTAACTTGATCTTCCCTTCATATAATATGTTCTCCTTTTAATTTACTACAGTTAATATCAGTTGTTCTTCAGCATCTCCTTGCACCTGCCCCCTTCATTCCCTCTCTCTCCAGTGCTATCCCATCCACACTTCTTCTGTGCTCTCCAGGACCAGGCCTGTCTCCCCCACTCCCTCACCTCTGCTCTGTCTGCCCACCACCTGCACTGAGATTTCCTTGTCTCTGCAGAATGAACTTTCCAAAATGGCAGCTGAGTAACTGGGGGGATTGTAGACTGCTCATCTCATTACTCACTCATTCATTTATCCACCAAACAAACATTGAGCACCTGCTATGCCAAAAACTATCAACTGCTGGGGAGACCAAGACAGGTAAGACTTGGTGTCTGCACTCCCCAGGCCAGGTGAGGCATGGCGAGTAGTTGATGGATTACTAAGCAGGTGAATGCAAATTGGACTTCCCAGACCTGGAGATATTTGAACTGAATTTTGAAAGATGAATGGAAGTTAGTTCTCTAACATGTGGTAGAGAAAGTGGACACTTCATGCAGAGAGGTGGAGACATATAAGAGTACACGGGCATGAAGAAGCTTGGCCAGACTGAAGAACAAGTAGGGCTAGAACAAAGTATCAACAGGTGAGAATATCAGGTACACAAGTCCTCTGTCATGATGAGTATACTTTATGTATCCTTAAAGAAAAAATATATATTGGAATATTTGTAAGCAAGAGAATTGCATAATGTTTATGTTGGAGAAGATCTGGTTATTCTGGCAGCAGAATGGAAGATACTATTTTGGGGGGAGGCCCATATTTGGGGGAAATGTTACTTCAGGGGGCCACCCCAGGTAACCGTGACAACAAGTGGCACACGCCTGCAGAGAGGACCTGGGCAGAGAGATAGTGACATGGGTGGCAGAAGTGGTAACTGCTGCAGAGGTGACTGCATGGCGGCGGGGCACAGAGCTGCTGAGATGACCTTCCAGCGACCCATCCGGAGAGAGGATCTGCAGGAGGAGTGTAAGGGGAGGAGCTGGTTTCTAGGAGATGGTTCTGTGTGTGGCATTTTGAGTGTGAATTGTCTATGGGACATCTGAGGGGTGATGTCCGTTGTTAAGCTGGATTCACAAGTCAGGAGCTCAGGGGAGCTGTCGGTGAGTCCATCGGCATGATTCAGTCTTGCCAGGCAGAGGATTGAATACGAGGCCCTGGGGAAACTGGCCATGTACATGGCAAGTGGAAGAAGAGAAATCCACCAAGAGAAAGAAGAATAGCAGAGCAGTTGGGAGAAAACTTGTTGAAGCAACACAGGGAAGACTGTAACCTGGCTTAGGAGGGATTTGAAAACTGACAAAAAGAAGCATAGTGAGAAAGGTGGGTGTGTGGGGCAAAAAAGCAAGAGCTAAAGCCCACCTTTAATTGCCAAAACTGGGGAAATGGAGGAGGAGAACTATACTTAGGTAGCCTTTAAAAAACTGATCTGTGTATATCTGCCTGGGTTTTTAATTTTATTTAAGTAAAACAAAAATCAAGGGGAAAGAACATTCCACAGAGAGGAAAATATTTGTCCACAGCAAAAGCTACCTGGTAATCAAATAAACAGTTACTGAAAACGCCCACTGGTTTGGAACTCACAGCCACTGACAGTGCAACTCCTTCTCAGTGCCGTGGTGAGGGCCGTGGGGGTTGCAGGGCTCTGAGCCCTGGAGGAGTTATCAGCGCATGTACTTCCCCAAGAAACTGGAATTTAAAGGGAAGAATAAAGTGTATAAATTATCAGAGAGCAATACAGGGCCGTGAAAGAAGGTCAGGTGAGGGTTAGTTTTGTTTTACAGTGGGCTTTTCTGGCCTTGCTGTGTTGCTAGGCCTTTGTTGTTTTTGGTCTTTGTTCCAAAAGCTTTTTAGAAAGTTCTTCTCGCTTGAATATCTGAACAGATTAAAACATGTTGGGGTTTTTTTTCTGGTGTTCTAGTTTTTAATTAAAAAAAGCTATCTGGAATTTATTTTAATGTCAAAAGTGAGGACACTCTACCAGGACTTCCAATGATTTAGCTAATTAATCCAGTAGTTGAATCCACTGATTTGAAGTGTCAGTTTTATAATATTACTGAAATCTCATAAATATCCAAATCTGTTCTTGTAATGTATTCTATTTCATTTATAATCTCAGTGCACTATTTCTAAACTGTTTCCATGACCATAGATTAATACCTCCTAGAGTTGGTCCTACTTTATCCTTTTCCAGAAGGTCCCTAATATTACCAATTCAACCGTCCCTCCTCATTATTTTAATTGTATATTTGTGTATTTTTCTGGAAGAACTTTAGGATCACCTTTCAGCTTTTCTTCTTAAATCCATTTGGGATTATTAACTAAATTTGCATTCAGATTCTAAATTTATTTTGGAGAATAATTGTGCTATGTCACCCAAATTTGAGTCTACCCAATGAAGAGTATGGTGCATTCTACTGTTCATTCAACCATCTTCATTTTTCTTTCTTTTTTTAACTCATTTATCAGAACCATCTTAACATTTTTCACTAAATTATTTCTAAATAGTCTGTGCCCTTGTTTTCATTATAAATGATTTCTGGGATTTAAACTGGGTTGATTTCTAATAAAGTCTTAATTTCTAGCTTCTCTTGAATGAGAAGGAGATCTGACAGTGTGGGGCCCACTTTCCAATATGGTGATTGTGAGCAGTGCATTTCATTAGGATATCCACTTGCCAATTTGCCAGTAAGTGCACCCACTCCACACATTTCTGTTACTTAACTGGCCCCTGTAGGCAGATGAGTTCATGTAGGGTTAGGTGGGTTATGGACACAGATACTGACATCACTGCTGCCACTCTGCTGACTTTGTGGCATCACTAACTCTGGTTCTTGCCTCTCTGACCTCCATGAATATGACAGCTCCTTCTGGGCTGTGGAGCTGCTGCATCTTTCCAACACTGTCTGCTTTTCTGCAACCCACCCCTGCCTCTCAGGTCAGAAGCAAATGTCAGCTCCTCCTACCCATCCACCCCATCCACGGTCTTGCCGTTCCTGGCACGAGAGGTCCCTATCCCTTGACTGAGCAGTAACCCTAAAGGGACCATAAATTTGCCTCTCATCCACTGTCTTAGTTACATACCTGTGCTAGTTTACTTTAAAGGTGTGCCAGTTAGGAGGGGAGGGTCTAAAAGTCTTTTAGATCTCTGGCCTTATCATTTCTAACTGCTCCCCCACCCCATGGAACAGCTTAGCACAGGTCTCTGTTGCCCCATCTGTAACAACGCCGTGTAAATTACAGACAAAGAGAAAAGAACTTCCAAGCCACCACCATAATTTTCACTTCCTGTGACCACACAGACCATAGAATTATCAATATAAAAATTCCTGAAGAAGGATATTTTGCTTATGAAGACACTTTAATTGCATATCTTTCTGTGACTTGTAACAACTTCATAGACTCTCTGGATGTGCTGCACTCACCTTCCCAGACTCAAGGGAGCTTGCTCACTTGCCTATTTGCAGCATATTTCCTCCAACATTCTCTATGCATAGCTTTCCCAAAGGTACATTTCTTATTTCTATTTAAATTGTTAGATACTTCCACAATATTCTTTTTTTAATCCTCAATTACAAATCATCTTCCAAGATTGTATTATTTCAACACTGAGAATGAATAATTTGCTTCAAGATTCCCAAGTTTATTATCAGCAAATAACTATGGTTGGTTAAAGATTTTTAAGTATGTTATTCCTATTAAGGTTATATAAGTGAAAGAAACAGGTTGTAATTAGTCTTCTTCCCAGAGATTTTATATTTGTCTTTTGATTGGATTCTTTCACTATTGAACATTATTATTACCATGACTGTCTTTTCTCTTTGGGATTTTGTTCACCATATGCCTCCCTCTCTTTACAGGAGTAAAGGAATATATGTTGCCCTTCCATCCATCCACCACTCCATGATGTGTGTCCATCCTTCAACAGTTATTCAACTTGGATTCACCACCTTATTTGTGGCCTCTTCCACTGGCCCCTCTGTTGGGTCTGGGGAACAATATATTGGAAATCAGAGTGGACACGTGGAAACTTGACTACCCAGTAGAGATGCATGGTGCCAGAAAAAGGCCAGGACATCAGATCGTGGCTGCCCATCATGCAAGGAACAGCAATTCTGGCTGTGGTGGACCAATGTGAGTAAAAAGGCTTCACAAGGTGAAGACCTTGAAAAGTCCAAAAATGCATTAGCGGTCCTTCCTAAGGAATCCAGTGTTGGGTATTGTTTAATATGAGAGGGAGATGCTAACACTATCATCGTTAAAAATAACATAGTTGTTGTAACTGTAATTATTATTTTTAATATATTTTCTTTATAATTATTATTTGTGACTTACAAGGGCTCTTACAGAGGCAGTAGTTAAGAAGTGGGACCATTATACTCTTGCTGGAGTGTTAATTCAGTAGAAGCATGATAATAATATTAATAAGTACTCACTCTTTTGATCCTAATATGAATATAAAGTTTACCCAGCAGTGCTTGTATAATGCAGATACAAATCTATCTGTTTAAGAGTTTGTAGAACCTAAAATAAGAGCAGTCATTCCACTGTAATTTACCATATAGTCTAGATTATCAGTTTAAAGTGGGAACCACCTGATGAGGCCATATAAACACTTTGTGCATCCCCAAACATTCATTAACTTCCTGGTCCCCTGGGGCAGAGGTTCTTCCAGGGGGTGGTCACATATCTCCTCCCCACCCCACTCTTGGCCTTTACTACCCACTGTTGTCCATTAGCTAAGCATCCTCATGCCCTGAATGTGTCTGAGCTGTGAGGGAACAGAACTCAGCTGTTTACAAACTGTATTGACTATGGCCAGTCTGAAGAATCTCTCTCCTTCCCTGCCTCCACTCCCACAGGGCAACTGGGGGCACACAACCACAGATTCCCATGCCAGCCCATCAGGGAACCTCCTTCCCTAGATATACCCTTACAACCAGGGCTGTTTCCTCCCTTACTACACTGCCAATTTCACTCCCAGATTACAGTCCCCAACAAAAGGCTGTTGCAGTTTGAATTTCTTAATCAAGTCACACTGGCCCTGAGTCCCTGGCATTTTCCCTTGAGCATTCATAGAAACAGAACAGGGCCTGGCAGTGGCTGTGGGCCAGGTTCCTGGGTTAGGTGAATTGCTGGGCACTTCAGGTTTTAGAGTCTGGCCCGAGCTCAGCTCCCAGCATGGCAGATTCCCATCTGCATGATTTCGGGCCAGGCTTCAACTGTTCACAGCTTCATTTTATCATCTGTAAACAGAATAATTCCCTGCCTCATATTTTAAGACTGTTACGTACCACAAAGAGTGCTTAGGGAATTCAGTGAGTCAATGCATGGAAGTCACACAACCTGGTCCTCAGGGAATGTTAGTTATCTTCATCATGCACGATCGATAAAATTGGCTGCACAGACTTGGCCAGGTATCAAAGCTACAGGCACAAGAATTTGATAATGTGTCACTGTCTGGATCATAGTCACAATTTTGAACAGTAAAACAAGATTCCTGGGGCCACTAAACTGTCAGCCCACCTGACTCCCCACCCCAAGAACACTCAATTTATCTGCTTTGCTTGCTACCCCTACTTTTTGGAGAAAGTTGGCAAATCACACACAGATAATGACTGCTAGTTTATGTCCATTTCCATTCACTCAAATTGCCCCATTTTCAGTATCCACTGTGCTGCAAAACAAAGACTAATCTTCAGAAATATGACAGTGAGGCCTTTCCAGTTCCACATTCAGAGAAGTATGAATCTGTCATGTTTAATATGTCATATGACACTAAGCAAGGCAGGAAAGCGGGCTCCTGTGCTTTAAGAAAATTTTTAGCAATGGCTTTTAAAATTAAAAGTGTTTTTGTTTGACCTTCAGCTAACCAGAAAATTCAATTGACTCCTATTACCCATTACTCAGGTGTCCTGGTTTGATTGTATTAGGCACTTTTTCCTCATCACCCTAGCAGGGCTTTGCTCCATCAACACAGATGGATTGTCTCCAAGGCTGCTCCATGTGCATGGGCGTGTTTGTGTACTCACGTGCACCCACTGATTGGTGCCACTGATCCATATCCAGTAGTTGTTCTGCCTTATAACTCAGGCATTGCTTTATTATACCCTAGAAAACTGCTTTTAGATCATTGATTGTACTATAGACCATCCTCTTGCCCACATTAGGAAATGACATCTTCCAAGACACAGGTCCTGTGTGCTTGTATATATGTATAAGTAAGAATTAAACATGTATGTCATCCCCTCACATATTTAATTTGTGCCATCCCAATCAAATGTGCATAGTAAAGGCTAACTTCCCATAACAGTAGAACTTTAAGGAAGTAAGAAGAAGAAATTAGCCACCTGGGAGAAGACAGGGCATCAAGTAGGAGTTTGGTATCAAATAATTTATTCTAAAGCTGCTCTGGCTCAATAAATAAGTGAAATTGACATTATTGTATCATGCTAGAGCATCTGCTATTGAAGGCTGATTTTAATTTACTTTGATATAAGTGGAAAATTGTGTTGGAACAGCATGGGAAATGAAGCACACTTCATCTATCTGTACTCCCGCAGTGTATTTCAGAGCTGCTCAGTTTTGAGGAAAAGTATCTTGTCAGGAGACAATAGAATTTTTTGACTTGTTGGAAATTTTGTAGCTCCCAGAAGCACATCTGCAGGTGATTATGTAAAAGTCTAGAGTTGAATTAAATAACCGGAAATTTTAGCCTATTGAAATCTAGGAGAAGTGAAATATTTCTGCTTACCACCACCACCAACACCATCACCACCACCACTACAACCACCAGCCAAGCACGTGTACACCCAGAGAGATTTCACATCAGAGGAAATGACAAAGCTAGTTCTGTTACCGAGGCCAAACTTGTTCTGCTCACTGCCCAACAGTGATAAATAAATAAATCAGGAGATGAGGTTTTGGGGCAAGGAATAGTAACTTTATTCAGAAAGCTGGCAGACCAAGAAGATGGGGGACAAATGTCCTGGAGAACCATCTTGCCCGTCAGAATTCAGGCTCCTTTTAAACTAAAAAGGAGAGGGGGTGTGGTTGATTGTGCAAACTTCTTGCTGCAGGCATTCTTTGTTCTTGTAGGCATCCATGTGGGTCAGGCTATGGTGTCCCTGTAAACCTCCAACAAAACAACAGTTATTCTCTATTTTGCAACTTGCCATCTCTGCCTAAGTGCAGAAATGCTAACATCCTTAAAGGTCAGAGCCCCGAGAATAGGCTTTCCTGTAGGTTTTAGGCTAAAGGCAACGTTGTTTTATGAAAGATGCAGAGCCAGCAAGATTAAGCCTGGAAAACAGGGCACAGTGCTTCAAAGCAAAGGAACAGATCCAATATGGCGTCAGATTCATTCTCCTCTATTACAGTTCTAGTTGGGGGAAATTTTGCAATAGAAAATCCCCTTAGTTGTTTTTCTTGATTTGCCTGAGATCTTGTTTTTTGGCTTGTGGTCTCATGGTGTCTAAACTGTATGTTAAGATGAATACTATTAAAATCATATGGTGCAGAAAACATATCTGTTCTGCTTCAAAAAATGACTGAAATATTTAGCTTTGTTTATTCCCATAGAATTTGGATTGAATCTATTTTCGACTTTCTTCTTCCTTCAAACCAGTTTTTTACTGGAGGGTTTAAAGCCCAAATTAAAGAATTTTGGAGAAAACTCATGTAATTCATAAAAGCTTTACATCCGAATTTAAGATTGACCCATATTTATACTTTTAATCAAGGAACATGTTAAATTTTGTTAGTTGATCACTTATGACTTTTTTAACTTTGTCCATGTAATCTTTTGGAAGTTGAGAGGCTTAGACACTTGATCTAACAAAACAGGTATCATTGCTTGACTCTGTGAATGGAAGAATCCCAGTATAGTTTCCTGCTAGTGCATTTTATTAAAAATAATAAAGAATTCTTGCTATCTAATAAAGCAACTGACAGAAGCAATACTGAGTGTTTAAAATAAATCAGATTGTGGGTTCAATTATCTAAACAAGTGAAGATAGTATAGGGAAAATTATTAATTTGAAGGAAAATATATTTTATGCAATTAATATTCTATTTTTAAGAAGCAAATGATAAAAAAATCAAATTTTTAATCGTTTATCTACAAAGGAGTTATATAAAGCCAACTTATCTTCATAAGTGTTACATACACAAAAGGGCTATCTAAATCTACATTATTAAAGAAAAAATTATACCAAATTGATCTCCAAGGTTGATTGATTTTCATGATATTTCTAATTTTTGATAATATAACTTTCATATAACATATCCAAGTAGCTCTCGAGTTATCCACAGTACCTTAGTCTACAGTTATTCTTACTGTACTTAAAAAATGTAATAGGCAAGGATCAAGCCCTTGCTTTTGAAATGCCACTGGACTTCTGGATATTCCCTTAAGTTAAAGACCAAAAGCAAAGTAACTATTCTACTTTAAAGCAGTTGCTCAAAGATTTTAAGACATTCACTATCTATATTCAGTTTACAGGAAAGAATTAAGTTTTCTGAATCTTGAAAAAAATCTACTGCTGAAAGTGAAATTCTGGTTTGCCTGTTGACCATAAATAAAAAGGCTCTAAATTAATGCTCCCTTTACAGTTTTCTTCCCAGCATAGGCCATGATCATCACTTTCACACCAGACACGATCTCCTGTCTGGTGTATTACTGGTAATTCTCTGTACCACCATAGGGGGACCACCTGCATGACACCGTGGAGGGACAAAACAACAACACCCTCTGCTGGTTCAGCATCATGGACTTCAAAGCAGAAGCAAGGAAAATCCATACATTAGGCTTAGTAACCATACCTCATGCAGGTAAGTTCTGTTTACAGGTGTTTAAAAATGCATTTCATCTTTTGTAAGACTTTTGTTGTAAAATAATTCTGTTTGATATCACAGCTGCAAGAGGGTTTTTTTTCTAATTTTTTTTTCAGATAAACTTTAAAAAGGAAAAGATATAAAAGTTAATACAGACTAGGGTTAGAAACTTCAAACCAAACCATAAAGCAACATTTTAAAATGAGAGTTTCAAGTGAGTACAGGGAGATGGATCCAGGAGAAAACTCTTTTTTTTCTCTATTTTATATTTTAGTGCTTTATTTTGTATTAAAAAAGTTTCTTTTTTTCTTCTTTTTCTCTTTTTAAATTTTTTTTAATGAGTAATAGTCATTTTACAGTGTTGTGTCAAATTCCAGGTTAGAACACAAGTTTCAGTTATACATGAACATACATATATTCATTGTCACTTTTTTTTCACTGTGCAGGAGAAAACTCTCATATGTTAGAAATGAAGAAACTCTTAAGAGTTCCAAAAAGTAAGATGATTCAATTATTATGAGTAATGTGTTATTTAAGCACACCCTGATGATCCTGAATGATGACAAACTAGCACAGTCACTTAACAAAGCAACACAAAGACAAACAATGTAACCTGGTAACCACTAGTTTGTTCTCTATAAGTCTGTTTCTTTGTTATATTCACTAGTTTATAATTTGTTGTATTTTTTAGATTCCACGTATAAGTGATATCATACAGTATTTGTCTTTCTCTGTCTGCCTCATTTCACCAAGCATAATACCCTGCAAGTCCATCCATGTTGTTGTAAATGGCAAATTTTCATTTTTTATGGCTGATTAGTATTCCATTGTATGTATGTGTGTGTGTGTATATATGTATCTATATATATACACCAAGGATCAAATGGTAGTTTCATTTTTAGCTTTTTGAGGAACCTCCATACTGTTTTCTACAATGGCTACACCAATTTACATTCTCACCAACAGCATATGAGGGATTACTTTTCTCCATATCCTTGCCAACATTTGTTATTTGGGTTCTTTTAGATGACCATTCTGACAGGGGAAAGGTGATGCCTCATTGTGGGTTTGATTTGCATTTCTCTGATTATTAGTGGTGGTGAGCATTTTTTCATGTGCTTGTTGGTCATCTGTGTCTTATTTGGCAAAATGTCTATTCAGGTCTCCTACCTATTTTTCAATTGAGTTTTTATAGAAATATAATTTATAATGATATATGTAACAAACATAAAACCTCCTAAATATATGAAGAAAACATTGACAAAATTGCAGGGAGAAGTAGACAGCTCTACAATAATAGTAGGAGACATCAATAACACACTTTCAATAATAGGTAGAACAACAAGGCAGAAGGTCAATAAGGAAATAGGTGGCTTGAACAACATTATAGATCAGTTGAATCTAAGATATATATATATATAGAAAACTTCACTTCACAAAACAACAAAACACATTGTTCACTAATACATATGGAATATTCTCCAGGTTACAGTATATGTCAGGCCACAAAAATGTCTCAATAAATTTAAAAAGATTGAAACTATACAAATAATCTTTTAAATCAAAATGGAATGAAACTAGTTATCGGTAGCAGAAAAAAACTGGGAAGATCCACTAATGTGAGGAATTAACAGCCTTAAACAACCCATGGGTCAGAGAAGGAACCATAAGAAAATTTAGGAAAACTGAGTCAAATGAAAATGAAAACTTAGCATACAGAACTTAGGGATTCTGCAAAAGTAGTACTAAGAAGGAAATTTATACCTGCAAATGCTTATAATAAAAAAAGAACAATTCCCAAATCAACAATTTACAACTTAAAAACTAAAAAAGAACAAACTAAATGCAAAACTAGTGGCAGAAATTTAATAATAAAGATTCAAGCAGAGATACTCAAAATGAGAATAGAAAAGCTACAGAGAAAAATCAATAAAATCAAGAGTTGCTTTATTGAAAACATAAACAAAATTGACAAACTTTTTACTAGGTTGACTATGGAAAAAGGAAACAGACTCAAATAACTAAAATCATAAATGAAAGAAGGGATATTAAAATAAATTTTACAGAAATAAAAAGTATTATAAAAGCATTATGAAAAATTGTACACCAAAAATTTGGATATCTCAGATGAAATGGACAAATTCCTAGAATCACAAAACCTACCAAGACTGAACCATAAAGAAATAGAAAATCTAAACATCCAAAACTAGTTAGGAGATTGAATCAATCATCAAAAAACTTCCAACAAATAAAAGCTCAGGGCCAGAAGACTTCACTTGTGAAGTCTACCAAACATTTACAGAGGAATTAACACTAATTCTCCCCCAAACTCTTCCAAAAATTTGAAGAGGAGGGAGCATTTCCAGACTCATTTTATGCTGTCAGCATTACACTGATACCAAATCCTGACAAGGACACTATAAAAATTGCAGACCAATATCCCTGATGAAAATTCTCAAGAAAATATCAGCAGACAATTTAACAGCACGTTTGTAAGTATTATACACTGTGACCAAGTGGAATTTATTCCTGGAATGCAAGAATGGTTCAACATACAAATATTAATCAATTTAATATACCACAGTAGCAGAATAAAGATGAAGGGAACCCATGATCATCTCAATTTATGCAGAAAGAGCATTTGACAAAATTTAACACCTTTTAATTATGTAAACCCTTAACAAACTAGGAATAAAAGATAACTACCTCAACATAATAAATGATACATATGAAAAGCCCACAGCTAATATACTCAATGGTGAGGCTGAGGGCTTTCCCTCTAAGAAAGCTTAATAAAGAGACTAAATTCTTCACAAGGAAATTCACAAAATACCATTAAATAGAATAATATTCAAGATTCTCTATATCTTCTTTATAGACCAAAAATAAAAAACAAACCCCAAAGAAAAAACTTACACCAGGAACATAATGAAAAGAGTCCCTGGTTGAGGACAGCAATGAACAGGAGACTACAGTAGACAGGCGACTAGATTGTATAGTAGGAAATATTTAGAACCATTACATAAAATTTATATTAGTCAATAGACACATAAGTCAATGGAACAGAATAGAAAACCCAGAAATAGCCCCCACCCAAGAACAGGAAACTGATTTTTGACAAAGATACAAAAAGCAACTTTTGAAAAGTCTTTTCAACCAAAGGTACTGGGACAATTGGATATGCATAGAAAAAAATGAACCTTGACCTAAGTCTTACACCTTATGTAAAAATAACTCAAAATGAATCATAGAACTTCATGTAAAACATAAATATATCTAGAAACACATACTCTGATTTCTCAGCATGTTTCCTAGAGAAAGTTTCAAATTAAGGCAGTTTGTGCTGGAAAGTTGATTTGGAGTGATTGCTCCCCTTATGTACATAGGTAAGCCTGTCATCCTAACAAAGAAAGTCTGTTTCCAACAAGGTAGTTGAAGGACAGCTTCCAACACATTCAGATCCCAGATTGGAACATGTGGAGAAGCGTTCATTCAGCTAGCCAGAATAGGCATGGTATATCTAGAAACAATTACCCTGAAATAAAAATCAAGTTCTGTAGAGATGGTTTGAAGCTAAAGGAGGTTTGAGCTGGAAAACCGAGTTAGATAGAGTGCCTCTCATTATGTATTTAGGAAGGCCTGTCAACATAACACAAAAAAATTTTGTTCCCAACATGGTAGGTGAATAACAGCTTGCACACACATTTGGATCAAAAAATGGAACATGTGGGAAAGCCTTCATTCAGCTAGACTGAAAGTGAAGGGTACAAGTATAAACAATGTGAATTCTCAGCAAGTTTCCAAGAGCTGGTTTCAAGGGAGAGGAAGTTTGTGCTGAAAAACCAAGATGGAGTGAGTGTCTCCCCTTATATATATAGGTAGGCCAGTGTCACTAACCCATAAACTAGGTGTTACCAACAGGGTAGTTGAAGGACGGCTTCCACAGACAATCAGATCCCAGAATGGAACATGTGTAGAACCGATCATTCATCTAGCACAAAGGACAAGGGTATATCTAGAAACACTTACCCTGATTTCTCAGCATGTTTCCTAAAGACAGTTTCAAGGTAATGGCAGTTTGTGCTTGAAAACCGTGTTGGAGCGAGTGACTCCACTTTTATATACAGGTAGGCCAGTGCACCTAACCCAGATACTCTGTGTTCTCAACAAGGAAGGTGAAGGACAGCTTCCACACACATTAGGATCCCATAATGGAACATATGCAGGAGCATTCTGTAATCTAGCAGAAAGGGCAAAATTACATTGAGAACACTTGCCTTGATTTCTCAGCATGTTTCCTAGAGCAGGTTTCAAGGAAAAGGCAGTATGCCCTGGAAAACAGAGCTGGAATATGTCCTGCCATATATATATATATATATATATATAGGCTTGTGTCCACAACCTAGGAACAGTGTGTTCCAAACAAGGTAGTTGAAGGACGGTTTCTAAACACATTCAGATCCCAGAATGGAACATATGCTGAAGAGTTTATTCATCTAGCACAAAGGGCAAGGATATATCTAGAAACACTTATCCTGATTTCTCAGCATGTTTCCTATTGATGGTTTCAATGTAAAGGCAGTTTGTGCTCAAAAACCATGTTGGAGCAAGTGAATCTGCTTATGTATATATAGGCAGGCAAGTGCCCCTAAACCAGAAACTCTGTGTTCCCAACAAGGTTGTTGAAGGACGGCTTCCACACACATTTGGATACCAGAATGGAACATGTGGAAACGTTCATTCATCTAGCACAAATGACAAGGGTACATCTACAAACACTTACCCTGAATTCTCATCATGTTTCCTCAAGCCGTTTCAAGGTAAAGGCAGATTGCTCTGGAAAACTAAGTTGGAGCATGTGCCTCCCATTATATATAAAGGTAGGACAGACCCCCTAACCCAGAAACTCTGTTTTCCCAACATGGTAGTTACATGACAGCATCCACACACTTTGGGATGTCGGAATGCAACATGTTGAGATGTGTTCATTTATCTAGCACAAAGCACAAGGGTTCATCTAGAAACACATACCCTGGTTTCTCTGCATGTTTCCTCCAGCCGATTTCAAAGTAAAGGCTGTTTGCTTTGGATAACAGTTGGAGAGAGTGCCTCCCTTATATGTACAGGTGGGCCAGTGCCACTCACCGAGAAACTTTGTGTTCATATAAATGTAGCTGAAGGAAGGCTTCCACACACAGATGAATCTCAGAATGTTACATGTGAAGAAGCGTTCATTCACGTAGCACAAAAGAAAAGGGTACATCTAGAAGCAATTACCCTCATTTCTCAGCATGTTTCCTGAAGCTGGTTTCAAAGTAAAGCCAGTTTGCTCTGTAAAGCCGAGTTGGAGCAAGTGACTCCCCTTTAATATATAGGCAGGCCAGTGCCACTAACCGAGAAATTCTGTGCTCAGAACAAGGTATGTGAATGAAGGATTCGACACACATTTGGATACCAGAATGAATCATGTAGGGAAGCGTTCATTCACCGAGCACAAAAGGCAAGATTACATCTAGAAACACTTACCCTTTCTCATCATGTTCCTTGAGCTGGTTTCAAGGTAAAGGCAGTTTGTGCTGGAATACCGAGTTGGAGTGTGTTCTTCACTTATATATAAAGTTTGGCTAGTTCCACTAACCCAGAAACTATTTTCACAAAAGTGTAGGTGAAAGACTGCTTCTACACACTTTCAGATCCCAGAATGGAACAAGTGGAGAAGCGTTCATTCTTGCAGCAGAAAGCTCGTGGACATATCTAGAAACACCCTGAATTCTCAACATGGTTCCTAGAGAGGGTTTCAAAGTAAACGCAATTTTGCTGGAAAACTAAGTTGGAGAGAGTCACTCCCCTTTTTACATACAGAGGTAGGCCAGTGCCTCTAAACCAGAAACTCTGTGTTCTGAACAAGGTAGGTGAAGGTTGCCTTACACACACACATTCGGATGCTAGAATGGAACATGTGGAGAAGCTTTCTTTCAGCTAGCACAAAGGGCAAATGTACATCTAGAAACAAGTACCTTGACTTCTCAGCATGCTTCCTAGTGTGGGTTTCAAGGTAAAGGCAGTTTGCTCTGGAAAACCATGTTAGAGTGATTGCCTCCCCTTCTATAAATAGGTAGGCCAATGCAACTAACTGAAAAACACTGCATTCAGAATAAAGTAGGTGAAAGGCTGCTTCCAAACACAGTCTGATCCCAGAAATAAAGATGTGCAGAAGTGTTCATTCATCAAGCAGAAAGTGCAAGAGTACCTCTAGAAAAACCTACCCTGATTTTTCAGCATGATTTCTAGGGATGGTTTCAAGGTAAACACAGTTTGTGCTGGAAAACCGAGTTGGAGTGATTCACTCCACTTTTATTACAGGTAGACCATTACCCCTAACCCAGAAACCCTTTTTTCCCAACAAGGTAGGTGAAGGGTGGCTTACACATACATTTGGATCCCAGAATGTGACAGGTGGAGAAGCATTCATTGAGCTAGCACAAAGGGCAAGAGTACTTCTGAAAATACTAACCATGATTTCTCAGCATATTTCCTAGAGCAGGTTTCAAGGTAAAGGCTTTTGCACTGGAAAACCAAGTTGGAGCGATTGTCTCCCCTTACATATATAGGTAGGCCAGTGTCACTAACCGAAAAACTGTTTGCTACAAACAACACAGGTGAAGAATGATTTCCACACACATTTGGATCCCAAAATGGAACATTAGGTGAATCGTTCATTCATCTAGCACAAAGATAAATGGTACATCTAGAAAGAGTTACCCTGATTTCTCAGCATGCTTTCTACAGTCAGTTTCAACATACAGGCAGTTTGCAATGGAAAACTGAGTTGGAGTGAGTACCTCCCATAATATACTTAGGTTGGCCAGTGCCCCTAACCGAGAACCTCTGTGTTCCCAACAAGCTAGGTAAAGGACAGCTTCCACACACATTCAGTTCCCAGAATGGAACTTGTGGAGAAGCATTCATTCATCTAGCACAAAGGGCAAGTGTACATCTGGAAACACTTACCCTCATTTCTAAGCATGTTGTCTAGAGTAGGTTTCAAGGTAAAGGCAGTTTGCACTGGAAAACTGAGTTGGAGCATGTGCCTCCCCTAATATTTATTGGTAGGCCAGTGCCCCTAAACCAGAAACTCTGTGTTCGGATCAAGGTATGTGAATCACGGTTTCTGCACACATTAGGATCACAAAAGCATTCTTTCATTCTAGTAGAGTGGGCAAGGTTACACTTGGAAATACTTTGCCTGATTTCTCAGCATGTTTCATCGAGCCAGTTTCAAGGTAGGGGCTGTTTGCGCTGGAAAATTGAGTTGGAGTGAGTGCCTCCTCATATATATAAGTAGCCTAGTGCCCTTAATACAGAAACTCTGTGTTCTGAACAAGGTATGTGAGGAGGGCTTGCACACACATTCGAATGTCAGAATGGAAAATGTGGAGAAACATTCATTTATCTAGCACAGAGAGCAAGTGTACATCTAGAAACAATTACCTTGATTTCTCAGCATGTTTCCTATAGTCAGTTTCAAGGTAAAGGCAGTTTGTGCTAATAAATGACTTGGAGTGAGGCTATCCCCTAATATATATAGGTAGGCCAGTGACTCTTACTCAGTAACTCTGTGTTCACAACAAGGTTTGTGAAGGTTGGCTTATGCACACATTTGGAACCCAGAATGGAACATGACGAGAAGCATTGTCTAACGTAGCTCAAAATGGAAAGATATATCTTGAAATACATACCCTGCTTCTCTGAATGGTTCCTTGTGCCGGTTTCAATGTAAAGGCAGTTTGTTCTGGTAAGTCGAGTTGGATCGCGAGCCTTCCCTTATATATACAGTTTGGCCAGTGCCCCTATCCCAGAAACTCCATGTTAACAACAAGGTAGGTGAAGGACTGCTTTCACACAGATTAGAAACTCAAAATGGAACATGTGAAGAAGCGTTCATTCATCTAGCACAAGGGGCAGGTGTACATCTAGAAACCCTTATCCTGATTGCTCAGCATGTTTCCTGGAGCAGGTTTTAAGAGAAAGGCAATTTGTGCTGGAAAACCGATTTGGAGAGAGTGCATACTCATAGGTATGTAAGTAGAGCTTTTCCCCAACCACAGACAGTCTGTGTTCCGAAACAAGCTAGGTGAAAGATGGCTTCCAAACACATTCGGATCCTAGAATGGATCATGTGAAGAGGTGTTCATTTGTCTAGCATACAGGGCATAGGTATAACTAGAAACACTTACTATGATTTCTCAGCATGTTGCCTAGTGACATTTCCAAAGGAAAGGCAGTTTGTGCTGGAAAACAGAGAAGGAATGAGTGACTCCAAACAGGTATGTAAGTAGTGTAGTTCCCCTATCACAGAAACTCTCTTCCCAACAAGCAAGTCGTAGATGGCATTCACACACATTCAAATTCCAGAGTGGAGCATGTGGAGATGCGTTCATTCATCTATCGTACAGGTAATGGTTATATCTAGAAACACATACTCTGATTTCTCAATATGTTTCATAGAGCCGATATCAAAGGAATGCCCATTTGTGCTGGAAAACTGACTTCGGTCCAGTGCCTGCCCACATATATGTAAATGGCTTTGCTCTCCTTACCCAGAAACTCTGGGTTCCCAACAGGCTAGTTGAAGGATTGCTTCCAAACATGTTGGGAACTAACATTGGAGTATGTGGGTATGAGTTAATTCAACTAGCATACATGGCATGGGTATATCTAGAAACACTTATCTGATTTCTCAGCATCTTTCCTAGAGCCGTTTTCAAGGGAAAGGCAATTTGCACAGGAAAACCGAGTTGGAGTATGTGCCTTCATATAGATTTGTAAGAAGTGTAAATCCCTGAACACAGAAATCTGTGTTCCCAACAATCCAGATGAAGGAGGTCTTCCACAAACATTCAGATCCCAGAATGAACCATGTGGAGATGCCTTCATTCATCTAGCATACAGGGTATGAGTACTTCTAGAAACACTTACTCTGATTTCTCAGCATGTTTCTTAGAGCCAGTTTCAAGGGAAAGATAGTTTGCACTGGAAAACCGAGTTGGAGTGAGTGCTTCCCCATAGATATGTAAGTAGCATAGTTTCCCTAAGCCAGAAACTCTGTGTTCCCAACAAGCAAGGTGAAAGTTGGCTTCCAATTATATAGGGATCTAAGAATGAAGTATGTGGGGAGGCGTTTATTCAACTAGCATACATCACATGGGTATATCTAGAAACACTTACTCTCATTTCTCAGCATCCTTCATAGAGCCGTTTTCAAGGGAAAGGCAGTTTGCGATGGAAAACTGAGTGGAGGGAGTGCCTCTCCATAGGTATGTAAGTAGTGGAGTTCCCCTAAGATAGAAACTCTGTATTGCAAATAAGCTAGGTGAAGGATGGCTTCCACACACGTTCAGATCCCAGAATGGAGCATGTGGAAAAGCATTCATTTATGTAGCATTCAAAGTATGAATATATCTAGAAACACTTACTCTGATTTACCAGCATGATTCCTAAACCCGATTTCAAAGGAAAGGCATTTTGCACTGGAAAACTGATGTGGAGCCAGTGCCTCCCCATAGGTATGAATATAGCTGAGTTCTCCTAACACAGAAACTCTGTGTTCCCAACAAGCTCAGTGAAGGAAGTCTTCCACAGCCATACAGATCCCAGAATGGAGCATGGCAAGATCAATTCATTCATCTAGCATACAGGTCATGGGGACATGTAGAAACACTTACTCTGACCGTTCATCATGTTTTCTAAAACAGGTTTCAAGGGAAAGGCTGTTTGCATTGGAAAACCTGGTTGGATCAAGTGCATGACCATAGGTATATAAGTAGCCTAGTTCCCATAACACAGGATGAATATGTTCACAACAAGCTATGTGAAGGACAGCTTCCACACACATTCGGATCCCAAAATGGAGCATGTGGAGAAGCGTTCATTCATCTAGTATAGAGGGCGTGGGTACATCTAGAAACACTGATTTCTCAGCATGTTTCCAAGAGCCGGTTTCAAAGGAAGGGAAGTTTGCCCTGGAAAAACGAGTTGGAGTAATTTTCTCCCCATTGATATGTAAGCAGAGTAGATCCCCTAACACAGGAACTTAGAGTTCTCAATAATTTAGATGAAGAACAGCTGCCACACATATTCGGATCCCAGAATGGAGCATGTAGAGAGGCGATCATTCATCTATCATACATTTAATTGTTATATCTAGAAACACATACTCTGATAACTCAAGATGCTTCTTAGAGCCGATGTGAAAGGAAAGGTCGTTTGCCCTGGAAAACTGAGTTCGAACGAGTTCCTGCCTACAGATATGTAAGTGGCGTTGTTACCCTAACACAGAAACTCTGTGTTCCCAACAAGTTAGGTGAAGGGTTGTTTCCAAACATATTGCAATCTAAGAATAGAGAATGTGGGGAGGCATTCATTCAAATAGCATACATGGCATAGTTATATATACAAACATTTACTCTGATTTCTGTGCATCTGTCCTAGAGCCAGTTTCAAGGGAAACACACTTTGTGCTGGAAAACCGAGTTGAAGCAACTGCCTCTCTATAGGTATGTAAGTAGCGTAGTACCCCTAACACAGAAACTCTGTGTTACCAACAAGTTATGTGAAGGATGGCTTCCACACACATTCAGATCGCAGAAGAGAGCATGTGGAGAGACCTTCATTCATCTAGGATACAGGGCATGGGTACAAGTAGGAACAATTACCTTGAAATCTCAGCATGTTTCCTTATGCTGGGTTAAGAGAAAGACAGTTTGCGCTGGGAAAAATAGTTGCGGGGTGCCTAAACAATGGTATGTAAGTAGCGTAGTTCCCCTAACCCAGAATCTATGTTTTCCTAACAAGCTAGGTGAAGGATGGCTTCTTCAAATACTCGGATACCATAATGGAGCATGTGGAGAGGTGTTCATTCATCCAGTGTATAGGGAATGTGTACATCTAGAAACACTTACTATGACTTCTCAGCATGTTCCCTAGTGTCAGTTTTAAGAGAAAAGCATTTTGTGCTGGAACACCAAGTTGGGCCGAGTGAATACCCATAGGTATGCAAGTAGTGTAGATCCCCTAGCCCAGAAACTCTGTGTTACCAACAATCTAGGTGGAGGACAGCATCCACACACATTCAGATCCCACAATGGAGCATATGGAGATGTGTTCTTACATCTAGCATACAGGGCATGGGCACATCCAGAAACCCTTACTCTGATTTCTCAGCATGTTTCCTGGAGCCAGTTTCAAGGGAAAGGCAATTTCCATTGGAAAACCAAGCTGGAGTGAGTGCATGCCCATAGGTGTGTATGTAGCATAGATGCCCTAGCCCAGTAACTCTGTGTTCCCAACAAGCTAGGTGAAAGATGGTGTCCACACACTTTCAGATCCCAGAATGGAGCATGTGGACAGGCGTTCATTAATCTAACCTACAGGAAATGGTTATCTCTAAAACACATACTCTGATTTCTCAGCATGATTCCTAGAGCAGTTTTAAAGTTTAAGGCAGTTCGTGCAGGAATACCGAGTTAGAGTGAGTGCCTCCCCATATATATGTAAGTAGTTCAGTCCCCTAACACAGAAACTCTCTGTTCCCTACAAGACAGGTGAAGAATGGCTTCTACACACAATCGGATTGCAGAAAGAAACATGCAGAGAGGCATTCACTCATTAAGCATACATTTCTTGGGTATATCTAGAAACTTATACACTGATTTCTCCGCATGTTTCCTAGTGCCTTTCTTAAAGGACAGGCAGTTTGCCCTGGAAAACTGAGTTCGAGCAAGTGCTTCCCCATAGATATTTATGTGGCATTTTTCCTGTAACACAGAAAATCTTTGTTCTCAGAAAGCTAGGTGAACTATGGCTTCCAAACACATTTGGGTCCCATTACGGAGCATGTGGAAATGCGTTCTTACATCTAGCATACAGGGCACGAGTATTTCTAGAAACAATTACTCTGATTTCTCCGCATGTTTCCTAGGCCCGATTTCCAAGAAAGGAGTTTTATACTGGAAAACAGACTTGGTGTCAGTGCCTCATCATTGATAGAAACGTAGCTTAGTTCTCCTAAC
Source organism: Camelus bactrianus (assembly GCF_048773025.1). NCBI lineage: Eukaryota > Metazoa > Chordata > Mammalia > Artiodactyla > Camelidae > Camelus > Camelus bactrianus. The sequence goes on along the minus strand of NC_133561.1, from coordinate 41,335,449 downwards.
ACAGTAACTCTGTGTTCCCAACAAGCTATGTGAAGGAGGTCTTCCACATTCATACACATCCCAGAATGGAGCATGGGGAGAGCAATTGAATCATCTAGCATAAACAGCATGGGTACATGTAGAATCACTTACAATGAATTTTCAGTATGTTTTCTGGAACAGGTTATAAGGGAAAGGCACTTTGGCTGCAAAACTGAGATTGGTCAGTGCATGCCTATAGATATATAAGTAGCATAGTTTTCATAACCGGAATCTCCATGTTGCCAAGAAGCTAAGAGAAGGATGGCTTCCACAAACATGCAGATTCTAAAATGAAGCATGTGGAGAGGCATTGTTTCATCTAGCTTACAGATGCATATAGATGCAGCAAAGCCTCTCTACTTCTTCCATTCTCAGATCTGAATGTGTGTGGAAGCCTTTCTTCAAATACTTGTTGGGAACACAGTTTCTCCTTCAGGGATATAACACTACTTCCATATCTATTATGAGGCACTCTCTCCAACTCGGTTTTCTAATGCAAAATGCATTTCCTTGCAAACTGGCTCTTGGTAACATGTGGAGAAATCAAAGTAAGTGTTGTGAGATGTACCCATCCCCTGATGCTAGATGCAGCAACGCCTCTATCCTTGTTCCATTCTCAGATCTGAATGTGTGAGGAAGCCGTCCTTGACCTTCCTTGTTGGGGACACAGAGTTTCTGTTTGCGGGGAAGTACACTACTTCCATGTGTATTGGGAGATACATGCTCTAACTGCTTTTACAGCAGAAACTGCCTTTTCTTGCAAACCAGCTCTATGAAACATGCTGAGAGATCACAGTCAGTGTTTCTAGATGTCCCCCAGCCCTTAATTCTAGATGCAGCAATGCCACTCTCCCTGTTCCATTCTCAGATACGAATGTGTGTTGCAGCTGTCCTTCAACTAGCTTGTTGGGAACACAGACTTACTGTTTGAGAGGAAACATGCTAATTACATATCTATTGGGAGGCATTCGCTCCAACTCGGCTTTCCATTGCAAACTGCCTTTTGTTGCCAACATGTTCTAGGAAAAATGTTGAGAGATCACAGTCATTCTTACTTGGTGTCCCCCAGCCCTTAATGCTAGATGCAACAACGCCTCTGTCCTTGTTCCATTCTCAAATCTGAATGTGTATGGAAGCAGCCCTTCACCTACCTTGTTGGGAACATAGACATTCTGCTTCAGGTGAGCTATGCTACTTACATATCTATGGGGAGGCCCTCGCTCCAACTCATGTTTCCAGTAGAAACTTCCTTTCCTTACAAACCAGCTTTAGGATACATGCTGGTAGATCACATACATTGTTTCTAGATGTTCCCCAACCCTTGATTCTAGATGCAGCAAAGACTCTCTACTTGTTCCATTCTCACATCTGAATGTGTGTGGAAGCCATCCTTCACCTATCTTGTTGGGAACATAGATATTTTGCTTAAGGTCAACTACACTATTTACATATATATGGGGAGGCACTCGCTCCAACTCGGTTTTCCAGTGAAAACTGTCTTTCCTTGTAAACTGACACTAGGAAACATGCTGAGAAATGACAGTCATTCTTCCTACATGTCCCACAGCCCTTGATGCTTGATGCAGCAATGCCTCTCTCCTTGTTCCATTCTCAGATCTGAATGTGTATGGAAGCCGTCCTTCACTTACCTTGTTGGGAACACAGAGTTTCTGCTTAAGGGGAACTATGCAACTTACATATCTCTTGATAGGCACTCGCTCATACTCGGCTTTCCCATGCAAGTGGCCTTTCCTTGTAAAGCGGATCTAGGAAAAATGCTAGAAGATCACAGTCAGTGTTTCGAAATGTTCCCAATCCCTTGATGCTAGATGCAGCAACGTCTCTCTCCTTGTTGCATTCTCAGATCTGAATGTGTGTGGAAGTCATCTTTCACATACTTGTTGGAAACAGACAGTTTCTGCTTGAGAGGAACTACACTACTTACATAGCTATGGGGAGGCACTCTATCCAACACAGTTTTCCAGCAAACTGCCTTTCCTTGCAAACCAGCTCTAGGAAACATGCTGATATATCTGAGTCAATGTTTCTAGATGTCCCCCAATCCTTGGTCTAGATGCAGCAACGCCTCTCTCCTTGTTCCATTCTCAGATCTGAATGTGTTGGAAGCCTTCCTTCACCTTCCTTGTTGGGAATGCAGATTTTCGGTTTCCAGGAAACTATGTGACTTACGTAACTATTCAAAGGGACTCACTCCTACCTGGTTTTCCAGCGCCAAATACTTTCCTTGCAATCCAGATCCAGGATACATGCTGAGAGTCAAAGTCAGTATTTCTTGCTGTCTTCCAGCCCTTGATGTTAAATGCAGAAACACCTCTCTTCTTGTTCATTCTCGGGTTTGAGTGTGTGAGGAAGCCTTCCTTCAGCTACCTTGTAGGGAACAAAAGTTTCTGCTTTAGGGAAAATATGTGACTTAATTATCTATGGGGAAGCCATCACTGGAAATCGATTTTCAGTCCAAACTACCTTTCCTTGCAAACTGGCTCTAAGAAACATGCTGATATGTCAGAGTCAGTGTTTCTAGATGTCCCGCAGCCCTCGATGCTAGATGCAGCAACGCCTGTTTTCTTGTTCCATTCTCAGATCTGAATGTGTGTGGAAGCCAGCCTTCACATACTTTGTAGGAACACAGAGTTTCTGCTTGAGGGGAACTACGTGACTTACATACCTATCGGGAAGCCCTCACTGCAACTCGATTTTTCACTGAAAACTGCCTTTCCTCTTAAACCAGCTCTAGGAAACATGATAGATCACAGATAATGTTTCTAGATGTCCCTAAGCCCTTGATGCTAGATGCAGCAACAACTCTCTCTGTTCCATTCTCTGACCTGAATGTGTTTTGTAGCTGTCCTTCAGCTATCTAGTTGGGAACACAGAGTTTCTACTTGAGGGGGACTACATGACATGCATATCTAGAGGGAGACCTTCGCTCAAACTTGCATTTCCAACGGAAACTGCCTTTCCTTCCAAACCGGCTCTAGGAAACATGCTGAGAGATCGCAGTCAGTGTTTCTATATGTCCCTCAGCCCTTGATGCTAGATGCTGCAATGCCTCCCTCCTTGTTCCATTCTCAGATCTGAATGTGTGCGGAAGCTGTCCTTCACCTACCTTTTTTGGAACACAGACTTTCTGCAAGAGGGGAAGTACTCCACTTAAATATTTGTTGTGAGGTTCTGGCTGCAACTTTGTTTTCTTGTGCAAACTGCCTTTCTTGGAAACAGGCTCTAGGAAACATGCAGAAAGATCACAATCATTGTTTCTAGATGTCTTTCAGCCCTTTATGCTAGATGCAGCATTGCCTCTCTCCTTGTTCCATTCTCAGATCTGAATGTGTGTGGAAGCCGTCCTTCCCTTACCTTTTGTGAACACTGAGTTTCTGTTTGAGGGGAACTATGCTACTTACATACGTATGGGGAGGCACTTGCTCAAACTCGCTGTTCTAGTGTATACTGCCTTTAATTGGCAACCGGCATTAGGAAACAAATTGAGAAATCACAATCAGTGATTCTGGATATCCACTCGCCCTTGATGTTAGATGGAGCAAAGCCTCTCTCCTTGTTCAATTCTGAGATCTGAATGTGTGTGGAAGCCGTCCTTCACCTACCTTGTTGGGAATATCAACTTTCTTTTTGAGGTGAACTACACTACTTTAATATGTATGGGGAGGCACTCGCTCCAACTCAGTTTTCCATTGCAAACTGCCTTTTCTTGAAAACCAGGTTTAAGTAACATGCTGAGAAATCACAGTCAGTGTTTCTAGATGTCTCCCAGTCCTTGATTCTAGATGCAGCAATGCCTCTCTCCTTGTTCTATTTCCAGCTCTGAGTGTGATTGGAGTCCTTCCTTCACCTACCTTGTTGGGAACAGCGAGATTCTGCCTGAGGGGTACTATTCTACTTACAAATCTATTGGAAGACACTCGCTCCAACTCTGCTTTCCATTGCAAACTGCCTTTCCTTGCAAACAGGCTCTAGGAAAATTGCTGAGCATTCACAGTCATTGTTTCTTGGTGTCACCAAGCACTTAATGCTACATGCAGCAATGCCTCTCTCCTTGTTCTATTTTCAGATCAGAATGTGTGTGGAAGTCGTTATTCCCCTACCTTGTTGGGAACACAGAGTTTCTGATTGAGGTAATCTGCGCTACTTATGTATCAAAAGGGAGGCAATCTCTCCAACACCGTTTTCAAGCAAACTGCCTTTCCTTGCAAGCTGGCTCTAGGAAACATGCTGAGATATCACAGTCAGTGTTTCTAGATGTCCCCAAGCCCTTGATGCTAGATGCAGCAATGCCTCTCTCCTTGTTCCATTCTCAGATCACAGTGTGTGTGGAAGCCTTCCTTCACCTACCTTCTTTGGAACACAGAGTTTCTGCATGAGGGGAAGTATGCTAACTACATATCTATGGGGAGTCACTCACTCCAGCTCGTTTTTCCAATGCAAACTGCCTTTCTTTGAAAACCGTCTCTAGAAAACATGCAGAGAAATTACAGTCAGTGTTTCTAGATATCCCCTAGCCCTTGAAGCAAGATACAGCAACGCCTCCCTCCTTTTTCCATTGCTAGAGATAAATATATGTGAAAGCCATCGATCAACTACCTTGTTGGGATCACTGAGTGTTTGCTTGAGTGGAGCAATGCTACTTACATATCAATGGTGAAGCACTCTCTCCAAGTTAGATTTCAAGTGCAAACTGCCTTTCCTTGCTAACTGGCTCAAGGAAACATGTAGAGATATCACAATCAGAGTTCCAGATGTCCCCTAGCACTTGGTGCTAGATGCAGTAACACCTCCCTCCTTGTTCCATTCTCAGATTTCAATGTGTGTGGAAGTCGTCCTTCACCTACCTTGTTGGGAACAAAGATTTTCTGCTTTAGGGGCACTAGAATTCTTGCATATATATGGGAAGACACTCACTCCAACTTAGTTGTCATTGCAAACTGCCTTTCTTTACAAACCAGCTCAAGGAAATATGCAGAGATCACAGCCACTGTTTCTAGCTATCTGCCAGCCCTTGATGCTTGACACAGCAACAGCTCTTTTCTTTTATCATTCTCAGATCGGAATGTGTGTGGAAGCTGGGCTTTCCATACTTTGTTGGGAACACAGAGGTTCTGTTTGAGGGGAACTACGTGACTTACATATCAATGGGGAAGCCCTTGCTGCAACACGATTTTTCATTGCAAACTGCCTTTCCTTGCAAACCGGCTCTAGGAAACATGGTGATATATCAGACAGTGTTTCTAGATGTCTCAAAGACCTTGATGCTAGATGCAGCAACACCACTCTCCTTATTAGATTCTCAGACCTGAATTTGTGTGGAAGACGTCCTTCCCTTACCTTGTTTCAAACACTGAGCTTCTGCTTGAGGGGATCTATGCTACTTACATATGTATGGGCAGGCACTTGCTCAAACTCGTTTTTCTGGCATATACTTCCTTTCTTTGGGAACCGGCATTAGGAAACATATTTAGAAATCACAGTCAGTGATTCTGAATATCTGCTCGCACTTGATGCTAGATGGAGCAACGCCTCTTTCAAAGTTCCATTCTCAGATCTGTGTGTGTGGAAGTCGTCCTTCACCTTCCTTGTAGGGAACATTGTGTTTTGGCTTGCGTGGAACTATTCTACTTACATATCTACTCAAATGGATTCACGTCTACTCTTTTTTCCAGCACAAAATGCCTTTCCTTGCAATCCAGCTCAAGGATACATGCTGAGAAATCACAGTAATTATTTCTAGATATCCCCCATCCCTGATGTTAGATGTAACAACGTCTCTCTCCTTGTTCCATTATCAGATCTGATTGTGTGTGGAAACCGTCCTTCACCTACCTTGTTTGGAACACAGAGTTTCTACCTGAGGGGAAGTATGCTACTTACATGTTTATAGGGAGGTTCTAGCTCCAACTTAGTTTTCTTGCACAAACTGCCTTTTCTTGGAAACAGGCTCAAGGAAACATGCAGATAGATCACAGTCAGTGTTTCTAGATGACCTCCAGCCCTTGGTGCTAAATGCAGCAAAGCCTCTCTCACTGTACCATTCTAAGATTTGAGTGTGTGAGGAAGCCATCCTTCATCTAACTTGTTGGGAACACAGAGTTTCTGTTTGAGTGGAAGAACATGGTTTACATATCTATGGGGAGGCCCTCACTCCAACTTAGTTTTTTAGCACAAACTGCCTTTCCTTCCAAACCAGCGCTAGTAAACATGATGAGAAATCACAGTGAGTGTTTCCAGATGTCCCACAGCCCTTCATGCTGGATGGAGCAACATCTCGCTCCTTGTTTAATTCTCAGATCAGAATGTGTGTTGAAGCAGTCCTTCACCTACCTTCTTGGGAACACAGAGTTTCTGCTTGAGGGGAACTACGCTACTTACATATCCATGGGGGGTCCTCACTCAACTCGGTTTTCCAGTGCAAACTGCCTTTGCTTACAATCCAGCTCTAGGAAACATGCTGAGAAATCACAGTATGTGTGTCCAGATATTCCCCAGCCATTGATACTACATGCAGCAATGCCTCTCTTCTTGTTCCATTCTCAGATCTGAATATGTGTGGAAATCTTCCTTATCCTACCTTGTTGGGAACACATAGTTTCTGCTTGAGGGGAAGAAAGCAACTTACATTTCTACAGGAAGAAGCTCCTCCTACTCATTTTCCCAGCACGAACTGCCTTTCCTTGCAAAGTGACTCTAAGAAACATCTGAGAAATCACAGTCAGTGTTTAGAGATGATGCCCAGCCCTTGATGCTAGGTGCAGCAATGCCTCTGTTCTTGTCCCATTCTCAGATCTGAATGTGTGTGGAAGCCATCCTTCACCTACCTTGTTTGGAAAACCGAGTTTTTGATAAGGGGGTACTATGCTAATTACATATCTATGGGGAGGCACTCCAGCTCGGCTTTCCAGTGCACACTGACTTTACTTGGAAACCGGCTGAAGGAAACATTTTATTAAATCAGTGTCATTGTTTCTACTTGTAGCCAGTTCCTTTATGCTGGATGAATATGCCATTCTCCACCTGCTCATATCTGAGATCTCAATGTGTGTGGAAGCTATCCTTCAGGTTGTTTATTTTTAACACAGTGTTCCTGGGTTAACTGAACTATGCTACATAAATATCTGTGAGTAGGCGCTTGCTGGTACTCAGTTTTCCAGCACAAACTGCCTTTCCCTGCAAACCAACTCTAGGAAACATGTTGAGGGATCAGAGTAACTATTACTAGATGTACACATGCCCTTTATGATAGAAGAAAGAACGACTCTCCACATGCTCCATTTTGGCATCTGAATATGTGTGGAAGCCGTCCTTCAACTACTTTGTTGGGAACATAGGTGTTCTGAGTTAGGGGAATTATGCTACTTACCTATCTATTGGGAGGCACTCGCTCCAACTAGGTTTTCTAATGCAAATGGCCTATCCCTTGAAACAGCTGTAGGAAATATGCTGAGAAATCAGACTAAGTGTTTCTAGTATACCCATGCCTTTTATGCTAGATGAAAGAACGGCATTCCACATGCTCCATTCTGGGATCCAAATGAGTGTGGAAGCCTTCCTTCATATAGCTTGTTGGGAACAGTGTTGTTCTGTGTTCTGGGAACTGCACAACTTAAATATCTATGGGGAGGCATTTACTTCAACTCATATATCCAGAGCAAACAGCTATTCCCTTTAAAAAGGCTCTAGGAAACATGCTGAGAAATCACAGTAAGTTTTTCTAGATGTAACCATGCTCTTTATGCTAGATGAAATAGTGCCTCTCCACATGCTCCATTTGCGATCTGAATGTGTGTGGAAGCTGCTCTCAAAAGACTGTTGGTCACACAGGTGTTCTGTGTTAAAGGAACTATGCTACTTACTTATTTATGGGGAGGGACTTGCTCCAACTAGTTTTTCCTGCACAAGCTTCCTTCCCCTTGAAAACAGCCCTAGGAAACATGCTGAGAAATCAGAGTACGTTTTTCTAGATATACCCATGCTTTTTATGCTAGATGAGAGACTGGCTATCCCCATGCTCCTTTCTGGAATCCTAATGTGTGTGGAAGTCGTCCTTCATCCAGCTTTTTGGGAATACCAGGTTTTTATGTTAGGGGAAGTATTCTACTTAATTATCTACGGGGAGGCACTAGCTCCAATACTGTTTTCAATTGCAAACTGCCTTTCTGTTGAAACTAACTCTAGGAAACATGATGAAATATCAGAGAATTTGTTTCTAGATATACCCAAGCGCTTTATAGTAGATGAAATAATGCCTCTCCACATTCTCCATTCTGCGATCTGAATCTGCGTGGATGACCTGCTAAATTAGTTTGTTTGGAACACATGTGTTTTGTTTTATGGGAACTATGCTACTTACCTATCTATGAAGAGGCACTTGCTCCAAGACGGTTTTCCAGGCAAACTGCCTTTCCCGTGGAACCAACTGTAGGAAAGATGCTGAGAAATAAGTGTAAGTATTTCTAGATGTAATCATGCCCTTTATGCTAGATGAAAGAAAGCCTCTCCATTTGCTCCATACTGGGATCCGAATGTGTGTGGAAGCCGCCCTTCAACTAGCTTGTTGGAAACACAGGTGTTCTGTGTTAGGGGAACTAAGCTACTTACATATCTATTGGGAGACACTCGCTCCAACTCGGTTTTGAATTGCAAACTGCCTTTCCCTTGAGACCGGCTGTGAGAAACATGCTGAGAAATCAGAGTAAGTGTTTGTAGATATACCCATGTCTTTTATGCTAGATGAAAGAATGCTTCTCCACATCTCCATTCTGGGATATGAATAAGTGTGGAAGCCTTCCTTCAAATATTTTGTTGGGAACACAGTGTTTTGAAGTTTGCCGAACTACGCTACTTACATATGTATGGCGTGGCAATCACTCCAACTCGGTTTTGAAGTGCAAACTGCCTTTCCTTTAAAACTGGTTCTAGGAAACAGGCTGAGAATTCAGAGTGTATATAGCTGTACAGATGTCCTTTGTGCTAGATGAAAGAATGCCAGTCCACAAGTTCCTTATTTGGTTCGGAATAAGTGTGCAAGCTGTCCTTCACATAGCTTGTTCAGAACACATAGTTTCTGTGTTAAAGTAACTACATTACATTAATACATATGGGGATGCAGGAGCTCCAACTATGTTTTCCAGCACAAACTGCAGTTCCATTGAACCCGGCTCTAGGAAACTTGCTGAGAAATCTGAGTGTTTGTGTTAGATGTACCCAAGCCCTTTGTGGAAGATGAATGAACACTTCTCCACAAGTTCTATTCTGGGATCCAAATGTGGGTGTAAGGCCTCCTTCACCTAGCTTGTTATGAACACATAGTTCCTGTGTTGTGGGAACTACTCTACTTACAAACCTATATGGAGGCACTTGCTCCAACTCTGTTTTCCAGGCAAACTGCCTTTCTCTCGAAACCTGCTCTAGGAAACATGCTTAGAAATCAAAGTGTTTCTAGATGTATACATTCCCTTTCTGCTAGATGAATTAACACCTCACCACATGTTCCATTCTGGAATACGAATGTCTGTGGAAGCTGTCCGTCAACTATCTGGTTGGGAACACAGAGATTCTGAGTTAGGGGAACTACACAAGTTACATACGTATGGGGAGGCAATAGTTCCAACTCGGTTTTCCAAGAAAAACTGCCTTTCCCTTGAAACCGGCTCCAGGAAACATGCTGAGAATTCAGAGTGTTTCTAAATGTACATATGCCTTTCAGCTAGATGAATGAATGCTTCTCCACATGTTCCATTCTGGGAACCGAATGTTGGGAAGACTTCCTTAATCTAGCTTGGTGGAAAACCATAGTTACTGTATTAAGGGAACAATGTTACTTAGAGACCAATTGGGAGGCAATCACTCCTACATATTTTTCTAGGTCAAAATTCCTTTCCCTTGAAACCGGCTCAAGGAAACATGCTGGGAAATCAGAGTACTGGTTCTTAAATCTAATCATGCCCTTTATGCTACATGAATGAACGCCTCTCCACATGTTCCTATCTGGGATCCGAGTGTGTGTGGAAGCAGTCCTTCACTTAGCTTGTTGGGAACACATATTTCCTGTGTTAGTGGAGCTTCGCAACTTACAAACGTATGGGGAAATCACACATTCCAGCTTGGTTTTCCAGAGTAAACTGCCTTTCATTTTAACCCGGCTCTGGGAAACACACTGAGAAATCAGAGTAATTGTTTCTAGCTGTACCCATGCCCTTTGAGCTAGAAGAAAGAACTCTTCTCCACATGTTCCATTCTGGTATCTGAATATGTGTGGAAGACTTCTTTAACCAAGCTTGATGGGAACACATTGTTTCTGTGTTGGAGGAACTCGCTACCTACAGATTGATGGGAGGCACTCGCTCCAAAACTGTTTTCCTGCACAAACTACCTTTGTCTTGAAACAGGCCCTATGAAACATGCTAAGAATTCAGAGTCATTGTTTCTAAATGTACCAATCCTCTAAGTGCTAGATGAACTTAATGCCTCTCTACATGTTTCATTCTGAGATCCAAATGTGTATGTAAGCTATTCTTCAACTAGTTTGTTGGGAACACAGAGTTTCTGTGTTAGGGGAATACTCTATTTACAAATCAATACGGAGTCACTCAGTCCAACTCGGTTTTCCAGCACTATCTTCTTTCCCTTGAAACTGCTTCTAGGAAACATGTGGAGAATTAAGACTAACTGTATCTTTAGATACCTATTCCCTTTATGCTAGAAGAAAGAACGAATCTCCACATGCTCCATTCTGGGATCCTAATGTGTGTGAAAGTGATCCTTCATCTAGCTTGCTTTGAACACATGGTTTCTGTGGCATGAGAACTACACTACTTACATATCCATGGGGAGGCACTTGTTCCTACTCGGTTTTCCAGTGCAAACTGCCTTTCCCTTGAAACTGGCTGTAGTAAACATGCTGAGAAATCAGAAGAATTATTTCTAGATGTACTCATTCCCTTTATGCAAGATGAAAGAACACCTGCCCCATGCTCCATTCTGGGATCCGAATGTGTGTGGAAGCCATCCCTCAGAGTTTTGGGAACACTGGGTTTCTGTATTAGGGGAATTATTCTAGTTATATATCTATGGGGATGCAATCACTCTAACACAATTTTCCAGGGCAAAGTGCCATTCCCTTGAAACCGGCTCTAGGAAACATGCTGAGAAATCACAGAAATTTTTTCTAGATGTACCCATGCCCTTTATGCTCCATGAAAGAACACCTCCCCACATTGTCCATTTGGGATCCTAATGTATATGCAAGCTGTCCTTCATCTAGCTTGCTTTGGACACAGGGCTTCTGTTTGATGAGAACTATGCTATTTACATATCCATCAGGAGGCGCTTGCTTCTAATCAGTTTTCTGGAGCAAACTGCCTTTCCTTTGAAACCGGCTGTAGGAAACATGCTGAGAAATCAGAGAATTTATTGCTAGATGTACCCATACTCTTTATGCTAAATGAAAGAACTCCTCTCCACATGCTTCATTGTGGGATCTGAATGTGTGTGGAAGTCGGCATTAAACTAGCTTGTATGAAACACAGGAATTCTGTGTTAGGGGAACTATGTAACTTACCTATCTTTAGGGAGGCAATTGCTCCAAATTGGATTTCCAGTGCAAAGTGAATTTCCCTTGAAACCAACTCTAGGAAACATGCTGAGAAAGCAGAGTAAGTGTTCATATAAGACATCCTTCCCCTAGCTAGTGGGTAACATGGGGTTTTTGGGTTAGCAGAACAATGCTACTTACATATCTTTGGGGAAGCCCTGTCTCCAGCTCGGTTTTCCAGCACAAACTGCCTGTGCCTTGAAACCGCCTGTAGGAAACATGCTGAGAAAACAGAGTAAGTGTTTCTAGATGTACCCATGCCCTTTATGTTAGGTGAAAGAATGCCTCTCTACATGTTCCATTCTGGGATCTGAATGTGTCTGGAAGACTTCCTTCAAATAGCTTGTTGGGAACACAGGTGTTCTGTGTTAGAGGAACTATGCAAGTGACCTATCTGGAGGCACTCACTCCAAATCTGTTTTTCAGTGTGAACTGCCTTTCTCTTAAAATTGGCTCTAGGAAACATGCTGAGTTATCAGATAAGTGTTTCTAGATGTACCTATGCCTTTTATGCTGGATGAAAGAGTGCCTCTCCACATGCTCCATATAGGGATCCGAATGTGTGTGGCTATAGGAAAAAAAGCTGAGAAATATGGGTAAGTGTTAGAAACGCTTGCCCTTTAGGCTACCTGAATGAATTCTTCTCCACATATACATTCTGGGATCCAATGTGTGTGCACTCCATCCTTCATCTAACTTGTAGGGAACACAGATTCTGTGTTAGGGAGACAGGCCTACCCATATATATAAGGGGAAGCACTAGCTCCAACTCGGTTTTCCAATGCAAGCTACCTTTAATTGAAACCGGACCTAGAAACATGCTGAAAAATCTGGGTCAGTGTTTCTACATGTACCCTTGTACTTTAGGCTAGCTCAAGGAATGTTTCTCAACATGTTCTATTCTGGGATTTGAATGTGTGTGGAAACCTTCCTTCACCTACCTTGTGTGCAGAGAGATTCTGTTTTATGGAGACAGGCTTACCTATATATATAAGGGGTGGCACTTGCTCCAACTCCGTTTTCTATTGCAAACTTTCTTTACCTTGAAATAGGCCCCAAGAAACATGGTTAGAAATGAGAGTAACTGTTTGTAGATGTACCTTTGCCCTTTAGGCTAGTTGAATGTATGCCTCTTCACATATTAAAATCTTGGAACTGAGGAAGCCAAGATGGTGGAGTAGAAGGATACTCATAGCTCACCCTCTCCCACAAATGCACCAAAACTCACATCCACAGTCCCACTCAGCCAACCAGAGCACCTGTGGAACTCCAACAGGATATTGTCCTCTTCAAAAGATAGAGACTCCAAAAATCTAGTAGGAGAAAAGGAAAAAAGAAAGAAGAAAAGGCAAAGAAGAGTGGGACGGGTCCTGGGGGAGAGAGCAGAAAAGAAGGACTGGTGCTAGTTTGGTGGGTCTCCCCTCTCCAACTGAGAGACTAGCAGGAGAGAGGGGGAGCCTCTGAGGCTCGGATCTGTACAGAGCAGCCCTTGACTAACAGAACTAAGTTAAACAGGCACAGGGTTTCCCCACAACACCCAGCCTGAGACACGGTCCAGCAGCCAGGGCCAGGACCAGAGTGCCCAAGGCAGGTGGAGGATGGGGGAAGCTGCACTGAGGCAGCCCCAGGGGGCTGCAGAGGGCTGTGCAACATGGGTGTGGGTGCACAGGGCAGAAAAACCAGGGCCCTCCATAAAACAACATGGTTGACATGCCCTGGGGGAAGGATGCATACCCTCATATATGAAAACCCATGGAAAGTTTTCAGGTGAAGAGAGGCTGGCCTCAGGCACAGTCACCATATCTTCTGGTGCTTAGCACCCAAGTGGGGTTAGGGGCAAAACCTCCATCAGCACCTAAGGACTTAGACTCAAGGGCCAGGAAGAGACTTGACAACAGCCTGAGGCAGATAAGATCTTTCCATCCTGGTCCCTCAGAAAACTTACTCTGCCAAGACAAACAAGGAGCTGGGTTTTGGCCCTCGGCAGGGACAGGGATGTTCCTCAGTCTTCCCTGAGACCACCTGTGGAGCACGGACCCAGGCAGAGAGCACAGCAGCACAAAGCAGCAAAGCGACTGGCGCCAGGAGAATGAGGGTGGCCCCAGACTTTTGGGCAGGAATGCAGCCCCTGACCACAGTGCTGGGAGGGGGAGTGACGCACCCTTCTACCTGGCCAGTCTGCAAAATCTGACTGTGGCATCGGGAGGGGCAGTGACATGCCCGCCCATAGCAAAGGAGAGCTGCACCTGACTCAGTGTTGGGAGGAGGCACAATCTGCTTGCTGACAGGCACTGGGAGCAGCACAGACAAGGGTGCCAATGGACGGCCTCTGGAAACAGCAAGCTGAGCTTCGAAAACAGGATAAACACAGATAGATCTCACATCAAAAGCACACAGTCTACAGGAGAACACTGAGCCCCTCCGTTTTTGTTTTTTTAAAACTGTTTTTACCTGTTATATTTTCTATTACCCTTTTAATTTTTACTTCTTAATTCATTTTTATTTCTCTTGGCTTTGATGTCCAGTTATTGATTACACACAGGTTTCAGATACATCTTTTCCACTTTTCTCCTTTTTTAAAGGTTTTTAAATGACATCTCAACCAGATTGCTGTTCTGCTTCAACTTGCTCTTCTATCATTCATTATACACTCTTTTAAAACCTTTTTTCTCCATTCTTTTAAAATTCTTTCTCTCTTTTTTTTTCTAAGTCTTATTCCTACATAGGCATTAGATAGATAAATTCCTTAAGGAGAACAATAGATAACTGATACTCCATAAACCACAGTGCCAGAGAGGCATGAGCATGATGAAGAAGCAGAGAAAGCATCCCCAATTAAAAAACCAAGAGAAATCGCCTGAAAGAAAATCAATGAAATAGATATTGATAGCCTACTAGATCAACATTTCAAAAAAGGAGTGATCAAAGTATTGAGGGAACTAAAAGAGATAGTGTTTAGAGAAATAAAATATACCAAAAATGAAATTGAAGCTATAAAGAAGAGCCAAGTAGAATTGATAAACTCATTGACTTAGATGAGGAATGATCTAATGGCTGAGCAAACCAGACTAGAAAATGCAGAGGAACAAATTAGTGACCTAGAAGACAGGACAATAGAAAGCACCCAATGAGAAGAGATACAAGATAAACAAATTAAAATAAATGAAAATGACATAAGGGACCTATGGGATAATATAAAGCATCCCAATCTTCCCATAATAGGGGTCCCAGGAGGGGGAGAAAGATCAAAGGGGATTGAAAAGGTTTTTGAAGAAATCATGACTGAAAACTTCCCAAAAGTAAAGAAGGAATCAGATATCCAAGTATAGGAAGCTCAGAGGGTCCCAAACAGGAAGAACCCAAAAAGACCCACACCAACACATATCATAATCATGATGGCCAGAGTCAAGGATAAAGAAATGATCCTAAAGTCAGCAAGAGAAAAGCAAAGAGGGAGTTACAAGGGAACCGCCATAAGACTTTCAGCTGATTTCTCTACACAAACACTACAGGCCAGAAGGGAGTGGCAAAATATATTCAAAGCCCTGAATGAAAAAAAGATGCAGCCTAATATACTTTATCCAGCAAGGCTATCCTTTAGGATAGAAGGAGAGACAAAGAATTTCACAGACAAGAAAAAACTACAAGAGTTTAGCAACACTAAGCCCATGCTAAAAGAAATATTGAAAGTTGTATTCTAAATAGAAAAGCAGCAGGATGCTACATAAATGAGAAACTCACAACTGGAAAGGTGATAACTCATGAATTACAAATAAAATAAACACAAAATTTTAAAAGAAGGCATATAAATCATTGAGAGTGGGAGAGGGAGGGAGGAAAATATAGAATTTTTTTCTTTTTTAAATTTGTTGTTCTCAGTAGAACATGTACTTGGGCACAAAAGAAACCTCAAAAATTTTAAGAAGATAGAAATTATCTCAAGCATCTATACTGACAACAATGCCATGAAACTAGAAATCAACAACAGAGAAACAAAGAAGAAGAAAAGGAAAGCTTGGAGATTAAACAAATTGTTATTAAAAAAAACAATGAGTCAATGAGGAAGTGAAAGCTGAAATTAAAAAATACCTTGAGACAAATGACAATGAAAGCATAACCACACAAAATTTATGGGACACAGAAAGGCAGTGCTAAGAGGGAAGTTTATAGTGATACAGCCCTTCCTCTAAAAAGAAGAAAAACCTCAAATAAACAATTTAACCCACCAGCTGAATGAACTAGAAAAAGAAGACCAAAAACCCCAAAAGGCAGCAGAAGGAAGGAAATTATACAGATTAGGGAGGAAATAAAGAAAATAGAGATTAACAAGACCATAGGTAAAATCAACCAAACCAAAATCTGGTTGTTTGAAAAAGTAAATAAAATCGACAAAACTCTGGCCAAACTCACAAAGAAGAAAAAATAGAGAGCACAAATTAGCCAAAAAAAGAAAGGAAATGGAGAAATTGCAACAAACAAAATAGAAATACAGACTACCATTTGAGAATATTATGAAAAACTATATGTAACAAAACTGGTTAACCTACAGGAGATGGACAAGTTTCTGGAAACATTCTGTCCACCAAGACTGAATCAATAAATACTGACCACTTGAACAAACTGATAACTAGAAATGAAATCTAATTTGCAATAAGAAACCTCCCTATAAATAAAAATCCAGGACCTGATGGCTTCACCGAGGAATTGTACAAAGCATGCAAAGAAGAACTGATACCAGTCCTTCTCAAACTCTTCCAGAAGATTGAAAAGTAGGGAATGCTCCCAAACTCATTCTATAAAGCCACCATCACCCTGATACCACAACCAGGCAAAGACACTACCAAAAAATAAAATTATAGGCCAATATCACTGATGAACATAGATGCCAAAATCTTCATCAAAATATTAGCAAATAGAATCCAACAACACATAAAAAAGATTATACTTCATGACCAAGTGGTGTTCATCCCAGGGACACAAGGGTGTTTCAACATATGCAAATCAATCAATGTAATACATCACATCAACAAGAGAAAAGACAAAAACCACATGATCATCTCAATAGATACAGAAAAAATATTTGATAAAATTCAACACCAATTTATGATAAAAACTGTCACCAAAGTATGTATAGAAGGAACATATCTACATATAAAAGCTATATATGACAAACCTACAGCCACAATAGAACAAAATGGTGAAAAACTCAAAAGCTTCCCACTAAAATCTGGGACAAGGATGCCCACTATCACCACTCCTATTCAACACAGTGTTGGAAGTCCTAGCCACAGCAATCAGACAAGAGAGAGAAATAAAAGGATCCAAGTTGGAAAAGAAGTGATAAAAGTGTCACTATATGCCGACAACAAGTTACTATATATACAAAACCCTAAAAGGTCCACACAAAAACTACTAGAGCTGATCAAAGAGTTCAGCAAGGTATCAGGTTACAAGATTAACGTTCAAATATCTGTTGCATTTCTTTACACTGATTATGAATCAACAGAAATAGAAAGTAAGGAAACAATCCCCTTTAAAATAGCACCCAAAGTAATAAAATAACAAGGAACAAATCTAACCAAGGAGGTTAACGAATTATACACAGAAAACTATGAACCAATGGTGAAGGATGTTTCCATGTCTTGACTATTGTAGGTAATGCTTCTATGAACATTGGGGTGCAGGTGTCACCTACAGCCTAAATGTCCATTAACAAATAACTGGATAAAGAAGAAGTGGTACATATAAACAATGGAATACTACTCAGCAATAAAAGCTGACAACATAATGCCATTTGCAGCAACATGGATGTTCGTGGAGAATGTCATTAAAGTGAAGTAAGCCAGAAAGAGAAAGAAAAATACCATATGAGATTGCTCATCTGTGGAATCTAAAAAAACAAAACAAAACAAAACCAACAAACAAAAAACCAAAAAAACAAAGAAACAAAAAAAAAAAACAAATCATAAATACAAACAGAAGTAGACTCATAGACATAGAATACAAACTTGTGGTTGTCAAGGGGGCAGGGGGTGGGAAGAGATAGACTAGGATTTCAGA
This sequence comes from Camelus bactrianus, assembly GCF_048773025.1. Lineage (NCBI taxonomy): Eukaryota > Metazoa > Chordata > Mammalia > Artiodactyla > Camelidae > Camelus > Camelus bactrianus. Next base: position 41,317,748 of record NC_133561.1, on the reverse strand, counting down.
GTTTTAGAATAGATAAACAAGATTACACTGTACAGCACAGGGAAATATATACAAGATCTTATGGTAGCTCACAGAGAAAAAAATGTGACAATCAATATATATATGTTCATGTATAACTGAAAAAATTGTGCTCTACACTGGAAATTGACACAACATTGTAAAATGATTATAAATCAATAAAAAATTTAAAAAAAACATTGATGAAGGAAATTAAAGAAGACTTTAAAAATTGGAAAGGTATCCTATGCTCTTGGATTGGAAGAATCAATATTGTTAAAATGGTCACACTGCACAAGACAATTGACATATTTAATGCAATCCCTATCAAATTACCCAGGACATATTTCGCAGAACTAGAATAAATCATAATAAAATTTATATGGAACCATCAAAGACCTAGAATTACCAAAGAATTACTGAAGAGAAAGAAAGAGGCTGGAGGAATCATTCTCCAAGACTTCAGACAATACTATAGAGCTACAGTTATTAAGACAGCATGGTATTGGTACAAAAACAGACATATAGACCAATGGAACAGAAAAGAGAACCCAGAAACGAACCCACAAGCTTTTGGTCAACTAATCTTTGATGAAGGAAGCAAGAATATACAATGGAATAAAGACTGACTCTTCAGCAAATGGTATTGGGAAAACTGGACAGCAGCATGTAAAACAATGAAGCTAGAACACTCCCTTAACAACATACACAAAAATAAACTCAAAATGTATCAAAGACTTAAATATAAGACAAGATACAATAAGAGGGAAACATAGGCAAAACATTATCTGATATACATATCAAAATTTTTCTCCTAGTAGAAGTAAAAGCAAGAATAAATAAATGGGACCTAATGAAATTTACAAGATTCTGCACAGCAAAGGAAACCATAAGTAAAATAAAAAGACAACCTACGGAATGGGAGAAAATTTTGCAAATGAAATCGATAAAGGCTTGATCTCCAGAATATATAAGCAGCTCATATGACTCAAAAAGAAAAATATAAATGACACAATCCAAAAATGGGCAGAAGATCTAAAGAAGCAATTCTCCAAGGAAGACATACAAATGATCAATAGACACATGAAAAAATGTTCAATATCACTAATTATCAGAAAAATGCAAATCAAAACTACAATGAGGTATCACCTCACACCAGTCAGAATGGCCATCATTCAAAAGTCCACATATGACATATGCTGGAGAGGCTGTGGAGAAAAGGGAACTCTCCTACAGTGCTGGTAGGAATGCAGTTTGGTGCAGCCACTGTGGAAAACAGTATGGAGATTCCTCAAAAGACTAGGAATAGACTTACCGTATTACCCAGGAATCCCACTCCTGGTCATATATCCAGAAGGACCCCTACTTCAGGATGACACATGCACCCCAATGTTCATAGCAGCTTTACAATAGCCAAGACATGGTAACAGCCTAAATGTCCAACAGATGACTGGATAAAGAAGAAGTGGTATATTTATACAATGGAATAATATTCAGCCATAAAACCCGACAACATAACGCCATTTGCAGCAACATGGATGTTCCTGGAGAATGTCATTCTAAGTGAAGTAAGACAGAAAGAGAAAGAAAAATGCCATAAGAGATCACTCATATGTGGAATCAAAAAAAAAAAAAAAAGCATAAATACAAAACCGAAATAGACTCAGAGACACAGAATACAAACTTGTGGCTGCCAAGGAGGAGGGGGTGGGAAGAGATAGATTGGGATTTCAAAATTGTAGAATAGTTAAACAAGATTATACTGTATAGCACAGGGAAATATATACAAGATCTTATGGTAGCTCACAGAGAGAAAAATGTGAAATATATGTTCATGTATAACTGAAAAATTGTGCTCTAAATAGGAAATTGACACAACATTGTATAATGACTATAAATCAATAAAAAATGTTAAAAAATAAATCTCGGAACTGAATGTGTGTGGAAGCCATCCATCACCTACCTTATTGCGAACACTGAGTTTCATTGATTTGGACAAAGTCATACCTATATGTATATATGGGGAGGCACTCTCTCCAACTCGATTTTCCTTCGCAAACTGCCTTTACCTTGAAACCGGCTCTGGGAAACATGGTGAGAACTCAGGGAGAGTGATTTTATATTTACCCTTGCCCTTTAGGCTAGCTGAGTGTATGCTTCTCCACATGTTCCATTCTGGGATCCAGACCCTAACCTTGAACCCTGACTCTAACCATGAACACTTCTCCTATACCTAAACCCTGACCCTGAACATGCCCCAGCCCCAGCCCCAGCTCCAACCCTAACCTTGCCCCAGCCCCAACCCCAACCACAATCCCAAACCTAACACCAACCCAAATCCTAAACCTAAACTCAATCCTAACCCTAACCCCAACCCCAAACACAAACACAAACCCAACCCCAACCACAAATTTGTCCCTGTCCCCTAACCTGACCCCGAACCTCACTCTCATCCTGACCCTCACCCTTATCCTCTCCCTTAACCTCACCCTCTCCCTCAACCTCATACTAAAAACGAACATGTACCCTAACCATCACCTGAGCCAGCATCCTACATACCCGTGCCAAAACTTGTACCCTGAGCCCTAGCCCTATCCAAGCACTAGCCCTGAACTTGACCCTGACTTTGGCCCAAACCCTAACCAAGGCCCTGGTTTTAGTCCTAGCCCTGGTCCTAACACTAGCCCTATCCAAGCCCTGACCCAGAAGCCCTGACCCCATCTGCTGACCCTGACAATAAACCCTGTACCTGAACATGACTCTGACCAACATTGACCCTGGACCTGTCCCTGAATCTTGTCCCCACACCAAAAACACTGACCATAACACTGACCACTGCCTCCTATCCAGACCCTAATGCTGACCGCTGAAATTGACCCTGACCCAGATGCTTACCCAGACCCAGTTGCTGAACTGGACCTTACCCTAACCCTACCCTTAACACTAACCCTAATCCTACCTTAACCCTACCCTAACCCTAACCCTAAACCCTAACCTGAAACCAAGCCTTTACCATAACCCTAGCCATAGACAGAGCCCTAGCCCTAACCCTGAACCTGAACCAAAACACTGACCCTGAACCTGAACCCTGACCCTAAGCCTGAATGCTGACCATAAGCCTGAACCCTGACCCTAACCTTAACCCTAACCTGATTACAACACCAACCCCGACCCCGAATCAAACCCCAACCCAAGCCTGAACCAGAACCTGAACACTCACACTCTAACCTGAACCCTAAAACCCTGACCCTGACCCTTACCCAGACCCAGACCCTGACTCTGACCTTAGACCCTAAACCCTAGAACCTGACCTAGACCATGACCCAGACCTTGACCTTTGCCCTGACCCATAATGCCTAACCCAGCTCTTGCCCATAGACCCAACCACAGCCCATACTCATGACATAAACATCCAATACTTCCCCAGACCCCTGTTCCCTAGCACTGACCCCTAACACCCTTTGCCTAACCCTTACCACTGATTATTTTACTTTCACCCTGTCTCTACCCCTCATCCCTTAATCCTATTTTCTTGGAATAAAATAAGTCTATCTTGATGGAATAAAATCCCACAGAAACATCACAAAAACAATCAATTTGCCTATTAAATTCGATTCCTCCACTTACCTAAAGTACTACTTACCTTAATTTAACCACACAATAAAAAGATTATGCACCTTAAGCAAATGTCTCCACAGAAGATTTTATAATTTTTTAACATTTTAAACCAAACAATGTCTTAAATTTTAACATAAAACTAAATGGTATAATAAACAACAATATTACAGCAGGAGAAATCACATAATCTGATTCAATTCATCACAAGAAACGTTAAAAAACTCCACTCTTACTTCATGGAATAAACACTCTTGAAAATAGGGGTAGAAACTAATTATCTTAGTATGATACACAGCATTATAAGAAACAGTAAATAAAAATCTGGAATAAAGCCCAGAGGTTTCCTTTCAACACTTTTATTCACTATTTTCCTGGAACTTCCACAAAAAGCCAGGGTGAAAGACAGTAAGAGTATCAACAAATAAAATTGTTACACTAAAAACAAATCTATTCACCAATCAGATGACATCATCATATATATATATATATAAAAATCTTGAAATCATGAACAATTCATTAAGTAGCTCAACTTTTAAGCTGTAAGCAACTCAAATACTTCAGCAAGTAGACAATACAAATTGTCAATGTATCAGAATTTCTTTCTTGTACACAGTAACAATGAATAATGTCAAGAATAATTTAACAGAATTATATTTTACATAATATCAATATTACTAGAATACTTAAGAATCAATTTTATCAACGTGTAAGACTAGTAAATTGAAATGGAAAAGACATTACCAAAAGAAATAAAATAAAACCTTAAAAAAAGAAGACATCCCATGTTGATAACAAAACTAAACATGGAAGGAGTGCCCAAAGCAATCTAGAGAGAAATAGACTGAAGCCAGTTTACTAGAAGATTTATCTGCTGACTGAAACTTCCTGTAGTGGAAGCCCACCAATCTACTAAGTATTTTCCTTAATTAAAGTGTTTGATTGGCTTCAATTGATGTAGTGCAAACTCTTGTAATCTGTATTTTCAGAAATGAAATTGTACTTCCTTAAACATTTGAAGACTGTTGGTGTGTACAACCTGAATCCATACTTAAGCACTGATACCGTTGATATTAAGGCAGTAATCCTATGACTGTTAGGATTAGTAATAATCGGAGTGTTGTTTTCTATGTTTAAAATCTCATTTTTTTTTATAATTTATTGATAAAAATATAGGTAGTGCCTTGGAGGTTTTTAGCCAGAAGTACAAATATATGTTGAATAATGCTGCAAGGAACATTAATGTTTGTAGGTTGATGTTAATGAATTTTGTTATATCTTGAGTTATTACTCATTTGAGGAAAAACCCTTATACTGGTGGCAGACCACCTAAGACAATATGATAATGGGGATAAAAATTGTGATCAGAAGAGTTTTATTTTATGTGTGTGATAATGATACTGTTGCAGTCCATGCACAGGGCTTAAATAGTAAGTTGACAGTGTTTTTGATACAAATTAGTGCATTTAGGGTTGTCATGATTGGATTACACATTGTAATAGCTTTTATTCATCTTATATGGACAGTTGATGAGCAGGCTATACATTTTGTAGTGGGTTTTGTTAGTCTGTCTCAGCTTCTGATGATACTTCATAATACAGCTTTGATGAATAGTATGTTTAGTGGGCAGTGAGATTTGGTGTAACACATAGGGGTGTACATTTGTCACATTAATAAGATTGGCTCTATTGTATGATGTATGCCCTGTATAAATTCAATCACTCAGAAAAGAAATGGGGGAAGTTCAATTTTATGTCTAGGGCTATTGTTAAAATGGTGGATGCTCTTAGATTAAAGAATTTTGTACTTGTTCATTGACTGGAGTATACTAGATTAATAATAATATCCAATATAAATAGTATTGATGTGGTGTTTTTTGTTAGAAAATACTTATTGGTTGCTCCTATAACTTGTGCATTTAATTTTCTTTTAGATAGGAAATACTAGTACCATGTGAGCTTTTTATTAAAATAATGATTCCTGAGATAATGTTCAGTAGAATGACAGTAAAAATAGGGTTTACTAGTATACTAAACATGTAAAACAATACTCTTAGGGTATGTGCCTGATAGTTTATTTAACAGACTATATTCACCATAGAATGTGGCATAATGTGGTAGCATGAACATTTTAAAATTCTTAGGGGTAGGATCAATTCCTATGATTCTAGGAACTGATTAGACCTCTTTTATTTACTATTTTAAAAGAACTATTTTGGGGGAGGGTATAGATCAGTGGTAAATTGTATGCTTAGATGATGATGATAATAATAATAATAATATATTAAATATTTTAAATGATTATAATAATAATAATAATAATAATAATAATAATAATAATAATAATAATAATAATAATAATAAATTTAAACATACATAAATAAACCTACTTACTTCCCGCCTAAAAGCAGAGCAAAAGAAACAAACAAAAACTCTTTGGTCAGACATAATTCTTATGTTTGTTGTGGGATGCCTGATGCACTGACAGGTACTGAAACATATACATAGAGCTAGTCTTTGTGTTAATTTTTTTCATAAATAAGGGATGTATAAAAAAGAAATCTAAAAAGAGAACATAAATCCAAAACAGAAATAGATTCATAGACATAGAATACAAACTTGTGGTTACCAAGGGAGAGAGGGATGGGAAGGGATAAACTGGGAGTTCAAAATTTGTAGATACTGACAGGCATATGCAGAATAGATAAACAAGATTGTACTGTATAGCACAGGGAAATATATACAAGATCTTGTGGTAGTTCACAGGGAAAATAATGTAACAATGAATATATATATATGTTCATGTATGTCTGAAAAATTATGCTCTACACTGGAATTTGACACAACATTGTAAAATGACTATAACTCAATAAAAATGTTAAAAAATAAGAGATGTATAAGATGATCATCTCAAAATTGTGTGTAGGATATTCAAATTCATAGAAAGGATATTGTTAGGAGGCATGTTTGAATAATAACATTGGCTGTATTTAATTTGGCTGTATATAATTCTGTTATCTAGGGATTTTGAAATGCCCTTAAAAATAGAATAATTTTGAAACCATTTATTATAGTGATACTGACATATTCAGCTAGAAAGATCAGAGAAAATAGACCTGCTACATATTCTACATGGAAAGTATATACAAGTTTCGATTCTCCTGTTAAATCAAAATGGGGCTCTGTTGATTTCTGCTACAGTAGAGGTAAATATAAAAAAAATCTAGCTAGGGTTTGGGAGGGGAAAATTAATCATATGTAATCTTGTTTAATAACTGAGAGTATAAATGATCCATTTATCAGTAGGAATGATAAACCAATAATTGCTAGTTTACATTATTTGAGATTGTGCTCTTGCCCATAAAGCTCTGATTAGTGTGTATTTTTAATATTATACTCATCCAGATCAGAGCATGGAATAAGAAGCTAGGCTTCATACAGCCAATATAAGAAGTGTGCCTAAGTTTACATCAGTGAATAGTGGATAAGTTATGTTAAGAGGAACTGCTAATGTGAAAGCCATGGTTAAGGCCAGCATTGGTGCAATAATATACATAAATTAATGATATTTGTGTCTCTCTAAATTTCCAGAACCTAGGAATTCCCTTTAATTAATGTGAAAAGTGATACAGTGAGCAAACCTGTAATACTTAGTAAAAGAATGTAGATTATAAACCTGTCCTTAGGTAGAGGACTTAACCTTGAGGAAATAAAGATTTATGTTTGATGCAATTGTTGTGTTCTGCTACCGTAGCAAACTATATTCTACACTAGAGTATGTATAAATTATTAAAATTTTACTGTATCACCAATTAATTTGATGGTGCTTTTATAAAGTGACCCTTAATTCTCTTGTCCTCTCATACTGGGACAAGTGTGTAATACATACAAACTTATTGGGATCAATCCAGTCTGAACTCATATCTCACAGAACTTTAATCATTAAATGAAGCATTTTCAGCAGTTACAACACTGGGATCTTCTGATCCAATTCTGAGGGTATAAAATCTATTGCTGAAATGAATTCTACTTTTGAATTGAGCTATTATTCTTAGAGTACTTTTTTCTGTTAATCAATGTATTGGATCAATACATGCTACTGCATTTTGAAAAGCTGGTCTTAATTTTAATCACTTGGAGCTTGTTATATTCATTGGGGCCACCACAACCAAAATTATTAACCCATTAAAAGCTATGCTATCCGTTAAGATTCAGTTATTTATTTTATAGATTAAACACATAAAGCACCAAAGGATCTTCTCATTTTATATGGCTCCCACCTCTTATTGGGAAGGTCAATTTCACTGATGAAAAGAGATAGTAAAAACCTTGTGCCATTCTCCTAGCTGCTTATTTAGAAAACAAGTGATTATTCTACATTTTCAGTGTCAGGAAACCATGGCCATTAAATATGTCCTTTGTTAGGCAGTGCCTCTAAGATTAGAAGTGCTAGAGGTAACCTTCCTGGTAAACATGCAGGACATGTGATTGCAAAGTTCCTTTTCCTTTTACAAAGTAATTCCTTAAATGCAAACCTGTGTTGGACTAACAGTTTTTTAAAAATAATTAAGTATTGGTTAGGGATTATTTTGCTGTTAACCATCAGTAAGTGATTCATACTGATATAAGCTTATTCAAGGATAAATATTTCTTGCTACCAATATGAATACTATTGCTTTTACTAACTAATAGATTAGTCCAGTATTAAATTATGAGGTTTATTATTTTGCTATTGATATTGAGATGAATGTGTTCTTAACCTTGAATACTTTCTTAATTGGTGGCTGCTTTTAAGCAAAGTACAGCATTGTTTATGCTTATTCTCTAGAGAAACTTATATCCTGCATCTACATACCTGCATCTTTTAAAATTATATTAAATTGTATTAACAGTTTTGTTTTTAATTAATAATTAAAATTGAACTAAAATTATTTTCTGAACAACCTGTTATCATCAGACTTGTTGAGCTTATTACCTCTACTCATAAATCTTCTATTATACCATATAGATGAATTTGTTCCAGTAAACTGTTCATAAATACATCATCTGGTTTCAAGGTATTTAACTTATTTCATCTTTCCCTAATGGTACTTTATACTACTAGATTTAATTTTCTATCTTCAATATATTAATTGTTAAACAAATCTCTAATTTACTTATGATACTTGAATATTTTAGGAAGCCGGGGCTGGCTTTAGTTCAAATTTTTCATGAAGTATGGAATCTACTGGGTGTAAACCAGGTGCTTTTCTTTCAACTACACTTTAATGCATCAAAGCACACTCTCTGGTGTGCTAACATTGTCATGAATCACCTCCTCGTTAATTACTTGTACTTGCTAATGGGCTATAAAATGTTATCACTATTAGAGAAGAGTGATGGCATGAGTGTGCCTGCTTCATGTCCTGATTGTATTTGTCACACTTCTTAATTTACAACTATGTTCTCCTTTGGTATTTCTTAACAATTTTTTATATATTATTTTGTACTCAAGTTTTCCCTTGACTTGCCATCCAATAGTTTACACTTAGACCTGACATTTTTATATCTAATCATTATGATTATGACTGCTCCTTTTGTGGGTATACTGAAGATGCTGTTACAGAGACAAACCACCAAAAAAAAAAACTGAAAAAATAAATGAGTTTAGAAAAGTTGTATGATAAAATATCAATAAAGAAAAATCAATTCTTAAAATATACACAATATCACTAATTATCAGAGAAATGCAAACCAAAACTACAATGAGGTATCACCTCACACCAGTCAGAATGGCCATCATTCAAAAATCCACAAATGACAAATGCTGGAGAGGCTGTGGAGAAATGGAACTCTCCTACACTGTTGGTGGGAATGCAGCTTGGTGCAGCCACTGTGGAAAACATTATGGAGATTCCTCAAAAGACTAGGAATAGACTTATCATATGACCCAGGAATCCCACTCCTGGGCCTCTGTCCAGAAGGAACCCTACTTCAAAAATACACTTGTGTCCCAATGTTTATAGCAGCAATACTTACAGTAGCCAAGACATGGAAACAGCCTAAATGTCCATCAAAAGATGACTGGATAAATAAGAAGTGGTATAATTATACAATTGAATACTATTCAGCCATATAAATCGACAACATAATGTCATTTGCGCAACATGGATGCTCCTGGAGAATGTCATTCTAAGTGGAGTAAGCCAGAAGAAGAAATAAAAATACCATATGAGATCACTTATATGTGGAACCTAAAACAAAAAAACAAACAGCATAAATACAAATCAGAAATAGACACATAGACATAGAATACAATCTTGTGGTTGCCAAGGGGGCAGACGGTGGGAAGGGACAGACTGGGATTTCAAAATTGTAGAATAGATAAACAAGATTATACTGTATAGCACAGGGAAATAAATACGAGATCTTATGGTAGCTCACAGAGAGAAAAATTTGACAATGAGTATATATATATATATGTACATGTGTAACTGAAAAATTGTGCTCTTCACTGGAATTTGACACATTGTAAAATGATTATAAAGCAATAAAAAATGTTAAAAAAAGAAAAATGAGTTGACTTTCTATAAGCTAATAAGTTCCCGAAAGATAAATTACTAAAACAAACTTATTTCACAATTGTACCAAAAAATAACCAAAATGCCTAGAAATAAATTATAAAGGATGTGAAAGGCCTGCACATGGAAACTTATAAAACAGTGATAAAGAAATTGATACAGAACACACAACCACAAAATTTGTGCACATACATTAGAAGAATATTAGTATAACATTCATCAAGCCAAAGCAGTGTACACATAAATTGCAAACTCTATCAAATTCAAATAGCTTTTTTTTCATGGACACAAAAACCAAGAAATCCTAGCATTTGTGTAGAACAAAGAACCCAGAATAACCTAAATGATCCTAAGAAAGGAGAAAACAGCTAGAGGCATCTTTCTCACTGACTTCACAGAACATGATGAAGCTACAGTGAACTGAGCAGTGTGGTACTGGCACAAAAACAGGCACATGAACCAGAGTGATAGAATAGAGAGCACAGGAATAAACCCAGTTTATGTTGTCAGTTAATTCACAACAAAAGAGCTAAGGACACAAAATGGTGAAAGACATTATCCTCAATAAATGGTGCCAAGAACACCGGAAACCATATCCCCCCAAAATGACACGAGACACTGTCAACATCACACACAAAATTAAGAGTAAACTCCACAAGTTCCCATATAAAGCCCCTTCTCTGCTGGATCCTCTGAAAATGGAAACCCTTGGCTGTAACCACTTAGAGAAAGCTTCTGCCCACTTTTTCCACATCTTTTACTCTCATGATGTTGCCTCCTGTTGGTTCCTGAAGAAATCTGGCTCCTGCCTGTGTGTACTTACCTGAGCATTTTCCTGAAGTTGAAACCACAACGGGTCCTGAAGAGGCCCAGCCTCCACTAGCTCCACAAGGAGCCAAGCCCCTCAGTGAGAAACGTGCACCTCAAGGGTCAGAGAGTAGGCATGGAGCCACCTTCTGACCAGCTGGGAACTGCAGGTGCAACCACTCAGTGTTTACCAAGTGTACTCTAAATCGTCCATACAATTATAAAAATGCACATCTATAAATATTCTAAAGGAAAACATGTAAGAAAATCTACATAACCTTGTCTAAGTGATGAACTTTTTTAAAAAAATTCCGCAAATCTATCCACAAAAGTAAAATTTGTATCATGGAATTTAAAAAAAAATAAAAATTTAAACATTGTTTATGATCTTATTCAGAAAACCTAAAGACAAACCACACACTGAGAAAAATAAATCTACACAACACATAACTGATTAAGGACTTGGACACAATTACATCAAAAATTTTATAACAAACAACCCAAATAAAAACTGGCAAAGATCTTAACAAACACCTTTCCAAAGAAAATCATATACCATTAAGGAATTACAAACTAAAATGATGATATAGAAATGCACACTTATTAGAACCACTAAACTCCAAAGAAATGACATTACCTGTGATTTATAGAGAATGAAGAAAAACAGGAACTCTCCCTCACTGCTGGAGGAATCCATGTGTTGCTACTTTGAAAGACAGTTTGGCAGTTTTTTCCAAAGCTAGTCAAAGTTCACCTGAGGACCCAACAGTGTGTGTTTAGTATTTAGACAACTGCTTTGAAAGTGTCCAAACAAAACCTAGCCTGCAATTATGCACAACAACTCTACTCATAATGCCTAAAATCTTTAAAATATGAGGATATCCTTCCATGCATGAATCCATGTGAAGGATGGCAAATTACACTCTAACATAGATCTCTTTAGCTTGAAGATTACAATGGACAGATTTCTTAAAAAAGAACCATGAGGTTCTCTGAAACCCAAGTCAATTTTGCCTTTTTGTGGCAATTTTATATTTATAATGGAAATCTCCATTTGAAAGGTTGTGTCCCCCTCTGTGCCAGGAATAGAAAAATGACTAAATCTCAAACAACAACAACAACAACAACAACAACAACAACAACAACAACAACAAAACACTGTTATTAATGGAGAAGGCTAAGATTTAAATCTTTACAATGAACATACCCTTCGTTTCTTTTGGTTTTAGGTGAAGATGGTATTTCAAGTGATGTCTTGGGCCATTTCAGGGAATTATTCAATTTTCTTGGTATCTCCCATGCTTAAAGGTGGTACTCATGTTACTAAGTTTGTTTATACAATTATCTATAGACAGCTAATACCACAAAAGTGTGTACTTAAAATGATTTAAATGTTATGATTTAAAATGATTTAAGTGTCATATTATGTATTATTAATCACAATCAAAATAATCAGGAATGTAGTACTGATACAATGCATGATAGTAATACACACTAAAAAGATCCCTAGTGAAAAAAGCTATAAAGAAAAGTTCTCCCAGATGAAGTGATTATCGTGTATGCTTTAAATCCATCAAGGTTGTAAAAAGGAGAGAATCTCAGTAACAATTCTAGAAAAAGAAAAAAAAAAGAAAACAAGCAGTTAGACCTACTGGTGAAAGTTGAAGTGAGCCTACGGATTAAATAATAATGTGGAAAGCATATCACTTCCTCATTTGCACATTATATGGTGGTTCTTCAGGAGAGTGTCCCGGCTTTGGGGAAAGCAGACTACAGTATTTGGTGCAAAGTGCCAACTATGAGGACTTTTTATCATTACAAAATTTATTGGAAAGTCCAATATTTTCAAAGCAACCATATCAATACCATGGCAGAAAAGTGGATAAGACAGATATCAAACGTTGATATAGAGGCCAATACTTATCCAGACCAAGGTCATCTAAAGTTGTGATGATAATTGCCCTTGTAGAAATCCACTTGCTATTAAGAGGTACTGTGGGAGGAGTATACAAGTAGCCATCAAGGTTAAACAGTATCTAAACATCCTTATTGTCTTGCATCAGAGGTGCAGATGTACTGCCATTCTGTCTAAGCATCATCCATGTGAGTTCCTGCCTGGGTCCCCAAGCCATGCATCCACATGTCTATGCAAGTAACTGTCTCACTCCCAACAACATAGCACTGCCAGTAGCTCCTAGACCAGACAAAGAGAAACAGAATGTGATGGGATATAGTCAGTGGTAGTGGTTTGGGAGAGGCTGGTTTGGCCATGTGGCATCTTCCTAGGTTTGCAGGCCTCTGTAAGTGAGCGAGGAAGCCTGATATCTGGGTACAAGTCAAGGTGACCTCAGCTGGGCTGAGAGTGTGGGGCATTGGTGAAGGTTATAACAGACTTTTCAGGGGTACTTCTGCCTAAACTTGTGCAACATGGTCTGTTCATCCCCAGCACAGATTAGAAAACAACACAGTTCCCACGGGTGCTGCACAAGGCCAAACCTAAGGTGTAATGGCTTACTGACCCTGCCATCATGTGGTAACTCAAAACCATCATCCATCCAGTAATGTGTGAATTTTCCCTGAGAAAAGTGCTTTACAGAATTCAATATAAATTCAATGTAGATTTTATAGAAATTCAATTATAGTGAAGTAGAAATCCACATATACAAATATATCCCATGCATGCAATAATAATTTTGCCATCATATGTTTCCTAACATAAACAGCTATAATGCAGTTTCTTTAAAGGTTAATTGAAATGAAGAGAGAAATACTAAGATCTTAAACTCCTATAGAGAGACAATTTCACAGCAAAAGATATTTGGATGTATGTGGCTTATTTGGGAAGTGACGACAGGAATCCAGAGAGGTGTAGATGGCAAAAAGGGACAGTAAGACAGGGAAAATGGAAAAGTCAAGAAAGGCGAGTTATGGGACTGGTTCCACTTCTGGGAAATGAGGTCAATCCCAAAATGGATATTCTGAAGAACTACATAGAATGCACTTCAGAAGTATCCCTTTGAAGGGCAATGTGGAGATTTATCCAACAACTCACATTTCCCATTGATTGAGAGTTTTTGTAGATGTCTTTAACACCCCTAAACTTTCAGGCTGTGCTTGTGCAAAATGAGCTGCCTTTCAGTTTAAAGAAAATCCTGAGACAGAATAGATGAAAGGCACTCGAGGCAGGACATAGATGTAAGCTTACTGGTACCAGTAATGCTCTGCTACAGTACATTTGAGAAAAGAGGCAAGAGGATGAGCAATGAGAATTGGAAATAACTGAAGCCTAAGAATTGCAAAATAGAGTGACCAAATCTGAATAATACTTTCAGACAAAGCCTTGTACTGAAAATAATTTAAGCTTCTGGATTAAGGAAATGTATCTTTTCAAAAGCAATAAAAATGTTAAACTAGTACTGAATGACATCATTAGGCCAAATTTCAAGGGAAAGTGGGAACTCAGTGAGGTAAGTGGAGCATGGAAGCTGTTGTCAAACAAAGGAATGTGCCATCAATTTTGAAGGTGTGAGATAAGGGGACAGAGTTCAAAGCCAGAGCTCACCCAAAGAGTCTATGGGGATGCATTGTACTTAATGACCATAGTTAATAATACTGTATCATATATTTGAAAGTTGCTAAGAGAGTAGATATTAAACGTTCTCATCATAGGAATAAATATATATAGCTATTTGTGGCAATGGATGTTAACTAGACTTATTGTGATCATTTGTATCAAATACATAAATATGATATATATATAATATATCTATTTCAAATCCATGATTTTGTGTACCTGAAAGTAATATAATATTACATGCCAGTTATATCTCAATTTAAAAATAATGTAAAAATGCATGAACTAAAATATGAAAGGTGAAAAGAAGAAAAATAAAGGTAAATTACTTAGGTTTTAATAACATGATATTAACCAATTATGAGAAATAAAAGCAATATAAAATGGGATGTATAATTCTATATTCTTGCCTCTCAAGAACACTGAAGATTAATGCAATGACAACACAGTTCTATTCAACAAAAAATGTGATGAAGCTTCAATGGCAAAGTGTCTTTATTAATGAAGAAATATGTTTTGCTTGAACATTAAAAATTCCAAGCTTGAAATTCCCATAGTAGAGCCCTAGTAAAGAATTCTTGCTGCAGTTTGAGGGGCTTAAACTTTAACTTCAAAAAATAACTTAAGATCAGAATACTCCCTAAACTATATGAGGCAAATGAATAACTGTGCATTGTTTGTTTTTTTCAGCTTAAAGGGAATAGATGCTATCTCATCTCTCCTGAAAATTATCCATTATTTCACACCTCCTAGAGTCGTTAATTAGAATTACAGCATTATTTGATAATAAAACTAGAATGGGTTTTATTATAAATAAATCTATATGTTATATTAGAAAATATAATAACAGTAAAATATATATTAATCACTTATTGTATTCCTGGAACTGTGCTAAACTTGCTCAATGTTAATAAATTAAATGTGATAACTATACACCTTGTGTGATTCTCAATGTGATTGTGCTATTTATCAATTCATTGACTTCCCAACTCCAAGTCTACTCTTTATTCTCTATTCTGAAAAAATAGAGCTTAACTCCTCAAGTATTTTTCCTTGGCAAAATGGCAAAGTTCAGCTTTGTCAGTAGAAGGTGTTAAGAGGACAGACACGGTCTAGTGGGAGACCTCCTTTAGATATTGAAAGAATAAACTAGTTATTCTTAACATTTTCTGTACATAAACATCAACAGGGATGCTCTTAAAAATGCTCACACTTGACCTTTGCACCATCACCAGAGTGTCTGATTTAACAGAGCTGGACTTGGAGCTAAGCATGAGTGTTTTTTTAAGGCCTCCTCCCCAAGTGATTTTAATTGCAAGCCAAGGATGAAAACAACTGGAGTACACCTTCAAAGAAAGTGTGAACTTGAAGGGAATCTGCCTTCCCTCACTCCCAATGCATTATATTCAATGTTGATTTGATACAGTATGGAAAGGAGAGAGAAGAGAAGCAAAAAAAAAAAAAAAAGATTCATGGCTACCATATTTATTTGCAGCTAGGGGTTTGTTTTTAAGTGTATGTTTTGTTATTATTCAAATATGGTGAGGCCAACAGATAAGGAGATGATTGTCATTGAAAAGATGGTTTGTTATTCACAGCTCCCAAGAGGAGAGGGCATGCCATGACAATGTGGGGCAACACAAGAAAGTATCAGAGTCAGTAAGGAGCAGAGTGAGCAAGGTGAAACCTGGGCAAGAGCTTTATTGTGGCTGTTGCTGGAAGGGGAAAGGGAAGGGGTGAAGCAAAGTAGTCAGGTTAAGATTGGTTAGTTTGAATAATTTCAGCAGGCTGTATGGTATGGGGGTGTCCATAGTTGACTGATATCTGATCCTCAGGTGATTAGAGCAGTTGGATAGTGGCCCAGAGTGTGAAGGCTGATAGAGGAGGTTGCTGGAATATAGCCTATTGATTGGTTGGTTTTTTACAAAAGGCACACTTGCAAGGGAGTCCTTTACTATTTCTAAGAATAGGCTAACCCCAGATTGATCAGTCTCTTCAGGGACTGCAAAGTCCCAAGATGCCAAAACATTAAATACAGAAGCTAGTAAATATAGTTACTACAGGGTTGCATCTCTTGGATGGTCCAGGAACTCAAGCCAAAATTTTGGTTTAGGATGACTCTGGACTGGTAATATCCACAGGCACCTTAAAAAATTAAATATGAATCCTTCACAATGGAAGATAATTTTACCCTATTCATCTTACAATTCCAACAAGAAATTTTAAAAGAAATTTAATAACAGTAACAATTTAAACATTGCCAAGCTCAAACGGAAACAATGAGCAAACACCCTTCCAAAAAAAAAAAAAAAAAAAGATAAAGTGACTAAAAAAATTTAAATGTTGAAAATTATTGAATACAGATTACAAACTCATAAGCTTTCTCTGTTTAAACAAATAAAAGACAAACTTTAAAATATTTGCAAGTAATAGAAAATTATATAGTGACAGCAAATTTCAAAAGGAATGGAAAAGTCTTTAAATGAAAAATGGAATAGCTGAAATTAAAAACCCAAAATATATTATTAAAAGCAGATTAGAGACATCTGACAAGAGAACTGCTGTTCTGGGAGACAAATCAGAATACAATATCCTGAGTGCAGCACAGAAGAGGAAGTAGGAGGAGAAGGAGAAGAAGATATGGAAGAGAAGTGAGGCATCTTAGAGGATAAGGCAAGAAAATCTTAACTATATGAAATGGGTGTTCCAGAACCAAATTGAGATTAATGCAGAAGAAGTTTTAAAGAAATATCAACAACCAGAAAGAAATTAACAAAATGGCAATAATTGCATACCTATCAATAATTACTCTAAATGTAGATGGACTAAGTCTCCAAACAGAAGACATAGAGTGACTGAACATATGAAAAACAAGATCGATATATATGTTGCCTACAAAAGCCTCACTTTGGATCAAGATACACACTGACTGAAAGTGAAGGAATGGCAAAATATATCCTATACAAAGGGAGACAAAAAGAAAGCTGGGGTAGCAATATTTACATCAGACAAAATAGTTTTAAAACAGAGACTGTAAAAAGAGACAAAGAAGAGCATTACATAATGATAAAGGGATCAATTTAACAAGAGGATATAACAATTGTATGGGGGAAAGGTATAGTTCAAGTGGTAGAGTTCTTGCTTAGCATGCATGAGGTCCTGGGTTCAATCCCCAGTAGCTCCTCTAAAAATAGACAAACCCAATTACCTTGCCCCCAAGATTAAATAATTAAATCATACAATAATAAATAAAATATTTTTTAAAAGAGTACACAAGACTTGTAAATATCTATGCATCCAACATAGGAGTACCGAAATACACAAAGCAAATATTAACAGACACAAAGGGAGACAGTAAGATAATAATAGTAATGACAAAAATACAATAATATTTGAGGACTTTAACACCTCACTTACATCAATGGCTAGATCACAGAAAAGCAGAAAGGAAACAATGACCTTAAACAGTACTTTAGACCAGATGAACATAATAGATAAACACAGAACATTCCACCCAGAAGCAGCAGATACATATTCCTTTCGAATGCACATAAAGTCTTATACAAGATAGATCACATGTGAGGCCACAAAACAAAACTCAATAAATTTAAGAAGAGTGAAATTATATTAAGCATCTTTTCTGACCAAAACGGTATAAAATTAGAAATCAATTATAATAAGAAAACTGGAAAAAAAGAAAAACCACAAACACATGGAGGCTAAAGATCAAGGTTCTAAAAAAGTAAATGAGTCAACAAAGAAATCAAAGAGGAAATTAAAAAATACCTTGAAACAAATTAAAATAGAAATAGAGCATTCCAAAATCTGTAGGACACAGCAAAAATCATTCTAAGACAAAAATGTATAGTTATAAAGGCCTATCTTGGGAAACAAGAAAGCAAATAAACAATCTAACCTTACACCAAAACAAACTAAAGCAAACAAACAAATAAACAAAGAAAGCCCAAAGTGAGTAGAAGGAAGGAAATACTAGAACAGTATGAGGGGAGGAGGAGAGAGAGAGAAGGGACAGAAAGTTTATTAGAATGAAATAATGGTTGAAATCGTCCCAAATTTATGGAGGGAAATAAATATCCATATTCATACAGCATAATCCAAAGGGAATGGTTTTAAACTCGACACTGAGACACATTATAAGCAATTGTCAAATCAAAGATGAAGACAGACTTTACAAAGAGTCATTAAAAAAATAACTTGTCACATACACGAGAACCCATAACTATGAGAGAATTTCCTTTTTTTAACGTTTTTATTAATTTATAATCACTTTACAATGTTGTGTCAAATTCTAGTGTAGAGCATAATTTTTCAGTTATACATGAACATATATAAATTCATTGTCACATATACTTTTCTGTGAGCTACCATAAGACCTTGTATTTCTTTCTCCATGCTATACAGTATAATCTTGTTTATCAGTTCTACAATTTTGAAATCCCAGTCTATCCCTTCCCACCCTCCACCCCCTTGGCAACCACAAGCTTGTATTCTATGTCTATAAGTCTATTTCTGTTTTGTATTTATGCTTTTTTTTGTTTTGTTTTTATTTTTAGATTCCACATATGAGCAAAGTCATATGGTATTTTTCTTTCTCTTTCTAGCTTACTTCACTTAGAATGACATTCTCCAGGAACATCCATGTTGCTGCAAATGGCATTATGTTGTTGGTTTTTATGGCTGAATAGTATTCCATTGTATAACTATACCACTTCTTCTTTATCCAGTCATCTGTTGATGGACATTTAGGCTGTTTCCATGTCTTGGCTATTGTAAATAGTGCTGCTATGAACATTGGGGTGAAGGTGTCATCCTGAAGTAGGGCTCCTTCTCTATATATGCCCAGGAGTGGGGTTCCTGGGTCATATATTAAGTCTGTTCCTAGTCTTTTGAGAAATCTCCATACTGTTTTCCACAGTGGCTGCACCAAACTGCATTCCCACCAGCAGTGAAGGAGGGTTCCCTTTTCTCGACAGCCTCTCCAGCACTTGTCATTTGTGGATTTTTAAGCTATGGCCATTCTGACTGATGTGAGTTGAAACCTCATTGTAGATTTGATTTGCATTTCTCTGATAATTAGTGATATTGAGCACTTTTTCATCTGCCTATTGATCATTTGTATGTCTTCCATGGAGAATTGTTGTTTAGCTCTTCTGCCCATTTTTGGATTGGGTTTTTTCTTTTATTAAGTCATATGAGCTGCTTATATATTCTGGAGATCAAGCCTTTGTCGGTTTCATTTGCAGAAATTTTCTCCCATTCCATAGGTTGTCTTTTTGTTTTACTTATGGTTTCCTCTGCTGTGCAGAAGCTTGTAAGTTTCATTAGGTCCCATTTATTTATTCTTGCTTTTACTTCTATTGCTTGAGTAGACTATTCTAGGAGAACATTCTTGAGATGTATGTCAGATAATATTTTGCCTATATTTTCTTCCAGGAGGTTTATTGTATCTTGTCTTATGTTTAAGTCTTTGATCCATTTTGAGTTTATTTTTGTGTATGGTGTAAGGGAGTGTTCTAGCTTCATTGCTTTACATGTTCTGTCCAGTTTCCTCCATACCATTTGCTGAAGAGACTGTCTTTATTCCATTGTATACTCTTGCCTCCTTTGTTGAAGATGAGTTGACCAAAAGTTTGTGGGTTCACTCATACCAGTCATTCTCAAACTCTTCCAGAAGACTGAACAGGAGGGAATACTCCCAAACTCATTCTATGAAGCCATCATCATCCTGATACCAAAACCAGGCAAAGACACTACCAAAAAAGAAAATTATATGCCAGTATCACTGATGAACATACATGCCAAAGTCCTCACCAAAATATTAGCAAATAGAATCCAACAACACATAAAAAAGATTATACATCATGACCAAGTGGCGTTCATCCCAGGGACACAAGGATGGTTCAACATATGCAAATCAATCAATGTAATACATCACATCAACAAGAGAAAGGACAAAAACCACATGCTCATCTCAATAGATGTGGAAAAAGCATTTGATAAAATTCAACACCCATTTGTGATAAAAATTCTTACCAAAGTGGATATAGATGGAACATATCTCAACATAATAAAAGCTATATATGACAAACCTACAGCCAGCATAGTACTCAATGGTGAAAAACTCAGCAGCTTCCCACTAAAATCTGGGAGAAGACAAGGATGCCCTATATCACCACTCATATTCAACATCATCTTGGAAGTCCTAGACACAGCAATCAAGCAAGAGAGAGAAAAGGGATCCAAATTGGAAGAGAAGAGGTAAAAGTGTCACTATATGCCAACGACATGTTACTATATATAGAAGACCCTAAAAGGTCCACACAAAAACTACTAGATCTGTTTAAAGAATTCAGCAAGGTAGCAGGTCACAAGGTTAATGTTCAAAAATCAGTTGCATTCCTTTACACTAATGATGAATCAACAGAAAAAAAAGTAAAGAAACAATCCCCTTTAAAATAGCACCCAAAATAATAAAATACCTAGGAATAAATCTAACCAAGGAGGTGAAAGAATTATACAGAAAACTATAAAACACTGCTGAAGGAAATTAAAGAAGACTTTAAAAAATGGAAAGATATCCCATGTTCTTGGATTGGAAGAATCAATACTGTTAAAATGGTCACACTACCCAAGGCAGTGTACAGATTTCATGCAATCCCTATCAAATTACCCAGGACATATTTCAGAGAACTAGAACAAATCATTATAAAATTATATGGAACCATCAAAGACCTAGAATTACCAAAGAATTACTGAAGAGAAAGAAAGAGGCTGGAGAAATAACTCTCCCAGACTTCAGACAATACTACAGAGCTACAGTCATCAAGACAGCATTGTTTTGGTACAAAAACGGACATATAGTTTAATGGAACAGGATAGTGAGCCCAGAAATGAGAGAATTTCTCAGCATAAATCTTATAGGCTAGAAAGGAGTAAAATGATATACTCAAAATGCTGATAGAAGAAAAACTGTAAAATAAGACTACTATATCCCACAAAATTGGTATTCAAAAGTGAAGGAGAGATAAAGATATTCTCAAACAAAAGCTGAAGGAGTTCATCACCAAGAAGTATTAAAGGGAGTTATTCAAGTTGAAAAGAAAAGACACTAAATAGCAACAGGAAAGTATACCAAAGTATAAAACTCACTGATAAATATAAATATATAAACAAATATGGAATATTGTACACTGTGATAGTAGTGTGTAAATCACAGCTTATTTTGGTATAAGAGTTAAAACACAAAAGTGTTAAAAATAAACATAAGTATAAAAAGTTATGAATGGATGCACAATATAAAAATATGTAAAATGTGACAACAAATATAAAGTTGGAGAAGTAAAAGAGTAGAGTATTTGTATGTGATTGAAGTCAAGTTATTGTCAGTTTAAAAAGAGACATAACTCTAAGATATTTTATGCAAGCCTCATGGTAACCACATGACATGAAAATACCAACAGAGAAGACAGAAGAAAAAGAGAAAACAATCAAAAAGTAACAAAAATCAACAAAACACAAAGGAAGACAGCAAGAAAGGAAAAGAGGAACAAAGAACTATAAGATAGACAAAGCTATAAACAGTTAATGTCCAGCAACAAATGAGTAGATTAAGAAAATGTGGTCTAATCATACAATGGAATATTACTCGGCTTTAAAAAGGTAAGGAATTCCCACCATTTAACACAACATGAATGAAACAGGAAGACGTTATATAAGCGAATTAAGTTGGTCAAAGACGACAAATACTGCATGATTCTACTTACATGAGTTGCCTAAATATTGTCAAAGTCATAGATGTAGTGAATAAAATGCTGGTTGCCAGGAGCTATGAAGAGGATGAAAGGGAGATTGGTTACTCATTAGGTTGTCAGTTGCACAAGATGTGTATGTTCCAGAGAGCTGCAGTATGGTACTATGCCTACAGTTAACAATACTGCACTACACACTTAAAAACTTGTTAAGATATATAAAATAGATAAACAAGTTTATACTGTATAACACAAGAAGCTATATTCAGTATCTTGTAGTAACATATAAAGAAAAAGATGAAAATGAATATATGTATGTGTTTATGACTGAAACATTATTCTGTGTATCAGAAATGGATGCAACATTGTAAACTGACTAAACTTTAATAAAAATTAAATTAAAAAGTGTGTGTGTATGTGTATACATATTATATATATATAAATATATATAATATATATATATAGCAGTTTGGCCCACTAAAATGTTTTTGAAGCAACAGTACTGCAGAAATAATGAATAAATGCAACACCCAGATTTTTGTTTTCAAATTCTTGTTCACTTAAAAAAATGTAGCAAACAATGTTCCTTAGAGAAATCACAGATTGATTGCAGGTGTAGGGGAAAAACACAACATGTGGCTATGAAATAGTTTGGTGCCAGAAAACAAAAGTACACTCAAAGATTAATGAGGTCATATCAAATAGGTCATATCAAATATGCCAAATGGACATATCATGGGCAAGTTTGGAATAATTTTAATATCAAAAAGACTCATGACTATAAGTGATTATATTCACATAACCTAAGCCGGTATCCAGATATAACTTCAGTAATAGGAAACATAGGGAAAGAAAAACAATATAAAAGACACCATGAGAAAATAAACAGGTGGGATATTCTATATGAAAACTAGTTTCTTTTAAAATTCAATGCTGTTTTTAAAATGAATAACACATTAAAAACACAAAATGATACTTCTAGGTTTATATAAACAGATATAACAAATAAATATAGGACATGATACTTGGTTTGACCCTGATTCAAAGATATAAATAAATGATACAGCTAAAAAGGTATGTTAGACGCAATTGGGGAAATTCAAATATTGTCTATCAGGTTATATTAGAGAATTATAAATTACCATTCTTTCCCAGTTATACTAATAACAAATGTTTATTTAGGAAAAGATACTTATTCTTGGAAGATGCATGCTGAAATACTTAGGGGTATTGTGAATTGTCATGAAACAAGTTTTAAATCGTTCATCGAAAAAAGTATGTAGAGAGAGAAAGTAAACGTGACAAAATATTAACAAATTTTAAATCTTAATGGAAGGTATATGGGTGTTCATTGCACTATCTTTCCACTTTTCTGTATGTTTAAAATGTATCAATTTAATGTTTGGAGAGAGAAAAGAACTGTCCAAGTGTAGAAAGGCATTCTTGCAATGCTGTTAAAAATATTATAACTCAGGGTACAATCTAAATGCACTGCAAAAATAAATCACTTAAACACATGTAGTACAGATGGTCCAGCCACAGAATGAATTCAGCCAATCAGTGAACAGTTACCACCCAGGCAAGTTCTTGGCATCAATACTACCCTGAGCCCTGAGGACAGAGTGATAAAGAAAATAGAGAAGGCTTCTGCTCTCAGGGGAGAGCCAAAAACAAGCCAACAAATAAATGAACAAATTCATTACCGATAGGACTGGTGCATGGCATGAAGGAAATAATAAATGACAGAGGAGTTTCCCTAGATTGAGGGAGTGGGAAGGTTACATTGGGGTGGCTGTATTGGAGCTGAGGCTTGAGTGACAACAAGGAGCTGCCACGGGGGACACCTCTTAAATCTTCCCATCCTCACAAGTGATAGCAGAGTGTAAAGGCACTGATGTGAGCATGAGGACGGCTACACAGGTGAAAAAGATGAGCATGGCTGAGGAACATGTTTGCAATTATGGTGCTGTGTGAGAAGAGGGGTCTAGAACATCTTGTCTAATAGGATACAACTCTTCAAAGATACATGTACACACAGGATGATACAATGCAAACCACCAACAGCTTGTCACTGTGTTGACATCACAGGAGACCTTTCTCTTTCTCTCACTATCTGTTTTTCCCAAAGTACAAATGAACATGTGACTTTTATATAGATATAGATATAGATATAGACATAGATATAGATATAGATATAGATATTTTAAATGCTTAGCACCCTCCTGGAGGGAAAAAAAAAAAACAGCAGAAATAGCTCAGTAACTCCCTGGCACCCTGAATGAAGTTCAATCTGGACACTTGAGAAGGACCATTTTGATCCCACCTAGTCACAATCCAGGAGCTCTTTGCAGGGAACAGCTTCATAGATTTGTGAAATGCTTTGCTTTCTTCCTTGACTCTAAACTTTGGGACTAGGACAGAAATTAGGGGAAACTTCTCATAAGCTACCAACAACAGAAGACTAGCTGAGCCTAAACAAACAAACAAACAAACAAAGCAATTAATTAATTTTTTAACATTTTTTATTGATTTATAATCATTTTACAATGTTGTGTCAAATTCCAGTGTTCAGCACAATTTTTCAGTCATACATGGACATACACACACTCATTGTCACATATTTTTCTCTGTGAGCTACCATAACATTTTGTGTATATTACCCTGTGCTATACAGTATAATCTTGTTTATCTATTGTACAATTTTAAAATCCCAGTCTATCTCTTCCCACCCTCGGCCTCCCTGGTTAATCTTTTTAAAGTGTAGCTATGACTGATTCAGCATCCTGGTTACTGCCAAGGAGGAAAGCAACCTACCAGTTGCTCGTTAGTGGGAGCCTGATGATTGGCTGCTCAGCCACAGATATCCACAAGAGGGCAGCAGATGAGTTTGCTTGCTCAAACACAATCCCATATGCCCTATCCTCCAGGGCCTCCATTCTTCCCTCTTCACACTCTCTTTTAGTTCCCCCCTCAAAATGATCTCCTGCTTTTCAGCTTACTGTGGAGAATAAATCTGTTGGATCTCCACCTTCTGGAGACAATGCTCAAACCACTCATGCCACCTACTCCCAACCATAAACAAACTGAGAAAGTAGCATTTAAATCTTTGTCTTCAATTAAATTGCATGGCGAGTGATTTCCCCAAGTCCCAAAAGGAAAGAGGGAAACTATGCAAAAAGTCAAGAAGCCTTGGCTGCTTACTCTCTGAGATTCCCCAAACTTATATCAACTTATAAACTTTTTTGTGGTGATACTTTTCTTTGGTTTCAGAAAGCTAAATGGACCACTATCTTGGAAGACCTGGAGGGGTCTCAAATTACTGCTGAGTTCAGTCAGAAAGTAAGAGTTAGAGAAAAAGGGTTAGAAGCCATTCCAAGTTTTATCTTGTTAAAATCGTTTGGTCCTGTGTTCAAAATTGTAAACAACTGAAGGATGAAATGTGGCAAATTAACACCAGCAATTAGAAACTATTTGGAAAGATCAGTCAAGGCTTGAACTGAATTACAAAAGTAGCCTTTGCTCTAGCCGCAGCTTTCTGAATGATATAACACTTGAGCTTCATGACAGAAAAAAAGTCTACTGTTAAAATGCTGAGGTGCCTTAATTTCAGACATCAGCTCAGCATTGTGAGGGTAACATTTCTAAAAAATAGAAAATTCACTATCAAATCACATGGCTTTACAATTAAAACAATTACAAAAATCTGAACAAAGACAGGACCCCAAAATAAGGGCTTCCATTGAACAGAATACTTGCTGGCATTACAAAGAAAATTTCACTGGATTTTGGACTGTCTAGACTCCAAATAGAAAGAAAAGCCCCCAAAACACACAGGAGGAATACTAACTTAGCTCTGAGAAAGCAAGCATTCTTTGACCACAGTTCCCACTACATTCACAGGGTGAGGTTACATTTATGAGTTGAAGGGCACCCTAACACATTTCTCTTCAATTTTGGAGTGACATATTTCACTTTTAACACTGCTTCCTTTTCTGGCACCTTCTTCAAAGTCACCAAACAGCCAGTGGTGGGTTTTGATAATTTCCCTCATAGTTTGCCTCCCAGTCCCTTAGTATATCTATAAAATCCCTTCTGTGTCAACCCAATTTTTCTCTTAGACCAACTACTCCAATAACTTCATGGATTGGGGTATTATACTTCATTGTGATACTGCAGGACTCCTTTCACAGATCTCCTATTCATTTCTTTCACTTTTGTTACCTGTAATGGCTTTACCTGACTTCCTTAAGCTTCTCTGTCCTCTTCAACATAGTACCAATCTTACTGTGGAATTAAGTCAATTAGTTGACCGGAGTTCTCTTCTTTCTAGACAAGGAATTTAACTGAAATTGGGCATGTATGAGGTGGAGAACCCCATAATAGAATGCTATGGTAAGTAGAAGTAGTTCTGTCCATGCCCACCCCCCCCAAGATCCCCCAATATAATATAACACAAGAGAAACTTGATGGGTGCTAATAGTTCAAGAATTATTAGATAAGGTAATCCTGGTTCCTACTTGTATCCCATGCAACACTTTCATTCTGGCTGTTTAAAAGCCAAATGGAAAAGATACTGGCTATTCCAAGACTGGAGATGCTAACATGTTCCCCTTCAAATCTAATAGAACTCTATCCTGAGGTCTATTTAAATGTTCCCATAACTATATACTTCAACCCTCAATCCACCCTTATCAGAATTTCCCCTTCCCACTCTAGCCCTTAAACTCTCTATAATCACTCAGCTTTAGGCTTCTTTTGCCCTTCTGTGGATTTTTGGAAATGTAGGGACCCTAAAAGCAACTACCACATGTGGAAAAGTCTAATTGAAAACAGAGTGGATATTTTACCAACTCAAATGAATTTGAAAAATACCCAGATAGCTGCTTGGTGTCTTCCTATTCCCCATTCCAAAATTGAGTTTACAGTCACCTTGACACTTATCCAGATGTCAGGCTTCCTCCCACACTCACAGAGGCCTGCAGACCTGGGCAGATGTCACACACCAAACCAGCCTCTTCCTCACTACCACTGAGTGTATTCCATCACGTTTTGTTTCTCTTTGGCTGATCTAGGAGTTACTGGCAGTGCTATGTTGTTGGGAGTGAGACAGTTACTGGCATAGATGTGTGGATGCATGGCTTGGGGACCAGGCAGGAACCCATGTGGATGATGCATAGACACATGGACAGTACACAGATTCCTTTTCTGCATCTCTGCTCCAAGACAATGAGGATAGTTAGACACTGTTTAACCCAAATGGCACTAGAAGCAGACACTCAGCCTGAGATTCTGGACTTGGACCATTTTACTTGGCTTGTAAGACAATGATCCATATATGAGCTGATGACAACCCCTGGTATATCGTAGCACCACATTTACTTAAACCAGGATGACTTCCCATTGTCCACCTTTGTAAACAATGTCTTACTGGAACATAGTTATGCCCATTTGTTTACCTATTGCATGGATGCTTTCACTGAATAGTTGTGACAGAGACCCTATATCTCAAAAAGCCTAAAATATTTACTATCTGGCCTTTTATGAAGAAGTAACCATAGACACGGAGAATGCTGAGGAAGGTGGAGAAGAGGAGGAAGGAGAAGTACTCCCTATACCCTCACAGTCTGGCTTCCTTGGACATCTCCCTGCTGCACTTCTCACCTTTCCCTTATACGCTGCTCCATTTTCTTTCTCACAAATGTTTGCACCCAGTCACTTTCTTATCTGACCAAATACATCCCTTTGGAACTGGTCCAATTGGCTAAATTCCTGTGGAAAGAGGGTATCTATGTTAGGAGAGGGTCCATGTGTTAGGGAAGTACAGGCATGCTGAGCAAAATGCCAATAGTGAGCATCTCCAGATAATACAATGAAGGGTTGTTCATTTCCATCTTTAATCTTTATTTTCTAATTATGATAAAAGATTTTCATTTAACCAAACATATATATTAAGGAACAGATGTAAAATGTTAAAAGCCCTTTACTAACAAAAATAGCCAGGAATCCCCGCCAAGAGGAAAATGCTTGAAATATACTTGTTGTATACAGCCTTGCTTACATTTGTGCCATGGATTTTCTATTTTTCTTGTTTGCTAAGGAAACTTAAGCCGCCTTTGGCAACTTTACACGGGGGGAGAGATGTATCAAGAAGGGGGGCTATGAAGGCCTTCCAGTGCAGGGCAGCCCACAGAAAGCGGTGGCATGTGTTAAGATGTGACTATTAAATAGCTTTTTCTAATCTCCTCTCACCATGAACTACACACCCATATTCGAAACGTAATCAGTGGATCTAGCATGACTCTGCTAACTGAAAAACAGCATGAATTACTTTTGCTTTCAGCTTCAGTTTTATTACCATCATACTAGATGGACCAAGAAAAGATGAACCTCCTCGCTCTTTTTTAGCTTTCATGAAGGAGAGTCAGACTGGTAGGAGGAGCTAGTGAGCAAGGTGTGAGAGGCACTGAGAACCGTTCTTTTATCCCCAGTGTGTGGAGCAGGTATGTCCTTGTCTTTTACATGCAGTGCAAAATTGATGTCTTTTCTGTTTTTATTGAAATAGAGTCGATTTACAATGCTGTGTTAGTTTCTTGTGTACAACACAGTGATTGATATATATATATTCTTTCTCATTATAGGTTATTACAAGATGCTGAATATAGTTCAATAGGACTTTGTTGCTTATCTATTCTGTATGTAGTAGTTAGCAAGATTGATTTCAGATTCAAAGTGACACCTGAGGAAGTTCAAGTGGCCTGCTGTCTGGCATGCAGTGGTCTGTGGCTGGCTTTAGTTCAAAGGAAGCTCAGCTTCTCTGTATGGACCAGTAGCAGCTGCAAAGTGACATCCAGACACACTGTGTCCCCCTGGATGTTCTTCTCCTTGAGAGAGTCCTCCTGGGGGCCTGCCTGTCTTGCTCTGTCAAGCTCTATGGGCTGGCGTTAGAATTCAGAGAATAAGACAGTCCCTGGCAAGGAGGATATAGGGAACTGTCATCTATAGAGATTGTTTCTTTTTAATGTTTCTATTAGTCAATTTAAGAAAGCTCACAGTGAGAGCTCTGTAAATCTCTATGTAGAGATAAATTTAGTCCCCTCACCCCTGACCTTTATTAGTTAAACATTACGATCACATCAAAACTATCTTTCTCTTTCTGTCTCTCTGGCTCCCTCTTCCTCCCTCTTATTCTCTCTCTTCCCCTGTCCCCCAACCCCCGCCCCCCAACCCCCGCCCACGCATTTGTGGGTTTGTTTTTCATAAGAACATTGGAATCATTTGTAACATGTTTTATACATACACAACCTAGGTTTAACAATCCCTCTGGGTGATTTTTTTCTGTAGATCACATTTTGAAAACCAACCTGGAACAGGATTGAATAGCTGCAGTTTGTTAATTTGATGTTAAAAATTATGTGGCTTATTCACAGCTAAGAAATCACAGGTCTGTTTCTTTAAAACATTTTTTATTGAGTTATAGTCATTTTACAATGTTGTGTCAAATTCCAATTTAAAGCACAATTTTTCAGTTATACATGAACATACATATATTCATTGTCACACATTTCACTGTGAGGTACCACAAGATCTTGTATATATTTCCCTGTGCTATACAGTATAATCTTGTTTATCTATTCTGCATATGCCTGTCAGTATCTACAAGTTTTGAACTCCCAGTCTATCCCTCCCCCCGCCCTGTCCCCTTGGCATCCACAAGTTTGTATTCTATGTTTATGAGTCAGTTTCTGTTTTGCATTTATATACATTTTAAAATTTTTTGAGATTCCACATATGAGATATCTCATATGGTATTTTTCTTTCTCTTTCTGGCTTACTTCACTTAGAATGACATTCCCCAGGAGCATCCATATTGCTGCAAATGGCGTTATGTTGTCAGTTTTTATGGCTGAATAGTATTCCATTGTACAAATATACCACTTCTTCTTCATCAAGTCATCTGTTGATGGACATTTAGGCTGTTGACATCTCTTGGCTATTGTAAATAGTGCTGCTATGAACATTGGGGTGCAGGTGTCTTTTTGAAGTAGAGTTCCTTCTTCATATATGCCCAGGAGTGGGATCACTGGGTCATATGTTATGTCTATTCCTAGTCTTTTGAGGAATCTCCATACTGTTTTCCACAGTGGCTGCACCAAACTGCATTCCCACCAGCAGTGTAAGAGGGTTCCCTTTTCTCCACAGCCTCTCCAGCATTTGTCATTTGTGGACATTTGAATGATGGCCATTCTGGCTGTTGTGAGGTGATACCTCACTGTAGTTTTGATTTGCATTTCTCTCATAATTAGTGATCTTGAGCATTTTTTTTTGTTCCTATTTATCATTTGTATGTCTTCCTTGGAGAATTGCTTGTTTAGATCTTCTGCCCATTTTTGAATTGGGCTGTTGGTTTTTTCTTATTATGTATTATGAGCTACTTATATATTCTGGAGATCAAGCCTTTGTTGGTTTCATCATTTGCAAAATTTTTTTCCCATTCCTTATATTTTTGTTTTGTTTTACTTATGGTTTCCTTTGCTGAGTAGAAGCTTGTAAGCTTAGTTAGGCCCCATTTGTTTATTCTTGCTTTTATTTATACTGCTTGGGTAGACTGCCCTAGGAGAACATTTTTGAGCTGTATGTCAGATAATGTTTTACCTATGTTTTCTTCTAGGAGGTTTATTGTATCTTGTGTTATGTTAAAACATTTGATCCATTTTGAGTTTATTTTTGTGTATGGTGTAAGGGAATGTTCTAGCTTCATTGATTTACATGCTGCTGTCCAGTTTTCCCAAAATCATTTGCTGAATAGACTATCTTTATTCCATTGTATATTCTTGCCTCCTTTGTTGAAGATTAGTTGACCAAAAGCCTGTGGGATCATTTCTGGGCTTTCTATTCTATTCTGCAGACCTGGTTTTTATAAAGTTGTTTCTCTCACATTTTCCGGCAGCTTCCTTTAAGTTTTCCATTTAAAGAGGGAGACTGGACAACTCTGGTCATTGTAATGTAGCTGTTAGAGGATCCTGTTTTACCTTTGTATTCTTTTCTCCCACAATGAAGAATCAGAAAAAAGGAGATGGTACAGGAGCAGTGTTTGAATTTTCTTGCTGCTTTGCTCTGAAAAAAAAATTATAGACCTTGTTTCTTAGTAACCTGAAGTTTGCAGATTGTGTTCAAATATGTAACCCAATTTGTTTAGTGCAATTATTGTGGATAAATCTCCATCTAATTCAGTAAGCATGCACTGAAATCCCTTTTTGTGCTGCATTCTATGCTTATATATAAGCTTTTACTTATCTGATTTTATTATCAAAACATCCTCCAGACTGGACTTACCATTTTTTTCATATTACCCCTATAATTATTCTTAAAAACTTAGGTTTAGCTAGGTGAGGCTTCTTGTTTAAGGCCACACAAGTAGTAACTGATAAAGCTGGTATTTTTTAAAAATATTTTTGATAGTATTTGAGGCATCTTGAATACTTGACCTATAAATATGGAACTGAATAGTTTAGACATTTGAATATAATATCATGTTTATATAGTCTGATTTTGAAATATGCATAGATATTATAGGGAACTTTTATTATAATGCCAATCAGAAATATGCCAGAAGAACTATGGTATAATTGTGTTTTTAGTACTTAATTTTTAAAATCAAATTTGCCTTGGAAAACAATTACAAGGGAATCTCATATCCTTTTCACCTAGATTTACCCACTGGAGGCATTTTCCTAGATTTGCTTCCTCTCTCTAAATATATGTATATGTCTCTCAATATAATATAAAACAATATTTGCATTTTCATTCTTATTTTCATTTATGGGATTAAGTTGCAAAAATCCTGACCTTTCTCAGCTAAGTAACTTGGCCTAAATCTCTCAAGATTCAGGACATCCTCCTGAAACAGAAGAAGAGTGGCAAGCGGGAGAAGGAGCAAGTGTGTGGGAACATTGACCTAAAGTGTGCAGTCTCCTTCTCAAAAAGGGGAGGCAGGAGGGTGGGAAAAGTCTTCAGTAGTTTACCTATGAGGATGATGTTACCTGTGCGTTTTTCCATACATAGACTTCATTATGTTCAGGTAGTTTATTTTTATTCTTAATTGTATTTTGTTTAGTTTTCACATATTTGTAGACTTTGCAGTTTTATTCCATCTATTAATTTCCAGTTTCATTTCATTGGGTTCAGAAAAGATACTTTGTATGAGTTTAACCTTTTAAAATTTGTTGACTTGTTTTGTGGCCTAAAATATGGTCTATCCTTGGAAATATTCCATGCCCATCTGGGAAAACGTGTTTTCTCTTGTTGTTGGATGAGAGTGTTCTGTATATGTATGTTAGGTTCAATTAATTTATAGTGTTATTCAAGTACTTTGTTTTTTCTACCTATTATTGCAAGTAAGGTATTAAACTATTGTATTATTGTTAAGTGATCTGTTGCTCAATATTGTCAATGTTTATTTCACATATTTTGGAACTCTGAGGTTCAGGTATACATATTTAGAATTGTTTATCTTCTAGATAAACTTGACTCTTTTAACATAATGTCCTTCTTTGTCTCTTTTAACAGTGCTTGAAATAACTTTTTTATCTCTTATAGATATAACCACAACAGTACTCTTTTTGTTGTTATTTGAATAGAAAATCTTCCTGGGGTGTACAGTAAGGTGGTAGTTGCTCAGGCTGACCTGTCTCCAACCTGTCTGGTGGCAAACCAGCACCCATTCACTCCTTCTAGTCTAGGCTTCTCCAGCCTTTCTATCTGTTTCAGTCTTTCTCCAAGTAGCCAAGGGGATTTTTCTCCTCTGTGCAGGACCCCAGGACTGGGATGCCAAGTCTGTGGATTGACCTACTCACTCCTCAGGGTTAGGGTCTATTTCCACAGTCTTCCTTTTCCTCTTAGTCCTTCCCTAGGTGCACAGGTCCCAACCTGAAGTTTTTACTCCTCCCTAATTATGTGGAAATATCTCTTTAAATCTTGTTTGTATAGGAGTTCTGCCAGTTTTCAGTCACTTTTCTGTGAGAAGTTATTATCCCTCATCTTGACCCCCCTCCTCTGGAAACAGTATTCTTCATTGATAGGTTCCCCCCTACCCCATCACTCAGCTTTTAGCAATTAAATCATATCATTCCACTGCCTTCTGGCCTACAAATATTTTGTTGATAAATTGACTGACAATCTTATTGGATGTGATGAGTTACTGCTTTTTGTCGCTTTCAAGATTCTCTCTTTGTCTTTTGACAGTTTGATTATAATATGCCTCAGCATTGGTCTCTGATTATTTATCCTACTGGAGTTTGTTGAATATCTTGCATTTGTAGATTTATATATTTCATTGCATTGGGAATTTTTTAGCCATTATTTCTTCAAATAATCTCTCTGCCCTGCCTCTCCCTTCTGCTTTAGGGACTTTCATAATATATATACCTGTCTATGTGACAGTATTCCATAATTTTGATAGGCTGTATTCACTTTAAAAAAATTATTTCTTCCTTCTGCTCCTGAGACTTGATAATTTCAAATGTCCTGTCTTCAATTTTGCTGAGTCTTTTTGCCTGTGCAAGTCTAATCCCCTTTATATGTATTCAAATGCTCTTCCCCTGAGCTTTACCACCAAGGCTAATTCCCTGTAGAAAATGTGTAAATTCATTCATTGTATTTTCCAGCCTCAGAATTTCAGTTTGGTTCCTTTTTTAATTATTTTTATCTCCTTGTTCATTTTCTAATTTTGTTCATATATTGTTTTTCTGATTTTCTTTAGTTATTTTTCTGAGTTTTCCTTTAGCTTTTTAAGCATATTTTTAAAAAGTTATTTTAAAGTCTTTGCCTAAAACATCTAATGCACATGTTTCCTCAGGGTTGTTTGTTTTTTTTTTTTTACCACTTTATATTCTTCCTTTGGAAGGGCCATATTTTCATTTATTTTGTATGCCTTGTGATTTTTGTTGTTGTTGTTGAAAAATTGGATATTTATTTATCTATTTATTTATTTTAAATGAAGGTACTCAGTACTTAACCCAGGATTTTGGACATGTTAAGTACATGCTTTACTACTGAGTTATTACCATCCCACCCCCTGAAAATTGAGCATTTATGAAAGCAGTCACCTTTCCCATTTTTGCATACTGGCCTTTTGACAAGGAAGTCTTTTCCTAAGCTGGCTCTTGATTTTGAAACTTGGGATTAAACTTAACAGAAGTTCTAAAGTCTTTTTAGGCTTTTTTGAGCATGCATCTTCCCTGGGCCTGTGTTTTGCTTTTTCAGTTTTCCCATATATGTGCTCCTTTTAAGTATATTAATTTCCCAAAGGATGCCTCCTTTGAACTTTTGATTGTCTATTGTGTGTCTCCACCCTGAAAAGAAAAAGAAAAATTCAGTTTCTCTTCTCAACTTTCTATTCTGTATACTTATTTCTGGTCACCACATACGTGAGCATTTTTTCACAATAAGCAATTCTGACACTAACATCCAAGAGTTAGTTTATACCCTACAGATTAAGGGCTCAGTCCCATAAGACTTCTCCTCAGTTCAGATGCAATTACAAATCCAGGTTGTCACCTGTGCTTCTGACTAACTGGCTGTACATTGGAGTTACCCATCTCTTCCCCAGGTTCAATGATTTGCTAGGATGGCTTAAGAACTCAGGAAGGATAGTTTGCTTAGTAGATTACTGGTTTATTTTAAAAAAGGATACAGCCTATAAACAGCAAAATAGGAGATGCAAAGGGAAAGATATCAAGAAAAGCATGTGGAGCTTCCATGACTCCTTTGGATGTGCCACCTTCTAACAACATCCACATATTCATCAAGCCAGAAACTCTCTGAACCATTTCAGTTAGGTTTTATTTATTTTTTAATGGAGGACTTCTTAGATAGATATGGTTGAGTAAACTACTGGTCATTGGTGATTAACTCAACTTTCATCTCTTCTCTGCTCCCCAGTGGTTGGAGCATCAGGCTAAATGTTGCAACTTTCTAATAACATTGTTTCCTCTAGCAAACAACTCCATTGAAGTGATCTAGGGGCTTTACAAAATCACCTCATTAACATAAACTCAGTTGTTGTTGAAAGGTGCTTGTTATAAATAACAAAAGACTCTCCTTTCGTCTTTATCAGTCTGGAGCTATTTTAGGAATTGAGGACAAAAGACCAATAGTTACAAGAAAAATAATTTCATCTCTCTCATCACATAGGGTTTTAAGAGCTATATACCAGGAATAAGGACAATGATCAAATTTGTGTTTCTTATTATACATCTCAATATCACACACCCATAATATCTTGTCATAGGTGTCTGCAGGTCATTCTCCCTGCAGCTTTCCCAAGCAATGCCCACTGCTTCTCCCTGCCTAAGATCCAAATAAGGGAAAAGATAACAGTCCTTCAGGCAGCCCATGAGATGTCAGAACATTGTAAATGCAGCCTGCTCTGCTCTATTTTGAAAAAGGGAATTGGAAACTCAATTGATGCCTTAGATAGTCTATTTTATATATTCACTGGTAACCTCTTGCTCTAGGCATCTGTGGAGCTGTCTCTCCACATTTTTCCTTGAGAAATACCTGCTGCTTCTTTCCACCTGATATCCAAGTTTTACCACCACCTACCCCTCTGCCACCCTTCCCTGAGTTTCATGTGAAGTGAAACACAGACCTGAAGAGGCAGCCCTGACAGGTTAGAATATTATAAAATTCCCTCTCTCTGAATCAGGGGAGGGAATTGGGAAATGATTTGCCACTTCCTTAAAGACCTTACCACAATGGGGACTGAGGGCAACAGAAAACCACAGAATTTCCTACCATTTTGAATGAGGCTCTTTCTTGATTTGGTATTTGGTTGGTTGCTTTGGACCTTTGACTGTTTTATGGAACTACTGTAAGGTTATTCTAGCTAGTATTTTGGTTGTTGTTTATATCTCCTTGGGGAAACAAGAGCTTAGAATTTGCTAGTCTGTCATTTTGCTCAAGTATGTAGATTTTCAATCCTTTCTCAATGACATTCACTCAGCCTTTGTGAGAACCATTTACCTCATTTCCAAAGTAGTTATGTTAATTTCTAACTTTCAGTCTCTTGTGAATATCAGTTTAGCTGGATATGAAAGTTATTATCAAAGGGCTTGGTATATTGTAGGCCTTCAGTGCATCATAACAATAACTTTAATTATATTATTATTTTGAAATAACAGTTTGGAGAGTGATATTATATTATTTCACTACCAATATCATGAGAGACTTGAGGGAATGATGGGGGAAAACCTCTGAAGTATTCTAATTCTAGGTTACATTTTGTGTCATGGAAAGCACAGAACTCTTACTTACCTTATCCTAAGTTGATAGATGCTTTGTATAAGTCTGAGTTAGAGAATGAATTTATAATCTGATTTCCACTAAGAAGGACTTCTAGGTTGGCAGGTTGCCATGGCATCCAGACCCAAAATGATGGACCCCTTTTGTCTGCTGGAAAGTGTCAAGGTGCTTTCAGTGAACCAAAAATCTCTGCAGATTCTTGGTGAGATTTCTTTGCCAGTGCTGTTGGTGGCCATTGTAGGGCCGTATCATACAGGCAAATCCTACTTTATGAACCATCTTGCAGGTCAGAATCATGGTGAGTGTTGTACTGGGTCAAGGACCAATTGCTTGATTCTAGCTAATACCTCAGCTTCTTAATTTTTGTCCTGATCATTTGTAGGGAGAACCAAACTTCTCTTAACAAATCAACTTTCCACTCCTATTTCTCACTGCTAAACCACTGTCTTACTGTAATTCATTATCATATTGTATGTTTTATTCCTGTAAAGCAAAATTTCTCCTACCAATTCTCACAATCCTACCTTATTTTACATGCTTAAGCACTGGACTCTAGCAATTGTGTCTACTCGCTCTTGAAACACATTTTGCTTTTTTATGGACTATACTCATCAACATATAAATGTGTTCAAATGTCTATAATCTTAAAAATATTTCCTGTATGTCATATACTACTGTGGCTAACACCTCTCCCCACTTTTGAAAAATTTCTCTGACAAAAAATATAATCTTGATTTTTTCCCCACCTTTTTCTCTTCCCATGTCTGTCTTCAGTCCATTTC
Source organism: Camelus bactrianus (assembly GCF_048773025.1). Taxonomy (NCBI): domain Eukaryota; kingdom Metazoa; phylum Chordata; class Mammalia; order Artiodactyla; family Camelidae; genus Camelus; species Camelus bactrianus. Next base: position 41,280,344 of record NC_133561.1, on the reverse strand, counting down.
TCTCTGGCTTTGAACCTCACCATTCTTTCAAGATACTCTTGTTATGGTTATCAGTGACTTCCATTTGGTCTGATTCATGGATTCCCCTTTGCCTCTATGTTGAGCCCTTGCTTGGTATCTTTATCACAATTAATGTTCCTTCCTCCTTGAAACAGATGACACACAAAGTAGGACATTCTTGAGGAAATGGAGAAAGCACCAACTCGTATGCTGGGATATTGACATTCCAATAGATCTGACTCTGTAGCCCCTTGGTTGTTTAGATTATCTGCTCTAACTGAATGCTGCTTTCACCCCTCTCCTCACAGGCTTTCCTCTAGGCTCTACAGTGCAGTCTGAAACCAAGGGCATCTGGATGTGGTGTGTGCCTCACCCACGCAAGCCAAATCGTACTCTGGTGGTCCTTCTGGACACTTAGTGCCTGGGGGATGTGTGAATGGTAAAGCAGAAATTCACAATTAAATCCTTTTTATTCTGGATTTTCCCCTTATCTCTCCATGGTCCTAGAAATTTTACTGCTTTAATCTGTAAAACTAGAAATCAATTATATTAAATAAGGCAAACTATGTTTTGTTTGAATCTCACTTCTAGGTAAGTTATCATAGTGTCTTAGATAAATTCTTTTATTTCTTGGCACTGTGTGGATGACTTGATTACATTTAGTAAGTCATTATTGAACGGCTGAGTTCCAGGCCTTTGGACTTAGCATTGTAGATATCAGTGACCAAAGTATATGTCCTGCCCTAAAAGAGTCTTTAGTTCAATTGACAAGACATTATCTGCAGTCAGATTTAATACCATGTAATTGGGAAAGAAGCAGGCTGGAGAGAAGAAGAAATTACATTGCATTGCAATCCCCAATTTCTGGGAATTTCATGGGAGCTCCATGGCTGGATTGGCTTTTTTGAGTTATCCTGATTTTGGGACAGGGGTGCTGATACATTTTTGAAGAGCTGCTCCAGAAGCCTTTCTAATTAAGAGGGCTGACACCTGAAGACTGTCTTCCACCAGCACTCCCAACAGCTGGGGTAATAAGTCCTTCAGTTTTGAAAGGCAATCCAGGCAGCACCTGACTGGTTTTGAGAACTTACAGTTAAGCATAACTAAGAAAGAGAAGTATCAATCTGTGAGTGAGGAAAAATTTCTGATTCACCTTCTTAGCTACAAGGTGAAGAGTGTATTTGAGGGTTGGATTTAAGAGACGGGTTTACATTATCTATGATGAAGTTCATCAACTACTCACAGAGTGTTCTGGAAATCTGTGAGACACCTCTGAATGTGCAAGTTCTATAAAAGTAAGTTTTTGTCCTACAAGAAACATTTTAAAATGGATTTTTGATGTTTTAGCTTTCTGCTAATGGGTGAAATGAACTATCCCTCCTTTCCCCGTTTTGAGATTTATTTGGAAATAGTACCTACATTTTTATAGCTCTGTCTTTTTTCTCAACAGGAGTTAGAAAGTCTGCTTATTTTTAAAGCCATATATCAAAAAATGATATAATCTTTCTGTTGAAATAATTGCTTGTCCTAACTGATACTTCTTCTTATCCTAATTGATTATTTTTAAAAACTGGGTTTTGGGGAAAGAAAGTAATGAATAGACTCTTATCCCCCAAACTCCCATTTAGAATTTTCTCAACATAAACCACAGTTTTTGCATTTACACTGGGAGCAACTTTACTTGCCATTTATAATAAAAAAAACTATTTCCAGTTTATGCCATCATTTAGACAATGCTATGATTTATACAACTTAGCCTGGGCTTTAGGGCCCTTGATTAGGCTGCATGAAACTCACCTTAACTTCTCCACTTGCCCTCTGCCCTCAAATGACTCTGTTCTAACTACAAGACCCCTGTCTTCTCCCATCTCTAATTTTGTTTCTCTGGGTTTTCCTGTCTATGGGATCACCTTCATTTCTTCAGTTCCACATTTACCAGGTCTTTAATATTCAGCTCAAGATATTGAGGAAGCTTTCAGATCACATATTCTTTCTCCAAATTTCATAGCCCTGTTCTTCCTTGATAGACTTCTAAATTTTAGTTTAGTGTTATAGCTATAGGTTTCACTGCTTATATACATTACTGAGAGTAAGCCTTTTACAGATACTTCTATCTTTGTTGCACTTACTGTTATGGATGTTTGTCCACTGCTTTGAAATTATCATGTTGAAAGAAAATTTTCATTTTTAGCATTGCTTTTTTAAAATCTAAGAACAGTGGGGGATATTTAGTAGCTTCCTGCAAGTATTTATTGATTGCATATAATTTAAATACCCAGTTATGCCAACTATGGTATATTTTATATGGACTCTGATTAATAAATATATGCAGAATGAATAAGTGCCCACACTCATCACTGAATTCCTAATTACACAACAGGTACTGTATTAGTTTTTCTGTATATGTTATTTTACTTTATCCAATTGAGGAAAAAGAAAGCACTGTGAACACTAGAATCCTTTTATATATGAAAATTTTGCAAACACAAGAAATGTCTCTGTAATTGTCAAAGTTGATATCTGCATTTACATCTGTCTTCAATTTCTTTGCATGGTGAGTATGTTAGCTGAAATAATAAATGAAACCATGATTGAAGAAGTGTACAGATGAATTTCTAATGTAGGGGTAAACTTCTAACTCTCTTGTTCTAATGTGCTTTCTAGGATAAGTCTAAGAAGGATTCATGGATCTTTGCCCTGGCTGTGGTTCTCTGCAGTAGCTTTGTCTAGAACAGCATGAGCACCATCAACCACCAGGCCCTGGAGCATCTGCAGTATCCTTCCAGGTCCTGAACCACCATGTTTCACTGAATTCATGGGGATGAGGATAGAGTCAGTCTCTCCCTTCCTGTCATTTAGTTTCTTGGGTGGAACAGAGGGGACCCATGGCAAAAGAGTGTGTTTATAATATTTTTATACTAGAGAAATGTGGGAATTGTTGGTAGTGAGTTTCTTTTCCCTAACCAAATGTTAGTTATGCGACAGAGCTTGCAAAACATCAGGGCAAAGTCCTCTCAAACACCTGATAGAGTAGAAGATTCCACAGAATTTGTGAATTTCTTTCCAGACTTTATCTGGACTGTATGGGATTTCACCCTGGAGCTGCAGTTATGTGGTCAGCCTATCACAGAAGATGAGTACTTGGAGAATGCCCTGAAGCTGATTCCAGGTATCAGAGTATGGCCTGGGCAGTGTACGGTCCAATAGAGTGTGGGATCTACTAAACAATATCCCTCATCTCTGTGATTGCATTTGTATTTGAGACTAAATCAAAGTCTGTGGAAATGGTGGCTGGAAAGTGGGTTGCAAAGATCTAGGGGCTACAGTTGAAGTTTACTCAAGAAAAGTAAAGTGTAAAGTGAAATTACTCAAAACCAATTTGTTTTTTATACATCTTTAAATTTAGCATCCAGATTTACATGGGTGATGAAACATTCTAAAGACTGGACACTGTGTTTCCTGTTCCATCAATTTTTCTCTGTTGAAGAAAACAACTAATCAGCTAATTGTTAGACATGAAACTGCAGTGAAAAGCTTACCTAATGAACAAAATATAGATTTCACGTATTATTCTTTTCAATGAGGGATATAAAACTTTCTAATCCTGTATAATTATATCATCTACAAAATGACTGTATGTTCTAAATAAACCTGAAGAAGTGACTGTCTTTACAATCTATGCCATTTCAATAATACTGACAATTATTAGAATATTCATTTTACCTTCCACATCATAGCTTTCTCCTAATTCCCACATGTTTACCCATGAATTAATTACAAGGTAAAAAATTATTTTCATGGGTTACATTTCCAAGGATGTGTGTCTATTGAAACCTTGAGAGAAATATCAATCCCAATTTAGTCATTCTTCCTTTCATGTTTCTATTTATGATTTCTCAAAACAGCTATTAAGAAATTGGCTGGCAGGAGAGGACCAGATATAAACATTTACCTCAAAGAGTTTATAGATTAGAGGTGATACCTTAAAATTATATTTCAGGTACATTTATACTTCAGAGGTTTTTACTAATAAATACATAACACTGCATCAATTATTTTTAGCATCAAAACAGTTTTTCTTAAATAATGAGGATGTCATTCCTAATATTCCAATTACTGTCCATGATCCCTTGTTTGTAGCTCTCCTTTTTGGTTCCACAGCTCAAGTCCTACATGAGGTTGAGTTGAGCAGAATGTATCATGTGATCTTTCATCCTTTTAGCTGCTAGTTAAGCAAACACATCATAGACAACCACTCTACTATGTGCATGTCTGGAGAGACCAGCCATAGGTTTCCTTTACTGGGTCAGATGTCTCCCTAAATTTCTCTGCAGTTATATCATTGGTATAAGTCTGATGTGCAAAGAAGTATTGAATGTCTATGTTAAAACAGTTCTATGTGTAGAAATGGCAAAGACACACAAATCCCTGCCATGAACACCTGTAACCCCCTCGCCTCAAGACTCTACACACTCTAATCCCTGTTTTTCTGTCCCTCAGGGAAGAATCCCAAAGCCCAAACATCCAATCTACCCAGAGACTGCATGAGGCATTTATTTCCAAGATGGAAGTGTTTTGTCTTTGACTGGCCAACATAGGAAAAAAAATTCTAGCCAATATTGGGATGGCATCTGAAGACCAACTGGATCCTAAATTCCAGGAGCAAACAAAAAATTTCTGTTCTTACATCTTCACTGAAGCAAGGACCAAGACCCTCACAGAAGGAATCATGGTCACTGGGAAAGGTGAGTCTCTTTTTCCCATTTCCATGGGGACTGCTATGTGTTGACTATTTTATATAATGTGCTTTCTAGTATTTTTGTTTGATTCTATAAAGAATTCTGATTTTACAGACTTTTATACTCCATGAAGAAATCTGTATACTTTATAATTATCTCACTTTGGGGAATTTACAAATTCCTTCCCCAAATTTCAACTTTTGTCAATGATATCGGTGACTCCCACTTATCTGAAAACATCCTCCACTTAGAATATAATCACTCTCTTTGTGTAAAAACAGAATACTGCATGTTTTCAAAGAAATTCCTATACAATAAGTGTTCTTCACAAGGAGAATTCAAAAGATAATTTGAGAATTTAGAGTGGTCCAAAAATAAATATTAGCCCATAAATCTCTGAAAATCCATTCAAAGCCTCAGAATTAGGAATAAATTAAACATAGTACACTTTGCCTCATCTGTCTATCTATGTAATCTGTATTGCTTTCAATTTTTAAAATGAGAAACTGTATTTTCCAGGTAGCCCCTAGTATGTTAGATAGAAGTAGATATTAACTTTTTTAGTCCTGTGGCCTGGAAAACCATAAAAATGAAGAGTCAGTAGGAAAATGAAGGTGATAATAGTAGAAGGAGGTAGGGGTGCGTGTGTGTGTTTGTGTGTGTGCATGTGTATATGACCCTAGAAGCATAGTCTCAGAATCCTGGAGCCATTGATTGATAACTTGATATTTAGCCCCTAAATTTCCTGGCTTCTTCAGGGCTGAGGACTCTGGTTGTGACCTACCTGGATACTATCAATAGTGGAGCAGTACCTCGCTTGGAGAACGCAGTGACAACTCTGGCCCAGCTGGAGAACTCAGCTGCCATTCAGAAGGCAGACAACAACTACAGCGAGCAGATAGCACAGCGAGTGAGCTTCCCCACAGACATGCTGCAGGAGCTGCTGGAGGTGCATGCTGCCTGTGAGAGGGAAGCCCCTGCAGTCTTCATGGAGCACTCCTTCAAGGAAGACAAGCAGGATTTCCAGAGGAACCTTGTGGTAATCTGTCTTAGTATTTACTTTATGTCACCTCCCCTTGAAGAATGAAGCCTAGAAGTGTTGTTACCGGTCCCACGGCTCATCTCTCACTCAAGGATAAAGTAGTCCATGTTCTCATGAGGGACAGAGTTTCAAAGGACTACATTTCCTTCTTTTTTGACTGCCAGAACTCAGGCAGTTTATCTGGAACTCCCTTTGACCTTCAATGAAAAATCAGTATAGATATCCTCTTGAAATAAATACTTCTGTGGATTCCAAGCCTGTCCAGAACACCCAAGACATTCTTTAGCTGGCTTCTTTTCTGTGAACACACTCCTATGGCTGGGAACCAAAATTTCTCTTTTCAGATCCATATCTCAGGCCACTTTCAGCTTAGGTTGCTCCTTGTTGTATCTATCATTGAAGACAGAATCACTGAATGTGGCAGCTTCAAGGAACCAGAGAGATTAGGTAATGCAACTCCAACAGCTCAGATGAAATACCCAAAGGAGGTTAGGGAACTTCCCCATGGTCTTCCAGAGTTTTCAGAGCTGTGAATAAATCAAATCTTGTGACTGCTGTTTTATTACATGTCCTCCAACAGAATACTTTTCTCATGAGGAACACAGTTAGACCAATTCTTCTACCAGATCCTTTGGAAATTTACTTCCTCTGTTCCTTGCTTCTGGTGACAGCCCTCTATCTTTCTTCCCTCTAGGAAATCATAAAGAATAAGAAAGATGATTTCTTGATGCAGAATGAAGAGACATCAATCAAATATTGCCAGACTAAACTTGATCAACTTTCAAAGGCACTAATAAAAAGTATCTCAGCAGGAAATTTCTCTGTTCCTGGAGGTCATGAACTCTACAGGAAAGCAAAGGAAATTATTGAAAAGGAATATTACCAAGTGCCCATGAAAGGAGTGAAGGTGAGGAATAAGGGAAACATGGGGAACCTACAGAATACTCAAAGGGGTCTCCTGAAAATCTGAGAGTGCAGCTCCATGCATGCATAAAGAGAGTGTATGGGGCCATTCAAACAGCTGTGGCTTTTAAGGTTCACTGCATGCTATTTATTCCTGAAGAGAGTACAAATGTCAACTCCCAACCATGAGTACAGATTTCTTAAATCCACAAGAGACAGAACAGAAATTATTCATTTTTTTTTACTCAACAACATATTTGACGTGTTGAGCACTGATAATTTACAAGTCAGTCTTTGTACACAAGGATGATCACAAGTGAGACAGGAAGTCAACTACATAGGCAAGCTATAACACTCTGGAAAGAGCTACTTAGGTGTTAGAAACAAATATAATAATAATAATAATAATAATAATAATAATAATAATAATAATAATAATAATAATAATAATAATAATAATAATAATAATAATAATAATAATAAAACAATAATAATGCAACTAATATATATTGAACTGTTGTTTCCTATAGCCAAAATGTTAAGCTCTTTCCCTAGACTCTTTAACTTAATCTTTCAAATAGCATTAAGAAGCATCTACATTATCAACATTTTAAAGAACTCAAATGAGAAGCATAGGCAGGTTAAAATAAGTTGTCTAAAGTTATAACCAGCTAGTGGCAGAGGAGAAGAGCAGCACAATTTAGAGGCACTATTTCACACTGGTAAAGCAGATATGTAAAAGCACCAGAGATTTGGGGTTTGTAGAACTGAACATGATTCTGACTGGCTGGATTCTAGAGTGGGGAGAAGGAAGTAGCACTGGGCAAGAGACTGGAGAGAGACAGGTCACTCTAAGGAGCTTGGACTCATTGTAAGGAACCACTGTGGAACTTTAAACTTGAAGCAGAAGTTACATGGACTTAGTTGTCTTTGCATCACTAATTTCCCTATTGGAAATCTAATTTCTGTGCTCCTCCTTGGTTCCTCAGGCAAATGAGTTCCTCCAGAGGTTTCTGCAGTCCCAGATGGCACTAGAGAAATCCTGCAGGCAGATAAAGCCCTCACTGATGGGGAGAAGCCCATAGCAGGTACAGGGTAGGGCTGGGCTCACAGTGGGATGTGTATGTTCTTGCAGTGCCCTCTGACAGTTGTGAGAGCAAAACCTTCCCAATACCGGAGCTTCCTTCCTTTCTGTGGAACAACCCTGCTGCATCTGGAAACAGCAAAGGGAACTGTGGTTGGACCCCAGACAGGCAGAGCCTTTTCTCTCACATTCTGAAGTGTGTTCTCAATGGTGTGGACATGGGGTTTTGGGGGAGGACTTCAGAGATTTCCTACCTCTCTCTTTAATTTGGTTTGGCCTCTGAGCTCAGGAGGGTGGAGGTCAATCCTTGCCTATTTTTCCCTCTCTAATACCTTCCTGGGGCAGAAGAGTGGACCTGGAAAGAGACAGCTGAGAAGGAACAGGAGCTGCTGAAACAGAAACTGCAGGAGCAGCAGCAGCAGGTGGAGGCTCAGAAGAGAAGTCTCCAGAAACACATAGTTCAGATAATGGAGAAGACGGTGAGAGAAAGAGAAAACCTGCTGAGAGAGCCAAACAAGATATTGGAGCATCACCTGAAGGTGAATCAGGCTGTGGCAGTAGTAGAGCTTGATAGCTTTGCCCTGGTACCCCAGGAAGGGATGGGTGAAGGTTACAGCATGGTCATGCAGAGATCAGAAGTGCATCTACTGCTTGTGATTTATTAAAACCCTGAAGCCTTTGAATCCTTCCAAAACCTTTAAATTTGGCTCTGTAATTAGACTTTGGAGAGTTCAGGATGAGTATTCCCCCCTCTAATCCAAGCCCTCAGAGAATATAAATAGGGTTGAATAGCCATTTAGAGAATTTTAAAATGACCTCACAGGGCTTCATTGAACAGATATTCCAATTATGTGTGTTTAATATGAACAACAACTAGTACGCTCTACCAAGGTCACTACCTTTTACCAGGAGACCTGCTCAGCCCAACGCCCTGAGGTAGATCTGTTCTGACATAAGACTACCAGAAATGTCCAGACTTAAAAACACATAGAAATGATAGATTTTAAACTTGCTGCATTGCCTCCAGGTGTGGACAGATCCCCAAGCTATCATGTGGCTTGGAGGGATTTCTCTCATTGTTCATCTGAACATGATTTATAAGAGATTTCTATAATTTAGGGGCCATGTGTTTATAACAGATTTCTATAATATGGGTGACAGTGTCATCCTGAGTGGGACTGAGAATTAGTGCAGTCAGACCAAGGCTACCTCTCATTTGCATTTTTTGACTGGAAAATATTACATTTGTCCTCATGCCAGGCTTAGCCTCCTGGCAAAACCCTAAGGTATATGAATATTATTAAGGCTGTAAACTACACTTCTTCTTAATATTTTGGTCCAAACCAGGAAATATTCCTTGTTACAAGAGTCTCCTTTCATGATTAAGAGAGAACAATATTAGGAATAAAACAAAGATAGTCTGACAAAGTTTCAAAGTTTGACAAAATGTAATCCTTGAAAAAATGGGGGATTTAAAAAGTTTTACTTCCTTCCTCATTTTTTTTTTTAGGTCCAAGTAGATCTGTGTACTGAAGGATTTAGAAAGAAATGTGAGGAGATGAGTACAGAGATAAATCATTTGGGAGAGAGAATTGTTGATACTAAAAATGATGATTGTTCCTTGCTTGCACAAGCCTTGGACAACCTTGCAAAAGAATCGCTTCGTTATTGCCTGCCCCAGCTAATATTCTTGGTAATGTTATGAAAGTAGTGAGCTCAGTATTTAAAAAGAAGTAGCTCTCCTTGTAAAGAAATCAGATAAATAATATAATATACATGTATGTTCTCTGGCCTATTTCTGATATGCATGCTTTTCACTTTCATCCAGCAATGCTTTAAATATAAAAAGTGATTTCTAGAGAATACTGATGCCTGGCCCACATTAGATAGAATAAATGCATGGACACTTTGATATAGTGTGTTCAGTTTTAGGAAATATATATGTGTGCAAAATCATATATATGTGTATGTACATATATACAAGAGTTTCACTGAGGCTTGACTTCTCATGGCAAAAGATTAGAAACCACTTAATGCTCATTTATGTAATTTGGTAATATATATTTTGCATGTATTTATACTAGAATTCTATGTTGCTAGTAAATAGATAGTGGAGCTCTATTTGTATAAATATAGAACAATCTGGAAGATAGAATGTAGAGTGAAAAAATGAGGCACAAAACAGTTTGTATAATGTGTTCACCATAAAAAAAAAAAAGGCAATTATTTTGGGCACTCATAAACATGTATGTATAGTACATTTCTGGAAGATTCATTAGAAATTGGTATCATTGGTTCTTCCTGGAGAAGACAGCTTGGCATCAGGGATGGAAAGGACACATGCTTTTCATTATATACTCTATATTTTCAATTTTGCAAAGTTAGCTTGTGTTATTTCTCGAATAACAAAGAAAACAAACTACAATACTAATAATTAAAATAGTAAATGGAATGTGAATAAATGGAATTGCTCATTGCTTCCAGAAATGACATTAGCCTGCTTAATGAGGGGTATAAGACTAAGATCAGAATACTAGAAAATAACGTTTGCATCCTAATCTTGTTTTTGCTTTGGCCTTGGTTTTTAATCCCTTATATTTGCTTCAAAAATAAGGTATGAACTTTCCTGTTACCCCTTGAAATCTCAACAACAGTAACCTTTATTTCATAGGTTTCAATTACACTTTTACAGTGTTTAGAAACAAATTACTAAACACTAAGAATAGTCACTGGTGAGAGGAATTCCCATCATCCTTAAGTTCAGTGGTGACATCTCTGCTGTTGGCAAGTACAGAAGGGGTGATGCACCACTGCAGAAATGGATGCCTTGATAGTAATGGGGAATGAAAAACCCAGACACACAGAGGCCAGGTGTTGGCATTTAAACATCAGAATTCAAGTACATACAATAAGAGTAATGAGCATCGTGGTTTGTCTTAGCTCAGGCTGCTATAACAAATTACCATAGACTGTGTGGCTTACAAAACAAACATTTATTTCTCCCAGTCCTGGAGGCTGTAAGTCCAAAAGAACTGTGCCAGCATTGTTATTTTCTTGGTAAGGGTCCTCTTACAGCTTTACAGATGACAAGGTTCTTACTGTGTCCTAGCATGGTGAAGAGAGAGAGACAGAGAAAGAGAGAGACAGAGAGAATGAATCTCATGATTCTTTGTTATACAGGCACTAATTAGATTCATGAAGGCCACACACTCATTATCTAATCCCTCCCAAACCCCATTTCCAAGCACATTGGGACATTGGTATTTGGGGTTTCCTCAAATGGATTTTGGAGAACACATTCAAACATTCAGCCTATAATTTGGTTGGAGTGGCAGCCAGCAGACTTGACCAGAGGAAATTCTGAAGATGGCAAATAAAACAAGGTGTCTGTAGAGAAAAAAAGAATGGGGAGTAAACCATTGGAATCAAGGATATTTATAGGAAGCTGAGAGGTAACATTGATAAAAGGTTATAATCCGTAGCCTTGGTCTAAACCAATTTCAGATGATGGAACTATCACCTGGAGGGGAGGGCAGGATCCCAGGAGAGAGGACCTTGCAACTCTGGGATGAGGATAAATGATAATGATTTTCACAGTTCCTCTCCTAGGGGACCTCTGGAAATATACTTGGATCCATATGCTGGGAAATGAGAATGCCCAAACACTTCAAGGACTCTCAGAATCAGGATCCAAGCTAGGAGTGATGCTCAGATCCTGAAAAGACATCACAGTCTCCCTGTTAGAGGTACATGACATCCTGGTATGAACACAGTCTTGGCCCAGGTGCAACTAACTTGGTCTACTATTTTTTTCAAATAAAAGTGTAGTTCGTCTGAAGACAGACACCATTTTATATATATATATATTTTCTTTACATCTTCATAGTGTATGTTTAGGCACAGAGGGTACTTAGTAAGAAACTTCTGTAAAAAAAAAAAAAGCTGACATATGTGTGATTGTTTTCAATTGCCAGAATTCCATGATCACACCAAACCTCTGAGATAATAGATTGTTTGGATTTTAGATATTAGATTAAGGTCTCTAATTTGACTTAAGGACCAGAGGAGCAGAAGAAACTCTTTCGGTACAGTTTCCCCCTCTGTGACCTTATTCACCACAGTCTCAGTATTTCTGGGAGGATGTTAACTCATCTCCACTGGAGAATTTAAATGACTCCGTCTAGTCGTGGCTTCAAGTGTTCAGAAGGAAGAATGAATGGCTTTGCCTTTTAAAGAAGAAACCATATAGTAATGAATATGTGACCAATGTATCATGGGGTTTAATGGAAAAGTAAACTATTCTACAGAAATATCTGTATATCTGTTCCCACTGAGAGCTTGACTTAAACAGATGTTCTAATCCCTTGGACTAGACACACCCTGCATTGAAGAGCAAAGAGAAGCCTTGTCTTTTTTAGATTCGACATACAAGTGATATCACACTGTACTTGTCTTTCTCTGACCTATCTCACTTAGCATAATGTGCTCAAGGTCCATTGATGTTGCAAATGGCAGGATATCCTCCTTCCTTGTGACTGAATAATATTCCCTTGTGTATATGTATATGTGCCACATCTTTTGTATCCATTCATGTGTTGGCATTTAGGTTGCTTTCATTTCTTGGCTACTGTGGTTAATGCTGCAATAAACTTGAGTGCAGATATCTCTTTGAAATACTGTTTCTATTTTCTTTCAATAAAAAATAATAAAACTGACAATGGTCACTTAGAAAAATAAAAAGTCTTTAAAGAGTAGTTAACAATTTATTCACACATCTATTCTAATCCTCATTAAGGAATGCTAGGTTCTAATTATTTACATTGTTTGTTAAATTCTTATGTCATCCCTGCCATTGTTCTGGATTATGTAAAGAGAGAAAAGCAAAGATCTTGTCCTCATGCAGCTTACACTGTGTATGGGCCTTACATAATGTTATTTAGGCAGAAATAAATATTGTAATTATATACATGTATATATATATGTGTGTGTATATAGATATGTGTATGTGTATGTATGTGTATGTGTGTGTGTATATATATAAATATTTTATGTGTAGTGATCAAGAATCTAAGTTGCAACCAAATAGTCATTTTTTAAGTTTGGTTTCAACCTAGTGCATTTTGCCGGGAGATATAATTGTGTATTATAGAGCCCTAAGGACCAAATATGGTAACTTTAAAGTAAGGTAAAACCTAGAGTGCATGGTGATTGAAACAATGAATAAATAGATTAATGTTTGGATGTATGAATAAGTGTGATATTTGTTTATTATTTCAAAGGGTAATAAATATCCCTCTTATTACCTATAGGCCAAAAAGTAAAGGCTTTGGTTTAGAATTTTGTGTTTTTTGATCTCTATTCCTTTATCACCTGTACAAATTATTACGTTTAAACAAACTAAAGTGGATTCTGTTTCTATGACTGTACTAGGACTGATATGACAACTCTGGAATATTCTTCCTTGTGTCTCTTTTTCCATGGAAGTGTGGTTGTGCCACTCAACAGTGTTATTTGGATGGAATTCCTTTTAATTCAGATAATGTGATCTTATTCCTTAACCACTGTTCTGTGGACAGTGGTCCCAGGCTGCATTGAATATGGTGCTCAATCTTAGCCCAGGAAACAGTCCCTGAAAAAACATGAGTAATGAATTCCTCCCCTGATATATTTGGTCTAAGGCCCCAATCTCTCTCTGTCCCTTCTGACTGTCCATTAATATAGAAAATGCAGACAATCAAGTTCTATTTCCCTCCCACTTAAAGTACTTAATAATTTTATTTTGATGAAATATGCACAACTATTTACTATTTTAACTACTTAAAGTGTACAATATAGTGGAATTAAGTATATTCACATAGATGTTACAATCATCATCACTATCTACCTCCAACCCATTGCATCATGCTCAGCTGAAACTCTGTATCCAATAAACAAGTCTCCATTTCCCTCTCCCCAAGCTCCTGGTAAGTGTGAGTAAACTTTCTGTTTCTATGAATTTAACTACCCTGGATACCTCATAAAAATGACATCATATAGTATTTTTCTTTTTGTGACTGTCTTATTTCAGTTAGCATAATGTCCTCAGGTTTATTTAGACTGTAACATGTGTTAGAATATCCTTCTTTTTAAGGCTGAATAACATTCCATGGTAAGAATGTATACACTCTATTTTATTTTTTTTAATTTTTTATTATTATAGAACTTTTACATTTCCACTTAATTTGCAGTTATTACAAAATACTGGCTATGTTCCCTTTGTTGTGCAGTACATCTTTTTAGCCTGTCTTATACTCAATAGTGTGTTACTCCCACTCCTCCCACTCCTCCATACCTTTATTGCCCGCCCCACTTCCCACTGGTAACCACTGGTTTGTTCTCTATATTTGTGAGCCTGCTTCTTTTTTTGTTGTTGTTTTTGTTATATTCAATAGTTTGTTGTATTTTATACATTCTACATATAAGTGATATCATATAGTATTTGTCTTTCTCTGTCTGACTTATTTCACTTAGCATAATGCCATCCAAGTCCATCCATGTTGCTGTTAATGGCAAAATTTCATTTTTTATGGCTGAGTAGTATTCCATTGTGTGTGTGTGCGTGTGTGTGTGTGTAGTGTACATTAAATATCTATACATACTATATCTATCTATATCTATCTATCTATCTGTGTGTGTGTGTATATCATATCTTCTTTATCCATTCACCTGTTCATGGACACTTAGGTTGCTTCCATACCTTGGCAATTGTACATAATGATGCTATGAACATTGACATGCATGTATATTTTCAAATTACTGTTTTTGGTTTTGGTTTTGGTTTTGCTTTTATATACCCAGGGGTGGAATCTGGGTCATATAGTAATTATATTTTGAGATTTTTGGAGAAATCTCCATACTATTTTCCACAGTGGCTGCATGAATTTACTTTCCTATCAAGAGCCCACCAAGGGTTTCTTTTATCCACATCATTGCCAATATTTGTTGATTGTGTTCTTTTGATGACAGCCATTCTGACCAGCAAATACACTACAATTCATTTACCCATTCATACGTTAGTGGATAAAGAGATTGTTTCCATTTTTTTGTACTGTTTTGAATAATGCTATTATAAACATTGGTGTACAACTATATATTTGAGTTCTTAATTTCAGTTCTTTTGAGATATATAACTAGAAGATGAACTGTTGAATCAAATGGTAATTTTACGTTTAATTTTCTGAGGAATAATTATACTGTTTTCTACATTAGCTGTTCAATTTGTTCCTACCAATGATGTACAGGATTCTCAATTTCTCTACATCCTTACCAAAATTTGTTTTCTGTTTCTAAAGAAATGGCAAACATATTAATGTGTGTGAAATGTATCTCATTCCCTTAATGAATAATGATGCTGAGCACATTTTCAGGTACTTATTGGCCAATTATCTTTGTTATTTGGGGAGGGTGGCTTCAAGTCCTTGACTATTTTTGAAATGAGCTCTTTGTTTTTGTTTTTGTTGTTGCTGAGTTAAAGGGTTCTTTATATATTCTGTATATTAATTTCTTATCAAATGTATGATTTGTAAACATTTTCTCCCATCCTGTGAGTTACCTTTTATTCTTTTGACATTGTCCTTTGATATGCACAAAAGTTTTAAATTTTTGTAAAAACCAATTTATCTATTTTTTCATTTGTTGTCTACAAACACCTTTGGTGTATATCCAAGAAATCACTGCCAAACCCAATAGAATGAAGAGTTTCCCCTACGTTTTCTTCTAAGAGATTTTGTTTAGCTTTTACATTTAGATCTTTGTTCTATTTTGAGTAAATTTTTGAATATGGAGGAAGGTAAGGGTATAACTTCATCCTTTTGCATGTGAATATCGAATTTCCTCAGTATCACTTGTTGAAAATATTGTGCTTTTCCCACTGAATGGTCTTGACACCTTTACCAAATCATTTGACCGCATATGAGAAGATTTATTTACTGTATTCGTCTATATGTCTATTTGGATTACAATAGTTTGTACTAAGTTTTGAAATCAGGAAGTATGATATCTCCCACTTTGTTCTTCTGTTTCAAGATTTTTTTTTTTTTTGTTTATTTGGAATCTCTTCAAATTCCCTATGAATTTTAGAACTTTTTATTTTCTGGAAAAAATATTGGAATGTTGATAAGAATTGCATGAGATCTGTAGAATCTGTTGAGTAGTACTGACAGCTTAACAATATTAAAACTTCCCACCTATGAACATGGATGTCTATTTCTTTATGTCTTATTTAATGTCTTTTGGCAATGTTTTCAGTATGCAAATCTTTCTTCTTCTAGGATAAATTTATTTTTAATTAATCACTTTGATCCTATTTTAAATGGGATTGCTTTCTTAATTTTTTGAATTGTCATGTTAGTGTATAGAAATGCAACTGATTTTTAATTGTTGATTTTGTATCCTCCAAATTTGCTGAATTCGTTTATTTTTTCTATTTTTTGGTGAAATCTTTGATATTTCTATATTTAATATCTTGTCTTGTGTTGAGAGAATTTATTTCTTCATTTCCAAATTTAAATCTCTTTATTTCTTTCCCTTGTTTTATTACACTGGCTAGTACCTCTAATACTATGTTAAATAGAGGAGGGAAAAATGGGCATTACTGTCTTTTTTGTTATCTTAGGGGAGAAGATTTCAGTCTTTCATCATTGAGTAGGATGTAGCTGTGGATTTTTCATGCATGGTTTTTATCATGTTGAGGAAGTTTTCTTCTATTCCTAATTTTTTAGTATTTTTTTAACAGAAAATTTATTAAATTTGATCAAAGGATTTTTGTGAATCAATTGGATGACCACTTTTTTTCTTTGCTCTCTTAATGTGGTATATTATATTGATTGATTTTTCTATTTGGAATCTACAGGATGTAATCAACATTTATAGAATACCAAAAACATCAGAATACATATTTTCCTCAAGCTAACATGAAACATTCACCAAGATAGACCTTATTATGTATCATTAAACACACCTTAAAAATTGAAAGGAACAGAAATATTATAATGTATGTCTCAGACTAGAGTGAAATTAAACTAGAAATCAACAATGGAAAGATAGCTGGAAAGTCCTAAAATACCTGGATGGTAAACAACACACTTCTACGTTATAAATAGGTCAAATAAGTCTCAAGAGGGATTTTAAAATGTATTCAATGAAATAATAATAAAAATACAACTCAACAAAATTTGCAAAATGCAGTGAAAGTTGAAGGAGACTTGTAAGATACTTTTGTCATGATATATAATCTTATGGAGACCATAAACTCAATTTTGGGAAGGGGAATAGGAAGACACAAAGCAGCAGTTCCCAGGAAGGGAAATGATCCTAAAATTAAATTCGTAAATGGTTTCCAAGCAAAGAACAAATCCAGGGTGTTGCCAGAAAAGAAAAGAAAAAAGATGGAGGGGTCAAATATGAAATGAAGGACATGACTGAAGATTCTTTTCCTTAAACCTCAGAATCATTATGGTTGCATCCTTGGAGTATGACATAATCAGAAAAAGACTCTCTGAGGAAATACAGTATGTATCATAGATGCTCTCAAACAATTGGGCTTCTGGAAAGTTTAAGGGAGTTTTTCCTCAGACTTCTCAGCAAAAACCCAACGTAGAAATAGGGCTACATTGAAAGGATTTGTGGGTTCAGCATTGTTGAGCCTTGATGAAGCTCACCTCAGAAGGCTTAGAACAAATTGGAGGGTATTTGTGCTAATGAAGAGTTACAGGGGAACCTGTTGATCCTGCCCTGGCACTCCCATGCATGACTATACTTTCATACATTTTTCCTTACCATTTTATTCTCTTATCTGTTTTTACCCTTTGTTTTTGTTTCTTTTCTCATTTCTTCACCCCTTTTTGACAGTTTTGTGTAAGTAATGGACAGAGGACAGGCCTTGGAGTCAGAGAGCTTGCATCTGAGACTAAGCTCTAGAACCAAGCTAAGTGACCTAGAATATGTTAAGTCTAATCTCTTCACTTGCATAAATGTAGGAATAATATCTAATTTACTGTGTGATCATGAGGATTAGAGATAGTAAGTGTACTTCCTTAACGGTAGAAAGTGTCCAATAAGAGTGGCTGTTATATTGTTTTTATTACTGTTGCTACAATTTTGTTTATGTGGTTGATTTGGGTTCTTGGAACAGCTGTTAGTAAACTCTACACTGAGTTTCTTTACTCTACATACTCTTTAATATGATTATTTTTATGAGGTTGATTTTGATAGCTGATATTGAACTTAGTCTCTTTACAGCAGAGTATCCATCCCAAGATGCTTTGAGTGCTGGCTTCTAGAAATGCTTACATGATCTCCCTAGAGAAATGCCTGGGAACTTGCATCCTCCTATATCTCCACTTCTCTAAAGATTTCTTCTCAGAGGATTCAAGCAACAAATCATCTACAGGAATTGCCATCTTATGCTTTGCTTCTAACATACTAACATTAGAAAATTATTTTTTAATTTTTATTTTTAATACTACAAATATATCTTAGGCCTTCCACTAGCAACCAAAGATACAGCAAGCCCTCATTTAAAGAAAATGCTAATCTATACTGTATCAGTTTCCCCTTCCTGGCTCCACTTCTGGCATGATGGTGTGCAACTCAGAATCACTCCTCAAAAAAAACTGATGAAAACTATTTTTAAAACTCATTTAAAAATAGTTGGCCTTATGAGCATACACAAATGGAAATGCCACTACAGATGTACAGCAAATGAGGACACATTTACTCAAGAATATTTACTGAAGCTCCATAAAATGATGAGTCTTTAGTATTTGAAGATCCGCAATTTTCCCCTCTCCACTCATTGAGCTGGGAACTCCACCCAGACTTGTACAACCAAGAACACAAGTTTTTGACTCCCCCCAGGTCCTGGTTGAAGGGTTGTCTTCCTGGGAAGGACATGACATTAGCATTTCTCATACTGCCCCTAGATACTTGTTGCTGAGGCAAAGTTCTGTACTACTGCAGCCAACAGGTGGGGGCCCCATTCTTCCACCACTTTTCCTCTCATGAGACAAAGGTTCTACCTTGGGCATGGTAGGACATTGAAGTCCCAATTGCTATTGACTCAGCTCATATGACAGGGGCTTGTGCCAAGGGAGACAAGCCAAGGACACCTGGGGCTCTTGCCCATATAGCCACTGAGCACTTACTTCTTCAAACTGGGCTGTCACTTAGAATTGACCTATTGTTCCTTACTCCAGCACCAGAGTTGTGGCTCAGAGATTTTCCCTGGGAGGAAAGGCAGACCATAGAACAGAGAGCTCAAATTATCTCCCCAAAGGAGCCAACTTTATTTGCAACAGCATATGAAGTTCAAATCTAAGTTTGCTTTCAAAAACAGTAGAAGTGTTGGTGAGAGGCAATGGGGAGGAGACTGATAAATTCATTGAAGATACAGGCTAAATGATAAGCCAACTAATTGCTGGAGAAAAATAAGAAACCAGCTGCAAGAACTAGAGTCTGAATAAATTTCAAACTTTGACCATCAGGAACTGTCCCTTCATAGCAGCCTGAATTTGACTGGATTAGGGTGTAAATAATTTATTCTCCAGGGCATTGTTATGAACAATAGAGCTTTTAACCAGCAGTTAGTGGAGTTTCATAGGTTAGTGTGGTCAGGTAACTAGACAAACACTGCCTAAGTCCTGCTAAAACCTTGTTATCCCAAAGTGGCTGGGCATGTCCAAGGATGAATCCCTGAGGAAAAACATCAGAGGCTTTACCCTGTGTCTGTTTAGGGGATAGAGGAGGAAGAGAAGGGAATGGACAACACTAAAATAATCCAGTTAGTCTTTAAACAAGTAAACAAGCTAACAACAATGACAAGCACTGAAAGAGGGGAGAGATGAAGCCAGTACCCAAAGTTGCTGCAATATCTAAAATGTTCATTTTCCAAAAAATATGAGACATGCAAAATAAGCAGGAAATTATGGCCTAGATACCAGAAGAATAGCAGGCAATAAAGCCACCTGCAGGAGAGACCAGATGTGAGAAAAGAAGCCATTATAAATATGTTCAAAGAAACAAAGAAAACCATGATTTTAGAAGTAAAGCATGATGACAGTGTCACATCACATAGAGAACATTAATAAAGAGACAGAAATTATTAAAAATAACCAAATGGAAATTTTGGAACTGAAAGGAGCAATATCTGAAATTTAAAAATTCACTATATGGAATCAATAATACACTTAAACAGGCAGAAAGTAAAAGTACTTAAGAATAGATCAATAGAAATTATGCAATCCAAGAACAGAGTGAAAAAGAATGAAGAAAAAATGAGCAAAGCCTCAGAGAAATGTGGGAAACTAATGTACACCAACAGACATGTAAAGGCAGCACCAGAAGAACAGAGAAGGAAAGGAGCAGAAAAATATTTGAAAAATTAGTGGCTAAAAACTTCCCATTTCCTAAAAAATTTAAATCTACATATCCAGGAGGTTCAACAAACTGCAAGTAGGATAAACTCAAAAAGACCCATGAATAGACACATAGTAAAAATGCCAAAGAAAATCTTGAAGGCAGCAAGAGGAAAATGACATCTTGCTTAAGAAAACTCGTATAAGATTAACAGTTGACTTATCATCAGAAACAATAGAGGGCTGAAGGCAATAGGATAACCTATTCTCAGCCCTCAAATTTTAAAAGCTCTTAATCAAGAATCATATATCCAGCAAAATTATCATTTAAAGTGAAGATGAAATAAAAAGACATTTGGAAAACAAAATCTGAAAGAATCTGCTGCCAGTAGACCTACCTTACAAGACATACTAAAGTTAGTTCTTCAGGCTGAAAGCAAGTGACCCAAGACAGTAATTTGAATACACACACACACAAAACAAAGAACACTGATAAAGGTAATTATGCAATTATAAAGGAGTATAATTGCCTATTTCTTATCCTTTCTTATCTTGTTTAAAAATCATAAAGCAGTATACATTTAATTGTATTTGTGGGCATATAACATACAGAAATGTAATATATTTTCCAATAGCAGGGCAAAGAGGTTGGTGAGAACAAACCAACATTGGGTTAAGAATTGACTCCAGATGTTTCACTTGAATCCAAAGGAACAAATGCATAGAACCTGAAATGGAAAGAAGGCTAATATGAGAAAAATTATACATATAACATAAAAATTGTGTTCTACACTGGAAACTGACTATAACTCAATTTAAAAAAAAGAAAAATTATACGTATAATCTTGCTCTCTTTTCTCCTCTCAGCTTCTTTAAAAGACATAAAATTACATAAAGGAATAATAATTATAATGATGTACTGTTGGGCTTATAACATGCATAGAGATAATACCTATGACAAGAATACCACAGTAAGAAAGAAAAGAGAGTAGAGCTATATGGGAATGCTGTTTCTACATTCTCTGAAATTGCTGGTGTAATTGTGAAACTGTTTTTGATAAGACATATATGGTAAGGCCTAAAGCAATCACTAAGTAAATAACTAAAAATATGTAGCAAGATAATCAATAAAGAAGTTAAAAAGTAATATTAGAAAATATTCAATTAATGAAAAAGAAAACAGTAATGCCAAAAAAAGACTTGTGGTGTAGAGAAAATAATAACTTAAATGAGAAATGTAAATCCTATTGTTTTGCTTAGTTTTGTTTTTATGATCTCTGGATACAAGTCCCTTATCAGATATATTATTTGTGAATATTTTCTACCATTTTGTGGGTTGTCTTTTCATTTTCTTAACATTACTTTTTCAATTAATGCTATGTCTCTCTCTCTTTTTTTTTTTTTTACTTAAAATGAATCAGAGCAAACACAACATGTGTACAAATCTATAGATAAAGCTACTCTGGAAAAAATGCATAAATACATGGCAAAGAAATGAGACTTGGCATTTTAATGCTGATCATGCCATCCTCAGTGCCATAACACCAAATCTGTGCTTGCAACACAGTAAACTATGTGTATCTGCTATACCCTACTTCTCAAATCCAGGACTTATGAACTCAAATCAGAATTTGCCATCAAAAACTCAAACTTGAATTCCTGTACTAGGAATGTCTCCAGTAGAGAGCACTAATGTTTTTTGAATATTCGGTATAAGTAGCTTTAAATGAGATAAGGCCTAGGAAGGAGTTACAACCATTTCCCATTCCCATATATCTGGGTACACAAGACATAGGCATTTATTAAATATCTATTAACAGTTTACAGAGCACCCACTGTCCCCAGGCACCACATTAGGCCTTGGGATCCTGAGGAGGAAAAGATACACTCTTAACCTCAAGGAATTTGGCCTAGTGAAGAAGACTGTCTCAATCCCCTAATAACATCTCCTTGCATCAATCAAGGAAAGCATTTACTAATCATGCACTTTCCTATCACAAACTACATACATATATGTAGAAAAGCACATGGACTGTAAGCATTTGCAAACAGTAGGTTCAGGAGGGCCTTAGAGAAAATCTAGTCAAAATCTCTCATTTTATACCTGGAAACTTTAAACCCAGAGTGGATAAGTGACTTACCCACGATCACGATAAGAGCTAAGATTAATATGGCACTTCCTATACGCCTAGAACTGCTCTAACAGTATTGTTTATTTAATCCTCACCACAAATCATTTTTGAAATACAAAACTAAGGCACAGAGAAATTAATTAACAACAAAAATCAAACAGCTCACAAAGGCAAAGTCAGGATTTGAATCTAAGTAGTCTTGCTCCAGAATCCATACTTTTAGTCACCATGCTATATTTAAGTAGCTATGTCTAAAGACAGTCATGATTTTCTGACTCATGTTTTTACACTGTCTTGTTATTTTATACTGTCAGGGATTCCAGCATCTCTAGAAACCATTGATCAAAAATTATCAAAGAAATCTCAAGATATTATGGTACTTCAAAGTCACAAGATCCTCGATTTGGGGAAAATGGCTCAATTCAACGTGGATGTATATGTTACCAGAAGGTGAAGATGAAGACATGCACAGACATGAGAAATATAGTAAGTAATCTTATAAGTATTCTTTTATCTTACTTTGACAAATGTTGCCACTTGTGTCTCATTTCCTTGTTTTCCTGAATCACTTCCATGTACTCCTTCTCACTTCCAAATCCCAGTCTTTAAGTGTGTTGATTCTTCAATCAAATAAGAACATGTTAATGTAGACAGAGCTAGGGATTAAATCTTGAGAGGACCCTGCACTATACAAGATAGAGAAAATGTGCATTTCAGAAGCCTCAGACTTCACTTCACCCATTCATTTATTATCTAACAAATATTTATTGGCTGCCTGCCATATGCACAACAATGCACTGGGTTCTGGGGATGTGCTAGTCTATGTGATGGATGTGACCTTTACCCTCCTGAGGTCCACAGTCTTACAGCATTCCTCCAGAGTAAGTTAGGGATCCATAGTTAAGCACTTGTCAATTCTCAACCTGTTGGGCCTCTGAATGATGCCTGAGCTACAGGAGGATGAACAGAATGACTCAGCAAGACTGGGGACTGCTAAGAGATGCTGTCACTCTCAGGTGTGCAGACTACAGAGGAGTGAGCATGTTATTTTGAAATGACAGGAATACACTGTTTGAGTGATATGCATGAACTATAAAATCGTTTATAAATAGAAATTATTTGCATTATGATTATGTTTTGTCAGAATGCACACATCTTTTTTTGTGTGTTTGTGTCCTTGAGGACCCTGAAGAACAAAATTTTGTATCTGATTATTGAATTGGTTAAGTAAATTAAGCAAATCCAGGCATTTTATTTGATAATCAAGTTCACTCAAAGATGAAGGTAAAATTATAAAATTTACACCCACTTACATATTTGTTTCATCCTTTAGTATGCTTCCCCCCTCATTTTTACTTGTAATCAATCTGTCTGTAACTCCCCCATTTACACAGAGGCCTTTACCAGACACAAAAAGCTATTCTGCTCACAAAAACAACAGGCTTCCTTAAGCCTTAAGTTGTTTTTTTTTTTTAATTTGCCCTTTAGGTCTCAATTTCTCTGAGAAATCTGGGAAGTCCTCTCCACTTTAGCCCACTCTTTCATCTACCAATATAAGACCCAACTACTTTTGCCCTTCAATTTTGTAATGAGATAAAGGACGCCTGATTTATTATCATACTGCTCTTTTTCATAAGGTGACCTGGTTACATTCAGCTATTATAAAGCATATTTGAGTCATAGGCTCTGAACCATGTCAATATCCTGTACTAGGAGATTTTAATCAGCCCTGAATTTGCTCATATATCCAGCTACATATTTGCCTCTATTTTTTTTTTAAACTATAAGTTTCTTGAGGGCACATGTTTATTTGTTTTTAAATCCTCCAAAAACAATTTGGTGGAGAGACTGAATTGGAGATAAAGAAGTTAGCAGAGATAAATTAGTAGAATAAGTGGATAATTGGAAGGTGTGCCTGCATTTGGATACATAGGATTCAGGAGACAAAGACAAAGAGAACTGTGGTGTGGGGACACACTGGGGTTTGGTTAGTTATTCCCCACTGATTTATCATGTCCAGCCTAACGGTCCCTGGAGGAATGCTTGGAGACTTGTGGACCCCAGGAGGGCAAAGGCCACATCCATCAAATGGACCAATGTATCCTCAGAAACCAGTCCAGTGTTTTGCCCACAGTAGGCATAGAAAAAACATTTGTTGGATGATAAATGAGTGGTAAGATGAAACGAAGTCTGAGATATCTGGAACATGAAATATTCCTATCTTCTTTTCTGATATAGTCCAGGATAGTTACATTAAACACATAGAAAACAGAAACTCCTGCCTAGACTGTTAGTGGCTTGCCCCAGATCTCACTGCCAGAAGAGCCACCAGCAGAAGCCAAGATACCAATTCTCATACACTTTCTGACTCATATCTCTTTTCCTCTATTTCTAAAATGTTCTGAATCTTGTTCTTTTACAATTTATATTGATTCTTAAAAATTCTTAACAAACTATATATATGTGTGTATATATACATACATACACACACACACACACATACATATGCATACATATTATGTCCTAGTCTTAGAGAATCAGTTAAGGTTAGAATTGAAGTTCAGTATTAAATGTGTATTACAATTAACAGATAGCCTAATATTAGGCCAAGAAACACATATGCAGAAATACATACACACACAGTCATTGAGGAAAAAAAGATGGGAAGGGCATGGAATCAAGGCCTAGCTGGTATTAGACCTGGGTTACTTCAAATCAAAGAAATGAAAAAGTTGACTATGAGGAACCTCAGAAACCAGCTGCTTTCACAGTATCAGGAAAACTTTTGCCCAGATTTCAACATGGTCCAGGGAACACAGATTGAATTCTTACAGGGATCCCAGCAAGCACTGTCTCAGTCACTAGCAGAACCCATCAGGGCTTTTTTTATATCACTTCACAGGAGCTAAGGAGCACTAACTCTGCTTTAATTCTAAGTTTTCAGCCTGGCTTCACTTGCAAATATTTTCTTAGAAGTCTTCATTTTATGGATGGGAAAGAGACAATAGTCAATAACTGGCTGGCTCCTGTGTGGCAGATTCCAATATGGGACCAAGATGACAGTACATATTCTTTAAATGGGATGCATGGGAAACTTTCAAAGAAATATTTGGACATCTTCCAAGAAGACAGATTAGCTGGAGATGGCGGGCATCCTGCTGCAGGAAATCGTGTTTTTCCCTTGAAGGAGAGCCTGGAAGATCACCTTCCTAACACTTGTCATAAAAGGAAGGGATGTCATATAGTTAAGGCAGAGGGTCAATCAGCATAGTGGGCCTGAGAACACAGAGTAATTGGTCGTGAATATTTAAGACTGGGACCATGATAAGGGATCAGCTCACACAGAAGTGCACAGCTGGCCTTGCACAATTACAGTTTCTAGTCAACCTACCTTATTCCAAAAACACTTGCAATGTCGACCTCATCCTGTCCTTGGACTTCTCACCACTGAGCTCATTCTCAGGGGTCATTCTCAGAATTTCTCCCAGGCCCAAGGAGAGCTCACGTTAAAACTCTGCAACCAGGAGATTGAAAAGGTCAGGAAAACATGGTGAAGTCTTTGATCAAAAATAAATAAAAATTCTTCATCAATGACAATATGCTCAATCATACAGAGTTGAACCAGCAGGATGACTTTCTGAGAATGCAAAGCCATGAATGCCTTCTCACTTTTGTTCTTTTCTTCTGACCTGATGTCTCAGTAGGACTAACAAATTTGAACCCTGGTGTTGAGAAAGTATTGCAAAGTAGTATTTCAATTGAGCACTGTAAAGCTAGCCAAACTTTCCCAGACCCATGTTCCTATGCTCCTCCTTCAACCCTGCGTGGCCCACCAACCTCTCCTCCCCTTTCAGGTGCTGCATGCTTCCCCTGTAGATTACATACCTCTGAGAAAAGGAATAATGATTCCTGTTTACCTTCGTATTCTGCCTCACCTCTCCAGAATTCCAGTGCTTTCTTTTATACACTGTAGAATTTCAATGTTTTAATTAATTGAAAGAAATAGAGAATTTTCCATTATCAGAAATAATTTTATAATACAGAATTGGAAAATAACTGTTAATACTGGATAATATTCTGTCTTCCATTAATCATAAAAATTTTCTCATGACACAGAAAAATCTGAACTCTTATCAAGGCAGCCACATGGAGCAGAGATAATGACACTCAGAGTCTCTCTTTTTTTAATTTTTTTTTTTTATTTTTTGGTTTGGTTTGGGTTTTATTGTTTTGTTTTGTTTTTCAGGGAATCAACTCAGAAAGGCCCTGCCAAACCTAGGAGTGAGTTGATTGCTCCATGTAGGTCATGCAGTTCAATAACACAATTTGTAGTGATCCTTTCATTTCTGTTATTTGTGACTCTGCTTGTGCCATTGGGCAGAGGAATCGGCCACATTGCTGCTCACAGTCATCTCCTTTATCATATGAATGTGAGGAGCCTACCACTAGATATGTCCCCAAACCAATGGGATGCTGTAGAAAACAGAGTATTTCTATGTCTTTTCCTTCTGGATTTTCTCAGGTTACCAGAAAGAGATTGACTGACCCCTGAGGGTGGATTGGTCATTTTAAGACAATATTTGGGGCAGATAAGGCAAACATATAGAATTTAGGTCTTTCTAAATTTTACTTCTCTTTCATGAGTCTCTTTCTGATTATTATCACCTGCACTGATCCATCTATTCATGTAAGTAGTACTTGGTTGTTTTCTATGTGTTCACCTAAGTTCTGAGCTGCTTGAGGTCAGAAACCAATATTGATGATTTTTGATATTGTTCTTGATATCTAGCATACTGATGGGCACAGAATGAGTGCTTAATAATTATGATGAGACTTCTAAACACAATTTTACACTTTGACAAATTTGGCTGTGGAAATAGTGAATGAGTCTTTTAGAATTTTCTATGAACAGAATAATAAATGTATATAGGAAATTTATAAAATATAGATGGGAAATAAAATACAGCAGCATCTTTCAGAGACACAGCTTCTCTTTCCTTTCTCTTTCCAGATCCATGCAGGTGACAGATCTTTCTCTGTCCACCTCTGATGGAGACTATATTCTTTACTGTCCAGTAGCATATTCCCTTTGATTGTCTCTTAGGTATGCAGAATTGCGAGCATATTCGAACTTTCCTTCTTTCCTTCTGTCAAATTCTTGTCAGCAGTTTTACACACACACACACTCTTCCCCCACCACCAATCTTTTGCAGATTATAATCAGGAGTTCTTCAGGCTTCTGCCTAAGAGGGTGGACTTTGCAGACTGGTGGGCCTGGGTTTGAACCTTACATGATCACTTTGGATAAGTTTCTGGATTAGTTAAAATTAGCTGCCAGTTACAGAGACTGCAAAGAACAGTGGCATAAACAAAGTGATGTTTGTTTCTTTTTCACATTAAAAAAATTTCTAGAGAGACAATCCAGAACTGGTATTATGATTTCACAAATCTCCTGAGGCTTAGGCTGGTTCCACTTTTTAGGTTTGCTAAACATCAGATGAGGTCCTCAATCTCATAGCCCTAGATGGAGCTTTATCCATCACATGCAATGTAGAAAGGAGGAAGGAAGGAAGGGAAGGAGACTGAGGAAGGCAAGCATCTATGATCTCTTAAGGAAATTTCCCAGAGGCTGTCATACACTTCCTGTTACATTTCATTGACCAGAATTTAGTATTGTGACCTCACTAAGCTGGAATAGAGACTGGGGAATGTTGTCCTTATTCCAGACAATACTCAGCTGAAATGTGGGCGGTTCACATCCTTAGAAAGAAAGGGGGAAAGGAGCATCGGAGTAGCCAAATGCCAGTTACTCTATACCACTTTTTTCTTGACTGTTATTACCCATCTCACAGGAGTCTTAGGATTAAAATAAATGTTACTATGAAAGCATCTAATACAGTATCTAGCATAAAACAAGCTTTCGGTTAATGTTAATTAATATCCCTCCTTATTCCTTTTTTGTGAATTTTCTCATTTCCCTGATACCCCATCATTGGCATCCAAATTCTATTTTAAATACTTGCCCCAGTTGATGGTACTAAGCTGTAGTCTTGTACCTTTTCATAAGAGGGAGCAACAAATACATTATTATTCAATGTCAGCATTAATTTTTTAGCTTAAAGTTTGGCTTAGATTTAAGACATAGCTCTTGGAATCAAATAGACCTAGATGTGAATCCTGGTTCTGCCATTTAGTCAGTGTCTAACCCCAGCCTCTTGCTCCCTCCATTTCCTCATCTGTGACCTGGGGTAAGATTCAGATATGAGGATTAAATGAAAATAATAGAGAGAGAGCACCTGACAAAGTAAGTGGTAGTTTTTCTTATCTTTTTAAATTTGGCCTAATCTGGGTGAACCTTTTTGAAAATGAACTCTTATTCCATTAAAAAAAAAAAGTTTTAAAATTGGTCATCTCCATACATATAAAAATGAGTGTTGTTAAATTGTTAGTCAAACCTTTTGATAATTGTCTCCAAAATCAGTTTAAACCCAAATAGCAGCAAAGTCTTTCTTGTGTTTTTTTTTAAAGAAAAAACAGCATAGCTGAGCCTTAACCTTATTTAGCCTTGATTTGAATGATTTTTGGCAGATCCACTCTTAGAAGCAGAAACACTTCCACCAATGAGTATATTTCATAGCATCTTTCCCCCAGTGGCTAGTTGTTAAGCCCCTACTGTGTCCCAGAAGCTGTGCTAGTTTCTGGGGACATATTGGTAAGCAGAAATGCACATGGTCCCTGCTGCTGTGGAAGTCGCAGTTACTGAGGGAGACAGGTGAATCAATCACTGAAAATAAATGAAAAATTGCCATTATTAAAGTTGTTAGGAAGGAGACATACCAGTGCTGTGAATGTATGTGTGAACATCTTATGATCCAAGGTTGAATGGTGATTTTAGGAATAAAAAAATTGACCAGTCAGTTGAAGTAAAGAGATGTTATGAGCATATGGTTTGAAATGAGCTCAGACACAAGGTGAGCCTGCCCTTGGCATGGACAAAAACATGCCACAGTCTCCAGCACCACTCCAAAGAATGCATTTCATGGTTTGGGGCTGTATTTAAAATAAGTGCCCGTGATATATAACTTCTCAATTTTATACTCTGAAAGGGGCTACATAACTTAGGAATAATCTAATTATTTCATAATGTATTCATGCTATATTGATAAATATTAAATTCACATACTTTTTTTTGATACACCAAGCAGAGATATCTGATAAAATTGGCTGTAAAGTAGGATCTTTTCAGAGAGGGTCAGAGTGTTGATCTGCATTACCTGTAGTGAGAATTTGAATTTGAAGCCATTTGGCTGAATGGGGTGGCATAAGAAACACTGTTGGCAGAAGAATAGGTAGCCCACAAAGTAGCAGTGGAGGATGACCACAGGATGAGAGGTGTGAGCAGTGTGTTCCAGAGAGCAGGCAGGACTGTGCTTGGGATGGCCCATCTCAGAGCCAGCAGGCAGCCCCAATGTCCCATCTCTCCAAGGCATTCCAGGTTCACATAGACAAGAACCCATCTTGGCACCTTGGCAGTGGGGTACCATTTCTCCTTGTCCTGTCCAGCTGAGCTAACGGGGCATCCTTTGGGGAAAATGTTGCCTCTCTGGTCTCTTTTAGGGGTTTGGAAGTTGGCTGGGAGGCTCTGTTCCCATGTAACATGTTAGGGCATGACTGAGCCTCGGGGGAAGAGCTGCCTGCCATCGGACTGTAGGTGGTTTCTTGTTCTGAGCTGATAAATTTAAGATGAATTCCATTCATCTAAAGATTTTTAAGTTCATCTCTGTAGGCAAACCTAAATGAGTTTTAGTTAAATGAGGTACCAAAATAGGCAACTGAGCAAGGGCTTGTCTTCCAAAAGCATTTGTGAGTCATGATGCAGTTTCTAGAGGCATAGTGTTGTGCACGGTGGGCAGGTTCCCAGCCCTCCCCAAGAGTATTTGTGCTAGGTATTTACCCTAAGGCGTCACAAGCCTTTCACTTTCACCTTCCCAGGAATGCCATTGGAACTAGGAATTTCCCCAGCTCTTCAATTGCTCTGTAATTGGAATTCCTCCCTCAGGGTGCAGCAAACTTGTTTCAACCTCAGGGACTTCTCAATTGCTGTTCTCTGCCTAGAAATTTCTTCCCCTAAGAATCTGAATGACTGCTTCCTTCTCAATGGAAGGTCAGCTCCAGAGTGACCTCAGGGATACTTTCCCTAATATCTAGATAAAGAACCACTGCCTGCTACCATCATAGTCCTTCAGACCTGGGTTCATTGCTTGCTGACTTGTTCATATTCTGTTCCCCCCAACACAAACACAAGAATATAAGTTGTGTGAAAGCATGGTTCTTGTCTCCCTTTTTTACCTGTTCTTAAGCCTGGTAGAGAGTAAACTTCCCAACCTGCTGCATGTGATAGTAGGCAAAAAGTTTACCCCTTTGGACATAAAATAGGGATAACATCACCTGTGCTTCCTGCCTCATAGAAAAACTGAGGACCTGGAGTTAGGATGCCGAAGAAACTTTCTCTCCCAGAAACTTGTGACTAATTTTTTGATTCCATATATATATATATATATATATATTGCAAATATCAATACCATTTACCCAATTACATAACCCCAAAAGTCTTAGAACACATTTTGTGCTTGTCTTTGCTTTGCTCCCCACTAAACTACTCCTTAAACAATAGTAATCAGTTTGTCCAGAGGCCATATCCTTAAGGTCCCTCCCTTCAGCACCCTTCCTTCACAGCTTCTTGATTGCCTTGAGTCTTTCCAGGACCACTGATAATTGTCTTCCAACCAGCAGTTCAGTTTGTATTCTTTCCCCTCTTCCACCTCCCAAATTTGTCATCCACACTGCAGGAAAATAATTGTTGTGGAAGGCAAATTCCACACCAATACTGCTTAGTTTAATAATCATGTAATGACTTGCTTTGCCACAGGATCATGTCCAAATACCTTGAAAAACCATGTAAGGCAGTCTTCCTCTGTGTGCTTCTGCAACTCTCCAGCTTCACCACTTGCCCTTCTGTCATTTCTAAATCATCAGTGCACACAACATGGACAGAATGTGCACAGTCATGTGCCATATGCACCAACCATCCCAAACTGTTTGCAGTGCAGAGAGGAAGGATTCCAGGTGGCTTCACTCCCCTCTATCTGTGGTGTTCACATTGCCTTGTCAAACACCTGCCCATCTTTTAAGAGTCAGTTCAATTGTACCTATTCTTAAAGAACATTCCAAACACTTGCCCTCTGCCCACCACTTCCAAGAGCTCCTCATTTCTTCCTCTGCACTGCCTCTGAGCCTTGTAGTATGCCTATTATAATACCCATGCCAGAGATCATCTCTGCCTCCTCAGTGCTCCTTCATGGTCAAGTTATTTGATTCATCTCCTGAGCTTCCTGGGCCAGGCAATATACTTGGCATGTTAATCATTATCTGGAAAAGAACAAAACAACCAAATTCAGTGTACTCATTATCTAGTAGAGGGCTTCATTCAATAACATACATTTGACTGATATTTGAAAAATTGAAAGATCTCCTTGAAGGTTAGAGTTAGGAAGAAGGGATATTGTATTTATGCTGTTAATAGATATCAGTTGAATGGCCAAAATATTTTGTCAATGAGCTAGTGTTAAATGAACATTTACTGTGTTCAGAGTTCTGGATGTGGCCAATTGCAGGGGATGCTTGAAATAGCTTTTGGACATTTCTGAAATGACTCTGGCTTTATCATTTCACTGGGTCAAAATGTTAAGTGCTCAGCACAGTTTCTCAGCTTCCAGGCAGTTTAGAACATAGTGCCTGAATGTTTTTTCATCCACTACCCTCTTAAAGGATTTTGAAACACTGTGTCCTTTCCTCATCCATTTAAAAAGATAATATGTAAAAATTTTATCTTGACTTTAAATCATTATAAAAGATGGTGCTTCTTACATTATAAATATTGATTTACAAAAACCACTCTCTTTAATGTACACAATGGAAGCTAAATTAAATACCAAAGTGATTTTGTATCTACCATGTCATCCATATAAAAAAAAAAAAAAACCACACATTATAAACAAACTGTTCTAGAAAAGCCAGGAATTTTACATAATTGTTTCCCTTGCAGAACTCATTTCATTCCTCTTCTCCTATAAAACTTAATCCCCATATAACATTCTTGTGTTTGATATATTTTCTTGATTACAAGTGCATTCTTAGCTCACTCTCATCCATGTACACTCACCCCTTGGCTCAGGACACATGCTGGACATTGGTTGAACATCAATTTCACCTTTTCTCTCTCTTACTTCAAGAGACAGAAAAGGTCCTCACAAAATTGGGAAGGAGGAAAAAGAAAAGTAGAAAAGGAAATCAGTGCAGGACCTGACTTTTGGTGAGGGAGCCAAAAAGGGGAAAACACTCTTTTACTGGGACACACACAGAGAGATCAGTTGGGATTGAAGGAGATCCAATGAGGGTGAGAGGAGTGCACAGCAGATGCCTGGCTGACAGAACTGAAAGAAACCAGCACAAAATATCCCTGTAATCAATCCCCAGACCTTGACTTGAGCTGTTGATGCTGAGCTAGGAATGTCTGCTGAAGCTGAGGGAGAGGGCTGAGGCTGATGGCACAGACTGAGTCTCATGGGGTTGGAGTGTGTTGTTTTCTGTGATTGGTAGTGTCTATGGAACAGAACTGCCTGGGACCTGAATTCAAATAGCAACATTGCTGATGCACATGGTGTGGATTATCTAGGTATCTCATGGACATATTCACTATCTCTGCAGGTCCAGGGCCCAATTTGGCATTTTTGCAATAGAAGAGAAGCACGGTTCTATCAGAATCATCATAATTTTGGTCTGAGAGACCCAGGGGAAGTTCGGGTTGAAATCAGAATCCATGGCCAAAGAACCTGCATATTTCATAGGCACAACTGTGATTTTTATTGGGTCCAAGGCAGAGGGTGTGGATATGCTCTGTGGTTGTCTTGGTGGTCCCATGCCACAAGGAAGAGAGAGCCAAGAGCAGAGATCTGGGTGCACAGAAGGGGAAGTTGAAGCCTTTCCATCAGCCTTGTCTACTACATGAAAATGTGACAATAGGGATGGCACTGACCTGATAATGCACTGAGGACCCAGCTGGGGGACTGAAGGATCATTACAGGAGGCCCTAGTGCATGACATCTTTAGATTTGTTTCCACTGGTGTTTCTGTGTAGAATTTGGACATTCCCATGGCAATAGAAAGGGCAAAGGAACTGTTATGAGTGTGTATTGGAAACATTCCAACACCACATACCACAGCCTGCACCCCAGAAATGGTTTGGAAGTCTCAATTCCAATAAAAGGAGAAGCCCTAGCCACTCTCCAATCTGTGATAAACACCTAATCAAAATGAGGCTCTGTTAAACAACAAAAGTAGATTGTGTTCACCACAACAAAAACCACATTGACAATCATAGAAATAACAGGCAATGCACTCACAAGAATGACATGGCACCACACCATACCAAAAACAGATCTCACAGCAATATCATGGAAATGTGCGCAGCCAACATAGGAAATCTTCCACTTAAAAAAAGCCCTTCAAGTCTACAACAGATAACTGACAATCTTTAACCCATAAAGATAGAGAGCTATAATAAAATGAAAAAGAAGAACCATTCCCAGACCCAACCTCCAACACACTTGGAAACTGAACAAAAAATAAATTTAAAAAAAGGCAGCATGTGAACATCCTTATCTACAGAACAGACTGAAATAAAAATTAGATTATGACTACTTCTTAAAAAAAAGTTTTAGTTTTCTAAAATGTCTGAATTTTCAAAGCCACATTTTATATTCTCCACCACCTTTTTCTTGTCAATGAGCCTGAGTAAGGTGTTCACTCAGTGACCAAGAAGATCTCAGGTGTTGTCAGCAGGACCTAAAGCAAGCCTCCTCCTACTTGCTTCATCAAAAGAAAATCGACCTATAGTTCCTGCCACTGAGCCAAGAAAACAGGCAGTGAAAACACATTCAGTGTTGTTAATCATCAGAGAAATGCAAATTAAAACCACAGTGAGATATTACCTCGTGTCTACCAGGATGGCTATCATCAAAAAGACCACAAAACCACAAACATTCAGCAACAATGTGGAGAAAATTGAACCCATATACACTGTTGGTGTATAGTTTATACAGAGACTAGTGTGTGAGAGCTGAGTCCTGGAGGCCTGTGATTTATCCAGGAGGTCAAGTCATTGCAGGCAGCATGTGCTGCTTGAAGCCAGTTTTCAGCCCTGGCTGTCCATGCGCATCAGTCTCCTCAGGAGCTGAGTCCCCCAAAATCACAAACCCCCACCCAGAGATTCTGATATAATTGGCCCAGGCATCCTGATTTGAAAAGCTTCCCACTTGATTCAATGTGTAGTCACATTGAGAGACACTGTGAGCAACTAGTTCACTCTGGGTTTAGTCAGTATAATTTATACACCCAAACTAGGAAAAGAAGGAACAATAGAAATGCAAACTATTACAACCACAATGGAAAACAGGACGGTGGCTTCTCAAAAAACTAAAAATAGAACTAATATATGATCTAGCAACTCCACTTCTGGGTATTCATCCAAAGAAAATGAAAACATTAACCTAAAAATATATATGAACCCCAATGTTCATGGAAACCTTATTTACAATTGCCAAGATATGGAAGCAAACTAAGTGTCCATCAACAGATGACTGGATAAAGAAGTTGTGGTATATATAAAATGGAATATTACTGAGCCATAAAAAAGAACGTAATGTTGCCATCTGCAACAATATAGATGGACTTGGGGAGTATTATGCTGAGTGAAATAAGTCAGACAGAAAAAACAAATACTGTAGAATATCACTTATATATGAACTCTGAAAAAGAAAACTAGTGAACATAACAACAACAACAACAACAA
Organism: Camelus bactrianus; assembly: GCF_048773025.1. Classification (NCBI taxonomy): domain Eukaryota; kingdom Metazoa; phylum Chordata; class Mammalia; order Artiodactyla; family Camelidae; genus Camelus; species Camelus bactrianus. The sequence continues at coordinate 41,245,142 of NC_133561.1, read as the reverse complement.
GAAAAAACAGACTCACAGGTATGGAGAACAAACTAATGGGTATCCATGGAGACAGGGAAGAGGGGAGGGCAAGAGTGGGATAGGGAATTAAGAGGTACAAACTACTACTTATACAATAAATAAGCTACAAGGATATGTTATACAGCACAGGGAATATAGCTGATATCTTATAATAACTAAAAATGGAGTATAACCTTTAAAAACTGCAACCTGGAACTTATATAATATTGTACATCAACCCTACCTCAATTAGAAAAACGTCAAAGACCAGTTTGCCCCATGTGACCCAGGTCCCTCCAGTTTTGCCTCCTTTTCCTATCTGTAGGGCTCAGTGTCATCATCTGTTAAATAAGGTACTCAGGCTAGAAGGCCAGCTCTACGTCAAGAATCCTGTAAATCTATTGAAAGCAAACTAAATGATCAAATGAGAAAACTCAACCCCAGCATGAGCAATCCTTACTGCTGGCAGAAGTTCCATCTCCACCATGATGAAATGAGGACTAGATAGTGCACACTTGTTCCTTGCTTTCATGGACAGGAAGTCACAGCTGATGTTATGTGAGATTTAAGAAGTAGGGAGAACAAGCCACATACTGCACTAAACTTAATACTCTCATCTGCCTTTGCTTTCCCTTCCTTGCACATTTACTGGAGGTGAGATGTGTTTAATTAAGGTTATATACCAATAAAAACCAAATTATTATTTGCTTTTACCCATCAAATTTTTCTATATAGAAAATGTTTTCCAATAATAAAAATAACATGTATTAACCATAAAATTTCAAATAATTTTAAAACACAAAGAGTAGAAAGTAAGAGTTATCCATCTCTTGCCCAGATATATTTTATTTCCTTTAAGGAGTTTAACACATATCATTCAATACCTTTTCTTATATATATATATATATATATATATATACATAAAGTATATTTTAAATAAAATGAAGTAATACTATGTGTAAATTTTACAACTTGCTTTTTCATTTGACAATATATACTGTAGACATCTTTTCATTTGAATTTACATTGCTTTACCTCATTCTTTTTAAAGGCTGAATAGTATTCTACTGTCCAGATGAAATAAACTGTATTAAGCCCTCCCTACTGAGCCTGGTCCTCTCCCCCATAAGGTGCAGGCCCCTGCATCTGTGAAGGGGAGACGTGGTCTTGGGGGAAGAGCACGATGTGCAGACAGAGGTGAGCAGACAGGGAAGCAGGGCCAGCTGACTGCCACTTTCTGCCCCTCCCCTCTGGCTCTCAGCAACACTTCCTTCATCCTACAGTTACATGAACTGCCTTTTTCTCCTTTCAAGTTTCAAAATTCCCTGCACTCAAAGAATTTTGGAGAAACATTACATGAGCATTTTCTGATTGTTCATTTCAGATTCCTCCTTCTCTCTGACAACAACACATCTGGCACTAATCTAAATACTCATGAAGCAAGACCAGCAAACTCACAGAAAGCAAGAGGGGAAGGACCCCCTTGATCTTTCAGTCAACATGGAGGGTTAAAATTGTCCAATTTAAAAATACAGCTGGGCAGATAAGAATAAGAGATACTAGAATATTTAAATCAAATACTTCTGGCTAACTGAGTTATATTGCCAAGCATTTAAGTCACCCTCACTCCAAGAAAAATATTTTACCAGGAATCAGGCCCTTAACAAATCCTATAAAACAGAAGTCAAATAGGACTATCTGCAGACTGATGGTAAGGGTCTATTATTCTCAGAATGCTGGGCCTTTAATTTCAGAATGAAATCCAAGCATGTTACCCAAGCAGCTTATACCTTATATAGCAGATGGTGGACATCAATGGGACAGTTCTGTGTTACTTTGTCAACAACATCTGAGATGGATTGCATAAAATCCAGGTTGGTGAACAGAATTTTGTACAGATATAAAAGAAACAATACACATTTCTCTCAACAACTTTTTTAAAATGTAACTTTAACAAATACAGAATTCACTATGCCTTTTAAACCATCACATTGGAATGAATGTGTCAAATTAATCCAAGTGACTCTGTGCATGGAGTGATGGTGACATGTCCCTTCAAGAGATGAAATGTGTGGGTTTAGAGAGGGAAAAGAAATCAAACAGTAACAAAGACAGACCAGCCCTGCGTTAGAATACACAGTGACTCAAACTTTATATGAGATTGTAAAAAGCAAGTGCTCAGTGTATGTGGCATGTAATGAAAAATATTGTAGATAATGAGCATGTGATGTATAGACACTAATGTCATGAAAAAGTTAGCCAGGATATAAGAAAAAACCTAGTCAGTGACTCACACTGTAAATCTGAGCTAGAAGACTGGGAATGGGGAATGGAGGTGGCTTCTAGGTGAAACAATCAATATGGTAATAACCATGTTATTAACTAAAAAATCTTACATTCAATTCCATAAGTGAAATAAGCTAAAGTATAAGTAATTCAATTACAAAATTCTTAAAAATGCTTTAAAAATCATGAAAAGTGTCAATGTGCTCGAGGGAAGAAGAAGGTGCCATGCAGCTGTTCACTGGACTTTGCTGGTTTATGTCTATTTTAACTGAAGACTATCACGAGCGAATGAGTGCCGTGATATCAGGTACTGTCAGACATACATTGTGTGCCATTTCCCTGAACAGTCATACACATCGAAGAACAGGCAGTGGTTTGTATTTACCTATTAAATGTAAACTGAATGAGGCAGAAAAATATACCAAAATACAAATAAAGTCCATTTTACTTAAACCTTAAAATATTGCCTCTTAGTTACTGCTTTTACAAACGCAGTAATAATTCTTTGTGACTACTTGCTAAACTGATGATATCTTTAATTCTTCTTTCCAAGGCTGTCCTCAGACAGAAGCTTTATCTAACTTGCAGCAGGGAACACAGCAGGACCAGCTGTACTGGGTTAAATGTTGGACTGGGGATGGATCGTCATGTGTGATGGGAAGATTATATGTACGCTATCGTACTCTTATACAGAGGCAAATTCCAATCAATCCTCGAGATTAACTAGTTTTCATATCAGTAGGAGATGAATTTCAAATCCATTCTCTTCTATTGCTCTTAAAGCTTCTTCCTAACCACTCTTGGTTTAACCAACCATTAACTGTTTAACAGATAGCCAGACCCAAAGAGGAGCATGATGAAACACCCAGTCAAGTGCGTGGGCCATGCAGGAGCCAGAGCAGCCACTGAAGCTGCAGCCTACACTCCCAAGGTCCTCCCTGAAAGGTGGCCACCTCACTTGGGAGCCCAACGGGGAGCCACTCTTGCACACACGAGGTGACAGCATTGCTCCACACACGTCATTCTCTGCACACTCAGAAAGCAAATGTCTTACCTCTGGGTGAAAGAAAATTTCAGGGCCTGGGAAACTTTCCTAGCCAACATCGATAATGAATTTCTTCTGGCTTATGGCATTGTTCCCTGTTTGCTGTTTGATCCACTTACGCTGATCCACGTCATACTTGGCAAACTTCTTGACTATATTGGGGCAAATGTGACAGTACTTCTCCTGCAGACACACACACAGAGATGTCACCAGGCATTAGCGGCCACCCAGTCTGCCCTCCGGCAAACACCCAGTAACTCCAGCACCACAAACCCCCGACATCAGTCCTGCCCAAGGCCACAGCTCCAAGGGACACTTACTTGGCTCAGTGATGTCTAACAGCTATGCTCTGGCCACGTACTCTGCTTTCTTTCCAGCTCTGCTATTAGTCCCAGCCTCACTGTGTCACATGTTGCTGCCTACTATCTGAGATGATGTCTGACGGTGCCTATCAAGTCCCTAGTCTCCATCTCCTCTCTTCTTACTCCTTGTATGCCCCCACGTTGCACCTGCCCAGGCACTTGCTGCCACCCACTGGGACAAGCAGACCCGCCTCGCAGCCCAACCCAGATCTGAAGGCAGCAGATCTGGCCCTGTGGTCACCACATCCGATTGACAGGTGGTTAACCTGCTCTGCGGTCTGACACAGCACACTCAGTGGCTCCATGACAGAGAGTTAGTGAGTGCCTAGGCACGTGGGATGCACAAGTGAATAAAACACACACAAACCCCTGCCCACTGGCCCATACACTGGCTGAGAGTCAGAGTAACAAGTGACAGTGATAAATAAGTAAATTGCAGAGCACTTTATAAGGTGCTGGGACCATGAACCAAAGGAAAGCCCGACTTTGACAGGATGGAGCTGCCACACATTGGGGCATGAGAACCCGCTCAGTGCCAGCCCCAGCCTGTGCTGTGCAGTGTTTCCTCAGCTGGTGATGCCTGACTGGGGGCCTCTGGGTTGATCATCTGTCCTTAGAGCTAACCTCACAAGAACAGCAGTTGGCCCCTGGGTACCGGATTCTGAAAGTCAGCTTCCTGTGGGCCAGGTGGGCTTTGTTCAATGCCTGCACTTTGTCAGGCCCAAAGCTGGTGCTCAGGAGGACCTCTGAAGGCATTTTCATGATACTAAGTTCAAAATTTCTTAGAATCCCTGAAATGAAACCTAATACCATCCTTGGTATACTCTGCACAACTGTAAGACTGATGGGCCAGACTTGCTACACACCCCTGTGCTCACTGATAACTGAGTGAGTGGGTCACCCCATACAACTTCAAATCTACCAGGCTGAGGGCAGAAACAGTAAGTTGTCCTAAGACACCAGGTCAATGTCTCGCAGCAACTCAGAGGCTTAACTGAAGGCAGGAAGTGCCTCCACAGTGTTGATGGTGTGCAGTGTGTCAGCCCCAAGTCCTGGACCACCACTGTCCCCACCAACAGAATCCACGCATCCACAGGCCCAATCCTGCCCACAGGGGCAACAAGACACAGGGTAACTCTGACCCACTCCCACAGAGGGAAGCGGGGCAAGAACTAACTGACAGCAGGGATGGGGTGGCTGACCTGCAGGGAACACAAGGAGCTCTTCCACTGCCTACCTTCATGGCTGAGTGATACCTTGTCACTGCCCAAATGGGCCAAACCTGGTTCAGGGTCAGAGATGGACCCCAGAGAGCCAGTGAAGAAGGTAAAGCCCACCACGAGGACTAGGAGAGCAGCCTCTGTCACAGTCAGCATACTCAGGGCCCTTCTCACCTGCATGGCCACCCCGACAGTCAGGAGCCAGAGGCTGTGAGACATATTGGTAACAGGAATGGGGAGGTGAGGGAACTTGGGTCAACTATCCAAATTTATTTCCTTGAAGAAACACAAGGAAAGGACTAGGGGAAGTTCTAGGAAATATTTTAACATTAAAAGAAAGTCTTATGCTACTTCTGTAAACCTTCCCCCAGAGGGAAAAGATTGACTCCCATGGGCTGCCCAGGACCACACACCCAAGCTGTGAATTGACCCATCCCTGGAAACTCTAGTCCTGGGCACACCCGGGCACCCAGCCACCCTACTCACACGGGCCCTGACTCGCACCTGTGCACCCTGTCCTAAAAATACCTCTCCGTCCACCAAGAGTGTCATGCAAAATGTGGGAATCCCCCCAGGCACTAGCTTTCCTTCAACCAGCTTGTTACTGGGTGCAAAAGTGGGAGGGAAGGGGGGAGGCTAACCTCCCTTAAACTCCCCTGCAGCTCAGAAACTGTGTGTTCAAGGTCACATGTCACTTCCATGCTTAAATTTTTCTCCAAAAACAAAATCTTTGCTCTTTATATAATAATTATCCTTGTATTACTAAGAATCTCTTCATTTTGACTAAAACAAAACAAAAACAAAACAGTAATTTGTCCTGATTTTGCAACCTGAAGAGAAAATTGCTTTGAAAGGGGTCTGTCAACTGCTACCTACAGAGTGACACAAAGACCAAACCGATGGATCAGTCAAGTGGGCATTTTAAATAAGGACCAATGAGCCATTTTCCTCCGAATCTTACTGATTTAATTTTAGAGCTTCCTGTAACTCCTCCAGCATGGTAACGGAGTCTAGAAAACACAGGTGGACTCTGTTCAATGATTCACCCTAGAACAGCATCACTCTGTATGGTAATTCTCAGGGTACAGAACCACACACAGCAAGAGCTGGAAATGAGTTTGAATTCTGGCTGACTGCACAGGATTCCTCACAGTCACTGCTGCTGCTGTCTGCTCCTTACTCGGGAAATGAAGCCTGGAGGGAGAGGTGCAAGACACATTGGCTAATTGAAGGTTCTGTCTAATCAGGCTCCAATTAAATGACATCGTACTAGGCAGGATGCTCAATACCAGTTATCAAGCTGCTCTCATTTACAGCTGGAGAACTTCACAAGCATCCATGTTCAGAGAAGAGGCTAAGTTTTCAGCCCCTTAATTCAAGTGGTAAACAGATGGAGACCCACATTCATGGGGAGGGGAGGGAAGGCACAGTGGGAGCAGGGGTGGTGGCCACAAGGGGAAGTGTGCAAACACTATTTCTCTCTCACCACCAAACTGGCCCATTTCCCATCTGTTTTTACCTTAATGGCCTTTGTGGTCTCCAGTGGTTGCTCAGGAGGGATTCCCACCTCCCTCTCACTTGGCAGCTGTTGAATGAAATACATATCTCTACCTGCAATAGGGATGTGTTTGATGCAGCTTCCAATTACCTAACCTTCCACATGGGGAGACAGAGAGGCAAAACACCATGTGAGTAACTCCAGGAGGAAAGCCCTCCCTGGACTGTAAGTTAGACTCCTGCCCCCACCTGCCCTGGCAATGCAAGCATTTACTGAATCTCCACTCTGTGCAAAGCTCAGGACTGGGGGAGGGGGAATAAAATGACCATGCATGCAATTCCATTAGGAGAACCTGAGATGCTCTGTAAGCAAACAAAGTGGCCTTTCCATTAGGAATGTGAAGAGAAAACCACAGAAGGCAGTTAATTTCCAAAATGCTGCTGTCTGTCCGAACAATGGGTCATTTTATTGTTCCTCTAACAAAAAGGAAAACGTTTTAACTATTAATTTTATAAACATTTTTATTGAGTTATAGGCATTTTACAATGTTTTGTCAAATTCCAGTGTAGAGCACAATTTTTCAGTTATACATGAACATATATATATTCATTGTCACATTTTTTTTTTTTTTGCTGTTTAACTATTAATTTTTAAACCAACTACAAATTGGCTTGCATTTAAAAGTCAACCACCTGGCTAGCATGCAGGACTTAGAGTGTGACAACCAGGACTCAGATCCTGGTTCCACATCTGTGGGCAGAGTAACCATGGCCACATCTGTTAACACATATGTTTCAGCCTTGGCACCTTCACCCATCATATGCAGTGAGTGGGTGCACACAAGAGACCCAGTGACAGGCAGCGGGTCAATTACACAGCATGGTTTAGGCATGCATTAAAGACTCAATAACTGATCTGCTCACTCTAGTAAGAGCTGAACTTGGTAGGAAGGAACAGTCTGGCAGGTTCCCCTCAACCCTATGCTATGTGAGATCCATGCTGGGGGGAGTTTGGATCTGCTCACCCAGCTGCCCTCCCGGACCAGTGACCAGGATGTCAGCCATCACCAGCAGGAGAGGGCCAGGAGCTGCTGTGTGGTCCCAGGTCCTCACCAGCCCCCTGGGGTGCCACTCAACATGCAGGCCACAGGCTGGGAAGGTCCAGCTCATGCTGGTGGGAGTAGCTGTGCAGAGTGGACAATGTCCCCACCTGCACCAGGTAGAGGAGGCACTCTGAGCTCCCTGATGGCACTGGCTGCTTGTCACACACTCATGGAGACAGAAGGCTGGAGCAAATCCTCATCCATCTGACAGATGGATCAGTTCCAATGTGTACAAGCACAGTTACCACTGAAGTTGCAAGAACAGGTGACTGAATTCCTCTTATGTCTTCTGAGGTGCCCAACTTCTAGAAGTGAAAGAGTGTGTAGACTTTCTCAGGAGCCCAAGCCAATTGTAAAATATTTAAGATCAAGATAAAAGATATGTACACATTATTAAAATTAAAAAAATCATAAGAACAGTAGCTCTCGCAAACAGAAACTATTCACAATTTCTATACTCAATACATTACATATAACATTTTCTAAAATTAATTCAACCCATGTTGAGTATCAGCTTCATCACAGATTAAATATATTAAAACAACCCACAGCCAATGGTAGGAAAACAAGTAAGTGAGTTGTGCTACACCCACATGATGGGCTGTCAGGTAGTTACTAAATATCTTTCCACAGAGTATTTAACCATAAAGATACATCAGGGATAATTCAATATGCAAAATACAACCTCAGGAGCACATTGTACATTTAGAACATGAAATCAGATGGAGGGTATCCCAACTGTGCTTAAAATGTGTATTGTGTGTCTAAGAAAAAGAGCTCAGTAGACTATACCAAAAAAGTGTGGCACAGTCCTCTGGGCAGGTTTGTGGGTCATTCTATTTTCTTCTTTACATTTCTCCATTTTACCTAAATTTTGTACAGTAAATGTAATTTTTATAAATAGGGGGAAAAAACTGCATTAAGAAACAGAGAAAAATTTGAACAACAACTTTCTCTGTGGGCCTGCACGTAGTGTGAAACTTGTTTCAGATGCACAGGGGAGGCCAGGAAGCAGACCCACAGGCACAGGCCCTGACCTTGGCCTGCACTGACCTCTGAGGACGTGACCTCAGAGAGGAGCCAGGCAGGACCACACAGCAAGTGGCACCTAAACACCTCAAACCCAGGAGGGGGCAGTGTTCCGAGACTGGATGAAGGGGCTGCGAGCACAGAGCATGCTCTGCAGGACTCCAGCCTCTCCTCACCCCCGGGCAAAGGGGACACTGGCAGGGTGCAATGACAGAGGGGAAAGATTTGGCTTTTTCCTCCTGACTGTAGACACATCAGCCTCCCCCTGCAGTGATTTCTGAACTTTGAGGTATTAAAGCACCAGCATATTAGTACATCATCTCTGCAACGTCCTGAAATAAAACAGTGACTATTTTTTAAATGAAATAAATGAATTGTTTTTTTTTAAAAAAAAACTAGTTTGCATTTTTTAAATTTGTCTTAGTTGATTTACAAAATTCTGTTAGTTTCCAGTGTATAGCATAGTGATTCATTTATTGCATTTTTAAAAGGAGCTTAGCACATACACACACAAACCTATATTTTCACAAAAGGTACTTGTAATACACAAAATAACAAACATTAGTATCAGGGGTTGCCTCCAAGAAGGGACGTGGAGAAGGAAAGGCAGGTCTGAATTCCCAATGTAACCCCCTCCAGATAGCTTCAATTTATTAAAAAAAAAACTTTAAATAATTCATTTAACTACTCCATTGTACCAAATATATATGTATATATATATATATATATATATATAGTCTCTTGAAGCCTTAATTAGAAATCACTTCTGTTATATTTTGAAAATTAAAACCAAAAAGTGACATTGCAGAGCATCCCGCAAGTCAAGGTGAACAATCTCTCCTTCTTGGCTCTTAAAAAATTTTATAAAGCAAGAAATAAATCCTCTCCAGAGGATTGTCACAGAACACAAAATCATCCTCCAAATGTTCATGTGCCGCACCCACTGACATCCAGATTACAGTTCAGAATGAAAGCCAGGAAAACCCTCCTGGCAAAGTGACACCGGGGCCAAGCAGAGCCCAGGGACATCAGACGACTGCTGACACCAGACTGCACAAATCTGCTACTGCAAATTTCCAACTGCCAGTGCCACAGACACTAGGCATCTTCCTCTTTCTCACACAACTGTGTTTAAAGGCTCTTGTTACCTTTGCTAAGTACAGGTATGACTTCAAAAGTGGTGTTTTAATTAACAGAAGGGTGTTTTTTCTTTCACTGCTTCCTTCACCTCAAATCAGGTTAGGCCCACAGACAGAGCAGAACTCGCTGCCCTGCTGACCATTGGGATAGCGTGAGTGACCCCATCCCTTCTGTCAATGATGATTCCTGTTATTGTGTGTTCACCAACTTGTCATGATGTCCAGTACACAGCTAAGGCCAGCACTGCCTTCACAAATACCACAGAGACCATCAGCATGGGGACTTTCTCAAGTGTTCCACAAGCCTATCTTCAGGTTGGAGCAATAAGCCCTTTCTTTCTTACTGAGTCTGAATGACCTTTCCCTTCCCTACCTTCCATCTTCCTCCCAAATCCAAATTCCAAAGTGGACAACTAACATGTAAATTCTGTGCACTTAATCTGGAGGAGTCAACTTCTCAGTAAGATAAATCAAAGCTTTGCAAAGAAAAGCCAGAGACAAAGGAATTTTATTGTGGGATCAGGAGGTTTTAATTTCTAATCCACTGGTTCCCAGTGTGGGTCCACAAATGGATTGCAATAAGACTACTTGTGGGGACTTTAGAAAGACAAAATAATGGGCCTGGCACCCAGAAATTCTCATCTGGCAGAACCAGGATAGTGGTTCTCAACCAGGTGCAATTTTGCCCGCAAGGAGCACCTGGCAATATCTGGTGCCATTTCTCGCTGTCACACTTGAGGGAGGGGAGGCTGGTGGTGGTGCTTCACCTGGTGGGTCAAGACCAGAGATGCTGCTAGACATCCCACAACACACAGCTCAGTACCCTCCACTCCCCTGAGGACTGCCCGATCCAAAATTTTGAGGCTGGAAACCCGTGGTCTGATATAAATTCTGAGAATGTGTATTTTGGAAAAAACACTTTTGAGGAGACCTTGCTGCATAGATCACTTTGAGAACCACTGGGCCAGTGTTTCCTGAAGTGTCTCCTAGTCCATGGAACAGAAACAGCTTAGGGGTGGGGGAATATTTCTGGTTAAATTTGGAAGTGGTGGAATAAACAGAGTTTTCTAATGTAGGCATTTTCACAGCCTTTAAGACATCACTGTCTACTGAGAATCACCACACAGAGGACACAGCATGTGGAATCTTCCAAGTTAATCATCTATGCAACTCCTCCTCTTTTTTCCTACAAGGGAATAGAATATGCAGGAAGCATTTTGGAAAACAATTTTATCATTTATTCCCCCAAATTTCAGTCAATTCCCTTATATAGAGGCAGATACATTACACCTAAAAACAACAAAACACCCCACGAAGAACAAGCAGCTTCAGGGGAAGTTCTGCAAACTCATGGAACCACAGGAGCTCAGATCCACAAAGGGAAACCCTTGAAAGACATTTATTTTGTTTCATTTTGTTTTGTTTTAACAGATTCTATAGTATATTTTCTTTTTTATGATCAGAAGTAAAAAAAGCCAAAGAACCACACCTACATCTTGATCTTGTCTTCCTGAGGTTACCTTAGATTTTAATGAACGTAAACAGACAAAAGCTGGACAAACTCTACACCAGCAGTAAAAACATAAATCACAGAAATTGCTCTGTACAGTGTTTGAGCTCGGACCTGAATGGGATGAGTTCATGTGCACTTGAGTGCATGGGAAAGGAAACCACACCACACAATCTTACAGAGGCCCCTAGAATCACCATTTCTTCCACATTAGACAACTAAGGTCACTTGGGAATCATGAAAGTCACTTGTCCTTACCTGAACTGCAATGTAGAGTCCTGGTACATTAAATAATTTGAACATAATTTCTGCAAGATATTCTCTATTTTCTGGTGTATTCAGAGGAGGTTCTGTCTGTAAGGAAATATTCACTATATTTAGTGTTCACCCAAATTTCATGTAATTACATGAGAACGGCAATAAGTTAATCTAAAAGCATGTTCATTAAGATGCTGTACAACTCCTTAATTTGACAGACAGAGTACACCCAGAGTGATTGATTAAACACATTTTGGCTGTGAGGTTTAAAATCTTTGAGAGAGCAAAGCCTCTCTAAGCACTTCTGCTCTTACTAATCCACCCCAAAACAAAAACAAGCTACAGAAAAGGAAACTCCACCTCGGATACAAGAACACCCAAACACCGTGAATCTGAAGAGACGTACACTGAGCTGCCAAGGGCAATAACAGCCCCACTGAGACCAGATGAGTGAGGACATGGAAAGAGAACACCAGTGACTTCAGATACCAGGCAATATCCAGTTCTCCAGAGAAGAGCAAAAGCAGAGAGCCCTTGCTTGGAGTCAGAGCAGTCTGAGCAGCACAGCTGCAGGAGCCTCGCTCCCCAGGTCGCTCCCCTCAGAGCACAGGCGGCAAGGTGAGAAGTTAAACCTCCACCATCTGCTGTGAGAAAGACAAGCCTGGGACAGAAGCTGCTTCAGCCAGACACTGCCCACCACCCAACCTAAACCCGACACACAGCCAGTTCAGAAAGATCTCCCCTCACTCAAAGATGAGGAAAGAACACAAAAAGACTAGCCAAACATCAAATAAAAACACTCATAGAAAAAGAGAGGGGAGAGAGAAAATAGGAAAAAACAAATGGCAGATAAAAAGCATGTACCCAGAAAAATATAAAAAAAAAAGCAGATGAAAATCATGACATAGATATCCGAGTTTTTTGAAATGTCTATTTAAAATAATAACTATTATCTTATAGGAGGAAATTAACAGGATTACATAAAGATAAAAATAAATAAACCTGCTTTTTGTCATTCAGCAGTATGTTGAACATTTTTCCATGTTAATAAATATGGATTTACATCACATATTTAAGCTAGGGAAAAAAAGAGAGAGAAAAGGAGAAAAAAAAAAAAACAAAGAAAGGAAAAAAAATCTAGGCCTTTTGGCAAAAAAATAAATAAATAAAAATCCACATTACCCTTTGTTATATACTGAGCTGTGTGTCCCAAAACTCTTATGCTGAAGCTGCAACACTCAGGTGACTGTGTTTGGAGATGAAGCCCCTAGAGGGGTAATCCAGGATCAGTGAGGTCACAGGACAGCACTAACATCTCTGCAGGATTAGGCAGAGGGATCAGGGAGCTCTCTCTCACTCACACACAGAGGAAGAGCCACACAAGGACCTGGTGAGAAGGAGGCCATCTACAAGCCAGGAAGAGAGATCTCACCATAAACCAAACATGATGGCACCTTGATCTCAGACCTAAAGCCCCCAGAGCTGTGAGAAAACAACTGTCTGTTGTTGAAGCCACTCAGCCTATGGTGTTTTGTTAGGTTTATTGAGCAGAGCAACATACTCTTAAAGCAGGAAAAAGGCAGCCGGTCTTGGCCATTGGCACAGCTGCATGCAGGACACTGGGACACACAGGGCCACATTTACAGGCTTTTCTGGCAGGAAAATATGACCCCAGAATTCTATATCTGGCCACACTGCCAATCAAGTCTGTTGCAAAAACAAAATATCTTTAAACATACAACAACTTGAGAGAATTTGGTTTCTATGAACCCTTCATGAATTAACCATCAGACAATAAGCTTTAGCCAAATAATAAGAATGCATAAAGTACAGCCAAAGACTTACAGTGAGCAAGTAATCCATTTAAGATGTAGGGATAAATGCTTTTCTTTTCTGGGAGAATGTATAGCTATAGAACAGAATGTAAATATTATAAATTAAAACAACAGGAGTAGTATCAAGTTGACAGGCACAGATGGAAAGGAGGAAAATATAAAGACACTGATGCCCTTGTGTCATGGAATCAAAAGATATTGTTTTCTTGGTAGAGCAGCAGAGACACCAGTAAACATAAAGTCACAAACATAAATATCAGAGTAAGTACACTAACATAAACAATCAAAAGGAGGTGATAGAAGAAAGGAGGAGGAGGTAAGAAATGTGGCCATGTACCAACGTGGTCACTAAGCACAGTAGGAAGTAATCATCCCTAAACAAATACAGGTAAATATCTTATACAAAAGTACAGTTATGTTAAAATATGATTTACCAATTATCAGAACGAATATGCACCCAATAGAAACCAAAGAGAAAGCCAAGCCTGAGTTTTAAAATATCCATACATAAATAAAACACACTAAAACCAGAAACCACAGCACCAGAAAAGTAGCTGTGACCACACAAACCTGCCACACAACCCAGGCCATTTCAGCATGGGCAACGGGAGAGCTCCAACTCCAATCAGCCCAGCTACAACCCACCTTCGATTTTACCAAGTTTGGAAAGTGATTTCCCCTCTCCATGCATAATTAGCACTGACTTCACAGGAGTCTAAACGAAGTGCTCATGGCAGCACCTGGCATGGGGAACGTACTCAGTGAAAGTGCATTATTATCACTAAAATCATCAGCATGTACCAGTGAGAAACTCACCTACTGAAGAGAAAGTCTCTGAACAAAGACTATGAGACAAAATGAAATTCCATTGTCAAGCCAAGGGACATCTAAAACAAGGTGCATCAGAGAGGTGCACAGTTGTCACAGCTTCCAAGATCAGAAACAACATAACTGCACATAACAAGGAACTGATTACACAGATTAGGTCACATCCATAAAATGTAACACTTTGCAGCAATTAAAAAGGATGGGCAGTGTGTCTGCAGATATGAAACAATATCTACTATAAATTTGCTACATGAAAATAGGCCTCTCCATACATACATATTCTTAAATATACTTCTGTATCTACAACATTTTTTTAAAAAGCAAGGTGTATGAGGGAGAGAAATGAGGAGCTGTTTATGGGCACAAAGTTTTGATCTTGCAAGATGGAAAAGTTCTAGAGTTCTGTTACACCACAATATCAATGTAGGTAACGTTACCAAATGATATATTTAAAACTGTGTTTAGTGGGTAAATTTCATATATTTCAAATTATAATTTCTAAAATTTTTAAAGTAAAAATCAAAATGTACCATAGTATGTCAATTTTGTTACCATTTTATGAAGTAAGTTTATGTATAATCCATGTGCCTGCACATAATTATTGCTGGTTAAGCACCAGTAAAGTTGGTTTCCTCCAGGAAGGGGATCTGGAAGGCAACACAGAAGTGGGAAGGAGACACTCTTGCACTGGAAATCGTACTGCACCTTTTGAATTCTGTGCTGTGTGTATGCTAACTCTTCAAGCAAATAATCAAATCTGGCTATCAACTAGCTGGGGGCTTTAGTTTATACTCCTGTCTGATACAAAGCTCAAACATCATGCCCCAAGTAAGTTTTAATTACTCTGATTAGAATCAATACACTCCCTGAATGGGAGAGAGAAAGCAATCTTAAGACATAGACAAGAAATAAAAAAGTCATCAAAAGCAGATTGTAAGTAAGTGATCTAAACGTTATTCAACAACACATTACTTATTTTAATGTGCCTACCTCAAGGGGCTGAGATCAAATTAGTTAATACCTTAATGTTCCCAGTACACATTTATCACTGTGTTAGTGATTACTATATCAGATATTTTTTTTTAGTTTTCTTTCATTTAAAGCACATGAAGAATAGCTGTGGATTCCAATATTTAGGTTACAATATATCTCCTTATGGCACCTCCTATCAACCTGAAAAACAGGCCTAATAACTACCTACCCCACAATTGTCTGTGGGATTAAGTAAGTGAGTTAATTCATGCAAATGCTTGGTGGGGAGAGGGCTGGGCCTTTAGCAAGTGCTGAATATATCAACAATCAACTGTAATATCAAGAATATATCTCAGGCCAGAAGAAATTGAATGTATTAACTCCAGAGACCTAGAGTCTTCTCTTACCTTGAAGAGGAATCCAAGCACCTTAATAAGTTAATTTTATAAACATAACATTTAAACTGATTAGAGGGGGGAATAGGATGAAGAGAGGAAGGCTAGAAAGGTATGCAAAGTGAGAGCATAGTCATGCAATGTTTCCTTCCTGCCTGGTTTAAAAAAAAATGTGAGCCTATAGAAGGCATTCCAACAAGAAGTAGATTAACCCTGGCTCTGGATTCTTCCTGGGTTTAATTTCAGTGTCAAGTGATGTTCCAAATAAATCCCAGATGAATGAAAAATATATATAAACATCAAAGGAAAGTAGGTTTACTTACAAAAAATTTACAATTATAGATGTTCAAAAACATAACCTACAAAAAATCAAGTGAGAAAAATTATCTGCTTATGACAAAAAATTCGTATCTGTTATATGAAAGAGTTCACACCATAAACAGATTGTGGCCATACATACAACAGAATATTATTCAGCCTTAAAAAAGGAAGGAAATTCTGACACATGCTACAATGTTGCTGAACCCTGAAGACCTTATACCAAGTGAAATAAGCCAGTCATGAAAGGGCTAATACTGGATGTTTCCACTTATATGAGGACCCAGAATAGTTACAGTCATAGAGACAGAGGGGGGATGGTGGGGGCTAGGGCTGGGAGAGGGGGAAAGAGAGTTATTCTTTAATGTGGACAGAGTTTCAGTTTGGAAGATGAAGAAGTTCCTGAGATGGATGGTGGTGATGGTTGCACAACAATGTCAATGTACGCAACTCACCAAACTGTACATTCAGAAATGGTTAAATTGATAAATTTTATGGTATGTGCATTTTATCACAAAAGAAAAATTTAAGTAGAATAAAGTTCAAAGAAATCATAGCAACAATAAAAGCAATAAAACACTGATATGTACAAAACCCAGGACATGAATAGGCAATTCACAAAGGAGAAAATACAACTAATAAATACATGAAAAACTGTTTAAGATCAAAGGTATTCAAACTGCAAATTAAAAAGTCAAATAATCAAAAATGATATTAATCAGTCCTAAGAGTTCAAATAATGTGGCTTCTTGTACATTGAAGATCTCAGTGTGAAATGGTATACCAGAGATTCAAAATTATTAACACATCTGGACCTCCAAATTATATATATATATAATTTTTATATTCTTAATATAAAAATGCTCTAAATATAGAAAAAATGTGCAAAATTACTTTATGTTATGTCTTACAAAACCAAGAAACTGGAAACAAAAGTAAACATCTAAAAATAGTGGGGCTGCTAAACAGACAGGAAACAACCACTGGATACATGATTGTATGACCATTAAAGTGAGGATTATGAAAACCGTGCAAGAAAATGGGGGAGAGGGATGGAGGACACAATATTGAATGCAAAATCATATAAAAACATGAGTGAAAAGATTAAGTATAGCTATACTAAATGTTAATATTTATGATAATGGGATAGGAGTGTGAAAAGCCCCACAATCATCTTCCAAATTTTCTAAATCGCATTTATACTTCTATAATAAGAAAAAAAAAATCATTACAAGAGTTGTGAAACCCTGAGTTACAGCCTGTGTGCGAAGGCCACAGAAACTCCCAATACAACTTCCTGGTTTATTTCTCCACAGGCGGAGAAGTTAAAAGAAGAAAGACTTCACCACAGGGCAGAAGCCACAGCACATCCTGGTGTGGCTTTTCCCTCGCCTGATGGCTCTGTAACGTGGAAAACACTTTCCATATCCAACCACAGTTGTGAAGACAGCTGAATTATTGATCTGCCACTGTCTTCATACCTGTAGTCACATCATTATGGCAGGCACTGCAATTTCCCTACCCAGTATCTATTCTGCCTTCTGCCTTAATGACAGACCACTGATCAATCACAGGCCCAGAAAACAGCATTTCCCAGACTTCCTGGTGTACAGGGATGGCTAAGTAAGTTCTGGCCAATAAGAAGCAAAAGTTATTGGATGTGTCTTCTGGGAAAGCTCCTTACAAGGTTGAAGGTAGACTCATGTAGTAGGCCCACTTCTGCTCTTAACCCCTTCTTTCCTGGAATATGGAGGTGATGACTGGAGCTGCAGCAGCTAACTTGTGATCTAAGGCAATCTTAGAATGGAAGCCATATGCTAAATATACTAGAGCACACAGATCCCTAATGACACCAGAAACCTGACATACCAGCACTGCCCTCCCTGCTACAAATGACTTTAAGAAAAATAAAACCTTTAACTTGCTTAAGCCACTGATTTTTACACTTTAGTACTTGCTGCCAAACAATTCACCATCTGTGAAGAACTAACATTAAAATCTATACACTTCCATTAAGAGAATGTTTACAATAAAATTATGTTCTCCTGGCTCCTGAATCAAATTCAGCACTATTAAAGACACATTCTTCTGGGTTCTCAGAACCATAATCATAAATCTATGTTTTCCTCAATCCTCCTTTTCTCCTATGTTTACCACCAGTAATTGTTCTTTTAGAGGATTAATTTAAATAAAACCTTCCAAAAGCCATTATTTATATATAACGAGATCTAAATTGGAGATATCAAGTTTTTCTTATTTTTTAAATACTGAAGTATATGATTAAAACGTCACATGAATGCAAGTTACATAAGCATTTTATTCATAATAATGGTAAAATATCATCAAGTATTAATTCAAAAAAGGAATAATTATTCAGTACTATAAAAATCAATCCATATTTCTGGATAAAGAAAGCAAGCTAAACACATGCAACTAATATTGCTCCAGTCCCAAATCTCTCCATAACTGCAGTAAAGAAACATTTTTAAAAACCTAAATCCTCAAGGAAGGGCAAGTAGGAGTGGAGATGACAATATACTGAAAATGGGAAGAACATGGGCCAGCAGTAACAGACTCAGCAGCGCCAAGGATGTCCAGCTCCACACCGGCCAGTGCTAGTGTACAGGACAGAGCAGGTCTGAGCCACCCTCATGAACCAGGAAGGGAGTTACTGCGGTAAGCCAGGACAAGCCACATGTCATGGTGATTATTATGTGTCAGCTTGACTGGGCTAAGGGGTACCCCGAGAGCTGGTAAACCATTCTTTCTGGGGTGTGTCTGAGATGGTGTCTCTGGAAGAGCTTAGCATGCAGCAGACTAAGGAGACCTGCCCTTGCCAATGTGGGTGGGCAGCACACAGGCTACTGAGGACTTGATTGGAACAAAAGGATGAAGGAAGGGTGATCCTTCATCCCTGAGCTGGGACACACATCTTTCCTGCTCTCAGGTGGATGGCAAAGCTCCTGGTTCCCAGCATCCTTGGGCAGCACTGCTGCTTGCTCTTTCTCCCCTGATTCATATTCAAAAAGGTTTGCAAATCTCCTCTACAGTTACAATTCAATTTCCCTTCAAGAGCACTGCAGTTCTTTAGAATATACGATTCTGTCTTGAACTCTGGGCAATTCAGTATTAGAGAAAAGAGTGTGGTTCCCATTTGCTATCTGTTTAGTCCACGTGACCAACATGAGTTGAGTCTCTGAAACTTCTTGAAAAACATGATCCCTACTGAGCTCATTCCCACCATGGATGTGCAGATGTCTGTCATGGCAGTCAGAAGGGACAATTTCATAGGCTACTGAGGGAACTTTAATTTAAAACTTTTAGACTCTTTTACACCAAGAAGCCATTAGCTGATGTAGTGGTTCAGTAAATGTCTTCAATGAATTTCTGGACATGGCCACAAATCCCTGTACCTGCTTCACTCCCCTTCAATTATCCCATTAACTGATGAGGAAGGACATAAGCCTGAGATAAAACCACCCTTCTCATAACTTCCTCTGTCACATCATGCAGCAAACACACCTGCTAACTTCAAATTACAATAAATGTAACACAATATTTTCTTATGTTTAATGTAATAAACAATTATTTTTGAAAATTCACTTCAGATACTCATTTTTGGCAAAGGACTTAAGCTTTTCCATATTCATACCAAACACCTCCAGTTCGTTCCCAGCAATTGTTTTTATTGTACTGCGGTGTATATGCCAGCTAGAGCAGAAAAATTCCTGGTAGGAAAAATTTCCTGTGGGCTGTGTCCTGGTGATTGCATTTGCTCCACGGGCCTAAGACTCAGACTCCCTCTGAGCAGAGCGGGATGGGGCAGGCAGGGAGAGGAAGCTGGGCCCCAGGCCCATGCCTGGAGTCCTATCAACAGGTAGTTATGTGACGTACGAGAGAAGGGAACATGCCAAGCATTGCAGGTGGGAGTCTGTAATTTGTTTTGGCTGTAAAGACAAAGCCACTCAGACATACTGTCAGTTTCCTGGCTCCATGTATTTTACATAAACCATCATAGATACACAGGAGAGAAAATACACAGTGGCCTGTAAAACACAGTAATTGGACGTGACAATTCCTAGTTGTGAAGATACAGCCAGGAAAAAGCTTAGAGCACTTTCAAGGACTTGATTTAATAGACACAAAATATATAGATTCCACTAACTACCATAACAGCCTTGTACTTAACATATTTTAAGCCAGATAATTCTAAAGAATATTCCATATTTAACATTAGAAAGAGTTATATAATTGGATCAGGGGCCATTTGACAATGCACTAGCATGGAAAAAATGCAAAGCTAAATTATGTAGGTTTTAATGTGCAGCTTATGTTACATGCAATTGCTCTCCTTAAAGTAAGTGTTTTATACATGTAATTAATTTTAACTTAAAAAGAACATAAAACAATGAAAACAGGCTCCACAACAAAGAGACACTTCTCTTCATTTCTCTGTATTGTTTTATTTCATCTGAACAAGATCAATTACATCCACAATATCAGGGCCCATAACTCAGCTCAGAGTTAGAGTGAGATTTAACCTTGGCAAAACAGCACCTTGACTCAGCTCCCTCTGCTGTAAGAAGCAAAGGTCAGAGCCATCCAGTTATTTCAGGAGGACACCTAACTACACAGGTGGTTTCCTACCCAAACCAATTCCTCCCTCCTCATTCCTTGCTGCTGGAGGCCGGTTTAGGTACTTACCTCTTGGGGCCAGGTGATGAGATGTGGTCCCCTCACCAGCAACAGGAGAGAATCTTGACTCATCAAAATGTACCAAAGTAATTTTGTTCCCCTCTAGGGCCCACACTGGGCATGGACAGACAGGGCAAATCTGCTAGGAAGGTTTCTGAGGAAGAGAGTCTTAATTCTAAAACTCTGAAAGTAAATACACCAAGAGTCATCACAGGATCTTGGGCAGCCACCCTGGGGCCTGAGGGGAACCAGCACAAGAGGCCAAACAGGTGAATTAGGCTGGGTTCTCACCTCCATCTCTGAGCTGCTCAAGTAACCAGTCCTGAGTGGCCTGACACTGGCATCCTGTTTTGTGGGATAATAAGCCCTCTTTGGTTTTGGACATTTTGGTTGAGCCTTCTGTTATTTGCCCAAAAAGCACTCCAACTCATACAAAGAGCTTTAGTGGGAATTAAAAACTCCCCAGGGAAGAATATCCTGGGTTTAAAATCTAAGCAACCCAGAATCCACAGGGCTCTTCTCTCAGTCCCAGTTACTCACCATCAAAAAGTGATGGCCCTCAGGTTCAGCTCAGGGAAAATTAAAAATAACTTGTTCCATGAACCTCTCCATTAGATCCCAGTCTTCAATTATTCCATGTCTTATTGGCCACTAAAGCAAGAGAAACCAAACTATGTCAAGCTTCAGTCCATGTCAGTAAGAGCAACAGTTTTAAAAACACTGGCCCAGAAGAGACTGAGTTATAAGAGAAAACAGGTCCTTTGCACTGGGTGAATGTTAATTTATGTAAAGAAATAACAGGCACTTTACCAGAAATATTAAGTTATATTATCATTTATATTCTACTTCACATCTCTAAGTACAAAGTATCATCTTAACAGTGAAGTAATAGATGCAAAAGTACAGCTAATCCGCCATACCATTCCATTTGGAGTTTGGAGGTTTTTAGAACAAATACCTAGTTAAACAATTTTAGTGCTTCTTTTTAATTAATCAATCTACAGCTCTTCTACATCGGACAGGTCAGTGAGTCAACCTGCAATTTTCCACAGAAGCAGATCTTGCTCTCACATGAAGCCCAGCATTCCCAGAGTCAATCCTGCATTCTGGGGTTTCTTAAATTCACTTGATTCCCCACATGAAAAATACCTTGTTCAACTAACACAACACTGTAAATCAACTATACTTCAATTTTGAAAAATACCCCATTCAAAACCAACAACAACAAAACCTCTTTTCCAACACAAGAATAAAATACACAGCTCACAAGTACAATTGCTATGAAATCTACCATTTTGCATGATTCATCCTACTCTCTGTTCTTGATGATACACTTACAGAAGCAAATCCCGGTGGGGAGTTTAACTTTGTGGCATACGTGTGTTTATCTATGGCTTCATCCCTTATGAAAAAGTCCAGGTCATCAACTCCCCACAGCACCCTCCTTTGGGCTTGGTCAACCACTTTTGCTGACTTTCTGATGGCAATACCTTAGGGAGAACAACGCAAAGATTTCTGTCAGCATCCATACTCATTTCAAGGGTCAAGGAAGCATAATATAACCCCTGTGTATGTACAAGTAAATTTTCAATGTCAGGGTCTCATTGGAGTTGAGAGTGTTCACAGAAAAGACGCTATCACAGAGCACATAAAGTAATACAGAAACCTTTCTTATGTTCTGGTATTATTTTTAGTGTGGCACAAAGGAGCCTAGCTGGTCTGCTTTTAATACTGACAAAAGATGAATTACTAAATTTTTCAGTTTCATCTGAAAAAACATCCCTCATGATAGTGAAGTGAAAAGCACATATCAATCGGTTCCAAATTTTAGAATACAATGTAGAAGGACACAAAATTAAAAATATAATGTGAAAGAAGAAAATAAACTGATAAATGCTCATACACTCTCAAGTCATTTTAATAAAACTGTGTCACACAGATTTAAAATATATTTTTATTCTTGTTACAAAATCACTAAAAGAAAAAACTGAGGTTGCTGACTAATATCTGACGAGAAAAGTTCAATAATCAAACAACTGTATTATGTAAAAATATTAATGGCTTTATGATATATTATTTTAATAACAGTTTAACCACGATATTTAGGAATATACTTATAGTTAATAATCATATGAAACTTCACTGTAGAATTTAACATCTAATAAAATGTGGAAAGCTTCATGAAGATTCAATTTTCCATTTTAATTCCTAACCCCTGGTCACACGTTGCTCTCCCATAAACTCATCTTCATCAAATTTATTCCAAAACAAATGAGTAAACATATACAACCATTTTTAAAAGTAGAGTATTTGTAGTTCCCAATTTATTAGACATGAAGAATAACAGCAAAGGTAAGGGAGTGAATTTTAACCCTTGCCCTCAGAAAGGCATCTTGAAATAATAGCTTGAAAAGGTAGGAAAAAAAAAAGAGGTACAGGACAGAAATCACTTTGCTCACCTCCTCTTCTGACTCCATCTCACTGCCGCACTTGGTCCAGAAGCTTTCAACTTACAGAAGGTGGCACAAATCCAAAGCGCAGGATTTCTGCAGGACTAAGGCAGCAGGCGTGACGTGGACGTGCTGGGGGCGGAGCCCAGAGGAAGCATCCTGGGCAGAAGCAGCGGGCGTGCCAGGACCACGAGGCCGAGAATGGGGCTGGGGAAGTCTGGAGGGCCGGGACGAACTGCGGCAACTGCAGCCACAAACACACCCGTAACCGAACACAGAGCCCGCCACGGGCGGCGCACTGACGGGCGGCGCACTGACGGGCACCGGGCAGCCACCTGTGCATACGCAGCACGTCAGAGGGCCCTGGCGGGACGGCCCGCAGCCGACCCCAAAAGCCTCGCGCAGCCGAGGCGCCGCTGCAGGGCCGGCGGGAGCCCCTGCAGCCGTCTCCCCGCACCTCGCGCCCCGCTCCGCCCTGGGCGGCGGCAGCAGCTGCGGGAACCGGAGCGAGCGGGCGGCGGGCTCCGGGACTGTCCGGCCGCGCCGCCCTGCGCCCCGACTCGCCCTCGCCCCCGCGCCCCGGCGGGGTGGCGGCCTCCGCAGGGGCCGCGGCAGCGAGAGCCCGCCTCTGCGATGAGGTCCAAGCCCCCCTAGGCCGCGGACCTAGGACAGCGAGGGCTTCAAGAAGCGGGCGGCGTCCCTGTCCTTCCGGAGCAAGCAGGAGGACGAGGTGCTGCAGGTGGGCAGGCTTCGGTCCCGGACCAGTGGACTGGCCCAGGAGGAGGACTGGAGCCCCAGGAGGAGCCTGCCGGTGCTGCCGTGAGGGAGGCTTACCAAGAGGCTGGAGTCAAAGGAAAGTCAGGCAGACTCCTGGGCATATATGAGAACCAAGACAGAAAGCACAGGACATATGTCTAATTCCTTACTGTCACTGAAATATTAGAAGACTGGGAAGATCCTGTTAATACAGGAAGGAAGACAGAGTGGTTAAAAGTAAAGGATGCCATCAATTTCTCCAGTGTCATAAGCCTGTACATGCAGAGTATCTGGAAAAATTAAAGCTGGGTTGCTCGCCAACCAGTGGAAATTCCACAGTCCCTTCCCTTCCAGAAAGTAACACCTTGTTTGTAGCTGCTGCACAGCGAACCTCTGGGCTGCCATCCAGCATAAGATAGACAGGGTTGGAAGGACCTCTTCCACCATGTGCAATCTCATGGGCAGAGGCTTCTTTATTTTCCTTGACAAATATCTGAATGACGCTTACAAACTGAATTTGCCATGCGGGATTTTTTTAACAATCTGCTTGATTTTTAGGTGCTTTCAAATCTTCTTTAAAGAGAAAAAAGATAGTGTAAAATATTTTAATAAGCCAAAGCCATATGGAATTTTTTTTTTTTAGATGCCTTAAATGTGCTCTCCCACCCAGCCCACACACCTTGTTATTTTGGTTGGCATTTTCACTTTTTCCCCAGTATTTTTTTATCCATTTGATGTCAGTCTGTGGTTTTTGTCAGATCAACATACTTGTGGGTATATTATCCTGGTGAATTGTCTTCTCATTCACAATATTAACATATTCAATGAATCCATTTGTCAACTCATTTATCTCAATTTTCACAACTGGTACTATGTCACTAGCTACTTGATATGGCCAATTCCCCTGTAACTCAATAGTCCTTTAATACAGAGTTTAACTCTATAGAGCTGGTGAGTTTTAGGCAGTTACTGTAAGCAAAATGCATGTAGTAGATATCTTATCATGGAACCTGTATTCATGGAATTGAATTAGGGTGCTCAGTTGCCAATTCCCTTTATTCATAATCTCTCTTTACACAGAACACACAAGAACCATATTTCCCTCAATGTAAATTGCTGCTTTTAAATATATATTTTCAGTTTGAATTTAGTGACATCTCTTCAGTTAAACTTGCTGGTTACCAGTAAACACCTTAAATAGCAGTCAGTGGTGACTGCATCAGAATTGAGTAAAATGGCCTTCTTGTTCACCTGTTACAGACCTAGGTTTTTAGGGTGCCTCGGAATGTCTCATCTTTTATAGGTGGTCAGCAGGTAGGTACTATTTATCATGTAACTAATTACTGGGACACTGGAATGTACCTAAGAATTATTTTGTCTTATTTTTATATTCACATAAATCCAAGAATCCTATCTAAAACACATAAATACCTAATTTGAAATGCCTGTACTTCCTCAACCAAGTCAGAGATGAGATGGGGCAAGTAAAAGGTGGTTCTCTATGTAGATATTAGCTTTTTGTAAAGATCATAACTGTTGAGTATAAAGTAGGAAGAAGCATCGTTAGACATTTGTTGTACAAATTGTTAACCTTTAAAAATATAATTGCTGCTGAAAATAGTGCTGTTATAAGGAAAATCAGTGCCACCATTTTGAAACTGGGCTCTTGTGCCATAAAAGCAGCTGAGCTAAATACGAGTATTAGTTCACAAATTAAGGCTGCCAAAGGAATAAGACAGAAAAACTTTAAACCACTGACATTTCATTCTAAATTATGTAGTGTGATCAGACATGATCTTCCAGAATTTTTATATTTTTCTTTGTACAGAGGTTATGTTTTCTGGGTGTTTTTTTTTTAAAGGAAATACTTAAAAATCCCACAGATTGACACTTGTTATCAATCTTCAGTGGATTAAGTTTTTCCTCAGTAATCTCTGAAGTTTCTTTAAATTATATACTTAACACAGAAGATAAATTGATTGTATTTGTACATAACACTGTGTCCACCTGAAATGTCACAATTACTGGGGGGCCTGGGTATGTTGTACATTGATATTCTTACAGGTAATAATGCATGAATTTCTTTTATAAACTCTTGGACTATGTATTTGATGTGTAAAATATGTACAGTATTAATGTCAACCATTTCTTAAAGGTGAGCCTATAAATATTGTTGTATCATTTTCTTTGGTCAGTAACATTTGGACCAAGTAGTGCCACTTGGGTCAGGATTTTCTTCAGTGCCATTTACCAAAACATCTGTCTTTGGTCTATGCAACTAGCAAAATTTTGTATAATGCATCAGAATACTTCAGAGTTGTCACACTTTAAATTTCACATGACGGGTTCTTCACTATTCTTGAACTCAGCCCACTGAAGCTAGAGGAAAGGCCCTGAGGATATTTATTTCTGTTAAGAGAAAAAAGCCTACATTTGCAGGCTCAACAATTGAATCTACTACAGATAAAAAATAGTGTCTACTCTCTCAGTCCCTCAAAGTTTACAGAGTGTTGGGACTTTCATTTGTGCTGCTTTCTGTTGGGTAGTTGGATAAAACTGGGCAGCTAAAATTTTCAGTCCCAAGTGCCTACTAAATTAAAAAAAAAAGTTTGTAAATTGACTTGCAGACACAAAGTAGCAAGTATCCTACATGTTTGATTTTGAGTTTTCTTAATTTCTTCCTTTTTTTTTTTTGTAAACAGGTGAAATTTTCCAACTAGGCACATGCCATTCAATTTTCTGTCTATCCCATAGTTGTATAAAGTAGCAAAACTGAAGGGGGGAATGATTGTTGTATACACTTTAAAATTGCTTTGTATGGTCTCATTTGAGATAACTGGTGTAAGAATCTTGATGTTTTATATATTTGGAAATATCAAATTAAAAAATTGAAATTAAAAAAAAATCCTCACACAGTCTGTCAGTGCAAGTTCCAGTCTATCAGTGCAAGTTCCAGACTCCATCCTCTGTGCAAGATCAAACTTAATTATGCATGGATTTAGCATTAAACTGCCAAGAGAACATGAAAGACTATCAAGAGACAAAGGCAAAAAGGTTCTTCAATTCATGACTTTACTCAAGTTCACCAAGAATTTGAGGGCAATATTTCTACTCAAAAGAAAAAAATCACCACCCTAAAGAAAAAGTGCTAATTTAGTGAGAATGAAACTACCATGCTCAAAAATTTAAATGATAACAAAATCAATCTCATCTTTCCCAAAAGGTAGATACAAGTACTCTGACCCCAAATCATAGTAGACCTGGTTTTCCATGCCACTTAGAAATAACAACAACAAAGTGCATACATTCTGTTAACTGTTATGTGGAAGCACCTAAACCCATGAAAGTGAATAAGGGTATATAGAGCTTATACCCAAAATCTTTTGTTGACACCTATGAAAAGCAAGCTGTGGACCAAAGAGCCCTTGTGAACATGATGGAGAACCAAGTCTAGGAAAGCAGCTGTAATGAGTATCTCCAAATACTTATGGAGTATACATATGACTTATCATAAAATGAAGACTTCAGTCACCAGCACCTGTCTCCAACACACTTCAGCTTACACAGGACCCTGACTCCGGTGTACACAGAAAACACAAGAAATGTGCAGAAGACACTAAGATGGAAGGGAAAATAAATATATCAGGTAACAGGACCAACACCTAAACAGTGCAAGTGGTTACATACACATGGCATCTCCATGCACTGGAACAGCATGAGGCCATGAAAAATGATAAAGAAGTTCTTCTTGTGTGAATCCAGAAGGTTCACTAAATTGCAGTGTTATGAGAAAAAAAACAGGATACAGTGTATGCAGTATGCCACCACCTGGGTAACAACGCATCTGTGTATGTCTGCTGGTATCTGTAAAGTTACCTCAGAAGGAAGCACAGTAACCAGAAGCACTGTTGCCATCTAAGAGGGGAAGTGGGTGGGAGAAAGTTAATTTCAGTGTAACTTCTTTTTATATCACTCAACTTGTATGTCACATGAATGTATTACCCATTCAAAGTTAATTAAATTTGGACTTCTGCTTCTGGAAAGATGGATAAACATACTTTTCCCTGCTCTTCCCACTAAGCATGGCTAGACTCCCTAGGCTTTATATTTGAAAGAAACAAAAACATGCTGAGATTTGAAGAGAATGTGGCAGACTGGCCAGGGATCAGGACCTGAGGAACTACACAGTGGTGACTTCCTGAGTTTTCTTTTTGTCTCATGCATCCCACACTAGGTGCCAGGGAAGCCAACAACCCAGAAACGCCAATGGGAGCAAATAAAAAATGTCCCCAGAAAACCTGCTCTCTCCAGCCAAAGGAGATGAAGGGACAGTGGAAACACAGAAAACTTACACAGTTACTGCCTGACTCCAGCCAAACATTACAGGAAGACAAGCCCCCACCTGCAATGTAGACACCACATGCGGAACGAGGACCTCCATCCCCCTCACTGCCTCCATGTTTGGGTTATGACAGGAGGCCCAGTGGAACATCAGGAATTCCACCAATGACAGTAGGGCACCCCTTGCCACCCCAGAAAGAAGGTACCTGCAGAGCCCTTGGGGGGAAGCCCGAACTCTGGTCCACAATCAGCAGTAACATGGAGCCTCTCCCCAGATGAGTGTCAGCAAAGGCCAAGATTAAAATCTGAGCTTCAAATCCTAACTGGCATTATCCCCTTCTCCCTGCTGGAGCATTAACAGAAATGACTTACTAAAACATAATATTTAAATAAGATCTGGAACCTCATAATATAATACCCAAAATGTCCAGCACTGAATAACAAAAATTCTCTCAACATAGCAAGAACCAGGAACATCTCAAGTGAAAGGAGAAAAGATAATCAATAGATAAGAACACTGGCATGACACAGGTAACAGTTACCAAACAAGACTTTAAAAGCCATCACAGAATGCTTCAGTGAGCAACTACAAACACACCTGAAACAAATGAAAGACAAACAAACAAACAAAAAAGTCAGCAAAGAAACACAAAATCACAGCAAAGGTAAAAGGCCACATGGAAATTTAGAACCAAATAACCTAATACCTGAAATAAAAATCTCAATACATGGACTCAACAGAAGAAAAGAACAGATGAATCACTGAACTTGAAGACACGACAATAGAAATTACCCAAACTGAAAAACAAAGAGAAAATAGACTGAAAAATGAACAGGGCCTCAGGGACAGATGGGCGCAATATCAATGAATTTGACATTTATGCATTCTGAGTCCCAGAGAGGATAAAGCAGTAGGGCTAGAAAAGTATTCAAAGAAATAATGGCTAAAATTTTGCCAAATTTGTCATGAATGAATGAATGAATGAATAAATAAATAAATATAAATAAATAAACAAACCTAAATATTTAAGACTGAACAAATTCCAAACAGGATCTTAACCCAAAGAAATCCACTCTGACATATTATAGTTAAACACCTAAAAACTAAAGACCAAAGAAAAAATTCTGAATGCCTCCAGCAAATTTCTCATCAGAAATCAGGGAGCCCAAAAGGAAGTTACATATTTTTCAAGTGTTGAGAGAACTGCCCACTCAGAATTCTGTATTCTGCAAAAATAACCTTCAAAAATGAAGAGCAAATCAACTAACTATTATCTATAAAATAGATAAACAACAAGGTCCTCCTGTACAGCATGGGAATTCAGTACCTCATAATGGCCTATATATATAAAGTTGAATCACTCTGTGGTACACCAGAAAGTAACAACATTGTAGATGGACTGTACTTCAACAAAAGAAAATGTTTTTACTTTAAGTATGTATTTTTAACTGAAGTATAGTCAGCTTACAATGTTGTGTCAATAAAAAAAAACTTTTTAAATAGCAAAATAAGGCATTGTCAGATGAACAAAACTAACAGAATTTGTCAACCAACATATCTACTCTAAAAGAATGAACAAAACAAAGAGAAAATGAAAAAAGAAGGAATCCTGGAACATCAGGAAGGAAGGAAGAACAATAAAAATAGTACAAATATGGACAATTACACTTTCTTACTCCTTTGTGTTTGCTAAATTTTGTTTGGTAGTTGAAGCAAAAATTATAATGCTGATGCACTTCTCAGTGTGTGAAGAGGAAACATACAAGACTATCATAACAAACTGGTAAGTGTTGACACCAGCAGACTAAGAAAAGTTATGTGTATATGATGTAATGGTTACAGTAACCACTTAAAAAGATACACAAATAGCTGTAGCACAGGGAACTATATTCAATATCTTCTAGTAGCCTATAATGAAAAAGAGTATGAAAATGAATAAATCTGTATGACTGAACTACTATGCTGTTCACCAGAAACTGACACAACATTGTAAACTGACTCAACTTCAATTTAAAAAAAAAATGATACACAAAGAGAAGCACTCAAAAACACCACAGATAAGTCAAAATTAAGTTCTAAAACATTTTCAGGTAATCCACAAGAAGTCACGTAAAGCAAAACAGAGAAGTGAAAAGCAGAACAAACAGAAAAAGGACCAATCAATAACCACAATAAATCTAAGTGGTCTAAACACACCAGTTAAATAACAGTCAATTTAAAAAAAATGACTGAGCTCTATGTTGTCTATAAGAAACACTTCAATTTAACAGTATAGAAACATACTTGTTTTACTACACTTCAGTTTATTGAGTTTTACAAATTGAAGGTTTGTGGCAATACAGAATCAAGCAAGTCTATCAGCATCACTTTTCCAACAGCATTTGCTCACTTTGTGTCTCTGGGTCACCATTTGGTAATTCTCACACCACTTCAAACTGCTTTATTATTATTAATTTGTTTATGGAGATCTGTGATCAGAGATCTTTGATGTAACTACCACGACTCACTGAAGGCTCAGGTGATGGTTAGCATTTTTTAGCAATATTTTTAAACTAAGGTACATACATTGTTGTTTTAGACATAATGCTATTGCACACTTAACAGACTACAGCACAGTATACACATAACTTTTAAATGGACTGGGAAACCAAAATTTCATATGACTGGCTTTCTTGTGATATTTGCTTTATTACTGTGGTCTGGAACCAAAACCACCACATCTCCAAGGTATGCCTATATGTAGGTAAAAACTAGACAGATGAAAAAAGATATTCCACATAAACATTAATCAAAGAAAGTATGAGTGGACACATTGCTATCAGAAAAAGTAAAATTTATAGCAAAGAAAATTACCACTAACAGAGAGGGATACTAAATAATGATCAAAAGTCAATCCATCAAGAAGACATAGCAATTCTAAATGTGCATGTACCAAAGAAGAGTGCTGCACGATACATGAAGCAAAAACCGAAAGGAGAACTAGAAGAGTGCACAGTTACAGCTGCAGACTTCAATCCCTTCTCTCAGCAACTGATGGCACAAGTAGAGGGGAACTCAGCAAGGATACAGGACTCAGCAATACTATCAACATGCAGGGTCTAACCAACACGAAGAGAGTACTTCGCCCAGCAGAAGCAGAACGCACATTGTTTTCAAGTGCACAGGGGACCAAAGTAAACTTAATACTGATCATAATACAAACCTCAAAACTTTAAAAGAACTGAAACCATACAGACAATGCTTTCTGACTGCAATGGAATTAACCCAGAAATCAGCAAGAGATGGGTAACGAGAAAATACCCCCAAACACTTGGAAACTAAACAACATGGTTCTAAATAATCTATGGATCAA